>NC_064433.1:73168781-74498740 GCF_023343835.1 Lagopus muta | reverse complement strand
ATCCATGTTTTACTATTTTTAGATAAAGTGATGACCGTTAGTCTTCTCAGTAAGACTGACATTCACTACCTAATTTTTCCATAAGAGCGCAATCCTTATTCTTGAGATGTAGTTAATATAGCGAGGCTAGAAATGATGGAAGCCACACCGAGCTTGGTCACTACTTTAAAGGTATCATTTTAAATCGTGTCTATTGAAAGTGAAAATGCCTAGTCATTTTTGTAAGCTGGTTGAGCTTATTTTGATAGCATACGTTTAAAGCGTTGATCTGAATGATCTTTTGTAAAATCTGGTGATATTCAGAAGGCAGACACCTTTGAAGTCTATAGAATAATATCACTTAGTTATACCAGTTATTAATCCACGTTTGCTCATGTTACTCATCCTTTTATCTGAAGATTGGGTTTCATTATATTATTGAAGTTAAGGGAAATAAAGCAAAATTGATTTTCAAATGGATTCTAAGATTTCATTTCTGTTTTTAATCCCTCTGTAGAGGAAGACAGCATGTCAAGTGATGCAATTTTACACAGTAGGTTGAGGCCATGATCTTGGCTTTATAAACAAATACAGCAACAGTGGTAGTGAGAATCCTTGATTTTATTTTCATGCAGCTTGAATGGTCTTCTCTTACTTTTCTTTACTTATTATTACTATTTATTTGTATCATTTTTATTTATTTATTTGTTTATTTATGCAAGTTCTGAAAATAATCAACTGGTTTTCCTTGGCCAAAACAAAACACCATGAGGTTTCCATCAGGTGGCCATGGCCTCTTAATTGTTTGTTACTGCTAGTGGCTTCTGCTCTACTAATCAGTTTGTAGATGAACTGTTGAAGAATAATGAGGTTTCCTTAGTTGAGTGAAGTATCAGAATATCAGTGAAAAGGTGTCTGTAGTAAATATTTTTCATATTTGCATTAAAGATCATAATACAAACAGATTTCTGAGATGGACATATACTGAAGTCACTTGGAAGCAGACACACAAACAGAACAACCAAGCTAAAACAACCAACTCAGCCCTCCCAAGCCCCCCTGTCCTCCCTACCCCCAACAACAAACAAACAAACAAACAAACAAACAAACAAAAACTTAAGCAACAGCAATACAGATAGACAAACAAAAATTTAAAAAAAAAAAAAGAAAGAAAGAAAGAAAAAAGAAACGAAGAACAAGAAAAGGGAAACACACAATGGAAACTATGAAAAAGACAATGAGAGATACAGAGTGATGGGGAAGAAAATTGTCAGCAATACCTGTAGACAGTATCTTCTAGAACTAACAATGCAAAGGCAGGTATATATATGCAATAATAACACCAAGAACAAGATCACTACTGCATTCTAATTCATAAGTCATTCTCTTCTATGAGGCAGTTCTTTTGCTTAGTACACAATCCTGGAATGCAATGAAATAGCAAGTATCAACTAGTAACAGTGTTACACTATCTCCAGCTCTAAAATTAGACTCCTTATCTGGTTTGGACTAACGGGCTTTTGTGTGCTCCCCTCAGAGAAAGGGAAGAGTGCTTTGAGCATTAGCATTTGAAAAGTGTCTGTTTCCCTGGGGAGATAAGGAGTCACTTGAGCTTTTGAATACCTGCACCTCCTCCTCCCTTAGTGTAGGTCTCTCATTGTATTGAAAAAATGAGCGACAGCATTGCCACCATGAAAAGTGAAGATGTATTATTTGATCTTTTAGAAACACATTGTGCTCGACCCTCTTTATCAGGTATGGATTGGGCACGACAGAACTGGTATAACTTGCAGAGTGTTTCGGACCGTATTAGTGTTCTGCAAAACAATGCTCGTACCCGAGCTGGAAAAGGAAAGTCGTTTATTTGTGCCGTACCAGAGAGAGAGGGGAAAGCCCATGGGAAGAAAGTGGCTTCTTATTCCACATTTATGCACACTTAGTAGATAAGATGAAATCCTCAAGAAGTACCAAAATGGTAACTTTTGTATTATAGACTATTCTGTTCTGCCAAGAGGCCCTCAGCAAAAGAACAACTTAAGGGGCCTCTGACAGGAGGTCAAACTGTCCCTCTTTTGGATTAGGAGGAATGCAAGTGATGCTCCCCTACATTTTTTCTTCCAACTTACCTCTATCCCAGGACAGCAGGGGTCCAGGAATAATGGCCTAGTGCAGAATGAGCAAATGTGAGAATTAGCAATATGCGCTTAGCTAGCAACAGTTCATCTTTAGGCAAACATGGCTAGGCTAGGCTACAATTCCAATTGTATTGTGCTATATTGCATTCTCTCACACTGTGCTATAATATCTAGTAAATTAATTTTCTCCCTTAGCTCGTTGCCGCTGTTTTGTGTTCAGAACCATCACAGGGGGTGGGTCCATGGGTCCCCCTGTGCCATTTAGTCAAGGATCCAGGTCGAACCGGGCCAGAGCTGTGACCATGCTGTATCTGAATAACCGTGTAAAAGGCACTAAGTGCACTGAGCAGGACTTCTGCTCCTCCGTACGTTTTTGTTGAGTTTGTAATATAGAGTTGGTTGTATTGAAACGGAGCTTAATTGTAACTTTCCTAAAATCAGAATGCTGTAATGTCATAATTCCAAAGATGCTCGCTGTATGTTTCCCATTTGCAAGTATTTATAGCTGACCTACTGTTACTGAATCCTCGCTAATTTTATATTTACTTTTATTCTTTAAAAGATACAGCTGTTAAGTGAGAAGATGAAAAGTTCATTGTACTCTGCAGAGCAGAAAGACAATTTTCTTTGTACGACTGGCAGAACAGCCCCATGGCAGGATTTGTAGGGTGAGTTAAAACCTTGTTCTGGACTAACTTCTCACATAGAGAAGACACGAAAGCTGCTTGCAGTTCCAAAATGGGGGACGTATGGCAGAATAATTAATATTGACCTTCAAAGGTAAATACAGGACAAAGGATGTTGTACCAAAGGCCAGGACATGCCCCAGCATAAGTGGAGGTGTTTGACTCAAGACAAAAACGCAGCCTGTATCCTCCCACTGAAGGCAGACCCACCACTCCTCATACCTTTTAAACATCTGTACTACTCCCCTTGAGGCTGTGAAGTCCACAGGACCACTGGTAGGAGCATCAACACTTCAGCGTGCTTCAGTGTCTCCGAGGGTATGTCATGACACCAGGTGGTGGAGTGCTGAAATTCTGGGAACCAGGGAACCCAAACCCAAACTGAAGAAGAGAAGCCTCCAGAAGGAACATCAAGTACTGTTCCAACAGAACCATAAGAAGACTGTCAACAATCACCTTGCAACAATCACCTGTCAATCACATCATTGATAGGTACTGTACCTGCATCGCGATGCACGTTGTACTTCATGTTTCCAAAACAGCAGGAGTTGAGCCCTGACCTACTCACTCTTTGGTTCAGGCAGTGACCTGGCAACTCTGCTGCACTCCATCCCTTCACAGCCTGAACCAATGATTGAACATTAGTGGAGAGGTCAAGGCTCTCCCAGGGAGCTCAGGTGCAAGCAATGATTGGAAAAGGTGCTTTTATTTAAGTGTTAGCAGCAGAGGGAGCAGTATCTCTCTGAGTTTGCTCTTCTTTTGAGTTGTTACTAGTTTCTGGAAGGGGTGAGCTAATTTTTCTTTGTTACCTGCTGCTATGGTTCTTGTAGGTTATGTATGGTTACCTGTTAGGTATGGTCATATGGCCTTGTATGGTTACCTGCTATGGCGCTTATCTCCCGTTAGAAAGCACTGTCATTACCTTCTTTTGCCATGTGACTTTGTTGAAAATATTTTCTTCCGGTGACAGGCTTTTCTCAGTTCTGTTGCTTTATTTTTCAGTGCTGCTCTGCAAACCTTGCTGTGACTCTGGGCTAGGCCTGGCCACTCATCAGGGTAGAGCTGCTGCCATGATAGATACAGCTGTAGGGGGTGCAAGTTGAGTTGGGATACACGTAGCATGTGCGTTACAGGTTGTGTATGCCTGAGTATCTAGTTCACACTAAAATGTCTTGGCTGTATGCATGTGGTGGCTGGAATCCCTTTGCATTGTAGAAGCAAGGTTCAGAGCCCGAAAGTAAGGGAACGCAAAATGATGAAAAAAAGAAGAAATGATCTATGGAAAATTAATTGTGATAGATGTTCTTTGATCCTGGAAAATCATAACAATAGTTTTGGGGGGGGGAAAGGAAAAAAAAAGCAGGTAACTGTCAAAATGTTAGCTAAGTACACTAAACACTAACACACCTGTATATACGTATGTATATATACAGGTATGTAATATACCTGTAGTGGAACACTGTTGAGAAGGTACATCCTCTATTGTCACACCACCAGCATCGGCCTCTGATATTGTGGACGAATATAATCAAATAGGAGACGTTACTGTTGAAGCACACCTCATACATACACGTTGAATCAGCTGTACAACTTTCTCTTCAAAGGCATAATTTGCTTAGGCGATCGACACCATCAGTAAGAACATCTATTGTATAATGCACCAAGATCTACCTGACTTCCTAGTAATCGAGGTGCTGAGACTGTGCCTTGTCAACTTAATCAGTGTATATTGATTTTATATTGCTTTTGCCACAGTGCATTTGGTGTGTTGATTTTATGGCCACCAGACACTCACTCAGCCTCTCTCTCACTCCCCCTCCACAGAAAGCCAGAGAGAGAGGGGAAAGCCCATGGGAATATTACCTCAGAAGTAAAACATATTTCACTTAGGGAAGATAAATTTCATTTATTCTTCCCATTCCCTGCTCAGCAGGTCTTCCTCACCCCTCTGTTTCTGACTCCTTCATCTGTTGCAGAGTAGCTCCTCTGCGCTTTCCCTTCCTCCTCACACCTCTCCCCGATCCAGCATACGCTCTTCAGGAGCTGCAGGGTGAGCGTTGCTGGGGGCACGTAGCACCTTCTCCATGACCTTCTTACAAGGTGTTCCCACTCTTTTGTGGGATCTTTCTTCTGAGCTCCACTCCCTCTGAGCTGCCTGCTCATTGGCTAATGGGTCCTGTGGGGCAGTAGGAGTGAGTAGCAGTGGACTGGAACTAGTTGTGTCTAGCACCCCAGTTTCATACCACACATCAGCATTATGGCAGGCCTTTCCACAACTGGACACCTGCACTCAGGGCAATACTCTTGTGATCTGAAAGGTCAAAAGAAGGTTTCAGAAAGCTGAGTTGGGATTGTGTAAACGTACAACACGTGTATTGATTCAAATTACATTGATGTTTATTAGGAGTACAATGTTAGTTCGATTGTTCAGGAGGTGTAGACTCTATAATAATTGATTCTTACAAAATCAGAATCATTTTAAACAGCCTAAATTTTCAAAGCACTCATTGAACTGTACATAAGCTTTATTTGAGAAGCCCCTTATGCAAAAAGCCACTTTTTCTAGTGGATGAGCACACACACTTTCTCTCAAAACAGTTTAATAAAAGGTTTATCTTAGTGAAAGTTAAAAGATTTTCAATGAAGTTGTTTTGGAGGTTATTCTTCTTACCAGACAGTGGCATGAAGATGTTGATTGGCTTTTTACTGTGTAGCTTACAGTGCAGATGCTAGGTGGGAGCCTGCTCAGTATCTTTCTTGGTAATTTATGTAATGTAATTTATATTTGCATCAAAAGACAATTTTTCATTTTTTGTATCATCAGTAGCACTGGAACTTAGCTTTACCTTTTGGGCTTTTGATGACCTAGAGTATCAAGATATCTTTCCTTCAAGTATTTCTGATGTACAGTAAAATCAAATATTTTCCTTTTAGCTGTTTTAAAAGAGTTTGGCAGCATTGAATGTTTTTTGGTACTCAATCCAGTTCTTTGATCTTCCTCCAACATGACCTAATTCTGTTTAGAAGTTGTTGTGTTTAAGTGGAAAGAACGGACTTGTGGATAAGACAAAGCAGTACTCCCCTAGCATCTGATTCACCAACTGCTCTTGCATGCATGCAGTTTCTCCAAAGGCGATAAAGGATTACATATTTTCTATGGATATTTTCTATGAGAATTCTTTTTTTGCCTGTGAATATACAAAATCTGAACATCCGTGCTGCTTGTGATTTCATGCTCCTTCTGAAAATTCTTGCTTTTTTCCAGACAAGAAAACGTATATTTGTGTGATCCATGTTTTACTATTTTTAGATAAAGTGATGACCGTTAGTCTTCTCAGTAAGACTGACATTCACTACCTAATTTTTCCATAAGAGCGCAATCCTTATTCTTGAGATGTAGTTAATATAGCGAGGCTAGAAATGATGGAAGCCACACCGAGCTTGGTCACTACTTTAAAGGTATCATTTTAAATCGTGTCTATTGAAAGTGAAAATGCCTAGTCATTTTTGTAAGCTGGTTGAGCTTATTTTGATAGCATACGTTTAAAGCGTTGATCTGAATGATCTTTTGTAAAATCTGGTGATATTCAGAAGGCAGACACCTTTGAAGTCTATAGAATAATATCACTTAGTTATACCAGTTATTAATCCACGTTTGCTCATGTTACTCATCCTTTTATCTGAAGATTGGGTTTCATTATATTATTGAAGTTAAGGGAAATAAAGCAAAATTGATTTTCAAATGGATTCTAAGATTTCATTTCTGTTTTTAATCCCTCTGTAGAGGAAGACAGCATGTCAAGTGATGCAATTTTACACAGTAGGTTGAGGCCATGATCTTGGCTTTATAAACAAATACAGCAACAGTGGTAGTGAGAATCCTTGATTTTATTTTCATGCAGCTTGAATGGTCTTCTCTTACTTTTCTTTACTTATTATTACTATTTATTTGTATCATTTTTATTTATTTATTTGTTTATTTATGCAAGTTCTGAAAATAATCAACTGGTTTTCCTTGGCCAAAACAAAACACCATGAGGTTTCCATCAGGTGGCCATGGCCTCTTAATTGTTTGTTACTGCTAGTGGCTTCTGCTCTACTAATCAGTTTGTAGATGAACTGTTGAAGAATAATGAGGTTTCCTTAGTTGAGTGAAGTATCAGAATATCAGTGAAAAGGTGTCTGTAGTAAATATTTTTCATATTTGCATTAAAGATCATAATACAAACAGATTTCTGAGATGGACATATACTGAAGTCACTTGGAAGCAGACACACAAACAGAACAACCAAGCTAAAACAACCAACTCAGCCCTCCCAAGCCCCCCTGTCCTCCCTACCCCCAACAACAAACAAACAAACAAACAAACAAACAAACAAACAAAAACTTAAGCAACAGCAATACAGATAGACAAACAAAAATTAAAAAAAAAAAAAAAGAAAGAAAGAAAGAAAAAAGAAACGAAGAACAAGAAAAGGGAAACACACAATGGAAACTATGAAAAAGACAATGAGAGATACAGAGTGATGGGGAAGAAAATTGTCAGCAATACCTGTAGACAGTATCTTCTAGAACTAACAATGCAAAGGCAGGTATATATATGCAATAATAACACCAAGAACAAGATCACTACTGCATTCTAATTCATAAGTCATTCTCTTCTATGAGGCAGTTCTTTTGCTTAGTACACAATCCTGGAATGCAATGAAATAGCAAGTATCAACTAGTAACAGTGTTACACTATCTCCAGCTCTAAAATTAGACTCCTTATCTGGTTTGGACTAACGGGCTTTTGTGTGCTCCCCTCAGAGAAAGGGAAGAGTGCTTTGAGCATTAGCATTTGAAAAGTGTCTGTTTCCCTGGGGAGATAAGGAGTCACTTGAGCTTTTGAATACCTGCACCTCCTCCTCCCTTAAGTTTTAAATGTTGATGCTCCTACCAGTGGTCCTGTGGACTTCACAGCCTCAAGGGGAGTAGTACAGATGTTTAAAAGGTATGAGGAGTGGTGGGTCTGCCTTCAGTGGGAGGATACAGGCTGCGTTTTTGTCTTGAGTCAAACACCTCCACTTATGCTGGGGCATGTCCTGGCCTTTGGTACAACATCCTTTGTCCTGTATTTACCTTTGAAGGTCAATATTAATTATTCTGCCATACGTCCCCCATTTTGGAACTGCAAGCAGCTTTCGTGTCTTCTCTATGTGAGAAGTTAGTCCAGAACAAGGTTTTAACTCACCCTACAAATCCTGCCATGGGGCTGTTCTGCCAGTCGTACAAAGAAAATTGTCTTTCTGCTCTGCAGAGTACAATGAACTTTTCATCTTCTCACTTAACAGCTGTATCTTTTAAAGAATAAAAGTAAATATAAAATTAGCGAGGATTCAGTAACAGTAGGTCAGCTATAAATACTTGCAAATGGGAAACATACAGCGAGCATCTTTGGAATTATGACATTACAGCATTCTGATTTTAGGAAAGTTACAATTAAGCTCCGTTTCAATACAACCAACTCTATATTACAAACTCAACAAAAACGTACGGAGGAGCAGAAGTCCTGCTCAGTGCACTTAGTGCCTTTTACACGGTTATTCAGATACAGCATGGTCACAGCTCTGGCCCGGTTCGACCTGGATCCTTGACTAAATGGCACAGGGGGACCCATGGACCCACCCCCTGTGATGGTTCTGAACACAAAACAGCGGCAACGAGCTAAGGGAGAAAATTAATTTACTAGATATTATAGCACAGTGTGAGAGAATGCAATATAGCACAATACAATTGGAATTGTAGCCTAGCCTAGCCATGTTTGCCTAAAGATGAACTGTTGCTAGCTAAGCGCATATTGCTAATTCTCACATTTGCTCATTCTGCACTAGGCCATTATTCCTGGACCCCTGCTGTCCTGGGATAGAGGTAAGTTGGAAGAAAAAATGTAGGGGAGCATCACTTGCATTCCTCCTAATCCAAAAGAGGGACAGTTTGACCTCCTGTCAGAGGCCCCTTAAGTTGTTCTTTTGCTGAGGGCCTCTTGGCAGAACAGAATAGTCTATAATACAAAAGTTACCATTTTGGTACTTCTTGAGGATTTCATCTTATCTACTAAGTGTGCATAAATGTGGAATAAGAAGCCACTTTCTTCCCATGGGCTTTCCCCTCTCTCTCTGGTACGGCACAAATAAACGACTTTCCTTTTCCAGCTCGGGTACGAGCATTGTTTTGCAGAACACTAATACGGTCCGAAACACTCTGCAAGTTATACCAGTTCTGTCGTGCCCAATCCATACCTGATAAAGAGGGTCGAGCACCATGTTTTTCTAAAAGATCAAATAATACATCTTCACTTTTCATGGTGGCAATGCTGTCGCTCATTTTTTCAATACAATGAGAGACCTACACTAAGGGAGGAGGAGGTGCAGGTATTCAAAAGCTCAAGTGACTCCTTATCTCCCCAGGGAAACAGACACTTTTCAAATGCTAATGCTCAAAGCACTCTTCCCTTTCTCTGAGGGGAGCACACAAAAGCCCGTTAGTCCAAACCAGATAAGGAGTCTAATTTTAGAGCTGGAGATAGTGTAACACTGTTACTAGTTGATACTTGCTATTTCATTGCATTCCAGGATTGTGTACTAAGCAAAAGAACTGCCTCATAGAAGAGAATGACTTATGAATTAGAATGCAGTAGTGATCTTGTTCTTGGTGTTATTATTGCATATATATACCTGCCTTTGCATTGTTAGTTCTAGAAGATACTGTCTACAGGTATTGCTGACAATTTTCTTCCCCATCACTCTGTATCTCTCATTGTCTTTTTCATAGTTTCCATTGTGTGTTTCCCTTTTCTTGTTCTTCGTTTCTTTTTTCTTTCTTTCTTTCTTTTTTTTTTTTTTTAATTTTTGTTTGTCTATCTGTATTGCTGTTGCTTAAGTTTTTGTTTGTTTGTTTGTTTGTTTGTTTGTTTGTTTGTTGTTGGGGGTAGGGAGGACAGGGGGGCTTGGGAGGGCTGAGTTGGTTGTTTTAGCTTGGTTGTTCTGTTTGTGTGTCTGCTTCCAAGTGACTTCAGTATATGTCCATCTCAGAAATCTGTTTGTATTATGATCTTTAATGCAAATATGAAAAATATTTACTACAGACACCTTTTCACTGATATTCTGATACTTCACTCAACTAAGGAAACCTCATTATTCTTCAACAGTTCATCTACAAACTGATTAGTAGAGCAGAAGCCACTAGCAGTAACAAACAATTAAGAGGCCATGGCCACCTGATGGAAACCTCATGGTGTTTTGTTTTGGCCAAGGAAAACCAGTTGATTATTTTCAGAACTTGCATAAATAAACAAATAAATAAATAAAAATGATACAAATAAATAGTAATAATAAGTAAAGAAAAGTAAGAGAAGACCATTCAAGCTGCATGAAAATAAAATCAAGGATTCTCACTACCACTGTTGCTGTATTTGTTTATAAAGCCAAGATCATGGCCTCAACCTACTGTGTAAAATTGCATCACTTGACATGCTGTCTTCCTCTACAGAGGGATTAAAAACAGAAATGAAATCTTAGAATCCATTTGAAAATCAATTTTGCTTTATTTCCCTTAACTTCAATAATATAATGAAACCCAATCTTCAGATAAAAGGATGAGTAACATGAGCAAACGTGGATTAATAACTGGTATAACTAAGTGATATTATTCTATAGACTTCAAAGGTGTCTGCCTTCTGAATATCACCAGATTTTACAAAAGATCATTCAGATCAACGCTTTAAACGTATGCTATCAAAATAAGCTCAACCAGCTTACAAAAATGACTAGGCATTTTCACTTTCAATAGACACGATTTAAAATGATACCTTTAAAGTAGTGACCAAGCTCGGTGTGGCTTCCATCATTTCTAGCCTCGCTATATTAACTACATCTCAAGAATAAGGATTGCGCTCTTATGGAAAAATTAGGTAGTGAATGTCAGTCTTACTGAGAAGACTAACGGTCATCACTTTATCTAAAAATAGTAAAACATGGATCACACAAATATACGTTTTCTTGTCTGGAAAAAAGCAAGAATTTTCAGAAGGAGCATGAAATCACAAGCAGCACGGATGTTCAGATTTTGTATATTCACAGGCAAAAAAAGAATTCTCATAGAAAATATCCATAGAAAATATGTAATCCTTTATCGCCTTTGGAGAAACTGCATGCATGCAAGAGCAGTTGGTGAATCAGATGCTAGGGGAGTACTGCTTTGTCTTATCCACAAGTCCGTTCTTTCCACTTAAACACAACAACTTCTAAACAGAATTAGGTCATGTTGGAGGAAGATCAAAGAACTGGATTGAGTACCAAAAAACATTCAATGCTGCCAAACTCTTTTAAAACAGCTAAAAGGAAAATATTTGATTTTACTGTACATCAGAAATACTTGAAGGAAAGATATCTTGATACTCTAGGTCATCAAAAGCCCAAAAGGTAAAGCTAAGTTCCAGTGCTACTGATGATACAAAAAATGAAAAATTGTCTTTTGATGCAAATATAAATTACATTACATAAATTACCAAGAAAGATACTGAGCAGGCTCCCACCTAGCATCTGCACTGTAAGCTACACAGTAAAAAGCCAATCAACATCTTCATGCCACTGTCTGGTAAGAAGAATAACCTCCAAAACAACTTCATTGAAAATCTTTTAACTTTCACTAAGATAAACCTTTTATTAAACTGTTTTGAGAGAAAGTGTGTGTGCTCATCCACTAGAAAAAGTGGCTTTTTGCATAAGGGGCTTCTCAAATAAAGCTTATGTACAGTTCAATGAGTGCTTTGAAAATTTAGGCTGTTTAAAATGATTCTGATTTTGTAAGAATCAATTATTATAGAGTCTACACCTCCTGAACAATCGAACTAACATTGTACTCCTAATAAACATCAATGTAATTTGAATCAATACACGTGTTGTACGTTTACACAATCCCAACTCAGCTTTCTGAAACCTTCTTTTGACCTTTCAGATCACAAGAGTATTGCCCTGAGTGCAGGTGTCCAGTTGTGGAAAGGCCTGCCATAATGCTGATGTGTGGTATGAAACTGGGGTGCTAGACACAACTAGTTCCAGTCCACTGCTACTCACTCCTACTGCCCCACAGGACCCATTAGCCAATGAGCAGGCAGCTCAGAGGGAGTGGAGCTCAGAAGAAAGATCCCACAAAAGAGTGGGAACACCTTGTAAGAAGGTCATGGAGAAGGTGCTACGTGCCCCCAGCAACGCTCACCCTGCAGCTCCTGAAGAGCGTATGCTGGATCGGGGAGAGGTGTGAGGAGGAAGGGAAAGCGCAGAGGAGCTACTCTGCAACAGATGAAGGAGTCAGAAACGGAGGGGTGAGGAAGACCTGCTGAGCAGGGAATGGGAAGAATAAATGAAATTTATCTTCCCTAAGTGAAATATGTTTTACTTCTGAGGTAATATTCCCATGGGCTTTCCCCTCTCTCTCTGGCTTTCTGTGGAGGGGGAGTGAGAGAGAGGCTGAGTGAGTGTCTGGTGGCCATAAAATCAACACACCAAATGCACTGTGGCAAAAGCAATATAAAATCAATATACACTGATTAAGTTGACAAGGCACAGTCTCAGCACCTCGATTACTAGGAAGTCAGGTAGATCTTGGTGCATTATACAATAGATGTTCTTACTGATGGTGTCGATCGCCTAAGCAAATTATGCCTTTGAAGAGAAAGTTGTACAGCTGATTCAACGTGTATGTATGAGGTGTGCTTCAACAGTAACGTCTCCTATTTGATTATATTCGTCCACAATATCAGAGGCCGATGCTGGTGGTGTGACAATAGAGGATGTACCTTCTCAACAGTGTTCCACTACAGGTATATTACATACCTGTATACATACATACGTATATACAGGTGTGTTAGTGTTTAGTGTACTTAGCTAACATTTTGACAGTTACCTGCTTTTTTTTCCTTTCCCCCCCCCAAAACTATTGTTATGATTTTCCAGGATCAAAGAACATCTATCACAATTAATTTTCCATAGATCATTTCTTCTTTTTTTCATCATTTTGCGTTCCCTTACTTTCGGGCTCTGAACCTTGCTTCTACAATGCAAAGGGATTCCAGCCACCACATGCATACAGCCAAGACATTTTAGTGTGAACTAGATACTCAGGCATACACAACCTGTAACGCACATGCTACGTGTATCCCAACTCAACTTGCACCCCCTACAGCTGTATCTATCATGGCAGCAGCTCTACCCTGATGAGTGGCCAGGCCTAGCCCAGAGTCACAGCAAGGTTTGCAGAGCAGCACTGAAAAATAAAGCAACAGAACTGAGAAAAGCCTGTCACCGGAAGAAAATATTTTCAACAAAGTCACATGGCAAAAGAAGGTAATGACAGTGCTTTCTAACGGGAGATAAGCGCCATAGCAGGTAACCATACAAGGCCATATGACCATACCTAACAGGTAACCATACATAACCTACAAGAACCATAGCAGCAGGTAACAAAGAAAAATTAGCTCACCCCTTCCAGAAACTAGTAACAACTCAAAAGAAGAGCAAACTCAGAGAGATACTGCTCCCTCTGCTGCTAACACTTAAATAAAAGCACCTTTTCCAATCATTGCTTGCACCTGAGCTCCCTGGGAGAGCCTTGACCTCTCCACTAATGTTCAATCATTGGTTCAGGCTGTGAAGGGATGGAGTGCAGCAGAGTTGCCAGGTCACTGCCTGAACCAAAGAGTGAGGAGGTCAGGGCTCAACTCCTGCTGTTTTGGAAACATGAAGTACAACGTGCATCGCGATGCAGGTACAGTACCTATCAATGATGTGATTGACAGGTGATTGTTGCAAGGTGATTGTTGACAGTCTTCTTATGGTTCTGTTGGAACAGTACTTGATGTTCCTTCTGGAGGCTTCTCTTCTTCAGTTTGGGTTTGGGTTCCCTGGTTCCCAGAATTTCAGCACTCCACCACCTGGTGTCATGACATACCCTCGTAGACACTGAAGCACGCTGAAGTGTTGATGCTCCTACCAGTGGTCCTGTGGACTTCACAGCCTCAAGGGGAGTAGTACAGATGTTTAAAAGGTATGAGGAGTGGTGGGTCTGCCTTCAGTGGGAGGATACAGGCTGCGTTTTTGTCTTGAGTCAAACACCTCCACTTATGCTGGGGCATGTCCTGGCCTTTGGTACAACATCCTTTGTCCTGTATTTACCTTTGAAGGTCAATATTAATTATTCTGCCATACGTCCCCCATTTTGGAACTGCAAGCAGCTTTTGTGTCTTCTCTATGTGAGAAGTTAGTCCAGAACAAGGTTTTAACTCACCCTACAAATCCTGCCATGGGGCTGTTCTGCCAGTCGTACAAAGAAAATTGTCTTTCTGCTCTGCAGAGTACAATGAACTTTTCATCTTCTCACTTAACAGCTGTATCTTTTAAAGAATAAAAGTAAATATAAAATTAGCGAGGATTCAGTAACAGTAGGTCAGCTATAAATACTTGCAAATGGGAAACATACAGCGAGCATCTTTGGAATTATGACATTACAGCATTCTGATTTTAGGAAAGTTACAATTAAGCTCCGTTTCAATACAACCAACTCTATATTACAAACTCAACAAAAACGTACGGAGGAGCAGAAGTCCTGCTCAGTGCACTTAGTGCCTTTTACACGGTTATTCAGATACAGCATGGTCACAGCTCTGGCCCGGTTCGACCTGGATCCTTGACTAAATGGCACAGGGGGACCCATGGACCCACCCCCTGTGATGGTTCTGAACACAAAACAGCGGCAACGAGCTAAGGGAGAAAATTAATTTACTAGATATTATAGCACAGTGTGAGAGAATGCAATATAGCACAATACAATTGGAATTGTAGCCTAGCCTAGCCATGTTTGCCTAAAGATGAACTGTTGCTAGCTAAGCGCATATTGCTAATTCTCACATTTGCTCATTCTGCACTAGGCCATTATTCCTGGACCCCTGCTGTCCTGGGATAGAGGTAAGTTGGAAGAAAAAATGTAGGGGAGCATCACTTGCATTCCTCCTAATCCAAAAGAGGGACAGTTTGACCTCCTGTCAGAGGCCCCTTAAGTTGTTCTTTTGCTGAGGGCCTCTTGGCAGAACAGAATAGTCTATAATACAAAAGTTACCATTTTGGTACTTCTTGAGGATTTCATCTTATCTACTAAGTGTGCATAAATGTGGAATAAGAAGCCACTTTCTTCCCATGGGCTTTCCCCTCTCTCTCTGGTACGGCACAAATAAACGACTTTCCTTTTCCAGCTCGGGTACGAGCATTGTTTTGCAGAACACTAATACGGTCCGAAACACTCTGCAAGTTATACCAGTTCTGTCGTGCCCAATCCATACCTGATAAAGAGGGTCGAGCACAATGTTTTTCTAAAAGATCAAATAATACATCTTCACTTTTCATGGTGGCAATGCTGTCGCTCATTTTTTCAATACAATGAGAGACCTACACTAAGGGAGGAGGAGGTGCAGGTATTCAAAAGCTCAAGTGACTCCTTATCTCCCCAGGGAAACAGACACTTTTCAAATGCTAATGCTCAAAGCACTCTTCCCTTTCTCTGAGGGGAGCACACAAAAGCCCGTTAGTCCAAACCAGATAAGGAGTCTAATTTTAGAGCTGGAGATAGTGTAACACTGTTACTAGTTGATACTTGCTATTTCATTGCATTCCAGGATTGTGTACTAAGCAAAAGAACTGCCTCATAGAAGAGAATGACTTATGAATTAGAATGCAGTAGTGATCTTGTTCTTGGTGTTATTATTGCATATATATACCTGCCTTTGCATTGTTAGTTCTAGAAGATACTGTCTACAGGTATTGCTGACAATTTTCTTCCCCATCACTCTGTATCTCTCATTGTCTTTTTCATAGTTTCCATTGTGTGTTTCCCTTTTCTTGTTCTTCGTTTCTTTTTTCTTTCTTTCTTTCTTTTTTTTTTTTTAATTTTTGTTTGTCTATCTGTATTGCTGTTGCTTAAGTTTTTGTTTGTTTGTTTGTTTGTTTGTTTGTTGTTGGGGGTAGGGAGGACAGGGGGGCTTGGGAGGGCTGAGTTGGTTGTTTTAGCTTGGTTGTTCTGTTTGTGTGTCTGCTTCCAAGTGACTTCAGTATATGTCCATCTCAGAAATCTGTTTGTATTATGATCTTTAATGCAAATATGAAAAATATTTACTACAGACACCTTTTCACTGATATTCTGATACTTCACTCAACTAAGGAAACCTCATTATTCTTCAACAGTTCATCTACAAACTGATTAGTAGAGCAGAAGCCACTAGCAGTAACAAACAATTAAGAGGCCATGGCCACCTGATGGAAACCTCATGGTGTTTTGTTTTGGCCAAGGAAAACCAGTTGATTATTTTCAGAACTTGCATAAATAAACAAATAAATAAATAAAAATGATACAAATAAATAGTAATAATAAGTAAAGAAAAGTAAGAGAAGACCATTCAAGCTGCATGAAAATAAAATCAAGGATTCTCACTACCACTGTTGCTGTATTTGTTTATAAAGCCAAGATCATGGCCTCAACCTACTGTGTAAAATTGCATCACTTGACATGCTGTCTTCCTCTACAGAGGGATTAAAAACAGAAATGAAATCTTAGAATCCATTTGAAAATCAATTTTGCTTTATTTCCCTTAACTTCAATAATATAATGAAACCCAATCTTCAGATAAAAGGATGAGTAACATGAGCAAACGTGGATTAATAACTGGTATAACTAAGTGATATTATTCTATAGACTTCAAAGGTGTCTGCCTTCTGAATATCACCAGATTTTACAAAAGATCATTCAGATCAACGCTTTAAACGTATGCTATCAAAATAAGCTCAACCAGCTTACAAAAATGACTAGGCATTTTCACTTTCAATAGACACGATTTAAAATGATACCTTTAAAGTAGTGACCAAGCTCGGTGTGGCTTCCATCATTTCTAGCCTCGCTATATTAACTACATCTCAAGAATAAGGATTGCGCTCTTATGGAAAAATTAGGTAGTGAATGTCAGTCTTACTGAGAAGACTAACGGTCATCACTTTATCTAAAAATAGTAAAACATGGATCACACAAATATACGTTTTCTTGTCTGGAAAAAAGCAAGAATTTTCAGAAGGAGCATGAAATCACAAGCAGCATGGATGTTCAGATTTTGTATATTCACAGGCAAAAAAAGAATTCTCATAGAAAATATCCATAGAAAATATGTAATCCTTTATCGCCTTTGGAGAAACTGCATGCATGCAAGAGCAGTTGGTGAATCAGATGCTAGGGGAGTACTGCTTTGTCTTATCCACAAGTCCGTTCTTTCCACTTAAACACAACAACTTCTAAACAGAATTAGGTCATGTTGGAGGAAGATCAAAGAACTGGATTGAGTACCAAAAAACATTCAATGCTGCCAAACTCTTTTAAAACAGCTAAAAGGAAAATATTTGATTTTACTGTACATCAGAAATACTTGAAGGAAAGATATCTTGATACTCTAGGTCATCAAAAGCCCAAAAGGTAAAGCTAAGTTCCAGTGCTACTGATGATACAAAAAATGAAAAATTGTCTTTTGATGCAAATATAAATTACATTACATAAATTACCAAGAAAGATACTGAGCAGGCTCCCACCTAGCATCTGCACTGTAAGCTACACAGTAAAAAGCCAATCAACATCTTCATGCCACTGTCTGGTAAGAAGAATAACCTCCAAAACAACTTCATTGAAAATCTTTTAACTTTCACTAAGATAAACCTTTTATTAAACTGTTTTGAGAGAAAGTGTGTGTGCTCATCCACTAGAAAAAGTGGCTTTTTGCATAAGGGGCTTCTCAAATAAAGCTTATGTACAGTTCAATGAGTGCTTTGAAAATTTAGGCTGTTTAAAATGATTCTGATTTTGTAAGAATCAATTATTATAGAGTCTACACCTCCTGAACAATCGAACTAACATTGTACTCCTAATAAACATCAATGTAATTTGAATCAATACACGTGTTGTACGTTTACACAATCCCAACTCAGCTTTCTGAAACCTTCTTTTGACCTTTCAGATCACAAGAGTATTGCCCTGAGTGCAGGTGTCCAGTTGTGGAAAGGCCTGCCATAATGCTGATGTGTGGTATGAAACTGGGGTGCTAGACACAACTAGTTCCAGTCCACTGCTACTCACTCCTACTGCCCCACAGGACCCATTAGCCAATGAGCAGGCAGCTCAGAGGGAGTGGAGCTCAGAAGAAAGATCCCACAAAAGAGTGGGAACACCTTGTAAGAAGGTCATGGAGAAGGTGCTACGTGCCCCCAGCAACGCTCACCCTGCAGCTCCTGAAGAGCGTATGCTGGATCGGGGAGAGGTGTGAGGAGGAAGGGAAAGCGCAGAGGAGCTACTCTGCAACAGATGAAGGAGTCAGAAACGGAGGGGTGAGGAAGACCTGCTGAGCAGGGAATGGGAAGAATAAATGAAATTTATCTTCCCTAAGTGAAATATGTTTTACTTCTGAGGTAATATTCCCATGGGCTTTCCCCTCTCTCTCTGGCTTTCTGTGGAGGGGGAGTGAGAGAGAGGCTGAGTGAGTGTCTGGTGGCCATAAAATCAACACACCAAATGCACTGTGGCAAAAGCAATATAAAATCAATATACACTGATTAAGTTGACAAGGCACAGTCTCAGCACCTCGATTACTAGGAAGTCAGGTAGATCTTGGTGCATTATACAATAGATGTTCTTACTGATGGTGTCGATCGCCTAAGCAAATTATGCCTTTGAAGAGAAAGTTGTACAGCTGATTCAACGTGTATGTATGAGGTGTGCTTCAACAGTAACGTCTCCTATTTGATTATATTCGTCCACAATATCAGAGGCCGATGCTGGTGGTGTGACAATAGAGGATGTACCTTCTCAACAGTGTTCCACTACAGGTATATTACATACCTGTATATATACATACGTATATACAGGTGTGTTAGTGTTTAGTGTACTTAGCTAACATTTTGACAGTTACCTGCTTTTTTTTCCTTTCCCCCCCCCCAAAACTATTGTTATGATTTTCCAGGATCAAAGAACATCTATCACAATTAATTTTCCATAGATCATTTCTTCTTTTTTTCATCATTTTGCGTTCCCTTACTTTCGGGCTCTGAACCTTGCTTCTACAATGCAAAGGGATTCCAGCCACCACATGCATACAGCCAAGACATTTTAGTGTGAACTAGATACTCAGGCATACACAACCTGTAACGCACATGCTACGTGTATCCCAACTCAACTTGCACCCCCTACAGCTGTATCTATCATGGCAGCAGCTCTACCCTGATGAGTGGCCAGGCCTAGCCCAGAGTCACAGCAAGGTTTGCAGAGCAGCACTGAAAAATAAAGCAACAGAACTGAGAAAAGCCTGTCACCGGAAGAACATATTTTCAACAAAGTCACATGGCAAAAGAAGGTAATGACAGTGCTTTCTAACGGGAGATAAGCGCCATAGCAGGTAACCATACAAGGCCATATGACCATACCTAACAGGTAACCATACATAACCTACAAGAACCATAGCAGCAGGTAACAAAGAAAAATTAGCTCACCCCTTCCAGAAACTAGTAACAACTCAAAAGAAGAGCAAACTCAGAGAGATACTGCTCCCTCTGCTGCTAACACTTAAATAAAAGCACCTTTTCCAATCATTGCTTGCACCTGAGCTCCCTGGGAGAGCCTTGACCTCTCCACTAATGTTCAATCATTGGTTCAGGCTGTGAAGGGATGGAGTGCAGCAGAGTTGCCAGGTCACTGCCTGAACCAAAGAGTGAGGAGGTCAGGGCTCAACTCCTGCTGTTTTGGAAACATGAAGTACAACGTGCATCGCGATGCAGGTACAGTACCTATCAATGATGTGATTGACAGGTGATTGTTGCAAGGTGATTGTTGACAGTCTTCTTATGGTTCTGTTGGAACAGTACTTGATGTTCCTTCTGGAGGCTTCTCTTCTTCAGTTTGGGTTTGGGTTCCCTGGTTCCCAGAATTTCAGCACTCCACCACCTGGTGTCATGACATACCCTCGTAGACACTGAAGCACGCTGAAGTGTTGATGCTCCTACCAGTGGTCCTGTGGACTTCACAGCCTCAAGGGGAGTAGTACAGATGTTTAAAAGGTATGAGGAGTGGTGGGTCTGCCTTCAGTGGGAGGATACAGGCTGCGTTTTTGTCTTGAGTCAAACACCTCCACTTATGCTGGGGCATGTCCTGGCCTTTGGTACAACATCCTTTGTCCTGTATTTACCTTTGAAGGTCAATATTAATTATTCTGCCATACGTCCCCCATTTTGGAACTGCAAGCAGCTTTCGTGTCTTCTCTATGTGAGAAGTTAGTCCAGAACAAGGTTTTAACTCACCCTACAAATCCTGCCATGGGGCTGTTCTGCCAGTCGTACAAAGAAAATTGTCTTTCTGCTCTGCAGAGTACAATGAACTTTTCATCTTCTCACTTAACAGCTGTATCTTTTAAAGAATAAAAGTAAATATAAAATTAGCGAGGATTCAGTAACAGTAGGTCAGCTATAAATACTTGCAAATGGGAAACATACAGCGAGCATCTTTGGAATTATGACATTACAGCATTCTGATTTTAGGAAAGTTACAATTAAGCTCCGTTTCAATACAACCAACTCTATATTACAAACTCAACAAAAACGTACGGAGGAGCAGAAGTCCTGCTCAGTGCACTTAGTGCCTTTTACACGGTTATTCAGATACAGCATGGTCACAGCTCTGGCCCGGTTCGACCTGGATCCTTGACTAAATGGCACAGGGGGACCCATGGACCCACCCCCTGTGATGGTTCTGAACACAAAACAGCGGCAACGAGCTAAGGGAGAAAATTAATTTACTAGATATTATAGCACAGTGTGAGAGAATGCAATATAGCACAATACAATTGGAATTGTAGCCTAGCCTAGCCATGTTTGCCTAAAGATGAACTGTTGCTAGCTAAGCGCATATTGCTAATTCTCACATTTGCTCATTCTGCACTAGGCCATTATTCCTGGACCCCTGCTGTCCTGGGATAGAGGTAAGTTGGAAGAAAAAATGTAGGGGAGCATCACTTGCATTCCTCCTAATCCAAAAGAGGGACAGTTTGACCTCCTGTCAGAGGCCCCTTAAGTTGTTCTTTTGCTGAGGGCCTCTTGGCAGAACAGAATAGTCTATAATACAAAAGTTACCATTTTGGTACTTCTTGAGGATTTCATCTTATCTACTAAGTGTGCATAAATGTGGAATAAGAAGCCACTTTCTTCCCATGGGCTTTCCCCTCTCTCTCTGGCTTTCTGTGGAGGGGGAGTGAGAGAGAGGCTGAGTGAGTGTCTGGTGGCCATAAAATCAACACACCAAATGCACTGTGGCAAAAGCAATATAAAATCAATATACACTGATTAAGTTGACAAGGTACAGTCTCAGCACCTTGATTACTAGGAAGTCAGGTAAATCTTGGTGCATTATACAATAGATGTTCTTACTGATGGTGTCGATTGCCTAAGCAAATTAGGCCTTTGAAGAGAAAGTTGTACAGCTGATTCAATGTGTATGTATGAGGTGTGCTTCAACAGTAACATCTCCTATTTGATTATATTCGTCCACAATATCAGAGGCCGATGCTGGTGGTGTGACAACAGATGATATACTTGTAGTGGAACACTGTTGAGAAGGTACATAACATACCTGTATATATGCATACGTATATACAAGTGTATTAGTGTTTAGTGTACTTAGCTAACATTTTGACAGTTACCTGCTTTTTTTTCCTTTCCCCCCCCCAAAACTATTGTTATGATTTTCCAGGATCAAAGAACATCTATCACAATTAATTTTCCATAGATCATTTCTTCTTTTTTTCATCATTTTGCGTTCCCTTACTTTCGGGCTCTGAACTTTGCTTCTACAATGCAAAGGGATTCCAGCCACCACATGCATACAGCCAAGACATTTTAGTGTGAATTAGATACTCAGGCATACACAACCTGTAACCCACGTGCTACGTGTATCCCAACTCAACTTGCACCCCCTACAGCTGTATCTATCATGGCAGCAGCTCTACCTTGATGAGTGGCCAGGCCTAGCCCAGAGTCACAGCAAGGTTTGCAGAGCAGCACTGAAAAATAAAGCAACAGAACTGAGAAAAGCCTGTCACCGGAAGAAAATTTTTGGTCTTGCTTTGGAGCAAATTCTTTGGTCTTGCTACTCTGCTATCACTGTCGTGCTTTTCATTGTGTTACAACCAGTAATTTAAGTGACTTGCTAAAACGTACAGGGCAAGGACAGTATTTAAGTGAGCCAGGAGATATTTTGCCTTGTATTTAATCTTTTTCTTCTTACAAAGTAGCCCTGCGTGAGGAAGTTTGTGTGAGGAACATTTGTTTTGTGGAAGCTGATTCAGGAGAACTCAATTTTTAATATTCCAAAGGGAAATCTCTCTGGAGTTACGACTACAAGCAGGCAAGCAACAACTGAATCTAATGTAGAAGTTTAGGACCATATGAAAAGACAGCTACATTAGCGAACTGGACTGCCTGCATGAGTATACTCCCTGGGATTCAACAAAATCTAAATTTTCACTTTATTTCTTTGATTACCATTCACTCACTACTTCAAAATCTCAATTTTAATTCTATACCAATTTTCATTTTTCATTGCCTTTTTCAAAATGTTTAGTACTGTATGTACTTTATACTATATATACTTATAATGGTTTAATCCCTCTGTAACAGATACATTTTGGTTAGAATTCACAATGTTTTTTGAAGATCTGTGCAGGTCATTCGACAAATTCAAGGGAAACTTACAGCACTTTACTTGTTATTGGAACAGATGGATGTGTTTCGCCCATTCATCTTCTTCCATGTCCTTCTAAATTATTTGTCAATTTATCAGACAAACAAGATGGTGAGACTAATTTTTTATGTCATTTAAAGATGATGTTTATGCAATATAATATATTTTGCATCTATTATCTGAACGTCTGTATTTATCAGTAATATCAGTGTGGCTCATAATTTGAGGAAATTGATCAGTCTCATCCATCCCTTGGCCAGGCTGGGCTGCTCCAGGAGGCAGATGATGTGGCAGGGTGAGCAGGCGGAAGTGTGAGCAAAACTGTTTTAGAGGCAGAATGTTCTTGTTTCACAGTATTGCAGATATGCAATCCTGCATTCAGGATGGAAGAAAGGGGCCTAGAATTTCAAAGAGATATGATGCAAAGTGGACAATGAGGGTCATTGCAAAAATTGTCCTTCTTTAGGGAACAAAACTTGCCTCCTGTTGAGTTCAATGACAGTCCTGCTATTGATTTGTGCCTGCCCTATCTATTCATTTTTCTGCTCCCCTGATTTTTTTTTTTTTTTTTTTCCACTTTTGCTCAGATTAATGACTTGCTTCCTTCCTTAACTTTATCCTCTCTTCCCGAAAAGTGTTGTCAGCAGGTCAAGGTAGATGATCCTGCCCCTCTGCTCTGCATTGGTAAAGTCCGTATGGAAAAAATTGCACCCACCAACATTCACCGACACTTGCTGGATGGAGTCCAGACAATGCACATGAGCTCAGGGAGCTGGTAGATGTTGGACTTCAGCAGTGGTGACAACAGCAGTAGTTTACCTCTGCTGGTGCAGATTTTTACAAATGCAGCATGCAGGCTCATGTTCATTGCTAAATCACATCAAAAATGCATAGCTAGTGGTGGTGTCTATGTTAAAAAACAGTATTTTGAAGCTGAGAGTTTTCTCTCTCAAGTAATGTGATGGTTGTATGGGAACTGTTGATCACAGCCTGGACCTCTTATTGACCACCTGAGGCAAGCAATAAGTCAGCCATGGGAGCACAGGTGAAAGCAATTTGCCAGTGCTACCAGGAAGGGGTGGAGATCCCATTTAAGGGCTGACTCCCACTGAGGAGGGATCTCTTTCTGGAGGTTGCTCTCTGGGGTGTTTACTGTGAGCCTGTGAGTCCAGTTAGCATTTCCTTTTTTTTTTTTTTTCTTTTTTTTTTTTTTCTTTTTAAATGTATATATCTTTTCATCATGGTTATCTTATGAAGCCTAACCTTTGTGCATCTGTTGATTGTAGAAGCCCCTAGCCTACAATATTACCATAGTAGTAAGAATGTTACAGTTTTCTGAGAAAGTAATAAAAAGGAGTAAAGAAATTTCTCTTGTTTTGAGAAATATTGCTTTCTCCAGCCTTTTTGAAGAAAGGTTAGACTAGAGAAGCTGCAATTACGTGATAAAGTCATTCTTAATGCTTCTTATCTGCAACATCCTTTTTTTTTTTTTTTAACTTCTTTTTATAATGAATACATGGCAGAATACCTTACCCATGAGCAGGTAACTTTTCTTAAAAGCATAACTTTTGACGCTCTTGACAGCAATACCTGAAATGCAGTTTGTGAGTCTTGGAAAAGGAAGGCAGACAGAAAAAAGACACCACGTAGTCTGGATTTGATGAACATTAGTCTGTTGCTCTCAGTTTGTTGCAGAACTGAACTTCTACAATGGCATACAGTGCAGATCACACAAAGGCTTTGGCAGAAGTTTTTCGTTATTAATGACCGGGATAATTTTTCTGCCTTTAAAATAATGTTCAGATCCAAGTGTATGAGAGATTTTGGCCACATGAACAGGCATGACCACTGTGGTGGAAATGCTAAGTCAGGGCTTGAAACAGTGATTGAGCACCTAGTAGTAAGGCAGGGCCAAGCTTTAAATGACATAAAAAATTAGTCTCACCATCTTGTTTGTCTGATAAATTGACAAATAATTTAGAAGGACATGGAAGAAGATGAATGGGCGAAACACATCCATCTGTTCCAATAACAAGTAAAGTGCTGTAAGTTTCCCTTGAATTTGTCGAATGACCTGCACAGATCTTCAAAAAACATTGTGAATTCTAACCAAAATGTATCTGTTACAGAGGGATTAAACCATTATAAGTATATATAGTATAAAGTACATACAGTACTAAACATTTTGAAAAAGGCAATGAAAAATGAAAATTGGTATAGAATTAAAATTGAGATTTTGAAGTAGTGAGTGAATGGTAATCAAAGAAATAAAGTGAAAATTTAGATTTTGTTGAATCCCAGGGAGTATACTCATGCAGGCAGTCCAGTTCGCTAATGTAGCTGTCTTTTCATATGGTCCTAAACTTCTACATTAGATTCAGTTGTTGCTTGCCTGCTTGTAGTCGTAACTCCAGAGAGATTTCCCTTTGGAATATTAAAAATTGAGTTCTCCTGAATCAGCTTCCACAAAACAAATGTTCCTCACACAAACTTCCTCACGCAGGGCTACTTTGTAAGAAGAAAAAGATTAAATACAAGGCAAAATATCTCCTGGCTCACTTAAATACTGTCCTTGCCCTGTACGTTTTAGCAAGTCACTTAAATTACTGGTTGTAACACAATGAAAAGCACGACAGTGATAGCAGAGTAGCAAGACCAAAGAATTTGCTCCAAAGCAAGACCAAAAATTTTCTTCCGGTGACAGGCTTTTCTCAGTTCTGTTGCTTTATTTTTCAGTGCTGCTCTGCAAACCTTGCTGTGACTCTGGGCTAGGCCTGGCCACTCATCAAGGTAGAGCTGCTGCCATGATAGATACAGCTGTAGGGGGTGCAAGTTGAGTTGGGATACACGTAGCATGTGCGTTACAGGTTGTGTATGCCTGAGTATCTAGTTCACACTAAAATGTCTTGGCTGTATGCATGTGGTGGCTGGAATCCCTTTGCATTGTAGAAGCAAAGTTCAGAGCCCGAAAGTAAGGGAACGCAAAATGATGAAAAAAAGAAGAAATGATCTATGGAAAATTAATTGTGATAGATGTTCTTTGATCCTGGAAAATCATAACAATAGTTTTGGGGGGGGGGGGAAGGAAAAAAAAGCAGGTAACTGTCAAAATGTTAGCTAAGTACACTAAACACTAATACACTTGTATATACGTATGCATATATACAGGTATGTTATGTACCTTCTCAACAGTGTTCCACTACAAGTATATCATCTGTTGTCACACCACCAGCATCGGCCTCTGATATTGTGGACGAATATAATCAAATAGGAGATGTTACTGTTGAAGCACACCTCATACATACACATTGAATCAGCTGTACAACTTTCTCTTCAAAGGCCTAATTTGCTTAGGCAATCGACACCATCAGTAAGAACATCTATTGTATAATGCACCAAGATTTACCTGACTTCCTAGTAATCAAGGTGCTGAGACTGTACCTTGTCAACTTAATCAGTGTATATTGATTTTATATTGCTTTTGCCACAGTGCATTTGGTGTGTTGATTTTATGGCCACCAGACACTCACTCAGCCTCTCTCTCACTCCCCCTCCACAGAAAGCCAGAGAGAGAGGGGAAAGCCCATGGGAAGAAAGTGGCTTCTTATTCCACATTTATGCACACTTAGTAGATAAGATGAAATCCTCAAGAAGTACCAAAATGGTAACTTTTGTATTATAGACTATTCTGTTCTGCCAAGAGGCCCTCAGCAAAAGAACAACTTAAGGGGCCTCTGACAGGAGGTCAAACTGTCCCTCTTTTGGATTAGGAGGAATGCAAGTGATGCTCCCCTACATTTTTTCTTCCAACTTACCTCTATCCCAGGACAGCAGGGGTCCAGGAATAATGGCCTAGTGCAGAATGAGCAAATGTGAGAATTAGCAATATGCGCTTAGCTAGCAACAGTTCATCTTTAGGCAAACATGGCTAGGCTAGGCTACAATTCCAATTGTATTGTGCTATATTGCATTCTCTCACACTGTGCTATAATATCTAGTAAATTAATTTTCTCCCTTAGCTCGTTGCCGCTGTTTTGTGTTCAGAACCATCACAGGGGGTGGGTCCATGGGTCCCCCTGTGCCATTTAGTCAAGGATCCAGGTCGAACCGGGCCAGAGCTGTGACCATGCTGTATCTGAATAACCGTGTAAAAGGCACTAAGTGCACTGAGCAGGACTTCTGCTCCTCCGTACGTTTTTGTTGAGTTTGTAATATAGAGTTGGTTGTATTGAAACGGAGCTTAATTGTAACTTTCCTAAAATCAGAATGCTGTAATGTCATAATTCCAAAGATGCTCGCTGTATGTTTCCCATTTGCAAGTATTTATAGCTGACCTACTGTTACTGAATCCTCGCTAATTTTATATTTACTTTTATTCTTTAAAAGATACAGCTGTTAAGTGAGAAGATGAAAAGTTCATTGTACTCTGCAGAGCAGAAAGACAATTTTCTTTGTACGACTGGCAGAACAGCCCCATGGCAGGATTTGTAGGGTGAGTTAAAACCTTGTTCTGGACTAACTTCTCACATAGAGAAGACACGAAAGCTGCTTGCAGTTCCAAAATGGGGGACGTATGGCAGAATAATTAATATTGACCTTCAAAGGTAAATACAGGACAAAGGATGTTGTACCAAAGGCCAGGACATGCCCCAGCATAAGTGGAGGTGTTTGACTCAAGACAAAAATGCAGCCTGTATCCTCCCACTGAAGGCAGACCCACCACTCCTCATACCTTTTAAACATCTGTACTACTCCCCTTGAGGCTGTGAAGTCCACAGGACCACTGGTAGGAGCATCAACACTTCAGCGTGCTTCAGTGTCTACGAGGGTATGTCATGACACCAGGTGGTGGAGTGCTGAAATTCTGGGAACCAGGGAACCCAAACCCAAACTGAAGAAGAGAAGCCTCCAGAAGGAACATCAAGTACTGTTCCAACAGAACCATAAGAAGACTGTCAACAATCACCTTGCAACAATCACCTGTCAATCACATCATTGATAGGTACTGTACCTGCATCGCGATGCACGTTGTACTTCATGTTTCCAAAACAGCAGGAGTTGAGCCCTGACCTACTCACTCTTTGGTTCAGGCAGTGACCTGGCAACTCTGCTGCACTCCATCCCTTCACAGCCTGAACCAATGATTGAACATTAGTGGAGAGGTCAAGGCTCTCCCAGGGAGCTCAGGTGCAAGCAATGATTGGAAAAGGTGCTTTTATTTAAGTGTTAGCAGCAGAGGGAGCAGTATCTCTCTGAGTTTGCTCTTCTTTTGAGTTGTTACTAGTTTCTGGAAGGGGTGAGCTAATTTTTCTTTGTTACCTGCTGCTATGGTTCTTGTAGGTTATGTATGGTTACCTGTTAGGTATGGTCATATGGCCTTGTATGGTTACCTGCTATGGCGCTTATCTCCCGTTAGAAAGCACTGTCATTACCTTCTTTTGCCATGTGACTTTGTTGAAAATATTTTCTTCCGGTGACAGGCTTTTCTCAGTTCTGTTGCTTTATTTTTCAGTGCTGCTCTGCAAACCTTGCTGTGACTCTGGGCTAGGCCTGGCCACTCATCAGGGTAGAGCTGCTGCCATGATAGATACAGCTGTAGGGGGTGCAAGTTGAGTTGGGATACACGTAGCATGTGCGTTACAGGTTGTGTATGCCTGAGTATCTAGTTCACACTAAAATGTCTTGGCTGTATGCATGTGGTGGCTGGAATCCCTTTGCATTGTAGAAGCAAGGTTCAGAGCCCGAAAGTAAGGGAACGCAAAATGATGAAAAAAAGAAGAAATGATCTATGGAAAATTAATTGTGATAGATGTTCTTTGATCCTGGAAAATCATAACAATAGTTTTGGGGGGGGGAAAGGAAAAAAAAGCAGGTAACTGTCAAAATGTTAGCTAAGTACACTAAACACTAACACACCTGTATATACGTATGTATATATACAGGTATGTAATATACCTGTAGTGGAACACTGTTGAGAAGGTACATCCTCTATTGTCACACCACCAGCATCGGCCTCTGATATTGTGGACGAATATAATCAAATAGGAGACGTTACTGTTGAAGCACACCTCATACATACACGTTGAATCAGCTGTACAACTTTCTCTTCAAAGGCATAATTTGCTTAGGCGATCGACACCATCAGTAAGAACATCTATTGTATAATGCACCAAGATCTACCTGACTTCCTAGTAATCGAGGTGCTGAGACTGTGCCTTGTCAACTTAATCAGTGTATATTGATTTTATATTGCTTTTGCCACAGTGCATTTGGTGTGTTGATTTTATGGCCACCAGACACTCACTCAGCCTCTCTCTCACTCCCCCTCCACAGAAAGCCAGAGAGAGAGGGGAAAGCCCATGGGAATATTACCTCAGAAGTAAAACATATTTCACTTAGGGAAGATAAATTTCATTTATTCTTCCCATTCCCTGCTCAGCAGGTCTTCCTCACCCCTCTGTTTCTGACTCCTTCATCTGTTGCAGAGTAGCTCCTCTGCGCTTTCCCTTCCTCCTCACACCTCTCCCCGATCCAGCATACGCTCTTCAGGAGCTGCAGGGTGAGCGTTGCTGGGGGCACGTAGCACCTTCTCCATGACCTTCTTACAAGGTGTTCCCACTCTTTTGTGGGATCTTTCTTCTGAGCTCCACTCCCTCTGAGCTGCCTGCTCATTGGCTAATGGGTCCTGTGGGGCAGTAGGAGTGAGTAGCAGTGGACTGGAACTAGTTGTGTCTAGCACCCCAGTTTCATACCACACATCAGCATTATGGCAGGCCTTTCCACAACTGGACACCTGCACTCAGGGCAATACTCTTGTGATCTGAAAGGTCAAAAGAAGGTTTCAGAAAGCTGAGTTGGGATTGTGTAAACGTACAACACGTGTATTGATTCAAATTACATTGATGTTTATTAGGAGTACAATGTTAGTTCGATTGTTCAGGAGGTGTAGACTCTATAATAATTGATTCTTACAAAATCAGAATCATTTTAAACAGCCTAAATTTTCAAAGCACTCATTGAACTGTACATAAGCTTTATTTGAGAAGCCCCTTATGCAAAAAGCCACTTTTTCTAGTGGATGAGCACACACACTTTCTCTCAAAACAGTTTAATAAAAGGTTTATCTTAGTGAAAGTTAAAAGATTTTCAATGAAGTTGTTTTGGAGGTTATTCTTCTTACCAGACAGTGGCATGAAGATGTTGATTGGCTTTTTACTGTGTAGCTTACAGTGCAGATGCTAGGTGGGAGCCTGCTCAGTATCTTTCTTGGTAATTTATGTAATGTAATTTATATTTGCATCAAAAGACAATTTTTCATTTTTTGTATCATCAGTAGCACTGGAACTTAGCTTTACCTTTTGGGCTTTTGATGACCTAGAGTATCAAGATATCTTTCCTTCAAGTATTTCTGATGTACAGTAAAATCAAATATTTTCCTTTTAGCTGTTTTAAAAGAGTTTGGCAGCATTGAATGTTTTTTGGTACTCAATCCAGTTCTTTGATCTTCCTCCAACATGACCTAATTCTGTTTAGAAGTTGTTGTGTTTAAGTGGAAAGAACGGACTTGTGGATAAGACAAAGCAGTACTCCCCTAGCATCTGATTCACCAACTGCTCTTGCATGCATGCAGTTTCTCCAAAGGCGATAAAGGATTACATATTTTCTATGGATATTTTCTATGAGAATTCTTTTTTTGCCTGTGAATATACAAAATCTGAACATCCATGCTGCTTGTGATTTCATGCTCCTTCTGAAAATTCTTGCTTTTTTCCAGACAAGAAAACGTATATTTGTGTGATCCATGTTTTACTATTTTTAGATAAAGTGATGACCGTTAGTCTTCTCAGTAAGACTGACATTCACTACCTAATTTTTCCATAAGAGCGCAATCCTTATTCTTGAGATGTAGTTAATATAGCGAGGCTAGAAATGATGGAAGCCACACCGAGCTTGGTCACTACTTTAAAGGTATCATTTTAAATCGTGTCTATTGAAAGTGAAAATGCCTAGTCATTTTTGTAAGCTGGTTGAGCTTATTTTGATAGCATACGTTTAAAGCGTTGATCTGAATGATCTTTTGTAAAATCTGGTGATATTCAGAAGGCAGACACCTTTGAAGTCTATAGAATAATATCACTTAGTTATACCAGTTATTAATCCACGTTTGCTCATGTTACTCATCCTTTTATCTGAAGATTGGGTTTCATTATATTATTGAAGTTAAGGGAAATAAAGCAAAATTGATTTTCAAATGGATTCTAAGATTTCATTTCTGTTTTTAATCCCTCTGTAGAGGAAGACAGCATGTCAAGTGATGCAATTTTACACAGTAGGTTGAGGCCATGATCTTGGCTTTATAAACAAATACAGCAACAGTGGTAGTGAGAATCCTTGATTTTATTTTCATGCAGCTTGAATGGTCTTCTCTTACTTTTCTTTACTTATTATTACTATTTATTTGTATCATTTTTATTTATTTATTTGTTTATTTATGCAAGTTCTGAAAATAATCAACTGGTTTTCCTTGGCCAAAACAAAACACCATGAGGTTTCCATCAGGTGGCCATGGCCTCTTAATTGTTTGTTACTGCTAGTGGCTTCTGCTCTACTAATCAGTTTGTAGATGAACTGTTGAAGAATAATGAGGTTTCCTTAGTTGAGTGAAGTATCAGAATATCAGTGAAAAGGTGTCTGTAGTAAATATTTTTCATATTTGCATTAAAGATCATAATACAAACAGATTTCTGAGATGGACATATACTGAAGTCACTTGGAAGCAGACACACAAACAGAACAACCAAGCTAAAACAACCAACTCAGCCCTCCCAAGCCCCCCTGTCCTCCCTACCCCCAACAACAAACAAACAAACAAACAAACAAACAAAAACTTAAGCAACAGCAATACAGATAGACAAACAAAAATTAAAAAAAAAAAAAAGAAAGAAAGAAAGAAAAAAGAAACGAAGAACAAGAAAAGGGAAACACACAATGGAAACTATGAAAAAGACAATGAGAGATACAGAGTGATGGGGAAGAAAATTGTCAGCAATACCTGTAGACAGTATCTTCTAGAACTAACAATGCAAAGGCAGGTATATATATGCAATAATAACACCAAGAACAAGATCACTACTGCATTCTAATTCATAAGTCATTCTCTTCTATGAGGCAGTTCTTTTGCTTAGTACACAATCCTGGAATGCAATGAAATAGCAAGTATCAACTAGTAACAGTGTTACACTATCTCCAGCTCTAAAATTAGACTCCTTATCTGGTTTGGACTAACGGGCTTTTGTGTGCTCCCCTCAGAGAAAGGGAAGAGTGCTTTGAGCATTAGCATTTGAAAAGTGTCTGTTTCCCTGGGGAGATAAGGAGTCACTTGAGCTTTTGAATACCTGCACCTCCTCCTCCCTTAGTGTAGGTCTCTCATTGTATTGAAAAAATGAGCGACAGCATTGCCACCATGAAAAGTGAAGATGTATTATTTGATCTTTTAGAAAAACATGGTGCTCGACCCTCTTTATCAGGTATGGATTGGGCACGACAGAACTGGTATAACTTGCAGAGTGTTTCGGACCGTATTAGTGTTCTGCAAAACAATGCTCGTACCCGAGCTGGAAAAGGAAAGTCGTTTATTTGTGCCGTACCAGAGAGAGAGGGGAAAGCCCATGGGAAGAAAGTGGCTTCTTATTCCACATTTATGCACACTTAGTAGATAAGATGAAATCCTCAAGAAGTACCAAAATGGTAACTTTTGTATTATAGACTATTCTGTTCTGCCAAGAGGCCCTCAGCAAAAGAACAACTTAAGGGGCCTCTGACAGGAGGTCAAACTGTCCCTCTTTTGGATTAGGAGGAATGCAAGTGATGCTCCCCTACATTTTTTCTTCCAACTTACCTCTATCCCAGGACAGCAGGGGTCCAGGAATAATGGCCTAGTGCAGAATGAGCAAATGTGAGAATTAGCAATATGCGCTTAGCTAGCAACAGTTCATCTTTAGGCAAACATGGCTAGGCTAGGCTACAATTCCAATTGTATTGTGCTATATTGCATTCTCTCACACTGTGCTATAATATCTAGTAAATTAATTTTCTCCCTTAGCTCGTTGCCGCTGTTTTGTGTTCAGAACCATCACAGGGGGTGGGTCCATGGGTCCCCCTGTGCCATTTAGTCAAGGATCCAGGTCGAACCGGGCCAGAGCTGTGACCATGCTGTATCTGAATAACCGTGTAAAAGGCACTAAGTGCACTGAGCAGGACTTCTGCTCCTCCGTACGTTTTTGTTGAGTTTGTAATATAGAGTTGGTTGTATTGAAACGGAGCTTAATTGTAACTTTCCTAAAATCAGAATGCTGTAATGTCATAATTCCAAAGATGCTCGCTGTATGTTTCCCATTTGCAAGTATTTATAGCTGACCTACTGTTACTGAATCCTCGCTAATTTTATATTTACTTTTATTCTTTAAAAGATACAGCTGTTAAGTGAGAAGATGAAAAGTTCATTGTACTCTGCAGAGCAGAAAGACAATTTTCTTTGTACGACTGGCAGAACAGCCCCATGGCAGGATTTGTAGGGTGAGTTAAAACCTTGTTCTGGACTAACTTCTCACATAGAGAAGACACGAAAGCTGCTTGCAGTTCCAAAATGGGGGACGTATGGCAGAATAATTAATATTGACCTTCAAAGGTAAATACAGGACAAAGGATGTTGTACCAAAGGCCAGGACATGCCCCAGCATAAGTGGAGGTGTTTGACTCAAGACAAAAACGCAGCCTGTATCCTCCCACTGAAGGCAGACCCACCACTCCTCATACCTTTTAAACATCTGTACTACTCCCCTTGAGGCTGTGAAGTCCACAGGACCACTGGTAGGAGCATCAACACTTCAGCGTGCTTCAGTGTCTACGAGGGTATGTCATGACACCAGGTGGTGGAGTGCTGAAATTCTGGGAACCAGGGAACCCAAACCCAAACTGAAGAAGAGAAGCCTCCAGAAGGAACATCAAGTACTGTTCCAACAGAACCATAAGAAGACTGTCAACAATCACCTTGCAACAATCACCTGTCAATCACATCATTGATAGGTACTGTACCTGCATCGCGATGCACGTTGTACTTCATGTTTCCAAAACAGCAGGAGTTGAGCCCTGACCTCCTCACTCTTTGGTTCAGGCAGTGACCTGGCAACTCTGCTGCACTCCATCCCTTCACAGCCTGAACCAATGATTGAACATTAGTGGAGAGGTCAAGGCTCTCCCAGGGAGCTCAGGTGCAAGCAATGATTGGAAAAGGTGCTTTTATTTAAGTGTTAGCAGCAGAGGGAGCAGTATCTCTCTGAGTTTGCTCTTCTTTTGAGTTGTTACTAGTTTCTGGAAGGGGTGAGCTAATTTTTCTTTGTTACCTGCTGCTATGGTTCTTGTAGGTTATGTATGGTTACCTGTTAGGTATGGTCATATGGCCTTGTATGGTTACCTGCTATGGCGCTTATCTCCCGTTAGAAAGCACTGTCATTACCTTCTTTTGCCATGTGACTTTGTTGAAAATATTTTCTTCCGGTGACAGGCTTTTCTCAGTTCTGTTGCTTTATTTTTCAGTGCTGCTCTGCAAACCTTGCTGTGACTCTGGGCTAGGCCTGGCCACTCATCAGGGTAGAGCTGCTGCCATGATAGATACAGCTGTAGGGGGTGCAAGTTGAGTTGGGATACACGTAGCATGTGCGTTACAGGTTGTGTATGCCTGAGTATCTAGTTCACACTAAAATGTCTTGGCTGTATGCATGTGGTGGCTGGAATCCCTTTGCATTGTAGAAGCAAGGTTCAGAGCCCGAAAGTAAGGGAACGCAAAATGATGAAAAAAAGAAGAAATGATCTATGGAAAATTAATTGTGATAGATGTTCTTTGATCCTGGAAAATCATAACAATAGTTTTGGGGGGGGGAAAGGAAAAAAAAGCAGGTAACTGTCAAAATGTTAGCTAAGTACACTAAACACTAACACACCTGTATATACGTATGTATATATACAGGTATGTAATATACCTGTAGTGGAACACTGTTGAGAAGGTACATCCTCTATTGTCACACCACCAGCATCGGCCTCTGATATTGTGGACGAATATAATCAAATAGGAGACGTTACTGTTGAAGCACACCTCATACATACACGTTGAATCAGCTGTACAACTTTCTCTTCAAAGGCATAATTTGCTTAGGCGATCGACACCATCAGTAAGAACATCTATTGTATAATGCACCAAGATCTACCTGACTTCCTAGTAATCGAGGTGCTGAGACTGTGCCTTGTCAACTTAATCAGTGTATATTGATTTTATATTGCTTTTGCCACAGTGCATTTGGTGTGTTGATTTTATGGCCACCAGACACTCACTCAGCCTCTCTCTCACTCCCCCTCCACAGAAAGCCAGAGAGAGAGGGGAAAGCCCATGGGAATATTACCTCAGAAGTAAAACATATTTCACTTAGGGAAGATAAATTTCATTTATTCTTCCCATTCCCTGCTCAGCAGGTCTTCCTCACCCCTCTGTTTCTGACTCCTTCATCTGTTGCAGAGTAGCTCCTCTGCGCTTTCCCTTCCTCCTCACACCTCTCCCCGATCCAGCATACGCTCTTCAGGAGCTGCAGGGTGAGCGTTGCTGGGGGCACGTAGCACCTTCTCCATGACCTTCTTACAAGGTGTTCCCACTCTTTTGTGGGATCTTTCTTCTGAGCTCCACTCCCTCTGAGCTGCCTGCTCATTGGCTAATGGGTCCTGTGGGGCAGTAGGAGTGAGTAGCAGTGGACTGGAACTAGTTGTGTCTAGCACCCCAGTTTCATACCACACATCAGCATTATGGCAGGCCTTTCCACAACTGGACACCTGCACTCAGGGCAATACTCTTGTGATCTGAAAGGTCAAAAGAAGGTTTCAGAAAGCTGAGTTGGGATTGTGTAAACGTACAACACGTGTATTGATTCAAATTACATTGATGTTTATTAGGAGTACAATGTTAGTTCGATTGTTCAGGAGGTGTAGACTCTATAATAATTGATTCTTACAAAATCAGAATCATTTTAAACAGCCTAAATTTTCAAAGCACTCATTGAACTGTACATAAGCTTTATTTGAGAAGCCCCTTATGCAAAAAGCCACTTTTTCTAGTGGATGAGCACACACACTTTCTCTCAAAACAGTTTAATAAAAGGTTTATCTTAGTGAAAGTTAAAAGATTTTCAATGAAGTTGTTTTGGAGGTTATTCTTCTTACCAGACAGTGGCATGAAGATGTTGATTGGCTTTTTACTGTGTAGCTTACAGTGCAGATGCTAGGTGGGAGCCTGCTCAGTATCTTTCTTGGTAATTTATGTAATGTAATTTATATTTGCATCAAAAGACAATTTTTCATTTTTTGTATCATCAGTAGCACTGGAACTTAGCTTTACCTTTTGGGCTTTTGATGACCTAGAGTATCAAGATATCTTTCCTTCAAGTATTTCTGATGTACAGTAAAATCAAATATTTTCCTTTTAGCTGTTTTAAAAGAGTTTGGCAGCATTGAATGTTTTTTGGTACTCAATCCAGTTCTTTGATCTTCCTCCAACATGACCTAATTCTGTTTAGAAGTTGTTGTGTTTAAGTGGAAAGAACGGACTTGTGGATAAGACAAAGCAGTACTCCCCTAGCATCTGATTCACCAACTGCTCTTGCATGCATGCAGTTTCTCCAAAGGCGATAAAGGATTACATATTTTCTATGGATATTTTCTATGAGAATTCTTTTTTTGCCTGTGAATATACAAAATCTGAACATCCATGCTGCTTGTGATTTCATGCTCCTTCTGAAAATTCTTGCTTTTTTCCAGACAAGAAAACGTATATTTGTGTGATCCATGTTTTACTATTTTTAGATAAAGTGATGACCGTTAGTCTTCTCAGTAAGACTGACATTCACTACCTAATTTTTCCATAAGAGCGCAATCCTTATTCTTGAGATGTAGTTAATATAGCGAGGCTAGAAATGATGGAAGCCACACCGAGCTTGGTCACTACTTTAAAGGTATCATTTTAAATCGTGTCTATTGAAAGTGAAAATGCCTAGTCATTTTTGTAAGCTGGTTGAGCTTATTTTGATAGCATACGTTTAAAGCGTTGATCTGAATGATCTTTTGTAAAATCTGGTGATATTCAGAAGGCAGACACCTTTGAAGTCTATAGAATAATATCACTTAGTTATACCAGTTATTAATCCACGTTTGCTCATGTTACTCATCCTTTTATCTGAAGATTGGGTTTCATTATATTATTGAAGTTAAGGGAAATAAAGCAAAATTGATTTTCAAATGGATTCTAAGATTTCATTTCTGTTTTTAATCCCTCTGTAGAGGAAGACAGCATGTCAAGTGATGCAATTTTACACAGTAGGTTGAGGCCATGATCTTGGCTTTATAAACAAATACAGCAACAGTGGTAGTGAGAATCCTTGATTTTATTTTCATGCAGCTTGAATGGTCTTCTCTTACTTTTCTTTACTTATTATTACTATTTATTTGTATCATTTTTATTTATTTATTTGTTTATTTATGCAAGTTCTGAAAATAATCAACTGGTTTTCCTTGGCCAAAACAAAACACCATGAGGTTTCCATCAGGTGGCCATGGCCTCTTAATTGTTTGTTACTGCTAGTGGCTTCTGCTCTACTAATCAGTTTGTAGATGAACTGTTGAAGAATAATGAGGTTTCCTTAGTTGAGTGAAGTATCAGAATATCAGTGAAAAGGTGTCTGTAGTAAATATTTTTCATATTTGCATTAAAGATCATAATACAAACAGATTTCTGAGATGGACATATACTGAAGTCACTTGGAAGCAGACACACAAACAGAACAACCAAGCTAAAACAACCAACTCAGCCCTCCCAAGCCCCCCTGTCCTCCCTACCCCCAACAACAAACAAACAAACAAACAAACAAACAAAAACTTAAGCAACAGCAATACAGATAGACAAACAAAAATTAAAAAAAAAAAAAAGAAAGAAAGAAAGAAAAAAGAAACGAAGAACAAGAAAAGGGAAACACACAATGGAAACTATGAAAAAGACAATGAGAGATACAGAGTGATGGGGAAGAAAATTGTCAGCAATACCTGTAGACAGTATCTTCTAGAACTAACAATGCAAAGGCAGGTATATATATGCAATAATAACACCAAGAACAAGATCACTACTGCATTCTAATTCATAAGTCATTCTCTTCTATGAGGCAGTTCTTTTGCTTAGTACACAATCCTGGAATGCAATGAAATAGCAAGTATCAACTAGTAACAGTGTTACACTATCTCCAGCTCTAAAATTAGACTCCTTATCTGGTTTGGACTAACGGGCTTTTGTGTGCTCCCCTCAGAGAAAGGGAAGAGTGCTTTGAGCATTAGCATTTGAAAAGTGTCTGTTTCCCTGGGGAGATAAGGAGTCACTTGAGCTTTTGAATACCTGCACCTCCTCCTCCCTTAGTGTAGGTCTCTCATTGTATTGAAAAAATGAGCGACAGCATTGCCACCATGAAAAGTGAAGATGTATTATTTGATCTTTTAGAAAAACATGGTGCTCGACCCTCTTTATCAGGTATGGATTGGGCACGACAGAACTGGTATAACTTGCAGAGTGTTTCGGACCGTATTAGTGTTCTGCAAAACAATGCTCGTACCCGAGCTGGAAAAGGAAAGTCGTTTATTTGTGCCGTACCAGAGAGAGAGGGGAAAGCCCATGGGAAGAAAGTGGCTTCTTATTCCACATTTATGCACACTTAGTAGATAAGATGAAATCCTCAAGAAGTACCAAAATGGTAACTTTTGTATTATAGACTATTCTGTTCTGCCAAGAGGCCCTCAGCAAAAGAACAACTTAAGGGGCCTCTGACAGGAGGTCAAACTGTCCCTCTTTTGGATTAGGAGGAATGCAAGTGATGCTCCCCTACATTTTTTCTTCCAACTTACCTCTATCCCAGGACAGCAGGGGTCCAGGAATAATGGCCTAGTGCAGAATGAGCAAATGTGAGAATTAGCAATATGCGCTTAGCTAGCAACAGTTCATCTTTAGGCAAACATGGCTAGGCTAGGCTACAATTCCAATTGTATTGTGCTATATTGCATTCTCTCACACTGTGCTATAATATCTAGTAAATTAATTTTCTCCCTTAGCTCGTTGCCGCTGTTTTGTGTTCAGAACCATCACAGGGGGTGGGTCCATGGGTCCCCCTGTGCCATTTAGTCAAGGATCCAGGTCGAACCGGGCCAGAGCTGTGACCATGCTGTATCTGAATAACCGTGTAAAAGGCACTAAGTGCACTGAGCAGGACTTCTGCTCCTCCGTACGTTTTTGTTGAGTTTGTAATATAGAGTTGGTTGTATTGAAATGGAGCTTAATTGTAACTTTCCTAAAATCAGAATGCTGTAATGTCATAATTCCAAAGATGCTCGCTGTATGTTTCCCATTTGCAAGTATTTATAGCTGACCTACTGTTACTGAATCCTCGCTAATTTTATATTTACTTTTATTCTTTAAAAGATACAGCTGTTAAGTGAGAAGATGAAAAGTTCATTGTACTCTGCAGAGCAGAAAGACAATTTTCTTTGTACGACTGGCAGAACAGCCCCATGGCAGGATTTGTAGGGTGAGTTAAAACCTTGTTCTGGACTAACTTCTCACATAGAGAAGACACGAAAGCTGCTTGCAGTTCCAAAATGGGGGACGTATGGCAGAATAATTAATATTGACCTTCAAAGGTAAATACAGGACAAAGGATGTTGTACCAAAGGCCAGGACATGCCCCAGCATAAGTGGAGGTGTTTGACTCAAGACAAAAACGCAGCCTGTATCCTCCCACTGAAGGCAGACCCACCACTCCTCATACCTTTTAAACATCTGTACTACTCCCCTTGAGGCTGTGAAGTCCACAGGACCACTGGTAGGAGCATCAACACTTCAGCGTGCTTCAGTGTCTACGAGGGTATGTCATGACACCAGGTGGTGGAGTGCTGAAATTCTGGGAACCAGGGAACCCAAACCCAAACTGAAGAAGAGAAGCCTCCAGAAGGAACATCAAGTACTGTTCCAACAGAACCATAAGAAGACTGTCAACAATCACCTTGCAACAATCACCTGTCAATCACATCATTGATAGGTACTGTACCTGCATCGCGATGCACGTTGTACTTCATGTTTCCAAAACAGCAGGAGTTGAGCCCTGACCTCCTCACTCTTTGGTTCAGGCAGTGACCTGGCAACTCTGCTGCACTCCATCCCTTCACAGCCTGAACCAATGATTGAACATTAGTGGAGAGGTCAAGGCTCTCCCAGGGAGCTCAGGTGCAAGCAATGATTGGAAAAGGTGCTTTTATTTAAGTGTTAGCAGCAGAGGGAGCAGTATCTCTCTGAGTTTGCTCTTCTTTTGAGTTGTTACTAGTTTCTGGAAGGGGTGAGCTAATTTTTCTTTGTTACCTGCTGCTATGGTTCTTGTAGGTTATGTATGGTTACCTGTTAGGTATGGTCATATGGCCTTGTATGGTTACCTGCTATGGCGCTTATCTCCCGTTAGAAAGCACTGTCATTACCTTCTTTTGCCATGTGACTTTGTTGAAAATATGTTCTTCCGGTGACAGGCTTTTCTCAGTTCTGTTGCTTTATTTTTCAGTGCTGCTCTGCAAACCTTGCTGTGACTCTGGGCTAGGCCTGGCCACTCATCAGGGTAGAGCTGCTGCCATGATAGATACAGCTGTAGGGGGTGCAAGTTGAGTTGGGATACACGTAGCATGTGCGTTACAGGTTGTGTATGCCTGAGTATCTAGTTCACACTAAAATGTCTTGGCTGTATGCATGTGGTGGCTGGAATCCCTTTGCATTGTAGAAGCAAGGTTCAGAGCCCGAAAGTAAGGGAACGCAAAATGATGAAAAAAAGAAGAAATGATCTATGGAAAATTAATTGTGATAGATGTTCTTTGATCCTGGAAAATCATAACAATAGTTTTGGGGGGGGGAAAGGAAAAAAAAGCAGGTAACTGTCAAAATGTTAGCTAAGTACACTAAACACTAACACACCTGTATATACGTATGTATATATACAGGTATGTAATATACCTGTAGTGGAACACTGTTGAGAAGGTACATCCTCTATTGTCACACCACCAGCATCGGCCTCTGATATTGTGGACGAATATAATCAAATAGGAGACGTTACTGTTGAAGCACACCTCATACATACACGTTGAATCAGCTGTACAACTTTCTCTTCAAAGGCATAATTTGCTTAGGCGATCGACACCATCAGTAAGAACATCTATTGTATAATGCACCAAGATCTACCTGACTTCCTAGTAATCGAGGTGCTGAGACTGTGCCTTGTCAACTTAATCAGTGTATATTGATTTTATATTGCTTTTGCCACAGTGCATTTGGTGTGTTGATTTTATGGCCACCAGACACTCACTCAGCCTCTCTCTCACTCCCCCTCCACAGAAAGCCAGAGAGAGAGGGGAAAGCCCATGGGAATATTACCTCAGAAGTAAAACATATTTCACTTAGGGAAGATAAATTTCATTTATTCTTCCCATTCCCTGCTCAGCAGGTCTTCCTCACCCCTCCGTTTCTGACTCCTTCATCTGTTGCAGAGTAGCTCCTCTGCGCTTTCCCTTCCTCCTCACACCTCTCCCCGATCCAGCATACGCTCTTCAGGAGCTGCAGGGTGAGCGTTGCTGGGGGCACGTAGCACCTTCTCCATGACCTTCTTACAAGGTGTTCCCACTCTTTTGTGGGATCTTTCTTCTGAGCTCCACTCCCTCTGAGCTGCCTGCTCATTGGCTAATGGGTCCTGTGGGGCAGTAGGAGTGAGTAGCAGTGGACTGGAACTAGTTGTGTCTAGCACCCCAGTTTCATACCACACATCAGCATTATGGCAGGCCTTTCCACAACTGGACACCTGCACTCAGGGCAATACTCTTGTGATCTGAAAGGTCAAAAGAAGGTTTCAGAAAGCTGAGTTGGGATTGTGTAAACGTACAACACGTGTATTGATTCAAATTACATTGATGTTTATTAGGAGTACAATGTTAGTTCGATTGTTCAGGAGGTGTAGACTCTATAATAATTGATTCTTACAAAATCAGAATCATTTTAAACAGCCTAAATTTTCAAAGCACTCATTGAACTGTACATAAGCTTTATTTGAGAAGCCCCTTATGCAAAAAGCCACTTTTTCTAGTGGATGAGCACACACACTTTCTCTCAAAACAGTTTAATAAAGGGTTTATCTTAGTGAAAGTTAAAAGATTTTCAATGAAGTTGTTTTGGAGGTTATTCTTCTTACCAGACAGTGGCATGAAGATGTTGATTGGCTTTTTACTGTGTAGCTTACAGTGCAGATGCTAGGTGGGAGCCTGCTCAGTATCTTTCTTGGTAATTTATGTAATGTAATTTATATTTGCATCAAAAGACAATTTTTCATTTTTTGTATCATCAGTAGCACTGGAACTTAGCTTTACCTTTTGGGCTTTTGATGACCTAGAGTATCAAGATATCTTTCCTTCAAGTATTTCTGATGTACAGTAAAATCAAATATTTTCCTTTTAGCTGTTTTAAAAGAGTTTGGCAGCATTGAATGTTTTTTGGTACTCAATCCAGTTCTTTGATCTTCCTCCAACATGACCTAATTCTGTTTAGAAGTTGTTGTGTTTAAGTGGAAAGAACGGACTTGTGGATAAGACAAAGCAGTACTCCCCTAGCATCTGATTCACCAACTGCTCTTGCATGCATGCAGTTTCTCCAAAGGCGATAAAGGATTACATATTTTCTATGGATATTTTCTATGAGAATTCTTTTTTTGCCTGTGAATATACAAAATCTGAACATCCATGCTGCTTGTGATTTCATGCTCCTTCTGAAAATTCTTGCTTTTTTCCAGACAAGAAAACGTATATTTGTGTGATCCATGTTTTACTATTTTTAGATAAAGTGATGACCGTTAGTCTTCTCAGTAAGACTGACATTCACTACCTAATTTTTCCATAAGAGCGCAATCCTTATTCTTGAGATGTAGTTAATATAGCGAGGCTAGAAATGATGGAAGCCACACCGAGCTTGGTCACTACTTTAAAGGTATCATTTTAAATCGTGTCTATTGAAAGTGAAAATGCCTAGTCATTTTTGTAAGCTGGTTGAGCTTATTTTGATAGCATACGTTTAAAGCGTTGATCTGAATGATCTTTTGTAAAATCTGGTGATATTCAGAAGGCAGACACCTTTGAAGTCTATAGAATAATATCACTTAGTTATACCAGTTATTAATCCACGTTTGCTCATGTTACTCATCCTTTTATCTGAAGATTGGGTTTCATTATATTATTGAAGTTAAGGGAAATAAAGCAAAATTGATTTTCAAATGGATTCTAAGATTTCATTTCTGTTTTTAATCCCTCTGTAGAGGAAGACAGCATGTCAAGTGATGCAATTTTACACAGTAGGTTGAGGCCATGATCTTGGCTTTATAAACAAATACAGCAACAGTGGTAGTGAGAATCCTTGATTTTATTTTCATGCAGCTTGAATGGTCTTCTCTTACTTTTCTTTACTTATTATTACTATTTATTTGTATCATTTTTATTTATTTATTTGTTTATTTATGCAAGTTCTGAAAATAATCAACTGGTTTTCCTTGGCCAAAACAAAACACCATGAGGTTTCCATCAGGTGGCCATGGCCTCTTAATTGTTTGTTACTGCTAGTGGCTTCTGCTCTACTAATCAGTTTGTAGATGAACTGTTGAAGAATAATGAGGTTTCCTTAGTTGAGTGAAGTATCAGAATATCAGTGAAAAGGTGTCTGTAGTAAATATTTTTCATATTTGCATTAAAGATCATAATACAAACAGATTTCTGAGATGGACATATACTGAAGTCACTTGGAAGCAGACACACAAACAGAACAACCAAGCTAAAACAACCAACTCAGCCCTCCCAAGCCCCCCTGTCCTCCCTACCCCCAACAACAAACAAACAAACAAACAAACAAACAAACAAAAACTTAAGCAACAGCAATACAGATAGACAAACAAAAATTAAAAAAAAAAGAACGAAAGAAAGAAAGAAAAAAGAAACGAAGAACAAGAAAAGGGAAACACACAATGGAAACTATGAAAAAGACAATGAGAGATACAGAGTGATGGGGAAGAAAATTGTCAGCAATACCTGTAGACAGTATCTTCTAGAACTAACAATGCAAAGGCAGGTATACATATGCAATAATAACACCAAGAACAAGATCACTACTGCATTCTAATTCATAAGTCATTCTCTTCTATGAGGCAGTTCTTTTGCTTAGTACACAATCCTGGAATGCAATGAAATAGCAAGTATCAACTAGTAACAGTGTTACACTATCTCCAGCTCTAAAATTAGACTCCTTATCTGGTTTGGACTAACGGGCTTACAGCAGGTCAGAAAAAGACTTGTGTGAATACTAAGCACAGAGAACTTTCTAAAAAGTAAGCATCTAATCAGCAGTATTTAACCTGTAGGAAAAAATGTATATGCTTTACTGTGCTTTGACTAATTATAGAAATATTTATAAGGCCCCATCCATACAGAATTCAGAGATTTACAGTAGTAAATTTAGTAAGAATCCCAGATGAATTTTTGTCCTTTTCTCAGAGCTGAAGTGAGAGAAGCACTGGACTGGGCTCCCCAGGGAGGTGGTTGAGTCACCATCCCTGGATGTTTTAAAATCCGTTTGGATGCGGTGCTCAGGAACATGATTTAGCAGAGGGTTGTTAGAGCAAAAGTAGTATGGTTAGGTCATGGTTGGATTCGATGATTTTTCAGGTCTTTTCCAACCTGAGTGATTCTATGAGTGTAAGTGAGAAAACGACCTGCCAGAAATCACCAAACATACATAGAAATTGTCTGTAGCTCTGTCAAGGGTTGAAGCCTAGCAAGAAACCTTTTTTAATGTCTTTGAACTATTTCTGAAAACTTTCTGAATTCTGCCTCTCCTCCATTCTTTACCTCGCTACAATGTATTAGCCAGCTATAATTATCTCAAATTTCTTTTTTGTACTGTTTTTAATTGCTACAGTTTTCCAGAGCACTTTGTGTACAAAACCTAACTGGATAATCCTCACTGTAAGGGGCTATGAGTCCTTTCCATTTTGATTGGAGAAGGTAAAGCCATGGAGATATTTTATTTGATTTATGATTATCAATTTATGATCAGATATGATACAAACTGTGGAACACTTACAAAGCTTTGCTTTCTGTGCTTTGATTGCTTCTGCATTTGGCAAAACTCTCTCTCCTTATTTCTCTAGTTGTTCAACTGTAAAATATCAAAAGGATATGATACTCTAGGAGTGGGAATTATCACACAAACAAAAACAAGTGCACAAACTTGAAGTGCAATTTCTTGCTCAAACCAGAAAGGCCAATAGATTGGTAAAGAGCTTGACACTGTCACCATGTCAACACTTACAGACAATGCAAGTAACAAAAGTTTGGGCCCAAAATAGAACAGAACAGAACCTTGCGCTCTATATAATGCATGCCTCTGGGGCCAGGACCACATCCATCAGCCCAGGAAACAGAGCTGCTCTCCTCACCAGTAATAGCAGCCGGAGGAATCACAGAATCACAGAATGGCCAGGGTTGGAAGGGACCTCAAGCTTCATGAATCTCCAAACCCCCTGCCACATGCAAATCTAACCACATTTAATACCAGAGCACCACTAACCACCACATTTAATCCCAGAGCAGGCTGCGCAGGGCCCCATCCAACCTGGCCTTGAACACCTCCAGGGACGGGGCATGCACAGCCTCTCTGGAAGAAAGTGGCTTCTTATTCCACATTTATGCACACTTAGTAGATAAGATGAAATCCTTAAGAAGTACCAAAATGGTAACTTTTGTATTATAGACTATTTTGTTTTGCCAAGAGGCCCTCAGCAAAAGAACAACTTAAGGGGCCTCTGACAGGAGGTCAAACTGTCCCTCTTTTGGATTAGGAGGAATGCAAGTGATGCTCCCCTACATTTTTTCATCCAACTTACCTCTATCCCAGGACAGCAGGGGTCCAGGAATAATGGCCTAGTGCAGAATGAGCAAATCTGAGAATTAGCAATATGCGCTTAGCTAGCAACAGTTCATCTTTAGCCAGTATCTGATTGTTCTGATGGCTGTAACACCTTTCCCACTATGTAATCTGCCAGTTAGTGGTGGTTTTTAGAGGTAGTAGCTCAGATACGATCAGTAAGGAGCTTCATTTTTGGATTGGCAGACTTTTTAGGAGCTCCTATCTCCTTAGTTCACTTGACAACTGGTGTCTTTAAAGACCTGGAAACGGCACTTATGTACTATCCTGTTGCAGGGACTTCAGAAGCTTGCTTCCTGTGACAAACCTAACTGCAGCTTTTCCATATTTGATTATGCATTGGGCATCTTTGCCAAGCCTTGTAGGGGTATGAAAGAACAACAAAGGAATTCCATGAATTGTTATGGGCTGTGGATATATCCAGTTCTGCTTACTAATTAAAAAATAAATAAATAAATAAATAAATAAAATTCTCTGCTTTGTGGAAAGCAGCCTCTTCTCTTGAAATCTTATCTGTCTTAGGAAAAAACACCCTTGTTTCTCAGCTGTGGTGCTGTCTTGTTCTTGATATGCTTTGTGAATTAACATGACAGTTTTCTAAAGACAGCTCTCTCCCACGATCGCTGCAGTGAATATCTCCTGCATGCAACACAGGAATCTTCCTGAATTTCATTTCTGTCTGTGCGCATTTCCAGAAGAGTGCAATGGAATGTATTTATTTTGTTGATCCATATTCCAAAAATATTATGGAGTAAATAAATATGAAGCTTGAATTTTGCCGAGTTTTGAACTTTGAATGGACTTTGTCCTGTTTAAAGAAAGAATGTTCCTGAGCCTTCTCAGCATCACCAATCATCCGGCTTGCCTGGGTGGCATGAGCTGAAGAGTCATTGTCTTGGGCTGAAGATAATATGTCCTCAGTCAGTATATATGAGTAACAAAGCTTCTTTGTAATGTATGACTAAAACATAAAATGAGAAAGCATAACACTAGTGGGAATGTGGACCTTGCTTTTGTGAAACGAATGCATCAGTGTCTGATTCAAGAGAAGCACTTGCAATTGTGAAGGAGTTCTCCAGGTGTCTGTGATGCATCTTTGAAAACAGGTTGCTCACATATGTACCTACTGCCAAAAAGGTAATGAGGCTAACTAGGTAAGCCCTGTCTCATCTTCACCTTGAGCAACTATATTTCTTTTTTGACTCCATAAATGATTTGATTTCATTTGGCAAATCATAACATCTTCTTCGCATTTTATCCCAACTTAGCAACTCCTCTGCCTGCTGGAGGCCCACTATTGCAATTACAAATAAAATCTGCTTGATCAGAGCTACCGTCCCAGAAAATTATTTGGATATTTCCAACGCTTACCAAGATACCATTACAATCACCTGAGTATTTGAAGTTACAATGCAAGGAAATTTTGACAACGCATTTCAATATCTAGTGCTGCTGATCCCAGTTGAAGCCCTAGTTCACTAGAGCGTATATACACAAACAGTGATTCTTGGAGAAAATTAAAAAGACACCACAAGAGAAGGGCTCTGGAGATACCAGTGTAAGAGAGTGGAAATCACAAATTCAGTGCAGCGTGTAGTCCTAATGAAACCGGCCAAAGCAATATTCCATAACATATATGTTATAACATATGTTCTATGTTATGACAATATGTTCATGCCGAAGGAGTTTTGTAGGGGACAGAAACTCGTCTAGCTCTCTTCTGCTGCTTGGTAGGTTACATTTGCCTAGTGTTTTGCAACATACGTCACTCAATGAAGATTACAATAAGCCCAGCAGTGCAGGAGTGAAGAGAAGGTGAGTTCTGGCTCATCATAAATATGCATGAAGAGTGCCCATATCTATGGGAGTGCAGACAGGGCCAGGCTCGGGGGGTTATATTCTCATATTCTGAATCCAACAGGCCGATCGTCTCTTTAAGCAGTTCTCTCAAAGTATCGGACTTACCGTGCGAATGAAATGCCGTTTCTGCAGTGAGAAGCAGCAAGATGAGTATTTCATGGTCTCTGGTGCCATCTATTGTCATTTATTGGTACTAACAACTCTTGTTGGGATTCCCTTCATTACTGGAAACGGCACTTATGTACTATCCTGTTGCAGGGACTTCAGAAGCTTGCTTCCTGTGACAAACCTAACTGCAGCTTTTCCATATTTGATTATGCATTGGGCATCTTTGCCAAGCCTTGTAGGGGTATGAAAGAACAACAAAGGAATTCCATGAATTGTTATGGGCTGTGGATATATCCAGTTCTGCTTACTAGTTAAAAAATAAATAAATAAATAAATAAATAAATAAATAAATAAATAAATAAATAAAATTCTCTGCTTTGTGGAAAGCAGCCTCTTCTCTTGAAATCTTATCTGTCTTAGGAAAAAACACCCTTGTTTCTCAGCTGTGGTGCTGTCTTGTTCTTGATATGCTTTGTGAATTAACATGACAGTTTTCCAAAGACAGCTCTCTCCCACGATCACTGCAGTGAACATCTCCTGCATGCAACACAGGAATCTTCCTGAATTTCATTTCTGTCTGTGCGCATTTCCAGAAGAGTGCAATGGAACCAGCAACAGGTTTTGCAAGAATGGGACTTATTTATTTCTCTGATCCATATTCCAAAAATATCATTGTGTAAATAAATACGAAGCTTGAATTTTGCCAAAGTTTGAATGGACTTTGTCCTGTTTAAAGAAAGAATGTTCCTGAGCCTTCTCAGCATCACCAATCATCTGGCTTGCCTGGGTGGCATGAGCTGAAGAGTCATTGTCTTGGGCTGAAGATAATATGTCCTCAGTCAGTATATATGAGTAACAAAGCTTCTTTGTAATGTATGACTAAAACATAAAATGAGAAAGCAGAACACTAGTGGGAATGTGGACCTTGCTTTTGTGAAACAATGCATCAGTGTCTGATTCAAGAGAAGCACTTGCAATTGTATAGCTGTTCTCCAGGTGTTTGCCAGAGGTTTTTGATGAAATATTGCTCTTTCTGTCTCTGGGGGTTATAAACTTGGTTTTCCCTGTTTGTGTTAAAGGCAGATTTACAATTCTCCTTCAGTTAATATTGTTTGATCCTTAATTTCAGTTCTATTTAATTTCTTGCCAGAGTCACCTGGTAAGTGCAAGCATGTATTTATTCCTTCTTGTTTTCTCAGGCCATATTCAATTAATCCCAAAAAGTAAGCCATTCATTTATTTGTTTGTTTGTGTATTTGTTAGTTAGTTTGTTTTTTTATTGGGATTAGCTGCTTCTGTTGTTACAAAATCATCTACGGGCAGGAAGAGGCACCCGTACCCAGGAAAGGTAGACTTCTTTATCCTGCTCCCCTAGCTGTAATTTAACCAAAAGAACTGCTAGGGTAGACTTCCCAAATTCCCATCCTTCATCTATGCAACCAGAAATTGCTCCCTCTTTCTCAGTAATTTAAGATTACTTTCATTCCAATGGGGCGGAGCCCTCTCTGGGCTCTTCCACACCTCCCCCCACCCCCTTCCTCCCCCCCCACCCCCCACTCCCCATGCCTCTCTGAGTGGATCCCTGTGTCCTACGGCCCTACTCCAGTGCCGTGACACTAACAGCCGCTGTTATTCCCAGGTTACCTCCTCTTCTCCAGAGGCTCCCAGTACCAACACTGGGATTCTCTCTGCAGAGCCTAGTCTCACTTCCAGTGCCCTGTCCTCTCACCTCCCCCTTTGCAAGTAATGTTGTTTACAGCAGAAGTCTCCGTCTGCAGCTCACTCTCTCACACCAAGTTCTGCTAGCGGGGAAACGGTGTGGAGGGTTGCTCTCACACCAGCACAGATTAACTCACTTTCTCTTTAACCCTTCTTCCTTTGTCGTACCCTCAGTTACACTTCCACATACCCTCCATTCTACTTCTGTATACCTTGTAACAATTACCTTTCTTAGACCACCAAAACAGTTTCTCTCCTTCCTTTCAAAATCCACAGATCAAACCGCGCAAGTCTTCAACTTCCACAAACACCCAGCACTTGGTCTCTCCTGATTAGGGTACTCAATTAGAAAACTGGTCCCTTTATTCCATTTCTGTTCCTAGTTTCTCATTTAGTGGCCTTTTCTTATTTGATGGCCCTCCTGCAACATCCTTCCAATGTGCCAACATACACCTGAGAGGTGTTTGGTTTGGTTTTCTGTTTGTTTGGTTTGGTTTTTTTGCTGGTGTGAGAGCAACCTCTCCACACCGAATAACTATGGAATTTCGAGCCACAATTCTTTGCAGTGTGGTTCCCTTTGGTCCACTTCTGTGTTCTGTGACACAAGGGTAGAAGTGAAAAGCCTCTCTTAAAGAGGCAGCTGGAGATTCGAGGAGCGACAGATGCTGTGCTCCCAGGGAGCACATTCGAAGAAGTCGGGAGAGATCCTTTCTGCACTGCGCAGAAAATAACCCCCTCCGGAGGAACGGCAGCAGGCTGAATTCGGACGTTCTCGGCTTCAGAACGGCACGACTTCGCTCTGCCGGCTCGGAAGTGGCACTCGCGCTGAAGCGCTCCGGAGCGTTTGCCGTTGCTGCCCGAGAAGTCGCGCTTATCGGCGAATGCCGCTTTCAGCCTCCAGCCGCGGTGTCGTGTTCCTCCGTCGCCGAGAAGGGCGACTGTCGCCGGCAGCTTTTCTCCGAGTTGCCGGCTCTTCTCCGCACATCGGAAAGGAGCGCTTTGGACGTCGCCGAGTGTACATATACGCAGAATGCACTACGCCTGGCTCTGAATGTTGAGTCCGCACCTTCATTTCAAGCCACAACTCTTTGCAGTGTGGTTCTCTGTGGCTCCACTTCTGTGTTCTGTGACACAAGGGTAGAAGTGAAAAGCCTCTCTTAAAGAGGCAGCTGGAGATTCGAGGAGCGACAGATGCTGTGCTCCCAGGGAGCACATTCGAAGAAGTCGGGAGAGATCCTTTCTGCACTGCGCAGAAAATAACCCCCTCCGGAGGAACGGCAGCAGGCTGAATTCGGACGTTCTCGGCTTCAGAACGGCACGACTTCGCTCTGCCGGCTCGGAAGTGGCACTCGCGCTGAAGCGCTCCGGAGCGTTTGCCGTTGCTGCCCGAGAAGTCGCGCTTATCGGCGAATGCCGCTTTCAGCCTCCAGCCGCGGTGTCGTGTTCCTCCGTCGCCGAGAAGGGCGACTGTCGCCGGCAGCTTTTCTCCGAGTTGCCGGCTCTTCTCCGCACATCGGAAAGGAGCGCTTTGGACGTCGCCGAGTGTACATATACGCAGAATGCACTACGCCTGGCTCTGAATGTTGAGTCCGCACCTACATTTCAAGCCACAACTCTTTGCAGTGTGGTTCTCTGTGGCTCCACTTCTGTGTTCTGTGACACAAGGGTAGAAGTGAAAGGCCTCTCTTAAAGAAGCAGCTGGAGATTCGAGGAGCACATCGGAAAGTCTCCCAAAGACTTGACGTTTTCTGTCAGATATATAGCTGTTTCTCCCAGTGATGTGATATATTCCCCCGGAAATATTTGCTTAGTTATAAAGTGCGGCTTTTTTTCTTCGAATACCAGCTTATTCACTAATTTTTTCAGCCGTTTTAGTTTTGAAGCCTATTCTCAAATTTCTTTATCAGAAATGAAAGCAAGGGTGTGTATTTTTCTCTGCGCCCTGGACTCTGTTTAGCCAGCATATCAAAACACATGAAAGCATTTGCCATAAGTTGAACTTGCCATCATTCAAGTTTCATTTTTTCTTTCTTCGTTTTGTTTTGGTTTGTAACAGCACAGATCGGGTGATTTCTCATCTTGAAGATGCTTGTTCAGCTCATTTAAATGAGCAGTCAAATCGAACAAAAAAACTAGCTATGAAAGCCATTTCTCATCTTCACTTTTAAAACCATTGTTTCTTTTGGATTCCATAAATGACTTGATTTCATTTCGCAAATGATCACATCCTCTTAGCATTTGATCCCAACTTCGCCACCTTCCTTCAGAAATGTAAATGATGTCCCTATAATCAGCATCTATATTTCTCATGAATTCCTGTATTTAGCAACTCTTCAGTCCATTGGACATAATGATGTTCAGAGCGGCTCCTCCGAGAGGAGGAGCACCTCCCAGGGAGCACATTCGAAGAAGTCGGGAGAGATCCATTCTCGACTGCGGAGAAAATAACCCCCAATTTGAGAATAGCCTTCAAAACTAAAACGGCTGAAAATATTAGTGAATAAGCTGGTATTCGAAGAAAAAAGGCCGCACTTTATAACTAAGCAAATATTTCCGGGGGAATATATCACATCACTGGGAGAAACAGCTATATATCTGAGAGAAAACGTCAAGTCTTTGGGAGACTTTCCGATGTGCTCCTCGAATCTCCAGCTACTTCTTTAAGAGAGGCCTTTCACTTCTACCCTTGTGTCACAGAACACAGAAGTGGAGCCACAGAGAACCACACTGCAAAGAGTTGTGGCTTGAAATGTAGGTGCGGACTCAACATTCAGAGCCAGGCGTAGTGCATTCTGCGTATATGTACACTCGGCGACGTCCAAAGCGCTCCTTTCCGATGTGCGGAGAAGAGCCGGCAACTCGGAGAAAAGCTGCCGGCGACAGTCGCCCTTCTCGGCGACGGAGGAACACGACACCGCGGCTGGAGGCTGAAAGCGGCATTCGCCGATAAGCGCGACTTCTCGGGCAGCAACGGCAAACGCTCCGGAGCGCTTCAGCGCGAGTGCCACTTCCGAGCCGGCAGAGCGAAGTCGTGCCGTTCTGAAGCCGAGAACGTCCGAATTCAGCCTGCTGCCGTTCCTCCGGAGGGGGTTATTTTCTGCGCAGTGCAGAAAGGATCTCTCCCGACTTCTTCGAATGTGCTCCCTGGGAGCACAGCATCTGTCGCTCCTCGAATCTCCAGCTGCCTCTTTAAGAGAGGCTTTTCACTTCTACCCTTGTGTCACAGAACACAGAAGTGGAGCCACAGAGAACCACACTGCAAAGAGTTGTGGCTTGAAATGAAGGTGCGGACTCAACATTCAGAGCCAGGCGTAGTGCATTCTGCGTATATGTACACTCGGCGACGTCCAAAGCGCTCCTTTCCGATGTGCGGAGAAGAGCCGGCAACTCGGAGAAAAGCTGCCGGCGACAGTCGCCCTTCTCGGCGACGGAGGAACACGACACCGCGGCTGGAGGCTGAAAGCGGCATTCGCCGATAAGCGCGACTTCTCGGGCAGCAACGGCAAACGCTCCGGAGCGCTTCAGCGCGAGTGCCACTTCCGAGCCGGCAGAGCGAAGTCGTGCCGTTCTGAAGCCGAGAACGTCCGAATTCAGCCTGCTGCCGTTCCTCCGGAGGGGGTTATTTTCTGCGCAGTGCAGAAAGGATCTCTCCCGACTTCTTCGAATGTGCTCCCTGGGAGCACAGCATCTGTCGCTCCTCGAATCTCCAGCTGCCTCTTTAAGAGAGGCTTTTCACTTCTACCCTTGTGTCACAGAACACAGAAGTGGACCAAAGGGAACCACACTGCAAAGAATTGTGGCTCGAAATTCCATAGTTATTCGGTGTGGAGAGGTTGCTCTCACACCAGCAAAAAAACCAAACCAAACAAACAGAAAACCAAACCAAACACCTCTCAGGTGTATGTTGGCACATTGGAAGGATGTTGCAGGAGGGCCATCAAATAAGAAAAGGCCACTAAATGAGAAACTAGGAACAGAAATGGAATAAAGGGACCAGTTTTCTAATTGAGTACCCTAATCAGGAGAGACCAAGTGCTGGGTGTTTGTGGAAGTTGAAGACTTGCGCGGTTTGATCTGTGGATTTTGAAAGGAAGGAGAGAAACTGTTTTGGTGGTCTAAGAAAGGTAATTGTTACAAGGTATACAGAAGTAGAATGGAGGGTATGTGGAAGTGTAACTGAGGGTACGACAAAGGAAGAAGGGTTAAAGAGAAAGTGAGTTAATCTGTGCTGGTGTGAGAGCAACCCTCCACACCGTTTCCCCGCTAGCAGAACTTGGTGTGAGAGAGTGAGCTGCAGACGGAGACTTCTGCTGTAAACAACATTACTTGCAAAGGGGGAGGTGAGAGGACAGGGCACTGGAAGTGAGACTAGGCTCTGCAGAGAGAATCCCAGTGTTGGTACTGGGAGCCTCTGGAGAAGAGGAGGTAACCTGGGAATAACAGCGGCTGTTAGTGTCACGGCACTGGAGTAGGGCCGTAGGACACAGGGATCCACTCAGAGAGGCATGGGGAGTGGGGGGTGGGGGGGGAGGAAGGGGGTGGGGGGAGGTGTGGAAGAGCCCAGAGAGGGCTCCGCCCCATTGGAATGAAAGTAATCTTAAATTACTGAGAAAGAGGGAGCAATTTCTGGTTGCATAGATGAAGGATGGGAATTTGGGAAGTCTACCCTAGCAGTTCTTTTGGTTAAATTACAGCTAGGGGAGCAGGATAAAGAAGTCTACCTTTCCTGGGTACGGGTGCCTCTTCCTGCCCGTAGATGATTTTGTAACAACAGAAGCAGCTAATCCCAATAAAAAAACAAACTAACTAACAAATACACAAACAAACAAATAAATGAATGGCTTACTTTTTGGGATTAATTGAATATGGCCTGAGAAAACAAGAAGGAATAAATACATGCTTGCACTTACCAGGTGACTCTGGCAAGAAATTAAATAGAACTGAAATTAAGGATCAAACAATATTAACTGAAGGAGAATTGTAAATCTGCCTTTAACACAAACAGGGAAAACCAAGTTTATAACCCCCAGAGACAGAAAGAGCAATATTTCATCAAAAACCTCTGGCAAACACCTGGAGAACACCTATACAATTGCAAGTGCTTCTCTTGAATCAGACACTGATGCATTGTTTCACAAAAGCAAGGTCCACATTCCCACTAGTGTTCTGCTTTCTCATTTTATGTTTTAGTCATACATTACAAAGAAGCTTTGTTACTCATATATACTGACTGAGGACATATTATCTTCAGCCCAAGACAATGACTCTTCAGCTCATGCCACCCAGGCAAGCCAGATGATTGGTGATGCTGAGAAGGCTCAGGAACATTCTTTCTTTAAACAGGACAAAGTCCATTCAAACTTTGGCAAAATTCAAGCTTCGTATTTATTTACACAATGATATTTTTGGAATATGGATCAACGAAATAAATAAGTCCCATTCTTGCAAAACCTGTTGCTGGTTCCATTGCACTCTTCTGGAAATGCGCACAGACAGAAATGAAATTCAGGAAGATTCCTGTGTTGCATGCAGGAGATGTTCACTGCAGTGATCGTGGGAGAGAGCTGTCTTTGGAAAACTGTCATGTTAATTCACAAAGCATATCAAGAACAAGACAGCACCACAGCTGAGAAACAAGGGTGTTTTTTCCTAAGACAGATAAGATTTCAAGAGAAGAGGCTGCTTTCCACAAAGCAGAGAATTTTATTTATTTATTTATTTATTTATTTATTTATTTATTTATTTATTTTTTAACTAGTAAATAGAACTGGATATATCCACAGCCCATAACAATTCATGGAATTCCTTTGTTGTTCTTTCATACCCCTACAAGGCTTGGCAAAGATGCCCAATGCATAATCAAATATGGAAAAGCTGCAGTTAGGTTTGTCACAGGAAGCAAGCTTCTGAAGTCCCTGCAACAGGATAGTACATAAGTGCCGTTTCCAGTAATGAAGGGAATCCCAACAAGAGTTGTTAGTACCAATAAATGACAATAGATGGCACCAGAGACCATGAAATACTCATCTTGCTGCTTCTCACTGCAGAAACGGCATTTCATTCGCACGGTAAGTCCGATACTTTGAGAGAACTACTTAAAGAGACGGTCGGCCTGTTGGATTCAGAATATGAGAATATAACTCCCCGAGCCTGGCCCTGTCTGCACTCCCATAGATATGGGCACTCTTCATGCATATTTATGATGAGCCAGAACTCACCTTCTCTTCACTCCTGCACTGCTGAGCTAATTGTAATCTTCATTGAGTGACGTATGTTGCAAAACACTAGGCAAATGTAACCTACCAAGCACCAGAAGAGAGCTAGACGAGTTTCTGTCCCCTACAAAACTCCTTCGGCATGAACATATTGTCATAACATAGAACATATGTTATAACATATATGTTATGGAATATTGCTTTGGCCGGTTTCATTAGGACTACACGCTGCACTGAATTTGTGATTTCCACTCTCTTACACTGGTATCTCCAGAGCCCTTCTCTTGTGGTGTCGTTTTAATTTTCTCCAAGAATCACTGTTTGTGTATATACGCTCTAGTGAACTAGGGCTTCAACTGGGATCAGCAGCACTAGATATTGAAATGCGTTGTCAAAATTTCCTTGCATTGTAACTTCAAATACTCAGGTAATTGTAATGGTATCTTGGTAAGCGTTGGAAATATCCAAATAATTTTCTGGGACGGTAGCTCTGATCAAGCAGATTTTATTTGCAATTGCAATAGTGGGCCTCCAGCAGGCAGAGGAGTTGCTAAGTTGGGATAAAATGCGAAGAAGATGTTATGATTTGCCAAATGAAATCAAATCATTTATGGAGTCAAAAAAGAAATATAGTTGCTCAAGGTGAAGATGAGACAGGGCTTACCTAGTTAGCCTCATTACCTTTTTGGCAGTAGGTACATATGTGAGCAACCTGTTTTCAAAGATGCATCACAGACACCTGGAGAACTCCTTCACAATTGCAAGTGCTTCTCTTGAATCAGACACTGATGCATTCGTTTCACAAAAGCAAGGTCCACATTCCCACTAGTGTTATGCTTTCTCATTTTATGTTTTAGTCATACATTACAAAGAAGCTTTGTTACTCATATATACTGACTGAGGACATATTATCTTCAGCCCAAGACAATGACTCTTCAGCTCATGCCACCCAGGCAAGCCGGATGATTGGTGATGCTGAGAAGGCTCAGGAACATTCTTTCTTTAAACAGGACAAAGTCCATTCAAAGTTCAAAACTCAGCAAAATTCAAGCTTCATATTTATTTACTCCATAATATTTTTGGAATATGGATCAACAAAATAAATACATTCCATTGCACTCTTCTGGAAATGCGCACAGACAGAAATGAAATTCAGGAAGATTCCTGTGTTGCATGCAGGAGATATTCACTGCAGCGATCGTGGGAGAGAGCTGTCTTTGGAAAACTGTCATGTTAATTCACAAAGCATATCAAGAACAAGACAGCACCACAGCTGAGAAACAAGGGTGTTTTTTCCTAAGACAGATAAGATTTCAAGAGAAGAGGCTGCTTTCCACAAAGCAGAGAATTTTATTTATTTATTTATTTATTTATTTTTTAACTAGTAAATAGAACTGGATATATCCACAGCCCATAACAATTCATGGAATTCCTTTGTTGTTCTTTCATACCCCTACAAGGCTTGGCAAAGATGCCCAATGCATAATCAAATATGGAAAAGCTGCAGTTAGGTTTGTCACAGGAAGCAAGCTTCTGAAGTCCCTGCAACAGGATAGTACATAAGTGCCGTTTCCAGTAATGAAGGGAATCCCAACAAGAGTTGTTAGTACCAATAAATGACAATAGATGGCACCAGAGACCATGAAATACTCATCTTGCTGCTTCTCACTGCAGAAACGGCATTTCATTCGCACGGTAAGTCCGATACTTTGAGAGAACTGCTTAAAGAGACGATCGGCCTGTTGGATTCAGAATATGAGAATATAACTCCCCGAGCCTGGCCCTGTCTGCACTCCCATAGATATGGGCACTCTTCATGCATATTTATGATGAGCCAGAACTCACCTTCTCTTCACTCCTGCACTGCTGAGCTAATTGTAATCTTCATTGAGTGACGTATGTTGCAAAACACTAGGCAAATGTAACCTACCAAGCACCAGAAGAGAGCTAGACGAGTTTCTGTCCCCTTCAAAACTCCTTCGGCATGAACATATTGTCATAACATAGAACATATGTTATAACATATATGTTATGGAATATTGCTTTGGCCGGTTTCATTAGGATTACACGCTGCACTGAATTTGTGATTTCCACTCTCTTACACTGGTATCTCCAGAGCCCTTCTCTTGTGGTGTCTTTTTAATTTTCTCCAAGAATCACTGTTTGTGTATATACGCTCTAGTGAACTAGGGCTTCAACTGGGATCAGCAGCACTAGATATTGAAATGCGTTGTCAAAATTTCCTTGCATTGTAACTTCAAATACTCAGGTAATTGTAATGGTGTCTTGGTAAGCGTTGGAAATATCCAAATAATTTTCTGGGACGGTAGCTCTGATCAAGCAGATTTTATTTGCAATTGCAATAGTGGGCCTCCAGCAGGCAGAGGAGTTGCTAAGTTGGGATAAAATGCGAAGAAGATGTTATGATTTGCCAAATGAAATCAAATCATTTATGGAGTCAAAAAAGAAATATAGTTGCTCAAGGTGAAGATGAGACAGGGCTTACCTAGTTAGCCTCATTACCTTTTTGGCAGTAGGTACATATGTGAGCAACCTGTTTTCAAAGATGCATCACAGACACCTGGAGAACTCCTTCACAATTGCAAGTGCTTCTCTTGAATCAGACACTGATGCATTCGTTTCACAAAAGCAAGGTCCACATTCCCACTAGTGTTATGCTTTCTCATTTTATGTTTTAGTCATACATTACAAAGAAGCTTTGTTACTCATATATACTGACTGAGGACATATTATCTTCAGCCCAAGACAATGACTCTTCAGCTCATGCCACCCAGGCAAGCCGGATGATTGGTGATGCTGAGAAGGCTCAGGAACATTCTTTCTTTAAACAGGACAAAGTCCATTCAAAGTTCAAAACTCAGCAAAATTCAAGCTTCATATTTATTTACTCCATAATATTTTTGGAATATGGATCAACAAAATAAATACATTCCATTGCACTCTTCTGGAAATGCGCACAGACAGAAATGAAATTCAGGAAGATTCCTGTGTTGCATGCAGGAGATATTCACTGCAGCGATCGTGGGAGAGAGCTGTCTTTAGAAAACTGTCATGTTAATTCACAAAGCATATCAAGAACAAGACAGCACCACAGCTGAGAAACAAGGGTGTTTTTTCCTAAGACAGATAAGATTTCAAGAGAAGAGGCTGCTTTCCACAAAGCAGAGAATTTTATTTATTTATTTATTTATTTATTTTTTAATTAGTAAGCAGAACTGGATATATCCACAGCCCATAACAATTCATGGAATTCCTTTGTTGTTCTTTCATACCCCTACAAGGCTTGGCAAAGATGCCCAATGCATAATCAAATATGGAAAAGCTGCAGTTAGGTTTGTCACAGGAAGCAAGCTTCTGAAGTCCCTGCAACAGGATAGTACATAAGTGCCGTTTCCAGGTCTTTAAAGACACCAGTTGTCAAGTGAACTAAGGAGATAGGAGCTCCTAAAAAGTCTGCCAATCCAAAAATGAAGCTCCTTACTGATCGTATCTGAGCTACTACCTCTAAAAACCACCACTAACTGGCAGATTACATAGTGGGAAAGGTGTTACAGCCATCAGAACAATCAGATACTGGCTAAAGATGAACTGTTGCTAGCTAAGCGCATATTGCTAATTCTCACATTTGCTCATTCTGCACTAGGCCATTATTCCTGGACCCCTGCTGTCCTGGGATAGAGGTAAGTTGGATGAAAAAATGTAGGGGAGCATCACTTGCATTCCTCCTAATCCAAAAGAGGGACAGTTTGACCTCCTGTCAGAGGCCCCTTAAGTTGTTCTTTTGCTGAGGGCCTCTTGGCAAAACAAAATAGTCTATAATACAAAAGTTACCATTTTGGTACTTCTTAAGGATTTCATCTTATCTACTAAGTGTGCATAAATGTGGAATAAGAAGCCACTTTCTTCCAGAGAGGCTGTGCATGCCCCGTCCCTGGAGGTGTTCAAGGCCAGGTTGGATGGGGCCCTGCGCAGCCTGCTCTGGGATTAAATGTGGTGGTTAGTGGTGCTCTGGTATTAAATGTGGTTAGATTTGCATGTGGCAGGGGGTTTGGAGATTCATGAAGCTTGAGGTCCCTTCCAACCCTGGCCATTCTGTGATTCTGTGATTCCTCCGGCTGCTATTACTGGTGAGGAGAGCAGCTCTGTTTCCTGGGCTGATGGATGTGGTCCTGGCCCCAGAGGCATGCATTATATAGAGCGCAAGGTTCTGTTCTGTTCTATTTTGGGCCCAAACTTTTGTTACTTGCATTGTCTGTAAGTGTTGACATGGTGACAGTGTCAAGCTCTTTACCAATCTATTGGCCTTTCTGGTTTGAGCAAGAAATTGCACTTCAAGTTTGTGCACTTGTTTTTGTTTGTGTGATAATTCCCACTCCTAGAGTATCATATCCTTTTGATATTTTACAGTTGAACAACTAGAGAAATAAGGAGAGAGAGTTTTGCCAAATGCAGAAGCAATCAAAGCACAGAAAGCAAAGCTTTGTAAGTGTTCCACAGTTTGTATCATATCTGATCATAAATTGATAATCATAAATCAAATAAAATATCTCCATGGCTTTACCTTCTCCAATCAAAATGGAAAGGACTCATAGCCCCTTACAGTGAGGATTATCCAGTTAGGTTTTGTACACAAAGTGCTCTGGAAAACTGTAGCAATTAAAAACAGTACAAAAAAGAAATTTGAGATAATTATAGCTGGCTAATACATTGTAGCGAGGTAAAGAATGGAGGAGAGGCAGAATTCAGAAAGTTTTCAGAAATAGTTCAAAGACATTAAAAAAGGTTTCTTGCTAGGCTTCAACCCTTGACAGAGCTACAGACAATTTCTATGTATGTTTGGTGATTTCTGGCAGGTCGTTTTCTCACTTACACTCATAGAATCACTCAGGTTGGAAAAGACCTGAAAAATCATCGAATCCAACCATGACCTAACCATACTACTTTTGCTCTAACAACCCTCTGCTAAATCATGTTCCTGAGCACCGCATCCAAACGGATTTTAAAACATCCAGGGATGGTGACTCAACCACCTCCCTGGGGAGCCCAGTCCAGTGCTTCTCTCACTTCAGCTCTGAGAAAAGGACAAAAATTCATCTGGGATTCTTACTAAATTTACTACTGTAAATCTCTGAATTCTGTATGGATGGGGCCTTATAAATATTTCTATAATTAGTCAAAGCACAGTAAAGCATATACATTTTTTCCTACAGGTTAAATACTGCTGATTAGCTGCTTACTTTTTAGAAAGTTCTCTGTGCTTAGTATTCACACAAGTCTTTTTCTGACCTGCTGTAAGCCCGTTAGTCCAAACCAGATAAGGAGTCTAATTTTAGAGCTGGAGATAGTGTAACACTGTTACTAGTTGATACTTGCTATTTCATTGCATTCCAGGATTGTGTACTAAGCAAAAGAACTGCCTCATAGAAGAGAATGACTTATGAATTAGAATGCAGTAGTGATCTTGTTCTTGGTGTTATTATTGCATATGTATACCTGCCTTTGCATTGTTAGTTCTAGAAGATACTGTCTACAGGTATTGCTGACAATTTTCTTCCCCATCACTCTGTATCTCTCATTGTCTTTTTCATAGTTTCCATTGTGTGTTTCCCTTTTCTTGTTCTTCATTTCTTTTTTCTTTCTTTCTTTCTTTTTTTTTTTTTTAATTTTTGTTTGTCTATCTGTATTGCTGTTGCTTAAGTTTTTGTTTGTTTGTTTGTTTGTTTGTTTGTTTGTTGTTGGGGGTAGGGAGGATAGGGGGGCTTGGGAGGGCTGAGTTGGTTGTTTTAGCTTGGTTGTTCTGTTTGTGTGTCTGCTTCCAAGTGACTTCAGTATATGTCCATCTCAGAAATCTGTTTGTATTATGATCTTTAATGCAAATATGAAAAATATTTACTACAGACACCTTTTCACTGATATTCTGATACTTCACTCAACTAAGGAAACCTCATTATTCTTCAACAGTTCATCTACAAACTGATTAGTAGAGCAGAAGCCACTAGCAGTAACAAACAATTAAGAGGCCATGGCCACCTGATGGAAACCTCATGGTGTTTTGTTTTGGCCAAGGAAAACCAGTTGATTATTTTCAGAACTTGCATAAATAAACAAATAAATAAATAAAAATGATACAAATAAATAGTAATAATAAGTAAAGAAAAGTAAGAGAAGACCATTCAAGCTGCATGAAAATAAAATCAAGGATTCTCACTACCACTGTTGCTGTATTTGTTTATAAAGCCAAGATCATGGCCTCAACCTACTGTGTAAAATTGCATCACTTGACATGCTGTCTTCCTCTACAGAGGGATTAAAAACAGAAATGAAATCTTAGAATCCATTTGAAAATCAATTTTGCTTTATTTCCCTTAACTTCAATAATATAATGAAACCCAATCTTCAGATAAAAGGATGAGTAACATGAGCAAACGTGGATTAATAACTGGTATAACTAAGTGATATTATTCTATAGACTTCAAAGGTGTCTGCCTTCTGAATATCACCAGATTTTACAAAAGATCATTCAGATCAACGCTTTAAACGTATGCTATCAAAATAAGCTCAACCAGCTTACAAAAATGACTAGGCATTTTCACTTTCAATAGACACGATTTAAAATGATACCTTTAAAGTAGTGACCAAGCTCGGTGTGGCTTCCATCATTTCTGGCCTCGCTATATTAACTACATCTCAAGAATAAGGATTGCGCTCTTATGGAAAAATTAGGTAGTTAATGTCAGTCTTACTGAGAAGACTAACGGTCATCACTTTATCTAAAAATAGTAAAACATGGATCACACAAATATACGTTTTCTTGTCTGGAAAAAAGCAAGAATTTTCAGAAGGAGCATGAAATCACAAGCAGCATGGATGTTCAGATTTTGTATATTCACAGGCAAAAAAAGAATTCTCATAGAAAATATCCATAGAAAATATGTAATCCTTTATCGCCTTTGGAGAAACTGCATGCATGCAAGAGCAGTTGGTGAATCAGATGCTAGGGGAGTACTGCTTTGTCTTATCCACAAGTCCGTTCTTTCCACTTAAACACAACAACTTCTAAACAGAATTAGGTCATGTTGGAGGAAGATCAAAGAACTGGATTGAGTACCAAAAAACATTCAATGCTGCCAAACTCTTTTAAAACAGCTAAAAGGAAAATATTTGATTTTACTGTACATCAGAAATACTTGAAGGAAAGATATCTTGATACTCTAGGTCATCAAAAGCCCAAAAGGTAAAGCTAAGTTCCAGTGCTACTGATGATACAAAAAATGAAAAATTGTCTTTTGATGCAAATATAAATTACATTACATAAATTACCAAGAAAGATACTGAGCAGGCTCCCACCTAGCATCTGCACTGTAAGCTACACAGTAAAAAGCCAATCAACATCTTCATGCCACTGTCTGGTAAGAAGAATAACCTCCAAAACAACTTCATTGAAAATCTTTTAACTTTCACTAAGATAAACCTTTTATTAAACTGTTTTGAGAGAAAGTGTGTGTGCTCATCCACTAGAAAAAGTGGCTTTTTGCATAAGGGGCTTCTCAAATAAAGCTTATGTACAGTTCAATGAGTGCTTTGAAAATTTAGGCTGTTTAAAATGATTCTGATTTTGTAAGAATCAATTATTATAGAGTCTACACCTCCTGAACAATCGAACTAACATTGTACTCCTAATAAACATCAATGTAATTTGAATCAATACACGTGTTGTACGTTTACACAATCCCAACTCAGCTTTCTGAAACCTTCTTTTGACCTTTCAGATCACAAGAGTATTGCCCTGAGTGCAGGTGTCCAGTTGTGGAAAGGCCTGCCATAATGCTGATGTGTGGTATGAAACTGGGGTGCTAGACACAACTAGTTCCAGTCCACTGCTACTCACTCCTACTGCCCCACAGGACCCATTAGCCAATGAGCAGGCAGCTCAGAGGGAGTGGAGCTCAGAAGAAAGATCCCACAAAAGAGTGGGAACACCTTGTAAGAAGGTCATGGAGAAGGTGCTACGTGCCCCCAGCAACGCTCACCCTGCAGCTCCTGAAGAGCGTATGCTGGATCGGGGAGAGGTGTGAGGAGGAAGGGAAAGCGCAGAGGAGCTACTCTGCAACAGATGAAGGAGTCAGAAACAGAGGGGTGAGGAAGACCTGCTGAGCAGGGAATGGGAAGAATAAATGAAATTTATCTTCCCTAAGTGAAATATGTTTTACTTCTGAGGTAATATTCCCATGGGCTTTCCCCTCTCTCTCTGGCTTTCTGTGGAGGGGGAGTGAGAGAGAGGCTGAGTGAGTGTCTGGTGGCCATAAAATCAACACACCAAATGCACTGTGGCAAAAGCAATATAAAATCAATATACACTGATTAAGTTGACAAGGCACAGTCTCAGCACCTCGATTACTAGGAAGTCAGGTAGATCTTGGTGCATTATACAATAGATGTTCTTACTGATGGTGTCGATCGCCTAAGCAAATTATGCCTTTGAAGAGAAAGTTGTACAGCTGATTCAACGTGTATGTATGAGGTGTGCTTCAACAGTAACGTCTCCTATTTGATTATATTCGTCCACAATATCAGAGGCCGATGCTGGTGGTGTGACAATAGAGGATGTACCTTCTCAACAGTGTTCCACTACAGGTATATTACATACCTGTAAATATACATACGTATATACAGGTGTGTTAGTGTTTAGTGTACTTAGCTAACATTTTGACAGTTACCTGCTTTTTTTTCCTTTCCCCCCCCCAAAACTATTGTTATGATTTTCCAGGATCAAAGAACATCTATCACAATTAATTTTCCATAGATCATTTCTTCTTTTTTTCATCATTTTGCGTTCCCTTACTTTCGGGCTCTGAACCTTGCTTCTACAATGCAAAGGGATTCCAGCCACCACATGCATACAGCCAAGACATTTTAGTGTGAACTAGATACTCAGGCATACACAACCTGTAACGCACATGCTACGTGTATCCCAACTCAACTTGCACCCCCTACAGCTGTATCTATCATGGCAGCAGCTCTACCCTGATGAGTGGCCAGGCCTAGCCCAGAGTCACAGCAAGGTTTGCAGAGCAGCACTGAAAAATAAAGCAACAGAACTGAGAAAAGCCTGTCACCGGAAGAAAATATTTTCAACAAAGTCACATGGCAAAAGAAGGTAATGACAGTGCTTTCTAACGGGAGATAAGCGCCATAGCAGGTAACCATACAAGGCCATATGACCATACCTAACAGGTAACCATACATAACCTACAAGAACCATAGCAGCAGGTAACAAAGAAAAATTAGCTCACCCCTTCCAGAAACTAGTAACAACTCAAAAGAAGAGCAAACTCAGAGAGATACTGCTCCCTCTGCTGCTAACACTTAAATAAAAGCACCTTTTCCAATCATTGCTTGCACCTGAGCTCCCTGGGAGAGCCTTGACCTCTCCACTAATGTTCAATCATTGGTTCAGGCTGTGAAGGGATGGAGTGCAGCAGAGTTGCCAGGTCACTGCCTGAACCAAAGAGTGAGTAGGTCAGGGCTCAACTCCTGCTGTTTTGGAAACATGAAGTACAACGTGCATCGCGATGCAGGTACAGTACCTATCAATGATGTGATTGACAGGTGATTGTTGCAAGGTGATTGTTGACAGTCTTCTTATGGTTCTGTTGGAACAGTACTTGATGTTCCTTCTGGAGGCTTCTCTTCTTCAGTTTGGGTTTGGGTTCCCTGGTTCCCAGAATTTCAGCACTCCACCACCTGGTGTCATGACATACCCTCGTAGACACTGAAGCACGCTGAAGTGTTGATGCTCCTACCAGTGGTCCTGTGGACTTCACAGCCTCAAGGGGAGTAGTACAGATGTTTAAAAGGTATGAGGAGTGGTGGGTCTGCCTTCAGTGGGAGGATACAGGCTGCGTTTTTGTCTTGAGTCAAACACCTCCACTTATGCTGGGGCATGTCCTGGCCTTTGGTACAACATCCTTTGTCCTGTATTTACCTTTGAAGGTCAATATTAATTATTCTGCCATACGTCCCCCATTTTGGAACTGCAAGCAGCTTTCGTGTCTTCTCTATGTGAGAAGTTAGTCCAGAACAAGGTTTTAACTCACCCTACAAATCCTGCCATGGGGCTGTTCTGCCAGTCGTACAAAGAAAATTGTCTTTCTGCTCTGCAGAGTACAATGAACTTTTCATCTTCTCACTTAACAGCTGTATCTTTTAAAGAATAAAAGTAAATATAAAATTAGCGAGGATTCAGTAACAGTAGGTCAGCTATAAATACTTGCAAATGGGAAACATACAGCGAGCATCTTTGGAATTATGACATTACAGCATTCTGATTTTAGGAAAGTTACAATTAAGCTCCGTTTCAATACAACCAACTCTATATTACAAACTCAACAAAAACGTACGGAGGAGCAGAAGTCCTGCTCAGTGCACTTAGTGCCTTTTACACGGTTATTCAGATACAGCATGGTCACAGCTCTGGCCCGGTTCGACCTGGATCCTTGACTAAATGGCACAGGGGGACCCATGGACCCACCCCCTGTGATGGTTCTGAACACAAAACAGCGGCAACGAGCTAAGGGAGAAAATTAATTTACTAGATATTATAGCACAGTGTGAGAGAATGCAATATAGCACAATACAATTGGAATTGTAGCCTAGCCTAGCCATGTTTGCCTAAAGATGAACTGTTGCTAGCTAAGCGCATATTGCTAATTCTCACATTTGCTCATTCTGCACTAGGCCATTATTCCTGGACCCCTGCTGTCCTGGGATAGAGGTAAGTTGGAAGAAAAAATGTAGGGGAGCATCACTTGCATTCCTCCTAATCCAAAAGAGGGACAGTTTGACCTCCTGTCAGAGGCCCCTTAAGTTGTTCTTTTGCTGAGGGCCTCTTGGCAGAACAGAATAGTCTATAATACAAAAGTTACCATTTTGGTACTTCTTGAGGATTTCATCTTATCTACTAAGTGTGCATAAATGTGGAATAAGAAGCCACTTTCTTCCCATGGGCTTTCCCCTCTCTCTCTGGTACGGCACAAATAAACGACTTTCCTTTTCCAGCTCGGGTACGAGCATTGTTTTGCAGAACACTAATACGGTCCGAAACACTCTGCAAGTTATACCAGTTCTGTCGTGCCCAATCCATACCTGATAAAGAGGGTCGAGCACCATGTTTTTCTAAAAGATCAAATAATACATCTTCACTTTTCATGGTGGCAATGCTGTCGCTCATTTTTTCAATACAATGAGAGACCTACACTAAGGGAGGAGGAGGTGCAGGTATTCAAAAGCTCAAGTGACTCCTTATCTCCCCAGGGAAACAGACACTTTTCAAATGCTAATGCTCAAAGCACTCTTCCCTTTCTCTGAGGGGAGCACACAAAAGCCCGTTAGTCCAAACCAGATAAGGAGTCTAATTTTAGAGCTGGAGATAGTGTAACACTGTTACTAGTTGATACTTGCTATTTCATTGCATTCCAGGATTGTGTACTAAGCAAAAGAACTGCCTCATAGAAGAGAATGACTTATGAATTAGAATGCAGTAGTGATCTTGTTCTTGGTGTTATTATTGCATATGTATACCTGCCTTTGCATTGTTAGTTCTAGAAGATACTGTCTACAGGTATTGCTGACAATTTTCTTCCCCATCACTCTGTATCTCTCATTGTCTTTTTCATAGTTTCCATTGTGTGTTTCCCTTTTCTTGTTCTTCGTTTCTTTTTTCTTTCTTTCTTTCTTTTTTTTTTTTTTAATTTTTGTTTGTCTATCTGTATTGCTGTTGCTTAAGTTTTTGTTTGTTTGTTTGTTTGTTTGTTTGTTTGTTGTTGGGGGTAGGGAGGATAGGGGGGCTTGGGAGGGCTGAGTTGGTTGTTTTAGCTTGGTTGTTCTGTTTGTGTGTCTGCTTCCAAGTGACTTCAGTATATGTCCATCTCAGAAATCTGTTTGTATTATGATCTTTAATGCAAATACGAAAAATATTTACTACAGACACCTTTTCACTGATATTCTGATACTTCACTCAACTAAGGAAACCTCATTATTCTTCAACAGTTCATCTACAAACTGATTAGTAGAGCAGAAGCCACTAGCAGTAACAAACAATTAAGAGGCCATGGCCACCTGATGGAAACCTCATGGTGTTTTGTTTTGGCCAAGGAAAACCAGTTGATTATTTTCAGAACTTGCATAAATAAACAAATAAATAAATAAAAATGATACAAATAAATAGTAATAATAAGTAAAGAAAAGTAAGAGAAGACCATTCAAGCTGCATGAAAATAAAATCAAGGATTCTCACTACCACTGTTGCTGTATTTGTTTATAAAGCCAAGATCATGGCCTCAACCTACTGTGTAAAATTGCATCACTTGACATGCTGTCTTCCTCTACAGAGGGATTAAAAACAGAAATGAAATCTTAGAATCCATTTGAAAATCAATTTTGCTTTATTTCCCTTAACTTCAATAATATAATGAAACCCAATCTTCAGATAAAAGGATGAGTAACATGAGCAAACGTGGATTAATAACTGGTATAACTAAGTGATATTATTCTATAGACTTCAAAGGTGTCTGCCTTCTGAATATCACCAGATTTTACAAAAGATCATTCAGATCAACGCTTTAAACGTATGCTATCAAAATAAGCTCAACCAGCTTACAAAAATGACTAGGCATTTTCACTTTCAATAGACACGATTTAAAATGATACCTTTAAAGTAGTGACCAAGCTCGGTGTGGCTTCCATCATTTCTAGCCTCGCTATATTAACTACATCTCAAGAATAAGGATTGCGCTCTTATGGAAAAATTAGGTAGTGAATGTCAGTCTTACTGAGAAGACTAACGGTCATCACTTTATCTAAAAATAGTAAAACATGGATCACACAAATATACGTTTTCTTGTCTGGAAAAAAGCAAGAATTTTCAGAAGGAGCATGAAATCACAAGCAGCATGGATGTTCAGATTTTGTATATTCACAGGCAAAAAAAGAATTCTCATAGAAAATATCCATAGAAAATATGTAATCCTTTATCGCCTTTGGAGAAACTGCATGCATGCAAGAGCAGTTGGTGAATCAGATGCTAGGGGAGTACTGCTTTGTCTTATCCACAAGTCCGTTCTTTCCACTTAAACACAACAACTTCTAAACAGAATTAGGTCATGTTGGAGGAAGATCAAAGAACTGGATTGAGTACCAAAAAACATTCAATGCTGCCAAACTCTTTTAAAACAGCTAAAAGGAAAATATTTGATTTTACTGTACATCAGAAATACTTGAAGGAAAGATATCTTGATACTCTAGGTCATCAAAAGCCCAAAAGGTAAAGCTAAGTTCCAGTGCTACTGATGATACAAAAAATGAAAAATTGTCTTTTGATGCAAATATAAATTACATTACATAAATTACCAAGAAAGATACTGAGCAGGCTCCCACCTAGCATCTGCACTGTAAGCTACACAGTAAAAAGCCAATCAACATCTTCATGCCACTGTCTGGTAAGAAGAATAACCTCCAAAACAACTTCATTGAAAATCTTTTAACTTTCACTAAGATAAACCTTTTATTAAACTGTTTTGAGAGAAAGTGTGTGTGCTCATCCACTAGAAAAAGTGGCTTTTTGCATAAGGGGCTTCTCAAATAAAGCTTATGTACAGTTCAATGAGTGCTTTGAAAATTTAGGCTGTTTAAAATGATTCTGATTTTGTAAGAATCAATTATTATAGAGTCTACACCTCCTGAACAATCGAACTAACATTGTACTCCTAATAAACATCAATGTAATTTGAATCAATACACGTGTTGTACGTTTACACAATCCCAACTCAGCTTTCTGAAACCTTCTTTTGACCTTTCAGATCACAAGAGTATTGCCCTGAGTGCAGGTGTCCAGTTGTGGAAAGGCCTGCCATAATGCTGATGTGTGGTATGAAACTGGGGTGCTAGACACAACTAGTTCCAGTCCACTGCTACTCACTCCTACTGCCCCACAGGACCCATTAGCCAATGAGCAGGCAGCTCAGAGGGAGTGGAGCTCAGAAGAAAGATCCCACAAAAGAGTGGGAACACCTTGTAAGAAGGTCATGGAGAAGGTGCTACGTGCCCCCAGCAACGCTCACCCTGCAGCTCCTGAAGAGCGTATGCTGGATCGGGGAGAGGTGTGAGGAGGAAGGGAAAGCGCAGAGGAGCTACTCTGCAACAGATGAAGGAGTCAGAAACAGAGGGGTGAGGAAGACCTGCTGAGCAGGGAATGGGAAGAATAAATGAAATTTATCTTCCCTAAGTGAAATATGTTTTACTTCTGAGGTAATATTCCCATGGGCTTTCCCCTCTCTCTCTGGCTTTCTGTGGAGGGGGAGTGAGAGAGAGGCTGAGTGAGTGTCTGGTGGCCATAAAATCAACACACCAAATGCACTGTGGCAAAAGCAATATAAAATCAATATACACTGATTAAGTTGACAAGGCACAGTCTCAGCACCTCGATTACTAGGAAGTCAGGTAGATCTTGGTGCATTATACAATAGATGTTCTTACTGATGGTGTCGATCGCCTAAGCAAATTATGCCTTTGAAGAGAAAGTTGTACAGCTGATTCAACGTGTATGTATGAGGTGTGCTTCAACAGTAACGTCTCCTATTTGATTATATTCGTCCACAATATCAGAGGCCGATGCTGGTGGTGTGACAATAGAGGATGTACCTTCTCAACAGTGTTCCACTACAGGTATATTACATACCTGTATATATACATACGTATATACAGGTGTGTTAGTGTTTAGTGTACTTAGCTAACATTTTGACAGTTACCTGCTTTTTTTTCCTTTCCCCCCCCCAAAACTATTGTTATGATTTTCCAGGATCAAAGAACATCTATCACAATTAATTTTCCATAGATCATTTCTTCTTTTTTTCATCATTTTGCGTTCCCTTACTTTCGGGCTCTGAACCTTGCTTCTACAATGCAAAGGGATTCCAGCCACCACATGCATACAGCCAAGACATTTTAGTGTGAACTAGATACTCAGGCATACACAACCTGTAACGCACATGCTACGTGTATCCCAACTCAACTTGCACCCCCTACAGCTGTATCTATCATGGCAGCAGCTCTACCCTGATGAGTGGCCAGGCCTAGCCCAGAGTCACAGCAAGGTTTGCAGAGCAGCACTGAAAAATAAAGCAACAGAACTGAGAAAAGCCTGTCACCGGAAGAAAATATTTTCAACAAAGTCACATGGCAAAAGAAGGTAATGACAGTGCTTTCTAACGGGAGATAAGCGCCATAGCAGGTAACCATACAAGGCCATATGACCATACCTAACAGGTAACCATACATAACCTACAAGAACCATAGCAGCAGGTAACAAAGAAAAATTAGCTCACCCCTTCCAGAAACTAGTAACAACTCAAAAGAAGAGCAAACTCAGAGAGATACTGCTCCCTCTGCTGCTAACACTTAAATAAAAGCACCTTTTCCAATCATTGCTTGCACCTGAGCTCCCTGGGAGAGCCTTGACCTCTCCACTAATGTTCAATCATTGGTTCAGGCTGTGAAGGGATGGAGTGCAGCAGAGTTGCCAGGTCACTGCCTGAACCAAAGAGTGAGTAGGTCAGGGCTCAACTCCTGCTGTTTTGGAAACATGAAGTACAACGTGCATCGCGATGCAGGTACAGTACCTATCAATGATGTGATTGACAGGTGATTGTTGCAAGGTGATTGTTGACAGTCTTCTTATGGTTCTGTTGGAACAGTACTTGATGTTCCTTCTGGAGGCTTCTCTTCTTCAGTTTGGGTTCCCTGGTTCCCAGAATTTCAGCACTCCACCACCTGGTGTCATGACATACCCTCGTAGACACTGAAGCACGCTGAAGTGTTGATGCTCCTACCAGTGGTCCTGTGGACTTCACAGCCTCAAGGGGAGTAGTACAGATGTTTAAAAGGTATGAGGAGTGGTGGGTCTGCCTTCAGTGGGAGGATACAGGCTGCGTTTTTGTCTTGAGTCAAACACCTCCACTTATGCTGGGGCATGTCCTGGCCTTTGGTACAACATCCTTTGTCCTGTATTTACCTTTGAAGGTCAATATTAATTATTCTGCCATACGTCCCCCATTTTGGAACTGCAAGCAGCTTTCGTGTCTTCTCTATGTGAGAAGTTAGTCCAGAACAAGGTTTTAACTCACCCTACAAATCCTGCCATGGGGCTGTTCTGCCAGTCGTACAAAGAAAATTGTCTTTCTGCTCTGCAGAGTACAATGAACTTTTCATCTTCTCACTTAACAGCTGTATCTTTTAAAGAATAAAAGTAAATATAAAATTAGCGAGGATTCAGTAACAGTAGGTCAGCTATAAATACTTGCAAATGGGAAACATACAGCGAGCATCTTTGGAATTATGACATTACAGCATTCTGATTTTAGGAAAGTTACAATTAAGCTCCGTTTCAATACAACCAACTCTATATTACAAACTCAACAAAAACGTACGGAGGAGCAGAAGTCCTGCTCAGTGCACTTAGTGCCTTTTACACGGTTATTCAGATACAGCATGGTCACAGCTCTGGCCCGGTTCGACCTGGATCCTTGACTAAATGGCACAGGGGGACCCATGGACCCACCCCCTGTGATGGTTCTGAACACAAAACAGCGGCAACGAGCTAAGGGAGAAAATTAATTTACTAGATATTATAGCACAGTGTGAGAGAATGCAATATAGCACAATACAATTGGAATTGTAGCCTAGCCTAGCCATGTTTGCCTAAAGATGAACTGTTGCTAGCTAAGCGCATATTGCTAATTCTCACATTTGCTCATTCTGCACTAGGCCATTATTCCTGGACCCCTGCTGTCCTGGGATAGAGGTAAGTTGGAAGAAAAAATGTAGGGGAGCATCACTTGCATTCCTCCTAATCCAAAAGAGGGACAGTTTGACCTCCTGTCAGAGGCCCCTTAAGTTGTTCTTTTGCTGAGGGCCTCTTGGCAGAACAGAATAGTCTATAATACAAAAGTTACCATTTTGGTACTTCTTGAGGATTTCATCTTATCTACTAAGTGTGCATAAATGTGGAATAAGAAGCCACTTTCTTCCCATGGGCTTTCCCCTCTCTCTCTGGCTTTCTGTGGAGGGGGAGTGAGAGAGAGGCTGAGTGAGTGTCTGGTGGCCATAAAATCAACACACCAAATGCACTGTGGCAAAAGCAATATAAAATCAATATACACTGATTAAGTTGACAAGGTACAGTCTCAGCACCTTGATTACTAGGAAGTCAGGTAAATCTTGGTGCATTATACAATAGATGTTCTTACTGATGGTGTCGATTGCCTAAGCAAATTAGGCCTTTGAAGAGAAAGTTGTACAGCTGATTCAATGTGTATGTATGAGGTGTGCTTCAACAGTAACATCTCCTATTTGATTATATTCGTCCACAATATCAGAGGCCGATGCTGGTGGTGTGACAACAGATGATATACTTGTAGTGGAACACTGTTGAGAAGGTACATAACATACCTGTATATATGCATACGTATATACAAGTGTATTAGTGTTTAGTGTACTTAGCTAACATTTTGACAGTTACCTGCTTTTTTTTCCTTCCCCCCCCCCCCAAAACTATTGTTATGATTTTCCAGGATCAAAGAACATCTATCACAATTAATTTTCCATAGATCATTTCTTCTTTTTTTCATCATTTTGCGTTCCCTTACTTTCGGGCTCTGAACTTTGCTTCTACAATGCAAAGGGATTCCAGCCACCACATGCATACAGCCAAGACATTTTAGTGTGAACTAGATACTCAGGCATACACAACCTGTAACGCACATGCTACGTGTATCCCAACTCAACTTGCACCCCCTACAGCTGTATCTATCATGGCAGCAGCTCTACCCTGATGAGTGGCCAGGCCTAGCCCAGAGTCACAGCAAGGTTTGCAGAGCAGCACTGAAAAATAAAGCAACAGAACTGAGAAAAGCCTGTCACCGGAAGAAAATTTTTGGTCTTGCTTTGGAGCAAATTCTTTGGTCTTGCTACTCTGCTATCACTGTCGTGCTTTTCATTGTGTTACAACCAGTAATTTAAGTGACTTGCTAAAACGTACAGGGCAAGGACAGTATTTAAGTGAGCCAGGAGATATTTTGCCTTGTATTTAATCTTTTTCTTCTTACAAAGTAGCCCTGCGTGAGGAAGTTTGTGTGAGGAACATTTGTTTTGTGGAAGCTGATTCAGGAGAACTCAATTTTTAATATTCCAAAGGGAAATCTCTCTGGAGTTACGACTACAAGCAGGCAAGCAACAACTGAATCTAATGTAGAAGTTTAGGACCATATGAAAAGACAGCTACATTAGCGAACTGGACTGCCTGCATGAGTATACTCCCTGGGATTCAACAAAATCTAAATTTTCACTTTATTTCTTTGATTACCATTCACTCACTACTTCAAAATCTCAATTTTAATTCTATACCAATTTTCATTTTTCATTGCCTTTTTCAAAATGTTTAGTACTGTATGTACTTTATACTATATATACTTATAATGGTTTAATCCCTCTGTAACAGATACATTTTGGTTAGAATTCACAATGTTTTTTGAAGATCTGTGCAGGTCATTCGACAAATTCAAGGGAAACTTACAGCACTTTACTTGTTATTGGAACAGATGGATGTGTTTCGCCCATTCATCTTCTTCCATGTCCTTCTAAATTATTTGTCAATTTATCAGACAAACAAGATGGTGAGACTAATTTTTTATGTCATTTAAAGATGATGTTTATGCAATATAATATATTTTGCATCTATTATCTGAACGTCTGTATTTATCAGTAATATCAGTGTGGCTCATAATTTGAGGAAATTGATCAGTCTCATCCATCCCTTGGCCAGGCTGGGCTGCTCCAGGAGGCAGATGATGTGGCAGGGTGAGCAGGCGGAAGTGTGAGCAAAACTGTTTTAGAGGCAGAATGTTCTTGTTTCACAGTATTGCAGATATGCAATCCTGCATTCAAGATGGAAGAAAGGGGCCTAGAATTTCAAAGAGATATGATGCAAAGTGGACAATGAGGGTCATTGCAAAAATTGACATTTCTTTTTTTTTTTTTTAATTTTTGTTTGTCTATCTGTATTGCTGTTGCTTAAGTTTTTGTTTGTTTGTTTGTTTGTTTGTTTGTTTGTTGTTGGGGGTAGGGAGGACAGGGGGGCTTGGGAGGGCTGAGTTGGTTGTTTTAGCTTGGTTGTTCTGTTTGTGTGTCTGCTTCCAAGTGACTTCAGTATATGTCCATCTCAGAAATCTGTTTGTATTATGATCTTTAATGCAAATATGAAAAATATTTACTACAGACACCTTTTCACTGATATTCTGATACTTCACTCAACTAAGGAAACCTCATTATTCTTCAACAGTTCATCTGCAAACTGATTAGTAGAGCAGAAGCCACTAGCAGTAACAAACAATTAAGAGGCCATGGCCACCTGATGGAAACCTCATGGTGTTTTGTTTTGGCCAAGGAAAACCAGTTGATTATTTTCAGAACTTGCATAAATAAACAAATAAATAAATAAAAATGATACAAATAAATAGTAATAATAAGTAAAGAAAAGTAAGAGAAGACCATTCAAGCTGCATGAAAATAAAATCAAGGATTCTCACTACCACTGTTGCTGTATTTGTTTATAAAGCCAAGATCATGGCCTCAACCTACTGTGTAAAATTGCATCACTTGACATGCTGTCTTCCTCTACAGAGGGATTAAAAACAGAAATGAAATCTTAGAATCCATTTGAAAATCAATTTTGCTTTATTTCCCTTAACTTCAATAATATAATGAAACCCAATCTTCAGATAAAAGGATGAGTAACGTGAGCAAACGTGGATTAATAACTGGTATAACTAAGTGATATTATTCTATAGACTTCAAAGGTGTCTGCCTTCTGAATATCACCAGATTTTACAAAAGATCATTCAGATCAACGCTTTAAACGTATGCTATCAAAATAAGCTCAACCAGCTTACAAAAATGACTAGGCATTTTCACTTTCAATAGACACGATTTAAAATGATACCTTTAAAGTAGTGACCAAGCTCGGTGTGGCTTCCATCATTTCTAGCCTCGCTATATTAACTACATCTCAAGAATAAGGATTGCGCTCTTATGGAAAAATTAGGTAGTGAATGTCAGTCTTACTGAGAAGACTAACGGTCATCACTTTATCTAAAAATAGTAAAACATGGATCACACAAATATACGTTTTCTTGTCTGGAAAAAAGCAAGAATTTTCAGAAGGAGCATGAAATCACAAGCAGCATGGATGTTCAGATTTTGTATATTCACAGGCAAAAAAAGAATTCTCATAGAAAATATCCATAGAAAATATGTAATCCTTTATCGCCTTTGGAGAAACTGCATGCATGCAAGAGCAGTTGGTGAATCAGATGCTAGGGGAGTACTGCTTTGTCTTATCCACAAGTCCGTTCTTTCCACTTAAACACAACAACTTCTAAACAGAATTAGGTCATGTTGGAGGAAGATCAAAGAACTGGATTGAGTACCAAAAAACATTCAATGCTGCCAAACTCTTTTAAAACAGCTAAAAGGAAAATATTTGATTTTACTGTACATCAGAAATACTTGAAGGAAAGATATCTTGATACTCTAGGTCATCAAAAGCCCAAAAGGTAAAGCTAAGTTCCAGTGCTACTGATGATACAAAAAATGAAAAATTGTCTTTTGATGCAAATATAAATTACATTACATAAATTACCAAGAAAGATACTGAGCAGGCTCCCACCTAGCATCTGCACTGTAAGCTACACAGTAAAAAGCCAATCAACATCTTCATGCCACTGTCTGGTAAGAAGAATAACCTCCAAAACAACTTCATTGAAAATCTTTTAACTTTCACTAAGATAAACCTTTTATTAAACTGTTTTGAGAGAAAGTGTGTGTGCTCATCCACTAGAAAAAGTGGCTTTTTGCATAAGGGGCTTCTCAAATAAAGCTTATGTACAGTTCAATGAGTGCTTTGAAAATTTAGGCTGTTTAAAATGATTCTGATTTTGTAAGAATCAATTATTATAGAGTCTACACCTCCTGAACAATCGAACTAACATTGTACTCCTAATAAACATCAATGTAATTTGAATCAATACACGTGTTGTACGTTTACACAATCCCAACTCAGCTTTCTGAAACCTTCTTTTGACCTTTCAGATCACAAGAGTATTGCCCTGAGTGCAGGTGTCCAGTTGTGGAAAGGCCTGCCATAATGCTGATGTGTGGTATGAAACTGGGGTGCTAGACACAACTAGTTCCAGTCCACTGCTACTCACTCCTACTGCCCCACAGGACCCATTAGCCAATGAGCAGGCAGCTCAGAGGGAGTGGAGCTCAGAAGAAAGATCCCACAAAAGAGTGGGAACACCTTGTAAGAAGGTCATGGAGAAGGTGCTACGTGCCCCCAGCAACGCTCACCCTGCAGCTCCTGAAGAGCGTATGCTGGATCGGGGAGAGGTGTGAGGAGGAAGGGAAAGCGCAGAGGAGCTACTCTGCAACAGATGAAGGAGTCAGAAACAGAGGGGTGAGGAAGACCTGCTGAGCAGGGAATGGGAAGAATAAATGAAATTTATCTTCCCTAAGTGAAATATGTTTTACTTCTGAGGTAATATTCCCATGGGCTTTCCCCTCTCTCTCTGGCTTTCTGTGGAGGGGGAGTGAGAGAGAGGCTGAGTGAGTGTCTGGTGGCCATAAAATCAACACACCAAATGCACTGTGGCAAAAGCAATATAAAATCAATATACACTGATTAAGTTGACAAGGCACAGTCTCAGCACCTCGATTACTAGGAAGTCAGGTAGATCTTGGTGCATTATACAATAGATGTTCTTACTGATGGTGTCGATCGCCTTAGCAAATTATGCCTTTGAAGAGAAAGTTGTACAGCTGATTCAACGTGTATGTATGAGGTGTGCTTCAACAGTAACGTCTCCTATTTGATTATATTCGTCCACAATATCAGAGGCCGATGCTGGTGGTGTGACAATAGAGGATGTACCTTCTCAACAGTGTTCCACTACAGGTATATTACATACCTGTATATATACATACGTATATACAGGTGTGTTAGTGTTTAGTGTACTTAGCTAACATTTTGACAGTTACCTGCTTTTTTTTCCTTTCCCCCCCCCAAAACTATTGTTATGATTTTCCAGGATCAAAGAACATCTATCACAATTAATTTTCCATAGATCATTTCTTCTTTTTTTCATCATTTTGCGTTCCCTTACTTTCGGGCTCTGAACCTTGCTTCTACAATGCAAAGGGATTCCAGCCACCACATGCATACAGCCAAGACATTTTAGTGTGAACTAGATACTCAGGCATACACAACCTGTAACGCACATGCTACGTGTATCCCAACTCAACTTGCACCCCCTACAGCTGTATCTATCATGGCAGCAGCTCTACCCTGATGAGTGGCCAGGCCTAGCCCAGAGTCACAGCAAGGTTTGCAGAGCAGCACTGAAAAATAAAGCAACAGAACTGAGAAAAGCCTGTCACCGGAAGAAAATATTTTCAACAAAGTCACATGGCAAAAGAAGGTAATGACAGTGCTTTCTAACGGGAGATAAGCGCCATAGCAGGTAACCATACAAGGCCATATGACCATACCTAACAGGTAACCATACATAACCTACAAGAACCATAGCAGCAGGTAACAAAGAAAAATTAGCTCACCCCTTCCAGAAACTAGTAACAACTCAAAAGAAGAGCAAACTCAGAGAGATACTGCTCCCTCTGCTGCTAACACTTAAATAAAAGCACCTTTTCCAATCATTGCTTGCACCTGAGCTCCCTGGGAGAGCCTTGACCTCTCCACTAATGTTCAATCATTGGTTCAGGCTGTGAAGGGATGGAGTGCAGCAGAGTTGCCAGGTCACTGCCTGAACCAAAGAGTGAGTAGGTCAGGGCTCAACTCCTGCTGTTTTGGAAACATGAAGTACAACGTGCATCGCGATGCAGGTACAGTACCTATCAATGATGTGATTGACAGGTGATTGTTGCAAGGTGATTGTTGACAGTCTTCTTATGGTTCTGTTGGAACAGTACTTGATGTTCCTTCTGGAGGCTTCTCTTCTTCAGTTTGGGTTCCCTGGTTCCCAGAATTTCAGCACTCCACCACCTGGTGTCATGACATACCCTCGTAGACACTGAAGCACGCTGAAGTGTTGATGCTCCTACCAGTGGTCCTGTGGACTTCACAGCCTCAAGGGGAGTAGTACAGATGTTTAAAAGGTATGAGGAGTGGTGGGTCTGCCTTCAGTGGGAGGATACAGGCTGCGTTTTTGTCTTGAGTCAAACACCTCCACTTATGCTGGGGCATGTCCTGGCCTTTGGTACAACATCCTTTGTCCTGTATTTACCTTTGAAGGTCAATATTAATTATTCTGCCATACGTCCCCCATTTTGGAACTGCAAGCAGCTTTCGTGTCTTCTCTATGTGAGAAGTTAGTCCAGAACAAGGTTTTAACTCACCCTACAAATCCTGCCATGGGGCTGTTCTGCCAGTCGTACAAAGAAAATTGTCTTTCTGCTCTGCAGAGTACAATGAACTTTTCATCTTCTCACTTAACAGCTGTATCTTTTAAAGAATAAAAGTAAATATAAAATTAGCGAGGATTCAGTAACAGTAGGTCAGCTATAAATACTTGCAAATGGGAAACATACAGCGAGCATCTTTGGAATTATGACATTACAGCATTCTGATTTTAGGAAAGTTACAATTAAGCTCCGTTTCAATACAACCAACTCTATATTACAAACTCAACAAAAACGTACGGAGGAGCAGAAGTCCTGCTCAGTGCACTTAGTGCCTTTTACACGGTTATTCAGATACAGCATGGTCACAGCTCTGGCCCGGTTCGACCTGGATCCTTGACTAAATGGCACAGGGGGACCCATGGACCCACCCCCTGTGATGGTTCTGAACACAAAACAGCGGCAACGAGCTAAGGGAGAAAATTAATTTACTAGATATTATAGCACAGTGTGAGAGAATGCAATATAGCACAATACAATTGGAATTGTAGCCTAGCCTAGCCATGTTTGCCTAAAGATGAACTGTTGCTAGCTAAGCGCATATTGCTAATTCTCACATTTGCTCATTCTGCACTAGGCCATTATTCCTGGACCCCTGCTGTCCTGGGATAGAGGTAAGTTGGAAGAAAAAATGTAGGGGAGCATCACTTGCATTCCTCCTAATCCAAAAGAGGGACAGTTTGACCTCCTGTCAGAGGCCCCTTAAGTTGTTCTTTTGCTGAGGGCCTCTTGGCAGAACAGAATAGTCTATAATACAAAAGTTACCATTTTGGTACTTCTTGAGGATTTCATCTTATCTACTAAGTGTGCATAAATGTGGAATAAGAAGCCACTTTCTTCCCATGGGCTTTCCCCTCTCTCTCTGGCTTTCTGTGGAGGGGGAGTGAGAGAGAGGCTGAGTGAGTGTCTGGTGGCCATAAAATCAACACACCAAATGCACTGTGGCAAAAGCAATATAAAATCAATATACACTGATTAAGTTGACAAGGTACAGTCTCAGCACCTTGATTACTAGGAAGTCAGGTAAATCTTGGTGCATTATACAATAGATGTTCTTACTGATGGTGTCGATTGCCTAAGCAAATTAGGCCTTTGAAGAGAAAGTTGTACAGCTGATTCAATGTGTATGTATGAGGTGTGCTTCAACAGTAACATCTCCTATTTGATTATATTCGTCCACAATATCAGAGGCCGATGCTGGTGGTGTGACAACAGATGATATACTTGTAGTGGAACACTGTTGAGAAGGTACATAACATACCTGTATATATGCATACGTATATACAAGTGTATTAGTGTTTAGTGTACTTAGCTAACATTTTGACAGTTACCTGCTTTTTTTTCCTTCCCCCCCCCCCCCAAAACTATTGTTATGATTTTCCAGGATCAAAGAACATCTATCACAATTAATTTTCCATAGATCATTTCTTCTTTTTTTCATCATTTTGCGTTCCCTTACTTTCGGGCTCTGAACTTTGCTTCTACAATGCAAAGGGATTCCAGCCACCACATGCATACAGCCAAGACATTTTAGTGTGAACTAGATACTCAGGCATACACAACCTGTAACGCACATGCTACGTGTATCCCAACTCAACTTGCACCCCCTACAGCTGTATCTATCATGGCAGCAGCTCTACCTTGATGAGTGGCCAGGCCTAGCCCAGAGTCACAGCAAGGTTTGCAGAGCAGCACTGAAAAATAAAGCAACAGAACTGAGAAAAGCCTGTCACCGGAAGAAAATTTTTGGTCTTGCTTTGGAGCAAATTCTTTGGTCTTGCTACTCTGCTATCACTGTCGTGCTTTTCATTGTGTTACAACCAGTAATTTAAGTGACTTGCTAAAACGTACAGGGCAAGGACAGTATTTAAGTGAGCCAGGAGATATTTTGCCTTGTATTTAATCTTTTTCTTCTTACAAAGTAGCCCTGCGTGAGGAAGTTTGTGTGAGGAACATTTGTTTTGTGGAAGCTGATTCAGGAGAACTCAATTTTTAATATTCCAAAGGGAAATCTCTCTGGAGTTACGACTACAAGCAGGCAAGCAACAGCTGAATCTAATGTAGAAGTTTAGGACCATATGAAAAGACAGCTACATTAGCGAACTGGACTGCCTGCATGAGTATACTCCCTGGGATTCAACAAAATCTAAATTTTCACTTTATTTCTTTGATTACCATTCACTCACTACTTCAAAATCTCAATTTTAATTCTATACCAATTTTCATTTTTCATTGCCTTTTTCAAAATGTTTAGTACTGTATGTACTTTATACTATATATACTTATAATGGTTTAATCCCTCTGTAACAGATACATTTTGGTTAGAATTCACAATGTTTTTTGAAGATCTGTGCAGGTCATTCGACAAATTCAAGGGAAACTTACAGCACTTTACTTGTTATTGGAACAGATGGATGTGTTTCGCCCATTCATCTTCTTCCATGTCCTTCTAAATTATTTGTCAATTTATCAGACAAACAAGATGGTGAGACTAATTTTTTATGTCATTTAAAGATGATGTTTATGCAATATAATATATTTTGCATCTATTATCTGAACGTCTGTATTTATCAGTAATATCAGTGTGGCTCATAATTTGAGGAAATTGATCAGTCTCATCCATCCCTTGGCCAGGCTGGGCTGCTCCAGGAGGCAGATGATGTGGCAGGGTGAGCAGGCGGAAGTGTGAGCAAAACTGTTTTAGAGGCAGAATGTTCTTGTTTCACAGTATTGCAGATATGCAATCCTGCATTCAAGATGGAAGAAAGGGGCCTAGAATTTCAAAGAGATACGATGCAAAGTGGACAATGAGGGTCATTGCAAAAATTGACATTTCTTTTTTTTTTTTTTAATTTTTGTTTGTCTATCTGTATTGCTGTTGCTTAAGTTTTTGTTTGTTTGTTTGTTTGTTTGTTTGTTTGTTGTTGGGGGTAGGGAGGACAGGGGGGCTTGGGAGGGCTGAGTTGGTTGTTTTAGCTTGGTTGTTCTGTTTGTGTGTCTGCTTCCAAGTGACTTCAGTATATGTCCATCTCAGAAATCTGTTTGTATTATGATCTTTAATGCAAATATGAAAAATATTTACTACAGACACCTTTTCACTGATATTCTGATACTTCACTCAACTAAGGAAACCTCATTATTCTTCAACAGTTCATCTGCAAACTGATTAGTAGAGCAGAAGCCACTAGCAGTAACAAACAATTAAGAGGCCATGGCCACCTGATGGAAACCTCATGGTGTTTTGTTTTGGCCAAGGAAAACCAGTTGATTATTTTCAGAACTTGCATAAATAAACAAATAAATAAATAAAAATGATACAAATAAATAGTAATAATAAGTAAAGAAAAGTAAGAGAAGACCATTCAAGCTGCATGAAAATAAAATCAAGGATTCTCACTACCACTGTTGCTGTATTTGTTTATAAAGCCAAGATCATGGCCTCAATCTACTGTGTAAAATTGCATCACTTGACATGCTGTCTTCCTCTACAGAGGGATTAAAAACAGAAATGAAATCTTAGAATCCATTTGAAAATCAATTTTGCTTTATTTCCCTTAACTTCAATAATATAATGAAACCCAATCTTCAGATAAAAGGATGAGTAACGTGAGCAAACGTGGATTAATAACTGGTATAACTAAGTGATATTATTCTATAGACTTCAAAGGTGTCTGCCTTCTGAATATCACCAGATTTTACAAAAGATCATTCAGATCAACGCTTTAAACGTATGCTATCAAAATAAGCTCAACCAGCTTACAAAAATGACTAGGCATTTTCACTTTCAATAGACACGATTTAAAATGATACCTTTAAAGTAGTGACCAAGCTCGGTGTGGCTTCCATCATTTCTAGCCTCGCTATATTAACTACATCTCAAGAATAAGGATTGCGCTCTTATGGAAAAATTAGGTAGTGAATGTCAGTCTTACTGAGAAGACTAACGGTCATCACTTTATCTAAAAATAGTAAAACATGGATCACACAAATATACGTTTTCTTGTCTGGAAAAAAGCAAGAATTTTCAGAAGGAGCATGAAATCACAAGCAGCATGGATGTTCAGATTTTGTATATTCACAGGCAAAAAAAGAATTCTCATAGAAAATATCCATAGAAAATATGTAATCCTTTATCGCCTTTGGAGAAACTGCATGCATGCAAGAGCAGTTGGTGAATCAGATGCTAGGGGAGTACTGCTTTGTCTTATCCACAAGTCCGTTCTTTCCACTTAAACACAACAACTTCTAAACAGAATTAGGTCATGTTGGAGGAAGATCAAAGAACTGGATTGAGTACCAAAAAACATTCAATGCTGCCAAACTCTTTTAAAACAGCTAAAAGGAAAATATTTGATTTTACTGTACATCAGAAATACTTGAAGGAAAGATATCTTGATACTCTAGGTCATCAAAAGCCCAAAAGGTAAAGCTAAGTTCCAGTGCTACTGATGATACAAAAAATGAAAAATTGTCTTTTGATGCAAATATAAATTACATTACATAAATTACCAAGAAAGATACTGAGCAGGCTCCCACCTAGCATCTGCACTGTAAGCTACACAGTAAAAAGCCAATCAACATCTTCATGCCACTGTCTGGTAAGAAGAATAACCTCCAAAACAACTTCATTGAAAATCTTTTAACTTTCACTAAGATAAACCTTTTATTAAACTGTTTTGAGAGAAAGTGTGTGTGCTCATCCACTAGAAAAAGTGGCTTTTTGCATAAGGGGCTTCTCAAATAAAGCTTATGTACAGTTCAATGAGTGCTTTGAAAATTTAGGCTGTTTAAAATGATTCTGATTTTGTAAGAATCAATTATTATAGAGTCTACACCTCCTGAACAATCGAACTAACATTGTACTCCTAATAAACATCAATGTAATTTGAATCAATACACGTGTTGTACGTTTACACAATCCCAACTCAGCTTTCTGAAACCTTCTTTTGACCTTTCAGATCACAAGAGTATTGCCCTGAGTGCAGGTGTCCAGTTGTGGAAAGGCCTGCCATAATGCTGATGTGTGGTATGAAACTGGGGTGCTAGACACAACTAGTTCCAGTCCACTGCTACTCACTCCTACTGCCCCACAGGACCCATTAGCCAATGAGCAGGCAGCTCAGAGGGAGTGGAGCTCAGAAGAAAGATCCCACAAAAGAGTGGGAACACCTTGTAAGAAGGTCATGGAGAAGGTGCTACGTGCCCCCAGCAACGCTCACCCTGCAGCTCCTGAAGAGCGTATGCTGGATCGGGGAGAGGTGTGAGGAGGAAGGGAAAGCGCAGAGGAGCTACTCTGCAACAGATGAAGGAGTCAGAAACAGAGGGGTGAGGAAGACCTGCTGAGCAGGGAATGGGAAGAATAAATGAAATTTATCTTCCCTAAGTGAAATATGTTTTACTTCTGAGGTAATATTCCCATGGGCTTTCCCCTCTCTCTCTGGCTTTCTGTGGAGGGGGAGTGAGAGAGAGGCTGAGTGAGTGTCTGGTGGCCATAAAATCAACACACCAAATGCACTGTGGCAAAAGCAATATAAAATCAATATACACTGATTAAGTTGACAAGGCACAGTCTCAGCACCTCGATTACTAGGAAGTCAGGTAGATCTTGGTGCATTATACAATAGATGTTCTTACTGATGGTGTCGATCGCCTTAGCAAATTATGCCTTTGAAGAGAAAGTTGTACAGCTGATTCAACGTGTATGTATGAGGTGTGCTTCAACAGTAACGTCTCCTATTTGATTATATTCGTCCACAATATCAGAGGCCGATGCTGGTGGTGTGACAATAGAGGATGTACCTTCTCAACAGTGTTCCACTACAGGTATATTACATACCTGTATATATACATACGTATATACAGGTGTGTTAGTGTTTAGTGTACTTAGCTAACATTTTGACAGTTACCTGCTTTTTTTTCCTTTCCCCCCCCCAAAACTATTGTTATGATTTTCCAGGATCAAAGAACATCTATCACAATTAATTTTCCATAGATCATTTCTTCTTTTTTTCATCATTTTGCGTTCCCTTACTTTCGGGCTCTGAACCTTGCTTCTACAATGCAAAGGGATTCCAGCCACCACATGCATACAGCCAAGACATTTTAGTGTGAACTAGATACTCAGGCATACACAACCTGTAACGCACATGCTACGTGTATCCCAACTCAACTTGCACCCCCTACAGCTGTATCTATCATGGCAGCAGCTCTACCCTGATGAGTGGCCAGGCCTAGCCCAGAGTCACAGCAAGGTTTGCAGAGCAGCACTGAAAAATAAAGCAACAGAACTGAGAAAAGCCTGTCACCGGAAGAAAATATTTTCAACAAAGTCACATGGCAAAAGAAGGTAATGACAGTGCTTTCTAACGGGAGATAAGCGCCATAGCAGGTAACCATACAAGGCCATATGACCATACCTAACAGGTAACCATACATAACCTACAAGAACCATAGCAGCAGGTAACAAAGAAAAATTAGCTCACCCCTTCCAGAAACTAGTAACAACTCAAAAGAAGAGCAAACTCAGAGAGATACTGCTCCCTCTGCTGCTAACACTTAAATAAAAGCACCTTTTCCAATCATTGCTTGCACCTGAGCTCCCTGGGAGAGCCTTGACCTCTCCACTAATGTTCAATCATTGGTTCAGGCTGTGAAGGGATGGAGTGCAGCAGAGTTGCCAGGTCACTGCCTGAACCAAAGAGTGAGTAGGTCAGGGCTCAACTCCTGCTGTTTTGGAAACATGAAGTACAACGTGCATCGCGATGCAGGTACAGTACCTATCAATGATGTGATTGACAGGTGATTGTTGCAAGGTGATTGTTGACAGTCTTCTTATGGTTCTGTTGGAACAGTACTTGATGTTCCTTCTGGAGGCTTCTCTTCTTCAGTTTGGGTTCCCTGGTTCCCAGAATTTCAGCACTCCACCACCTGGTGTCATGACATACCCTCGTAGACACTGAAGCACGCTGAAGTGTTGATGCTCCTACCAGTGGTCCTGTGGACTTCACAGCCTCAAGGGGAGTAGTACAGATGTTTAAAAGGTATGAGGAGTGGTGGGTCTGCCTTCAGTGGGAGGATACAGGCTGCGTTTTTGTCTTGAGTCAAACACCTCCACTTATGCTGGGGCATGTCCTGGCCTTTGGTACAACATCCTTTGTCCTGTATTTACCTTTGAAGGTCAATATTAATTATTCTGCCATACGTCCCCCATTTTGGAACTGCAAGCAGCTTTCGTGTCTTCTCTATGTGAGAAGTTAGTCCAGAACAAGGTTTTAACTCACCCTACAAATCCTGCCATGGGGCTGTTCTGCCAGTCGTACAAAGAAAATTGTCTTTCTGCTCTGCAGAGTACAATGAACTTTTCATCTTCTCACTTAACAGCTGTATCTTTTAAAGAATAAAAGTAAATATAAAATTAGCGAGGATTCAGTAACAGTAGGTCAGCTATAAATACTTGCAAATGGGAAACATACAGCGAGCATCTTTGGAATTATGACATTACAGCATTCTGATTTTAGGAAAGTTACAATTAAGCTCCGTTTCAATACAACCAACTCTATATTACAAACTCAACAAAAACGTACGGAGGAGCAGAAGTCCTGCTCAGTGCACTTAGTGCCTTTTACACGGTTATTCAGATACAGCATGGTCACAGCTCTGGCCCGGTTCGACCTGGATCCTTGACTAAATGGCACAGGGGGACCCATGGACCCACCCCCTGTGATGGTTCTGAACACAAAACAGCGGCAACGAGCTAAGGGAGAAAATTAATTTACTAGATATTATAGCACAGTGTGAGAGAATGCAATATAGCACAATACAATTGGAATTGTAGCCTAGCCTAGCCATGTTTGCCTAAAGATGAACTGTTGCTAGCTAAGCGCATATTGCTAATTCTCACATTTGCTCATTCTGCACTAGGCCATTATTCCTGGACCCCTGCTGTCCTGGGATAGAGGTAAGTTGGAAGAAAAAATGTAGGGGAGCATCACTTGCATTCCTCCTAATCCAAAAGAGGGACAGTTTGACCTCCTGTCAGAGGCCCCTTAAGTTGTTCTTTTGCTGAGGGCCTCTTGGCAGAACAGAATAGTCTATAATACAAAAGTTACCATTTTGGTACTTCTTGAGGATTTCATCTTATCTACTAAGTGTGCATAAATGTGGAATAAGAAGCCACTTTCTTCCCATGGGCTTTCCCCTCTCTCTCTGGCTTTCTGTGGAGGGGGAGTGAGAGAGAGGCTGAGTGAGTGTCTGGTGGCCATAAAATCAACACACCAAATGCACTGTGGCAAAAGCAATATAAAATCAATATACACTGATTAAGTTGACAAGGTACAGTCTCAGCACCTTGATTACTAGGAAGTCAGGTAAATCTTGGTGCATTATACAATAGATGTTCTTACTGATGGTGTCGATTGCCTAAGCAAATTAGGCCTTTGAAGAGAAAGTTGTACAGCTGATTCAATGTGTATGTATGAGGTGTGCTTCAACAGTAACATCTCCTATTTGATTATATTCGTCCACAATATCAGAGGCCGATGCTGGTGGTGTGACAACAGATGATATACTTGTAGTGGAACACTGTTGAGAAGGTACATAACATACCTGTATATATGCATACGTATATACAAGTGTATTAGTGTTTAGTGTACTTAGCTAACATTTTGACAGTTACCTGCTTTTTTTTCCTTCCCCCCCCCCCCAAAACTATTGTTATGATTTTCCAGGATCAAAGAACATCTATCACAATTAATTTTCCATAGATCATTTCTTCTTTTTTTCATCATTTTGCGTTCCCTTACTTTCGGGCTCTGAACTTTGCTTCTACAATGCAAAGGGATTCCAGCCACCACATGCATACAGCCAAGACATTTTAGTGTGAACTAGATACTCAGGCATACACAACCTGTAACGCACATGCTACGTGTATCCCAACTCAACTTGCACCCCCTACAGCTGTATCTATCATGGCAGCAGCTCTACCTTGATGAGTGGCCAGGCCTAGCCCAGAGTCACAGCAAGGTTTGCAGAGCAGCACTGAAAAATAAAGCAACAGAACTGAGAAAAGCCTGTCACCGGAAGAAAATTTTTGGTCTTGCTTTGGAGCAAATTCTTTGGTCTTGCTACTCTGCTATCACTGTCGTGCTTTTCATTGTGTTACAACCAGTAATTTAAGTGACTTGCTAAAACGTACAGGGCAAGGACAGTATTTAAGTGAGCCAGGAGATATTTTGCCTTGTATTTAATCTTTTTCTTCTTACAAAGTAGCCCTGCGTGAGGAAGTTTGTGTGAGGAACATTTGTTTTGTGGAAGCTGATTCAGGAGAACTCAATTTTTAATATTCCAAAGGGAAATCTCTCTGGAGTTACGACTACAAGCAGGCAAGCAACAACTGAATCTAATGTAGAAGTTTAGGACCATATGAAAAGACAGCTACATTAGCGAACTGGACTGCCTGCATGAGTATACTCCCTGGGATTCAACAAAATCTAAATTTTCACTTTATTTCTTTGATTACCATTCACTCACTACTTCAAAATCTCAATTTTAATTCTATACCAATTTTCATTTTTCATTGCCTTTTTCAAAATGTTTAGTACTGTATGTACTTTATACTATATATACTTATAATGGTTTAATCCCTCTGTAACAGATACATTTTGGTTAGAATTCACAATGTTTTTTGAAGATCTGTGCAGGTCATTCGACAAATTCAAGGGAAACTTACAGCACTTTACTTGTTATTGGAACAGATGGATGTGTTTCGCCCATTCATCTTCTTCCATGTCCTTCTAAATTATTTGTCAATTTATCAGACAAACAAGATGGTGAGACTAATTTTTTATGTCATTTAAAGATGATGTTTATGCAATATAATATATTTTGCATCTATTATCTGAACGTCTGTATTTATCAGTAATATCAGTGTGGCTCATAATTTGAGGAAATTGATCAGTCTCATCCATCCCTTGGCCAGGCTGGGCTGCTCCAGGAGGCAGATGATGTGGCAGGGTGAGCAGGCGGAAGTGTGAGCAAAACTGTTTTAGAGGCAGAATGTTCTTGTTTCACAGTATTGCAGATATGCAATCCTGCATTCAAGATGGAAGAAAGGGGCCTAGAATTTCAAAGAGATATGATGCAAAGTGGACAATGAGGGTCATTGCAAAAATTGACATTTCTTTTTTTTTTTTTTAATTTTTGTTTGTCTATCTGTATTGCTGTTGCTTAAGTTTTTGTTTGTTTGTTTGTTTGTTTGTTTGTTTGTTGTTGGGGGTAGGGAGGACAGGGGGGCTTGGGAGGGCTGAGTTGGTTGTTTTAGCTTGGTTGTTCTGTTTGTGTGTCTGCTTCCAAGTGACTTCAGTATATGTCCATCTCAGAAATCTGTTTGTATTATGATCTTTAATGCAAATATGAAAAATATTTACTACAGACACCTTTTCACTGATATTCTGATACTTCACTCAACTAAGGAAACCTCATTATTCTTCAACAGTTCATCTGCAAACTGATTAGTAGAGCAGAAGCCACTAGCAGTAACAAACAATTAAGAGGCCATGGCCACCTGATGGAAACCTCATGGTGTTTTGTTTTGGCCAAGGAAAACCAGTTGATTATTTTCAGAACTTGCATAAATAAACAAATAAATAAATAAAAATGATACAAATAAATAGTAATAATAAGTAAAGAAAAGTAAGAGAAGACCATTCAAGCTGCATGAAAATAAAATCAAGGATTCTCACTACCACTGTTGCTGTATTTGTTTATAAAGCCAAGATCATGGCCTCAACCTACTGTGTAAAATTGCATCACTTGACATGCTGTCTTCCTCTACAGAGGGATTAAAAACAGAAATGAAATCTTAGAATCCATTTGAAAATCAATTTTGCTTTATTTCCCTTAACTTCAATAATATAATGAAACCCAATCTTCAGATAAAAGGATGAGTAACGTGAGCAAACGTGGATTAATAACTGGTATAACTAAGTGATATTATTCTATAGACTTCAAAGGTGTCTGCCTTCTGAATATCACCAGATTTTACAAAAGATCATTCAGATCAACGCTTTAAACGTATGCTATCAAAATAAGCTCAACCAGCTTACAAAAATGACTAGGCATTTTCACTTTCAATAGACACGATTTAAAATGATACCTTTAAAGTAGTGACCAAGCTCGGTGTGGCTTCCATCATTTCTAGCCTCGCTATATTAACTACATCTCAAGAATAAGGATTGCGCTCTTATGGAAAAATTAGGTAGTGAATGTCAGTCTTACTGAGAAGACTAACGGTCATCACTTTATCTAAAAATAGTAAAACATGGATCACACAAATATACGTTTTCTTGTCTGGAAAAAAGCAAGAATTTTCAGAAGGAGCATGAAATCACAAGCAGCATGGATGTTCAGATTTTGTATATTCACAGGCAAAAAAAGAATTCTCATAGAAAATATCCATAGAAAATATGTAATCCTTTATCGCCTTTGGAGAAACTGCATGCATGCAAGAGCAGTTGGTGAATCAGATGCTAGGGGAGTACTGCTTTGTCTTATCCACAAGTCCGTTCTTTCCACTTAAACACAACAACTTCTAAACAGAATTAGGTCATGTTGGAGGAAGATCAAAGAACTGGATTGAGTACCAAAAAACATTCAATGCTGCCAAACTCTTTTAAAACAGCTAAAAGGAAAATATTTGATTTTACTGTACATCAGAAATACTTGAAGGAAAGATATCTTGATACTCTAGGTCATCAAAAGCCCAAAAGGTAAAGCTAAGTTCCAGTGCTACTGATGATACAAAAAATGAAAAATTGTCTTTTGATGCAAATATAAATTACATTACATAAATTACCAAGAAAGATACTGAGCAGGCTCCCACCTAGCATCTGCACTGTAAGCTACACAGTAAAAAGCCAATCAACATCTTCATGCCACTGTCTGGTAAGAAGAATAACCTCCAAAACAACTTCATTGAAAATCTTTTAACTTTCACTAAGATAAACCTTTTATTAAACTGTTTTGAGAGAAAGTGTGTGTGCTCATCCACTAGAAAAAGTGGCTTTTTGCATAAGGGGCTTCTCAAATAAAGCTTATGTACAGTTCAATGAGTGCTTTGAAAATTTAGGCTGTTTAAAATGATTCTGATTTTGTAAGAATCAATTATTATAGAGTCTACACCTCCTGAACAATCGAACTAACATTGTACTCCTAATAAACATCAATGTAATTTGAATCAATACACGTGTTGTACGTTTACACAATCCCAACTCAGCTTTCTGAAACCTTCTTTTGACCTTTCAGATCACAAGAGTATTGCCCTGAGTGCAGGTGTCCAGTTGTGGAAAGGCCTGCCATAATGCTGATGTGTGGTATGAAACTGGGGTGCTAGACACAACTAGTTCCAGTCCACTGCTACTCACTCCTACTGCCCCACAGGACCCATTAGCCAATGAGCAGGCAGCTCAGAGGGAGTGGAGCTCAGAAGAAAGATCCCACAAAAGAGTGGGAACACCTTGTAAGAAGGTCATGGAGAAGGTGCTACGTGCCCCCAGCAACGCTCACCCTGCAGCTCCTGAAGAGCGTATGCTGGATCGGGGAGAGGTGTGAGGAGGAAGGGAAAGCGCAGAGGAGCTACTCTGCAACAGATGAAGGAGTCAGAAACAGAGGGGTGAGGAAGACCTGCTGAGCAGGGAATGGGAAGAATAAATGAAATTTATCTTCCCTAAGTGAAATATGTTTTACTTCTGAGGTAATATTCCCATGGGCTTTCCCCTCTCTCTCTGGCTTTCTGTGGAGGGGGAGTGAGAGAGAGGCTGAGTGAGTGTCTGGTGGCCATAAAATCAACACACCAAATGCACTGTGGCAAAAGCAATATAAAATCAATATACACTGATTAAGTTGACAAGGCACAGTCTCAGCACCTCGATTACTAGGAAGTCAGGTAGATCTTGGTGCATTATACAATAGATGTTCTTACTGATGGTGTCGATCGCCTTAGCAAATTATGCCTTTGAAGAGAAAGTTGTACAGCTGATTCAACGTGTATGTATGAGGTGTGCTTCAACAGTAACGTCTCCTATTTGATTATATTCGTCCACAATATCAGAGGCCGATGCTGGTGGTGTGACAATAGAGGATGTACCTTCTCAACAGTGTTCCACTACAGGTATATTACATACCTGTATATATACATACGTATATACAGGTGTGTTAGTGTTTAGTGTACTTAGCTAACATTTTGACAGTTACCTGCTTTTTTTTCCTTTCCCCCCCCCAAAACTATTGTTATGATTTTCCAGGATCAAAGAACATCTATCACAATTAATTTTCCATAGATCATTTCTTCTTTTTTTCATCATTTTGCGTTCCCTTACTTTCGGGCTCTGAACCTTGCTTCTACAATGCAAAGGGATTCCAGCCACCACATGCATACAGCCAAGACATTTTAGTGTGAACTAGATACTCAGGCATACACAACCTGTAACGCACATGCTACGTGTATCCCAACTCAACTTGCACCCCCTACAGCTGTATCTATCATGGCAGCAGCTCTACCCTGATGAGTGGCCAGGCCTAGCCCAGAGTCACAGCAAGGTTTGCAGAGCAGCACTGAAAAATAAAGCAACAGAACTGAGAAAAGCCTGTCACCGGAAGAAAATATTTTCAACAAAGTCACATGGCAAAAGAAGGTAATGACAGTGCTTTCTAACGGGAGATAAGCGCCATAGCAGGTAACCATACAAGGCCATATGACCATACCTAACAGGTAACCATACATAACCTACAAGAACCATAGCAGCAGGTAACAAAGAAAAATTAGCTCACCCCTTCCAGAAACTAGTAACAACTCAAAAGAAGAGCAAACTCAGAGAGATACTGCTCCCTCTGCTGCTAACACTTAAATAAAAGCACCTTTTCCAATCATTGCTTGCACCTGAGCTCCCTGGGAGAGCCTTGACCTCTCCACTAATGTTCAATCATTGGTTCAGGCTGTGAAGGGATGGAGTGCAGCAGAGTTGCCAGGTCACTGCCTGAACCAAAGAGTGAGTAGGTCAGGGCTCAACTCCTGCTGTTTTGGAAACATGAAGTACAACGTGCATCGCGATGCAGGTACAGTACCTATCAATGATGTGATTGACAGGTGATTGTTGCAAGGTGATTGTTGACAGTCTTCTTATGGTTCTGTTGGAACAGTACTTGATGTTCCTTCTGGAGGCTTCTCTTCTTCAGTTTGGGTTCCCTGGTTCCCAGAATTTCAGCACTCCACCACCTGGTGTCATGACATACCCTCGTAGACACTGAAGCACGCTGAAGTGTTGATGCTCCTACCAGTGGTCCTGTGGACTTCACAGCCTCAAGGGGAGTAGTACAGATGTTTAAAAGGTATGAGGAGTGGTGGGTCTGCCTTCAGTGGGAGGATACAGGCTGCGTTTTTGTCTTGAGTCAAACACCTCCACTTATGCTGGGGCATGTCCTGGCCTTTGGTACAACATCCTTTGTCCTGTATTTACCTTTGAAGGTCAATATTAATTATTCTGCCATACGTCCCCCATTTTGGAACTGCAAGCAGCTTTCGTGTCTTCTCTATGTGAGAAGTTAGTCCAGAACAAGGTTTTAACTCACCCTACAAATCCTGCCATGGGGCTGTTCTGCCAGTCGTACAAAGAAAATTGTCTTTCTGCTCTGCAGAGTACAATGAACTTTTCATCTTCTCACTTAACAGCTGTATCTTTTAAAGAATAAAAGTAAATATAAAATTAGCGAGGATTCAGTAACAGTAGGTCAGCTATAAATACTTGCAAATGGGAAACATACAGCGAGCATCTTTGGAATTATGACATTACAGCATTCTGATTTTAGGAAAGTTACAATTAAGCTCCGTTTCAATACAACCAACTCTATATTACAAACTCAACAAAAACGTACGGAGGAGCAGAAGTCCTGCTCAGTGCACTTAGTGCCTTTTACACGGTTATTCAGATACAGCATGGTCACAGCTCTGGCCCGGTTCGACCTGGATCCTTGACTAAATGGCACAGGGGGACCCATGGACCCACCCCCTGTGATGGTTCTGAACACAAAACAGCGGCAACGAGCTAAGGGAGAAAATTAATTTACTAGATATTATAGCACAGTGTGAGAGAATGCAATATAGCACAATACAATTGGAATTGTAGCCTAGCCTAGCCATGTTTGCCTAAAGATGAACTGTTGCTAGCTAAGCGCATATTGCTAATTCTCACATTTGCTCATTCTGCACTAGGCCATTATTCCTGGACCCCTGCTGTCCTGGGATAGAGGTAAGTTGGAAGAAAAAATGTAGGGGAGCATCACTTGCATTCCTCCTAATCCAAAAGAGGGACAGTTTGACCTCCTGTCAGAGGCCCCTTAAGTTGTTCTTTTGCTGAGGGCCTCTTGGCAGAACAGAATAGTCTATAATACAAAAGTTACCATTTTGGTACTTCTTGAGGATTTCATCTTATCTACTAAGTGTGCATAAATGTGGAATAAGAAGCCACTTTCTTCCCATGGGCTTTCCCCTCTCTCTCTGGCTTTCTGTGGAGGGGGAGTGAGAGAGAGGCTGAGTGAGTGTCTGGTGGCCATAAAATCAACACACCAAATGCACTGTGGCAAAAGCAATATAAAATCAATATACACTGATTAAGTTGACAAGGTACAGTCTCAGCACCTTGATTACTAGGAAGTCAGGTAAATCTTGGTGCATTATACAATAGATGTTCTTACTGATGGTGTCGATTGCCTAAGCAAATTAGGCCTTTGAAGAGAAAGTTGTACAGCTGATTCAATGTGTATGTATGAGGTGTGCTTCAACAGTAACATCTCCTATTTGATTATATTCGTCCACAATATCAGAGGCCGATGCTGGTGGTGTGACAACAGATGATATACTTGTAGTGGAACACTGTTGAGAAGGTACATAACATACCTGTATATATGCATACGTATATACAAGTGTATTAGTGTTTAGTGTACTTAGCTAACATTTTGACAGTTACCTGCTTTTTTTTCCTTCCCCCCCCCCCCAAAACTATTGTTATGATTTTCCAGGATCAAAGAACATCTATCACAATTAATTTTCCATAGATCATTTCTTCTTTTTTTCATCATTTTGCGTTCCCTTACTTTCGGGCTCTGAACTTTGCTTCTACAATGCAAAGGGATTCCAGCCACCACATGCATACAGCCAAGACATTTTAGTGTGAACTAGATACTCAGGCATACACAACCTGTAACGCACATGCTACGTGTATCCCAACTCAACTTGCACCCCCTACAGCTGTATCTATCATGGCAGCAGCTCTACCTTGATGAGTGGCCAGGCCTAGCCCAGAGTCACAGCAAGGTTTGCAGAGCAGCACTGAAAAATAAAGCAACAGAACTGAGAAAAGCCTGTCACCGGAAGAAAATTTTTGGTCTTGCTTTGGAGCAAATTCTTTGGTCTTGCTACTCTGCTATCACTGTCGTGCTTTTCATTGTGTTACAACCAGTAATTTAAGTGACTTGCTAAAACGTACAGGGCAAGGACAGTATTTAAGTGAGCCAGGAGATATTTTGCCTTGTATTTAATCTTTTTCTTCTTACAAAGTAGCCCTGCGTGAGGAAGTTTGTGTGAGGAACATTTGTTTTGTGGAAGCTGATTCAGGAGAACTCAATTTTTAATATTCCAAAGGGAAATCTCTCTGGAGTTACGACTACAAGCAGGCAAGCAACAGCTGAATCTAATGTAGAAGTTTAGGACCATATGAAAAGACAGCTACATTAGCGAACTGGACTGCCTGCATGAGTATACTCCCTGGGATTCAACAAAATCTAAATTTTCACTTTATTTCTTTGATTACCATTCACTCACTACTTCAAAATCTCAATTTTAATTCTATACCAATTTTCATTTTTCATTGCCTTTTTCAAAATGTTTAGTACTGTATGTACTTTATACTATATATACTTATAATGGTTTAATCCCTCTGTAACAGATACATTTTGGTTAGAATTCACAATGTTTTTTGAAGATCTGTGCAGGTCATTCGACAAATTCAAGGGAAACTTACAGCACTTTACTTGTTATTGGAACAGATGGATGTGTTTCGCCCATTCATCTTCTTCCATGTCCTTCTAAATTATTTGTCAATTTATCAGACAAACAAGATGGTGAGACTAATTTTTTATGTCATTTAAAGATGATGTTTATGCAATATAATATATTTTGCATCTATTATCTGAACGTCTGTATTTATCAGTAATATCAGTGTGGCTCATAATTTGAGGAAATTGATCAGTCTCATCCATCCCTTGGCCAGGCTGGGCTGCTCCAGGAGGCAGATGATGTGGCAGGGTGAGCAGGCGGAAGTGTGAGCAAAACTGTTTTAGAGGCAGAATGTTCTTGTTTCACAGTATTGCAGATATGCAATCCTGCATTCAAGATGGAAGAAAGGGGCCTAGAATTTCAAAGAGATACGATGCAAAGTGGACAATGAGGGTCATTGCAAAAATTGACATTTCTTTTTTTTTTTTTTAATTTTTGTTTGTCTATCTGTATTGCTGTTGCTTAAGTTTTTGTTTGTTTGTTTGTTTGTTTGTTTGTTTGTTGTTGGGGGTAGGGAGGACAGGGGGGCTTGGGAGGGCTGAGTTGGTTGTTTTAGCTTGGTTGTTCTGTTTGTGTGTCTGCTTCCAAGTGACTTCAGTATATGTCCATCTCAGAAATCTGTTTGTATTATGATCTTTAATGCAAATATGAAAAATATTTACTACAGACACCTTTTCACTGATATTCTGATACTTCACTCAACTAAGGAAACCTCATTATTCTTCAACAGTTCATCTGCAAACTGATTAGTAGAGCAGAAGCCACTAGCAGTAACAAACAATTAAGAGGCCATGGCCACCTGATGGAAACCTCATGGTGTTTTGTTTTGGCCAAGGAAAACCAGTTGATTATTTTCAGAACTTGCATAAATAAACAAATAAATAAATAAAAATGATACAAATAAATAGTAATAATAAGTAAAGAAAAGTAAGAGAAGACCATTCAAGCTGCATGAAAATAAAATCAAGGATTCTCACTACCACTGTTGCTGTATTTGTTTATAAAGCCAAGATCATGGCCTCAATCTACTGTGTAAAATTGCATCACTTGACATGCTGTCTTCCTCTACAGAGGGATTAAAAACAGAAATGAAATCTTAGAATCCATTTGAAAATCAATTTTGCTTTATTTCCCTTAACTTCAATAATATAATGAAACCCAATCTTCAGATAAAAGGATGAGTAACGTGAGCAAACGTGGATTAATAACTGGTATAACTAAGTGATATTATTCTATAGACTTCAAAGGTGTCTGCCTTCTGAATATCACCAGATTTTACAAAAGATCATTCAGATCAACGCTTTAAACGTATGCTATCAAAATAAGCTCAACCAGCTTACAAAAATGACTAGGCATTTTCACTTTCAATAGACACGATTTAAAATGATACCTTTAAAGTAGTGACCAAGCTCGGTGTGGCTTCCATCATTTCTAGCCTCGCTATATTAACTACATCTCAAGAATAAGGATTGCGCTCTTATGGAAAAATTAGGTAGTGAATGTCAGTCTTACTGAGAAGACTAACGGTCATCACTTTATCTAAAAATAGTAAAACATGGATCACACAAATATACGTTTTCTTGTCTGGAAAAAAGCAAGAATTTTCAGAAGGAGCATGAAATCACAAGCAGCATGGATGTTCAGATTTTGTATATTCACAGGCAAAAAAAGAATTCTCATAGAAAATATCCATAGAAAATATGTAATCCTTTATCGCCTTTGGAGAAACTGCATGCATGCAAGAGCAGTTGGTGAATCAGATGCTAGGGGAGTACTGCTTTGTCTTATCCACAAGTCCGTTCTTTCCACTTAAACACAACAACTTCTAAACAGAATTAGGTCATGTTGGAGGAAGATCAAAGAACTGGATTGAGTACCAAAAAACATTCAATGCTGCCAAACTCTTTTAAAACAGCTAAAAGGAAAATATTTGATTTTACTGTACATCAGAAATACTTGAAGGAAAGATATCTTGATACTCTAGGTCATCAAAAGCCCAAAAGGTAAAGCTAAGTTCCAGTGCTACTGATGATACAAAAAATGAAAAATTGTCTTTTGATGCAAATATAAATTACATTACATAAATTACCAAGAAAGATACTGAGCAGGCTCCCACCTAGCATCTGCACTGTAAGCTACACAGTAAAAAGCCAATCAACATCTTCATGCCACTGTCTGGTAAGAAGAATAACCTCCAAAACAACTTCATTGAAAATCTTTTAACTTTCACTAAGATAAACCTTTTATTAAACTGTTTTGAGAGAAAGTGTGTGTGCTCATCCACTAGAAAAAGTGGCTTTTTGCATAAGGGGCTTCTCAAATAAAGCTTATGTACAGTTCAATGAGTGCTTTGAAAATTTAGGCTGTTTAAAATGATTCTGATTTTGTAAGAATCAATTATTATAGAGTCTACACCTCCTGAACAATCGAACTAACATTGTACTCCTAATAAACATCAATGTAATTTGAATCAATACACGTGTTGTACGTTTACACAATCCCAACTCAGCTTTCTGAAACCTTCTTTTGACCTTTCAGATCACAAGAGTATTGCCCTGAGTGCAGGTGTCCAGTTGTGGAAAGGCCTGCCATAATGCTGATGTGTGGTATGAAACTGGGGTGCTAGACACAACTAGTTCCAGTCCACTGCTACTCACTCCTACTGCCCCACAGGACCCATTAGCCAATGAGCAGGCAGCTCAGAGGGAGTGGAGCTCAGAAGAAAGATCCCACAAAAGAGTGGGAACACCTTGTAAGAAGGTCATGGAGAAGGTGCTACGTGCCCCCAGCAACGCTCACCCTGCAGCTCCTGAAGAGCGTATGCTGGATCGGGGAGAGGTGTGAGGAGGAAGGGAAAGCGCAGAGGAGCTACTCTGCAACAGATGAAGGAGTCAGAAACAGAGGGGTGAGGAAGACCTGCTGAGCAGGGAATGGGAAGAATAAATGAAATTTATCTTCCCTAAGTGAAATATGTTTTACTTCTGAGGTAATATTCCCATGGGCTTTCCCCTCTCTCTCTGGCTTTCTGTGGAGGGGGAGTGAGAGAGAGGCTGAGTGAGTGTCTGGTGGCCATAAAATCAACACACCAAATGCACTGTGGCAAAAGCAATATAAAATCAATATACACTGATTAAGTTGACAAGGCACAGTCTCAGCACCTCGATTACTAGGAAGTCAGGTAGATCTTGGTGCATTATACAATAGATGTTCTTACTGATGGTGTCGATCGCCTAAGCAAATTATGCCTTTGAAGAGAAAGTTGTACAGCTGATTCAACGTGTATGTATGAGGTGTGCTTCAACAGTAACGTCTCCTATTTGATTATATTCGTCCACAATATCAGAGGCCGATGCTGGTGGTGTGACAATAGAGGATGTACCTTCTCAACAGTGTTCCACTACAGGTATATTACATACCTGTATATATACATACGTATATACAGGTGTGTTAGTGTTTAGTGTACTTAGCTAACATTTTGACAGTTACCTGCTTTTTTTTCCTTTCCCCCCCCCAAAACTATTGTTATGATTTTCCAGGATCAAAGAACATCTATCACAATTAATTTTCCATAGATCATTTCTTCTTTTTTTCATCATTTTGCGTTCCCTTACTTTCGGGCTCTGAACCTTGCTTCTACAATGCAAAGGGATTCCAGCCACCACATGCATACAGCCAAGACATTTTAGTGTGAACTAGATACTCAGGCATACACAACCTGTAACGCACATGCTACGTGTATCCCAACTCAACTTGCACCCCCTACAGCTGTATCTATCATGGCAGCAGCTCTACCCTGATGAGTGGCCAGGCCTAGCCCAGAGTCACAGCAAGGTTTGCAGAGCAGCACTGAAAAATAAAGCAACAGAACTGAGAAAAGCCTGTCACCGGAAGAAAATATTTTCAACAAAGTCACATGGCAAAAGAAGGTAATGACAGTGCTTTCTAACGGGAGATAAGCGCCATAGCAGGTAACCATACAAGGCCATATGACCATACCTAACAGGTAACCATACATAACCTACAAGAACCATAGCAGCAGGTAACAAAGAAAAATTAGCTCACCCCTTCCAGAAACTAGTAACAACTCAAAAGAAGAGCAAACTCAGAGAGATACTGCTCCCTCTGCTGCTAACACTTAAATAAAAGCACCTTTTCCAATCATTGCTTGCACCTGAGCTCCCTGGGAGAGCCTTGACCTCTCCACTAATGTTCAATCATTGGTTCAGGCTGTGAAGGGATGGAGTGCAGCAGAGTTGCCAGGTCACTGCCTGAACCAAAGAGTGAGTAGGTCAGGGCTCAACTCCTGCTGTTTTGGAAACATGAAGTACAACGTGCATCGCGATGCAGGTACAGTACCTATCAATGATGTGATTGACAGGTGATTGTTGCAAGGTGATTGTTGACAGTCTTCTTATGGTTCTGTTGGAACAGTACTTGATGTTCCTTCTGGAGGCTTCTCTTCTTCAGTTTGGGTTTGGGTTCCCTGGTTCCCAGAATTTCAGCACTCCACCACCTGGTGTCATGACATACCCTCGTAGACACTGAAGCACGCTGAAGTGTTGATGCTCCTACCAGTGGTCCTGTGGACTTCACAGCCTCAAGGGGAGTAGTACAGATGTTTAAAAGGTATGAGGAGTGGTGGGTCTGCCTTCAGTGGGAGGATACAGGCTGCGTTTTTGTCTTGAGTCAAACACCTCCACTTATGCTGGGGCATGTCCTGGCCTTTGGTACAACATCCTTTGTCCTGTATTTACCTTTGAAGGTCAATATTAATTATTCTGCCATACGTCCCCCATTTTGGAACTGCAAGCAGCTTTCGTGTCTTCTCTATGTGAGAAGTTAGTCCAGAACAAGGTTTTAACTCACCCTACAAATCCTGCCATGGGGCTGTTCTGCCAGTCGTACAAAGAAAATTGTCTTTCTGCTCTGCAGAGTACAATGAACTTTTCATCTTCTCACTTAACAGCTGTATCTTTTAAAGAATAAAAGTAAATATAAAATTAGCGAGGATTCAGTAACAGTAGGTCAGCTATAAATACTTGCAAATGGGAAACATACAGCGAGCATCTTTGGAATTATGACATTACAGCATTCTGATTTTAGGAAAGTTACAATTAAGCTCCGTTTCAATACAACCAACTCTATATTACAAACTCAACAAAAACGTACGGAGGAGCAGAAGTCCTGCTCAGTGCACTTAGTGCCTTTTACACGGTTATTCAGATACAGCATGGTCACAGCTCTGGCCCGGTTCGACCTGGATCCTTGACTAAATGGCACAGGGGGACCCATGGACCCACCCCCTGTGATGGTTCTGAACACAAAACAGCGGCAACGAGCTAAGGGAGAAAATTAATTTACTAGATATTATAGCACAGTGTGAGAGAATGCAATATAGCACAATACAATTGGAATTGTAGCCTAGCCTAGCCATGTTTGCCTAAAGATGAACTGTTGCTAGCTAAGCGCATATTGCTAATTCTCACATTTGCTCATTCTGCACTAGGCCATTATTCCTGGACCCCTGCTGTCCTGGGATAGAGGTAAGTTGGAAGAAAAAATGTAGGGGAGCATCACTTGCATTCCTCCTAATCCAAAAGAGGGACAGTTTGACCTCCTGTCAGAGGCCCCTTAAGTTGTTCTTTTGCTGAGGGCCTCTTGGCAGAACAGAATAGTCTATAATACAAAAGTTACCATTTTGGTACTTCTTGAGGATTTCATCTTATCTACTAAGTGTGCATAAATGTGGAATAAGAAGCCACTTTCTTCCCATGGGCTTTCCCCTCTCTCTCTGGTACGGCACAAATAAACGACTTTCCTTTTCCAGCTCGGGTACGAGCATTGTTTTGCAGAACACTAATACGGTCCGAAACACTCTGCAAGTTATACCAGTTCTGTCGTGCCCAATCCATACCTGATAAAGAGGGTCGAGCACCATGTTTTTCTAAAAGATCAAATAATACATCTTCACTTTTCATGGTGGCAATGCTGTCGCTCATTTTTTCAATACAATGAGAGACCTACACTAAGGGAGGAGGAGGTGCAGGTATTCAAAAGCTCAAGTGACTCCTTATCTCCCCAGGGAAACAGACACTTTTCAAATGCTAATGCTCAAAGCACTCTTCCCTTTCTCTGAGGGGAGCACACAAAAGCCCGTTAGTCCAAACCAGATAAGGAGTCTAATTTTAGAGCTGGAGATAGTGTAACACTGTTACTAGTTGATAATTGCTATTTCATTGCATTCCAGGATTGTGTACTAAGCAAAAGAACTGCCTCATAGAAGAGAATGACTTATGAATTTGAATGCAGTAGTGATCTTGTTCTTGGTGTTATTATTGCATATATATACCTGCCTTTGCATTGTTAGTTCTAGAAGATACTGTCTACAGGTATTGCTGACAATTTTCTTCCCCATCACTCTGTATCTCTCATTGTCTTTTTCATAGTTTCCATTGTGTGTTTCCCTTTTCTTGTTCTTCGTTTCTTTTTTCTTTCTTTCTTTCTTTTTTTTTTTTTTAATTTTTGTTTGTCTATCTGTATTGCTGTTGCTTAAGTTTTTGTTTGTTTGTTTGTTTGTTTGTTTGTTTGTTGTTGGGGGTAGGGAGGACAGGGGGGCTTGGGAGGGCTGAGTTGGTTGTTTTAGCTTGGTTGTTCTGTTTGTGTGTCTGCTTCCAAGTGACTTCAGTATATGTCCATCTCAGAAATCTGTTTGTATTATGATCTTTAATGCAAATATGAAAAATATTTACTACAGACACCTTTTCACTGATATTCTGATACTTCACTCAACTAAGGAAACCTCATTATTCTTCAACAGTTCATCTACAAACTGATTAGTAGAGCAGAAGCCACTAGCAGTAACAAACAATTAAGAGGCCATGGCCACCTGATGGAAACCTCATGGTGTTTTGTTTTGGCCAAGGAAAACCAGTTGATTATTTTCAGAACTTGCATAAATAAACAAATAAATAAATAAAAATGATACAAATAAATAGTAATAATAAGTAAAGAAAAGTAAGAGAAGACCATTCAAGCTGCATGAAAATAAAATCAAGGATTCTCACTACCACTGTTGCTGTATTTGTTTATAAAGCCAAGATCATGGCCTCAACCTACTGTGTAAAATTGCATCACTTGACATGCTGTCTTCCTCTACAGAGGGATTAAAAACAGAAATGAAATCTTAGAATCCATTTGAAAATCAATTTTGCTTTATTTCCCTTAACTTCAATAATATAATGAAACCCAATCTTCAGATAAAAGGATGAGTAACGTGAGCAAACGTGGATTAATAACTGGTATAACTAAGTGATATTATTCTATAGACTTCAAAGGTGTCTGCCTTCTGAATATCACCAGATTTTACAAAAGATCATTCAGATCAACGCTTTAAACGTATGCTATCAAAATAAGCTCAACCAGCTTACAAAAATGACTAGGCATTTTCACTTTCAATAGACACGATTTAAAATGATACCTTTAAAGTAGTGACCAAGCTCGGTGTGGCTTCCATCATTTCTAGCCTCGCTATATTAACTACATCTCAAGAATAAGGATTGCGCTCTTATGGAAAAATTAGGTAGTGAATGTCAGTCTTACTGAGAAGACTAACGGTCATCACTTTATCTAAAAATAGTAAAACATGGATCACACAAATATACGTTTTCTTGTCTGGAAAAAAGCAAGAATTTTCAGAAGGAGCATGAAATCACAAGCAGCATGGATGTTCAGATTTTGTATATTCACAGGCAAAAAAAGAATTCTCATAGAAAATATCCATAGAAAATATGTAATCCTTTATCGCCTTTGGAGAAACTGCATGCATGCAAGAGCAGTTGGTGAATCAGATGCTAGGGGAGTACTGCTTTGTCTTATCCACAAGTCCGTTCTTTCCACTTAAACACAACAACTTCTAAACAGAATTAGGTCATGTTGGAGGAAGATCAAAGAACTGGATTGAGTACCAAAAAACATTCAATGCTGCCAAACTCTTTTAAAACAGCTAAAAGGAAAATATTTGATTTTACTGTACATCAGAAATACTTGAAGGAAAGATATCTTGATACTCTAGGTCATCAAAAGCCCAAAAGGTAAAGCTAAGTTCCAGTGCTACTGATGATACAAAAAATGAAAAATTGTCTTTTGATGCAAATATAAATTACATTACATAAATTACCAAGAAAGATACTGAGCAGGCTCCCACCTAGCATCTGCACTGTAAGCTACACAGTAAAAAGCCAATCAACATCTTCATGCCACTGTCTGGTAAGAAGAATAACCTCCAAAACAACTTCATTGAAAATCTTTTAACTTTCACTAAGATAAACCTTTTATTAAACTGTTTTGAGAGAAAGTGTGTGTGCTCATCCACTAGAAAAAGTGGCTTTTTGCATAAGGGGCTTCTCAAATAAAGCTTATGTACAGTTCAATGAGTGCTTTGAAAATTTAGGCTGTTTAAAATGATTCTGATTTTGTAAGAATCAATTATTATAGAGTCTACACCTCCTGAACAATCGAACTAACATTGTACTCCTAATAAACATCAATGTAATTTGAATCAATACACGTGTTGTACGTTTACACAATCCCAACTCAGCTTTCTGAAACCTTCTTTTGACCTTTCAGATCACAAGAGTATTGCCCTGAGTGCAGGTGTCCAGTTGTGGAAAGGCCTGCCATAATGCTGATGTGTGGTATGAAACTGGGGTGCTAGACACAACTAGTTCCAGTCCACTGCTACTCACTCCTACTGCCCCACAGGACCCATTAGCCAATGAGCAGGCAGCTCAGAGGGAGTGGAGCTCAGAAGAAAGATCCCACAAAAGAGTGGGAACACCTTGTAAGAAGGTCATGGAGAAGGTGCTACGTGCCCCCAGCAACGCTCACCCTGCAGCTCCTGAAGAGCGTATGCTGGATCGGGGAGAGGTGTGAGGAGGAAGGGAAAGCGCAGAGGAGCTACTCTGCAACAGATGAAGGAGTCAGAAACAGAGGGGTGAGGAAGACCTGCTGAGCAGGGAATGGGAAGAATAAATGAAATTTATCTTCCCTAAGTGAAATATGTTTTACTTCTGAGGTAATATTCCCATGGGCTTTCCCCTCTCTCTCTGGCTTTCTGTGGAGGGGGAGTGAGAGAGAGGCTGAGTGAGTGTCTGGTGGCCATAAAATCAACACACCAAATGCACTGTGGCAAAAGCAATATAAAATCAATATACACTGATTAAGTTGACAAGGCACAGTCTCAGCACCTCGATTACTAGGAAGTCAGGTAGATCTTGGTGCATTATACAATAGATGTTCTTACTGATGGTGTCGATCGCCTAAGCAAATTATGCCTTTGAAGAGAAAGTTGTACAGCTGATTCAACGTGTATGTATGAGGTGTGCTTCAACAGTAACGTCTCCTATTTGATTATATTCGTCCACAATATCAGAGGCCGATGCTGGTGGTGTGACAATAGAGGATGTACCTTCTCAACAGTGTTCCACTACAGGTATATTACATACCTGTATATATACATACGTATATACAGGTGTGTTAGTGTTTAGTGTACTTAGCTAACATTTTGACAGTTACCTGCTTTTTTTTCCTTTCCCCCCCCCAAAACTATTGTTATGATTTTCCAGGATCAAAGAACATCTATCACAATTAATTTTCCATAGATCATTTCTTCTTTTTTTCATCATTTTGCGTTCCCTTACTTTCGGGCTCTGAACCTTGCTTCTACAATGCAAAGGGATTCCAGCCACCACATGCATACAGCCAAGACATTTTAGTGTGAACTAGATACTCAGGCATACACAACCTGTAACGCACATGCTACGTGTATCCCAACTCAACTTGCACCCCCTACAGCTGTATCTATCATGGCAGCAGCTCTACCCTGATGAGTGGCCAGGCCTAGCCCAGAGTCACAGCAAGGTTTGCAGAGCAGCACTGAAAAATAAAGCAACAGAACTGAGAAAAGCCTGTCACCGGAAGAAAATATTTTCAACAAAGTCACATGGCAAAAGAAGGTAATGACAGTGCTTTCTAACGGGAGATAAGCGCCATAGCAGGTAACCATACAAGGCCATATGACCATACCTAACAGGTAACCATACATAACCTACAAGAACCATAGCAGCAGGTAACAAAGAAAAATTAGCTCACCCCTTCCAGAAACTAGTAACAACTCAAAAGAAGAGCAAACTCAGAGAGATACTGCTCCCTCTGCTGCTAACACTTAAATAAAAGCACCTTTTCCAATCATTGCTTGCACCTGAGCTCCCTGGGAGAGCCTTGACCTCTCCACTAATGTTCAATCATTGGTTCAGGCTGTGAAGGGATGGAGTGCAGCAGAGTTGCCAGGTCACTGCCTGAACCAAAGAGTGAGTAGGTCAGGGCTCAACTCCTGCTGTTTTGGAAACATGAAGTACAACGTGCATCGCGATGCAGGTACAGTACCTATCAATGATGTGATTGACAGGTGATTGTTGCAAGGTGATTGTTGACAGTCTTCTTATGGTTCTGTTGGAACAGTACTTGATGTTCCTTCTGGAGGCTTCTCTTCTTCAGTTTGGGTTCCCTGGTTCCCAGAATTTCAGCACTCCACCACCTGGTGTCATGACATACCCTCGTAGACACTGAAGCACGCTGAAGTGTTGATGCTCCTACCAGTGGTCCTGTGGACTTCACAGCCTCAAGGGGAGTAGTACAGATGTTTAAAAGGTATGAGGAGTGGTGGGTCTGCCTTCAGTGGGAGGATACAGGCTGCGTTTTTGTCTTGAGTCAAACACCTCCACTTATGCTGGGGCATGTCCTGGCCTTTGGTACAACATCCTTTGTCCTGTATTTACCTTTGAAGGTCAATATTAATTATTCTGCCATACGTCCCCCATTTTGGAACTGCAAGCAGCTTTCGTGTCTTCTCTATGTGAGAAGTTAGTCCAGAACAAGGTTTTAACTCACCCTACAAATCCTGCCATGGGGCTGTTCTGCCAGTCGTACAAAGAAAATTGTCTTTCTGCTCTGCAGAGTACAATGAACTTTTCATCTTCTCACTTAACAGCTGTATCTTTTAAAGAATAAAAGTAAATATAAAATTAGCGAGGATTCAGTAACAGTAGGTCAGCTATAAATACTTGCAAATGGGAAACATACAGCGAGCATCTTTGGAATTATGACATTACAGCATTCTGATTTTAGGAAAGTTACAATTAAGCTCCGTTTCAATACAACCAACTCTATATTACAAACTCAACAAAAACGTACGGAGGAGCAGAAGTCCTGCTCAGTGCACTTAGTGCCTTTTACACGGTTATTCAGATACAGCATGGTCACAGCTCTGGCCCGGTTCGACCTGGATCCTTGACTAAATGGCACAGGGGGACCCATGGACCCACCCCCTGTGATGGTTCTGAACACAAAACAGCGGCAACGAGCTAAGGGAGAAAATTAATTTACTAGATATTATAGCACAGTGTGAGAGAATGCAATATAGCACAATACAATTGGAATTGTAGCCTAGCCTAGCCATGTTTGCCTAAAGATGAACTGTTGCTAGCTAAGCGCATATTGCTAATTCTCACATTTGCTCATTCTGCACTAGGCCATTATTCCTGGACCCCTGCTGTCCTGGGATAGAGGTAAGTTGGAAGAAAAAATGTAGGGGAGCATCACTTGCATTCCTCCTAATCCAAAAGAGGGACAGTTTGACCTCCTGTCAGAGGCCCCTTAAGTTGTTCTTTTGCTGAGGGCCTCTTGGCAGAACAGAATAGTCTATAATACAAAAGTTACCATTTTGGTACTTCTTGAGGATTTCATCTTATCTACTAAGTGTGCATAAATGTGGAATAAGAAGCCACTTTCTTCCCATGGGCTTTCCCCTCTCTCTCTGGTACGGCACAAATAAACGACTTTCCTTTTCCAGCTCGGGTACGAGCATTGTTTTGCAGAACACTAATACGGTCCGAAACACTCTGCAAGTTATACCAGTTCTGTCGTGCCCAATCCATACCTGATAAAGAGGGTCGAGCACCATGTTTTTCTAAAAGATCAAATAATACATCTTCACTTTTCATGGTGGCAATGCTGTCGCTCATTTTTTCAATACAATGAGAGACCTACACTAAGGGAGGAGGAGGTGCAGGTATTCAAAAGCTCAAGTGACTCCTTATCTCCCCAGGGAAACAGACACTTTTCAAATGCTAATGCTCAAAGCACTCTTCCCTTTCTCTGAGGGGAGCACACAAAAGCCCGTTAGTCCAAACCAGATAAGGAGTCTAATTTTAGAGCTGGAGATAGTGTAACACTGTTACTAGTTGATAATTGCTATTTCATTGCATTCCAGGATTGTGTACTAAGCAAAAGAACTGCCTCATAGAAGAGAATGACTTATGAATTTGAATGCAGTAGTGATCTTGTTCTTGGTGTTATTATTGCATATATATACCTGCCTTTGCATTGTTAGTTCTAGAAGATACTGTCTACAGGTATTGCTGACAATTTTCTTCCCCATCACTCTGTATCTCTCATTGTCTTTTTCATAGTTTCCATTGTGTGTTTCCCTTTTCTTGTTCTTCGTTTCTTTTTTCTTTCTTTCTTTCTTTTTTTTTTTTTTAATTTTTGTTTGTCTATCTGTATTGCTGTTGCTTAAGTTTTTGTTTGTTTGTTTGTTTGTTTGTTTGTTTGTTGTTGGGGGTAGGGAGGACAGGGGGGCTTGGGAGGGCTGAGTTGGTTGTTTTAGCTTGGTTGTTCTGTTTGTGTGTCTGCTTCCAAGTGACTTCAGTATATGTCCATCTCAGAAATCTGTTTGTATTATGATCTTTAATGCAAATATGAAAAATATTTACTACAGACACCTTTTCACTGATATTCTGATACTTCACTCAACTAAGGAAACCTCATTATTCTTCAACAGTTCATCTACAAACTGATTAGTAGAGCAGAAGCCACTAGCAGTAACAAACAATTAAGAGGCCATGGCCACCTGATGGAAACCTCATGGTGTTTTGTTTTGGCCAAGGAAAACCAGTTGATTATTTTCAGAACTTGCATAAATAAACAAATAAATAAATAAAAATGATACAAATAAATAGTAATAATAAGTAAAGAAAAGTAAGAGAAGACCATTCAAGCTGCATGAAAATAAAATCAAGGATTCTCACTACCACTGTTGCTGTATTTGTTTATAAAGCCAAGATCATGGCCTCAACCTACTGTGTAAAATTGCATCACTTGACATGCTGTCTTCCTCTACAGAGGGATTAAAAACAGAAATGAAATCTTAGAATCCATTTGAAAATCAATTTTGCTTTATTTCCCTTAACTTCAATAATATAATGAAACCCAATCTTCAGATAAAAGGATGAGTAACGTGAGCAAACGTGGATTAATAACTGGTATAACTAAGTGATATTATTCTATAGACTTCAAAGGTGTCTGCCTTCTGAATATCACCAGATTTTACAAAAGATCATTCAGATCAACGCTTTAAACGTATGCTATCAAAATAAGCTCAACCAGCTTACAAAAATGACTAGGCATTTTCACTTTCAATAGACACGATTTAAAATGATACCTTTAAAGTAGTGACCAAGCTCGGTGTGGCTTCCATCATTTCTAGCCTCGCTATATTAACTACATCTCAAGAATAAGGATTGCGCTCTTATGGAAAAATTAGGTAGTGAATGTCAGTCTTACTGAGAAGACTAACGGTCATCACTTTATCTAAAAATAGTAAAACATGGATCACACAAATATACGTTTTCTTGTCTGGAAAAAAGCAAGAATTTTCAGAAGGAGCATGAAATCACAAGCAGCATGGATGTTCAGATTTTGTATATTCACAGGCAAAAAAAGAATTCTCATAGAAAATATCCATAGAAAATATGTAATCCTTTATCGCCTTTGGAGAAACTGCATGCATGCAAGAGCAGTTGGTGAATCAGATGCTAGGGGAGTACTGCTTTGTCTTATCCACAAGTCCGTTCTTTCCACTTAAACACAACAACTTCTAAACAGAATTAGGTCATGTTGGAGGAAGATCAAAGAACTGGATTGAGTACCAAAAAACATTCAATGCTGCCAAACTCTTTTAAAACAGCTAAAAGGAAAATATTTGATTTTACTGTACATCAGAAATACTTGAAGGAAAGATATCTTGATACTCTAGGTCATCAAAAGCCCAAAAGGTAAAGCTAAGTTCCAGTGCTACTGATGATACAAAAAATGAAAAATTGTCTTTTGATGCAAATATAAATTACATTACATAAATTACCAAGAAAGATACTGAGCAGGCTCCCACCTAGCATCTGCACTGTAAGCTACACAGTAAAAAGCCAATCAACATCTTCATGCCACTGTCTGGTAAGAAGAATAACCTCCAAAACAACTTCATTGAAAATCTTTTAACTTTCACTAAGATAAACCTTTTATTAAACTGTTTTGAGAGAAAGTGTGTGTGCTCATCCACTAGAAAAAGTGGCTTTTTGCATAAGGGGCTTCTCAAATAAAGCTTATGTACAGTTCAATGAGTGCTTTGAAAATTTAGGCTGTTTAAAATGATTCTGATTTTGTAAGAATCAATTATTATAGAGTCTACACCTCCTGAACAATCGAACTAACATTGTACTCCTAATAAACATCAATGTAATTTGAATCAATACACGTGTTGTACGTTTACACAATCCCAACTCAGCTTTCTGAAACCTTCTTTTGACCTTTCAGATCACAAGAGTATTGCCCTGAGTGCAGGTGTCCAGTTGTGGAAAGGCCTGCCATAATGCTGATGTGTGGTATGAAACTGGGGTGCTAGACACAACTAGTTCCAGTCCACTGCTACTCACTCCTACTGCCCCACAGGACCCATTAGCCAATGAGCAGGCAGCTCAGAGGGAGTGGAGCTCAGAAGAAAGATCCCACAAAAGAGTGGGAACACCTTGTAAGAAGGTCATGGAGAAGGTGCTACGTGCCCCCAGCAACGCTCACCCTGCAGCTCCTGAAGAGCGTATGCTGGATCGGGGAGAGGTGTGAGGAGGAAGGGAAAGCGCAGAGGAGCTACTCTGCAACAGATGAAGGAGTCAGAAACAGAGGGGTGAGGAAGACCTGCTGAGCAGGGAATGGGAAGAATAAATGAAATTTATCTTCCCTAAGTGAAATATGTTTTACTTCTGAGGTAATATTCCCATGGGCTTTCCCCTCTCTCTCTGGCTTTCTGTGGAGGGGGAGTGAGAGAGAGGCTGAGTGAGTGTCTGGTGGCCATAAAATCAACACACCAAATGCACTGTGGCAAAAGCAATATAAAATCAATATACACTGATTAAGTTGACAAGGCACAGTCTCAGCACCTCGATTACTAGGAAGTCAGGTAGATCTTGGTGCATTATACAATAGATGTTCTTACTGATGGTGTCGATCGCCTAAGCAAATTATGCCTTTGAAGAGAAAGTTGTACAGCTGATTCAACGTGTATGTATGAGGTGTGCTTCAACAGTAACGTCTCCTATTTGATTATATTCGTCCACAATATCAGAGGCCGATGCTGGTGGTGTGACAATAGAGGATGTACCTTCTCAACAGTGTTCCACTACAGGTATATTACATACCTGTATATATACATACGTATATACAGGTGTGTTAGTGTTTAGTGTACTTAGCTAACATTTTGACAGTTACCTGCTTTTTTTTCCTTTCCCCCCCCCAAAACTATTGTTATGATTTTCCAGGATCAAAGAACATCTATCACAATTAATTTTCCATAGATCATTTCTTCTTTTTTTCATCATTTTGCGTTCCCTTACTTTCGGGCTCTGAACCTTGCTTCTACAATGCAAAGGGATTCCAGCCACCACATGCATACAGCCAAGACATTTTAGTGTGAACTAGATACTCAGGCATACACAACCTGTAACGCACATGCTACGTGTATCCCAACTCAACTTGCACCCCCTACAGCTGTATCTATCATGGCAGCAGCTCTACCCTGATGAGTGGCCAGGCCTAGCCCAGAGTCACAGCAAGGTTTGCAGAGCAGCACTGAAAAATAAAGCAACAGAACTGAGAAAAGCCTGTCACCGGAAGAAAATATTTTCAACAAAGTCACATGGCAAAAGAAGGTAATGACAGTGCTTTCTAACGGGAGATAAGCGCCATAGCAGGTAACCATACAAGGCCATATGACCATACCTAACAGGTAACCATACATAACCTACAAGAACCATAGCAGCAGGTAACAAAGAAAAATTAGCTCACCCCTTCCAGAAACTAGTAACAACTCAAAAGAAGAGCAAACTCAGAGAGATACTGCTCCCTCTGCTGCTAACACTTAAATAAAAGCACCTTTTCCAATCATTGCTTGCACCTGAGCTCCCTGGGAGAGCCTTGACCTCTCCACTAATGTTCAATCATTGGTTCAGGCTGTGAAGGGATGGAGTGCAGCAGAGTTGCCAGGTCACTGCCTGAACCAAAGAGTGAGTAGGTCAGGGCTCAACTCCTGCTGTTTTGGAAACATGAAGTACAACGTGCATCGCGATGCAGGTACAGTACCTATCAATGATGTGATTGACAGGTGATTGTTGCAAGGTGATTGTTGACAGTCTTCTTATGGTTCTGTTGGAACAGTACTTGATGTTCCTTCTGGAGGCTTCTCTTCTTCAGTTTGGGTTTGGGTTCCCTGGTTCCCAGAATTTCAGCACTCCACCACCTGGTGTCATGACATACCCTCGTAGACACTGAAGCACGCTGAAGTGTTGATGCTCCTACCAGTGGTCCTGTGGACTTCACAGCCTCAAGGGGAGTAGTACAGATGTTTAAAAGGTATGAGGAGTGGTGGGTCTGCCTTCAGTGGGAGGATACAGGCTGCGTTTTTGTCTTGAGTCAAACACCTCCACTTATGCTGGGGCATGTCCTGGCCTTTGGTACAACATCCTTTGTCCTGTATTTACCTTTGAAGGTCAATATTAATTATTCTGCCATACGTCCCCCATTTTGGAACTGCAAGCAGCTTTCGTGTCTTCTCTATGTGAGAAGTTAGTCCAGAACAAGGTTTTAACTCACCCTACAAATCCTGCCATGGGGCTGTTCTGCCAGTCGTACAAAGAAAATTGTCTTTCTGCTCTGCAGAGTACAATGAACTTTTCATCTTCTCACTTAACAGCTGTATCTTTTAAAGAATAAAAGTAAATATAAAATTAGCGAGGATTCAGTAACAGTAGGTCAGCTATAAATACTTGCAAATGGGAAACATACAGCGAGCATCTTTGGAATTATGACATTACAGCATTCTGATTTTAGGAAAGTTACAATTAAGCTCCGTTTCAATACAACCAACTCTATATTACAAACTCAACAAAAACGTACGGAGGAGCAGAAGTCCTGCTCAGTGCACTTAGTGCCTTTTACACGGTTATTCAGATACAGCATGGTCACAGCTCTGGCCCGGTTCGACCTGGATCCTTGACTAAATGGCACAGGGGGACCCATGGACCCACCCCCTGTGATGGTTCTGAACACAAAACAGCGGCAACGAGCTAAGGGAGAAAATTAATTTACTAGATATTATAGCACAGTGTGAGAGAATGCAATATAGCACAATACAATTGGAATTGTAGCCTAGCCTAGCCATGTTTGCCTAAAGATGAACTGTTGCTAGCTAAGCGCATATTGCTAATTCTCACATTTGCTCATTCTGCACTAGGCCATTATTCCTGGACCCCTGCTGTCCTGGGATAGAGGTAAGTTGGAAGAAAAAATGTAGGGGAGCATCACTTGCATTCCTCCTAATCCAAAAGAGGGACAGTTTGACCTCCTGTCAGAGGCCCCTTAAGTTGTTCTTTTGCTGAGGGCCTCTTGGCAGAACAGAATAGTCTATAATACAAAAGTTACCATTTTGGTACTTCTTGAGGATTTCATCTTATCTACTAAGTGTGCATAAATGTGGAATAAGAAGCCACTTTCTTCCCATGGGCTTTCCCCTCTCTCTCTGGCTTTCTGTGGAGGGGGAGTGAGAGAGAGGCTGAGTGAGTGTCTGGTGGCCATAAAATCAACACACCAAATGCACTGTGGCAAAAGCAATATAAAATCAATATACACTGATTAAGTTGACAAGGTACAGTCTCAGCACCTTGATTACTAGGAAGTCAGGTAAATCTTGGTGCATTATACAATAGATGTTCTTACTGATGGTGTCGATTGCCTAAGCAAATTAGGCCTTTGAAGAGAAAGTTGTACAGCTGATTCAATGTGTATGTATGAGGTGTGCTTCAACAGTAACATCTCCTATTTGATTATATTCGTCCACAATATCAGAGGCCGATGCTGGTGGTGTGACAACAGATGATATACTTGTAGTGGAACACTGTTGAGAAGGTACATAACATACCTGTATATATGCATACGTATATACAAGTGTATTAGTGTTTAGTGTACTTAGCTAACATTTTGACAGTTACCTGCTTTTTTTTCCTTCCCCCCCCCCCCCAAAACTATTGTTATGATTTTCCAGGATCAAAGAACATCTATCACAATTAATTTTCCATAGATCATTTCTTCTTTTTTTCATCATTTTGCGTTCCCTTACTTTCGGGCTCTGAACCTTGCTTCTACAATGCAAAGGGATTCCAGCCACCACATGCATACAGCCAAGACATTTTAGTGTGAACTAGATACTCAGGCATACACAACCTGTAACGCACATGCTACGTGTATCCCAACTCAACTTGCACCCCCTACAGCTGTATCTATCATGGCAGCAGCTCTACCCTGATGAGTGGCCAGGCCTAGCCCAGAGTCACAGCAAGGTTTGCAGAGCAGCACTGAAAAATAAAGCAACAGAACTGAGAAAAGCCTGTCACCGGAAGAAAATATTTTCAACAAAGTCACATGGCAAAAGAAGGTAATGACAGTGCTTTCTAACGGGAGATAAGCGCCATAGCAGGTAACCATACAAGGCCATATGACCATACCTAACAGGTAACCATACATAACCTACAAGAACCATAGCAGCAGGTAACAAAGAAAAATTAGCTCACCCCTTCCAGAAACTAGTAACAACTCAAAAGAAGAGCAAACTCAGAGAGATACTGCTCCCTCTGCTGCTAACACTTAAATAAAAGCACCTTTTCCAATCATTGCTTGCACCTGAGCTCCCTGGGAGAGCCTTGACCTCTCCACTAATGTTCAATCATTGGTTCAGGCTGTGAAGGGATGGAGTGCAGCAGAGTTGCCAGGTCACTGCCTGAACCAAAGAGTGAGTAGGTCAGGGCTCAACTCCTGCTGTTTTGGAAACATGAAGTACAACGTGCATCGCGATGCAGGTACAGTACCTATCAATGATGTGATTGACAGGTGATTGTTGCAAGGTGATTGTTGACAGTCTTCTTATGGTTCTGTTGGAACAGTACTTGATGTTCCTTCTGGAGGCTTCTCTTCTTCAGTTTGGGTTTGGGTTCCCTGGTTCCCAGAATTTCAGCACTCCACCACCTGGTGTCATGACATACCCTCGTAGACACTGAAGCACGCTGAAGTGTTGATGCTCCTACCAGTGGTCCTGTGGACTTCACAGCCTCAAGGGGAGTAGTACAGATGTTTAAAAGGTATGAGGAGTGGTGGGTCTGCCTTCAGTGGGAGGATACAGGCTGCGTTTTTGTCTTGAGTCAAACACCTCCACTTATGCTGGGGCATGTCCTGGCCTTTGGTACAACATCCTTTGTCCTGTATTTACCTTTGAAGGTCAATATTAATTATTCTGCCATACGTCCCCCATTTTGGAACTGCAAGCAGCTTTCGTGTCTTCTCTATGTGAGAAGTTAGTCCAGAACAAGGTTTTAACTCACCCTACAAATCCTGCCATGGGGCTGTTCTGCCAGTCGTACAAAGAAAATTGTCTTTCTGCTCTGCAGAGTACAATGAACTTTTCATCTTCTCACTTAACAGCTGTATCTTTTAAAGAATAAAAGTAAATATAAAATTAGCGAGGATTCAGTAACAGTAGGTCAGCTATAAATACTTGCAAATGGGAAACATACAGCGAGCATCTTTGGAATTATGACATTACAGCATTCTGATTTTAGGAAAGTTACAATTAAGCTCCGTTTCAATACAACCAACTCTATATTACAAACTCAACAAAAACGTACGGAGGAGCAGAAGTCCTGCTCAGTGCACTTAGTGCCTTTTACACGGTTATTCAGATACAGCATGGTCACAGCTCTGGCCCGGTTCGACCTGGATCCTTGACTAAATGGCACAGGGGGACCCATGGACCCACCCCCTGTGATGGTTCTGAACACAAAACAGCGGCAACGAGCTAAGGGAGAAAATTAATTTACTAGATATTATAGCACAGTGTGAGAGAATGCAATATAGCACAATACAATTGGAATTGTAGCCTAGCCTAGCCATGTTTGCCTAAAGATGAACTGTTGCTAGCTAAGCGCATATTGCTAATTCTCACATTTGCTCATTCTGCACTAGGCCATTATTCCTGGACCCCTGCTGTCCTGGGATAGAGGTAAGTTGGAAGAAAAAATGTAGGGGAGCATCACTTGCATTCCTCCTAATCCAAAAGAGGGACAGTTTGACCTCCTGTCAGAGGCCCCTTAAGTTGTTCTTTTGCTGAGGGCCTCTTGGCAGAACAGAATAGTCTATAATACAAAAGTTACCATTTTGGTACTTCTTGAGGATTTCATCTTATCTACTAAGTGTGCATAAATGTGGAATAAGAAGCCACTTTCTTCCCATGGGCTTTCCCCTCTCTCTCTGGTACGGCACAAATAAACGACTTTCCTTTTCCAGCTCGGGTACGAGCATTGTTTTGCAGAACACTAATACGGTCCGAAACACTCTGCAAGTTATACCAGTTCTGTCGTGCCCAATCCATACCTGATAAAGAGGGTCGAGCACCATGTGTTTCTAAAAGATCAAATAATACATCTTCACTTTTCATGGTGGCAATGCTGTCGCTCATTTTTTCAATACAATGAGAGACCTACACTAAGGGAGGAGGAGGTGCAGGTATTCAAAAGCTCAAGTGACTCCTTATCTCCCCAGGGAAACAGACACTTTTCAAATGCTAATGCTCAAAGCACTCTTCCCTTTCTCTGAGGGGAGCACACAAAAGCCCGTTAGTCCAAACCAGATAAGGAGTCTAATTTTAGAGCTGGAGATAGTGTAACACTGTTACTAGTTGATACTTGCTATTTCATTGCATTCCAGGATTGTGTACTAAGCAAAAGAACTGCCTCATAGAAGAGAATGACTTATGAATTAGAATGCAGTAGTGATCTTGTTCTTGGTGTTATTATTGCATATATATACCTGCCTTTGCATTGTTAGTTCTAGAAGATACTGTCTACAGGTATTGCTGACAATTTTCTTCCCCATCACTCTGTATCTCTCATTGTCTTTTTCATAGTTTCCATTGTGTGTTTCCCTTTTCTTGTTCTTCATTTCTTTTTTCTTTCTTTCTTTCTTTTTTTTTTTTTTTAATTTTTGTTTGTCTATCTGTATTGCTGTTGCTTAAGTTTTTGTTTGTTTGTTTGTTTGTTTGTTTGTTTGTTGTTGGGGGTAGGGAGGACAGGGGGGCTTGGGAGGGCTGAGTTGGTTGTTTTAGCTTGGTTGTTCTGTTTGTGTGTCTGCTTCCAAGTGACTTCAGTATATGTCCATCTCAGAAATCTGTTTGTATTATGATCTTTAATGCAAATATGAAAAATATTTACTACAGACACCTTTTCACTGATATTCTGATACTTCACTCAACTAAGGAAACCTCATTATTCTTCAACAGTTCATCTACAAACTGATTAGTAGAGCAGAAGCCACTAGCAGTAACAAACAATTAAGAGGCCATGGCCACCTGATGGAAACCTCATGGTGTTTTGTTTTGGCCAAGGAAAACCAGTTGATTATTTTCAGAACTTGCATAAATAAACAAATAAATAAATAAAAATGATACAAATAAATAGTAATAATAAGTAAAGAAAAGTAAGAGAAGACCATTCAAGCTGCATGAAAATAAAATCAAGGATTCTCACTACCACTGTTGCTGTATTTGTTTATAAAGCCAAGATCATGGCCTCAACCTACTGTGTAAAATTGCATCACTTGACATGCTGTCTTCCTCTACAGAGGGATTAAAAACAGAAATGAAATCTTAGAATCCATTTGAAAATCAATTTTGCTTTATTTCCCTTAACTTCAATAATATAATGAAACCCAATCTTCAGATAAAAGGATGAGTAACATGAGCAAACGTGGATTAATAACTGGTATAACTAAGTGATATTATTCTATAGACTTCAAAGGTGTCTGCCTTCTGAATATCACCAGATTTTACAAAAGATCATTCAGATCAACGCTTTAAACGTATGCTATCAAAATAAGCTCAACCAGCTTACAAAAATGACTAGGCATTTTCACTTTCAATAGACACGATTTAAAATGATACCTTTAAAGTAGTGACCAAGCTCGGTGTGGCTTCCATCATTTCTAGCCTCGCTATATTAACTACATCTCAAGAATAAGGATTGCGCTCTTATGGAAAAATTAGGTAGTGAATGTCAGTCTTACTGAGAAGACTAACGGTCATCACTTTATCTAAAAATAGTAAAACATGGATCACACAAATATACGTTTTCTTGTCTGGAAAAAAGCAAGAATTTTCAGAAGGAGCATGAAATCACAAGCAGCATGGATGTTCAGATTTTGTATATTCACAGGCAAAAAAAGAATTCTCATAGAAAATATCCATAGAAAATATGTAATCCTTTATCGCCTTTGGAGAAACTGCATGCATGCAAGAGCAGTTGGTGAATCAGATGCTAGGGGAGTACTGCTTTGTCTTATCCACAAGTCCGTTCTTTCCACTTAAACACAACAACTTCTAAACAGAATTAGGTCATGTTGGAGGAAGATCAAAGAACTGGATTGAGTACCAAAAAACATTCAATGCTGCCAAACTCTTTTAAAACAGCTAAAAGGAAAATATTTGATTTTACTGTACATCAGAAATACTTGAAGGAAAGATATCTTGATACTCTAGGTCATCAAAAGCCCAAAAGGTAAAGCTAAGTTCCAGTGCTACTGATGATACAAAAAATGAAAAATTGTCTTTTGATGCAAATATAAATTACATTACATAAATTACCAAGAAAGATACTGAGCAGGCTCCCACCTAGCATCTGCACTGTAAGCTACACAGTAAAAAGCCAATCAACATCTTCATGCCACTGTCTGGTAAGAAGAATAACCTCCAAAACAACTTCATTGAAAATCTTTTAACTTTCACTAAGATAAACCTTTTATTAAACTGTTTTGAGAGAAAGTGTGTGTGCTCATCCACTAGAAAAAGTGGCTTTTTGCATAAGGGGCTTCTCAAATAAAGCTTATGTACAGTTCAATGAGTGCTTTGAAAATTTAGGCTGTTTAAAATGATTCTGATTTTGTAAGAATCAATTATTATAGAGTCTACACCTCCTGAACAATCGAACTAACATTGTACTCCTAATAAACATCAATGTAATTTGAATCAATACACGTGTTGTACGTTTACACAATCCCAACTCAGCTTTCTGAAACCTTCTTTTGACCTTTCAGATCACAAGAGTATTGCCCTGAGTGCAGGTGTCCAGTTGTGGAAAGGCCTGCCATAATGCTGATGTGTGGTATGAAACTGGGGTGCTAGACACAACTAGTTCCAGTCCACTGCTACTCACTCCTACTGCCCCACAGGACCCATTAGCCAATGAGCAGGCAGCTCAGAGGGAGTGGAGCTCAGAAGAAAGATCCCACAAAAGAGTGGGAACACCTTGTAAGAAGGTCATGGAGAAGGTGCTACGTGCCCCCAGCAACGCTCACCCTGCAGCTCCTGAAGAGCGTATGCTGGATCGGGGAGAGGTGTGAGGAGGAAGGGAAAGCGCAGAGGAGCTACTCTGCAACAGATGAAGGAGTCAGAAACGGAGGGGTGAGGAAGACCTGCTGAGCAGGGAATGGGAAGAATAAATGAAATTTATCTTCCCTAAGTGAAATATGTTTTACTTCTGAGGTAATATTCCCATGGGCTTTCCCCTCTCTCTCTGGCTTTCTGTGGAGGGGGAGTGAGAGAGAGGCTGAGTGAGTGTCTGGTGGCCATAAAATCAACACACCAAATGCACTGTGGCAAAAGCAATATAAAATCAATATACACTGATTAAGTTGACAAGGCACAGTCTCAGCACCTCAATTACTAGGAAGTCAGGTAGATCTTGGTGCATTATACAATAGATGTTCTTACTGATGGTGTCGATCGCCTAAGCAAATTATGCCTTTGAAGAGAAAGTTGTACAGCTGATTCAACGTGTATGTATGAGGTGTGCTTCAACAGTAACGTCTCCTATTTGATTATATTCGTCCACAATATCAGAGGCCGATGCTGGTGGTGTGACAATAGAGGATGTACCTTCTCAACAGTGTTCCACTACAGGTATATTACATACCTGTATATATACATACGTATATACAGGTGTGTTAGTGTTTAGTGTACTTAGCTAACATTTTGACAGTTACCTGCTTTTTTTTCCTTTCCCCCCCCCCAAAACTATTGTTATGATTTTCCAGGATCAAAGAACATCTATCACAATTAATTTTCCATAGATCATTTCTTCTTTTTTTCATCATTTTGCGTTCCCTTACTTTCGGGCTCTGAACCTTGCTTCTACAATGCAAAGGGATTCCAGCCACCACATGCATACAGCCAAGACATTTTAGTGTGAACTAGATACTCAGGCATACACAACCTGTAACGCACATGCTACGTGTATCCCAACTCAACTTGCACCCCCTACAGCTGTATCTATCATGGCAGCAGCTCTACCCTGATGAGTGGCCAGGCCTAGCCCAGAGTCACAGCAAGGTTTGCAGAGCAGCACTGAAAAATAAAGCAACAGAACTGAGAAAAGCCTGTCACCGGAAGAAAATATTTTCAACAAAGTCACATGGCAAAAGAAGGTAATGACAGTGCTTTCTAACGGGAGATAAGCGCCATAGCAGGTAACCATACAAGGCCATATGACCATACCTAACAGGTAACCATACATAACCTACAAGAACCATAGCAGCAGGTAACAAAGAAAAATTAGCTCACCCCTTCCAGAAACTAGTAACAACTCAAAAGAAGAGCAAACTCAGAGAGATACTGCTCCCTCTGCTGCTAACACTTAAATAAAAGCACCTTTTCCAATCATTGCTTGCACCTGAGCTCCCTGGGAGAGCCTTGACCTCTCCACTAATGTTCAATCATTGGTTCAGGCTGTGAAGGGATGGAGTGCAGCAGAGTTGCCAGGTCACTGCCTGAACCAAAGAGTGAGTAGGTCAGGGCTCAACTCCTGCTGTTTTGGAAACATGAAGTACAACGTGCATCGCGATGCAGGTACAGTACCTATCAATGATGTGATTGACAGGTGATTGTTGCAAGGTGATTGTTGACAGTCTTCTTATGGTTCTGTTGGAACAGTACTTGATGTTCCTTCTGGAGGCTTCTCTTCTTCAGTTTGGGTTTGGGTTCCCTGGTTCCCAGAATTTCAGCACTCCACCACCTGGTGTCATGACATACCCTCGTAGACACTGAAGCACGCTGAAGTGTTGATGCTCCTACCAGTGGTCCTGTGGACTTCACAGCCTCAAGGGGAGTAGTACAGATGTTTAAAAGGTATGAGGAGTGGTGGGTCTGCCTTCAGTGGGAGGATACAGGCTGCGTTTTTGTCTTGAGTCAAACACCTCCACTTATGCTGGGGCATGTCCTGGCCTTTGGTACAACATCCTTTGTCCTGTATTTACCTTTGAAGGTCAATATTAATTATTCTGCCATACGTCCCCCATTTTGGAACTGCAAGCAGCTTTCGTGTCTTCTCTATGTGAGAAGTTAGTCCAGAACAAGGTTTTAACTCACCCTACAAATCCTGCCATGGGGCTGTTCTGCCAGTCGTACAAAGAAAATTGTCTTTCTGCTCTGCAGAGTACAATGAACTTTTCATCTTCTCACTTAACAGCTGTATCTTTTAAAGAATAAAAGTAAATATAAAATTAGCGAGGATTCAGTAACAGTAGGTCAGCTATAAATACTTGCAAATGGGAAACATACAGCGAGCATCTTTGGAATTATGACATTACAGCATTCTGATTTTAGGAAAGTTACAATTAAGCTCCGTTTCAATACAACCAACTCTATATTACAAACTCAACAAAAACGTACGGAGGAGCAGAAGTCCTGCTCAGTGCACTTAGTGCCTTTTACACGGTTATTCAGATACAGCATGGTCACAGCTCTGGCCCGGTTCGACCTGGATCCTTGACTAAATGGCACAGGGGGACCCATGGACCCACCCCCTGTGATGGTTCTGAACACAAAACAGCGGCAACGAGCTAAGGGAGAAAATTAATTTACTAGATATTATAGCACAGTGTGAGAGAATGCAATATAGCACAATACAATTGGAATTGTAGCCTAGCCTAGCCATGTTTGCCTAAAGATGAACTGTTGCTAGCTAAGCGCATATTGCTAATTCTCACATTTGCTCATTCTGCACTAGGCCATTATTCCTGGACCCCTGCTGTCCTGGGATAGAGGTAAGTTGGAAGAAAAAATGTAGGGGAGCATCACTTGCATTCCTCCTAATCCAAAAGAGGGACAGTTTGACCTCCTGTCAGAGGCCCCTTAAGTTGTTCTTTTGCTGAGGGCCTCTTGGCAGAACAGAATAGTCTATAATACAAAAGTTACCATTTTGGTACTTCTTGAGGATTTCATCTTATCTACTAAGTGTGCATAAATGTGGAATAAGAAGCCACTTTCTTCCCATGGGCTTTCCCCTCTCTCTCTGGTACGGCACAAATAAACGACTTTCCTTTTCCAGCTCGGGTACGAGCATTGTTTTGCAGAACACTAATACGGTCCGAAACACTCTGCAAGTTATACCAGTTCTGTCGTGCCCAATCCATACCTGATAAAGAGGGTCGAGCACCATGTGTTTCTAAAAGATCAAATAATACATCTTCACTTTTCATGGTGGCAATGCTGTCGCTCATTTTTTCAATACAATGAGAGACCTACACTAAGGGAGGAGGAGGTGCAGGTATTCAAAAGCTCAAGTGACTCCTTATCTCCCCAGGGAAACAGACACTTTTCAAATGCTAATGCTCAAAGCACTCTTCCCTTTCTCTGAGGGGAGCACACAAAAGCCCGTTAGTCCAAACCAGATAAGGAGTCTAATTTTAGAGCTGGAGATAGTGTAACACTGTTACTAGTTGATACTTGCTATTTCATTGCATTCCAGGATTGTGTACTAAGCAAAAGAACTGCCTCATAGAAGAGAATGACTTATGAATTAGAATGCAGTAGTGATCTTGTTCTTGGTGTTATTATTGCATATATATACCTGCCTTTGCATTGTTAGTTCTAGAAGATACTGTCTACAGGTATTGCTGACAATTTTCTTCCCCATCACTCTGTATCTCTCATTGTCTTTTTCATAGTTTCCATTGTGTGTTTCCCTTTTCTTGTTCTTCATTTCTTTTTTCTTTCTTTCTTTCTTTTTTTTTTTTTTTAATTTTTGTTTGTCTATCTGTATTGCTGTTGCTTAAGTTTTTGTTTGTTTGTTTGTTTGTTTGTTTGTTTGTTGTTGGGGGTAGGGAGGACAGGGGGGCTTGGGAGGGCTGAGTTGGTTGTTTTAGCTTGGTTGTTCTGTTTGTGTGTCTGCTTCCAAGTGACTTCAGTATATGTCCATCTCAGAAATCTGTTTGTATTATGATCTTTAATGCAAATATGAAAAATATTTACTACAGACACCTTTTCACTGATATTCTGATACTTCACTCAACTAAGGAAACCTCATTATTCTTCAACAGTTCATCTACAAACTGATTAGTAGAGCAGAAGCCACTAGCAGTAACAAACAATTAAGAGGCCATGGCCACCTGATGGAAACCTCATGGTGTTTTGTTTTGGCCAAGGAAAACCAGTTGATTATTTTCAGAACTTGCATAAATAAACAAATAAATAAATAAAAATGATACAAATAAATAGTAATAATAAGTAAAGAAAAGTAAGAGAAGACCATTCAAGCTGCATGAAAATAAAATCAAGGATTCTCACTACCACTGTTGCTGTATTTGTTTATAAAGCCAAGATCATGGCCTCAACCTACTGTGTAAAATTGCATCACTTGACATGCTGTCTTCCTCTACAGAGGGATTAAAAACAGAAATGAAATCTTAGAATCCATTTGAAAATCAATTTTGCTTTATTTCCCTTAACTTCAATAATATAATGAAACCCAATCTTCAGATAAAAGGATGAGTAACATGAGCAAACGTGGATTAATAACTGGTATAACTAAGTGATATTATTCTATAGACTTCAAAGGTGTCTGCCTTCTGAATATCACCAGATTTTACAAAAGATCATTCAGATCAACGCTTTAAACGTATGCTATCAAAATAAGCTCAACCAGCTTACAAAAATGACTAGGCATTTTCACTTTCAATAGACACGATTTAAAATGATACCTTTAAAGTAGTGACCAAGCTCGGTGTGGCTTCCATCATTTCTAGCCTCGCTATATTAACTACATCTCAAGAATAAGGATTGCGCTCTTATGGAAAAATTAGGTAGTGAATGTCAGTCTTACTGAGAAGACTAACGGTCATCACTTTATCTAAAAATAGTAAAACATGGATCACACAAATATACGTTTTCTTGTCTGGAAAAAAGCAAGAATTTTCAGAAGGAGCATGAAATCACAAGCAGCATGGATGTTCAGATTTTGTATATTCACAGGCAAAAAAAGAATTCTCATAGAAAATATCCATAGAAAATATGTAATCCTTTATCGCCTTTGGAGAAACTGCATGCATGCAAGAGCAGTTGGTGAATCAGATGCTAGGGGAGTACTGCTTTGTCTTATCCACAAGTCCGTTCTTTCCACTTAAACACAACAACTTCTAAACAGAATTAGGTCATGTTGGAGGAAGATCAAAGAACTGGATTGAGTACCAAAAAACATTCAATGCTGCCAAACTCTTTTAAAACAGCTAAAAGGAAAATATTTGATTTTACTGTACATCAGAAATACTTGAAGGAAAGATATCTTGATACTCTAGGTCATCAAAAGCCCAAAAGGTAAAGCTAAGTTCCAGTGCTACTGATGATACAAAAAATGAAAAATTGTCTTTTGATGCAAATATAAATTACATTACATAAATTACCAAGAAAGATACTGAGCAGGCTCCCACCTAGCATCTGCACTGTAAGCTACACAGTAAAAAGCCAATCAACATCTTCATGCCACTGTCTGGTAAGAAGAATAACCTCCAAAACAACTTCATTGAAAATCTTTTAACTTTCACTAAGATAAACCTTTTATTAAACTGTTTTGAGAGAAAGTGTGTGTGCTCATCCACTAGAAAAAGTGGCTTTTTGCATAAGGGGCTTCTCAAATAAAGCTTATGTACAGTTCAATGAGTGCTTTGAAAATTTAGGCTGTTTAAAATGATTCTGATTTTGTAAGAATCAATTATTATAGAGTCTACACCTCCTGAACAATCGAACTAACATTGTACTCCTAATAAACATCAATGTAATTTGAATCAATACACGTGTTGTACGTTTACACAATCCCAACTCAGCTTTCTGAAACCTTCTTTTGACCTTTCAGATCACAAGAGTATTGCCCTGAGTGCAGGTGTCCAGTTGTGGAAAGGCCTGCCATAATGCTGATGTGTGGTATGAAACTGGGGTGCTAGACACAACTAGTTCCAGTCCACTGCTACTCACTCCTACTGCCCCACAGGACCCATTAGCCAATGAGCAGGCAGCTCAGAGGGAGTGGAGCTCAGAAGAAAGATCCCACAAAAGAGTGGGAACACCTTGTAAGAAGGTCATGGAGAAGGTGCTACGTGCCCCCAGCAACGCTCACCCTGCAGCTCCTGAAGAGCGTATGCTGGATCGGGGAGAGGTGTGAGGAGGAAGGGAAAGCGCAGAGGAGCTACTCTGCAACAGATGAAGGAGTCAGAAACAGAGGGGTGAGGAAGACCTGCTGAGCAGGGAATGGGAAGAATAAATGAAATTTATCTTCCCTAAGTGAAATATGTTTTACTTCTGAGGTAATATTCCCATGGGCTTTCCCCTCTCTCTCTGGCTTTCTGTGGAGGGGGAGTGAGAGAGAGGCTGAGTGAGTGTCTGGTGGCCATAAAATCAACACACCAAATGCACTGTGGCAAAAGCAATATAAAATCAATATACACTGATTAAGTTGACAAGGCACAGTCTCAGCACCTCGATTACTAGGAAGTCAGGTAGATCTTGGTGCATTATACAATAGATGTTCTTACTGATGGTGTCGATCGCCTAAGCAAATTATGCCTTTGAAGAGAAAGTTGTACAGCTGATTCAACGTGTATGTATGAGGTGTGCTTCAACAGTAACGTCTCCTATTTGATTATATTCGTCCACAATATCAGAGGCCGATGCTGGTGGTGTGACAATAGAGGATGTACCTTCTCAACAGTGTTCCACTACAGGTATATTACATACCTGTATATATACATACGTATATACAGGTGTGTTAGTGTTTAGTGTACTTAGCTAACATTTTGACAGTTACCTGCTTTTTTTTCCTTTCCCCCCCCCAAAACTATTGTTATGATTTTCCAGGATCAAAGAACATCTATCACAATTAATTTTCCATAGATCATTTCTTCTTTTTTTCATCATTTTGCGTTCCCTTACTTTCGGGCTCTGAACCTTGCTTCTACAATGCAAAGGGATTCCAGCCACCACATGCATACAGCCAAGACATTTTAGTGTGAACTAGATACTCAGGCATACACAACCTGTAACGCACATGCTACGTGTATCCCAACTCAACTTGCACCCCCTACAGCTGTATCTATCATGGCAGCAGCTCTACCCTGATGAGTGGCCAGGCCTAGCCCAGAGTCACAGCAAGGTTTGCAGAGCAGCACTGAAAAATAAAGCAACAGAACTGAGAAAAGCCTGTCACCGGAAGAAAATATTTTCAACAAAGTCACATGGCAAAAGAAGGTAATGACAGTGCTTTCTAACGGGAGATAAGCGCCATAGCAGGTAACCATACAAGGCCATATGACCATACCTAACAGGTAACCATACATAACCTACAAGAACCATAGCAGCAGGTAACAAAGAAAAATTAGCTCACCCCTTCCAGAAACTAGTAACAACTCAAAAGAAGAGCAAACTCAGAGAGATACTGCTCCCTCTGCTGCTAACACTTAAATAAAAGCACCTTTTCCAATCATTGCTTGCACCTGAGCTCCCTGGGAGAGCCTTGACCTCTCCACTAATGTTCAATCATTGGTTCAGGCTGTGAAGGGATGGAGTGCAGCAGAGTTGCCAGGTCACTGCCTGAACCAAAGAGTGAGTAGGTCAGGGCTCAACTCCTGCTGTTTTGGAAACATGAAGTACAACGTGCATCGCGATGCAGGTACAGTACCTATCAATGATGTGATTGACAGGTGATTGTTGCAAGGTGATTGTTGACAGTCTTCTTATGGTTCTGTTGGAACAGTACTTGATGTTCCTTCTGGAGGCTTCTCTTCTTCAGTTTGGGTTTGGGTTCCCTGGTTCCCAGAATTTCAGCACTCCACCACCTGGTGTCATGACATACCCTCGTAGACACTGAAGCACGCTGAAGTGTTGATGCTCCTACCAGTGGTCCTGTGGACTTCACAGCCTCAAGGGGAGTAGTACAGATGTTTAAAAGGTATGAGGAGTGGTGGGTCTGCCTTCAGTGGGAGGATACAGGCTGCGTTTTTGTCTTGAGTCAAACACCTCCACTTATGCTGGGGCATGTCCTGGCCTTTGGTACAACATCCTTTGTCCTGTATTTACCTTTGAAGGTCAATATTAATTATTCTGCCATACGTCCCCCATTTTGGAACTGCAAGCAGCTTTCGTGTCTTCTCTATGTGAGAAGTTAGTCCAGAACAAGGTTTTAACTCACCCTACAAATCCTGCCATGGGGCTGTTCTGCCAGTCGTACAAAGAAAATTGTCTTTCTGCTCTGCAGAGTACAATGAACTTTTCATCTTCTCACTTAACAGCTGTATCTTTTAAAGAATAAAAGTAAATATAAAATTAGCGAGGATTCAGTAACAGTAGGTCAGCTATAAATACTTGCAAATGGGAAACATACAGCGAGCATCTTTGGAATTATGACATTACAGCATTCTGATTTTAGGAAAGTTACAATTAAGCTCCGTTTCAATACAACCAACTCTATATTACAAACTCAACAAAAACGTACGGAGGAGCAGAAGTCCTGCTCAGTGCACTTAGTGCCTTTTACACGGTTATTCAGATACAGCATGGTCACAGCTCTGGCCCGGTTCGACCTGGATCCTTGACTAAATGGCACAGGGGGACCCATGGACCCACCCCCTGTGATGGTTCTGAACACAAAACAGCGGCAACGAGCTAAGGGAGAAAATTAATTTACTAGATATTATAGCACAGTGTGAGAGAATGCAATATAGCACAATACAATTGGAATTGTAGCCTAGCCTAGCCATGTTTGCCTAAAGATGAACTGTTGCTAGCTAAGCGCATATTGCTAATTCTCACATTTGCTCATTCTGCACTAGGCCATTATTCCTGGACCCCTGCTGTCCTGGGATAGAGGTAAGTTGGAAGAAAAAATGTAGGGGAGCATCACTTGCATTCCTCCTAATCCAAAAGAGGGACAGTTTGACCTCCTGTCAGAGGCCCCTTAAGTTGTTCTTTTGCTGAGGGCCTCTTGGCAGAACAGAATAGTCTATAATACAAAAGTTACCATTTTGGTACTTCTTGAGGATTTCATCTTATCTACTAAGTGTGCATAAATGTGGAATAAGAAGCCACTTTCTTCCCATGGGCTTTCCCCTCTCTCTCTGGTACGGCACAAATAAACGACTTTCCTTTTCCAGCTCGGGTACGAGCATTGTTTTGCAGAACACTAATACGGTCCGAAACACTCTGCAAGTTATACCAGTTCTGTCGTGCCCAATCCATACCTGATAAAGAGGGTCGAGCACCATGTGTTTCTAAAAGATCAAATAATACATCTTCACTTTTCATGGTGGCAATGCTGTCGCTCATTTTTTCAATACAATGAGAGACCTACACTAAGGGAGGAGGAGGTGCAGGTATTCAAAAGCTCAAGTGACTCCTTATCTCCCCAGGGAAACAGACACTTTTCAAATGCTAATGCTCAAAGCACTCTTCCCTTTCTCTGAGGGGAGCACACAAAAGCCCGTTAGTCCAAACCAGATAAGGAGTCTAATTTTAGAGCTGGAGATAGTGTAACACTGTTACTAGTTGATACTTGCTATTTCATTGCATTCCAGGATTGTGTACTAAGCAAAAGAACTGCCTCATAGAAGAGAATGACTTATGAATTAGAATGCAGTAGTGATCTTGTTCTTGGTGTTATTATTGCATATATATACCTGCCTTTGCATTGTTAGTTCTAGAAGATACTGTCTACAGGTATTGCTGACAATTTTCTTCCCCATCACTCTGTATCTCTCATTGTCTTTTTCATAGTTTCCATTGTGTGTTTCCCTTTTCTTGTTCTTCGTTTCTTTTTTCTTTCTTTCTTTCTTTTTTTTTTTTTTAATTTTTGTTTGTCTATCTGTATTGCTGTTGCTTAAGTTTTTGTTTGTTTGTTTGTTTGTTTGTTTGTTGTTGGGGGTAGGGAGGACAGGGGGGCTTGGGAGGGCTGAGTTGGTTGTTTTAGCTTGGTTGTTCTGTTTGTGTGTCTGCTTCCAAGTGACTTCAGTATATGTCCATCTCAGAAATCTGTTTGTATTATGATCTTTAATGCAAATATGAAAAATATTTACTACAGACACCTTTTCACTGATATTCTGATACTTCACTCAACTAAGGAAACCTCATTATTCTTCAACAGTTCATCTACAAACTGATTAGTAGAGCAGAAGCCACTAGCAGTAACAAACAATTAAGAGGCCATGGCCACCTGATGGAAACCTCATGGTGTTTTGTTTTGGCCAAGGAAAACCAGTTGATTATTTTCAGAACTTGCATAAATAAACAAATAAATAAATAAAAATGATACAAATAAATAGTAATAATAAGTAAAGAAAAGTAAGAGAAGACCATTCAAGCTGCATGAAAATAAAATCAAGGATTCTCACTACCACTGTTGCTGTATTTGTTTATAAAGCCAAGATCATGGCCTCAACCTACTGTGTAAAATTGCATCACTTGACATGCTGTCTTCCTCTACAGAGGGATTAAAAACAGAAATGAAATCTTAGAATCCATTTGAAAATCAATTTTGCTTTATTTCCCTTAACTTCAATAATATAATGAAACCCAATCTTCAGATAAAAGGATGAGTAACATGAGCAAACGTGGATTAATAACTGGTATAACTAAGTGATATTATTCTATAGACTTCAAAGGTGTCTGCCTTCTGAATATCACCAGATTTTACAAAAGATCATTCAGATCAACGCTTTAAACGTATGCTATCAAAATAAGCTCAACCAGCTTACAAAAATGACTAGGCATTTTCACTTTCAATAGACACGATTTAAAATGATACCTTTAAAGTAGTGACCAAGCTCGGTGTGGCTTCCATCATTTCTAGCCTCGCTATATTAACTACATCTCAAGAATAAGGATTGCGCTCTTATGGAAAAATTAGGTAGTGAATGTCAGTCTTACTGAGAAGACTAACGGTCATCACTTTATCTAAAAATAGTAAAACATGGATCACACAAATATACGTTTTCTTGTCTGGAAAAAAGCAAGAATTTTCAGAAGGAGCATGAAATCACAAGCAGCATGGATGTTCAGATTTTGTATATTCACAGGCAAAAAAAGAATTCTCATAGAAAATATCCATAGAAAATATGTAATCCTTTATCGCCTTTGGAGAAACTGCATGCATGCAAGAGCAGTTGGTGAATCAGATGCTAGGGGAGTACTGCTTTGTCTTATCCACAAGTCCGTTCTTTCCACTTAAACACAACAACTTCTAAACAGAATTAGGTCATGTTGGAGGAAGATCAAAGAACTGGATTGAGTACCAAAAAACATTCAATGCTGCCAAACTCTTTTAAAACAGCTAAAAGGAAAATATTTGATTTTACTGTACATCAGAAATACTTGAAGGAAAGATATCTTGATACTCTAGGTCATCAAAAGCCCAAAAGGTAAAGCTAAGTTCCAGTGCTACTGATGATACAAAAAATGAAAAATTGTCTTTTGATGCAAATATAAATTACATTACATAAATTACCAAGAAAGATACTGAGCAGGCTCCCACCTAGCATCTGCACTGTAAGCTACACAGTAAAAAGCCAATCAACATCTTCATGCCACTGTCTGGTAAGAAGAATAACCTCCAAAACAACTTCATTGAAAATCTTTTAACTTTCACTAAGATAAACCTTTTATTAAACTGTTTTGAGAGAAAGTGTGTGTGCTCATCCACTAGAAAAAGTGGCTTTTTGCATAAGGGGCTTCTCAAATAAAGCTTATGTACAGTTCAATGAGTGCTTTGAAAATTTAGGCTGTTTAAAATGATTCTGATTTTGTAAGAATCAATTATTATAGAGTCTACACCTCCTGAACAATCGAACTAACATTGTACTCCTAATAAACATCAATGTAATTTGAATCAATACACGTGTTGTACGTTTACACAATCCCAACTCAGCTTTCTGAAACCTTCTTTTGACCTTTCAGATCACAAGAGTATTGCCCTGAGTGCAGGTGTCCAGTTGTGGAAAGGCCTGCCATAATGCTGATGTGTGGTATGAAACTGGGGTGCTAGACACAACTAGTTCCAGTCCACTGCTACTCACTCCTACTGCCCCACAGGACCCATTAGCCAATGAGCAGGCAGCTCAGAGGGAGTGGAGCTCAGAAGAAAGATCCCACAAAAGAGTGGGAACACCTTGTAAGAAGGTCATGGAGAAGGTGCTACGTGCCCCCAGCAACGCTCACCCTGCAGCTCCTGAAGAGCGTATGCTGGATCGGGGAGAGGTGTGAGGAGGAAGGGAAAGCGCAGAGGAGCTACTCTGCAACAGATGAAGGAGTCAGAAACAGAGGGGTGAGGAAGACCTGCTGAGCAGGGAATGGGAAGAATAAATGAAATTTATCTTCCCTAAGTGAAATATGTTTTACTTCTGAGGTAATATTCCCATGGGCTTTCCCCTCTCTCTCTGGCTTTCTGTGGAGGGGGAGTGAGAGAGAGGCTGAGTGAGTGTCTGGTGGCCATAAAATCAACACACCAAATGCACTGTGGCAAAAGCAATATAAAATCAATATACACTGATTAAGTTGACAAGGCACAGTCTCAGCACCTCGATTACTAGGAAGTCAGGTAGATCTTGGTGCATTATACAATAGATGTTCTTACTGATGGTGTCGATCGCCTAAGCAAATTATGCCTTTGAAGAGAAAGTTGTACAGCTGATTCAACGTGTATGTATGAGGTGTGCTTCAACAGTAACGTCTCCTATTTGATTATATTCGTCCACAATATCAGAGGCCGATGCTGGTGGTGTGACAATAGAGGATGTACCTTCTCAACAGTGTTCCACTACAGGTATATTACATACCTGTATATATACATACGTATATACAGGTGTGTTAGTGTTTAGTGTACTTAGCTAACATTTTGACAGTTACCTGCTTTTTTTTCCTTTCCCCCCCCCAAAACTATTGTTATGATTTTCCAGGATCAAAGAACATCTATCACAATTAATTTTCCATAGATCATTTCTTCTTTTTTTCATCATTTTGCGTTCCCTTACTTTCGGGCTCTGAACCTTGCTTCTACAATGCAAAGGGATTCCAGCCACCACATGCATACAGCCAAGACATTTTAGTGTGAACTAGATACTCAGGCATACACAACCTGTAACGCACATGCTACGTGTATCCCAACTCAACTTGCACCCCCTACAGCTGTATCTATCATGGCAGCAGCTCTACCCTGATGAGTGGCCAGGCCTAGCCCAGAGTCACAGCAAGGTTTGCAGAGCAGCACTGAAAAATAAAGCAACAGAACTGAGAAAAGCCTGTCACCGGAAGAAAATATTTTCAACAAAGTCACATGGCAAAAGAAGGTAATGACAGTGCTTTCTAACGGGAGATAAGCGCCATAGCAGGTAACCATACAAGGCCATATGACCATACCTAACAGGTAACCATACATAACCTACAAGAACCATAGCAGCAGGTAACAAAGAAAAATTAGCTCACCCCTTCCAGAAACTAGTAACAACTCAAAAGAAGAGCAAACTCAGAGAGATACTGCTCCCTCTGCTGCTAACACTTAAATAAAAGCACCTTTTCCAATCATTGCTTGCACCTGAGCTCCCTGGGAGAGCCTTGACCTCTCCACTAATGTTCAATCATTGGTTCAGGCTGTGAAGGGATGGAGTGCAGCAGAGTTGCCAGGTCACTGCCTGAACCAAAGAGTGAGTAGGTCAGGGCTCAACTCCTGCTGTTTTGGAAACATGAAGTACAACGTGCATCGCGATGCAGGTACAGTACCTATCAATGATGTGATTGACAGGTGATTGTTGCAAGGTGATTGTTGACAGTCTTCTTATGGTTCTGTTGGAACAGTACTTGATGTTCCTTCTGGAGGCTTCTCTTCTTCAGTTTGGGTTTGGGTTCCCTGGTTCCCAGAATTTCAGCACTCCACCACCTGGTGTCATGACATACCCTCGTAGACACTGAAGCACGCTGAAGTGTTGATGCTCCTACCAGTGGTCCTGTGGACTTCACAGCCTCAAGGGGAGTAGTACAGATGTTTAAAAGGTATGAGGAGTGGTGGGTCTGCCTTCAGTGGGAGGATACAGGCTGCGTTTTTGTCTTGAGTCAAACACCTCCACTTATGCTGGGGCATGTCCTGGCCTTTGGTACAACATCCTTTGTCCTGTATTTACCTTTGAAGGTCAATATTAATTATTCTGCCATACGTCCCCCATTTTGGAACTGCAAGCAGCTTTCGTGTCTTCTCTATGTGAGAAGTTAGTCCAGAACAAGGTTTTAACTCACCCTACAAATCCTGCCATGGGGCTGTTCTGCCAGTCGTACAAAGAAAATTGTCTTTCTGCTCTGCAGAGTACAATGAACTTTTCATCTTCTCACTTAACAGCTGTATCTTTTAAAGAATAAAAGTAAATATAAAATTAGCGAGGATTCAGTAACAGTAGGTCAGCTATAAATACTTGCAAATGGGAAACATACAGCGAGCATCTTTGGAATTATGACATTACAGCATTCTGATTTTAGGAAAGTTACAATTAAGCTCCGTTTCAATACAACCAACTCTATATTACAAACTCAACAAAAACGTACGGAGGAGCAGAAGTCCTGCTCAGTGCACTTAGTGCCTTTTACACGGTTATTCAGATACAGCATGGTCACAGCTCTGGCCCGGTTCGACCTGGATCCTTGACTAAATGGCACAGGGGGACCCATGGACCCACCCCCTGTGATGGTTCTGAACACAAAACAGCGGCAACGAGCTAAGGGAGAAAATTAATTTACTAGATATTATAGCACAGTGTGAGAGAATGCAATATAGCACAATACAATTGGAATTGTAGCCTAGCCTAGCCATGTTTGCCTAAAGATGAACTGTTGCTAGCTAAGCGCATATTGCTAATTCTCACATTTGCTCATTCTGCACTAGGCCATTATTCCTGGACCCCTGCTGTCCTGGGATAGAGGTAAGTTGGAAGAAAAAATGTAGGGGAGCATCACTTGCATTCCTCCTAATCCAAAAGAGGGACAGTTTGACCTCCTGTCAGAGGCCCCTTAAGTTGTTCTTTTGCTGAGGGCCTCTTGGCAGAACAGAATAGTCTATAATACAAAAGTTACCATTTTGGTACTTCTTGAGGATTTCATCTTATCTACTAAGTGTGCATAAATGTGGAATAAGAAGCCACTTTCTTCCCATGGGCTTTCCCCTCTCTCTCTGGCTTTCTGTGGAGGGGGAGTGAGAGAGAGGCTGAGTGAGTGTCTGGTGGCCATAAAATCAACACACCAAATGCACTGTGGCAAAAGCAATATAAAATCAATATACACTGATTAAGTTGACAAGGTACAGTCTCAGCACCTTGATTACTAGGAAGTCAGGTAAATCTTGGTGCATTATACAATAGATGTTCTTACTGATGGTGTCGATTGCCTAAGCAAATTAGGCCTTTGAAGAGAAAGTTGTACAGCTGATTCAATGTGTATGTATGAGGTGTGCTTCAACAGTAACATCTCCTATTTGATTATATTCGTCCACAATATCAGAGGCCGATGCTGGTGGTGTGACAACAGATGATATACTTGTAGTGGAACACTGTTGAGAAGGTACATAACATACCTGTATATATGCATACGTATATACAGGTGTGTTAGTGTTTAGTGTACTTAGCTAACATTTTGACAGTTACCTGCTTTTTTTTCCTTTCCCCCCCCCAAAACTATTGTTATGATTTTCCAGGATCAAAGAACATCTATCACAATTAATTTTCCATAGATCATTTCTTCTTTTTTTCATCATTTTGCGTTCCCTTACTTTCGGGCTCTGAACCTTGCTTCTACAATGCAAAGGGATTCCAGCCACCACATGCATACAGCCAAGACATTTTAGTGTGAATTAGATACTCAGGCATACACAACCTGTAACGCACATGCTACGTGTATCCCAACTCAACTTGCACCCCCTACAGCTGTATCTATCATGGCAGCAGCTCTACCTTGATGAGTGGCCAGGCCTAGCCCAGAGTCACAGCAAGGTTTGCAGAGCAGCACTGAAAAATAAAGCAACAGAACTGAGAAAAGCCTGTCACCGGGAGAAAATTTTTGGTCTTGCTTTGGAGCAAATTCTTTGGTCTTGCTACTCTGCTATCACTGTCGTGCTTTTCATTGTGTTACAACCAGTAATTTAAGTGACTTGCTAAAACGTACAGGGCAAGGACAGTATTTAAGTGAGCCAGGAGATATTTTGCCTTGTATTTAATCTTTTTCTTCTTACAAAGTAGCCCTGCGTGAGGAAGTTTGTGTGAGGAACATTTGTTTTGTGGAAGCTGATTCAGGAGAACTCAATTTTTAATATTCCAAAGGGAAATCTCTCTGGAGTTACGACTACAAGCAGGCAAGCAACAACTGAATCTAATGTAGAAGTTTAGGACCATATGAAAAGACAGCTACATTAGCGAACTGGACTGCCTGCATGAGTATACTCCCTGGGATTCAACAAAATCTAAATTTTCACTTTATTTCTTTGATTACCATTCACTCACTACTTCAAAATCTCAATTTTAATTCTATACCAATTTTCATTTTTCATTGCCTTTTTCAAAATGTTTAGTACTGTATGTACTTTATACTATATATACTTATAATGGTTTAATCCCTCTGTAACAGATACATTTTGGTTAGAATTCACAATGTTTTTTGAAGATCTGTGCAGGTCATTCGACAAATTCAAGGGAAACTTACAGCACTTTACTTGTTATTGGAACAGATGGATGTGTTTCGCCCATTCATCTTCTTCCATGTCCTTCTAAATTATTTGTCAATTTATCAGACAAACAAGATGGTGAGACTAATTTTTTATGTCATTTAAAGATGATGTTTATGCAATATAATATATTTTGCATCTATTATCTGAACGTCTGTATTTATCAGTAATATCAGTGTGGCTCATAATTTGAGGAAATTGATCAGTCTCATCCATCCCTTGGCCAGGCTGGGCTGCTCCAGGAGGCAGATGATGTGGCAGGGTGAGCAGGCGGAAGTGTGAGCAAAACTGTTTTAGAGGCAGAATGTTCTTGTTTCACAGTATTGCAGATATGCAATCCTGCATTCAAGATGGAAGAAAGGGGCCTAGAATTTCAAAGAGATATGATGCAAAGTGGACAATGAGGGTCATTGCAAAAATTGTCCTTCTTTAGGGAACAAAACTTGCCTCCTGTTGAGTTCAATGACAGTCCTGCTATTGATTTGTGCCTGCCCTATCTATTCATTTTTCTGCTCCCCTGATTTTTTTTTTTTTTTTTTTTTCCACTTTTGCTCAGATTAATGACTTGCTTCCTTCCTTAACTTTATCCTCTCTTCCCGAAAAGTGTTGTCAGCAGGTCAAGGTAGATGATCCTGCCCCTCTGCTCTGCATTGGTAAAGTCCGTATGGAAAAAATTGCACCCACCAACATTCACCGACACTTGCTGGATGGAGTCCAGACAATGGACATGAGCTCAGGGAGCTGGTAGATGTTGGACTTCAGCAGTGGTGACAACAGCAGTAGTTTACCTCTGCTGGTGCAGATTTTTACAAATGCAGCATGCAGGCTCATGTTCATTGCTAAATCACATCAAAAATGCATAGCTAGTGGTGGTGTCTATGTTAAAAAATAGTATTTTGAAGCTGAGAGTTTTCTCTCTCAAGTAATGTGATGGTTGTATGGGAACTGTTGATCACAGCCTGGACCTCTTATTGACCACCTGAGGCAAGCAATAAGTCAGCCATGGGAGCACAGGTGAAAGCAATTTGCCAGTGCTACCAGGAAGGGGTGGAGATCCCATTTAAGGGCTGACTCCCACTGAGGAGGGATCTCTTTCTGGAGGTTGCTCTCTGGGGTGTTTACTGTGAGCCTGTGAGTCCAGTTAGCATTTCCTTTTTTTTTTTTTTTCTTTTTTTTTTTTTTCTTTTTAAATGTATATATCTTTTCATCATGGTTATCTTATGAAGCCTAACCTTTGTGCATCTGTTGATTGTAGAAGCCCCTAGCCTACAATATTACCATAGTAGTAAGAATGTTACAGTTTTCTGAGAAAGTAATAAAAAGGAGTAAAGAAATTTCTCTTGTTTTGAGAAATATTGCTTTCTCCAGCCTTTTTGAAGAAAGGTTAGACTAGAGAAGCTGCAATTACGTGATAAAGTCATTCTTAATGCTTCTTATCTGCAACATCCTTTTTTTTTTTTTTTAACTTCTTTTTATAATGAATACATGGCAGAATACCTTACCCATGAGCAGGTAACTTTTCTTAAAAGCATAACTTTTGACGCTCTTGACAGCAATACCTGAAATGCAGTTTGTGAGTCTTGGAAAAGGAAGGCAGACAGAAAAAAGACACCACGTAGTCTGGATTTGATGAACATTAGTCTGTTGCTCTCAGTTTGTTGCAGAACTGAACTTCTACAATGGCATACAGTGCAGATCACACAAAGGCTTTGGCAGAAGTTTTTCGTTATTAATGACCGGGATAATTTTTCTGCCTTTAAAATAATGTTCAGATCCAAGTGTATGAGAGATTTTGGCCACATGAACAGGCATGACCACTGTGGTGGAAATGCTAAGTCAGGGCTTGAAACAGTGATTGAGCACCTAGTAGTAAGGCAGGGCCAAGCTTTAAATGACTTAAAAAATTAGTCTCACCATCTTGTTTGTCTGATAAATTGACAAATAATTTAGAAGGACATGGAAGAAGATGAATGGGCGAAACACATCCATCTGTTCCAATAACAAGTAAAGTGCTGTAAGTTTCCCTTGAATTTGTCGAATGACCTGCACAGATCTTCAAAAAACATTGTGAATTCTAACCAAAATGTATCTGTTACAGAGGGATTAAACCATTATAAGTATATATAGTATAAAGTACATACAGTACTAAACATTTTGAAAAAGGCAATGAAAAATGAAAATTGGTATAGAATTAAAATTGAGATTTTGAAGTAGTGAGTGAATGGTAATCAAAGAAATAAAGTGAAAATTTAGATTTTGTTGAATCCCAGGGAGTATACTCATGCAGGCAGTCCAGTTCGCTAATGTAGCTGTCTTTTCATATGGTCCTAAACTTCTACATTAGATTCAGTTGTTGCTTGCCTGCTTGTAGTCGTAACTCCAGAGAGATTTCCCTTTGGAATATTAAAAATTGAGTTCTCCTGAATCAGCTTCCACAAAACAAATGTTCCTCACACAAACTTCCTCACGCAGGGCTACTTTGTAAGAAGAAAAAGATTAAATACAAGGCAAAATATCTCCTGGCTCACTTAAATACTGTCCTTGCCCTGTACGTTTTAGCAAGTCACTTAAATTACTGGTTGTAACACAATGAAAAGCACGACAGTGATAGCAGAGTAGCAAGACCAAAGAATTTGCTCCAAAGCAAGACCAAAAATTTTCTTCCGGTGACAGGCTTTTCTCAGTTCTGTTGCTTTATTTTTCAGTGCTGCTCTGCAAACCTTGCTGTGACTCTGGGCTAGGCCTGGCCACTCATCAAGGTAGAGCTGCTGCCATGATAGATACAGCTGTAGGGGGTGCAAGTTGAGTTGGGATACACGTAGCACGTGGGTTACAGGTTGTGTATGCCTGAGTATCTAATTCACACTAAAATGTCTTGGCTGTATGCATGTGGTGGCTGGAATCCCTTTGCATTGTAGAAGCAAAGTTCAGAGCCCGAAAGTAAGGGAACGCAAAATGATGAAAAAAAGAAGAAATGATCTATGGAAAATTAATTGTGATAGATGTTCTTTGATCCTGGAAAATCATAACAATAGTTTTGGGGGGGGGGAAGGAAAAAAAAGCAGGTAACTGTCAAAATGTTAGCTAAGTACACTAAACACTAATACACTTGTATATACGTATGCATATATACAGGTATGTTATGTACCTTCTCAACAGTGTTCCACTACAAGTATATCATCTGTTGTCACACCACCAGCATCGGCCTCTGATATTGTGGACGAATATAATCAAATAGGAGATGTTACTGTTGAAGCACACCTCATACATACACATTGAATCAGCTGTACAACTTTCTCTTCAAAGGCCTAATTTGCTTAGGCAATCGACACCATCAGTAAGAACATCTATTGTATAATGCACCAAGATTTACCTGACTTCCTAGTAATCAAGGTGCTGAGACTGTACCTTGTCAACTTAATCAGTGTATATTGATTTTATATTGCTTTTGCCACAGTGCATTTGGTGTGTTGATTTTATGGCCACCAGACACTCACTCAGCCTCTCTCTCACTCCCCCTCCACAGAAAGCCAGAGAGAGAGGGGAAAGCCCATGGGAAGAAAGTGGCTTCTTATTCCACATTTATGCACACTTAGTAGATAAGATGAAATCCTCAAGAAGTACCAAAATGGTAACTTTTGTATTATAGACTATTCTGTTCTGCCAAGAGGCCCTCAGCAAAAGAACAACTTAAGGGGCCTCTGACAGGAGGTCAAACTGTCCCTCTTTTGGATTAGGAGGAATGCAAGTGATGCTCCCCTACATTTTTTCTTCCAACTTACCTCTATCCCAGGACAGCAGGGGTCCAGGAATAATGGCCTAGTGCAGAATGAGCAAATGTGAGAATTAGCAATATGCGCTTAGCTAGCAACAGTTCATCTTTAGGCAAACATGGCTAGGCTAGGCTACAATTCCAATTGTATTGTGCTATATTGCATTCTCTCACACTGTGCTATAATATCTAGTAAATTAATTTTCTCCCTTAGCTCGTTGCCGCTGTTTTGTGTTCAGAACCATCACAGGGGGTGGGTCCATGGGTCCCCCTGTGCCATTTAGTCAAGGATCCAGGTCGAACCGGGCCAGAGCTGTGACCATGCTGTATCTGAATAACCGTGTAAAAGGCACTAAGTGCACTGAGCAGGACTTCTGCTCCTCCGTACGTTTTTGTTGAGTTTGTAATATAGAGTTGGTTGTATTGAAACGGAGCTTAATTGTAACTTTCCTAAAATCAGAATGCTGTAATGTCATAATTCCAAAGATGCTCGCTGTATGTTTCCCATTTGCAAGTATTTATAGCTGACCTACTGTTACTGAATCCTCGCTAATTTTATATTTACTTTTATTCTTTAAAAGATACAGCTGTTAAGTGAGAAGATGAAAAGTTCATTGTACTCTGCAGAGCAGAAAGACAATTTTCTTTGTACGACTGGCAGAACAGCCCCATGGCAGGATTTGTAGGGTGAGTTAAAACCTTGTTCTGGACTAACTTCTCACATAGAGAAGACACGAAAGCTGCTTGCAGTTCCAAAATGGGGGACGTATGGCAGAATAATTAATATTGACCTTCAAAGGTAAATACAGGACAAAGGATGTTGTACCAAAGGCCAGGACATGCCCCAGCATAAGTGGAGGTGTTTGACTCAAGACAAAAACGCAGCCTGTATCCTCCCACTGAAGGCAGACCCACCACTCCTCATACCTTTTAAACATCTGTACTACTCCCCTTGAGGCTGTGAAGTCCACAGGACCACTGGTAGGAGCATCAACACTTCAGCGTGCTTCAGTGTCTACGAGGGTATGTCATGACACCAGGTGGTGGAGTGCTGAAATTCTGGGAACCAGGGAACCCAAACCCAAACTGAAGAAGAGAAGCCTCCAGAAGGAACATCAAGTACTGTTCCAACAGAACCATAAGAAGACTGTCAACAATCACCTTGCAACAATCACCTGTCAATCACATCATTGATAGGTACTGTACCTGCATCGCGATGCACGTTGTACTTCATGTTTCCAAAACAGCAGGAGTTGAGCCCTGACCTACTCACTCTTTGGTTCAGGCAGTGACCTGGCAACTCTGCTGCACTCCATCCCTTCACAGCCTGAACCAATGATTGAACATTAGTGGAGAGGTCAAGGCTCTCCCAGGGAGCTCAGGTGCAAGCAATGATTGGAAAAGGTGCTTTTATTTAAGTGTTAGCAGCAGAGGGAGCAGTATCTCTCTGAGTTTGCTCTTCTTTTGAGTTGTTACTAGTTTCTGGAAGGGGTGAGCTAATTTTTCTTTGTTACCTGCTGCTATGGTTCTTGTAGGTTATGTATGGTTACCTGTTAGGTATGGTCATATGGCCTTGTATGGTTACCTGCTATGGCGCTTATCTCCCGTTAGAAAGCACTGTCATTACCTTCTTTTGCCATGTGACTTTGTTGAAAATATTTTCTTCCGGTGACAGGCTTTTCTCAGTTCTGTTGCTTTATTTTTCAGTGCTGCTCTGCAAACCTTGCTGTGACTCTGGGCTAGGCCTGGCCACTCATCAGGGTAGAGCTGCTGCCATGATAGATACAGCTGTAGGGGGTGCAAGTTGAGTTGGGATACACGTAGCATGTGCGTTACAGGTTGTGTATGCCTGAGTATCTAGTTCACACTAAAATGTCTTGGCTGTATGCATGTGGTGGCTGGAATCCCTTTGCATTGTAGAAGCAAGGTTCAGAGCCCGAAAGTAAGGGAACGCAAAATGATGAAAAAAAGAAGAAATGATCTATGGAAAATTAATTGTGATAGATGTTCTTTGATCCTGGAAAATCATAACAATAGTTTTGGGGGGGGGAAAGGAAAAAAAAGCAGGTAACTGTCAAAATGTTAGCTAAGTACACTAAACACTAACACACCTGTATATACGTATGTATATATACAGGTATGTAATATACCTGTAGTGGAACACTGTTGAGAAGGTACATCCTCTATTGTCACACCACCAGCATCGGCCTCTGATATTGTGGACGAATATAATCAAATAGGAGACGTTACTGTTGAAGCACACCTCATACATACACGTTGAATCAGCTGTACAACTTTCTCTTCAAAGGCATAATTTGCTTAGGCGATCGACACCATCAGTAAGAACATCTATTGTATAATGCACCAAGATCTACCTGACTTCCTAGTAATCGAGGTGCTGAGACTGTGCCTTGTCAACTTAATCAGTGTATATTGATTTTATATTGCTTTTGCCACAGTGCATTTGGTGTGTTGATTTTATGGCCACCAGACACTCACTCAGCCTCTCTCTCACTCCCCCTCCACAGAAAGCCAGAGAGAGAGGGGAAAGCCCATGGGAATATTACCTCAGAAGTAAAACATATTTCACTTAGGGAAGATAAATTTCATTTATTCTTCCCATTCCCTGCTCAGCAGGTCTTCCTCACCCCTCCGTTTCTGACTCCTTCATCTGTTGCAGAGTAGCTCCTCTGCGCTTTCCCTTCCTCCTCACACCTCTCCCCGATCCAGCATACGCTCTTCAGGAGCTGCAGGGTGAGCGTTGCTGGGGGCACGTAGCACCTTCTCCATGACCTTCTTACAAGGTGTTCCCACTCTTTTGTGGGATCTTTCTTCTGAGCTCCACTCCCTCTGAGCTGCCTGCTCATTGGCTAATGGGTCCTGTGGGGCAGTAGGAGTGAGTAGCAGTGGACTGGAACTAGTTGTGTCTAGCACCCCAGTTTCATACCACACATCAGCATTATGGCAGGCCTTTCCACAACTGGACACCTGCACTCAGGGCAATACTCTTGTGATCTGAAAGGTCAAAAGAAGGTTTCAGAAAGCTGAGTTGGGATTGTGTAAACGTACAACACGTGTATTGATTCAAATTACATTGATGTTTATTAGGAGTACAATGTTAGTTCGATTGTTCAGGAGGTGTAGACTCTATAATAATTGATTCTTACAAAATCAGAATCATTTTAAACAGCCTAAATTTTCAAAGCACTCATTGAACTGTACATAAGCTTTATTTGAGAAGCCCCTTATGCAAAAAGCCACTTTTTCTAGTGGATGAGCACACACACTTTCTCTCAAAACAGTTTAATAAAAGGTTTATCTTAGTGAAAGTTAAAAGATTTTCAATGAAGTTGTTTTGGAGGTTATTCTTCTTACCAGACAGTGGCATGAAGATGTTGATTGGCTTTTTACTGTGTAGCTTACAGTGCAGATGCTAGGTGGGAGCCTGCTCAGTATCTTTCTTGGTAATTTATGTAATGTAATTTATATTTGCATCAAAAGACAATTTTTCATTTTTTGTATCATCAGTAGCACTGGAACTTAGCTTTACCTTTTGGGCTTTTGATGACCTAGAGTATCAAGATATCTTTCCTTCAAGTATTTCTGATGTACAGTAAAATCAAATATTTTCCTTTTAGCTGTTTTAAAAGAGTTTGGCAGCATTGAATGTTTTTTGGTACTCAATCCAGTTCTTTGATCTTCCTCCAACATGACCTAATTCTGTTTAGAAGTTGTTGTGTTTAAGTGGAAAGAACGGACTTGTGGATAAGACAAAGCAGTACTCCCCTAGCATCTGATTCACCAACTGCTCTTGCATGCATGCAGTTTCTCCAAAGGCGATAAAGGATTACATATTTTCTATGGATATTTTCTATGAGAATTCTTTTTTTGCCTGTGAATATACAAAATCTGAACATCCATGCTGCTTGTGATTTCATGCTCCTTCTGAAAATTCTTGCTTTTTTCCAGACAAGAAAACGTATATTTGTGTGATCCATGTTTTACTATTTTTAGATAAAGTGATGACCGTTAGTCTTCTCAGTAAGACTGACATTCACTACCTAATTTTTCCATAAGAGCGCAATCCTTATTCTTGAGATGTAGTTAATATAGCGAGGCTAGAAATGATGGAAGCCACACCGAGCTTGGTCACTACTTTAAAGGTATCATTTTAAATCGTGTCTATTGAAAGTGAAAATGCCTAGTCATTTTTGTAAGCTGGTTGAGCTTATTTTGATAGCATACGTTTAAAGCGTTGATCTGAATGATCTTTTGTAAAATCTGGTGATATTCAGAAGGCAGACACCTTTGAAGTCTATAGAATAATATCACTTAGTTATACCAGTTATTAATCCACGTTTGCTCATGTTACTCATCCTTTTATCTGAAGATTGGGTTTCATTATATTATTGAAGTTAAGGGAAATAAAGCAAAATTGATTTTCAAATGGATTCTAAGATTTCATTTCTGTTTTTAATCCCTCTGTAGAGGAAGACAGCATGTCAAGTGATGCAATTTTACACAGTAGATTGAGGCCATGATCTTGGCTTTATAAACAAATACAGCAACAGTGGTAGTGAGAATCCTTGATTTTATTTTCATGCAGCTTGAATGGTCTTCTCTTACTTTTCTTTACTTATTATTACTATTTATTTGTATCATTTTTATTTATTTATTTGTTTATTTATGCAAGTTCTGAAAATAATCAACTGGTTTTCCTTGGCCAAAACAAAACACCATGAGGTTTCCATCAGGTGGCCATGGCCTCTTAATTGTTTGTTACTGCTAGTGGCTTCTGCTCTACTAATCAGTTTGTAGATGAACTGTTGAAGAATAATGAGGTTTCCTTAGTTGAGTGAAGTATCAGAATATCAGTGAAAAGGTGTCTGTAGTAAATATTTTTCATATTTGCATTAAAGATCATAATACAAACAGATTTCTGAGATGGACATATACTGAAGTCACTTGGAAGCAGACACACAAACAGAACAACCAAGCTAAAACAACCAACTCAGCCCTCCCAAGCCCCCCTGTCCTCCCTACCCCCAACAACAAACAAACAAACAAACAAACAAACAAACAAAAACTTAAGCAACAGCAATACAGATAGACAAACAAAAATTAAAAAAAAAAAAAGAAAGAAAGAAAGAAAAAAGAAACGAAGAACAAGAAAAGGGAAACACACAATGGAAACTATGAAAAAGACAATGAGAGATACAGAGTGATGGGGAAGAAAATTGTCAGCAATACCTGTAGACAGTATCTTCTAGAACTAACAATGCAAAGGCAGGTATATATATGCAATAATAACACCAAGAACAAGATCACTACTGCATTCTAATTCATAAGTCATTCTCTTCTATGAGGCAGTTCTTTTGCTTAGTACACAATCCTGGAATGCAATGAAATAGCAAGTATCAACTAGTAACAGTGTTACACTATCTCCAGCTCTAAAATTAGACTCCTTATCTGGTTTGGACTAACGGGCTTTTGTGTGCTCCCCTCAGAGAAAGGGAAGAGTGCTTTGAGCATTAGCATTTGAAAAGTGTCTGTTTCCCTGGGGAGATAAGGAGTCACTTGAGCTTTTGAATACCTGCACCTCCTCCTCCCTTAGTGTAGGTCTCTCATTGTATTGAAAAAATGAGCGACAGCATTGCCACCATGAAAAGTGAAGATGTATTATTTGATCTTTTAGAAAAACATGGTGCTCGACCCTCTTTATCAGGTATGGATTGGGCACGACAGAACTGGTATAACTTGCAGAGTGTTTCGGACCGTATTAGTGTTCTGCAAAACAATGCTCGTACCCGAGCTGGAAAAGGAAAGTCGTTTATTTGTGCCGTACCAGAGAGAGAGGGGAAAGCCCATGGGAAGAAAGTGGCTTCTTATTCCACATTTATGCACACTTAGTAGATAAGATGAAATCCTCAAGAAGTACCAAAATGGTAACTTTTGTATTATAGACTATTCTGTTCTGCCAAGAGGCCCTCAGCAAAAGAACAACTTAAGGGGCCTCTGACAGGAGGTCAAACTGTCCCTCTTTTGGATTAGGAGGAATGCAAGTGATGCTCCCCTACATTTTTTCTTCCAACTTACCTCTATCCCAGGACAGCAGGGGTCCAGGAATAATGGCCTAGTGCAGAATGAGCAAATGTGAGAATTAGCAATATGCGCTTAGCTAGCAACAGTTCATCTTTAGGCAAACATGGCTAGGCTAGGCTACAATTCCAATTGTATTGTGCTATATTGCATTCTCTCACACTGTGCTATAATATCTAGTAAATTAATTTTCTCCCTTAGCTCGTTGCCGCTGTTTTGTGTTCAGAACCATCACAGGGGGTGGGTCCATGGGTCCCCCTGTGCCATTTAGTCAAGGATCCAGGTCGAACCGGGCCAGAGCTGTGACCATGCTGTATCTGAATAACCGTGTAAAAGGCACTAAGTGCACTGAGCAGGACTTCTGCTCCTCCGTACGTTTTTGTTGAGTTTGTAATATAGAGTTGGTTGTATTGAAACGGAGCTTAATTGTAACTTTCCTAAAATCAGAATGCTGTAATGTCATAATTCCAAAGATGCTCGCTGTATGTTTCCCATTTGCAAGTATTTATAGCTGACCTACTGTTACTGAATCCTCGCTAATTTTATATTTACTTTTATTCTTTAAAAGATACAGCTATTAAGTGAGAAGATGAAAAGTTCATTGTACTCTGCAGAGCAGAAAGACAATTTTCTTTGTACGACTGGCAGAACAGCCCCATGGCAGGATTTGTAGGGTGAGTTAAAACCTTGTTCTGGACTAACTTCTCACATAGAGAAGACACGAAAGCTGCTTGCAGTTCCAAAATGGGGGACGTATGGCAGAATAATTAATATTGACCTTCAAAGGTAAATACAGGACAAAGGATGTTGTACCAAAGGCCAGGACATGCCCCAGCATAAGTGGAGGTGTTTGACTCAAGACAAAAACGCAGCCTGTATCCTCCCACTGAAGGCAGACCCACCACTCCTCATACCTTTTAAACATCTGTACTACTCCCCTTGAGGCTGTGAAGTCCACAGGACCACTGGTAGGAGCATCAACACTTCAGCGTGCTTCAGTGTCTACGAGGGTATGTCATGACACCAGGTGGTGGAGTGCTGAAATTCTGGGAACCAGGGAACCCAAACCCAAACTGAAGAAGAGAAGCCTCCAGAAGGAACATCAAGTACTGTTCCAACAGAACCATAAGAAGACTGTCAACAATCACCTTGCAACAATCACCTGTCAATCACATCATTGATAGGTACTGTACCTGCATCGCGATGCACGTTGTACTTCATGTTTCCAAAACAGCAGGAGTTGAGCCCTGACCTCCTCACTCTTTGGTTCAGGCAGTGACCTGGCAACTCTGCTGCACTCCATCCCTTCACAGCCTGAACCAATGATTGAACATTAGTGGAGAGGTCAAGGCTCTCCCAGGGAGCTCAGGTGCAAGCAATGATTGGAAAAGGTGCTTTTATTTAAGTGTTAGCAGCAGAGGGAGCAGTATCTCTCTGAGTTTGCTCTTCTTTTGAGTTGTTACTAGTTTCTGGAAGGGGTGAGCTAATTTTTCTTTGTTACCTGCTGCTATGGTTCTTGTAGGTTATGTATGGTTACCTGTTAGGTATGGTCATATGGCCTTGTATGGTTACCTGCTATGGCGCTTATCTCCCGTTAGAAAGCACTGTCATTACCTTCTTTTGCCATGTGACTTTGTTGAAAATATTTTCTTCCGGTGACAGGCTTTTCTCAGTTCTGTTGCTTTATTTTTCAGTGCTGCTCTGCAAACCTTGCTGTGACTCTGGGCTAGGCCTGGCCACTCATCAGGGTAGAGCTGCTGCCATGATAGATACAGCTGTAGGGGGTGCAAGTTGAGTTGGGATACACGTAGCATGTGCGTTACAGGTTGTGTATGCCTGAGTATCTAGTTCACACTAAAATGTCTTGGCTGTATGCATGTGGTGGCTGGAATCCCTTTGCATTGTAGAAGCAAGGTTCAGAGCCCGAAAGTAAGGGAACGCAAAATGATGAAAAAAAGAAGAAATGATCTATGGAAAATTAATTGTGATAGATGTTCTTTGATCCTGGAAAATCATAACAATAGTTTTGGGGGGGGGAAAGGAAAAAAAAGCAGGTAACTGTCAAAATGTTAGCTAAGTACACTAAACACTAACACACCTGTATATACGTATGTATATATACAGGTATGTAATATACCTGTAGTGGAACACTGTTGAGAAGGTACATCCTCTATTGTCACACCACCAGCATCGGCCTCTGATATTGTGGACGAATATAATCAAATAGGAGACGTTACTGTTGAAGCACACCTCATACATACACGTTGAATCAGCTGTACAACTTTCTCTTCAAAGGCATAATTTGCTTAGGCGATCGACACCATCAGTAAGAACATCTATTGTATAATGCACCAAGATCTACCTGACTTCCTAGTAATCGAGGTGCTGAGACTGTGCCTTGTCAACTTAATCAGTGTATATTGATTTTATATTGCTTTTGCCACAGTGCATTTGGTGTGTTGATTTTATGGCCACCAGACACTCACTCAGCCTCTCTCTCACTCCCCCTCCACAGAAAGCCAGAGAGAGAGGGGAAAGCCCATGGGAATATTACCTCAGAAGTAAAACATATTTCACTTAGGGAAGATAAATTTCATTTATTCTTCCCATTCCCTGCTCAGCAGGTCTTCCTCACCCCTCCGTTTCTGACTCCTTCATCTGTTGCAGAGTAGCTCCTCTGCGCTTTCCCTTCCTCCTCACACCTCTCCCCGATCCAGCATACGCTCTTCAGGAGCTGCAGGGTGAGCGTTGCTGGGGGCACGTAGCACCTTCTCCATGACCTTCTTACAAGGTGTTCCCACTCTTTTGTGGGATCTTTCTTCTGAGCTCCACTCCCTCTGAGCTGCCTGCTCATTGGCTAATGGGTCCTGTGGGGCAGTAGGAGTGAGTAGCAGTGGACTGGAACTAGTTGTGTCTAGCACCCCAGTTTCATACCACACATCAGCATTATGGCAGGCCTTTCCACAACTGGACACCTGCACTCAGGGCAATACTCTTGTGATCTGAAAGGTCAAAAGAAGGTTTCAGAAAGCTGAGTTGGGATTGTGTAAACGTACAACACGTGTATTGATTCAAATTACATTGATGTTTATTAGGAGTACAATGTTAGTTCGATTGTTCAGGAGGTGTAGACTCTATAATAATTGATTCTTACAAAATCAGAATCATTTTAAACAGCCTAAATTTTCAAAGCACTCATTGAACTGTACATAAGCTTTATTTGAGAAGCCCCTTATGCAAAAAGCCACTTTTTCTAGTGGATGAGCACACACACTTTCTCTCAAAACAGTTTAATAAAAGGTTTATCTTAGTGAAAGTTAAAAGATTTTCAATGAAGTTGTTTTGGAGGTTATTCTTCTTACCAGACAGTGGCATGAAGATGTTGATTGGCTTTTTACTGTGTAGCTTACAGTGCAGATGCTAGGTGGGAGCCTGCTCAGTATCTTTCTTGGTAATTTATGTAATGTAATTTATATTTGCATCAAAAGACAATTTTTCATTTTTTGTATCATCAGTAGCACTGGAACTTAGCTTTACCTTTTGGGCTTTTGATGACCTAGAGTATCAAGATATCTTTCCTTCAAGTATTTCTGATGTACAGTAAAATCAAATATTTTCCTTTTAGCTGTTTTAAAAGAGTTTGGCAGCATTGAATGTTTTTTGGTACTCAATCCAGTTCTTTGATCTTCCTCCAACATGACCTAATTCTGTTTAGAAGTTGTTGTGTTTAAGTGGAAAGAACGGACTTGTGGATAAGACAAAGCAGTACTCCCCTAGCATCTGATTCACCAACTGCTCTTGCATGCATGCAGTTTCTCCAAAGGCGATAAAGGATTACATATTTTCTATGGATATTTTCTATGAGAATTCTTTTTTTGCCTGTGAATATACAAAATCTGAACATCCATGCTGCTTGTGATTTCATGCTCCTTCTGAAAATTCTTGCTTTTTTCCAGACAAGAAAACGTATATTTGTGTGATCCATGTTTTACTATTTTTAGATAAAGTGATGACCGTTAGTCTTCTCAGTAAGACTGACATTCACTACCTAATTTTTCCATAAGAGCGCAATCCTTATTCTTGAGATGTAGTTAATATAGCGAGGCTAGAAATGATGGAAGCCACACCGAGCTTGGTCACTACTTTAAAGGTATCATTTTAAATCGTGTCTATTGAAAGTGAAAATGCCTAGTCATTTTTGTAAGCTGGTTGAGCTTATTTTGATAGCATACGTTTAAAGCGTTGATCTGAATGATCTTTTGTAAAATCTGGTGATATTCAGAAGGCAGACACCTTTGAAGTCTATAGAATAATATCACTTAGTTATACCAGTTATTAATCCACGTTTGCTCATGTTACTCATCCTTTTATCTGAAGATTGGGTTTCATTATATTATTGAAGTTAAGGGAAATAAAGCAAAATTGATTTTCAAATGGATTCTAAGATTTCATTTCTGTTTTTAATCCCTCTGTAGAGGAAGACAGCATGTCAAGTGATGCAATTTTACACAGTAGATTGAGGCCATGATCTTGGCTTTATAAACAAATACAGCAACAGTGGTAGTGAGAATCCTTGATTTTATTTTCATGCAGCTTGAATGGTCTTCTCTTACTTTTCTTTACTTATTATTACTATTTATTTGTATCATTTTTATTTATTTATTTGTTTATTTATGCAAGTTCTGAAAATAATCAACTGGTTTTCCTTGGCCAAAACAAAACACCATGAGGTTTCCATCAGGTGGCCATGGCCTCTTAATTGTTTGTTACTGCTAGTGGCTTCTGCTCTACTAATCAGTTTGTAGATGAACTGTTGAAGAATAATGAGGTTTCCTTAGTTGAGTGAAGTATCAGAATATCAGTGAAAAGGTGTCTGTAGTAAATATTTTTCATATTTGCATTAAAGATCATAATACAAACAGATTTCTGAGATGGACATATACTGAAGTCACTTGGAAGCAGACACACAAACAGAACAACCAAGCTAAAACAACCAACTCAGCCCTCCCAAGCCCCCCTGTCCTCCCTACCCCCAACAACAAACAAACAAACAAACAAACAAACAAAAACTTAAGCAACAGCAATACAGATAGACAAACAAAAATTAAAAAAAAAAAAAAGAAAGAAAGAAAGAAAAAAGAAACGAAGAACAAGAAAAGGGAAACACACAATGGAAACTATGAAAAAGACAATGAGAGATACAGAGTGATGGGGAAGAAAATTGTCAGCAATACCTGTAGACAGTATCTTCTAGAACTAACAATGCAAAGGCAGGTATATATATGCAATAATAACACCAAGAACAAGATCACTACTGCATTCTAATTCATAAGTCATTCTCTTCTATGAGGCAGTTCTTTTGCTTAGTACACAATCCTGGAATGCAATGAAATAGCAAGTATCAACTAGTAACAGTGTTACACTATCTCCAGCTCTAAAATTAGACTCCTTATCTGGTTTGGACTAACGGGCTTTTGTGTGCTCCCCTCAGAGAAAGGGAAGAGTGCTTTGAGCATTAGCATTTGAAAAGTGTCTGTTTCCCTGGGGAGATAAGGAGTCACTTGAGCTTTTGAATACCTGCACCTCCTCCTCCCTTAGTGTAGGTCTCTCATTGTATTGAAAAAATGAGCGACAGCATTGCCACCATGAAAAGTGAAGATGTATTATTTGATCTTTTAGAAAAACATGGTGCTCGACCCTCTTTATCAGGTATGGATTGGGCACGACAGAACTGGTATAACTTGCAGAGTGTTTCGGACCGTATTAGTGTTCTGCAAAACAATGCTCGTACCCGAGCTGGAAAAGGAAAGTCGTTTATTTGTGCCGTACCAGAGAGAGAGGGGAAAGCCCATGGGAAGAAAGTGGCTTCTTATTCCACATTTATGCACACTTAGTAGATAAGATGAAATCCTCAAGAAGTACCAAAATGGTAACTTTTGTATTATAGACTATTCTGTTCTGCCAAGAGGCCCTCAGCAAAAGAACAACTTAAGGGGCCTCTGACAGGAGGTCAAACTGTCCCTCTTTTGGATTAGGAGGAATGCAAGTGATGCTCCCCTACATTTTTTCTTCCAACTTACCTCTATCCCAGGACAGCAGGGGTCCAGGAATAATGGCCTAGTGCAGAATGAGCAAATGTGAGAATTAGCAATATGCGCTTAGCTAGCAACAGTTCATCTTTAGGCAAACATGGCTAGGCTAGGCTACAATTCCAATTGTATTGTGCTATATTGCATTCTCTCACACTGTGCTATAATATCTAGTAAATTAATTTTCTCCCTTAGCTCGTTGCCGCTGTTTTGTGTTCAGAACCATCACAGGGGGTGGGTCCATGGGTCCCCCTGTGCCATTTAGTCAAGGATCCAGGTCGAACCGGGCCAGAGCTGTGACCATGCTGTATCTGAATAACCGTGTAAAAGGCACTAAGTGCACTGAGCAGGACTTCTGCTCCTCCGTACGTTTTTGTTGAGTTTGTAATATAGAGTTGGTTGTATTGAAACGGAGCTTAATTGTAACTTTCCTAAAATCAGAATGCTGTAATGTCATAATTCCAAAGATGCTCGCTGTATGTTTCCCATTTGCAAGTATTTATAGCTGACCTACTGTTACTGAATCCTCGCTAATTTTATATTTACTTTTATTCTTTAAAAGATACAGCTGTTAAGTGAGAAGATGAAAAGTTCATTGTACTCTGCAGAGCAGAAAGACAATTTTCTTTGTACGACTGGCAGAACAGCCCCATGGCAGGATTTGTAGGGTGAGTTAAAACCTTGTTCTGGACTAACTTCTCACATAGAGAAGACACGAAAGCTGCTTGCAGTTCCAAAATGGGGGACGTATGGCAGAATAATTAATATTGACCTTCAAAGGTAAATACAGGACAAAGGATGTTGTACCAAAGGCCAGGACATGCCCCAGCATAAGTGGAGGTGTTTGACTCAAGACAAAAACGCAGCCTGTATCCTCCCACTGAAGGCAGACCCACCACTCCTCATACCTTTTAAACATCTGTACTACTCCCCTTGAGGCTGTGAAGTCCACAGGACCACTGGTAGGAGCATCAACACTTCAGCGTGCTTCAGTGTCTACGAGGGTATGTCATGACACCAGGTGGTGGAGTGCTGAAATTCTGGGAACCAGGGAACCCAAACCCAAACTGAAGAAGAGAAGCCTCCAGAAGGAACATCAAGTACTGTTCCAACAGAACCATAAGAAGACTGTCAACAATCACCTTGCAACAATCACCTGTCAATCACATCATTGATAGGTACTGTACCTGCATCGCGATGCACGTTGTACTTCATGTTTCCAAAACAGCAGGAGTTGAGCCCTGACCTCCTCACTCTTTGGTTCAGGCAGTGACCTGGCAACTCTGCTGCACTCCATCCCTTCACAGCCTGAACCAATGATTGAACATTAGTGGAGAGGTCAAGGCTCTCCCAGGGAGCTCAGGTGCAAGCAATGATTGGAAAAGGTGCTTTTATTTAAGTGTTAGCAGCAGAGGGAGCAGTATCTCTCTGAGTTTGCTCTTCTTTTGAGTTGTTACTAGTTTCTGGAAGGGGTGAGCTAATTTTTCTTTGTTACCTGCTGCTATGGTTCTTGTAGGTTATGTATGGTTACCTGTTAGGTATGGTCATATGGCCTTGTATGGTTACCTGCTATGGCGCTTATCTCCCGTTAGAAAGCACTGTCATTACCTTCTTTTGCCATGTGACTTTGTTGAAAATATTTTCTTCCGGTGACAGGCTTTTCTCAGTTCTGTTGCTTTATTTTTCAGTGCTGCTCTGCAAACCTTGCTGTGACTCTGGGCTAGGCCTGGCCACTCATCAGGGTAGAGCTGCTGCCATGATAGATACAGCTGTAGGGGGTGCAAGTTGAGTTGGGATACACGTAGCATGTGCGTTACAGGTTGTGTATGCCTGAGTATCTAGTTCACACTAAAATGTCTTGGCTGTATGCATGTGGTGGCTGGAATCCCTTTGCATTGTAGAAGCAAGGTTCAGAGCCCGAAAGTAAGGGAACGCAAAATGATGAAAAAAAGAAGAAATGATCTATGGAAAATTAATTGTGATAGATGTTCTTTGATCCTGGAAAATCATAACAATAGTTTTGGGGGGGGGAAAGGAAAAAAAAGCAGGTAACTGTCAAAATGTTAGCTAAGTACACTAAACACTAACACACCTGTATATACGTATGTATATATACAGGTATGTAATATACCTGTAGTGGAACACTGTTGAGAAGGTACATCCTCTATTGTCACACCACCAGCATCGGCCTCTGATATTGTGGACGAATATAATCAAATAGGAGACGTTACTGTTGAAGCACACCTCATACATACACGTTGAATCAGCTGTACAACTTTCTCTTCAAAGGCATAATTTGCTTAGGCGATCGACACCATCAGTAAGAACATCTATTGTATAATGCACCAAGATCTACCTGACTTCCTAGTAATCGAGGTGCTGAGACTGTGCCTTGTCAACTTAATCAGTGTATATTGATTTTATATTGCTTTTGCCACAGTGCATTTGGTGTGTTGATTTTATGGCCACCAGACACTCACTCAGCCTCTCTCTCACTCCCCCTCCACAGAAAGCCAGAGAGAGAGGGGAAAGCCCATGGGAATATTACCTCAGAAGTAAAACATATTTCACTTAGGGAAGATAAATTTCATTTATTCTTCCCATTCCCTGCTCAGCAGGTCTTCCTCACCCCTCTGTTTCTGACTCCTTCATCTGTTGCAGAGTAGCTCCTCTGCGCTTTCCCTTCCTCCTCACACCTCTCCCCGATCCAGCATACGCTCTTCAGGAGCTGCAGGGTGAGCGTTGCTGGGGGCACGTAGCACCTTCTCCATGACCTTCTTACAAGGTGTTCCCACTCTTTTGTGGGATCTTTCTTCTGAGCTCCACTCCCTCTGAGCTGCCTGCTCATTGGCTAATGGGTCCTGTGGGGCAGTAGGAGTGAGTAGCAGTGGACTGGAACTAGTTGTGTCTAGCACCCCAGTTTCATACCACACATCAGCATTATGGCAGGCCTTTCCACAACAGGACACCTGCACTCAGGGCAATACTCTTGTGATCTGAAAGGTCAAAAGAAGGTTTCAGAAAGCTGAGTTGGGATTGTGTAAACGTACAACACGTGTATTGATTCAAATTACATTGATGTTTATTAGGAGTACAATGTTAGTTCGATTGTTCAGGAGGTGTAGACTCTATAATAATTGATTCTTACAAAATCAGAATCATTTTAAACAGCCTAAATTTTCAAAGCACTCATTGAACGTCTCCTATTTGATTATATTCGTCCACAATATCAGAGGCCGATGCTGGTGGTGTGACAATAGAGGATGTACCTTCTCAACAGTGTTCCACTACAGGTATATTACATACCTGTATATATACATACGTATATACAGGTGTGTTAGTGTTTAGTGTACTTAGCTAACATTTTGACAGTTACCTGCTTTTTTTTCCTTTCCCCCCCCCCAAAACTATTGTTATGATTTTCCAGGATCAAAGAACATCTATCACAATTAATTTTCCATAGATCATTTCTTCTTTTTTTCATCATTTTGCGTTCCCTTACTTTCGGGCTCTGAACCTTGCTTCTACAATGCAAAGGGATTCCAGCCACCACATGCATACAGCCAAGACATTTTAGTGTGAACTAGATACTCAGGCATACACAACCTGTAACGCACATGCTACGTGTATCCCAACTCAACTTGCACCCCCTACAGCTGTATCTATCATGGCAGCAGCTCTACCCTGATGAGTGGCCAGGCCTAGCCCAGAGTCACAGCAAGGTTTGCAGAGCAGCACTGAAAAATAAAGCAACAGAACTGAGAAAAGCCTGTCACCGGAAGAAAATATTTTCAACAAAGTCACATGGCAAAAGAAGGTAATGACAGTGCTTTCTAACGGGAGATAAGCGCCATAGCAGGTAACCATACAAGGCCATATGACCATACCTAACAGGTAACCATACATAACCTACAAGAACCATAGCAGCAGGTAACAAAGAAAAATTAGCTCACCCCTTCCAGAAACTAGTAACAACTCAAAAGAAGAGCAAACTCAGAGAGATACTGCTCCCTCTGCTGCTAACACTTAAATAAAAGCACCTTTTCCAATCATTGCTTGCACCTGAGCTCCCTGGGAGAGCCTTGACCTCTCCACTAATGTTCAATCATTGGTTCAGGCTGTGAAGGGATGGAGTGCAGCAGAGTTGCCAGGTCACTGCCTGAACCAAAGAGTGAGTAGGTCAGGGCTCAACTCCTGCTGTTTTGGAAACATGAAGTACAACGTGCATCGCGATGCAGGTACAGTACCTATCAATGATGTGATTGACAGGTGATTGTTGCAAGGTGATTGTTGACAGTCTTCTTATGGTTCTGTTGGAACAGTACTTGATGTTCCTTCTGGAGGCTTCTCTTCTTCAGTTTGGGTTTGGGTTCCCTGGTTCCCAGAATTTCAGCACTCCACCACCTGGTGTCATGACATACCCTCGTAGACACTGAAGCACGCTGAAGTGTTGATGCTCCTACCAGTGGTCCTGTGGACTTCACAGCCTCAAGGGGAGTAGTACAGATGTTTAAAAGGTATGAGGAGTGGTGGGTCTGCCTTCAGTGGGAGGATACAGGCTGCGTTTTTGTCTTGAGTCAAACACCTCCACTTATGCTGGGGCATGTCCTGGCCTTTGGTACAACATCCTTTGTCCTGTATTTACCTTTGAAGGTCAATATTAATTATTCTGCCATACGTCCCCCATTTTGGAACTGCAAGCAGCTTTCGTGTCTTCTCTATGTGAGAAGTTAGTCCAGAACAAGGTTTTAACTCACCCTACAAATCCTGCCATGGGGCTGTTCTGCCAGTCGTACAAAGAAAATTGTCTTTCTGCTCTGCAGAGTACAATGAACTTTTCATCTTCTCACTTAACAGCTGTATCTTTTAAAGAATAAAAGTAAATATAAAATTAGCGAGGATTCAGTAACAGTAGGTCAGCTATAAATACTTGCAAATGGGAAACATACAGCGAGCATCTTTGGAATTATGACATTACAGCATTCTGATTTTAGGAAAGTTACAATTAAGCTCCGTTTCAATACAACCAACTCTATATTACAAACTCAACAAAAACGTACGGAGGAGCAGAAGTCCTGCTCAGTGCACTTAGTGCCTTTTACACGGTTATTCAGATACAGCATGGTCACAGCTCTGGCCCGGTTCGACCTGGATCCTTGACTAAATGGCACAGGGGGACCCATGGACCCACCCCCTGTGATGGTTCTGAACACAAAACAGCGGCAACGAGCTAAGGGAGAAAATTAATTTACTAGATATTATAGCACAGTGTGAGAGAATGCAATATAGCACAATACAATTGGAATTGTAGCCTAGCCTAGCCATGTTTGCCTAAAGATGAACTGTTGCTAGCTAAGCGCATATTGCTAATTCTCACATTTGCTCATTCTGCACTAGGCCATTATTCCTGGACCCCTGCTGTCCTGGGATAGAGGTAAGTTGGAAGAAAAAATGTAGGGGAGCATCACTTGCATTCCTCCTAATCCAAAAGAGGGACAGTTTGACCTCCTGTCAGAGGCCCCTTAAGTTGTTCTTTTGCTGAGGGCCTCTTGGCAGAACAGAATAGTCTATAATACAAAAGTTACCATTTTGGTACTTCTTGAGGATTTCATCTTATCTACTAAGTGTGCATAAATGTGGAATAAGAAGCCACTTTCTTCCCATGGGCTTTCCCCTCTCTCTCTGGTACGGCACAAATAAACGACTTTCCTTTTCCAGCTCGGGTACGAGCATTGTTTTGCAGAACACTAATACGGTCCGAAACACTCTGCAAGTTATACCAGTTCTGTCGTGCCCAATCCATACCTGATAAAGAGGGTCGAGCACCATGTTTTTCTAAAAGATCAAATAATACATCTTCACTTTTCATGGTGGCAATGCTGTCGCTCATTTTTTCAATACAATGAGAGACCTACACTAAGGGAGGAGGAGGTGCAGGTATTCAAAAGCTCAAGTGACTCCTTATCTCCCCAGGGAAACAGACACTTTTCAAATGCTAATGCTCAAAGCACTCTTCCCTTTCTCTGAGGGGAGCACACAAAAGCCCGTTAGTCCAAACCAGATAAGGAGTCTAATTTTAGAGCTGGAGATAGTGTAACACTGTTACTAGTTGATACTTGCTATTTCATTGCATTCCAGGATTGTGTACTAAGCAAAAGAACTGCCTCATAGAAGAGAATGACTTATGAATTAGAATGCAGTAGTGATCTTGTTCTTGGTGTTATTATTGCATATATATACCTGCCTTTGCATTGTTAGTTCTAGAAGATACTGTCTACAGGTATTGCTGACAATTTTCTTCCCCATCACTCTGTATCTCTCATTGTCTTTTTCATAGTTTCCATTGTGTGTTTCCCTTTTCTTGTTCTTCGTTTCTTTTTTCTTTCTTTCTTTCTTTTTTTTTTTTTTAATTTTGTTTGTCTATCTGTGATTGCTGTTGCTTAAGTTTTTGTTTGTTTGTTTGTTTGTTTGTTTGTTGTTGGGGGGGTAGGGAGGACAGGGGGCTTGGGAGGGCTGAGTTGGTTGTTTTAGCTTGGTTGTTCTGTTTGTGTGTCCTGCTTCCAAGTGACTTCAGTATATGTCCATCTCAGAAATCTGTTTGTATTATGATCTTAATGCAAATATGAAAAATATTTACTACAGACACCTTTTCACTGATATTCTGATACTTCACTCAACTAAGGAAACCTCATTATTCTTCAACAGTTCATCTACAAACTGATTAGTAGAGCAGAAGCCACTAGCAGTAACAAACAATTAAGAGGCCATGGCCACCTGATGGAAACCTCATGGTGTTTTGTTTTGGCCAAGGAAAACCAGTTGATTATTTTCAGAACTTGCATAAATAAACAAATAAATAAATAAAAATGATACAAATAAATAGTAATAATAAGTAAAGAAAAGTAAGAGAAGACCATTCAAGCTGCATGAAAATAAAATCAAGGATTCTCACTACCACTGTTGCTGTATTTGTTTATAAAGCCAAGATCATGGCCTCAACCTACTGTGTAAACTACTGTGTAAAATTGCATCACTTGACATGCTGTCTTCCTCTACAGAGGGATTAAAAACAGAAATGAAATCTTAGAATCCATTTGAAAATCAATTTTGCTTTATTTCCCTTAACTTCAATAATATAATGAAACCCAATCTTCAGATAAAAGGATGAGTAACATGAGCAAACGTGGATTAATAACTGGTATAACTAAGTGATATTATTCTATAGACTTCAAAGGTGTCTGCCTTCTGAATATCACCAGATTTTACAAAAGATCATTCAGATCAACGCTTTAAACGTATGCTATCAAAATAAGCTCAACCAGCTTACAAAAATGACTAGGCATTTTCACTTTCAATAGACACGATTTAAAATGATACCTTTAAAGTAGTGACCAAGCTCGGTGTGGCTTCCATCATTTCTAGCCTCGCTATATTAACTACATCTCAAGAATAAGGATTGCGCTCTTATGGAAAAATTAGGTAGTGAATGTCAGTCTTACTGAGAAGACTAACGGTCATCACTTTATCTAAAAATAGTAAAACATGGATCACACAAATATACGTTTTCTTGTCTGGAAAAAAGCAAGAATTTTCAGAAGGAGCATGAAATCACAAGCAGCATGGATGTTCAGATTTTGTATATTCACAGGCAAAAAAAGAATTCTCATAGAAAATATCCATAGAAAATATGTAATCCTTTATCGCCTTTGGAGAAACTGCATGCATGCAAGAGCAGTTGGTGAATCAGATGCTAGGGGAGTACTGCTTTGTCTTATCCACAAGTCCGTTCTTTCCACTTAAACACAACAACTTCTAAACAGAATTAGGTCATGTTGGAGGAAGATCAAAGAACTGGATTGAGTACCAAAAAACATTCAATGCTGCCAAACTCTTTTAAAACAGCTAAAAGGAAAATATTTGATTTTACTGTACATCAGAAATACTTGAAGGAAAGATATCTTGATACTCTAGGTCATCAAAAGCCCAAAAGGTAAAGCTAAGTTCCAGTGCTACTGATGATACAAAAAATGAAAAATTGTCTTTTGATGCAAATATAAATTACATTACATAAATTACCAAGAAAGATACTGAGCAGGCTCCCACCTAGCATCTGCACTGTAAGCTACACAGTAAAAAGCCAATCAACATCTTCATGCCACTGTCTGGTAAGAAGAATAACCTCCAAAACAACTTCATTGAAAATCTTTTAACTTTCACTAAGATAAACCTTTTATTAAACTGTTTTGAGAGAAAGTGTGTGTGCTCATCCACTAGAAAAAGTGGCTTTTTGCATAAGGGGCTTCTCAAATAAAGCTTATGTACAGTTCAATGAGTGCTTTGAAAATTTAGGCTGTTTAAAATGATTCTGATTTTGTAAGAATCAATTATTATAGAGTCTACACCTCCTGAACAATCGAACTAACATTGTACTCCTAATAAACATCAATGTAATTTGAATCAATACACGTGTTGTACGTTTACACAATCCCAACTCAGCTTTCTGAAACCTTCTTTTGACCTTTCAGATCACAAGAGTATTGCCCTGAGTGCAGGTGTCCAGTTGTGGAAAGGCCTGCCATAATGCTGATGTGTGGTATGAAACTGGGGTGCTAGACACAACTAGTTCCAGTCCACTGCTACTCACTCCTACTGCCCCACAGGACCCATTAGCCAATGAGCAGGCAGCTCAGAGGGAGTGGAGCTCAGAAGAAAGATCCCACAAAAGAGTGGGAACACCTTGTAAGAAGGTCATGGAGAAGGTGCTACGTGCCCCCAGCAACGCTCACCCTGCAGCTCCTGAAGAGCGTATGCTGGATCGGGGAGAGGTGTGAGGAGGAAGGGAAAGCGCAGAGGAGCTACTCTGCAACAGATGAAGGAGTCAGAAACAGAGGGGTGAGGAAGACCTGCTGAGCAGGGAATGGGAAGAATAAATGAAATTTATCTTCCCTAAGTGAAATATGTTTTACTTCTGAGGTAATATTCCCATGGGCTTTCCCCTCTCTCTCTGGCTTTCTGTGGAGGGGGAGTGAGAGAGAGGCTGAGTGAGTGTCTGGTGGCCATAAAATCAACACACCAAATGCACTGTGGCAAAAGCAATATAAAATCAATATACACTGATTAAGTTGACAAGGCACAGTCTCAGCACCTCGATTACTAGGAAGTCAGGTAGATCTTGGTGCATTATACAATAGATGTTCTTACTGATGGTGTCGATCGCCTAAGCAAATTATGCCTTTGAAGAGAAAGTTGTACAGCTGATTCAACGTGTATGTATGAGGTGTGCTTCAACAGTAACGTCTCCTATTTGATTATATTCGTCCACAATATCAGAGGCCGATGCTGGTGGTGTGACAATAGAGGATGTACCTTCTCAACAGTGTTCCACTACAGGTATATTACATACCTGTATATATACATACGTATATACAGGTGTGTTAGTGTTTAGTGTACTTAGCTAACATTTTGACAGTTACCTGCTTTTTTTTCCTTTCCCCCCCCCAAAACTATTGTTATGATTTTCCAGGATCAAAGAACATCTATCACAATTAATTTTCCATAGATCATTTCTTCTTTTTTTCATCATTTTGCGTTCCCTTACTTTCGGGCTCTGAACCTTGCTTCTACAATGCAAAGGGATTCCAGCCACCACATGCATACAGCCAAGACATTTTAGTGTGAACTAGATACTCAGGCATACACAACCTGTAACGCACATGCTACGTGTATCCCAACTCAACTTGCACCCCCTACAGCTGTATCTATCATGGCAGCAGCTCTACCTTGATGAGTGGCCAGGCCTAGCCCAGAGTCACAGCAAGGTTTGCAGAGCAGCACTGAAAAATAAAGCAACAGAACTGAGAAAAGCCTGTCACCGGAAGAAAATATTTTCAACAAAGTCACATGGCAAAAGAAGGTAATGACAGTGCTTTCTAACGGGAGATAAGCGCCATAGCAGGTAACCATACAAGGCCATATGACCATACCTAACAGGTAACCATACATAACCTACAAGAACCATAGCAGCAGGTAACAAAGAAAAATTAGCTCACCCCTTCCAGAAACTAGTAACAACTCAAAAGAAGAGCAAACTCAGAGAGATACTGCTCCCTCTGCTGCTAACACTTAAATAAAAGCACCTTTTCCAATCATTGCTTGCACCTGAGCTCCCTGGGAGAGCCTTGACCTCTCCACTAATGTTCAATCATTGGTTCAGGCTGTGAAGGGATGGAGTGCAGCAGAGTTGCCAGGTCACTGCCTGAACCAAAGAGTGAGTAGGTCAGGGCTCAACTCCTGCTGTTTTGGAAACATGAAGTACAACGTGCATCGCGATGCAGGTACAGTACCTATCAATGATGTGATTGACAGGTGATTGTTGCAAGGTGATTGTTGACAGTCTTCTTATGGTTCTGTTGGAACAGTACTTGATGTTCCTTCTGGAGGCTTCTCTTCTTCAGTTTGGGTTTGGGTTCCCTGGTTCCCAGAATTTCAGCACTCCACCACCTGGTGTCATGACATACCCTCGTAGACACTGAAGCACGCTGAAGTGTTGATGCTCCTACCAGTGGTCCTGTGGACTTCACAGCCTCAAGGGGAGTAGTACAGATGTTTAAAAGGTATGAGGAGTGGTGGGTCTGCCTTCTGCTTTCACCTGTGCTCCCATGGCTGACATATTGCTTGCCTCAGGTGGTCAATAAGAGGTCCAGGCTGTGATCAACAGTTCCCATACAACCATCACATTACTTGAGAGAGAAAACTCTCAGCTTCAAAATACTATTTTTTAACATAGACACCACCACTAGCTATGCATTTTTGATGTGATTTAGCAATGAACATGAGCCTGCATGCTGCATTTGTAAAAATCTGCACCAGCAGAGGTAAACTACTGCTGTTGTCACCACTGCTGAAGTCCAACATCTACCAGCTCCCTGAGCTCATGTCCATTGTCTGGACTCCATCCAGCAAGTGTCGGTGAATGTTGGTGGGTGCAATTTTTTCCATACGGACTTTACCAATGCAGAGCAGAGGGGCAGGATCATCTACCTTGACCTGCTGACAACACTTTTCGGGAAGAGAGGATAAAGTTAAGGAATGAAGCAAGTCATTAATCTGAGCAAAAGTGGAAAAAAAAAAAAAAAAAAAATCAGGGGAGCAGAAAAATGAATAGATAGGGCAGGCACAAATCAATAGCAGGACTGTCATTGAACTCAACAGGAGGCAAGTTTTGTTCCCTAAAGAAGGACAATTTTTGCAATGACCCTCATTGTCCACTTTGCATCATATCTCTTTGAAATTCTAGGCCCCTTTCTTCCATCCTGAATGCAGGATTGCATATCTGCAGTACTGTGAAACAAGAACATTCTGCCTCTAAAACAGTTTTGCTCACACTTCCGCCTGCTCACCCTGCCACATCATCTGCCTCCTGGAGCAGCCCAGCCTGGCCAAGGGATGGATGAGACTGATCAATTTCCTCAAATTATGAGCCACACTGATATTACTGATAAATACAAACGTTCAGATAATAGATGCAAAATATATTATATTGCATAAACATCATCTTTAAATGACATAAAAAATTAGTCTCACCATCTTGTTTGTCTGATAAATTGACAAATAATTTAGAAGGACATGGAAGAAGATGAATGGGCGAAACACATCCATCTGTTCCAATAACAAGTAAAGTGCTGTAAGTTTCCCTTGAATTTGTCGAATGACCTGCACAGATCTTCAAAAAACATTGTGAATTCTAACCAAAATGTATCTGTTACAGAGGGATTAAACCATTATAAGTATATATAGTATAAAGTACATACAGTACTAAACATTTTGAAAAAGGCAATGAAAAATGAAAATTGGTATAGAATTAAAATTGAGATTTTGAAGTAGTGAGTGAATGGTAATCAAAGAAATAAAGTGAAAATTTAGATTTTGTTGAATCCCAGGGAGTATACTCATGCAGGCAGTCCAGTTCGCTAATGTAGCTGTCTTTTCATATGGTCCTAAACTTCTACATTAGATTCAGTTGTTGCTTGCCTGCTTGTAGTCGTAACTCCAGAGAGATTTCCCTTTGGAATATTAAAAATTGAGTTCTCCTGAATCAGCTTCCACAAAACAAATGTTCCTCACACAAACTTCCTCACGCAGGGCTACTTTGTAAGAAGAAAAAGATTAAATACAAGGCAAAATATCTCCTGGCTCACTTAAATACTGTCCTTGCCCTGTACGTTTTAGCAAGTCACTTAAATTACTGGTTGTAACACAATGAAAAGCACGACAGTGATAGCAGAGTAGCAAGACCAAAGAATTTGCTCCAAAGCAAGACCAAAAATTTTCTCCCGGTGACAGGCTTTTCTCAGTTCTGTTGCTTTATTTTTCAGTGCTGCTCTGCAAACCTTGCTGTGACTCTGGGCTAGGCCTGGCCACTCATCAAGGTAGAGCTGCTGCCATGATAGATACAGCTGTAGGGGGTGCAAGTTGAGTTGGGATACACGTAGCACGTGGGTTACAGGTTGTGTATGCCTGAGTATCTAGTTCACACTAAAATGTCTTGGCTGTATGCATGTGGTGGCTGGAATCCCTTTGCATTGTAGAAGCAAAGTTCAGAGCCCGAAAGTAAGGGAACGCAAAATGATGAAAAAAAGAAGAAATGATCTATGGAAAATTAATTGTGACAGATGTTCTTTGATCCTGGAAAATCATAACAATAGTTTTGGGGGGGGGGGGAAGGAAAAAAAAGCAGGTAACTGTCAAAATGTTAGCTAAGTACACTAAACACTAATACACTTGTATATACGTATGCATATATACAGGTATGTTATGTACCTTCTCAACAGTGTTCCACTACAAGTATATCATCTGTTGTCACACCACCAGCATCGCCTCTGATATTGTGGACGAATATAATCAAATAGGAGATGTTACTGTTGAAGCACACCTCATACATACACATTGAATCAGCTGTACAACTTTCTCTTCAAAGGCCTAATTTGCTTAGGCAATCGACACCATCAGTAAGAACATCTATTGTATAATGCACCAAGATTTACCTGACTTCCTAGTAATCAAGGTGCTGAGACTGTGCCTTGTCAACTTAATCAGTGTATATTGATTTTATATTGCTTTTGCCACAGTGCATTTGGTGTGTTGATTTTATAATTGTAATAATTGTAATAATTGTAATAATTGTAATAATTGACTCAAGACAAAAACGCAGCCTGTATCCTCCCACTGAAGGCAGACCCACCACTCCTCATACCTTTTAAACATCTGTACTACTCCCCTTGAGGCTGTGAAGTCCACAGGACCACTGGTAGGAGCATCAACACTTCAGCGTGCTTCAGTGTCTCCGAGGGTATGTCATGACACCAGGTGGTGGAGTGCTGAAATTCTGGGAACCAGGGAACCCAAACCCAAACTGAAGAAGAGAAGCCTCCAGAAGGAACATCAAGTACTGTTCCAACAGAACCATAAGAAGACTGTCAACAATCACCTTGCAACAATCACCTGTCAATCACATCATTGATAGGTACTGTACCTGCATCGCGATGCACGTTGTACTTCATGTTTCCAAAACAGCAGGAGTTGAGCCCTGACCTACTCACTCTTTGGTTCAGGCAGTGACCTGGCAACTCTGCTGCACTCCATCCCTTCACAGCCTGAACCAATGATTGAACATTAGTGGAGAGGTCAAGGCTCTCCCAGGGAGCTCAGGTGCAAGCAATGATTGGAAAAGGTGCTTTTATTTAAGTGTTAGCAGCAGAGGGAGCAGTATCTCTCTGAGTTTGCTCTTCTTTTGAGTTGTTACTAGTTTCTGGAAGGGGTGAGCTAATTTTTCTTTGTTACCTGCTGCTATGGTTCTTGTAGGTTATGTATGGTTACCTGTTAGGTATGGTCATATGGCCTTGTATGGTTACCTGCTATGGCGCTTATCTCCCGTTAGAAAGCACTGTCATTACCTTCTTTTGCCATGTGACTTTGTTGAAAATATTTTCTTCCGGTGACAGGCTTTTCTCAGTTCTGTTGCTTTATTTTTCAGTGCTGCTCTGCAAACCTTGCTGTGACTCTGGGCTAGGCCTGGCCACTCATCAGGGTAGAGCTGCTGCCATGATAGATACAGCTGTAGGGGGTGCAAGTTGAGTTGGGATACACGTAGCATGTGCGTTACAGGTTGTGTATGCCTGAGTATCTAGTTCACACTAAAATGTCTTGGCTGTATGCATGTGGTGGCTGGAATCCCTTTGCATTGTAGAAGCAAGGTTCAGAGCCCGAAAGTAAGGGAACGCAAAATGATGAAAAAAAGAAGAAATGATCTATGGAAAATTAATTGTGATAGATGTTCTTTGATCCTGGAAAATCATAACAATAGTTTTGGGGGGGGGAAAGGAAAAAAAAGCAGGTAACTGTCAAAATGTTAGCTAAGTACACTAAACACTAACACACCTGTATATACGTATGTATATATACAGGTATGTAATATACCTGTAGTGGAACACTGTTGAGAAGGTACATCCTCTATTGTCACACCACCAGCATCGGCCTCTGATATTGTGGACGAATATAATCAAATAGGAGACGTTACTGTTGAAGCACACCTCATACATACACGTTGAATCAGCTGTACAACTTTCTCTTCAAAGGCATAATTTGCTTAGGCGATCGACACCATCAGTAAGAACATCTATTGTATAATGCACCAAGATCTACCTGACTTCCTAGTAATCGAGGTGCTGAGACTGTGCCTTGTCAACTTAATCAGTGTATATTGATTTTATATTGCTTTTGCCACAGTGCATTTGGTGTGTTGATTTTATGGCCACCAGACACTCACTCAGCCTCTCTCTCACTCCCCCTCCACAGAAAGCCAGAGAGAGAGGGGAAAGCCCATGGGAATATTACCTCAGAAGTAAAACATATTTCACTTAGGGAAGATAAATTTCATTTATTCTTCCCATTCCCTGCTCAGCAGGTCTTCCTCACCCCTCCGTTTCTGACTCCTTCATCTGTTGCAGAGTAGCTCCTCTGCGCTTTCCCTTCCTCCTCACACCTCTCCCCGATCCAGCATACGCTCTTCAGGAGCTGCAGGGTGAGCGTTGCTGGGGGCACGTAGCACCTTCTCCATGACCTTCTTACAAGGTGTTCCCACTCTTTTGTGGGATCTTTCTTCTGAGCTCCACTCCCTCTGAGCTGCCTGCTCATTGGCTAATGGGTCCTGTGGGGCAGTAGGAGTGAGTAGCAGTGGACTGGAACTAGTTGTGTCTAGCACCCCAGTTTCATACCACACATCAGCATTATGGCAGGCCTTTCCACAACTGGACACCTGCACTCAGGGCAATACTCTTGTGATCTGAAAGGTCAAAAGAAGGTTTCAGAAAGCTGAGTTGGGATTGTGTAAACGTACAACACGTGTATTGATTCAAATTACATTGATGTTTATTAGGAGTACAATGTTAGTTCGATTGTTCAGGAGGTGTAGACTCTATAATAATTGATTCTTACAAAATCAGAATCATTTTAAACAGCCTAAATTTTCAAAGCACTCATTGAACTGTACATAAGCTTTATTTGAGAAGCCCCTTATGCAAAAAGCCACTTTTTCTAGTGGATGAGCACACACACTTTCTCTCAAAACAGTTTAATAAAAGGTTTATCTTAGTGAAAGTTAAAAGATTTTCAATGAAGTTGTTTTGGAGGTTATTCTTCTTACCAGACAGTGGCATGAAGATGTTGATTGGCTTTTTACTGTGTAGCTTACAGTGCAGATGCTAGGTGGGAGCCTGCTCAGTATCTTTCTTGGTAATTTATGTAATGTAATTTATATTTGCATCAAAAGACAATTTTTCATTTTTTGTATCATCAGTAGCACTGGAACTTAGCTTTACCTTTTGGGCTTTTGATGACCTAGAGTATCAAGATATCTTTCCTTCAAGTATTTCTGATGTACAGTAAAATCAAATATTTTCCTTTTAGCTGTTTTAAAAGAGTTTGGCAGCATTGAATGTTTTTTGGTACTCAATCCAGTTCTTTGATCTTCCTCCAACATGACCTAATTCTGTTTAGAAGTTGTTGTGTTTAAGTGGAAAGAACGGACTTGTGGATAAGACAAAGCAGTACTCCCCTAGCATCTGATTCACCAACTGCTCTTGCATGCATGCAGTTTCTCCAAAGGCGATAAAGGATTACATATTTTCTATGGATATTTTCTATGAGAATTCTTTTTTTGCCTGTGAATATACAAAATCTGAACATCCATGCTGCTTGTGATTTCATGCTCCTTCTGAAAATTCTTGCTTTTTTCCAGACAAGAAAACGTATATTTGTGTGATCCATGTTTTACTATTTTTAGATAAAGTGATGACCGTTAGTCTTCTCAGTAAGACTGACATTCACTACCTAATTTTTCCATAAGAGCGCAATCCTTATTCTTGAGATGTAGTTAATATAGCGAGGCTAGAAATGATGGAAGCCACACCGAGCTTGGTCACTACTTTAAAGGTATCATTTTAAATCGTGTCTATTGAAAGTGAAAATGCCTAGTCATTTTTGTAAGCTGGTTGAGCTTATTTTGATAGCATACGTTTAAAGCGTTGATCTGAATGATCTTTTGTAAAATCTGGTGATATTCAGAAGGCAGACACCTTTGAAGTCTATAGAATAATATCACTTAGTTATACCAGTTATTAATCCACGTTTGCTCATGTTACTCATCCTTTTATCTGAAGATTGGGTTTCATTATATTATTGAAGTTAAGGGAAATAAAGCAAAATTGATTTTCAAATGGATTCTAAGATTTCATTTCTGTTTTTAATCCCTCTGTAGAGGAAGACAGCATGTCAAGTGATGCAATTTTACACAGTAGATTGAGGCCATGATCTTGGCTTTATAAACAAATACAGCAACAGTGGTAGTGAGAATCCTTGATTTTATTTTCATGCAGCTTGAATGGTCTTCTCTTACTTTTCTTTACTTATTATTACTATTTATTTGTATCATTTTTATTTATTTATTTGTTTATTTATGCAAGTTCTGAAAATAATCAACTGGTTTTCCTTGGCCAAAACAAAACACCATGAGGTTTCCATCAGGTGGCCATGGCCTCTTAATTGTTTGTTACTGCTAGTGGCTTCTGCTCTACTAATCAGTTTGTAGATGAACTGTTGAAGAATAATGAGGTTTCCTTAGTTGAGTGAAGTATCAGAATATCAGTGAAAAGGTGTCTGTAGTAAATATTTTTCATATTTGCATTAAAGATCATAATACAAACAGATTTCTGAGATGGACATATACTGAAGTCACTTGGAAGCAGACACACAAACAGAACAACCAAGCTAAAACAACCAACTCAGCCCTCCCAAGCCCCCCTGTCCTCCCTACCCCCAACAACAAACAAACAAACAAACAAACAAACAAACAAAAACTTAAGCAACAGCAATACAGATAGACAAACAAAAATTAAAAAAAAAAAAAGAAAGAAAGAAAGAAAAAAGAAACGAAGAACAAGAAAAGGGAAACACACAATGGAAACTATGAAAAAGACAATGAGAGATACAGAGTGATGGGGAAGAAAATTGTCAGCAATACCTGTAGACAGTATCTTCTAGAACTAACAATGCAAAGGCAGGTATATATATGCAATAATAACACCAAGAACAAGATCACTACTGCATTCTAATTCATAAGTCATTCTCTTCTATGAGGCAGTTCTTTTGCTTAGTACACAATCCTGGAATGCAATGAAATAGCAAGTATCAACTAGTAACAGTGTTACACTATCTCCAGCTCTAAAATTAGACTCCTTATCTGGTTTGGACTAACGGGCTTTTGTGTGCTCCCCTCAGAGAAAGGGAAGAGTGCTTTGAGCATTAGCATTTGAAAAGTGTCTGTTTCCCTGGGGAGATAAGGAGTCACTTGAGCTTTTGAATACCTGCACCTCCTCCTCCCTTAGTGTAGGTCTCTCATTGTATTGAAAAAATGAGCGACAGCATTGCCACCATGAAAAGTGAAGATGTATTATTTGATCTTTTAGAAAAACATGGTGCTCGACCCTCTTTATCAGGTATGGATTGGGCACGACAGAACTGGTATAACTTGCAGAGTGTTTCGGACCGTATTAGTGTTCTGCAAAACAATGCTCGTACCCGAGCTGGAAAAGGAAAGTCGTTTATTTGTGCCGTACCAGAGAGAGAGGGGAAAGCCCATGGGAAGAAAGTGGCTTCTTATTCCACATTTATGCACACTTAGTAGATAAGATGAAATCCTCAAGAAGTACCAAAATGGTAACTTTTGTATTATAGACTATTCTGTTCTGCCAAGAGGCCCTCAGCAAAAGAACAACTTAAGGGGCCTCTGACAGGAGGTCAAACTGTCCCTCTTTTGGATTAGGAGGAATGCAAGTGATGCTCCCCTACATTTTTTCTTCCAACTTACCTCTATCCCAGGACAGCAGGGGTCCAGGAATAATGGCCTAGTGCAGAATGAGCAAATGTGAGAATTAGCAATATGCGCTTAGCTAGCAACAGTTCATCTTTAGGCAAACATGGCTAGGCTAGGCTACAATTCCAATTGTATTGTGCTATATTGCATTCTCTCACACTGTGCTATAATATCTAGTAAATTAATTTTCTCCCTTAGCTCGTTGCCGCTGTTTTGTGTTCAGAACCATCACAGGGGGTGGGTCCATGGGTCCCCCTGTGCCATTTAGTCAAGGATCCAGGTCGAACCGGGCCAGAGCTGTGACCATGCTGTATCTGAATAACCGTGTAAAAGGCACTAAGTGCACTGAGCAGGACTTCTGCTCCTCCGTACGTTTTTGTTGAGTTTGTAATATAGAGTTGGTTGTATTGAAACGGAGCTTAATTGTAACTTTCCTAAAATCAGAATGCTGTAATGTCATAATTCCAAAGATGCTCGCTGTATGTTTCCCATTTGCAAGTATTTATAGCTGACCTACTGTTACTGAATCCTCGCTAATTTTATATTTACTTTTATTCTTTAAAAGATACAGCTGTTAAGTGAGAAGATGAAAAGTTCATTGTACTCTGCAGAGCAGAAAGACAATTTTCTTTGTACGACTGGCAGAACAGCCCCATGGCAGGATTTGTAGGGTGAGTTAAAACCTTGTTCTGGACTAACTTCTCACATAGAGAAGACACGAAAGCTGCTTGCAGTTCCAAAATGGGGGACGTATGGCAGAATAATTAATATTGACCTTCAAAGGTAAATACAGGACAAAGGATGTTGTACCAAAGGCCAGGACATGCCCCAGCATAAGTGGAGGTGTTTGACTCAAGACAAAAACGCAGCCTGTATCCTCCCACTGAAGGCAGACCCACCACTCCTCATACCTTTTAAACATCTGTACTACTCCCCTTGAGGCTGTGAAGTCCACAGGACCACTGGTAGGAGCATCAACACTTCAGCGTGCTTCAGTGTCTACGAGGGTATGTCATGACACCAGGTGGTGGAGTGCTGAAATTCTGGGAACCAGGGAACCCAAACCCAAACTGAAGAAGAGAAGCCTCCAGAAGGAACATCAAGTACTGTTCCAACAGAACCATAAGAAGACTGTCAACAATCACCTTGCAACAATCACCTGTCAATCACATCATTGATAGGTACTGTACCTGCATCGCGATGCACGTTGTACTTCATGTTTCCAAAACAGCAGGAGTTGAGCCCTGACCTACTCACTCTTTGGTTCAGGCAGTGACCTGGCAACTCTGCTGCACTCCATCCCTTCACAGCCTGAACCAATGATTGAACATTAGTGGAGAGGTCAAGGCTCTCCCAGGGAGCTCAGGTGCAAGCAATGATTGGAAAAGGTGCTTTTATTTAAGTGTTAGCAGCAGAGGGAGCAGTATCTCTCTGAGTTTGCTCTTCTTTTGAGTTGTTACTAGTTTCTGGAAGGGGTGAGCTAATTTTTCTTTGTTACCTGCTGCTATGGTTCTTGTAGGTTATGTATGGTTACCTGTTAGGTATGGTCATATGGCCTTGTATGGTTACCTGCTATGGCGCTTATCTCCCGTTAGAAAGCACTGTCATTACCTTCTTTTGCCATGTGACTTTGTTGAAAATATTTTCTTCCGGTGACAGGCTTTTCTCAGTTCTGTTGCTTTATTTTTCAGTGCTGCTCTGCAAACCTTGCTGTGACTCTGGGCTAGGCCTGGCCACTCATCAGGGTAGAGCTGCTGCCATGATAGATACAGCTGTAGGGGGTGCAAGTTGAGTTGGGATACACGTAGCATGTGCGTTACAGGTTGTGTATGCCTGAGTATCTAGTTCACACTAAAATGTCTTGGCTGTATGCATGTGGTGGCTGGAATCCCTTTGCATTGTAGAAGCAAGGTTCAGAGCCCGAAAGTAAGGGAACGCAAAATGATGAAAAAAAGAAGAAATGATCTATGGAAAATTAATTGTGATAGATGTTCTTTGATCCTGGAAAATCATAACAATAGTTTTGGGGGGGGGAAAGGAAAAAAAAGCAGGTAACTGTCAAAATGTTAGCTAAGTACACTAAACACTAACACACCTGTATATACGTATGTATATATACAGGTATGTAATATACCTGTAGTGGAACACTGTTGAGAAGGTACATCCTCTATTGTCACACCACCAGCATCGGCCTCTGATATTGTGGACGAATATAATCAAATAGGAGACGTTACTGTTGAAGCACACCTCATACATACACGTTGAATCAGCTGTACAACTTTCTCTTCAAAGGCATAATTTGCTTAGGCGATCGACACCATCAGTAAGAACATCTATTGTATAATGCACCAAGATCTACCTGACTTCCTAGTAATCGAGGTGCTGAGACTGTGCCTTGTCAACTTAATCAGTGTATATTGATTTTATATTGCTTTTGCCACAGTGCATTTGGTGTGTTGATTTTATGGCCACCAGACACTCACTCAGCCTCTCTCTCACTCCCCCTCCACAGAAAGCCAGAGAGAGAGGGGAAAGCCCATGGGAATATTACCTCAGAAGTAAAACATATTTCACTTAGGGAAGATAAATTTCATTTATTCTTCCCATTCCCTGCTCAGCAGGTCTTCCTCACCCCTCTGTTTCTGACTCCTTCATCTGTTGCAGAGTAGCTCCTCTGCGCTTTCCCTTCCTCCTCACACCTCTCCCCGATCCAGCATACGCTCTTCAGGAGCTGCAGGGTGAGCGTTGCTGGGGGCACGTAGCACCTTCTCCATGACCTTCTTACAAGGTGTTCCCACTCTTTTGTGGGATCTTTCTTCTGAGCTCCACTCCCTCTGAGCTGCCTGCTCATTGGCTAATGGGTCCTGTGGGGCAGTAGGAGTGAGTAGCAGTGGACTGGAACTAGTTGTGTCTAGCACCCCAGTTTCATACCACACATCAGCATTATGGCAGGCCTTTCCACAACTGGACACCTGCACTCAGGGCAATACTCTTGTGATCTGAAAGGTCAAAAGAAGGCTTCAGAAAGCTGAGTTGGGATTGTGTAAACGTACAACACGTGTATTGATTCAAATTACATTGATGTTTATTAGGAGTACAATGTTAGTTCGATTGTTCAGGAGGTGTAGACTCTATAATAATTGATTCTTACAAAATCAGAATCATTTTAAACAGCCTAAATTTTCAAAGCACTCATTGAACTGTACATAAGCTTTATTTGAGAAGCCCCTTATGCAAAAAGCCACTTTTTCTAGTGGATGAGCACACACACTTTCTCTCAAAACAGTTTAATAAAAGGTTTATCTTAGTGAAAGTTAAAAGATTTTCAATGAAGTTGTTTTGGAGGTTATTCTTCTTACCAGACAGTGGCATGAAGATGTTGATTGGCTTTTTACTGTGTAGCTTACAGTGCAGATGCTAGGTGGGAGCCTGCTCAGTATCTTTCTTGGTAATTTATGTAATGTAATTTATATTTGCATCAAAAGACAATTTTTCATTTTTTGTATCATCAGTAGCACTGGAACTTAGCTTTACCTTTTGGGCTTTTGATGACCTAGAGTATCAAGATATCTTTCCTTCAAGTATTTCTGATGTACAGTAAAATCAAATATTTTCCTTTTAGCTGTTTTAAAAGAGTTTGGCAGCATTGAATGTTTTTTGGTACTCAATCCAGTTCTTTGATCTTCCTCCAACATGACCTAATTCTGTTTAGAAGTTGTTGTGTTTAAGTGGAAAGAACGGACTTGTGGATAAGACAAAGCAGTACTCCCCTAGCATCTGATTCACCAACTGCTCTTGCATGCATGCAGTTTCTCCAAAGGCGATAAAGGATTACATATTTTCTATGGATATTTTCTATGAGAATTCTTTTTTTGCCTGTGAATATACAAAATCTGAACATCCATGCTGCTTGTGATTTCATGCTCCTTCTGAAAATTCTTGCTTTTTTCCAGACAAGAAAACGTATATTTGTGTGATCCATGTTTTACTATTTTTAGATAAAGTGATGACCGTTAGTCTTCTCAGTAAGACTGACATTCACTACCTAATTTTTCCATAAGAGCGCAATCCTTATTCTTGAGATGTAGTTAATATAGCGAGGCTAGAAATGATGGAAGCCACACCGAGCTTGGTCACTACTTTAAAGGTATCATTTTAAATCGTGTCTATTGAAAGTGAAAATGCCTAGTCATTTTTGTAAGCTGGTTGAGCTTATTTTGATAGCATACGTTTAAAGCGTTGATCTGAATGATCTTTTGTAAAATCTGGTGATATTCAGAAGGCAGACACCTTTGAAGTCTATAGAATAATATCACTTAGTTATACCAGTTATTAATCCACGTTTGCTCATGTTACTCATCCTTTTATCTGAAGATTGGGTTTCATTATATTATTGAAGTTAAGGGAAATAAAGCAAAATTGATTTTCAAATGGATTCTAAGATTTCATTTCTGTTTTTAATCCCTCTGTAGAGGAAGACAGCATGTCAAGTGATGCAATTTTACACAGTAGGTTGAGGCCATGATCTTGGCTTTATAAACAAATACAGCAACAGTGGTAGTGAGAATCCTTGATTTTATTTTCATGCAGCTTGAATGGTCTTCTCTTACTTTTCTTTACTTATTATTACTATTTATTTGTATCATTTTTATTTATTTATTTGTTTATTTATGCAAGTTCTGAAAATAATCAACTGGTTTTCCTTGGCCAAAACAAAACACCATGAGGTTTCCATCAGGTGGCCATGGCCTCTTAATTGTTTGTTACTGCTAGTGGCTTCTGCTCTACTAATCAGTTTGTAGATGAACTGTTGAAGAATAATGAGGTTTCCTTAGTTGAGTGAAGTATCAGAATATCAGTGAAAAGGTGTCTGTAGTAAATATTTTTCATATTTGCATTAAAGATCATAATACAAACAGATTTCTGAGATGGACATATACTGAAGTCACTTGGAAGCAGACACACAAACAGAACAACCAAGCTAAAACAACCAACTCAGCCCTCCCAAGCCCCCCTGTCCTCCCTACCCCCAACAACAAACAAACAAACAAACAAACAAACAAACACTTAAGCAACAGCAATACAGATAGACAAACAAAAATTAAAAAAAAAAAAAGAAAGAAAGAAAGAAAAAAGAAACGAAGAACAAGAAAAGGGAAACACACAATGGAAACTATGAAAAAGACAATGAGAGATACAGAGTGATGGGGAAGAAAATTGTCAGCAATACCTGTAGACAGTATCTTCTAGAACTAACAATGCAAAGGCAGGTATATATATGCAATAATAACACCAAGAACAAGATCACTACTGCATTCTAATTCGTAAGTCATTCTCTTCTATGAGGCAGTTCTTTTGCTTAGTACACAATCCTGGAATGCAATGAAATAGCAAGTATCAACTAGTAACAGTGTTACACTATCTCCAGCTCTAAAATTAGACTCCTTATCTGGTTTGGACTAACGGGCTTTTGTGTGCTCCCCTCAGAGAAAGGGAAGAGTGCTTTGAGCATTAGCATTTGAAAAGTGTCTGTTTCCCTGGGGAGATAAGGAGTCACTTGAGCTTTTGAATACCTGCACCTCCTCCTCCCTTAGTGTAGGTCTCTCATTGTATTGAAAAAATGAGCGACAGCATTGCCACCATGAAAAGTGAAGATGTATTATTTGATCTTTTAGAAACACATGGTGCTCGACCCTCTTTATCAGGTATGGATTGGGCACGACAGAACTGGTATAACTTGCAGAGTGTTTCGGACCGTATTAGTGTTCTGCAAAACAATGCTCGTACCCGAGCTGGAAAAGGAAAGTCGTTTATTTGTGCCGTACCAGAGAGAGAGGGGAAAGCCCATGGGAAGAAAGTGGCTTCTTATTCCACATTTATGCACACTTAGTAGATAAGATGAAATCCTCAAGAAGTACCAAAATGGTAACTTTTGTATTATAGACTATTCTGTTCTGCCAAGAGGCCCTCAGCAAAAGAACAACTTAAGGGGCCTCTGACAGGAGGTCAAACTGTCCCTCTTTTGGATTAGGAGGAATGCAAGTGATGCTCCCCTACATTTTTTCTTCCAACTTACCTCTATCCCAGGACAGCAGGGGTCCAGGAATAATGGCCTAGTGCAGAATGAGCAAATGTGAGAATTAGCAATATGCGCTTAGCTAGCAACAGTTCATCTTTAGGCAAACATGGCTAGGCTAGGCTACAATTCCAATTGTATTGTGCTATATTGCATTCTCTCACACTGTGCTATAATATCTAGTAAATTAATTTTCTCCCTTAGCTCGTTGCCGCTGTTTTGTGTTCAGAACCATCACAGGGGGTGGGTCCATGGGTCCCCCTGTGCCATTTAGTCAAGGATCCAGGTCGAACCGGGCCAGAGCTGTGACCATGCTGTATCTGAATAACCGTGTAAAAGGCACTAAGTGCACTGAGCAGGACTTCTGCTCCTCCGTACGTTTTTGTTGAGTTTGTAATATAGAGTTGGTTGTATTGAAACGGAGCTTAATTGTAACTTTCCTAAAATCAGAATGCTGTAATGTCATAATTCCAAAGATGCTCGCTGTATGTTTCCCATTTGCAAGTATTTATAGCTGACCTACTGTTACTGAATCCTCGCTAATTTTATATTTACTTTTATTCTTTAAAAGATACAGCTGTTAAGTGAGAAGATGAAAAGTTCATTGTACTCTGCAGAGCAGAAAGACAATTTTCTTTGTACGACTGGCAGAACAGCCCCATGGCAGGATTTGTAGGGTGAGTTAAAACCTTGTTCTGGACTAACTTCTCACATAGAGAAGACACGAAAGCTGCTTGCAGTTCCAAAATGGGGGACGTATGGCAGAATAATTAATATTGACCTTCAAAGGTAAATACAGGACAAAGGATGTTGTACCAAAGGCCAGGACATGCCCCAGCATAAGTGGAGGTGTTTGACTCAAGACAAAAACGCAGCCTGTATCCTCCCACTGAAGGCAGACCCACCACTCCTCATACCTTTTAAACATCTGTACTACTCCCCTTGAGGCTGTGAAGTCCACAGGACCACTGGTAGGAGCATCAACACTTCAGCGTGCTTCAGTGTCTACGAGGGTATGTCATGACACCAGGTGGTGGAGTGCTGAAATTCTGGGAACCAGGGAACCCAAACCCAAACTGAAGAAGAGAAGCCTCCAGAAGGAACATCAAGTACTGTTCCAACAGAACCATAAGAAGACTGTCAACAATCACCTTGCAACAATCACCTGTCAATCACATCATTGATAGGTACTGTACCTGCATCGCGATGCACGTTGTACTTCATGTTTCCAAAACAGCAGGAGTTGAGCCCTGACCTACTCACTCTTTGGTTCAGGCAGTGACCTGGCAACTCTGCTGCACTCCATCCCTTCACAGCCTGAACCAATGATTGAACATTAGTGGAGAGGTCAAGGCTCTCCCAGGGAGCTCAGGTGCAAGCAATGATTGGAAAAGGTGCTTTTATTTAAGTGTTAGCAGCAGAGGGAGCAGTATCTCTCTGAGTTTGCTCTTCTTTTGAGTTGTTACTAGTTTCTGGAAGGGGTGAGCTAATTTTTCTTTGTTACCTGCTGCTATGGTTCTTGTAGGTTATGTATGGTTACCTGTTAGGTATGGTCATATGGCCTTGTATGGTTACCTGCTATGGCGCTTATCTCCCGTTAGAAAGCACTGTCATTACCTTCTTTTGCCATGTGACTTTGTTGAAAATATTTTCTTCCGGTGACAGGCTTTTCTCAGTTCTGTTGCTTTATTTTTCAGTGCTGCTCTGCAAACCTTGCTGTGACTCTGGGCTAGGCCTGGCCACTCATCAGGGTAGAGCTGCTGCCATGATAGATACAGCTGTAGGGGGTGCAAGTTGAGTTGGGATACACGTAGCATGTGCGTTACAGGTTGTGTATGCCTGAGTATCTAGTTCACACTAAAATGTCTTGGCTGTATGCATGTGGTGGCTGGAATCCCTTTGCATTGTAGAAGCAAGGTTCAGAGCCCGAAAGTAAGGGAACGCAAAATGATGAAAAAAAGAAGAAATGATCTATGGAAAATTAATTGTGATAGATGTTCTTTGATCCTGGAAAATCATAACAATAGTTTTGGGGGGGGGAAAGGAAAAAAAAGCAGGTAACTGTCAAAATGTTAGCTAAGTACACTAAACACTAACACACCTGTATATACGTATGTATATATACAGGTATGTAATATACCTGTAGTGGAACACTGTTGAGAAGGTACATCCTCTATTGTCACACCACCAGCATCGGCCTCTGATATTGTGGACGAATATAATCAAATAGGAGACGTTACTGTTGAAGCACACCTCATACATACACGTTGAATCAGCTGTACAACTTTCTCTTCAAAGGCATAATTTGCTTAGGCGATCGACACCATCAGTAAGAACATCTATTGTATAATGCACCAAGATCTACCTGACTTCCTAGTAATCGAGGTGCTGAGACTGTGCCTTGTCAACTTAATCAGTGTATATTGATTTTATATTGCTTTTGCCACAGTGCATTTGGTGTGTTGATTTTATGGCCACCAGACACTCACTCAGCCTCTCTCTCACTCCCCCTCCACAGAAAGCCAGAGAGAGAGGGGAAAGCCCATGGGAATATTACCTCAGAAGTAAAACATATTTCACTTAGGGAAGATAAATTTCATTTATTCTTCCCATTCCCTGCTCAGCAGGTCTTCCTCACCCCTCCGTTTCTGACTCCTTCATCTGTTGCAGAGTAGCTCCTCTGCGCTTTCCCTTCCTCCTCACACCTCTCCCCGATCCAGCATACGCTCTTCAGGAGCTGCAGGGTGAGCGTTGCTGGGGGCACGTAGCACCTTCTCCATGACCTTCTTACAAGGTGTTCCCACTCTTTTGTGGGATCTTTCTTCTGAGCTCCACTCCCTCTGAGCTGCCTGCTCATTGGCTAATGGGTCCTGTGGGGCAGTAGGAGTGAGTAGCAGTGGACTGGAACTAGTTGTGTCTAGCACCCCAGTTTCATACCACACATCAGCATTATGGCAGGCCTTTCCACAACTGGACACCTGCACTCAGGGCAATACTCTTGTGATCTGAAAGGTCAAAAGAAGGTTTCAGAAAGCTGAGTTGGGATTGTGTAAACGTACAACACGTGTATTGATTCAAATTACATTGATGTTTATTAGGAGTACAATGTTAGTTCGATTGTTCAGGAGGTGTAGACTCTATAATAATTGATTCTTACAAAATCAGAATCATTTTAAACAGCCTAAATTTTCAAAGCACTCATTGAACTGTACATAAGCTTTATTTGAGAAGCCCCTTATGCAAAAAGCCACTTTTTCTAGTGGATGAGCACACACACTTTCTCTCAAAACAGTTTAATAAAAGGTTTATCTTAGTGAAAGTTAAAAGATTTTCAATGAAGTTGTTTTGGAGGTTATTCTTCTTACCAGACAGTGGCATGAAGATGTTGATTGGCTTTTTACTGTGTAGCTTACAGTGCAGATGCTAGGTGGGAGCCTGCTCAGTATCTTTCTTGGTAATTTATGTAATGTAATTTATATTTGCATCAAAAGACAATTTTTCATTTTTTGTATCATCAGTAGCACTGGAACTTAGCTTTACCTTTTGGGCTTTTGATGACCTAGAGTATCAAGATATCTTTCCTTCAAGTATTTCTGATGTACAGTAAAATCAAATATTTTCCTTTTAGCTGTTTTAAAAGAGTTTGGCAGCATTGAATGTTTTTTGGTACTCAATCCAGTTCTTTGATCTTCCTCCAACATGACCTAATTCTGTTTAGAAGTTGTTGTGTTTAAGTGGAAAGAACGGACTTGTGGATAAGACAAAGCAGTACTCCTCTAGCATCTGATTCACCAACTGCTCTTGCATGCATGCAGTTTCTCCAAAGGCGATAAAGGATTACATATTTTCTATGGATATTTTCTATGAGAATTCTTTTTTTGCCTGTGAATATACAAAATCTGAACATCCGTGCTGCTTGTGATTTCATGCTCCTTCTGAAAATTCTTGCTTTTTTCCAGACAAGAAAACGTATATTTGTGTGATCCATGTTTTACTATTTTTAGATAAAGTGATGACCGTTAGTCTTCTCAGTAAGACTGACATTCACTACCTAATTTTTCCATAAGAGCGCAATCCTTATTCTTGAGATGTAGTTAATATAGCGAGGCTAGAAATGATGGAAGCCACACCGAGCTTGGTCACTACTTTAAAGGTATCATTTTAAATCGTGTCTATTGAAAGTGAAAATGCCTAGTCATTTTTGTAAGCTGGTTGAGCTTATTTTGATAGCATACGTTTAAAGCGTTGATCTGAATGATCTTTTGTAAAATCTGGTGATATTCAGAAGGCAGACACCTTTGAAGTTGAAGACACCTTGAAGAATAATATCACTTAGTTATACCAGTTATTAATCCACGTTTGCTCATGTTACTCATCCTTTTATCTGAAGATTGGGTTTCATTATATTATTGAAGTTAAGGGAAATAAAGCAAAATTGATTTTCAAATGGATTCTAAGATTTCATTTCTGTTTTTAATCCCTCTGTAGAGGAAGACAGCATGTCAAGTGATGCAATTTTACACAGTAGGTTGAGGCCATGATCTTGGCTTTATAAACAAATACAGCAACAGTGGTAGTGAGAATCCTTGATTTTATTTTCATGCAGCTTGAATGGTCTTCTCTTACTTTTCTTTACTTATTATTACTATTTATTTGTATCATTTTTATTTATTTATTTGTTTATTTATGCAAGTTCTGAAAATAATCAACTGGTTTTCCTTGGCCAAAACAAAACACCATGAGGTTTCCATCAGGTGGCCATGGCCTCTTAATTGTTTGTTACTGCTAGTGGCTTCTGCTCTACTAATCAGTTTGTAGATGAACTGTTGAAGAATAATGAGGTTTCCTTAGTTGAGTGAAGTATCAGAATATCAGTGAAAAGGTGTCTGTAGTAAATATTTTTCATATTTGCATTAAAGATCATAATACAAACAGATTTCTGAGATGGACATATACTGAAGTCACTTGGAAGCAGACACACAAACAGAACAACCAAGCTAAAACAACCAACTCAGCCCTCCCAAGCCCCCCTGTCCTCCCTACCCCCAACAACAAACAAACAAACAAACAAACAAACAAACAAAAACTTAAGCAACAGCAATACAGATAGACAAACAAAAATTAAAAAAAAAAAAAGAAAGAAAGAAAGAAAAAAGAAACGAAGAACAAGAAAAGGGAAACACACAATGGAAACTATGAAAAAGACAATGAGAGATACAGAGTGATGGGGAAGAAAATTGTCAGCAATACCTGTAGACAGTATCTTCTAGAACTAACAATGCAAAGGCAGGTATATATATGCAATAATAACACCAAGAACAAGATCACTACTGCATTCTAATTCATAAGTCATTCTCTTCTATGAGGCAGTTCTTTTGCTTAGTACACAATCCTGGAATGCAATGAAATAGCAAGTATCAACTAGTAACAGTGTTACACTATCTCCAGCTCTAAAATTAGACTCCTTATCTGGTTTGGACTAACGGGCTTTTGTGTGCTCCCCTCAGAGAAAGGGAAGAGTGCTTTGAGCATTAGCATTTGAAAAGTGTCTGTTTCCCTGGGGAGATAAGGAGTCACTTGAGCTTTTGAATACCTGCACCTCCTCCTCCCTTAGTGTAGGTCTCTCATTGTATTGAAAAAATGAGCGACAGCATTGCCACCATGAAAAGTGAAGATGTATTATTTGATCTTTTAGAAAAACATGGTGCTCGACCCTCTTTATCAGGTATGGATTGGGCACGACAGAACTGGTATAACTTGCAGAGTGTTTCGGACCGTATTAGTGTTCTGCAAAACAATGCTCGTACCCGAGCTGGAAAAGGAAAGTCGTTTATTTGTGCCGTACCAGAGAGAGAGGGGAAAGCCCATGGGAAGAAAGTGGCTTCTTATTCCACATTTATGCACACTTAGTAGATAAGATGAAATCCTCAAGAAGTACCAAAATGGTAACTTTTGTATTATAGACTATTCTGTTCTGCCAAGAGGCCCTCAGCAAAAGAACAACTTAAGGGGCCTCTGACAGGAGGTCAAACTGTCCCTCTTTTGGATTAGGAGGAATGCAAGTGATGCTCCCCTACATTTTTTCTTCCAACTTACCTCTATCCCAGGACAGCAGGGGTCCAGGAATAATGGCCTAGTGCAGAATGAGCAAATGTGAGAATTAGCAATATGCGCTTAGCTAGCAACAGTTCATCTTTAGGCAAACATGGCTAGGCTAGGCTACAATTCCAATTGTATTGTGCTATATTGCATTCTCTCACACTGTGCTATAATATCTAGTAAATTAATTTTCTCCCTTAGCTCGTTGCCGCTGTTTTGTGTTCAGAACCATCACAGGGGGTGGGTCCATGGGTCCCCCTGTGCCATTTAGTCAAGGATCCAGGTCGAACCGGGCCAGAGCTGTGACCATGCTGTATCTGAATAACCGTGTAAAAGGCACTAAGTGCACTGAGCAGGACTTCTGCTCCTCCGTACGTTTTTGTTGAGTTTGTAATATAGAGTTGGTTGTATTGAAACGGAGCTTAATTGTAACTTTCCTAAAATCAGAATGCTGTAATGTCATAATTCCAAAGATGCTCGCTGTATGTTTCCCATTTGCAAGTATTTATAGCTGACCTACTGTTACTGAATCCTCGCTAATTTTATATTTACTTTTATTCTTTAAAAGATACAGCTGTTAAGTGAGAAGATGAAAAGTTCATTGTACTCTGCAGAGCAGAAAGACAATTTTCTTTGTACGACTGGCAGAACAGCCCCATGGCAGGATTTGTAGGGTGAGTTAAAACCTTGTTCTGGACTAACTTCTCACATAGAGAAGACACGAAAGCTGCTTGCAGTTCCAAAATGGGGGACGTATGGCAGAATAATTAATATTGACCTTCAAAGGTAAATACAGGACAAAGGATGTTGTACCAAAGGCCAGGACATGCCCCAGCATAAGTGGAGGTGTTTGACTCAAGACAAAAACGCAGCCTGTATCCTCCCACTGAAGGCAGACCCACCACTCCTCATACCTTTTAAACATCTGTACTACTCCCCTTGAGGCTGTGAAGTCCACAGGACCACTGGTAGGAGCATCAACACTTCAGCGTGCTTCAGTGTCTACGAGGGTATGTCATGACACCAGGTGGTGGAGTGCTGAAATTCTGGGAACCAGGGAACCCAAACCCAAACTGAAGAAGAGAAGCCTCCAGAAGGAACATCAAGTACTGTTCCAACAGAACCATAAGAAGACTGTCAACAATCACCTTGCAACAATCACCTGTCAATCACATCATTGATAGGTACTGTACCTGCATCGCGATGCACGTTGTACTTCATGTTTCCAAAACAGCAGGAGTTGAGCCCTGACCTACTCACTCTTTGGTTCAGGCAGTGACCTGGCAACTCTGCTGCACTCCATCCCTTCACAGCCTGAACCAATGATTGAACATTAGTGGAGAGGTCAAGGCTCTCCCAGGGAGCTCAGGTGCAAGCAATGATTGGAAAAGGTGCTTTTATTTAAGTGTTAGCAGCAGAGGGAGCAGTATCTCTCTGAGTTTGCTCTTCTTTTGAGTTGTTACTAGTTTCTGGAAGGGGTGAGCTAATTTTTCTTTGTTACCTGCTGCTATGGTTCTTGTAGGTTATGTATGGTTACCTGTTAGGTATGGTCATATGGCCTTGTATGGTTACCTGCTATGGCGCTTATCTCCCGTTAGAAAGCACTGTCATTACCTTCTTTTGCCATGTGACTTTGTTGAAAATATTTTCTTCCGGTGACAGGCTTTTCTCAGTTCTGTTGCTTTATTTTTCAGTGCTGCTCTGCAAACCTTGCTGTGACTCTGGGCTAGGCCTGGCCACTCATCAGGGTAGAGCTGCTGCCATGATAGATACAGCTGTAGGGGGTGCAAGTTGAGTTGGGATACACGTAGCATGTGCGTTACAGGTTGTGTATGCCTGAGTATCTAGTTCACACTAAAATGTCTTGGCTGTATGCATGTGGTGGCTGGAATCCCTTTGCATTGTAGAAGCAAGGTTCAGAGCCCGAAAGTAAGGGAACGCAAAATGATGAAAAAAAGAAGAAATGATCTATGGAAAATTAATTGTGATAGATGTTCTTTGATCCTGGAAAATCATAACAATAGTTTTGGGGGGGGGAAAGGAAAAAAAAGCAGGTAACTGTCAAAATGTTAGCTAAGTACACTAAACACTAACACACCTGTATATACGTATGTATATATACAGGTATGTAATATACCTGTAGTGGAACACTGTTGAGAAGGTACATCCTCTATTGTCACACCACCAGCATCGGCCTCTGATATTGTGGACGAATATAATCAAATAGGAGACGTTACTGTTGAAGCACACCTCATACATACACGTTGAATCAGCTGTACAACTTTCTCTTCAAAGGCATAATTTGCTTAGGCGATCGACACCATCAGTAAGAACATCTATTGTATAATGCACCAAGGTCTACCTGACTTCCTAGTAATCGAGGTGCTGAGACTGTGCCTTGTCAACTTAATCAGTGTATATTGATTTTATATTGCTTTTGCCACAGTGCATTTGGTGTGTTGATTTTATGGCCACCAGACACTCACTCAGCCTCTCTCTCACTCCCCCTCCACAGAAAGCCAGAGAGAGAGGGGAAAGCCCATGGGAATATTACCTCAGAAGTAAAACATATTTCACTTAGGGAAGATAAATTTCATTTATTCTTCCCATTCCCTGCTCAGCAGGTCTTCCTCACCCCTCTGTTTCTGACTCCTTCATCTGTTGCAGAGTAGCTCCTCTGCGCTTTCCCTTCCTCCTCACACCTCTCCCCGATCCAGCATACGCTCTTCAGGAGCTGCAGGGTGAGCGTTGCTGGGGGCACGTAGCACCTTCTCCATGACCTTCTTACAAGGTGTTCCCACTCTTTTGTGGGATCTTTCTTCTGAGCTCCACTCCCTCTGAGCTGCCTGCTCATTGGCTAATGGGTCCTGTGGGGCAGTAGGAGTGAGTAGCAGTGGACTGGAACTAGTTGTGTCTAGCACCCCAGTTTCATACCACACATCAGCATTATGGCAGGCCTTTCCACAACTGGACACCTGCACTCAGGGCAATACTCTTGTGATCTGAAAGGTCAAAAGAAGGTTTCAGAAAGCTGAGTTGGGATTGTGTAAACGTACAACACGTGTATTGATTCAAATTACATTGATGTTTATTAGGAGTACAATGTTAGTTCGATTGTTCAGGAGGTGTAGACTCTATAATAATTGATTCTTACAAAATCAGAATCATTTTAAACAGCCTAAATTTTCAAAGCACTCATTGAACTGTACATAAGCTTTATTTGAGAAGCCCCTTATGCAAAAAGCCACTTTTTCTAGTGGATGAGCACACACACTTTCTCTCAAAACAGTTTAATAAAAGGTTTATCTTAGTGAAAGTTAAAAGATTTTCAATGAAGTTGTTTTGGAGGTTATTCTTCTTACCAGACAGTGGCATGAAGATGTTGATTGGCTTTTTACTGTGTAGCTTACAGTGCAGATGCTAGGTGGGAGCCTGCTCAGTATCTTTCTTGGTAATTTATGTAATGTAATTTATATTTGCATCAAAAGACAATTTTTCATTTTTTGTATCATCAGTAGCACTGGAACTTAGCTTTACCTTTTGGGCTTTTGATGACCTAGAGTATCAAGATATCTTTCCTTCAAGTATTTCTGATGTACAGTAAAATCAAATATTTTCCTTTTAGCTGTTTTAAAAGAGTTTGGCAGCATTGAATGTTTTTTGGTACTCAATCCAGTTCTTTGATCTTCCTCCAACATGACCTAATTCTGTTTAGAAGTTGTTGTGTTTAAGTGGAAAGAACGGACTTGTGGATAAGACAAAGCAGTACTCCTCTAGCATCTGATTCACCAACTGCTCTTGCATGCATGCAGTTTCTCCAAAGGCGATAAAGGATTACATATTTTCTATGGATATTTTCTATGAGAATTCTTTTTTTGCCTGTGAATATACAAAATCTGAACATCCGTGCTGCTTGTGATTTCATGCTCCTTCTGAAAATTCTTGCTTTTTTCCAGACAAGAAAACGTATATTTGTGTGATCCATGTTTTACTATTTTTAGATAAAGTGATGACCGTTAGTCTTCTCAGTAAGACTGACATTCACTACCTAATTTTTCCATAAGAGCGCAATCCTTATTCTTGAGATGTAGTTAATATAGCGAGGCTAGAAATGATGGAAGCCACACCGAGCTTGGTCACTACTTTAAAGGTATCATTTTAAATCGTGTCTATTGAAAGTGAAAATGCCTAGTCATTTTTGTAAGCTGGTTGAGCTTATTTTGATAGCATACGTTTAAAGCGTTGATCTGAATGATCTTTTGTAAAATCTGGTGATATTCAGAAGGCAGACACCTTTGAAGTCTATAGAATAATATCACTTAGTTATACCAGTTATTAATCCACGTTTGCTCATGTTACTCATCCTTTTATCTGAAGATTGGGTTTCATTATATTATTGAAGTTAAGGGAAATAAAGCAAAATTGATTTTCAAATGGATTCTAAGATTTCATTTCTGTTTTTAATCCCTCTGTAGAGGAAGACAGCATGTCAAGTGATGCAATTTTACACAGTAGGTTGAGGCCATGATCTTGGCTTTATAAACAAATACAGCAACAGTGGTAGTGAGAATCCTTGATTTTATTTTCATGCAGCTTGAATGGTCTTCTCTTACTTTTCTTTACTTATTATTACTATTTATTTGTATCATTTTTATTTATTTATTTGTTTATTTATGCAAGTTCTGAAAATAATCAACTGGTTTTCCTTGGCCAAAACAAAACACCATGAGGTTTCCATCAGGTGGCCATGGCCTCTTAATTGTTTGTTACTGCTAGTGGCTTCTGCTCTACTAATCAGTTTGTAGATGAACTGTTGAAGAATAATGAGGTTTCCTTAGTTGAGTGAAGTATCAGAATATCAGTGAAAAGGTGTCTGTAGTAAATATTTTTCATATTTGCATTAAAGATCATAATACAAACAGATTTCTGAGATGGACATATACTGAAGTCACTTGGAAGCAGACACACAAACAGAACAACCAAGCTAAAACAACCAACTCAGCCCTCCCAAGCCCCCCTGTCCTCCCTACCCCCAACAACAAACAAACAAACAAACAAACAAACAAACAAACAAACACTTAAGCAACAGCAATACAGATAGACAAACAAAAATTAAAAAAAAAAAAAGAAAGAAAGAAAGAAAAAAGAAACGAAGAACAAGAAAAGGGAAACACACAATGGAAACTATGAAAAAGACAATGAGAGATACAGAGTGATGGGGAAGAAAATTGTCAGCAATACCTGTAGACAGTATCTTCTAGAACTAACAATGCAAAGGCAGGTATACATATGCAATAATAACACCAAGAACAAGATCACTACTGCATTCTAATTCATAAGTCATTCTCTTCTATGAGGCAGTTCTTTTGCTTAGTACACAATCCTGGAATGCAATGAAATAGCAAGTATCAACTAGTAACAGTGTTACACTATCTCCAGCTCTAAAATTAGACTCCTTATCTGGTTTGGACTAACGGGCTTACAGCAGGTCAGAAAAAGACTTGTGTGAATACTAAGCACAGAGAACTTTCTAAAAAGTAAGCAGCTAATCAGCAGTATTTAACCTGTAGGAAAAAATGTATATGCTTTACTGTGCTTTGACTAATTATAGAAATATTTATAAGGCCCCATCCATACAGAATTCAGAGATTTACAGTAGTAAATTTAGTAAGAATCCCAGATGAATTTTTGTCCTTTTCTCAGAGCTGAAGTGAGAGAAGCACTGGACTGGGCTCCCCAGGGAGGTGGTTGAGTCACCATCCCTGGATGTTTTAAAATCCGTTTGGATGCGGTGCTCAGGAACATGATTTAGCAGAGGGTTGTTAGAGCAAAAGTAGTATGGTTAGGTCATGGTTGGATTCGATGATTTTTCAGGTCTTTTCCAACCTGAGTGATTCTATGAGTGTAAGTGAGAAAACGACCTGCCAGAAATCACCAAACATACATAGAAATTGTCTGTAGCTCTGTCAAGGGTTGAAGCCTAGCAAGAAACCTTTTTTAATGTCTTTGAACTATTTCTGAAAACTTTCTGAATTCTGCCTCTCCTCCATTCTTTACCTCGCTACAATGTATTAGCCAGCTATAATTATCTCAAATTTCTTTTTTGTACTGTTTTTAATTGCTACAGTTTTCCAGAGCACTTTGTGTACAAAACCTAACTGGATAATCCTCACTGTAAGGGGCTATGAGTCCTTTCCATTTTGATTGGAGAAGGTAAAGCCATGGAGATATTTTATTTGATTTATGATTATCAATTTATGATCAGATATGATACAAACTGTGGAACACTTACAAAGCTTTGCTTTCTGTGCTTTGATTGCTTCTGCATTTGGCAAAACTCTCTCTCCTTATTTCTCTAGTTGTTCAACTGTAAAATATCAAAAGGATATGATACTCTAGGAGTGGGAATTATCACACAAACAAAAACAAGTGCACAAACTTGAAGTGCAATTTCTTGCTCAAACCAGAAAGGCCAATAGATTGGTAAAGAGCTTGACACTGTCACCATGTCAACACTTACAGACAATGCAAGTAACAAAAGTTTGGGCCCAAAATAGAACAGAACAGAACCTTGCGCTCTATATAATGCATGCCTCTGGGGCCAGGACCACATCCATCAGCCCAGGAAACAGAGCTGCTCTCCTCACCAGTAATAGCAGCCGGAGGAATCACAGAATCACAGAATGGCCAGGGTTGGAAGGGACCTCAAGCTTCATGAATCTCCAAACCCCCTGCCACATGCAAATCTAACCACATTTAATACCAGAGCACCACTAACCACCACATTTAATCCCAGAGCAGGCTGCGCAGGGCCCCATCCAACCTGGCCTTGAACACCTCCAGGGACGGGGCATGCACAGCCTCTCTGGAAGAAAGTGGCTTCTTATTCCACATTTATGCACACTTAGTAGATAAGATGAAATCCTTAAGAAGTACCAAAATGGTAACTTTTGTATTATAGACTATTTTGTTTTGCCAAGAGGCCCTCAGCAAAAGAACAACTTAAGGGGCCTCTGACAGGAGGTCAAACTGTCCCTCTTTTGGATTAGGAGGAATGCAAGTGATGCTCCCCTACATTTTTTCTTCCAACTTACCTCTATCCCAGGACAGCAGGGGTCCAGGAATAATGGCCTAGTGCAGAATGAGCAAATGTGAGAATTAGCAATATGCGCTTAGCTAGCAACAGTTCATCTTTAGCCAGTATCTGATTGTTCTGATGGCTGTAACACCTTTCCCACTATGTAATCTGCCAGTTAGTGGTGGTTTTTAGAGGTAGTAGCTCAGATACGATCAGTAAGGAGCTTCATTTTTGGATTGGCAGACTTTTTAGGAGCTCCTATCTCCTTAGTTCACTTGACAACTGGTGTCTTTAAAGACCTGGAAACGGCACTTATGTACTATCCTGTTGCAGGGACTTCAGAAGCTTGCTTCCTGTGACAAACCTAACTGCAGCTTTTCCATATTTGATTATGCATTGGGCATCTTTGCCAAGCCTTGTAGGGGTATGAAAGAACAACAAAGGAATTCCATGAATTGTTATGGGCTGTGGATATATCCAGTTCTGCTTACTAATTAAAAAATAAATAAATAAATAAATAAATAAAATTCTCTGCTTTGTGGAAAGCAGCCTCTTCTCTTGAAATCTTATCTGTCTTAGGAAAAAACACCCTTGTTTCTCAGCTGTGGTGCTGTCTTGTTCTTGATATGCTTTGTGAATTAACATGACAGTTTTCTAAAGACAGCTCTCTCCCACGATCGCTGCAGTGAATATCTCCTGCATGCAACACAGGAATCTTCCTGAATTTCATTTCTGTCTGTGTGCATTTCCAGAAGAGTGCAATGGAATGTATTTATTTGTTGATCCATATTCCAAAAATATTATGGAGTAAATAAATATGAAGCTTGAATTTTGCCGAGTTTTGAACTTTGAATGGACTTTGTCCTGTTTAAAGAAAGAATGTTCCTGAGCCTTCTCAGCATCACCAATCATCCGGCTTGCCTGGGTGGCATGAGCTGAAGAGTCATTGTCTTGGGCTGAAGATAATATGTCCTCAGTCAGTATATATGAGTAACAAAGCTTCTTTGTAATGTATGACTAAAACATAAAATGAGAAAGCATAACACTAGTGGGAATGTGGACCTTGCTTTTGTGAAACGAATGCATCAGTGTCTGATTCAAGAGAAGCACTTGCAATTGTGAAGGAGTTCTCCAGGTGTCTGTGATGCATCTTTGAAAACAGGTTGCTCACATATGTACCTACTGCCAAAAAGGTAATGAGGCTAACTAGGTAAGCCCTGTCTCATCTTCACCTTGAGCAACTATATTTCTTTTTTGACTCCATAAATGATTTGATTTCATTTGGCAAATCATAACATCTTCTTCGCATTTTATCCCAACTTAGCAACTCCTCTGCCTGCTGGAGGCCCACTATTGCAATTGCAAATAAAATCTGCTTGATCAGAGCTACCGTCCCAGAAAATTATTTGGATATTTCCAACGCTTACCAAGATACCATTACAATTACCTGAGTATTTGAAGTTACAATGCAAGGAAATTTTGACAACGCATTTCAATATCTAGTGCTGCTGATCCCAGTTGAAGCCCTAGTTCACTAGAGCGTATATACACAAACAGTGATTCTTGGAGAAAATTAAAAAGACACCACAAGAGAAGGGCTCTGGAGATACCAGTGTAAGAGAGTGGAAATCACAAATTCAGTGCAGCGTGTAGTCCTAATGAAACCGGCCAAAGCAATATTCCATAACATATATGTTATAACATATGTTCTATGTTATGACAATATGTTCATGCCGAAGGAGTTTTGTAGGGGACAGAAACTCGTCTAGCTCTCTTCTGGTGCTTGGTAGGTTACATTTGCCTAGTGTTTTGCAACATACGTCACTCAATGAAGATTACAATAAGCCCAGCAGTGCAGGAGTGAAGAGAAGGTGAGTTCTGGCTCATCATAAATATGCATGAAGAGTGCCCATATCTATGGGAGTGCAGACAGGGCCAGGCTCGGGGGGTTATATTCTCATATTCTGAATCCAACAGGCCGACCGTCTCTTTAAGCAGTTCTCTCAAAGTATCGGACTTACCGTGCGAATGAAATGCCGTTTCTGCAGTGAGAAGCAGCAAGATGAGTATTTCATGGTCTCTGGTGCCATCTATTGTCATTTATTGGTACTAACAACTCTTGTTGGGATTCCCTTCATTACTGGAAACGGCACTTATGTACTATCCTGTTGCAGGGACTTCAGAAGCTTGCTTCCTGTGACAAACCTAACTGCAGCTTTTCCATATTTGATTATGCATTGGGCATCTTTGCCAAGCCTTGTAGGGGTATGAAAGAACAACAAAGGAATTCCATGAATTGTTATGGGCTGTGGATATATCCAGTTCTATTTACTAGTTAAAAAATAAATAAATAAATAAATAAATAAATAAATAAAATTCTCTGCTTTGTGGAAAGCAGCCTCTTCTCTTGAAATCTTATCTGTCTTAGGAAAAAACACCCTTGTTTCTCAGCTGTGGTGCTGTCTTGTTCTTGATATGCTTTGTGAATTAACATGACAGTTTTCCAAAGACAGCTCTCTCCCACGATCACTGCAGTGAACATCTCCTGCATGCAACACAGGAATCTTCCTGAATTTCATTTCTGTCTGTGCGCATTTCCAGAAGAGTGCAATGGAACCAGCAACAGGTTTTGCAAGAATGGGACTTATTTATTTCGTTGATCCATATTCCAAAAATATCATTGTGTAAATAAATACGAAGCTTGAATTTTGCCAAAGTTTGAATGGACTTTGTCCTGTTTAAAGAAAGAATGTTCCTGAGCCTTCTCAGCATCACCAATCATCTGGCTTGCCTGGGTGGCATGAGCTGAAGAGTCATTGTCTTGGGCTGAAGATAATATGTCCTCAGTCAGTATATATGAGTAACAAAGCTTCTTTGTAATGTATGACTAAAACATAAAATGAGAAAGCAGAACACTAGTGGGAATGTGGACCTTGCTTTTGTGAAACAATGCATCAGTGTCTGATTCAAGAGAAGCACTTGCAATTGTATAGGTGTTCTCCAGGTGTTTGCCAGAGGTTTTTGATGAAATATTGCTCTTTCTGTCTCTGGGGGTTATAAACTTGGTTTTCCCTGTTTGTGTTAAAGGCAGATTTACAATTCTCCTTCAGTTAATATTGTTTGATCCTTAATTTCAGTTCTATTTAATTTCTTGCCAGAGTCACCTGGTAAGTGCAAGCATGTATTTATTCCTTCTTGTTTTCTCAGGCCATATTCAATTAATCCCAAAAAGTAAGCCATTCATTTATTTGTTTGTTTGTGTATTTGTTAGTTAGTTTGTTTTTTTATTGGGATTAGCTGCTTCTGTTGTTACAAAATCATCTACGGGCAGGAAGAGGCACCCGTACCCAGGAAAGGTAGACTTCTTTATCCTGCTCCCCTAGCTGTAATTTAACCAAAAGAACTGCTAGGGTAGACTTCCCAAATTCCCATCCTTCATCTATGCAACCAGAAATTGCTCCCTCTTTCTCAGTAATTTAAGATTACTTTCATTCCAATGGGGCGGAGCCCTCTCTGGGCTCTTCCACACCTCCCCCCACCCCCTTCCTCCCCCCCCACCCCCCACTCTCATGCCTCTCTGAGTGGATCCCTGTGTCCTACGGCCCTACTCCAGTGCCGTGACACTAACAGCCACTGTTATTCCCAGGTTACCTCCTCTTCTCCAGAGGCTCCCAGTACCAACACTGGGATTCTCTCTGCAGAGCCTAGTCTCACTTCCAGTGCCCTGTCCTCTCACCTCCCCCTTTGCAAGTAATGTTGTTTACAGCAGAAGTCTCCGTCTGCAGCTCACTCTCTCACACCAAGTTCTGCTAGCGGGGAAACGGTGTGGAGGGTTGCTCTCACACCAGCACAGATTAACTCACTTTCTCTTTAACCCTTCTTCCTTTGTCGTACCCTCAGTTACACTTCCACATACCCTCCATTCTACTTCTGTATACCTGTAACAATTACCTTTCTTAGACCACCAAAACAGTTTCTCTCCTTCCTTTCAAAATCCACAGATCAAACCGCGCAAGTCTTCAACTTCCACAAACACCCAGCACTTGGTCTCTCCTGATTAGGGTACTCAATTAGAAAACTGGTCCCTTTATTCCATTTCTGTTCCTAGTTTCTCATTTAGTGGCCTTTTCTTATTTGATGGCCCTCCTGCAACATCCTTCCAATGTGCCAACATACACCTGAGAGGTGTTTGGTTTGGTTTTCTGTTTGTTTGGTTTGGTTTTTTTGCTGGTGTGAGAGCAACCTCTCCACACCGAATAACTATGGAATTTCGAGCCACAATTCTTTGCAGTGTGGTTCCCTTTGGTCCACTTCTGTGTTCTGTGACACAAGGGTAGAAGTGAAAAGCCTCTCTTAAAGAGGCAGCTGGAGATTCGAGGAGCGACAGATGCTGTGCTCCCAGGGAGCACATTCGAAGAAGTCGGGAGAGATCCTTTCTGCACAGCGCAGAAAATAACCCCCTCCGGAGGAACGGCAGCAGGCTGAATTCGGACGTTCTCGGCCTCAGAACGGCACGACTTCGCTCTGCCGGCTCGGAAGTGGCACTCGCGCTGAAGCGCTCCGGAGCGTTTGCCGTTGCTGCCCGAGAAGTCGCGCTTATCGGCGAATGCCGCTTTCAGCCTCCAGCCGCGGTGTCGTGTTCCTCCGTCGCCGAGAAGGGCGACTGTCGCCGGCAGCTTTTCTCCGAGTTGCCGGCTCTTCTCCGCACATCGGAAAGGAGCGCTTTGGACGTCGCCGAGTGTACATATACGCAGAATGCACTACGCCTGGCTCTGAATGTTGAGTCCGCACCTTCATTTCAAGCCACAACTCTTTGCAGTGTGGTTCTCTGTGGCTCCACTTCTGTGTTCTGTGACACAAGGGTAGAAGTGAAAAGCCTCTCTTAAAGAGGCAGCTGGAGATTCGAGGAGCGACAGATGCTGTGCTCCCAGGGAGCACATTCGAAGAAGTCGGGAGAGATCCTTTCTGCACAGCGCAGAAAATAACCCCCTCCGGAGGAACGGCAGCAGGCTGAATTCGGACGTTCTCGGCCTCAGAACGGCACGACTTCGCTCTGCCGGCTCGGAAGTGGCACTCGCGCTGAAGCGCTCCGGAGCGTTTGCCGTTGCTGCCCGAGAAGTCGCGCTTATCGGCGAATGCCGCTTTCAGCCTCCAGCCGCGGTGTCGTGTTCCTCCGTCGCCGAGAAGGGCGACTGTCGCCGGCAGCTTTTCTCCGAGTTGCCGGCTCTTCTCCGCACATCGGAAAGGAGCGCTTTGGACGTCGCCGAGTGTACATATACGCAGAATGCACTACGCCTGGCTCTGAATGTTGAGTCCGCACCTTCATTTCAAGCCACAACTCTTTGCAGTGTGGTTCTCTGTGGCTCCACTTCTGTGTTCTGTGACACAAGGGTAGAAGTGAAAAGCCTCTCTTAAAGAGGCAGCTGGAGATTCGAGGAGCGACAGATGCTGTGCTCCCAGGGAGCACATTCGAAGAAGTCGGGAGAGATCCTTTCTGCACAGCGCAGAAAATAACCCCCTCCGGAGGAACGGCAGCAGGCTGAATTCGGACGTTCTCGGCCTCAGAACGGCACGACTTCGCTCTGCCGGCTCGGAAGTGGCACTCGCGCTGAAGCGCTCCGGAGCGTTTGCCGTGTATACATATACGCCGAGTGTACATATACGCAGAATGCACTCTCCACAGAGAACCACACTGCAAAGAGTTGTGGCTTGAAATGAAGGTGCGGACTCAACATTCAGAGCCAGGCGTAGTGCATTCTGCGTATATGTACACTCGGCGACGTCCAAAGCGCTCCTTTCCGATGTGCGGAGAAGAGCCGGCAACTCGGAGAAAAGCTGCCGGCGACAGTCGCCCTTCTCGGCGACGGAGGAACACGACACCGCGGCTGGAGGCTGAAAGCGGCATTCGCCGATAAGCGCGACTTCTCGGGCAGCAACGGCAAACGCTCCGGAGAGCTTCAGCGCGAGTGCCACTTCCGAGTCGGCAGAGCGAAGTCGTGCCGTTCTGAGGCCGAGAACGTCCGAATTCAGCCTGCTGCCGTTCCTCCGGAGGGGGTTATTTTCTGCGCTGTGCAGAAAGGATCTCTCCCGACTTCTTCGAATGTGCTCCCTGGGAGCACAGCATCTGTCGCTCCTCGAATCTCCAGCTGCCTCTTTAAGAGAGGCTTTTCACTTCTACCCTTGTGTCACAGAACACAGAAGTGGACCAAAGGGAACCACACTGCAAAGAATTGTGGCTCGAAATTCCATAGTTATTCGGTGTGGAGAGGTTGCTCTCACACCAGCAAAAAAACCAAACCAAACAAACAGAAAACCAAACCAAACACCTCTCAGGTGTATGTTGGCACATTGGAAGGATGTTGCAGGAGGGCCATCAAATAAGAAAAGGCCACTAAATGAGAAACTAGGAACAGAAATGGAATAAAGGGACCAGTTTTCTAATTGAGTACCCTAATCAGGAGAGACCAAGTGCTGGGTGTTTGTGGAAGTTGAAGACTTGCGCGGTTTGATCTGTGGATTTTGAAAGGAAGGAGAGAAACTGTTTTGGTGGTCTAAGAAAGGTAATTGTTACAGGTATACAGAAGTAGAATGGAGGGTATGTGGAAGTGTAACTGAGGGTACGACAAAGGAAGAAGGGTTAAAGAGAAAGTGAGTTAATCTGTGCTGGTGTGAGAGCAACCCTCCACACCGTTTCCCCGCTAGCAGAACTTGGTGTGAGAGAGTGAGCTGCAGACGGAGACTTCTGCTGTAAACAACATTACTTGCAAAGGGGGAGGTGAGAGGACAGGGCACTGGAAGTGAGACTAGGCTCTGCAGAGAGAATCCCAGTGTTGGTACTGGGAGCCTCTGGAGAAGAGGAGGTAACCTGGGAATAACAGTGGCTGTTAGTGTCACGGCACTGGAGTAGGGCCGTAGGACACAGGGATCCACTCAGAGAGGCATGAGAGTGGGGGGTGGGGGGGGAGGAAGGGGGTGGGGGGAGGTGTGGAAGAGCCCAGAGAGGGCTCCGCCCCATTGGAATGAAAGTAATCTTAAATTACTGAGAAAGAGGGAGCAATTTCTGGTTGCATAGATGAAGGATGGGAATTTGGGAAGTCTACCCTAGCAGTTCTTTTGGTTAAATTACAGCTAGGGGAGCAGGATAAAGAAGTCTACCTTTCCTGGGTACGGGTGCCTCTTCCTGCCCGTAGATGATTTTGTAACAACAGAAGCAGCTAATCCCAATAAAAAAACAAACTAACTAACAAATACACAAACAAACAAATAAATGAATGGCTTACTTTTTGGGATTAATTGAATATGGCCTGAGAAAACAAGAAGGAATAAATACATGCTTGCACTTACCAGGTGACTCTGGCAAGAAATTAAATAGAACTGAAATTAAGGATCAAACAATATTAACTGAAGGAGAATTGTAAATCTGCCTTTAACACAAACAGGGAAAACCAAGTTTATAACCCCCAGAGACAGAAAGAGCAATATTTCATCAAAAACCTCTGGCAAACACCTGGAGAACACCTATACAATTGCAAGTGCTTCTCTTGAATCAGACACTGATGCATTGTTTCACAAAAGCAAGGTCCACATTCCCACTAGTGTTCTGCTTTCTCATTTTATGTTTTAGTCATACATTACAAAGAAGCTTTGTTACTCATATATACTGACTGAGGACATATTATCTTCAGCCCAAGACAATGACTCTTCAGCTCATGCCACCCAGGCAAGCCAGATGATTGGTGATGCTGAGAAGGCTCAGGAACATTCTTTCTTTAAACAGGACAAAGTCCATTCAAACTTTGGCAAAATTCAAGCTTCGTATTTATTTACACAATGATATTTTTGGAATATGGATCAGAGAAATAAATAAGTCCCATTCTTGCAAAACCTGTTGCTGGTTCCATTGCACTCTTCTGGAAATGCGCACAGACAGAAATGAAATTCAGGAAGATTCCTGTGTTGCATGCAGGAGATGTTCACTGCAGTGATCGTGGGAGAGAGCTGTCTTTGGAAAACTGTCATGTTAATTCACAAAGCATATCAAGAACAAGACAGCACCACAGCTGAGAAACAAGGGTGTTTTTTCCTAAGACAGATAAGATTTCAAGAGAAGAGGCTGCTTTCCACAAAGCAGAGAATTTTATTTATTTATTTATTTATTTATTTATTTATTTTTTAACTAGTAAATAGAACTGGATATATCCACAGCCCATAACAATTCATGGAATTCCTTTGTTGTTCTTTCATACCCCTACAAGGCTTGGCAAAGATGCCCAATGCATAATCAAATATGGAAAAGCTGCAGTTAGGTTTGTCACAGGAAGCAAGCTTCTGAAGTCCCTGCAACAGGATAGTACATAAGTGCCGTTTCCAGTAATGAAGGGAATCCCAACAAGAGTTGTTAGTACCAATAAATGACAATAGATGGCACCAGAGACCATGAAATACTCATCTTGCTGCTTCTCACTGCAGAAACGGCATTTCATTCGCACGGTAAGTCCGATACTTTGAGAGAACTGCTTAAAGAGACGGTCGGCCTGTTGGATTCAGAATATGAGAATATAACCCCCCGAGCCTGGCCCTGTCTGCACTCCCATAGATATGGGCACTCTTCATGCATATTTATGATGAGCCAGAACTCACCTTCTCTTCACTCCTGCACTGCTGGGCTTATTGTAATCTTCATTGAGTGACGTATGTTGCAAAACACTAGGCAAATGTAACCTACCAAGCACCAGAAGAGAGCTAGACGAGTTTCTGTCCCCTACAAAACTCCTTCGGCATGAACATATTGTCATAACATAGAACATATGTTATAACATATATGTTATGGAATATTGCTTTGGCCGGTTTCATTAGGACTACACGCTGCACTGAATTTGTGATTTCCACTCTCTTACACTGGTATCTCCAGAGCCCTTCTCTTGTGGTGTCTTTTTAATTTTCTCCAAGAATCACTGTTTGTGTATATACGCTCTAGTGAACTAGGGCTTCAACTGGGATCAGCAGCACTAGATATTGAAATGCGTTGTCAAAATTTCCTTGCATTGTAACTTCAAATACTCAGGTAATTGTAATGGTATCTTGGTAAGCGTTGGAAATATCCAAATAATTTTCTGGGACGGTAGCTCTGATCAAGCAGATTTTATTTGCAATTGCAATAGTGGGCCTCCAGCAGGCAGAGGAGTTGCTAAGTTGGGATAAAATGCGAAGAAGATGTTATGATTTGCCAAATGAAATCAAATCATTTATGGAGTCAAAAAAGAAATATAGTTGCTCAAGGTGAAGATGAGACAGGGCTTACCTAGTTAGCCTCATTACCTTTTTGGCAGTAGGTACATATGTGAGCAACCTGTTTTCAAAGATGCATCACAGACACCTGGAGAACTCCTTCACAATTGCAAGTGCTTCTCTTGAATCAGACACTGATGCATTCGTTTCACAAAAGCAAGGTCCACATTCCCACTAGTGTTATGCTTTCTCATTTTATGTTTTAGTCATACATTACAAAGAAGCTTTGTTACTCATATATACTGACTGAGGACATATTATCTTCAGCCCAAGACAATGACTCTTCAGCTCATGCCACCCAGGCAAGCCGGATGATTGGTGATGCTGAGAAGGCTCAGGAACATTCTTTCTTTAAACAGGACAAAGTCCATTCAAAGTTCAAAACTCGGCAAAATTCAAGCTTCATATTTATTTACTCCATAATATTTTTGGAATATGGATCAACAAAATAAATACATTCCATTGCACTCTTCTGGAAATGCGCACAGACAGAAATGAAATTCAGGAAGATTCCTGTGTTGCATGCAGGAGATATTCACTGCAGCGATCGTGGGAGAGAGCTGTCTTTAGAAAACTGTCATGTTAATTCACAAAGCATATCAAGAACAAGACAGCACCACAGCTGAGAAACAAGGGTGTTTTTTCCTAAGACAGATAAGATTTCAAGAGAAGAGGCTGCTTTCCACAAAGCAGAGAATTTTATTTATTTATTTATTTATTTATTTTTTAATTAGTAAGCAGAACTGGATATATCCACAGCCCATAACAATTCATGGAATTCCTTTGTTGTTCTTTCATACCCCTACAAGGCTTGGCAAAGATGCCCAATGCATAATCAAATATGGAAAAGCTGCAGTTAGGTTTGTCACAGGAAGCAAGCTTCTGAAGTCCCTGCAACAGGATAGTACATAAGTGCCGTTTCCAGGTCTTTAAAGACACCAGTTGTCAAGTGAACTAAGGAGATAGGAGCTCCTAAAAAGTCTGCCAATCCAAAAATGAAGCTCCTTACTGATCGTATCTGAGCTACTACCTCTAAAAACCACCACTAACTGGCAGATTACATAGTGGGAAAGGTGTTACAGCCATCAGAACAATCAGATACTGGCTAAAGATGAACTGTTGCTAGCTAAGCGCATATTGCTAATTCTCACATTTGCTCATTCTGCACTAGGCCATTATTCCTGGACCCCTGCTGTCCTGGGATAGAGGTAAGTTGGAAGAAAAAATGTAGGGGAGCATCACTTGCATTCCTCCTAATCCAAAAGAGGGACAGTTTGACCTCCTGTCAGAGGCCCCTTAAGTTGTTCTTTTGCTGAGGGCCTCTTGGCAAAACAAAATAGTCTATAATACAAAAGTTACCATTTTGGTACTTCTTAAGGATTTCATCTTATCTACTAAGTGTGCATAAATGTGGAATAAGAAGCCACTTTCTTCCAGAGAGGCTGTGCATGCCCCGTCCCTGGAGGTGTTCAAGGCCAGGTTGGATGGGGCCCTGCGCAGCCTGCTCTGGGATTAAATGTGGTGGTTAGTGGTGCTCTGGTATTAAATGTGGTTAGATTTGCATGTGGCAGGGGGTTTGGAGATTCATGAAGCTTGAGGTCCCTTCCAACCCTGGCCATTCTGTGATTCTGTGATTCCTCCGGCTGCTATTACTGGTGAGGAGAGCAGCTCTGTTTCCTGGGCTGATGGATGTGGTCCTGGCCCCAGAGGCATGCATTATATAGAGCGCAAGGTTCTGTTCTGTTCTATTTTGGGCCCAAACTTTTGTTACTTGCATTGTCTGTAAGTGTTGACATGGTGACAGTGTCAAGCTCTTTACCAATCTATTGGCCTTTCTGGTTTGAGCAAGAAATTGCACTTCAAGTTTGTGCACTTGTTTTTGTTTGTGTGATAATTCCCACTCCTAGAGTATCATATCCTTTTGATATTTTACAGTTGAACAACTAGAGAAATAAGGAGAGAGAGTTTTGCCAAATGCAGAAGCAATCAAAGCACAGAAAGCAAAGCTTTGTAAGTGTTCCACAGTTTGTATCATATCTGATCATAAATTGATAATCATAAATCAAATAAAATATCTCCATGGCTTTACCTTCTCCAATCAAAATGGAAAGGACTCATAGCCCCTTACAGTGAGGATTATCCAGTTAGGTTTTGTACACAAAGTGCTCTGGAAAACTGTAGCAATTAAAAACAGTACAAAAAAGAAATTTGAGATAATTATAGCTGGCTAATACATTGTAGCGAGGTAAAGAATGGAGGAGAGGCAGAATTCAGAAAGTTTTCAGAAATAGTTCAAAGACATTAAAAAAGGTTTCTTGCTAGGCTTCAACCCTTGACAGAGCTACAGACAATTTCTATGTATGTTTGGTGATTTCTGGCAGGTCGTTTTCTCACTTACACTCATAGAATCACTCAGGTTGGAAAAGACCTGAAAAATCATCGAATCCAACCATGACCTAACCATACTACTTTTGCTCTAACAACCCTCTGCTAAATCATGTTCCTGAGCACCGCATCCAAACGGATTTTAAAACATCCAGGGATGGTGACTCAACCACCTCCCTGGGGAGCCCAGTCCAGTGCTTCTCTCACTTCAGCTCTGAGAAAAGGACAAAAATTCATCTGGGATTCTTACTAAATTTACTACTGTAAATCTCTGAATTCTGTATGGATGGGGCCTTATAAATATTTCTATAATTAGTCAAAGCACAGTAAAGCATATACATTTTTTCCTACAGGTTAAATACTGCTGATTAGCTGCTTACTTTTTAGAAAGTTCTCTGTGCTTAGTATTCACACAAGTCTTTTTCTGACCTGCTGTAAGCCCGTTAGTCCAAACCAGATAAGGAGTCTAATTTTAGAGCTGGAGATAGTGTAACACTGTTACTAGTTGATACTTGCTATTTCATTGCATTCCAGGATTGTGTACTAAGCAAAAGAACTGCCTCATAGAAGAGAATGACTTATGAATTAGAATGCAGTAGTGATCTTGTTCTTGGTGTTATTATTGCATATGTATACCTGCCTTTGCATTGTTAGTTCTAGAAGATACTGTCTACAGGTATTGCTGACAATTTTCTTCCCCATCACTCTGTATCTCTCATTGTCTTTTTCATAGTTTCCATTGTGTGTTTCCCTTTTCTTGTTCTTCGTTTCTTTTTTCTTTCTTTCTTTCTTTTTTTTTTTTTAATTTTTGTTTGTCTATCTGTATTGCTGTTGCTTAAGTGTTTGTTTGTTTGTTTGTTTGTTTGTTTGTTTGTTGTTGGGGGTAGGGAGGACAGGGGGGCTTGGGAGGGCTGAGTTGGTTGTTTTAGCTTGGTTGTTCTGTTTGTGTGTCTGCTTCCAAGTGACTTCAGTATATGTCCATCTCAGAAATCTGTTTGTATTATGATCTTTAATGCAAATATGAAAAATATTTACTACAGACACCTTTTCACTGATATTCTGATACTTCACTCAACTAAGGAAACCTCATTATTCTTCAACAGTTCATCTACAAACTGATTAGTAGAGCAGAAGCCACTAGCAGTAACAAACAATTAAGAGGCCATGGCCACCTGATGGAAACCTCATGGTGTTTTGTTTTGGCCAAGGAAAACCAGTTGATTATTTTCAGAACTTGCATAAATAAACAAATAAATAAATAAAAATGATACAAATAAATAGTAATAATAAGTAAAGAAAAGTAAGAGAAGACCATTCAAGCTGCATGAAAATAAAATCAAGGATTCTCACTACCACTGTTGCTGTATTTGTTTATAAAGCCAAGATCATGGCCTCAACCTACTGTGTAAAATTGCATCACTTGACATGCTGTCTTCCTCTACAGAGGGATTAAAAACAGAAATGAAATCTTAGAATCCATTTGAAAATCAATTTTGCTTTATTTCCCTTAACTTCAATAATATAATGAAACCCAATCTTCAGATAAAAGGATGAGTAACATGAGCAAACGTGGATTAATAACTGGTATAACTAAGTGATATTATTCTATAGACTTCAAAGGTGTCTGCCTTCTGAATATCACCAGATTTTACAAAAGATCATTCAGATCAACGCTTTAAACGTATGCTATCAAAATAAGCTCAACCAGCTTACAAAAATGACTAGGCATTTTCACTTTCAATAGACACGATTTAAAATGATACCTTTAAAGTAGTGACCAAGCTCGGTGTGGCTTCCATCATTTCTAGCCTCGCTATATTAACTACATCTCAAGAATAAGGATTGCGCTCTTATGGAAAAATTAGGTAGTGAATGTCAGTCTTACTGAGAAGACTAACGGTCATCACTTTATCTAAAAATAGTAAAACATGGATCACACAAATATACGTTTTCTTGTCTGGAAAAAAGCAAGAATTTTCAGAAGGAGCATGAAATCACAAGCAGCATGGATGTTCAGATTTTGTATATTCACAGGCAAAAAAAGAATTCTCATAGAAAATATCCATAGAAAATATGTAATCCTTTATCGCCTTTGGAGAAACTGCATGCATGCAAGAGCAGTTGGTGAATCAGATGCTAGGGGAGTACTGCTTTGTCTTATCCACAAGTCCGTTCTTTCCACTTAAACACAACAACTTCTAAACAGAATTAGGTCATGTTGGAGGAAGATCAAAGAACTGGATTGAGTACCAAAAAACATTCAATGCTGCCAAACTCTTTTAAAACAGCTAAAAGGAAAATATTTGATTTTACTGTACATCAGAAATACTTGAAGGAAAGATATCTTGATACTCTAGGTCATCAAAAGCCCAAAAGGTAAAGCTAAGTTCCAGTGCTACTGATGATACAAAAAATGAAAAATTGTCTTTTGATGCAAATATAAATTACATTACATAAATTACCAAGAAAGATACTGAGCAGGCTCCCACCTAGCATCTGCACTGTAAGCTACACAGTAAAAAGCCAATCAACATCTTCATGCCACTGTCTGGTAAGAAGAATAACCTCCAAAACAACTTCATTGAAAATCTTTTAACTTTCACTAAGATAAACCTTTTATTAAACTGTTTTGAGAGAAAGTGTGTGTGCTCATCCACTAGAAAAAGTGGCTTTTTGCATAAGGGGCTTCTCAAATAAAGCTTATGTACAGTTCAATGAGTGCTTTGAAAATTTAGGCTGTTTAAAATGATTCTGATTTTGTAAGAATCAATTATTATAGAGTCTACACCTCCTGAACAATCGAACTAACATTGTACTCCTAATAAACATCAATGTAATTTGAATCAATACACGTGTTGTACGTTTACACAATCCCAACTCAGCTTTCTGAAACCTTCTTTTGACCTTTCAGATCACAAGAGTATTGCCCTGAGTGCAGGTGTCCAGTTGTGGAAAGGCCTGCCATAATGCTGATGTGTGGTATGAAACTGGGGTGCTAGACACAACTAGTTCCAGTCCACTGCTACTCACTCCTACTGCCCCACAGGACCCATTAGCCAATGAGCAGGCAGCTCAGAGGGAGTGGAGCTCAGAAGAAAGATCCCACAAAAGAGTGGGAACACCTTGTAAGAAGGTCATGGAGAAGGTGCTACGTGCCCCCAGCAACGCTCACCCTGCAGCTCCTGAAGAGCGTATGCTGGATCGGGGAGAGGTGTGAGGAGGAAGGGAAAGCGCAGAGGAGCTACTCTGCAACAGATGAAGGAGTCAGAAACAGAGGGGTGAGGAAGACCTGCTGAGCAGGGAATGGGAAGAATAAATGAAATTTATCTTCCCTAAGTGAAATATGTTTTACTTCTGAGGTAATATTCCCATGGGCTTTCCCCTCTCTCTCTGGCTTTCTGTGGAGGGGGAGTGAGAGAGAGGCTGAGTGAGTGTCTGGTGGCCATAAAATCAACACACCAAATGCACTGTGGCAAAAGCAATATAAAATCAATATACACTGATTAAGTTGACAAGGCACAGTCTCAGCACCTCGATTACTAGGAAGTCAGGTAGATCTTGGTGCATTATACAATAGATGTTCTTACTGATGGTGTCGATCGCCTAAGCAAATTATGCCTTTGAAGAGAAAGTTGTACAGCTGATTCAACGTGTATGTATGAGGTGTGCTTCAACAGTAACGTCTCCTATTTGATTATATTCGTCCACAATATCAGAGGCCGATGCTGGTGGTGTGACAATAGAGGATGTACCTTCTCAACAGTGTTCCACTACAGGTATATTACATACCTGTATATATACATACGTATATACAGGTGTGTTAGTGTTTAGTGTACTTAGCTAACATTTTGACAGTTACCTGCTTTTTTTTCCTTTCCCCCCCCCAAAACTATTGTTATGATTTTCCAGGATCAAAGAACATCTATCACAATTAATTTTCCATAGATCATTTCTTCTTTTTTTCATCATTTTGCGTTCCCTTACTTTCGGGCTCTGAACCTTGCTTCTACAATGCAAAGGGATTCCAGCCACCACATGCATACAGCCAAGACATTTTAGTGTGAACTAGATACTCAGGCATACACAACCTGTAACGCACATGCTACGTGTATCCCAACTCAACTTGCACCCCCTACAGCTGTATCTATCATGGCAGCAGCTCTACCCTGATGAGTGGCCAGGCCTAGCCCAGAGTCACAGCAAGGTTTGCAGAGCAGCACTGAAAAATAAAGCAACAGAACTGAGAAAAGCCTGTCACCGGAAGAAAATATTTTCAACAAAGTCACATGGCAAAAGAAGGTAATGACAGTGCTTTCTAACGGGAGATAAGCGCCATAGCAGGTAACCATACAAGGCCATATGACCATACCTAACAGGTAACCATACATAACCTACAAGAACCATAGCAGCAGGTAACAAAGAAAAATTAGCTCACCCCTTCCAGAAACTAGTAACAACTCAAAAGAAGAGCAAACTCAGAGAGATACTGCTCCCTCTGCTGCTAACACTTAAATAAAAGCACCTTTTCCAATCATTGCTTGCACCTGAGCTCCCTGGGAGAGCCTTGACCTCTCCACTAATGTTCAATCATTGGTTCAGGCTGTGAAGGGATGGAGTGCAGCAGAGTTGCCAGGTCACTGCCTGAACCAAAGAGTGAGTAGGTCAGGGCTCAACTCCTGCTGTTTTGGAAACATGAAGTACAACGTGCATTGCGATGCAGGTACAGTACCTATCAATGATGTGATTGACAGGTGATTGTTGCAAGGTGATTGTTGACAGTCTTCTTATGGTTCTGTTGGAACAGTACTTGATGTTCCTTCTGGAGGCTTCTCTTCTTCAGTTTGGGTTTGGGTTCCCTGGTTCCCAGAATTTCAGCACTCCACCACCTGGTGTCATGACATACCCTCGTAGACACTGAAGCACGCTGAAGTGTTGATGCTCCTACCAGTGGTCCTGTGGACTTCACAGCCTCAAGGGGAGTAGTACAGATGTTTAAAAGGTATGAGGAGTGGTGGGTCTGCCTTCAGTGGGAGGATACAGGCTGCGTTTTTGTCTTGAGTCAAACACCTCCACTTATGCTGGGGCATGTCCTGGCCTTTGGTACAACATCCTTTGTCCTGTATTTACCTTTGAAGGTCAATATTAATTATTCTGCCATACGTCCCCCATTTTGGAACTGCAAGCAGCTTTCGTGTCTTCTCTATGTGAGAAGTTAGTCCAGAACAAGGTTTTAACTCACCCTACAAATCCTGCCATGGGGCTGTTCTGCCAGTCGTACAAAGAAAATTGTCTTTCTGCTCTGCAGAGTACAATGAACTTTTCATCTTCTCACTTAACAGCTGTATCTTTTAAAGAATAAAAGTAAATATAAAATTAGCGAGGATTCAGTAACAGTAGGTCAGCTATAAATACTTGCAAATGGGAAACATACAGCGAGCATCTTTGGAATTATGACATTACAGCATTCTGATTTTAGGAAAGTTACAATTAAGCTCCGTTTCAATACAACCAACTCTATATTACAAACTCAACAAAAACGTACGGAGGAGCAGAAGTCCTGCTCAGTGCACTTAGTGCCTTTTACACGGTTATTCAGATACAGCATGGTCACAGCTCTGGCCCGGTTCGACCTGGATCCTTGACTAAATGGCACAGGGGGACCCATGGACCCACCCCCTGTGATGGTTCTGAACACAAAACAGCGGCAACGAGCTAAGGGAGAAAATTAATTTACTAGATATTATAGCACAGTGTGAGAGAATGCAATATAGCACAATACAATTGGAATTGTAGCCTAGCCTAGCCATGTTTGCCTAAAGATGAACTGTTGCTAGCTAAGCGCATATTGCTAATTCTCACATTTGCTCATTCTGCACTAGGCCATTATTCCTGGACCCCTGCTGTCCTGGGATAGAGGTAAGTTGGAAGAAAAAATGTAGGGGAGCATCACTTGCATTCCTCCTAATCCAAAAGAGGGACAGTTTGACCTCCTGTCAGAGGCCCCTTAAGTTGTTCTTTTGCTGAGGGCCTCTTGGCAGAACAGAATAGTCTATAATACAAAAGTTACCATTTTGGTACTTCTTGAGGATTTCATCTTATCTACTAAGTGTGCATAAATGTGGAATAAGAAGCCACTTTCTTCCCATGGGCTTTCCCCTCTCTCTCTGGTACGGCACAAATAAACGACTTTCCTTTTCCAGCTCGGGTACGAGCATTGTTTTGCAGAACACTAATACGGTCCGAAACACTCTGCAAGTTATACCAGTTCTGTCGTGCCCAATCCATACCTGATAAAGAGGGTCGAGCACCATGTTTTTCTAAAAGATCAAATAATACATCTTCACTTTTCATGGTGGCAATGCTGTCGCTCATTTTTTCAATACAATGAGAGACCTACACTAAGGGAGGAGGAGGTGCAGGTATTCAAAAGCTCAAGTGACTCCTTATCTCCCCAGGGAAACAGACACTTTTCAAATGCTAATGCTCAAAGCACTCTTCCCTTTCTCTGAGGGGAGCACACAAAAGCCCGTTAGTCCAAACCAGATAAGGAGTCTAATTTTAGAGCTGGAGATAGTGTAACACTGTTACTAGTTGATACTTGCTATTTCATTGCATTCCAGGATTGTGTACTAAGCAAAAGAACTGCCTCATAGAAGAGAATGACTTATGAATTAGAATGCAGTAGTGATCTTGTTCTTGGTGTTATTATTGCATATATATACCTGCCTTTGCATTGTTAGTTCTAGAAGATACTGTCTACAGGTATTGCTGACAATTTTCTTCCCCATCACTCTGTATCTCTCATTGTCTTTTTCATAGTTTCCATTGTGTGTTTCCCTTTTCTTGTTCTTCGTTTCTTTTTTCTTTCTTTCTTTCTTTTTTTTTTTTTTAATTTTTGTTTGTCTATCTGTATTGCTGTTGCTTAAGTTTTTGTTTGTTTGTTTGTTTGTTTGTTTGTTGTTGGGGGTAGGGAGGACAGGGGGGCTTGGGAGGGCTGAGTTGGTTGTTTTAGCTTGGTTGTTCTGTTTGTGTGTCTGCTTCCAAGTGACTTCAGTATATGTCCATCTCAGAAATCTGTTTGTATTATGATCTTTAATGCAAATATGAAAAATATTTACTACAGACACCTTTTCACTGATATTCTGATACTTCACTCAACTAAGGAAACCTCATTATTCTTCAACAGTTCATCTACAAACTGATTAGTAGAGCAGAAGCCACTAGCAGTAACAAACAATTAAGAGGCCATGGCCACCTGATGGAAACCTCATGGTGTTTTGTTTTGGCCAAGGAAAACCAGTTGATTATTTTCAGAACTTGCATAAATAAACAAATAAATAAATAAAAATGATACAAATAAATAGTAATAATAAGTAAAGAAAAGTAAGAGAAGACCATTCAAGCTGCATGAAAATAAAATCAAGGATTCTCACTACCACTGTTGCTGTATTTGTTTATAAAGCCAAGATCATGGCCTCAACCTACTGTGTAAAATTGCATCACTTGACATGCTGTCTTCCTCTACAGAGGGATTAAAAACAGAAATGAAATCTTAGAATCCATTTGAAAATCAATTTTGCTTTATTTCCCTTAACTTCAATAATATAATGAAACCCAATCTTCAGATAAAAGGATGAGTAACATGAGCAAACGTGGATTAATAACTGGTATAACTAAGTGATATTATTCTATAGACTTCAAAGGTGTCTGCCTTCTGAATATCACCAGATTTTACAAAAGATCATTCAGATCAACGCTTTAAACGTATGCTATCAAAATAAGCTCAACCAGCTTACAAAAATGACTAGGCATTTTCACTTTCAATAGACACGATTTAAAATGATACCTTTAAAGTAGTGACCAAGCTCGGTGTGGCTTCCATCATTTCTAGCCTCGCTATATTAACTACATCTCAAGAATAAGGATTGCGCTCTTATGGAAAAATTAGGTAGTGAATGTCAGTCTTACTGAGAAGACTAACGGTCATCACTTTATCTAAAAATAGTAAAACATGGATCACACAAATATACGTTTTCTTGTCTGGAAAAAAGCAAGAATTTTCAGAAGGAGCATGAAATCACAAGCAGCATGGATGTTCAGATTTTGTATATTCACAGGCAAAAAAAGAATTCTCATAGAAAATATCCATAGAAAATATGTAATCCTTTATCGCCTTTGGAGAAACTGCATGCATGCAAGAGCAGTTGGTGAATCAGATGCTAGGGGAGTACTGCTTTGTCTTATCCACAAGTCCGTTCTTTCCACTTAAACACAACAACTTCTAAACAGAATTAGGTCATGTTGGAGGAAGATCAAAGAACTGGATTGAGTACCAAAAAACATTCAATGCTGCCAAACTCTTTTAAAACAGCTAAAAGGAAAATATTTGATTTTACTGTACATCAGAAATACTTGAAGGAAAGATATCTTGATACTCTAGGTCATCAAAAGCCCAAAAGGTAAAGCTAAGTTCCAGTGCTACTGATGATACAAAAAATGAAAAATTGTCTTTTGATGCAAATATAAATTACATTACATAAATTACCAAGAAAGATACTGAGCAGGCTCCCACCTAGCATCTGCACTGTAAGCTACACAGTAAAAAGCCAATCAACATCTTCATGCCACTGTCTGGTAAGAAGAATAACCTCCAAAACAACTTCATTGAAAATCTTTTAACTTTCACTAAGATAAACCTTTTATTAAACTGTTTTGAGAGAAAGTGTGTGTGCTCATCCACTAGAAAAAGTGGCTTTTTGCATAAGGGGCTTCTCAAATAAAGCTTATGTACAGTTCAATGAGTGCTTTGAAAATTTAGGCTGTTTAAAATGATTCTGATTTTGTAAGAATCAATTATTATAGAGTCTACACCTCCTGAACAATCGAACTAACATTGTACTCCTAATAAACATCAATGTAATTTGAATCAATACACGTGTTGTACGTTTACACAATCCCAACTCAGCTTTCTGAAACCTTCTTTTGACCTTTCAGATCACAAGAGTATTGCCCTGAGTGCAGGTGTCCAGTTGTGGAAAGGCCTGCCATAATGCTGATGTGTGGTATGAAACTGGGGTGCTAGACACAACTAGTTCCAGTCCACTGCTACTCACTCCTACTGCCCCACAGGACCCATTAGCCAATGAGCAGGCAGCTCAGAGGGAGTGGAGCTCAGAAGAAAGATCCCACAAAAGAGTGGGAACACCTTGTAAGAAGGTCATGGAGAAGGTGCTACGTGCCCCCAGCAACGCTCACCCTGCAGCTCCTGAAGAGCGTATGCTGGATCGGGGAGAGGTGTGAGGAGGAAGGGAAAGCGCAGAGGAGCTACTCTGCAACAGATGAAGGAGTCAGAAACAGAGGGGTGAGGAAGACCTGCTGAGCAGGGAATGGGAAGAATAAATGAAATTTATCTTCCCTAAGTGAAATATGTTTTACTTCTGAGGTAATATTCCCATGGGCTTTCCCCTCTCTCTCTGGCTTTCTGTGGAGGGGGAGTGAGAGAGAGGCTGAGTGAGTGTCTGGTGGCCATAAAATCAACACACCAAATGCACTGTGGCAAAAGCAATATAAAATCAGTATACACTGATTAAGTTGACAAGGCACAGTCTCAGCACCTCGATTACTAGGAAGTCAGGTAGATCTTGGTGCATTATACAATAGATGTTCTTACTGATGGTGTCGATCGCCTAAGCAAATTATGCCTTTGAAGAGAAAGTTGTACAGCTGATTCAATGTGTATGTATGAGGTGTGCTTCAACAGTAACGTCTCCTATTTGATTATATTCGTCCACAATATCAGAGGCCGATGCTGGTGGTGTGACAATAGAGGATGTACCTTCTCAACAGTGTTCCACTACAGGTATATTACATACCTGTATATATACATACGTATATACAGGTGTGTTAGTGTTTAGTGTACTTAGCTAACATTTTGACAGTTACCTGCTTTTTTTTCCTTTCCCCCCCCCAAAACTATTGTTATGATTTTCCAGGATCAAAGAACATCTATCACAATTAATTTTCCATAGATCATTTCTTCTTTTTTTCATCATTTTGCGTTCCCTTACTTTCGGGCTCTGAACTTTGCTTCTACAATGCAAAGGGATTCCAGCCACCACATGCATACAGCCAAGACATTTTAGTGTGAACTAGATACTCAGGCATACACAACCTGTAACGCACATGCTACGTGTATCCCAACTCAACTTGCACCCCCTACAGCTGTATCTATCATGGCAGCAGCTCTACCTTGATGAGTGGCCAGGCCTAGCCCAGAGTCACAGCAAGGTTTGCAGAGCAGCACTGAAAAATAAAGCAACAGAACTGAGAAAAGCCTGTCACCGGAAGAAAATATTTTCAACAAAGTCACATGGCAAAAGAAGGTAATGACAGTGCTTTCTAACGGGAGATAAGCGCCATAGCAGGTAACCATACAAGGCCATATGACCATACCTAACAGGTAACCATACATAACCTACAAGAACCATAGCAGCAGGTAACAAAGAAAAATTAGCTCACCCCTTCCAGAAACTAGTAACAACTCAAAAGAAGAGCAAACTCAGAGAGATACTGCTCCCTCTGCTGCTAACACTTAAATAAAAGCACCTTTTCCAATCATTGCTTGCACCTGAGCTCCCTGGGAGAGCCTTGACCTCTCCACTAATGTTCAATCATTGGTTCAGGCTGTGAAGGGATGGAGTGCAGCAGAGTTGCCAGGTCACTGCCTGAACCAAAGAGTGAGTAGGTCAGGGCTCAACTCCTGCTGTTTTGGAAACATGAAGTACAACGTGCATCGCGATGCAGGTACAGTACCTATCAATGATGTGATTGACAGGTGATTGTTGCAAGGTGATTGTTGACAGTCTTCTTATGGTTCTGTTGGAACAGTACTTGATGTTCCTTCTGGAGGCTTCTCTTCTTCAGTTTGGGTTTGGGTTCCCTGGTTCCCAGAATTTCAGCACTCCACCACCTGGTGTCATGACATACCCTCGTAGACACTGAAGCACGCTGAAGTGTTGATGCTCCTACCAGTGGTCCTGTGGACTTCACAGCCTCAAGGGGAGTAGTACAGATGTTTAAAAGGTATGAGGAGTGGTGGGTCTGCCTTCAGTGGGAGGATACAGGCTGCGTTTTTGTCTTGAGTCAAACACCTCCACTTATGCTGGGGCATGTCCTGGCCTTTGGTACAACATCCTTTGTCCTGTATTTACCTTTGAAGGTCAATATTAATTATTCTGCCATACGTCCCCCATTTTGGAACTGCAAGCAGCTTTCGTGTCTTCTCTATGTGAGAAGTTAGTCCAGAACAAGGTTTTAACTCACCCTACAAATCCTGCCATGGGGCTGTTCTGCCAGTCGTACAAAGAAAATTGTCTTTCTGCTCTGCAGAGTACAATGAACTTTTCATCTTCTCACTTAACAGCTGTATCTTTTAAAGAATAAAAGTAAATATAAAATTAGCGAGGATTCAGTAACAGTAGGTCAGCTATAAATACTTGCAAATGGGAAACATACAGCGAGCATCTTTGGAATTATGACATTACAGCATTCTGATTTTAGGAAAGTTACAATTAAGCTCCGTTTCAATACAACCAACTCTATATTACAAACTCAACAAAAACGTACGGAGGAGCAGAAGTCCTGCTCAGTGCACTTAGTGCCTTTTACACGGTTATTCAGATACAGCATGGTCACAGCTCTGGCCCGGTTCGACCTGGATCCTTGACTAAATGGCACAGGGGGACCCATGGACCCACCCCCTGTGATGGTTCTGAACACAAAACAGCGGCAACGAGCTAAGGGAGAAAATTAATTTACTAGATATTATAGCACAGTGTGAGAGAATGCAATATAGCACAATACAATTGGAATTGTAGCCTAGCCTAGCCATGTTTGCCTAAAGATGAACTGTTGCTAGCTAAGCGCATATTGCTAATTCTCACATTTGCTCATTCTGCACTAGGCCATTATTCCTGGACCCCTGCTGTCCTGGGATAGAGGTAAGTTGGAAGAAAAAATGTAGGGGAGCATCACTTGCATTCCTCCTAATCCAAAAGAGGGACAGTTTGACCTCCTGTCAGAGGCCCCTTAAGTTGTTCTTTTGCTGAGGGCCTCTTGGCAGAACAGAATAGTCTATAATACAAAAGTTACCATTTTGGTACTTCTTGAGGATTTCATCTTATCTACTAAGTGTGCATAAATGTGGAATAAGAAGCCACTTTCTTCCCATGGGCTTTCCCCTCTCTCTCTGGTACGGCACAAATAAACGACTTTCCTTTTCCAGCTCGGGTACGAGCATTGTTTTGCAGAACACTAATACGGTCCGAAACACTCTGCAAGTTATACCAGTTCTGTCGTGCCCAATCCATACCTGATAAAGAGGGTCGAGCACCATGTTTTTCTAAAAGATCAAATAATACATCTTCACTTTTCATGGTGGCAATGCTGTCGCTCATTTTTTCAATACAATGAGAGACCTACACTAAGGGAGGAGGAGGTGCAGGTATTCAAAAGCTCAAGTGACTCCTTATCTCCCCAGGGAAACAGACACTTTTCAAATGCTAATGCTCAAAGCACTCTTCCCTTTCTCTGAGGGGAGCACACAAAAGCCCGTTAGTCCAAACCAGATAAGGAGTCTAATTTTAGAGCTGGAGATAGTGTAACACTGTTACTAGTTGATACTTGCTATTTCATTGCATTCCAGGATTGTGTACTAAGCAAAAGAACTGCCTCATAGAAGAGAATGACTTATGAATTAGAATGCAGTAGTGATCTTGTTCTTGGTGTTATTATTGCATATATATACCTGCCTTTGCATTGTTAGTTCTAGAAGATACTGTCTACAGGTATTGCTGACAATTTTCTTCCCCATCACTCTGTATCTCTCATTGTCTTTTTCATAGTTTCCATTGTGTGTTTCCCTTTTCTTGTTCTTCGTTTCTTTTTTCTTTCTTTCTTTCTTTTTTTTTTTTTTAATTTTTGTTTGTCTATCTGTATTGCTGTTGCTTAAGTTTTTGTTTGTTTGTTTGTTGTTGGGGGTAGGGAGGACAGGGGGGCTTGGGAGGGCTGAGTTGGTTGTTTTAGCTTGGTTGTTCTGTTTGTGTGTCTGCTTCCAAGTGACTTCAGTATATGTCCATCTCAGAAATCTGTTTGTATTATGATCTTTAATGCAAATATGAAAAATATTTACTACAGACACCTTTTCACTGATATTCTGATACTTCACTCAACTAAGGAAACCTCATTATTCTTCAACAGTTCATCTACAAACTGATTAGTAGAGCAGAAGCCACTAGCAGTAACAAACAATTAAGAGGCCATGGCCACCTGATGGAAACCTCATGGTGTTTTGTTTTGGCCAAGGAAAACCAGTTGATTATTTTCAGAACTTGCATAAATAAACAAATAAATAAATAAAAATGATACAAATAAATAGTAATAATAAGTAAAGAAAAGTAAGAGAAGACCATTCAAGCTGCATGAAAATAAAATCAAGGATTCTCACTACCACTGTTGCTGTATTTGTTTATAAAGCCAAGATCATGGCCTCAACCTACTGTGTAAAATTGCATCACTTGACATGCTGTCTTCCTCTACAGAGGGATTAAAAACAGAAATGAAATCTTAGAATCCATTTGAAAATCAATTTTGCTTTATTTCCCTTAACTTCAATAATATAATGAAACCCAATCTTCAGATAAAAGGATGAGTAACATGAGCAAACGTGGATTAATAACTGGTATAACTAAGTGATATTATTCTATAGACTTCAAAGGTGTCTGCCTTCTGAATATCACCAGATTTTACAAAAGATCATTCAGATCAACGCTTTAAACGTATGCTATCAAAATAAGCTCAACCAGCTTACAAAAATGACTAGGCATTTTCACTTTCAATAGACACGATTTAAAATGATACCTTTAAAGTAGTGACCAAGCTCGGTGTGGCTTCCATCATTTCTAGCCTCGCTATATTAACTACATCTCAAGAATAAGGATTGCGCTCTTATGGAAAAATTAGGTAGTGAATGTCAGTCTTACTGAGAAGACTAACGGTCATCACTTTATCTAAAAATAGTAAAACATGGATCACACAAATATACGTTTTCTTGTCTGGAAAAAAGCAAGAATTTTCAGAAGGAGCATGAAATCACAAGCAGCATGGATGTTCAGATTTTGTATATTCACAGGCAAAAAAAGAATTCTCATAGAAAATATCCATAGAAAATATGTAATCCTTTATCGCCTTTGGAGAAACTGCATGCATGCAAGAGCAGTTGGTGAATCAGATGCTAGGGGAGTACTGCTTTGTCTTATCCACAAGTCCGTTCTTTCCACTTAAACACAACAACTTCTAAACAGAATTAGGTCATGTTGGAGGAAGATCAAAGAACTGGATTGAGTACCAAAAAACATTCAATGCTGCCAAACTCTTTTAAAACAGCTAAAAGGAAAATATTTGATTTTACTGTACATCAGAAATACTTGAAGGAAAGATATCTTGATACTCTAGGTCATCAAAAGCCCAAAAGGTAAAGCTAAGTTCCAGTGCTACTGATGATACAAAAAATGAAAAATTGTCTTTTGATGCAAATATAAATTACATTACATAAATTACCAAGAAAGATACTGAGCAGGCTCCCACCTAGCATCTGCACTGTAAGCTACACAGTAAAAAGCCAATCAACATCTTCATGCCACTGTCTGGTAAGAAGAATAACCTCCAAAACAACTTCATTGAAAATCTTTTAACTTTCACTAAGATAAACCTTTTATTAAACTGTTTTGAGAGAAAGTGTGTGTGCTCATCCACTAGAAAAAGTGGCTTTTTGCATAAGGGGCTTCTCAAATAAAGCTTATGTACAGTTCAATGAGTGCTTTGAAAATTTAGGCTGTTTAAAATGATTCTGATTTTGTAAGAATCAATTATTATAGAGTCTACACCTCCTGAACAATCGAACTAACATTGTACTCCTAATAAACATCAATGTAATTTGAATCAATACACGTGTTGTACGTTTACACAATCCCAACTCAGCTTTCTGAAACCTTCTTTTGACCTTTCAGATCACAAGAGTATTGCCCTGAGTGCAGGTGTCCAGTTGTGGAAAGGCCTGCCATAATGCTGATGTGTGGTATGAAACTGGGGTGCTAGACACAACTAGTTCCAGTCCACTGCTACTCACTCCTACTGCCCCACAGGACCCATTAGCCAATGAGCAGGCAGCTCAGAGGGAGTGGAGCTCAGAAGAAAGATCCCACAAAAGAGTGGGAACACCTTGTAAGAAGGTCATGGAGAAGGTGCTACGTGCCCCCAGCAACGCTCACCCTGCAGCTCCTGAAGAGCGTATGCTGGATCGGGGAGAGGTGTGAGGAGGAAGGGAAAGCGCAGAGGAGCTACTCTGCAACAGATGAAGGAGTCAGAAACAGAGGGGTGAGGAAGACCTGCTGAGCAGGGAATGGGAAGAATAAATGAAATTTATCTTCCCTAAGTGAAATATGTTTTACTTCTGAGGTAATATTCCCATGGGCTTTCCCCTCTCTCTCTGGCTTTCTGTGGAGGGGGAGTGAGAGAGAGGCTGAGTGAGTGTCTGGTGGCCATAAAATCAACACACCAAATGCACTGTGGCAAAAGCAATATAAAATCAATATACACTGATTAAGTTGACAAGGCACAGTCTCAGCACCTCGATTACTAGGAAGTCAGGTAGATCTTGGTGCATTATACAATAGATGTTCTTACTGATGGTGTCGATCGCCTAAGCAAATTATGCCTTTGAAGAGAAAGTTGTACAGCTGATTCAACGTGTATGTATGAGGTGTGCTTCAACAGTAACGTCTCCTATTTGATTATATTCGTCCACAATATCAGAGGCCGATGCTGGTGGTGTGACAATAGAGGATGTACCTTCTCAACAGTGTTCCACTACAGGTATATTACATACCTGTATATATACATACGTATATACAGGTGTGTTAGTGTTTAGTGTACTTAGCTAACATTTTGACAGTTACCTGCTTTTTTTTCCTTTCCCCCCCCCAAAACTATTGTTATGATTTTCCAGGATCAAAGAACATCTATCACAATTAATTTTCCATAGATCATTTCTTCTTTTTTTCATCATTTTGCGTTCCCTTACTTTCGGGCTCTGAACCTTGCTTCTACAATGCAAAGGGATTCCAGCCACGACATGCATACAGCCAAGACATTTTAGTGTGAACTAGATACTCAGGCATACACAACCTGTAACGCACATGCTACGTGTATCCCAACTCAACTTGCACCCCCTACAGCTGTATCTATCATGGCAGCAGCTCTACCTTGATGAGTGGCCAGGCCTAGCCCAGAGTCACAGCAAGGTTTGCAGAGCAGCACTGAAAAATAAAGCAACAGAACTGAGAAAAGCCTGTCACCGGAAGAAAATATTTTCAACAAAGTCACATGGCAAAAGAAGGTAATGACAGTGCTTTCTAACGGGAGATAAGCGCCATAGCAGGTAACCATACAAGGCCATATGACCATACCTAACAGGTAACCATACATAACCTACAAGAACCATAGCAGCAGGTAACAAAGAAAAATTAGCTCACCCCTTCCAGAAACTAGTAACAACTCAAAAGAAGAGCAAACTCAGAGAGATACTGCTCCCTCTGCTGCTAACACTTAAATAAAAGCACCTTTTCCAATCATTGCTTGCACCTGAGCTCCCTGGGAGAGCCTTGACCTCTCCACTAATGTTCAATCATTGGTTCAGGCTGTGAAGGGATGGAGTGCAGCAGAGTTGCCAGGTCACTGCCTGAACCAAAGAGTGAGTAGGTCAGGGCTCAACTCCTGCTGTTTTGGAAACATGAAGTACAACGTGCATCGCGATGCAGGTACAGTACCTATCAATGATGTGATTGACAGGTGATTGTTGCAAGGTGATTGTTGACAGTCTTCTTATGGTTCTGTTGGAACAGTACTTGATGTTCCTTCTGGAGGCTTCTCTTCTTCAGTTTGGGTTTGGGTTCCCTGGTTCCCAGAATTTCAGCACTCCACCACCTGGTGTCATGACATACCCTCGGAGACACTGAAGCACGCTGAAGTGTTGATGCTCCTACCAGTGGTCCTGTGGACTTCACAGCCTCAAGGGGAGTAGTACAGATGTTTAAAAGGTATGAGGAGTGGTGGGTCTGCCTTCAGTGGGAGGATACAGGCTGCGTTTTTGTCTTGAGTCAAACACCTCCACTTATGCTGGGGCATGTCCTGGCCTTTGGTACAACATCCTTTGTCCTGTATTTACCTTTGAAGGTCAATATTAATTATTCTGCCATACGTCCCCCATTTTGGAACTGCAAGCAGCTTTCGTGTCTTCTCTATGTGAGAAGTTAGTCCAGAACAAGGTTTTAACTCACCCTACAAATCCTGCCATGGGGCTGTTCTGCCAGTCGTACAAAGAAAATTGTCTTTCTGCTCTGCAGAGTACAATGAACTTTTCATCTTCTCACTTAACAGCTGTATCTTTTAAAGAATAAAAGTAAATATAAAATTAGCGAGGATTCAGTAACAGTAGGTCAGCTATAAATACTTGCAAATGGGAAACATACAGCGAGCATCTTTGGAATTATGACATTACAGCATTCTGATTTTAGGAAAGTTACAATTAAGCTCCGTTTCAATACAACCAACTCTATATTACAAACTCAACAAAAACGTACGGAGGAGCAGAAGTCCTGCTCAGTGCACTTAGTGCCTTTTACACGGTTATTCAGATACAGCATGGTCACAGCTCTGGCCCGGTTCGACCTGGATCCTTGACTAAATGGCACAGGGGGACCCATGGACCCACCCCCTGTGATGGTTCTGAACACAAAACAGCGGCAACGAGCTAAGGGAGAAAATTAATTTACTAGATATTATAGCACAGTGTGAGAGAATGCAATATAGCACAATACAATTGGAATTGTAGCCTAGCCTAGCCATGTTTGCCTAAAGATGAACTGTTGCTAGCTAAGCGCATATTGCTAATTCTCACATTTGCTCATTCTGCACTAGGCCATTATTCCTGGACCCCTGCTGTCCTGGGATAGAGGTAAGTTGGAAGAAAAAATGTAGGGGAGCATCACTTGCATTCCTCCTAATCCAAAAGAGGGACAGTTTGACCTCCTGTCAGAGGCCCCTTAAGTTGTTCTTTTGCTGAGGGCCTCTTGGCAGAACAGAATAGTCTATAATACAAAAGTTACCATTTTGGTACTTCTTGAGCATTTCATCTTATCTACTAAGTGTGCATAAATGTGGAATAAGAAGCCACTTTCTTCCCATGGGCTTTCCCCTCTCTCTCTGGTACGGCACAAATAAACGACTTTCCTTTTCCAGCTCGGGTACGAGCATTGTTTTGCAGAACACTAATACGGTCCGAAACACTCTGCAAGTTATACCAGTTCTGTCGTGCCCAATCCATACCTGATAAAGAGGGTCGAGCACCATGTTTTTCTAAAAGATCAAATAATACATCTTCACTTTTCATGGTGGCAATGCTGTCGCTCATTTTTTCAATACAATGAGAGACCTACACTAAGGGAGGAGGAGGTGCAGGTATTCAAAAGCTCAAGTGACTCCTTATCTCCCCAGGGAAACAGACACTTTTCAAATGCTAATGCTCAAAGCACTCTTCCCTTTCTCTGAGGGGAGCACACAAAAGCCCGTTAGTCCAAACCAGATAAGGAGTCTAATTTTAGAGCTGGAGATAGTGTAACACTGTTACTAGTTGATACTTGCTATTTCATTGCATTCCAGGATTGTGTACTAAGCAAAAGAACTGCCTCATAGAAGAGAATGACTTATGAATTAGAATGCAGTAGTGATCTTGTTCTTGGTGTTATTATTGCATATATATACCTGCCTTTGCATTGTTAGTTCTAGAAGATACTGTCTACAGGTATTGCTGACAATTTTCTTCCCCATCACTCTGTATCTCTCATTGTCTTTTTCATAGTTTCCATTGTGTGTTTCCCTTTTCTTGTTCTTCGTTTCTTTTTTCTTTCTTTCTTTCTTTTTTTTTTTTTTAATTTTTGTTTGTCTATCTGTATTGCTGTTGCTTAAGTTTTTGTTTGTTTGTTTGTTTGTTTGTTTGTTTGTTTGTTGTTGGGGGTAGGGAGGACAGGGGGGCTTGGGAGGGCTGAGTTGGTTGTTTTAGCTTGGTTGTTCTGTTTGTGTGTCTGCTTCCAAGTGACTTCAGTATATGTCCATCTCAGAAATCTGTTTGTATTATGATCTTTAATGCAAATATGAAAAATATTTACTACAGACACCTTTTCACTGATATTCTGATACTTCACTCAACTAAGGAAACCTCATTATTCTTCAACAGTTCATCTACAAACTGATTAGTAGAGCAGAAGCCACTAGCAGTAACAAACAATTAAGAGGCCATGGCCACCTGATGGAAACCTCATGGTGTTTTGTTTTGGCCAAGGAAAACCAGTTGATTATTTTCAGAACTTGCATAAATAAACAAATAAATAAATAAAAATGATACAAATAAATAGTAATAATAAGTAAAGAAAAGTAAGAGAAGACCATTCAAGCTGCATGAAAATAAAATCAAGGATTCTCACTACCACTGTTGCTGTATTTGTTTATAAAGCCAAGATCATGGCCTCAACCTACTGTGTAAAATTGCATCACTTGACATGCTGTCTTCCTCTACAGAGGGATTAAAAACAGAAATGAAATCTTAGAATCCATTTGAAAATCAATTTTGCTTTATTTCCCTTAACTTCAATAATATAATGAAACCCAATCTTCAGATAAAAGGATGAGTAACATGAGCAAACGTGGATTAATAACTGGTATAACTAAGTGATATTATTCTATAGACTTCAAAGGTGTCTGCCTTCTGAATATCACCAGATTTTACAAAAGATCATTCAGATCAACGCTTTAAACGTATGCTATCAAAATAAGCTCAACCAGCTTACAAAAATGACTAGACATTTTCACTTTCAATAGACACGATTTAAAATGATACCTTTAAAGTAGTGACCAAGCTCGGTGTGGCTTCCATCATTTCTAGCCTCGCTATATTAACTACATCTCAAGAATAAGGATTGCGCTCTTATGGAAAAATTAGGTAGTGAATGTCAGTCTTACTGAGAAGACTAACGGTCATCACTTTATCTAAAAATAGTAAAACATGGATCACACAAATATACGTTTTCTTGTCTGGAAAAAAGCAAGAATTTTCAGAAGGAGCATGAAATCACAAGCAGCATGGATGTTCAGATTTTGTATATTCACAGGCAAAAAAAGAATTCTCATAGAAAATATCCATAGAAAATATGTAATCCTTTATCGCCTTTGGAGAAACTGCATGCATGCAAGAGCAGTTGGTGAATCAGATGCTAGGGGAGTACTGCTTTGTCTTATCCACAAGTCCGTTCTTTCCACTTAAACACAACAACTTCTAAACAGAATTAGGTCATGTTGGAGGAAGATCAAAGAACTGGATTGAGTACCAAAAAACATTCAATGCTGCCAAACTCTTTTAAAACAGCTAAAAGGAAAATATTTGATTTTACTGTACATCAGAAATACTTGAAGGAAAGATATCTTGATACTCTAGGTCATCAAAAGCCCAAAAGGTAAAGCTAAGTTCCAGTGCTACTGATGATACAAAAAATGAAAAATTGTCTTTTGATGCAAATATAAATTACATTACATAAATTACCAAGAAAGATACTGAGCAGGCTCCCACCTAGCATCTGCACTGTAAGCTACACAGTAAAAAGCCAATCAACATCTTCATGCCACTGTCTGGTAAGAAGAATAACCTCCAAAACAACTTCATTGAAAATCTTTTAACTTTCACTAAGATAAACCTTTTATTAAACTGTTTTGAGAGAAAGTGTGTGTGCTCATCCACTAGAAAAAGTGGCTTTTTGCATAAGGGGCTTCTCAAATAAAGCTTATGTACAGTTCAATGAGTGCTTTGAAAATTTAGGCTGTTTAAAATGATTCTGATTTTGTAAGAATCAATTATTATAGAGTCTACACCTCCTGAACAATCGAACTAACATTGTACTCCTAATAAACATCAATGTAATTTGAATCAATACACGTGTTGTACGTTTACACAATCCCAACTCAGCTTTCTGAAACCTTCTTTTGACCTTTCAGATCACAAGAGTATTGCCCTGAGTGCAGGTGTCCAGTTGTGGAAAGGCCTGCCATAATGCTGATGTGTGGTATGAAACTGGGGTGCTAGACACAACTAGTTCCAGTCCACTGCTACTCACTCCTACTGCCCCACAGGACCCATTAGCCAATGAGCAGGCAGCTCAGAGGGAGTGGAGCTCAGAAGAAAGATCCCACAAAAGAGTGGGAACACCTTGTAAGAAGGTCATGGAGAAGGTGCTACGTGCCCCCAGCAACGCTCACCCTGCAGCTCCTGAAGAGCGTATGCTGGATCGGGGAGAGGTGTGAGGAGGAAGGGAAAGCGCAGAGGAGCTACTCTGCAACAGATGAAGGAGTCAGAAACGGAGGGGTGAGGAAGACCTGCTGAGCAGGGAATGGGAAGAATAAATGAAATTTATCTTCCCTAAGTGAAATATGTTTTACTTCTGAGGTAATATTCCCATGGGCTTTCCCCTCTCTCTCTGGCTTTCTGTGGAGGGGGAGTGAGAGAGAGGCTGAGTGAGTGTCTGGTGGCCATAAAATCAACACACCAAATGCACTGTGGCAAAAGCAATATAAAATCAATATACACTGATTAAGTTGACAAGGCACAGTCTCAGCACCTCGATTACTAGGAAGTCAGGTAGATCTTGGTGCATTATACAATAGATGTTCTTACTGATGGTGTCGATCGCCTAAGCAAATTATGCCTTTGAAGAGAAAGTTGTACAGCTGATTCAACGTGTATGTATGAGGTGTGCTTCAACAGTAACGTCTCCTATTTGATTATATTCGTCCACAATATCAGAGGCCGATGCTGGTGGTGTGACAATAGAGGATGTACCTTCTCAACAGTGTTCCACTACAGGTATATTACATACCTGTATATATACATACGTATATACAGGTGTGTTAGTGTTTAGTGTACTTAGCTAACATTTTGACAGTTACCTGCTTTTTTTTCCTTTCCCCCCCCCAAAACTATTGTTATGATTTTCCAGGATCAAAGAACATCTATCACAATTAATTTTCCATAGATCATTTCTTCTTTTTTTCATCATTTTGCGTTCCCTTACTTTCGGGCTCTGAACCTTGCTTCTACAATGCAAAGGGATTCCAGCCACCACATGCATACAGCCAAGACATTTTAGTGTGAACTAGATACTCAGGCATACACAACCTGTAACGCACATGCTACGTGTATCCCAACTCAACTTGCACCCCCTACAGCTGTATCTATCATGGCAGCAGCTCTACCCTGATGAGTGGCCAGGCCTAGCCCAGAGTCACAGCAAGGTTTGCAGAGCAGCACTGAAAAATAAAGCAACAGAACTGAGAAAAGCCTGTCACCGGAAGAAAATATTTTCAACAAAGTCACATGGCAAAAGAAGGTAATGACAGTGCTTTCTAACGGGAGATAAGCGCCATAGCAGGTAACCATACAAGGCCATATGACCATACCTAACAGGTAACCATACATAACCTACAAGAACCATAGCAGCAGGTAACAAAGAAAAATTAGCTCACCCCTTCCAGAAACTAGTAACAACTCAAAAGAAGAGCAAACTCAGAGAGATACTGCTCCCTCTGCTGCTAACACTTAAATAAAAGCACCTTTTCCAATCATTGCTTGCACCTGAGCTCCCTGGGAGAGCCTTGACCTCTCCACTAATGTTCAATCATTGGTTCAGGCTGTGAAGGGATGGAGTGCAGCAGAGTTGCCAGGTCACTGCCTGAACCAAAGAGTGAGTAGGTCAGGGCTCAACTCCTGCTGTTTTGGAAACATGAAGTACAACGTGCATCGCGATGCAGGTACAGTACCTATCAATGATGTGATTGACAGGTGATTGTTGCAAGGTGATTGTTGACAGTCTTCTTATGGTTCTGTTGGAACAGTACTTGATGTTCCTTCTGGAGGCTTCTCTTCTTCAGTTTGGGTTTGGGTTCCCTGGTTCCCAGAATTTCAGCACTCCACCACCTGGTGTCATGACATACCCTCGTAGACACTGAAGCACGCTGAAGTGTTGATGCTCCTACCAGTGGTCCTGTGGACTTCACAGCCTCAAGGGGAGTAGTACAGATGTTTAAAAGGTATGAGGAGTGGTGGGTCTGCCTTCAGTGGGAGGATACAGGCTGCGTTTTTGTCTTGAGTCAAACACCTCCACTTATGCTGGGGCATGTCCTGGCCTTTGGTACAACATCCTTTGTCCTGTATTTACCTTTGAAGGTCAATATTAATTATTCTGCCATACGTCCCCCATTTTGGAACTGCAAGCAGCTTTCGTGTCTTCTCTATGTGAGAAGTTAGTCCAGAACAAGGTTTTAACTCACCCTACAAATCCTGCCATGGGGCTGTTCTGCCAGTCGTACAAAGAAAATTGTCTTTCTGCTCTGCAGAGTACAATGAACTTTTCATCTTCTCACTTAACAGCTGTATCTTTTAAAGAATAAAAGTAAATATAAAATTAGCGAGGATTCAGTAACAGTAGGTCAGCTATAAATACTTGCAAATGGGAAACATACAGCGAGCATCTTTGGAATTATGACATTACAGCATTCTGATTTTAGGAAAGTTACAATTAAGCTCCGTTTCAATACAACCAACTCTATATTACAAACTCAACAAAAACGTACGGAGGAGCAGAAGTCCTGCTCAGTGCACTTAGTGCCTTTTACACGGTTATTCAGATACAGCATGGTCACAGCTCTGGCCCGGTTCGACCTGGATCCTTGACTAAATGGCACAGGGGGACCCATGGACCCACCCCTTGTGATGGTTCTGAACACAAAACAGCGGCAACGAGCTAAGGGAGAAAATTAATTTACTAGATATTATAGCACAGTGTGAGAGAATGCAATATAGCACAATACAATTGGAATTGTAGCCTAGCCTAGCCATGTTTGCCTAAAGATGAACTGTTGCTAGCTAAGCGCATATTGCTAATTCTCACATTTGCTCATTCTGCACTAGGCCATTATTCCTGGACCCCTGCTGTCCTGGGATAGAGGTAAGTTGGAAGAAAAAATGTAGGGGAGCATCACTTGCATTCCTCCTAATCCAAAAGAGGGACAGTTTGACCTCCTGTCAGAGGCCCCTTAAGTTGTTCTTTTGCTGAGGGCCTCTTGGCAGAACAGAATAGTCTATAATACAAAAGTTACCATTTTGGTACTTCTTGAGGATTTCATCTTATCTACTAAGTGTGCATAAATGTGGAATAAGAAGCCACTTTCTTCCCATGGGCTTTCCCCTCTCTCTCTGGTACGGCACAAATAAACGACTTTCCTTTTCCAGCTCGGGTACGAGCATTGTTTTGCAGAACACTAATACGGTCCGAAACACTCTGCAAGTTATACCAGTTCTGTCGTGCCCAATCCATACCTGATAAAGAGGGTCGAGCACCATGTTTTTCTAAAAGATCAAATAATACATCTTCACTTTTCATGGTGGCAATGCTGTCGCTCATTTTTTCAATACAATGAGAGACCTACACTAAGGGAGGAGGAGGTGCAGGTATTCAAAAGCTCAAGTGACTCCTTATCTCCCCAGGGAAACAGACACTTTTCAAATGCTAATGCTCAAAGCACTCTTCCCTTTCTCTGAGGGGAGCACACAAAAGCCCGTTAGTCCAAACCAGATAAGGAGTCTAATTTTAGAGCTGGAGATAGTGTAACACTGTTACTAGTTGATACTTGCTATTTCATTGCATTCCAGGATTGTGTACTAAGCAAAAGAACTGCCTCATAGAAGAGAATGACTTATGAATTAGAATGCAGTAGTGATCTTGTTCTTGGTGTTATTATTGCATATATATACCTGCCTTTGCATTGTTAGTTCTAGAAGATACTGTCTACAGGTATTGCTGACAATTTTCTTCCCCATCACTCTGTATCTCTCATTGTCTTTTTCATAGTTTCCATTGTGTGTTTCCCTTTTCTTGTTCTTCGTTTCTTTTTTCTTTCTTTCTTTCTTTTTTTTTTTTTTAATTTTTGTTTGTCTATCTGTATTGCTGTTGCTTAAGTTTTTGTTTGTTTGTTTGTTTGTTTGTTTGTTTGTTTGTTGTTGGGGGTAGGGAGGACAGGGGGGCTTGGGAGGGCTGAGTTGGTTGTTTTAGCTTGGTTGTTCTGTTTGTGTGTCTGCTTCCAAGTGACTTCAGTATATGTCCATCTCAGAAATCTGTTTGTATTATGATCTTTAATGCAAATATGAAAAATATTTACTACAGACACCTTTTCACTGATATTCTGATACTTCACTCAACTAAGGAAACCTCATTATTCTTCAACAGTTCATCTACAAACTGATTAGTAGAGCAGAAGCCACTAGCAGTAACAAACAATTAAGAGGCCATGGCCACCTGATGGAAACCTCATGGTGTTTTGTTTTGGCCAAGGAAAACCAGTTGATTATTTTCAGAACTTGCATAAATAAACAAATAAATAAATAAAAATGATACAAATAAATAGTAATAATAAGTAAAGAAAAGTAAGAGAAGACCATTCAAGCTGCATGAAAATAAAATCAAGGATTCTCACTACCACTGTTGCTGTATTTGTTTATAAAGCCAAGATCATGGCCTCAACCTACTGTGTAAAATTGCATCACTTGACATGCTGTCTTCCTCTACAGAGGGATTAAAAACAGAAATGAAATCTTAGAATCCATTTGAAAATCAATTTTGCTTTATTTCCCTTAACTTCAATAATATAATGAAACCCAATCTTCAGATAAAAGGATGAGTAACATGAGCAAACGTGGATTAATAACTGGTATAACTAAGTGATATTATTCTATAGACTTCAAAGGTGTCTGCCTTCTGAATATCACCAGATTTTACAAAAGATCATTCAGATCAACGCTTTAAACGTATGCTATCAAAATAAGCTCAACCAGCTTACAAAAATGACTAGACATTTTCACTTTCAATAGACACGATTTAAAATGATACCTTTAAAGTAGTGACCAAGCTCGGTGTGGCTTCCATCATTTCTAGCCTCGCTATATTAACTACATCTCAAGAATAAGGATTGCGCTCTTATGGAAAAATTAGGTAGTGAATGTCAGTCTTACTGAGAAGACTAACGGTCATCACTTTATCTAAAAATAGTAAAACATGGATCACACAAATATACGTTTTCTTGTCTGGAAAAAAGCAAGAATTTTCAGAAGGAGCATGAAATCACAAGCAGCATGGATGTTCAGATTTTGTATATTCACAGGCAAAAAAAGAATTCTCATAGAAAATATCCATAGAAAATATGTAATCCTTTATCGCCTTTGGAGAAACTGCATGCATGCAAGAGCAGTTGGTGAATCAGATGCTAGGGGAGTACTGCTTTGTCTTATCCACAAGTCCGTTCTTTCCACTTAAACACAACAACTTCTAAACAGAATTAGGTCATGTTGGAGGAAGATCAAAGAACTGGATTGAGTACCAAAAAACATTCAATGCTGCCAAACTCTTTTAAAACAGCTAAAAGGAAAATATTTGATTTTACTGTACATCAGAAATACTTGAAGGAAAGATATCTTGATACTCTAGGTCATCAAAAGCCCAAAAGGTAAAGCTAAGTTCCAGTGCTACTGATGATACAAAAAATGAAAAATTGTCTTTTGATGCAAATATAAATTACATTACATAAATTACCAAGAAAGATACTGAGCAGGCTCCCACCTAGCATCTGCACTGTAAGCTACACAGTAAAAAGCCAATCAACATCTTCATGCCACTGTCTGGTAAGAAGAATAACCTCCAAAACAACTTCATTGAAAATCTTTTAACTTTCACTAAGATAAACCTTTTATTAAACTGTTTTGAGAGAAAGTGTGTGTGCTCATCCACTAGAAAAAGTGGCTTTTTGCATAAGGGGCTTCTCAAATAAAGCTTATGTACAGTTCAATGAGTGCTTTGAAAATTTAGGCTGTTTAAAATGATTCTGATTTTGTAAGAATCAATTATTATAGAGTCTACACCTCCTGAACAATCGAACTAACATTGTACTCCTAATAAACATCAATGTAATTTGAATCAATACACGTGTTGTACGTTTACACAATCCCAACTCAGCTTTCTGAAACCTTCTTTTGACCTTTCAGATCACAAGAGTATTGCCCTGAGTGCAGGTGTCCAGTTGTGGAAAGGCCTGCCATAATGCTGATGTGTGGTATGAAACTGGGGTGCTAGACACAACTAGTTCCAGTCCACTGCTACTCACTCCTACTGCCCCACAGGACCCATTAGCCAATGAGCAGGCAGCTCAGAGGGAGTGGAGCTCAGAAGAAAGATCCCACAAAAGAGTGGGAACACCTTGTAAGAAGGTCATGGAGAAGGTGCTACGTGCCCCCAGCAACGCTCACCCTGCAGCTCCTGAAGAGCGTATGCTGGATCGGGGAGAGGTGTGAGGAGGAAGGGAAAGCGCAGAGGAGCTACTCTGCAACAGATGAAGGAGTCAGAAACGGAGGGGTGAGGAAGACCTGCTGAGCAGGGAATGGGAAGAATAAATGAAATTTATCTTCCCTAAGTGAAATATGTTTTACTTCTGAGGTAATATTCCCATGGGCTTTCCCCTCTCTCTCTGGCTTTCTGTGGAGGGGGAGTGAGAGAGAGGCTGAGTGAGTGTCTGGTGGCCATAAAATCAACACACCAAATGCACTGTGGCAAAAGCAATATAAAATCAATATACACTGATTAAGTTGACAAGGCACAGTCTCAGCACCTCGATTACTAGGAAGTCAGGTAGATCTTGGTGCATTATACAATAGATGTTCTTACTGATGGTGTCGATCGCCTAAGCAAATTATGCCTTTGAAGAGAAAGTTGTACAGCTGATTCAACGTGTATGTATGAGGTGTGCTTCAACAGTAACGTCTCCTATTTGATTATATTCGTCCACAATATCAGAGGCCGATGCTGGTGGTGTGACAATAGAGGATGTACCTTCTCAACAGTGTTCCACTACAGGTATATTACATACCTGTATATATACATACGTATATACAGGTGTGTTAGTGTTTAGTGTACTTAGCTAACATTTTGACAGTTACCTGCTTTTTTTTCCTTTCCCCCCCCCAAAACTATTGTTATGATTTTCCAGGATCAAAGAACATCTATCACAATTAATTTTCCATAGATCATTTCTTCTTTTTTTCATCATTTTGCGTTCCCTTACTTTCGGGCTCTGAACCTTGCTTCTACAATGCAAAGGGATTCCAGCCACCACATGCATACAGCCAAGACATTTTAGTGTGAACTAGATACTCAGGCATACACAACCTGTAACGCACATGCTACGTGTATCCCAACTCAACTTGCACCCCCTACAGCTGTATCTATCATGGCAGCAGCTCTACCCTGATGAGTGGCCAGGCCTAGCCCAGAGTCACAGCAAGGTTTGCAGAGCAGCACTGAAAAATAAAGCAACAGAACTGAGAAAAGCCTGTCACCGGAAGAAAATATTTTCAACAAAGTCACATGGCAAAAGAAGGTAATGACAGTGCTTTCTAACGGGAGATAAGCGCCATAGCAGGTAACCATACAAGGCCATATGACCATACCTAACAGGTAACCATACATAACCTACAAGAACCATAGCAGCAGGTAACAAAGAAAAATTAGCTCACCCCTTCCAGAAACTAGTAACAACTCAAAAGAAGAGCAAACTCAGAGAGATACTGCTCCCTCTGCTGCTAACACTTAAATAAAAGCACCTTTTCCAATCATTGCTTGCACCTGAGCTCCCTGGGAGAGCCTTGACCTCTCCACTAATGTTCAATCATTGGTTCAGGCTGTGAAGGGATGGAGTGCAGCAGAGTTGCCAGGTCACTGCCTGAACCAAAGAGTGAGTAGGTCAGGGCTCAACTCCTGCTGTTTTGGAAACATGAAGTACAACGTGCATCGCGATGCAGGTACAGTACCTATCAATGATGTGATTGACAGGTGATTGTTGCAAGGTGATTGTTGACAGTCTTCTTATGGTTCTGTTGGAACAGTACTTGATGTTCCTTCTGGAGGCTTCTCTTCTTCAGTTTGGGTTTGGGTTCCCTGGTTCCCAGAATTTCAGCACTCCACCACCTGGTGTCATGACATACCCTCGTAGACACTGAAGCACGCTGAAGTGTTGATGCTCCTACCAGTGGTCCTGTGGACTTCACAGCCTCAAGGGGAGTAGTACAGATGTTTAAAAGGTATGAGGAGTGGTGGGTCTGCCTTCAGTGGGAGGATACAGGCTGCGTTTTTGTCTTGAGTCAAACACCTCCACTTATGCTGGGGCATGTCCTGGCCTTTGGTACAACATCCTTTGTCCTGTATTTACCTTTGAAGGTCAATATTAATTATTCTGCCATACGTCCCCCATTTTGGAACTGCAAGCAGCTTTCGTGTCTTCTCTATGTGAGAAGTTAGTCCAGAACAAGGTTTTAACTCACCCTACAAATCCTGCCATGGGGCTGTTCTGCCAGTCGTACAAAGAAAATTGTCTTTCTGCTCTGCAGAGTACAATGAACTTTTCATCTTCTCACTTAACAGCTGTATCTTTTAAAGAATAAAAGTAAATATAAAATTAGCGAGGATTCAGTAACAGTAGGTCAGCTATAAATACTTGCAAATGGGAAACATACAGCGAGCATCTTTGGAATTATGACATTACAGCATTCTGATTTTAGGAAAGTTACAATTAAGCTCCGTTTCAATACAACCAACTCTATATTACAAACTCAACAAAAACGTACGGAGGAGCAGAAGTCCTGCTCAGTGCACTTAGTGCCTTTTACACGGTTATTCAGATACAGCATGGTCACAGCTCTGGCCCGGTTCGACCTGGATCCTTGACTAAATGGCACAGGGGGACCCATGGACCCACCCCCTGTGATGGTTCTGAACACAAAACAGCGGCAACGAGCTAAGGGAGAAAATTAATTTACTAGATATTATAGCACAGTGTGAGAGAATGCAATATAGCACAATACAATTGGAATTGTAGCCTAGCCTAGCCATGTTTGCCTAAAGATGAACTGTTGCTAGCTAAGCGCATATTGCTAATTCTCACATTTGCTCATTCTGCACTAGGCCATTATTCCTGGACCCCTGCTGTCCTGGGATAGAGGTAAGTTGGAAGAAAAAATGTAGGGGAGCATCACTTGCATTCCTCCTAATCCAAAAGAGGGACAGTTTGACCTCCTGTCAGAGGCCCCTTAAGTTGTTCTTTTGCTGAGGGCCTCTTGGCAGAACAGAATAGTCTATAATACAAAAGTTACCATTTTGGTACTTCTTGAGGATTTCATCTTATCTACTAAGTGTGCATAAATGTGGAATAAGAAGCCACTTTCTTCCCATGGGCTTTCCCCTCTCTCTCTGGTACGGCACAAATAAACGACTTTCCTTTTCCAGCTCGGGTACGAGCATTGTTTTGCAGAACACTAATACGGTCCGAAACACTCTGCAAGTTATACCAGTTCTGTCGTGCCCAATCCATACCTGATAAAGAGGGTCGAGCACCATGTTTTTCTAAAAGATCAAATAATACATCTTCACTTTTCATGGTGGCAATGCTGTCGCTCATTTTTTCAATACAATGAGAGACCTACACTAAGGGAGGAGGAGGTGCAGGTATTCAAAAGCTCAAGTGACTCCTTATCTCCCCAGGGAAACAGACACTTTTCAAATGCTAATGCTCAAAGCACTCTTCCCTTTCTCTGAGGGGAGCACACAAAAGCCCGTTAGTCCAAACCAGATAAGGAGTCTAATTTTAGAGCTGGAGATAGTGTAACACTGTTACTAGTTGATACTTGCTATTTCATTGCATTCCAGGATTGTGTACTAAGCAAAAGAACTGCCTCATAGAAGAGAATGACTTATGAATTAGAATGCAGTAGTGATCTTGTTCTTGGTGTTATTATTGCATATATATACCTGCCTTTGCATTGTTAGTTCTAGAAGATACTGTCTACAGGTATTGCTGACAATTTTCTTCCCCATCACTCTGTATCTCTCATTGTCTTTTTCATAGTTTCCATTGTGTGTTTCCCTTTTCTTGTTCTTCGTTTCTTTTTTCTTTCTTTCTTTCTTTTTTTTTTTTTTAATTTTTGTTTGTCTATCTGTATTGCTGTTGCTTAAGTTTTTGTTTGTTTGTTTGTTTGTTTGTTTGTTTGTTTGTTTGTTGTTGGGGGTAGGGAGGACAGGGGGGCTTGGGAGGGCTGAGTTGGTTGTTTTAGCTTGGTTGTTCTGTTTGTGTGTCTGCTTCCAAGTGACTTCAGTATATGTCCATCTCAGAAATCTGTTTGTATTATGATCTTTAATGCAAATATGAAAAATATTTACTACAGACACCTTTTCACTGATATTCTGATACTTCACTCAACTAAGGAAACCTCATTATTCTTCAACAGTTCATCTACAAACTGATTAGTAGAGCAGAAGCCACTAGCAGTAACAAACAATTAAGAGGCCATGGCCACCTGATGGAAACCTCATGGTGTTTTGTTTTGGCCAAGGAAAACCAGTTGATTATTTTCAGAACTTGCATAAATAAACAAATAAATAAATAAAAATGATACAAATAAATAGTAATAATAAGTAAAGAAAAGTAAGAGAAGACCATTCAAGCTGCATGAAAATAAAATCAAGGATTCTCACTACCACTGTTGCTGTATTTGTTTATAAAGCCAAGATCATGGCCTCAACCTACTGTGTAAAATTGCATCACTTGACATGCTGTCTTCCTCTACAGAGGGATTAAAAACAGAAATGAAATCTTAGAATCCATTTGAAAATCAATTTTGCTTTATTTCCCTTAACTTCAATAATATAATGAAACCCAATCTTCAGATAAAAGGATGAGTAACATGAGCAAACGTGGATTAATAACTGGTATAACTAAGTGATATTATTCTATAGACTTCAAAGGTGTCTGCCTTCTGAATATCACCAGATTTTACAAAAGATCATTCAGATCAACGCTTTAAACGTATGCTATCAAAATAAGCTCAACCAGCTTACAAAAATGACTAGGCATTTTCACTTTCAATAGACACGATTTAAAATGATACCTTTAAAGTAGTGACCAAGCTCGGTGTGGCTTCCATCATTTCTAGCCTCGCTATATTAACTACATCTCAAGAATAAGGATTGCGCTCTTATGGAAAAATTAGGTAGTGAATGTCAGTCTTACTGAGAAGACTAACGGTCATCACTTTATCTAAAAATAGTAAAACATGGATCACACAAATATACGTTTTCTTGTCTGGAAAAAAGCAAGAATTTTCAGAAGGAGCATGAAATCACAAGCAGCATGGATGTTCAGATTTTGTATATTCACAGGCAAAAAAAGAATTCTCATAGAAAATATCCATAGAAAATATGTAATCCTTTATCGCCTTTGGAGAAACTGCATGCATGCAAGAGCAGTTGGTGAATCAGATGCTAGGGGAGTACTGCTTTGTCTTATCCACAAGTCCGTTCTTTCCACTTAAACACAACAACTTCTAAACAGAATTAGGTCATGTTGGAGGAAGATCAAAGAACTGGATTGAGTACCAAAAAACATTCAATGCTGCCAAACTCTTTTAAAACAGCTAAAAGGAAAATATTTGATTTTACTGTACATCAGAAATACTTGAAGGAAAGATATCTTGATACTCTAGGTCATCAAAAGCCCAAAAGGTAAAGCTAAGTTCCAGTGCTACTGATGATACAAAAAATGAAAAATTGTCTTTTGATGCAAATATAAATTACATTACATAAATTACCAAGAAAGATACTGAGCAGGCTCCCACCTAGCATCTGCACTGTAAGCTACACAGTAAAAAGCCAATCAACATCTTCATGCCACTGTCTGGTAAGAAGAATAACCTCCAAAACAACTTCATTGAAAATCTTTTAACTTTCACTAAGATAAACCTTTTATTAAACTGTTTTGAGAGAAAGTGTGTGTGCTCATCCACTAGAAAAAGTGGCTTTTTGCATAAGGGGCTTCTCAAATAAAGCTTATGTACAGTTCAATGAGTGCTTTGAAAATTTAGGCTGTTTAAAATGATTCTGATTTTGTAAGAATCAATTATTATAGAGTCTACACCTCCTGAACAATCGAACTAACATTGTACTCCTAATAAACATCAATGTAATTTGAATCAATACACGTGTTGTACGTTTACACAATCCCAACTCAGCTTTCTGAAACCTTCTTTTGACCTTTCAGATCACAAGAGTATTGCCCTGAGTGCAGGTGTCCAGTTGTGGAAAGGCCTGCCATAATGCTGATGTGTGGTATGAAACTGGGGTGCTAGACACAACTAGTTCCAGTCCACTGCTACTCACTCCTACTGCCCCACAGGACCCATTAGCCAATGAGCAGGCAGCTCAGAGGGAGTGGAGCTCAGAAGAAAGATCCCACAAAAGAGTGGGAACACCTTGTAAGAAGGTCATGGAGAAGGTGCTACGTGCCCCCAGCAACGCTCACCCTGCAGCTCCTGAAGAGCGTATGCTGGATCGGGGAGAGGTGTGAGGAGGAAGGGAAAGCGCAGAGGAGCTACTCTGCAACAGATGAAGGAGTCAGAAACAGAGGGGTGAGGAAGACCTGCTGAGCAGGGAATGGGAAGAATAAATGAAATTTATCTTCCCTAAGTGAAATATGTTTTACTTCTGAGGTAATATTCCCATGGGCTTTCCCCTCTCTCTCTGGCTTTCTGTGGAGGGGGAGTGAGAGAGAGGCTGAGTGAGTGTCTGGTGGCCATAAAATCAACACACCAAATGCACTGTGGCAAAAGCAATATAAAATCAATATACACTGATTAAGTTGACAAGGCACAGTCTCAGCACCTCGATTACTAGGAAGTCAGGTAGATCTTGGTGCATTATACAATAGATGTTCTTACTGATGGTGTCGATCGCCTAAGCAAATTATGCCTTTGAAGAGAAAGTTGTACAGCTGATTCAACGTGTATGTATGAGGTGTGCTTCAACAGTAACGTCTCCTATTTGATTATATTCGTCCACAATATCAGAGGCCGATGCTGGTGGTGTGACAATAGAGGATGTACCTTCTCAACAGTGTTCCACTACAGGTATATTACATACCTGTATATATACATACGTATATACAGGTGTGTTAGTGTTTAGTGTACTTAGCTAACATTTTGACAGTTACCTGCTTTTTTTTCCTTTCCCCCCCCCAAAACTATTGTTATGATTTTCCAGGATCAAAGAACATCTATCACAATTAATTTTCCATAGATCATTTCTTCTTTTTTTCATCATTTTGCGTTCCCTTACTTTCGGGCTCTGAACCTTGCTTCTACAATGCAAAGGGATTCCAGCCACCACATGCATACAGCCAAGACATTTTAGTGTGAACTAGATACTCAGGCATACACAACCTGTAACGCACATGCTACGTGTATCCCAACTCAACTTGCACCCCCTACAGCTGTATCTATCATGGCAGCAGCTCTACCCTGATGAGTGGCCAGGCCTAGCCCAGAGTCACAGCAAGGTTTGCAGAGCAGCACTGAAAAATAAAGCAACAGAACTGAGAAAAGCCTGTCACCGGAAGAAAATATTTTCAACAAAGTCACATGGCAAAAGAAGGTAATGACAGTGCTTTCTAACGGGAGATAAGCGCCATAGCAGGTAACCATACAAGGCCATATGACCATACCTAACAGGTAACCATACATAACCTACAAGAACCATAGCAGCAGGTAACAAAGAAAAATTAGCTCACCCCTTCCAGAAACTAGTAACAACTCAAAAGAAGAGCAAACTCAGAGAGATACTGCTCCCTCTGCTGCTAACACTTAAATAAAAGCACCTTTTCCAATCATTGCTTGCACCTGAGCTCCCTGGGAGAGCCTTGACCTCTCCACTAATGTTCAATCATTGGTTCAGGCTGTGAAGGGATGGAGTGCAGCAGAGTTGCCAGGTCACCGCCTGAACCAAAGAGTGAGTAGGTCAGGGCTCAACTCCTGCTGTTTTGGAAACATGAAGTACAACGTGCATCGCGATGCAGGTACAGTACCTATCAATGATGTGATTGACAGGTGATTGTTGCAAGGTGATTGTTGACAGTCTTCTTATGGTTCTGTTGGAACAGTACTTGATGTTCCTTCTGGAGGCTTCTCTTCTTCAGTTTGGGTTTGGGTTCCCTGGTTCCCAGAATTTCAGCACTCCACCACCTGGTGTCATGACATACCCTCGTAGACACTGAAGCACGCTGAAGTGTTGATGCTCCTACCAGTGGTCCTGTGGACTTCACAGCCTCAAGGGGAGTAGTACAGATGTTTAAAAGGTATGAGGAGTGGTGGGTCTGCCTTCAGTGGGAGGATACAGGCTGCGTTTTTGTCTTGAGTCAAACACCTCCACTTATGCTGGGGCATGTCCTGGCCTTTGGTACAACATCCTTTGTCCTGTATTTACCTTTGAAGGTCAATATTAATTATTCTGCCATACGTCCCCCATTTTGGAACTGCAAGCAGCTTTCGTGTCTTCTCTATGTGAGAAGTTAGTCCAGAACAAGGTTTTAACTCACCCTACAAATCCTGCCATGGGGCTGTTCTGCCAGTCGTACAAAGAAAATTGTCTTTCTGCTCTGCAGAGTACAATGAACTTTTCATCTTCTCACTTAACAGCTGTATCTTTTAAAGAATAAAAGTAAATATAAAATTAGCGAGGATTCAGTAACAGTAGGTCAGCTATAAATACTTGCAAATGGGAAACATACAGCGAGCATCTTTGGAATTATGACATTACAGCATTCTGATTTTAGGAAAGTTACAATTAAGCTCCGTTTCAATACAACCAACTCTATATTACAAACTCAACAAAAACGTACGGAGGAGCAGAAGTCCTGCTCAGTGCACTTAGTGCCTTTTACACGGTTATTCAGATACAGCATGGTCACAGCTCTGGCCCGGTTTGACCTGGATCCTTGACTAAATGGCACAGGGGGACCCATGGACCCACCCCCTGTGATGGTTCTGAACACAAAACAGCGGCAACGAGCTAAGGGAGAAAATTAATTTACTAGATATTATAGCACAGTGTGAGAGAATGCAATATAGCACAATACAATTGGAATTGTAGCCTAGCCTAGCCATGTTTGCCTAAAGATGAACTGTTGCTAGCTAAGCGCATATTGCTAATTCTCACATTTGCTCATTCTGCACTAGGCCATTATTCCTGGACCCCTGCTGTCCTGGGATAGAGGTAAGTTGGAAGAAAAAATGTAGGGGAGCATCACTTGCATTCCTCCTAATCCAAAAGAGGGACAGTTTGACCTCCTGTCAGAGGCCCCTTAAGTTGTTCTTTTGCTGAGGGCCTCTTGGCAGAACAGAATAGTCTATAATACAAAAGTTACCATTTTGGTACTTCTTGAGGATTTCATCTTATCTACTAAGTGTGCATAAATGTGGAATAAGAAGCCACTTTCTTCCCATGGGCCTTCCCCTCTCTCTCTGGTACGGCACAAATAAACGACTTTCCTTTTCCAGCTCGGGTACGAGCATTGTTTTGCAGAACACTAATACGGTCCGAAACACTCTGCAAGTTATACCAGTTCTGTCGTGCCCAATCCATACCTGATAAAGAGGGTCGAGCACCATGTTTTTCTAAAAGATCAAATAATACATCTTCACTTTTCATGGTGGCAATGCTGTCGCTCATTTTTTCAATACAATGAGAGACCTACACTAAGGGAGGAGGAGGTGCAGGTATTCAAAAGCTCAAGTGACTCCTTATCTCCCCAGGGAAACAGACACTTTTCAAATGCTAATGCTCAAAGCACTCTTCCCTTTCTCTGAGGGGAGCACACAAAAGCCCGTTAGTCCAAACCAGATAAGGAGTCTAATTTTAGAGCTGGAGATAGTGTAACACTGTTACTAGTTGATACTTGCTATTTCATTGCATTCCAGGATTGTGTACTAAGCAAAAGAACTGCCTCATAGAAGAGAATGACTTATGAATTAGAATGCAGTAGTGATCTTGTTCTTGGTGTTATTATTGCATATATATACCTGCCTTTGCATTGTTAGTTCTAGAAGATACTGTCTACAGGTATTGCTGACAATTTTCTTCCCCATCACTCTGTATCTCTCATTGTCTTTTTCATAGTTTCCATTGTGTGTTTCCCTTTTCTTGTTCTTCGTTTCTTTTTTCTTTCTTTCTTTCTTTTTTTTTTTTTTAATTTTTGTTTGTCTATCTGTATTGCTGTTGCTTAAGTTTTTGTTTGTTTGTTTGTTTGTTTGTTTGTTTGTTGTTGGGGGTAGGGAGGACAGGGGGGCTTGGGAGGGCTGAGTTGGTTGTTTTAGCTTGGTTGTTCTGTTTGTGTGTCTGCTTCCAAGTGACTTCAGTATATGTCCATCTCAGAAATCTGTTTGTATTATGATCTTTAATGCAAATATGAAAAATATTTACTACAGACACCTTTTCACTGATATTCTGATACTTCACTCAACTAAGGAAACCTCATTATTCTTCAACAGTTCATCTACAAACTGATTAGTAGAGCAGAAGCCACTAGCAGTAACAAACAATTAAGAGGCCATGGCCACCTGATGGAAACCTCATGGTGTTTTGTTTTGGCCAAGGAAAACCAGTTGATTATTTTCAGAACTTGCATAAATAAACAAATAAATAAATAAAAATGATACAAATAAATAGTAATAATAAGTAAAGAAAAGTAAGAGAAGACCATTCAAGCTGCATGAAAATAAAATCAAGGATTCTCACTACCACTGTTGCTGTATTTGTTTATAAAGCCAAGATCATGGCCTCAACCTACTGTGTAAAATTGCATCACTTGACATGCTGTCTTCCTCTACAGAGGGATTAAAAACAGAAATGAAATCTTAGAATCCATTTGAAAATCAATTTTGCTTTATTTCCCTTAACTTCAATAATATAATGAAACCCAATCTTCAGATAAAAGGATGAGTAACATGAGCAAACGTGGATTAATAACTGGTATAACTAAGTGATATTATTCTATAGACTTCAAAGGTGTCTGCCTTCTGAATATCACCAGATTTTACAAAAGATCATTCAGATCAACGCTTTAAACGTATGCTATCAAAATAAGCTCAACCAGCTTACAAAAATGACTAGGCATTTTCACTTTCAATAGACACGATTTAAAATGATACCTTTAAAGTAGTGACCAAGCTCGGTGTGGCTTCCATCATTTCTAGCCTCGCTATATTAACTACATCTCAAGAATAAGGATTGCGCTCTTATGGAAAAATTAGGTAGTGAATGTCAGTCTTACTGAGAAGACTAACGGTCATCACTTTATCTAAAAATAGTAAAACATGGATCACACAAATATACGTTTTCTTGTCTGGAAAAAAGCAAGAATTTTCAGAAGGAGCATGAAATCACAAGCAGCATGGATGTTCAGATTTTGTATATTCACAGGCAAAAAAAGAATTCTCATAGAAAATATCCATAGAAAATATGTAATCCTTTATCGCCTTTGGAGAAACTGCATGCATGCAAGAGCAGTTGGTGAATCAGATGCTAGGGGAGTACTGCTTTGTCTTATCCACAAGTCCGTTCTTTCCACTTAAACACAACAACTTCTAAACAGAATTAGGTCATGTTGGAGGAAGATCAAAGAACTGGATTGAGTACCAAAAAACATTCAATGCTGCCAAACTCTTTTAAAACAGCTAAAAGGAAAATATTTGATTTTACTGTACATCAGAAATACTTGAAGGAAAGATATCTTGATACTCTAGGTCATCAAAAGCCCAAAAGGTAAAGCTAAGTTCCAGTGCTACTGATGATACAAAAAATGAAAAATTGTCTTTTGATGCAAATATAAATTACATTACATAAATTACCAAGAAAGATACTGAGCAGGCTCCCACCTAGCATCTGCACTGTAAGCTACACAGTAAAAAGCCAATCAACATCTTCATGCCACTGTCTGGTAAGAAGAATAACCTCCAAAACAACTTCATTGAAAATCTTTTAACTTTCACTAAGATAAACCTTTTATTAAACTGTTTTGAGAGAAAGTGTGTGTGCTCATCCACTAGAAAAAGTGGCTTTTTGCATAAGGGGCTTCTCAAATAAAGCTTATGTACAGTTCAATGAGTGCTTTGAAAATTTAGGCTGTTTAAAATGATTCTGATTTTGTAAGAATCAATTATTATAGAGTCTACACCTCCTGAACAATCGAACTAACATTGTACTCCTAATAAACATCAATGTAATTTGAATCAATACACGTGTTGTACGTTTACACAATCCCAACTCAGCTTTCTGAAACCTTCTTTTGACCTTTCAGATCACAAGAGTATTGCCCTGAGTGCAGGTGTCCAGTTGTGGAAAGGCCTGCCATAATGCTGATGTGTGGTATGAAACTGGGGTGCTAGACACAACTAGTTCCAGTCCACTGCTACTCACTCCTACTGCCCCACAGGACCCATTAGCCAATGAGCAGGCAGCTCAGAGGGAGTGGAGCTCAGAAGAAAGATCCCACAAAAGAGTGGGAACACCTTGTAAGAAGGTCATGGAGAAGGTGCTACGTGCCCCCAGCAACGCTCACCCTGCAGCTCCTGAAGAGCGTATGCTGGATCGGGGAGAGGTGTGAGGAGGAAGGGAAAGCGCAGAGGAGCTACTCTGCAACAGATGAAGGAGTCAGAAACAGAGGGGTGAGGAAGACCTGCTGAGCAGGGAATGGGAAGAATAAATGAAATTTATCTTCCCTAAGTGAAATATGTTTTACTTCTGAGGTAATATTCCCATGGGCTTTCCCCTCTCTCTCTGGCTTTCTGTGGAGGGGGAGTGAGAGAGAGGCTGAGTGAGTGTCTGGTGGCCATAAAATCAACACACCAAATGCACTGTGGCAAAAGCAATATAAAATCAATATACACTGATTAAGTTGACAAGGCACAGTCTCAGCACCTCGATTACTAGGAAGTCAGGTAGATCTTGGTGCATTATACAATAGATGTTCTTACTGATGGTGTCGATCGCCTAAGCAAATTATGCCTTTGAAGAGAAAGTTGTACAGCTGATTCAACGTGTATGTATGAGGTGTGCTTCAACAGTAACGTCTCCTATTTGATTATATTCGTCCACAATATCAGAGGCCGATGCTGGTGGTGTGACAATAGAGGATGTACCTTCTCAACAGTGTTCCACTACAGGTATATTACATACCTGTATATATACATACGTATATACAGGTGTGTTAGTGTTTAGTGTACTTAGCTAACATTTTGACAGTTACCTGCTTTTTTTTCCTTTCCCCCCCCCAAAACTATTGTTATGATTTTCCAGGATCAAAGAACATCTATCACAATTAATTTTCCATAGATCATTTCTTCTTTTTTTCATCATTTTGCGTTCCCTTACTTTCGGGCTCTGAACCTTGCTTCTACAATGCAAAGGGATTCCAGCCACCACATGCATACAGCCAAGACATTTTAGTGTGAACTAGATACTCAGGCATACACAACCTGTAACGCACATGCTACGTGTATCCCAACTCAACTTGCACCCCCTACAGCTGTATCTATCATGGCAGCAGCTCTACCCTGATGAGTGGCCAGGCCTAGCCCAGAGTCACAGCAAGGTTTGCAGAGCAGCACTGAAAAATAAAGCAACAGAACTGAGAAAAGCCTGTCACCGGAAGAACATATTTTCAACAAAGTCACATGGCAAAAGAAGGTAATGACAGTGCTTTCTAACGGGAGATAAGCGCCATAGCAGGTAACCATACAAGGCCATATGACCATACCTAACAGGTAACCATACATAACCTACAAGAACCATAGCAGCAGGTAACAAAGAAAAATTAGCTCACCCCTTCCAGAAACTAGTAACAACTCAAAAGAAGAGCAAACTCAGAGAGATACTGCTCCCTCTGCTGCTAACACTTAAATAAAAGCACCTTTTCCAATCATTGCTTGCACCTGAGCTCCCTGGGAGAGCCTTGACCTCTCCACTAATGTTCAATCATTGGTTCAGGCTGTGAAGGGATGGAGTGCAGCAGAGTTGCCAGGTCACCGCCTGAACCAAAGAGTGAGTAGGTCAGGGCTCAACTCCTGCTGTTTTGGAAACATGAAGTACAACGTGCATCGCGATGCAGGTACAGTACCTATCAATGATGTGATTGACAGGTGATTGTTGCAAGGTGATTGTTGACAGTCTTCTTATGGTTCTGTTGGAACAGTACTTGATGTTCCTTCTGGAGGCTTCTCTTCTTCAGTTTGGGTTTGGGTTCCCTGGTTCCCAGAATTTCAGCACTCCACCACCTGGTGTCATGACATACCCTCGTAGACACTGAAGCACGCTGAAGTGTTGATGCTCCTACCAGTGGTCCTGTGGACTTCACAGCCTCAAGGGGAGTAGTACAGATGTTTAAAAGGTATGAGGAGTGGTGGGTCTGCCTTCAGTGGGAGGATACAGGCTGCGTTTTTGTCTTGAGTCAAACACCTCCACTTATGCTGGGGCATGTCCTGGCCTTTGGTACAACATCCTTTGTCCTGTATTTACCTTTGAAGGTCAATATTAATTATTCTGCCATACGTCCCCCATTTTGGAACTGCAAGCAGCTTTCGTGTCTTCTCTATGTGAGAAGTTAGTCCAGAACAAGGTTTTAACTCACCCTACAAATCCTGCCATGGGGCTGTTCTGCCAGTCGTACAAAGAAAATTGTCTTTCTGCTCTGCAGAGTACAATGAACTTTTCATCTTCTCACTTAACAGCTGTATCTTTTAAAGAATAAAAGTAAATATAAAATTAGCGAGGATTCAGTAACAGTAGGTCAGCTATAAATACTTGCAAATGGGAAACATACAGCGAGCATCTTTGGAATTATGACATTACAGCATTCTGATTTTAGGAAAGTTACAATTAAGCTCCGTTTCAATACAACCAACTCTATATTACAAACTCAACAAAAACGTACGGAGGAGCAGAAGTCCTGCTCAGTGCACTTAGTGCCTTTTACACGGTTATTCAGATACAGCATGGTCACAGCTCTGGCCCGGTTCGACCTGGATCCTTGACTAAATGGCACAGGGGGACCCATGGACCCACCCCCTGTGATGGTTCTGAACACAAAACAGCGGCAACGAGCTAAGGGAGAAAATTAATTTACTAGATATTATAGCACAGTGTGAGAGAATGCAATATAGCACAATACAATTGGAATTGTAGCCTAGCCTAGCCATGTTTGCCTAAAGATGAACTGTTGCTAGCTAAGCGCATATTGCTAATTCTCACATTTGCTCATTCTGCACTAGGCCATTATTCCTGGACCCCTGCTGTCCTGGGATAGAGGTAAGTTGGAAGAAAAAATGTAGGGGAGCATCACTTGCATTCCTCCTAATCCAAAAGAGGGACAGTTTGACCTCCTGTCAGAGGCCCCTTAAGTTGTTCTTTTGCTGAGGGCCTCTTGGCAGAACAGAATAGTCTATAATACAAAAGTTACCATTTTGGTACTTCTTGAGGATTTCATCTTATCTACTAAGTGTGCATAAATGTGGAATAAGAAGCCACTTTCTTCCCATGGGCTTTCCCCTCTCTCTCTGGCTTTCTGTGGAGGGGGAGTGAGAGAGAGGCTGAGTGAGTGTCTGGTGGCCATAAAATCAACACACCAAATGCACTGTGGCAAAAGCAATATAAAATCAATATACACTGATTAAGTTGACAAGGTACAGTCTCAGCACCTTGATTACTAGGAAGTCAGGTAAATCTTGGTGCATTATACAATAGATGTTCTTACTGATGGTGTCGATTGCCTAAGCAAATTAGGCCTTTGAAGAGAAAGTTGTACAGCTGATTCAATGTGTATGTATGAGGTGTGCTTCAACAGTAACATCTCCTATTTGATTATATTCGTCCACAATATCAGAGGCCGATGCTGGTGGTGTGACAACAGATGATATACTTGTAGTGGAACACTGTTGAGAAGGTACATAACATACCTGTATATATGCATACGTATATACAAGTGTATTAGTGTTTAGTGTACTTAGCTAACATTTTGACAGTTACCTGCTTTTTTTTCCTTCCCCCCCCCCCAAAACTATTGTTATGATTTTCCAGGATCAAAGAACATCTATCACAATTAATTTTCCATAGATCATTTCTTCTTTTTTTCATCATTTTGCGTTCCCTTACTTTCGGGCTCTGAACTTTGCTTCTACAATGCAAAGGGATTCCAGCCACCACATGCATACAGCCAAGACATTTTAGTGTGAACTAGATACTCAGGCATACACAACCTGTAACGCACATGCTACGTGTATCCCAACTCAACTTGCACCCCCTACAGCTGTATCTATCATGGCAGCAGCTCTACCTTGATGAGTGGCCAGGCCTAGCCCAGAGTCACAGCAAGGTTTGCAGAGCAGCACTGAAAAATAAAGCAACAGAACTGAGAAAAGCCTGTCACCGGAAGAAAATTTTTGGTCTTGCTTTGGAGCAAATTCTTTGGTCTTGCTACTCTGCTATCACTGTCGTGCTTTTCATTGTGTTACAACCAGTAATTTAAGTGACTTGCTAAAACGTACAGGGCAAGGACAGTATTTAAGTGAGCCAGGAGATATTTTGCCTTGTATTTAATCTTTTTCTTCTTACAAAGTAGCCCTGCGTGAGGAAGTTTGTGTGAGGAACATTTGTTTTGTGGAAGCTGATTCAGGAGAACTCAATTTTTAATATTCCAAAGGGAAATCTCTCTGGAGTTACGACTACAAGCAGGCAAGCAACAACTGAATCTAATGTAGAAGTTTAGGACCATATGAAAAGACAGCTACATTAGCGAACTGGACTGCCTGCATGAGTATACTCCCTGGGATTCAACAAAATCTAAATTTTCACTTTATTTCTTTGATTACCATTCACTCACTACTTCAAAATCTCAATTTTAATTCTATACCAATTTTCATTTTTCATTGCCTTTTTCAAAATGTTTAGTACTGTATGTACTTTATACTATATATACTTATAATGGTTTAATCCCTCTGTAACAGATACATTTTGGTTAGAATTCACAATGTTTTTTGAAGATCTGTGCAGGTCATTCGACAAATTCAAGGGAAACTTACAGCACTTTACTTGTTATTGGAACAGATGGATGTGTTTCGCCCATTCATCTTCTTCCATGTCCTTCTAAATTATTTGTCAATTTATCAGACAAACAAGATGGTGAGACTAATTTTTTATGTCATTTAAAGATGATGTTTATGCAATATAATATATTTTGCATCTATTATCTGAACGTCTGTATTTATCAGTAATATCAGTGTGGCTCATAATTTGAGGAAATTGATCAGTCTCATCCATCCCTTGGCCAGGCTGGGCTGCTCCAGGAGGCAGATGATGTGGCAGGGTGAGCAGGCGGAAGTGTGAGCAAAACTGTTTTAGAGGCAGAATGTTCTTGTTTCACAGTATTGCAGATATGCAATCCTGCATTCAGGATGGAAGAAAGGGGCCTAGAATTTCAAAGAGATATGATGCAAAGTGGACAATGAGGGTCATTGCAAAAATTGTCCTTCTTTAGGGAACAAAACTTGCCTCCTGTTGAGTTCAATGACAGTCCTGCTATTGATTTGTGCCTGCCCTATCTATTCATTTTTCTGCTCCCCTGATTTTTTTTTTTTTTTTTTTTCCACTTTTGCTCAGATTAATGACTTGCTTCCTTCCTTAACTTTATCCTCTCTTCCCGAAAAGTGTTGTCAGCAGGTCAAGGTAGATGATCCTGCCCCTCTGCTCTGCATTGGTAAAGTCCGTATGGAAAAAATTGCACCCACCAACATTCACCGACACTTGCTGGATGGAGTCCAGACAATGCACATGAGCTCAGGGAGCTGGTAGATGTTGGACTTCAGCAGTGGTGACAACAGCAGTAGTTTACCTCTGCTGGTGCAGATTTTTACAAATGCAGCATGCAGGCTCATGTTCATTGCTAAATCACATCAAAAATGCATAGCTAGTGGTGGTGTCTATGTTAAAAAATAGTATTTTGAAGCTGAGAGTTTTCTCTCTCAAGTAATGTGATGGTTGTATGGGAACTGTTGATCACAGCCTGGACCTCTTATTGACCACCTGAGGCAAGCAATAAGTCAGCCATGGGAGCACAGGTGAAAGCAATTTGCCAGTGCTACCAGGAAGGGGTGGAGATCCCATTTAAGGGCTGACTCCCACTGAGGAGGGATCTCTTTCTGGAGGTTGCTCTCTGGGGTGTTTACTGTGAGCCTGTGAGTCCAGTTAGCATTTCCTTTTTTTTTTTTTTTCTTTTTTTTTTTTTTCTTTTTAAATGTATATATCTTTTCATCATGGTTATCTTATGAAGCCTAACCTTTGTGCATCTGTTGATTGTAGAAGCCCCTAGCCTACAATATTACCATAGTAGTAAGAATGTTACAGTTTTCTGAGAAAGTAATAAAAAGGAGTAAAGAAATTTCTCTTGTTTTGAGAAATATTGCTTTCTCCAGCCTTTTTGAAGAAAGGTTAGAGTAGAGAAGCTGCAATTACGTGATAAAGTCATTCTTAATGCTTCTTATCTGCAACATCCTTTTTTTTTTTTTTAACTTCTTTTTATAATGAATACATGGCAGAATACCTTACCCATGAGCAGGTAACTTTTCTTAAAAGCATAACTTTTGACGCTCTTGACAGCAATACCTGAAATGCAGTTTGTGAGTCTTGGAAAAGGAAGGCAGACAGAAAAAAGACACCACGTAGTCTGGATTTGATGAACATTAGTCTGTTGCTCTCAGTTTGTTGCAGAACTGAACTTCTACAATGGCATACAGTGCAGATCACACAAAGGCTTTGGCAGAAGTTTTTCGTTATTAATGACCGGGATAATTTTTCTGCCTTTAAAATAATGTTCAGATCCAAGTGTATGAGAGATTTTGGCCACATGAACAGGCATGACCACTGTGGTGGAAATGCTAAGTCAGGGCTTGAAACAGTGATTGAGCACCTAGTAGTAAGGCAGGGCCAAGCTTTAAATGACATAAAAAATTAGTCTCACCATCTTGTTTGTCTGATAAATTGACAAATAATTTAGAAGGACATGGAAGAAGATGAATGGGCGAAACACATCCATCTGTTCCAATAACAAGTAAAGTGCTGTAAGTTTCCCTTGAATTTGTCGAATGACCTGCACAGATCTTCAAAAAACATTGTGAATTCTAACCAAAATGTATCTGTTACAGAGGGATTAAACCATTATAAGTATATATAGTATAAAGTACATACAGTACTAAACATTTTGAAAAAGGCAATGAAAAATGAAAATTGGTATAGAATTAAAATTGAGATTTTGAAGTAGTGAGTGAATGGTAATCAAAGAAATAAAGTGAAAATTTAGATTTTGTTGAATCCCAGGGAGTATACTCATGCAGGCAGTCCAGTTCGCTAATGTAGCTGTCTTTTCATATGGTCCTAAACTTCTACATTAGATTCAGTTGTTGCTTGCCTGCTTGTAGTCGTAACTCCAGAGAGATTTCCCTTTGGAATATTAAAAATTGAGTTCTCCTGAATCAGCTTCCACAAAACAAATGTTCCTCACACAAACTTCCTCACGCAGGGCTACTTTGTAAGAAGAAAAAGATTAAATACAAGGCAAAATATCTCCTGGCTCACTTAAATACTGTCCTTGCCCTGTACGTTTTAGCAAGTCACTTAAATTACTGGTTGTAACACAATGAAAAGCACGACAGTGATAGCAGAGTAGCAAGACCAAAGAATTTGCTCCAAAGCAAGACCAAAAATTTTCTTCCGGTGACAGGCTTTTCTCAGTTCTGTTGCTTTATTTTTCAGTGCTGCTCTGCAAACCTTGCTGTGACTCTGGGCTAGGCCTGGCCACTCATCAAGGTAGAGCTGCTGCCATGATAGATACAGCTGTAGGGGGTGCAAGTTGAGTTGGGATACACGTAGCATGTGCGTTACAGGTTGTGTATGCCTGAGTATCTAGTTCACACTAAAATGTCTTGGCTGTATGCATGTGGTGGCTGGAATCCCTTTGCATTGTAGAAGCAAAGTTCAGAGCCCGAAAGTAAGGGAACGCAAAATGATGAAAAAAAGAAGAAATGATCTATGGAAAATTAATTGTGATAGATGTTCTTTGATCCTGGAAAATCATAACAATAGTTTTGGGGGGGGGGGAAGGAAAAAAAAGCAGGTAACTGTCAAAATGTTAGCTAAGTACACTAAACACTAATACACTTGTATATACGTATGCATATATACAGGTATGTTATGTACCTTCTCAACAGTGTTCCACTACAAGTATATCATCTGTTGTCACACCACCAGCATCGGCCTCTGATATTGTGGACGAATATAATCAAATAGGAGATGTTACTGTTGAAGCACACCTCATACATACACATTGAATCAGCTGTACAACTTTCTCTTCAAAGGCCTAATTTGCTTAGGCAATCGACACCATCAGTAAGAACATCTATTGTATAATGCACCAAGATTTACCTGACTTCCTAGTAATCAAGGTGCTGAGACTGTACCTTGTCAACTTAATCAGTGTATATTGATTTTATATTGCTTTTGCCACAGTGCATTTGGTGTGTTGATTTTATGGCCACCAGACACTCACTCAGCCTCTCTCTCACTCCCCCTCCACAGAAAGCCAGAGAGAGAGGGGAAAGCCCATGGGAAGAAAGTGGCTTCTTATTCCACATTTATGCACACTTAGTAGATAAGATGAAATCCTCAAGAAGTACCAAAATGGTAACTTTTGTATTATAGACTATTCTGTTCTGCCAAGAGGCCCTCAGCAAAAGAACAACTTAAGGGGCCTCTGACAGGAGGTCAAACTGTCCCTCTTTTGGATTAGGAGGAATGCAAGTGATGCTCCCCTACATTTTTTCTTCCAACTTACCTCTATCCCAGGACAGCAGGGGTCCAGGAATAATGGCCTAGTGCAGAATGAGCAAATGTGAGAATTAGCAATATGCGCTTAGCTAGCAACAGTTCATCTTTAGGCAAACATGGCTAGGCTAGGCTACAATTCCAATTGTATTGTGCTATATTGCATTCTCTCACACTGTGCTATAATATCTAGTAAATTAATTTTCTCCCTTAGCTCGTTGCCGCTGTTTTGTGTTCAGAACCATCACAGGGGGTGGGTCCATGGGTCCCCCTGTGCCATTTAGTCAAGGATCCAGGTCGAACCGGGCCAGAGCTGTGACCATGCTGTATCTGAATAACCGTGTAAAAGGCACTAAGTGCACTGAGCAGGACTTCTGCTCCTCCGTACGTTTTTGTTGAGTTTGTAATATAGAGTTGGTTGTATTGAAACGGAGCTTAATTGTAACTTTCCTAAAATCAGAATGCTGTAATGTCATAATTCCAAAGATGCTCGCTGTATGTTTCCCATTTGCAAGTATTTATAGCTGACCTACTGTTACTGAATCCTCGCTAATTTTATATTTACTTTTATTCTTTAAAAGATACAGCTGTTAAGTGAGAAGATGAAAAGTTCATTGTACTCTGCAGAGCAGAAAGACAATTTTCTTTGTACGACTGGCAGAACAGCCCCATGGCAGGATTTGTAGGGTGAGTTAAAACCTTGTTCTGGACTAACTTCTCACATAGAGAAGACACGAAAGCTGCTTGCAGTTCCAAAATGGGGGACGTATGGCAGAATAATTAATATTGACCTTCAAAGGTAAATACAGGACAAAGGATGTTGTACCAAAGGCCAGGACATGCCCCAGCATAAGTGGAGGTGTTTGACTCAAGACAAAAACGCAGCCTGTATCCTCCCACTGAAGGCAGACCCACCACTCCTCATACCTTTTAAACATCTGTACTACTCCCCTTGAGGCTGTGAAGTCCACAGGACCACTGGTAGGAGCATCAACACTTCAGCGTGCTTCAGTGTCTACGAGGGTATGTCATGACACCAGGTGGTGGAGTGCTGAAATTCTGGGAACCAGGGAACCCAAACCCAAACTGAAGAAGAGAAGCCTCCAGAAGGAACATCAAGTACTGTTCCAACAGAACCATAAGAAGACTGTCAACAATCACCTTGCAACAATCACCTGTCAATCACATCATTGATAGGTACTGTACCTGCATCGCGATGCACGTTGTACTTCATGTTTCCAAAACAGCAGGAGTTGAGCCCTGACCTCCTCACTCTTTGGTTCAGGCGGTGACCTGGCAACTCTGCTGCACTCCATCCCTTCACAGCCTGAACCAATGATTGAACATTAGTGGAGAGGTCAAGGCTCTCCCAGGGAGCTCAGGTGCAAGCAATGATTGGAAAAGGTGCTTTTATTTAAGTGTTAGCAGCAGAGGGAGCAGTATCTCTCTGAGTTTGCTCTTCTTTTGAGTTGTTACTAGTTTCTGGAAGGGGTGAGCTAATTTTTCTTTGTTACCTGCTGCTATGGTTCTTGTAGGTTATGTATGGTTACCTGTTAGGTATGGTCATATGGCCTTGTATGGTTACCTGCTATGGCGCTTATCTCCCGTTAGAAAGCACTGTCATTACCTTCTTTTGCCATGTGACTTTGTTGAAAATATTTTCTTCCGGTGACAGGCTTTTCTCAGTTCTGTTGCTTTATTTTTCAGTGCTGCTCTGCAAACCTTGCTGTGACTCTGGGCTAGGCCTGGCCACTCATCAGGGTAGAGCTGCTGCCATGATAGATACAGCTGTAGGGGGTGCAAGTTGAGTTGGGATACACGTAGCATGTGCGTTACAGGTTGTGTATGCCTGAGTATCTAGTTCACACTAAAATGTCTTGGCTGTATGCATGTGGTGGCTGGAATCCCTTTGCATTGTAGAAGCAAGGTTCAGAGCCCGAAAGTAAGGGAACGCAAAATGATGAAAAAAAGAAGAAATGATCTATGGAAAATTAATTGTGATAGATGTTCTTTGATCCTGGAAAATCATAACAATAGTTTTGGGGGGGGGAAAGGAAAAAAAAGCAGGTAACTGTCAAAATGTTAGCTAAGTACACTAAACACTAACACACCTGTATATACGTATGTATATATACAGGTATGTAATATACCTGTAGTGGAACACTGTTGAGAAGGTACATCCTCTATTGTCACACCACCAGCATCGGCCTCTGATATTGTGGACGAATATAATCAAATAGGAGACGTTACTGTTGAAGCACACCTCATACATACACGTTGAATCAGCTGTACAACTTTCTCTTCAAAGGCATAATTTGCTTAGGCGATCGACACCATCAGTAAGAACATCTATTGTATAATGCACCAAGATCTACCTGACTTCCTAGTAATCGAGGTGCTGAGACTGTGCCTTGTCAACTTAATCAGTGTATATTGATTTTATATTGCTTTTGCCACAGTGCATTTGGTGTGTTGATTTTATGGCCACCAGACACTCACTCAGCCTCTCTCTCACTCCCCCTCCACAGAAAGCCAGAGAGAGAGGGGAAAGCCCATGGGAATATTACCTCAGAAGTAAAACATATTTCACTTAGGGAAGATAAATTTCATTTATTCTTCCCATTCCCTGCTCAGCAGGTCTTCCTCACCCCTCCGTTTCTGACTCCTTCATCTGTTGCAGAGTAGCTCCTCTGCGCTTTCCCTTCCTCCTCACACCTCTCCCCGATCCAGCATACGCTCTTCAGGAGCTGCAGGGTGAGCGTTGCTGGGGGCACGTAGCACCTTCTCCATGACCTTCTTACAAGGTGTTCCCACTCTTTTGTGGGATCTTTCTTCTGAGCTCCACTCCCTCTGAGCTGCCTGCTCATTGGCTAATGGGTCCTGTGGGGCAGTAGGAGTGAGTAGCAGTGGACTGGAACTAGTTGTGTCTAGCACCCCAGTTTCATACCACACATCAGCATTATGGCAGGCCTTTCCACAACTGGACACCTGCACTCAGGGCAATACTCTTGTGATCTGAAAGGTCAAAAGAAGGTTTCAGAAAGCTGAGTTGGGATTGTGTAAACGTACAACACGTGTATTGATTCAAATTACATTGATGTTTATTAGGAGTACAATGTTAGTTCGATTGTTCAGGAGGTGTAGACTCTATAATAATTGATTCTTACAAAATCAGAATCATTTTAAACAGCCTAAATTTTCAAAGCACTCATTGAACTGTACATAAGCTTTATTTGAGAAGCCCCTTATGCAAAAAGCCACTTTTTCTAGTGGATGAGCACACACACTTTCTCTCAAAACAGTTTAATAAAAGGTTTATCTTAGTGAAAGTTAAAAGATTTTCAATGAAGTTGTTTTGGAGGTTATTCTTCTTACCAGACAGTGGCATGAAGATGTTGATTGGCTTTTTACTGTGTAGCTTACAGTGCAGATGCTAGGTGGGAGCCTGCTCAGTATCTTTCTTGGTAATTTATGTAATGTAATTTATATTTGCATCAAAAGACAATTTTTCATTTTTTGTATCATCAGTAGCACTGGAACTTAGCTTTACCTTTTGGGCTTTTGATGACCTAGAGTATCAAGATATCTTTCCTTCAAGTATTTCTGATGTACAGTAAAATCAAATATTTTCCTTTTAGCTGTTTTAAAAGAGTTTGGCAGCATTGAATGTTTTTTGGTACTCAATCCAGTTCTTTGATCTTCCTCCAACATGACCTAATTCTGTTTAGAAGTTGTTGTGTTTAAGTGGAAAGAACGGACTTGTGGATAAGACAAAGCAGTACTCCCCTAGCATCTGATTCACCAACTGCTCTTGCATGCATGCAGTTTCTCCAAAGGCGATAAAGGATTACATATTTTCTATGGATATTTTCTATGAGAATTCTTTTTTTGCCTGTGAATATACAAAATCTGAACATCCATGCTGCTTGTGATTTCATGCTCCTTCTGAAAATTCTTGCTTTTTTCCAGACAAGAAAACGTATATTTGTGTGATCCATGTTTTACTATTTTTAGATAAAGTGATGACCGTTAGTCTTCTCAGTAAGACTGACATTCACTACCTAATTTTTCCATAAGAGCGCAATCCTTATTCTTGAGATGTAGTTAATATAGCGAGGCTAGAAATGATGGAAGCCACACCGAGCTTGGTCACTACTTTAAAGGTATCATTTTAAATCGTGTCTATTGAAAGTGAAAATGCCTAGTCATTTTTGTAAGCTGGTTGAGCTTATTTTGATAGCATACGTTTAAAGCGTTGATCTGAATGATCTTTTGTAAAATCTGGTGATATTCAGAAGGCAGACACCTTTGAAGTCTATAGAATAATATCACTTAGTTATACCAGTTATTAATCCACGTTTGCTCATGTTACTCATCCTTTTATCTGAAGATTGGGTTTCATTATATTATTGAAGTTAAGGGAAATAAAGCAAAATTGATTTTCAAATGGATTCTAAGATTTCATTTCTGTTTTTAATCCCTCTGTAGAGGAAGACAGCATGTCAAGTGATGCAATTTTACACAGTAGGTTGAGGCCATGATCTTGGCTTTATAAACAAATACAGCAACAGTGGTAGTGAGAATCCTTGATTTTATTTTCATGCAGCTTGAATGGTCTTCTCTTACTTTTCTTTACTTATTATTACTATTTATTTGTATCATTTTTATTTATTTATTTGTTTATTTATGCAAGTTCTGAAAATAATCAACTGGTTTTCCTTGGCCAAAACAAAACACCATGAGGTTTCCATCAGGTGGCCATGGCCTCTTAATTGTTTGTTACTGCTAGTGGCTTCTGCTCTACTAATCAGTTTGTAGATGAACTGTTGAAGAATAATGAGGTTTCCTTAGTTGAGTGAAGTATCAGAATATCAGTGAAAAGGTGTCTGTAGTAAATATTTTTCATATTTGCATTAAAGATCATAATACAAACAGATTTCTGAGATGGACATATACTGAAGTCACTTGGAAGCAGACACACAAACAGAACAACCAAGCTAAAACAACCAACTCAGCCCTCCCAAGCCCCCCTGTCCTCCCTACCCCCAACAACAAACAAACAAACAAACAAACAAACAAACAAAAACTTAAGCAACAGCAATACAGATAGACAAACAAAAATTAAAAAAAAAAAAAAAGAAAGAAAGAAAGAAAAAAGAAACGAAGAACAAGAAAAGGGAAACACACAATGGAAACTATGAAAAAGACAATGAGAGATACAGAGTGATGGGGAAGAAAATTGTCAGCAATACCTGTAGACAGTATCTTCTAGAACTAACAATGCAAAGGCAGGTATACATATGCAATAATAACACCAAGAACAAGATCACTACTGCATTCTAATTCATAAGTCATTCTCTTCTATGAGGCAGTTCTTTTGCTTAGTACACAATCCTGGAATGCAATGAAATAGCAAGTATCAACTAGTAACAGTGTTACACTATCTCCAGCTCTAAAATTAGACTCCTTATCTGGTTTGGACTAACGGGCTTTTGTGTGCTCCCCTCAGAGAAAGGGAAGAGTGCTTTGAGCATTAGCATTTGAAAAGTGTCTGTTTCCCTGGGGAGATAAGGAGTCACTTGAGCTTTTGAATACCTGCACCTCCTCCTCCCTTAGTGTAGGTCTCTCATTGTATTGAAAAAATGAGCGACAGCATTGCCACCATGAAAAGTGAAGATGTATTATTTGATCTTTTAGAAAAACATGGTGCTCGACCCTCTTTATCAGGTATGGATTGGGCACGACAGAACTGGTATAACTTGCAGAGTGTTTCGGACCGTATTAGTGTTCTGCAAAACAATGCTCGTACCCGAGCTGGAAAAGGAAAGTCGTTTATTTGTGCCGTACCAGAGAGAGAGGGGAAAGCCCATGGGAAGAAAGTGGCTTCTTATTCCACATTTATGCACACTTAGTAGATAAGATGAAATCCTCAAGAAGTACCAAAATGGTAACTTTTGTATTATAGACTATTCTGTTCTGCCAAGAGGCCCTCAGCAAAAGAACAACTTAAGGGGCCTCTGACAGGAGGTCAAACTGTCCCTCTTTTGGATTAGGAGGAATGCAAGTGATGCTCCCCTACATTTTTTCTTCCAACTTACCTCTATCCCAGGACAGCAGGGGTCCAGGAATAATGGCCTAGTGCAGAATGAGCAAATGTGAGAATTAGCAATATGCGCTTAGCTAGCAACAGTTCATCTTTAGGCAAACATGGCTAGGCTAGGCTACAATTCCAATTGTATTGTGCTATATTGCATTCTCTCACACTGTGCTATAATATCTAGTAAATTAATTTTCTCCCTTAGCTCGTTGCCGCTGTTTTGTGTTCAGAACCATCACAGGGGGTGGGTCCATGGGTCCCCCTGTGCCATTTAGTCAAGGATCCAGGTCGAACCGGGCCAGAGCTGTGACCATGCTGTATCTGAATAACCGTGTAAAAGGCACTAAGTGCACTGAGCAGGACTTCTGCTCCTCCGTACGTTTTTGTTGAGTTTGTAATATAGAGTTGGTTGTATTGAAACGGAGCTTAATTGTAACTTTCCTAAAATCAGAATGCTGTAATGTCATAATTCCAAAGATGCTCGCTGTATGTTTCCCATTTGCAAGTATTTATAGCTGACCTACTGTTACTGAATCCTCGCTAATTTTATATTTACTTTTATTCTTTAAAAGATACAGCTGTTAAGTGAGAAGATGAAAAGTTCATTGTACTCTGCAGAGCAGAAAGACAATTTTCTTTGTACGACTGGCAGAACAGCCCCATGGCAGGATTTGTAGGGTGAGTTAAAACCTTGTTCTGGACTAACTTCTCACATAGAGAAGACACGAAAGCTGCTTGCAGTTCCAAAATGGGGGACGTATGGCAGAATAATTAATATTGACCTTCAAAGGTAAATACAGGACAAAGGATGTTGTACCAAAGGCCAGGACATGCCCCAGCATAAGTGGAGGTGTTTGACTCAAGACAAAAACGCAGCCTGTATCCTCCCACTGAAGGCAGACCCACCACTCCTCATACCTTTTAAACATCTGTACTACTCCCCTTGAGGCTGTGAAGTCCACAGGACCACTGGTAGGAGCATCAACACTTCAGCGTGCTTCAGTGTCTACGAGGGTATGTCATGACACCAGGTGGTGGAGTGCTGAAATTCTGGGAACCAGGGAACCCAAACCCAAACTGAAGAAGAGAAGCCTCCAGAAGGAACATCAAGTACTGTTCCAACAGAACCATAAGAAGACTGTCAACAATCACCTTGCAACAATCACCTGTCAATCACATCATTGATAGGTACTGTACCTGCATCGCGATGCACGTTGTACTTCATGTTTCCAAAACAGCAGGAGTTGAGCCCTGACCTACTCACTCTTTGGTTCAGGCGGTGACCTGGCAACTCTGCTGCACTCCATCCCTTCACAGCCTGAACCAATGATTGAACATTAGTGGAGAGGTCAAGGCTCTCCCAGGGAGCTCAGGTGCAAGCAATGATTGGAAAAGGTGCTTTTATTTAAGTGTTAGCAGCAGAGGGAGCAGTATCTCTCTGAGTTTGCTCTTCTTTTGAGTTGTTACTAGTTTCTGGAAGGGGTGAGCTAATTTTTCTTTGTTACCTGCTGCTATGGTTCTTGTAGGTTATGTATGGTTACCTGTTAGGTATGGTCATATGGCCTTGTATGGTTACCTGCTATGGCGCTTATCTCCCGTTAGAAAGCACTGTCATTACCTTCTTTTGCCATGTGACTTTGTTGAAAATATTTTCTTCCGGTGACAGGCTTTTCTCAGTTCTGTTGCTTTATTTTTCAGTGCTGCTCTGCAAACCTTGCTGTGACTCTGGGCTAGGCCTGGCCACTCATCAGGGTAGAGCTGCTGCCATGATAGATACAGCTGTAGGGGGTGCAAGTTGAGTTGGGATACACGTAGCATGTGCGTTACAGGTTGTGTATGCCTGAGTATCTAGTTCACACTAAAATGTCTTGGCTGTATGCATGTGGTGGCTGGAATCCCTTTGCATTGTAGAAGCAAGGTTCAGAGCCCGAAAGTAAGGGAACGCAAAATGATGAAAAAAAGAAGAAATGATCTATGGAAAATTAATTGTGATAGATGTTCTTTGATCCTGGAAAATCATAACAATAGTTTTGGGGGGGGGAAAGGAAAAAAAAGCAGGTAACTGTCAAAATGTTAGCTAAGTACACTAAACACTAACACACCTGTATATACGTATGTATATATACAGGTATGTAATATACCTGTAGTGGAACACTGTTGAGAAGGTACATCCTCTATTGTCACACCACCAGCATCGGCCTCTGATATTGTGGACGAATATAATCAAATAGGAGACGTTACTGTTGAAGCACACCTCATACATACACGTTGAATCAGCTGTACAACTTTCTCTTCAAAGGCATAATTTGCTTAGGCGATCGACACCATCAGTAAGAACATCTATTGTATAATGCACCAAGATCTACCTGACTTCCTAGTAATCGAGGTGCTGAGACTGTGCCTTGTCAACTTAATCAGTGTATATTGATTTTATATTGCTTTTGCCACAGTGCATTTGGTGTGTTGATTTTATGGCCACCAGACACTCACTCAGCCTCTCTCTCACTCCCCCTCCACAGAAAGCCAGAGAGAGAGGGGAAAGCCCATGGGAATATTACCTCAGAAGTAAAACATATTTCACTTAGGGAAGATAAATTTCATTTATTCTTCCCATTCCCTGCTCAGCAGGTCTTCCTCACCCCTCCGTTTCTGACTCCTTCATCTGTTGCAGAGTAGCTCCTCTGCGCTTTCCCTTCCTCCTCACACCTCTCCCCGATCCAGCATACGCTCTTCAGGAGCTGCAGGGTGAGCGTTGCTGGGGGCACGTAGCACCTTCTCCATGACCTTCTTACAAGGTGTTCCCACTCTTTTGTGGGATCTTTCTTCTGAGCTCCACTCCCTCTGAGCTGCCTGCTCATTGGCTAATGGGTCCTGTGGGGCAGTAGGAGTGAGTAGCAGTGGACTGGAACTAGTTGTGTCTAGCACCCCAGTTTCATACCACACATCAGCATTATGGCAGGCCTTTCCACAACTGGACACCTGCACTCAGGGCAATACTCTTGTGATCTGAAAGGTCAAAAGAAGGTTTCAGAAAGCTGAGTTGGGATTGTGTAAACGTACAACACGTGTATTGATTCAAATTACATTGATGTTTATTAGGAGTACAATGTTAGTTCGATTGTTCAGGAGGTGTAGACTCTATAATAATTGATTCTTACAAAATCAGAATCATTTTAAACAGCCTAAATTTTCAAAGCACTCATTGAACTGTACATAAGCTTTATTTGAGAAGCCCCTTATGCAAAAAGCCACTTTTTCTAGTGGATGAGCACACACACTTTCTCTCAAAACAGTTTAATAAAAGGTTTATCTTAGTGAAAGTTAAAAGATTTTCAATGAAGTTGTTTTGGAGGTTATTCTTCTTACCAGACAGTGGCATGAAGATGTTGATTGGCTTTTTACTGTGTAGCTTACAGTGCAGATGCTAGGTGGGAGCCTGCTCAGTATCTTTCTTGGTAATTTATGTAATGTAATTTATATTTGCATCAAAAGACAATTTTTCATTTTTTGTATCATCAGTAGCACTGGAACTTAGCTTTACCTTTTGGGCTTTTGATGACCTAGAGTATCAAGATATCTTTCCTTCAAGTATTTCTGATGTACAGTAAAATCAAATATTTTCCTTTTAGCTGTTTTAAAAGAGTTTGGCAGCATTGAATGTTTTTTGGTACTCAATCCAGTTCTTTGATCTTCCTCCAACATGACCTAATTCTGTTTAGAAGTTGTTGTGTTTAAGTGGAAAGAACGGACTTGTGGATAAGACAAAGCAGTACTCCCCTAGCATCTGATTCACCAACTGCTCTTGCATGCATGCAGTTTCTCCAAAGGCGATAAAGGATTACATATTTTCTATGGATATTTTCTATGAGAATTCTTTTTTTGCCTGTGAATATACAAAATCTGAACATCCATGCTGCTTGTGATTTCATGCTCCTTCTGAAAATTCTTGCTTTTTTCCAGACAAGAAAACGTATATTTGTGTGATCCATGTTTTACTATTTTTAGATAAAGTGATGACCGTTAGTCTTCTCAGTAAGACTGACATTCACTACCTAATTTTTCCATAAGAGCGCAATCCTTATTCTTGAGATGTAGTTAATATAGCGAGGCTAGAAATGATGGAAGCCACACCGAGCTTGGTCACTACTTTAAAGGTATCATTTTAAATCGTGTCTATTGAAAGTGAAAATGCCTAGTCATTTTTGTAAGCTGGTTGAGCTTATTTTGATAGCATACGTTTAAAGCGTTGATCTGAATGATCTTTTGTAAAATCTGGTGATATTCAGAAGGCAGACACCTTTGAAGTCTATAGAATAATATCACTTAGTTATACCAGTTATTAATCCACGTTTGCTCATGTTACTCATCCTTTTATCTGAAGATTGGGTTTCATTATATTATTGAAGTTAAGGGAAATAAAGCAAAATTGATTTTCAAATGGATTCTAAGATTTCATTTCTGTTTTTAATCCCTCTGTAGAGGAAGACAGCATGTCAAGTGATGCAATTTTACACAGTAGGTTGAGGCCATGATCTTGGCTTTATAAACAAATACAGCAACAGTGGTAGTGAGAATCCTTGATTTTATTTTCATGCAGCTTGAATGGTCTTCTCTTACTTTTCTTTACTTATTATTACTATTTATTTGTATCATTTTTATTTATTTATTTGTTTATTTATGCAAGTTCTGAAAATAATCAACTGGTTTTCCTTGGCCAAAACAAAACACCATGAGGTTTCCATCAGGTGGCCATGGCCTCTTAATTGTTTGTTACTGCTAGTGGCTTCTGCTCTACTAATCAGTTTGTAGATGAACTGTTGAAGAATAATGAGGTTTCCTTAGTTGAGTGAAGTATCAGAATATCAGTGAAAAGGTGTCTGTAGTAAATATTTTTCATATTTGCATTAAAGATCATAATAAAAAACAGATTTCTGAGATGGACATATACTGAAGTCACTTGGAAGCAGACACACAAACAGAACAACCAAGCTAAAACAACCAACTCAGCCCTCCCAAGCCCCCCTGTCCTCCCTACCCCCAACAACAAACAAACAAACACACAAACAAACAAACAAAAACTTAAGCAACAGCAATACAGATAGACAAACAAAAATTAAAAAAAAAAAAAAGAAAGAAAGAAAGAAAAAAGAAACGAAGAACAAGAAAAGGGAAACACACAATGGAAACTATGAAAAAGACAATGAGAGATACAGAGTGATGGGGAAGAAAATTGTCAGCAATACCTGTAGACAGTATCTTCTAGAACTAACAATGCAAAGGCAGGTATATATATGCAATAATAACACCAAGAACAAGATCACTACTGCATTCTAATTCATAAGTCATTCTCTTCTATGAGGCAGTTCTTTTGCTTAGTACACAATCCTGGAATGCAATGAAATAGCAAGTATCAACTAGTAACAGTGTTACACTATCTCCAGCTCTAAAATTAGACTCCTTATCTGGTTTGGACTAACGGGCTTTTGTGTGCTCCCCTCAGAGAAAGGGAAGAGTGCTTTGAGCATTAGCATTTGAAAAGTGTCTGTTTCCCTGGGGAGATAAGGAGTCACTTGAGCTTTTGAATACCTGCACCTCCTCCTCCCTTAGTGTAGGTCTCTCATTGTATTGAAAAAATGAGCGACAGCATTGCCACCATGAAAAGTGAAGATGTATTATTTGATCTTTTAGAAAAACATGGTGCTCGACCCTCTTTATCAGGTATGGATTGGGCACGACAGAACTGGTATAACTTGCAGAGTGTTTCGGACCGTATTAGTGTTCTGCAAAACAATGCTCGTACCCGAGCTGGAAAAGGAAAGTCGTTTATTTGTGCCGTACCAGAGAGAGAGGGGAAAGCCCATGGGAAGAAAGTGGCTTCTTATTCCACATTTATGCACACTTAGTAGATAAGATGAAATCCTCAAGAAGTACCAAAATGGTAACTTTTGTATTATAGACTATTCTGTTCTGCCAAGAGGCCCTCAGCAAAAGAACAACTTAAGGGGCCTCTGACAGGAGGTCAAACTGTCCCTCTTTTGGATTAGGAGGAATGCAAGTGATGCTCCCCTACATTTTTTCTTCCAACTTACCTCTATCCCAGGACAGCAGGGGTCCAGGAATAATGGCCTAGTGCAGAATGAGCAAATGTGAGAATTAGCAATATGCGCTTAGCTAGCAACAGTTCATCTTTAGGCAAACATGGCTAGGCTAGGCTACAATTCCAATTGTATTGTGCTATATTGCATTCTCTCACACTGTGCTATAATATCTAGTAAATTAATTTTCTCCCTTAGCTCGTTGCCGCTGTTTTGTGTTCAGAACCATCACAGGGGGTGGGTCCATGGGTCCCCCTGTGCCATTTAGTCAAGGATCCAGGTCGAACCGGGCCAGAGCTGTGACCATGCTGTATCTGAATAACCGTGTAAAAGGCACTAAGTGCACTGAGCAGGACTTCTGCTCCTCCGTACGTTTTTGTTGAGTTTGTAATATAGAGTTGGTTGTATTGAAACGGAGCTTAATTGTAACTTTCCTAAAATCAGAATGCTGTAATGTCATAATTCCAAAGATGCTCGCTGTATGTTTCCCATTTGCAAGTATTTATAGCTGACCTACTGTTACTGAATCCTCGCTAATTTTATATTTACTTTTATTCTTTAAAAGATACAGCTGTTAAGTGAGAAGATGAAAAGTTCATTGTACTCTGCAGAGCAGAAAGACAATTTTCTTTGTACGACTGGCAGAACAGCCCCATGGCAGGATTTGTAGGGTGAGTTAAAACCTTGTTCTGGACTAACTTCTCACATAGAGAAGACACGAAAGCTGCTTGCAGTTCCAAAATGGGGGACGTATGGCAGAATAATTAATATTGACCTTCAAAGGTAAATACAGGACAAAGGATGTTGTACCAAAGGCCAGGACATGCCCCAGCATAAGTGGAGGTGTTTGACTCAAGACAAAAACGCAGCCTGTATCCTCCCACTGAAGGCAGACCCACCACTCCTCATACCTTTTAAACATCTGTACTACTCCCCTTGAGGCTGTGAAGTCCACAGGACCACTGGTAGGAGCATCAACACTTCAGCGTGCTTCAGTGTCTACGAGGGTATGTCATGACACCAGGTGGTGGAGTGCTGAAATTCTGGGAACCAGGGAACCCAAACCCAAACTGAAGAAGAGAAGCCTCCAGAAGGAACATCAAGTACTGTTCCAACAGAACCATAAGAAGACTGTCAACAATCACCTTGCAACAATCACCTGTCAATCACATCATTGATAGGTACTGTACCTGCATCGCGATGCACGTTGTACTTCATGTTTCCAAAACAGCAGGAGTTGAGCCCTGACCTACTCACTCTTTGGTTCAGGCAGTGACCTGGCAACTCTGCTGCACTCCATCCCTTCACAGCCTGAACCAATGATTGAACATTAGTGGAGAGGTCAAGGCTCTCCCAGGGAGCTCAGGTGCAAGCAATGATTGGAAAAGGTGCTTTTATTTAAGTGTTAGCAGCAGAGGGAGCAGTATCTCTCTGAGTTTGCTCTTCTTTTGAGTTGTTACTAGTTTCTGGAAGGGGTGAGCTAATTTTTCTTTGTTACCTGCTGCTATGGTTCTTGTAGGTTATGTATGGTTACCTGTTAGGTATGGTCATATGGCCTTGTATGGTTACCTGCTATGGCGCTTATCTCCCGTTAGAAAGCACTGTCATTACCTTCTTTTGCCATGTGACTTTGTTGAAAATATGTTCTTCCGGTGACAGGCTTTTCTCAGTTCTGTTGCTTTATTTTTCAGTGCTGCTCTGCAAACCTTGCTGTGACTCTGGGCTAGGCCTGGCCACTCATCAGGGTAGAGCTGCTGCCATGATAGATACAGCTGTAGGGGGTGCAAGTTGAGTTGGGATACACGTAGCATGTGCGTTACAGGTTGTGTATGCCTGAGTATCTAGTTCACACTAAAATGTCTTGGCTGTATGCATGTGGTGGCTGGAATCCCTTTGCATTGTAGAAGCAAGGTTCAGAGCCCGAAAGTAAGGGAACGCAAAATGATGAAAAAAAGAAGAAATGATCTATGGAAAATTAATTGTGATAGATGTTCTTTGATCCTGGAAAATCATAACAATAGTTTTGGGGGGGGGAAAGGAAAAAAAAGCAGGTAACTGTCAAAATGTTAGCTAAGTACACTAAACACTAACACACCTGTATATACGTATGTATATATACAGGTATGTAATATACCTGTAGTGGAACACTGTTGAGAAGGTACATCCTCTATTGTCACACCACCAGCATCGGCCTCTGATATTGTGGACGAATATAATCAAATAGGAGACGTTACTGTTGAAGCACACCTCATACATACACGTTGAATCAGCTGTACAACTTTCTCTTCAAAGGCATAATTTGCTTAGGCGATCGACACCATCAGTAAGAACATCTATTGTATAATGCACCAAGATCTACCTGACTTCCTAGTAATCGAGGTGCTGAGACTGTGCCTTGTCAACTTAATCAGTGTATATTGATTTTATATTGCTTTTGCCACAGTGCATTTGGTGTGTTGATTTTATGGCCACCAGACACTCACTCAGCCTCTCTCTCACTCCCCCTCCACAGAAAGCCAGAGAGAGAGGGGAAAGCCCATGGGAATATTACCTCAGAAGTAAAACATATTTCACTTAGGGAAGATAAATTTCATTTATTCTTCCCATTCCCTGCTCAGCAGGTCTTCCTCACCCCTCCGTTTCTGACTCCTTCATCTGTTGCAGAGTAGCTCCTCTGCGCTTTCCCTTCCTCCTCACACCTCTCCCCGATCCAGCATACGCTCTTCAGGAGCTGCAGGGTGAGCGTTGCTGGGGGCACGTAGCACCTTCTCCATGACCTTCTTACAAGGTGTTCCCACTCTTTTGTGGGATCTTTCTTCTGAGCTCCACTCCCTCTGAGCTGCCTGCTCATTGGCTAATGGGTCCTGTGGGGCAGTAGGAGTGAGTAGCAGTGGACTGGAACTAGTTGTGTCTAGCACCCCAGTTTCATACCACACATCAGCATTATGGCAGGCCTTTCCACAACTGGACACCTGCACTCAGGGCAATACTCTTGTGATCTGAAAGGTCAAAAGAAGGTTTCAGAAAGCTGAGTTGGGATTGTGTAAACGTACAACACGTGTATTGATTCAAATTACATTGATGTTTATTAGGAGTACAATGTTAGTTCGATTGTTCAGGAGGTGTAGACTCTATAATAATTGATTCTTACAAAATCAGAATCATTTTAAACAGCCTAAATTTTCAAAGCACTCATTGAACTGTACATAAGCTTTATTTGAGAAGCCCCTTATGCAAAAAGCCACTTTTTCTAGTGGATGAGCACACACACTTTCTCTCAAAACAGTTTAATAAAGGGTTTATCTTAGTGAAAGTTAAAAGATTTTCAATGAAGTTGTTTTGGAGGTTATTCTTCTTACCAGACAGTGGCATGAAGATGTTGATTGGCTTTTTACTGTGTAGCTTACAGTGCAGATGCTAGGTGGGAGCCTGCTCAGTATCTTTCTTGGTAATTTATGTAATGTAATTTATATTTGCATCAAAAGACAATTTTTCATTTTTTGTATCATCAGTAGCACTGGAACTTAGCTTTACCTTTTGGGCTTTTGATGACCTAGAGTATCAAGATATCTTTCCTTCAAGTATTTCTGATGTACAGTAAAATCAAATATTTTCCTTTTAGCTGTTTTAAAAGAGTTTGGCAGCATTGAATGTTTTTTGGTACTCAATCCAGTTCTTTGATCTTCCTCCAACATGACCTAATTCTGTTTAGAAGTTGTTGTGTTTAAGTGGAAAGAACGGACTTGTGGATAAGACAAAGCAGTACTCCCCTAGCATCTGATTCACCAACTGCTCTTGCATGCATGCAGTTTCTCCAAAGGCGATAAAGGATTACATATTTTCTATGGATATTTTCTATGAGAATTCTTTTTTTGCCTGTGAATATACAAAATCTGAACATCCATGCTGCTTGTGATTTCATGCTCCTTCTGAAAATTCTTGCTTTTTTCCAGACAAGAAAACGTATATTTGTGTGATCCATGTTTTACTATTTTTAGATAAAGTGATGACCGTTAGTCTTCTCAGTAAGACTGACATTCACTACCTAATTTTTCCATAAGAGCGCAATCCTTATTCTTGAGATGTAGTTAATATAGCGAGGCTAGAAATGATGGAAGCCACACCGAGCTTGGTCACTACTTTAAAGGTATCATTTTAAATCGTGTCTATTGAAAGTGAAAATGCCTAGTCATTTTTGTAAGCTGGTTGAGCTTATTTTGATAGCATACGTTTAAAGCGTTGATCTGAATGATCTTTTGTAAAATCTGGTGATATTCAGAAGGCAGACACCTTTGAAGTCTATAGAATAATATCACTTAGTTATACCAGTTATTAATCCACGTTTGCTCATGTTACTCATCCTTTTATCTGAAGATTGGGTTTCATTATATTATTGAAGTTAAGGGAAATAAAGCAAAATTGATTTTCAAATGGATTCTAAGATTTCATTTCTGTTTTTAATCCCTCTGTAGAGGAAGACAGCATGTCAAGTGATGCAATTTTACACAGTAGGTTGAGGCCATGATCTTGGCTTTATAAACAAATACAGCAACAGTGGTAGTGAGAATCCTTGATTTTATTTTCATGCAGCTTGAATGGTCTTCTCTTACTTTTCTTTACTTATTATTACTATTTATTTGTATCATTTTTATTTATTTATTTGTTTATTTATGCAAGTTCTGAAAATAATCAACTGGTTTTCCTTGGCCAAAACAAAACACCATGAGGTTTCCATCAGGTGGCCATGGCCTCTTAATTGTTTGTTACTGCTAGTGGCTTCTGCTCTACTAATCAGTTTGTAGATGAACTGTTGAAGAATAATGAGGTTTCCTTAGTTGAGTGAAGTATCAGAATATCAGTGAAAAGGTGTCTGTAGTAAATATTTTTCATATTTGCATTAAAGATCATAATACAAACAGATTTCTGAGATGGACATATACTGAAGTCACTTGGAAGCAGACACACAAACAGAACAACCAAGCTAAAACAACCAACTCAGCCCTCCCAAGCCCCCCTGTCCTCCCTACCCCCAACAACAAACAAACAAACAAACAAACAAACAAAAACTTAAGCAACAGCAATACAGATAGACAAACAAAAATTAAAAAAAAAAGAACGAAAGAAAGAAAGAAAAAAGAAACGAAGAACAAGAAAAGGGAAACACACAATGGAAACTATGAAAAAGACAATGAGAGATACAGAGTGATGGGGAAGAAAATTGTCAGCAATACCTGTAGACAGTATCTTCTAGAACTAACAATGCAAAGGCAGGTATACATATGCAATAATAACACCAAGAACAAGATCACTACTGCATTCTAATTCATAAGTCATTCTCTTCTATGAGGCAGTTCTTTTGCTTAGTACACAATCCTGGAATGCAATGAAATAGCAAGTATCAACTAGTAACAGTGTTACACTATCTCCAGCTCTAAAATTAGACTCCTTATCTGGTTTGGACTAACGGGCTTACAGCAGGTCAGAAAAAGACTTGTGTGAATACTAAGCACAGAGAACTTTCTAAAAAGTAAGCAGCTAATCAGCAGTATTTAACCTGTAGGAAAAAATGTATATGCTTTAGTGTGCTTTGACTAATTATAGAAATATTTATAAGGCCCCATCCATACAGAATTCAGAGATTTACAGTAGTAAATTTAGTAAGAATCCCAGATGAATTTTTGTCCTTTTCTCAGAGCTGAAGTGAGAGAAGCACTGGACTGGGCTCCCCAGGGAGGTGGTTGAGTCACCATCCCTGGATGTTTTAAAATCCGTTTGGATGCGGTGCTCAGGAACATGATTTAGCAGAGGGTTGTTAGAGCAAAAGTAGTATGGTTAGGTCATGGTTGGATTCGATGATTTTTCAGGTCTTTTCCAACCTGAGTGATTCTATGAGTGTAAGTGAGAAAACGACCTGCCAGAAATCACCAAACATACATAGAAATTGTCTGTAGCTCTGTCAAGGGTTGAAGCCTAGCAAGAAACCTTTTTTAATGTCTTTGAACTATTTCTGAAAACTTTCTGAATTCTGCCTCTCCTCCATTCTTTACCTCGCTACAATGTATTAGCCAGCTATAATTATCTCAAATTTCTTTTTTGTACTGTTTTTAATTGCTACAGTTTTCCAGAGCACTTTGTGTACAAAACCTAACTGGATAATCCTCACTGTAAGGGGCTATGAGTCCTTTCCATTTTGATTGGAGAAGGTAAAGCCATGGAGATATTTTATTTGATTTATGATTATCAATTTATGATCAGATATGATACAAACTGTGGAACACTTACAAAGCTTTGCTTTCTGTGCTTTGATTGCTTCTGCATTTGGCAAAACTCTCTCTCCTTATTTCTCTAGTTGTTCAACTGTAAAATATCAAAAGGATATGATACTCTAGGAGTGGGAATTATCACACAAACAAAAACAAGTGCACAAACTTGAAGTGCAATTTCTTGCTCAAACCAGAAAGGCCAATAGATTGGTAAAGAGCTTGACACTGTCACCATGTCAACACTTACAGACAATGCAAGTAACAAAAGTTTGGGCCCAAAATAGAACAGAACAGAACCTTGCGCTCTATATAATGCATGCCTCTGGGGCCAGGACCACATCCATCAGCCCAGGAAACAGAGCTGCTCTCCTCACCAGTAATAGCAGCCGGAGGAATCACAGAATCACAGAATGGCCAGGGTTGGAAGGGACCTCAAGCTTCATGAATCTCCAAACCCCCTGCCACATGCAAATCTAACCACATTTAATACCAGAGCACCACTAACCACCACATTTAATCCCAGAGCAGGCTGCGCAGGGCCCCATCCAACCTGGCCTTGAACACCTCCAGGGACGGGGCATGCACAGCCTCTCTGGAAGAAAGTGGCTTCTTATTCCACATTTATGCACACTTAGTAGATAAGATGAAATCCTTAAGAAGTACCAAAATGGTAACTTTTGTATTATAGACTATTTTGTTTTGCCAAGAGGCCCTCAGCAAAAGAACAACTTAAGGGGCCTCTGACAGGAGGTCAAACTGTCCCTCTTTTGGATTAGGAGGAATGCAAGTGATGCTCCCCTACATTTTTTCATCCAACTTACCTCTATCCCAGGACAGCAGGGGTCCAGGAATAATGGCCTAGTGCAGAATGAGCAAATCTGAGAATTAGCAATATGCGCTTAGCTAGCAACAGTTCATCTTTAGCCAGTATCTGATTGTTCTGATGGCTGTAACACCTTTCCCACTATGTAATCTGCCAGTTAGTGGTGGTTTTTAGAGGTAGTAGCTCAGATACGATCAGTAAGGAGCTTCATTTTTGGATTGGCAGACTTTTTAGGAGCTCCTATCTCCTTAGTTCACTTGACAACTGGTGTCTTTAAAGACCTGGAAACGGCACTTATGTACTATCCTGTTGCAGGGACTTCAGAAGCTTGCTTGCTGTGACAAACCTAACTGCAGCTTTTCCATATTTGATTATGCATTGGGCATCTTTGCCAAGCCTTGTAGGGGTATGAAAGAACAACAAAGGAATTCCATGAATTGTTATGGGCTGTGGATATATCCAGTTCTGCTTACTAATTAAAAAATAAATAAATAAATAAATAAATAAAATTCTCTGCTTTGTGGAAAGCAGCCTCTTCTCTTGAAATCTTATCTGTCTTAGGAAAAAACACCCTTGTTTCTCAGCTGTGGTGCTGTCTTGTTCTTGATATGCTTTGTGAATTAACATGACAGTTTTCTAAAGACAGCTCTCTCCCACGATCGCTGCAGTGAATATCTCCTGCATGCAACACAGGAATCTTCCTGAATTTCATTTCTGTCTGTGCGCATTTCCAGAAGAGTGCAATGGAATGTATTTATTTTGTTGATCCATATTCCAAAAATATTATGGAGTAAATAAATATGAAGCTTGAATTTTGCCGAGTTTTGAACTTTGAATGGACTTTGTCCTGTTTAAAGAAAGAATGTTCCTGAGCCTTCTCAGCATCACCAATCATCCGGCTTGCCTGGGTGGCATGAGCTGAAGAGTCATTGTCTTGGGCTGAAGATAATATGTCCTCAGTCAGTATATATGAGTAACAAAGCTTCTTTGTAATGTATGACTAAAACATAAAATGAGAAAGCATAACACTAGTGGGAATGTGGACCTTGCTTTTGTGAAACGAATGCATCAGTGTCTGATTCAAGAGAAGCACTTGCAATTGTGAAGGAGTTCTCCAGGTGTCTGTGATGCATCTTTGAAAACAGGTTGCTCACATATGTACCTACTGCCAAAAAGGTAATGAGGCTAACTAGGTAAGCCCTGTCTCATCTTCACCTTGAGCAACTATATTTCTTTTTTGACTCCATAAATGATTTGATTTCATTTGGCAAATCATAACATCTTCTTCGCATTTTATCCCAACTTAGCAACTCCTCTGCCTGCTGGAGGCCCACTATTGCAATTACAAATAAAATCTGCTTGATCAGAGCTACCGTCCCAGAAAATTATTTGGATATTTCCAACGCTTACCAAGATACCATTACAATCACCTGAGTATTTGAAGTTACAATGCAAGGAAATTTTGACAACGCATTTCAATATCTAGTGCTGCTGATCCCAGTTGAAGCCCTAGTTCACTAGAGCGTATATACACAAACAGTGATTCTTGGAGAAAATTAAAAAGACACCACAAGAGAAGGGCTCTGGAGATACCAGTGTAAGAGAGTGGAAATCACAAATTCAGTGCAGCGTGTAGTCCTAATGAAACCGGCCAAAGCAATATTCCATAACATATATGTTATAACATATGTTCTATGTTATGACAATATGTTCATGCCGAAGGAGTTTTGTAGGGGACAGAAACTCGTCTAGCTCTCTTCTGCTGCTTGGTAGGTTACATTTGCCTAGTGTTTTGCAACATACGTCACTCAATGAAGATTACAATAAGCCCAGCAGTGCAGGAGTGAAGAGAAGGTGAGTTCTGGCTCATCATAAATATGCATGAAGAGTGCCCATATCTATGGGAGTGCAGACAGGGCCAGGCTCGGGGGGTTATATTCTCATATTCTGAATCCAACAGGCCGACCGTCTCTTTAAGCAGTTCTCTCAAAGTATCGGACTTACCGTGCGAATGAAATGCCGTTTCTGCAGTGAGAAGCAGCAAGATGAGTATTTCATGGTCTCTGGTGCCATCTATTGTCATTTATTGGTACTAACAACTCTTGTTGGGATTCCCTTCATTACTGGAAACGGCACTTATGTACTATCCTGTTGCAGGGACTTCAGAAGCTTGCTTCCTGTGACAAACCTAACTGCAGCTTTTCCATATTTGATTATGCATTGGGCATCTTTGCCAAGCCTTGTAGGGGTATGAAAGAACAACAAAGGAATTCCATGAATAATTATGGGCTGTGGATATATCCAGTTCTATTTACTAGTTAAAAAATAAATAAATAAATAAATAAATAAATAAATAAATAAATAAAATTCTCTGCTTTGTGGAAAGCAGCCTCTTCTCTTGAAATCTTATCTGTCTTAGGAAAAAACACCCTTGTTTCTCAGCTGTGGTGCTGTCTTGTTCTTGATATGCTTTGTGAATTAACATGACAGTTTTCCAAAGACAGCTCTCTCCCACGATCACTGCAGTGAACATCTCCTGCATGCAACACAGGAATCTTCCTGAATTTCATTTCTGTCTGTGCGCATTTCCAGAAGAGTGCAATGGAACCAGCAACAGGTTTTGCAAGAATGGGACTTATTTATTTCTCTGATCCATATTCCAAAAATATCATTGTGTAAATAAATACGAAGCTTGAATTTTGCCAAAGTTTGAATGGACTTTGTCCTGTTTAAAGAAAGAATGTTCCTGAGCCTTCTCAGCATCACCAATCATCTGGCTTGCCTGGGTGGCATGAGCTGAAGAGTCATTGTCTTGGGCTGAAGATAATATGTCCTCAGTCAGTATATATGAGTAACAAAGCTTCTTTGTAATGTATGACTAAAACATAAAATGAGAAAGCAGAACACTAGTGGGAATGTGGACCTTGCTTTTGTGAAACAATGCATCAGTGTCTGATTCAAGAGAAGCACTTGCAATTGTATAGCTGTTCTCCAGGTGTTTGCCAGAGGTTTTTGATGAAATATTGCTCTTTCTGTCTCTGGGGGTTATAAACTTGGTTTTCCCTGTTTGTGTTAAAGGCAGATTTACAATTCTCCTTCAGTTAATATTGTTTGATCCTTAATTTCAGTTCTATTTAATTTCTTGCCAGAGTCACCTGGTAAGTGCAAGCATGTATTTATTCCTTCTTGTTTTCTCAGGCCATATTCAATTAATCCCAAAAAGTAAGCCATTCATTTATTTGTTTGTTTGTGTATTTGTTAGTTAGTTTGTTTTTTTATTGGGATTAGCTGCTTCTGTTGTTACAAAATCATCTACGGGCAGGAAGAGGCACCCGTACCCAGGAAAGGTAGACTTCTTTATCCTGCTCCCCTAGCTGTAATTTAACCAAAAGAACTGCTAGGGTAGACTTCCCAAATTCCCATCCTTCATCTATGCAACCAGAAATTGCTCCCTCTTTCTCAGTAATTTAAGATTACTTTCATTCCAATGGGGCGGAGCCCTCTCTGGGCTCTTCCACACCTCCCCCCACCCCCTTCCTCCCCCCCCACCCCCCACTCCCCATGCCTCTCTGAGTGGATCCCTGTGTCCTACGGCCCTACTCCAGTGCCGTGACACTAACAGCCGCTGTTATTCCCAGGTTACCTCCTCTTCTCCAGAGGCTCCCAGTACCAACACTGGGATTCTCTCTGCAGAGCCTAGTCTCACTTCCAGTGCCCTGTCCTCTCACCTCCCCCTTTGCAAGTAATGTTGTTTACAGCAGAAGTCTCCGTCTGCAGCTCACTCTCTCACACCAAGTTCTGCTAGCGGGGAAACGGTGTGGAGGGTTGCTCTCACACCAGCACAGATTAACTCACTTTCTCTTTAACCCTTCTTCCTTTGTCGTACCCTCAGTTACACTTCCACATACCCTCCATTCTACTTCTGTATACCTTGTAACAATTACCTTTCTTAGACCACCAAAACAGTTTCTCTCCTTCCTTTCAAAATCCACAGATCAAACCGCGCAAGTCTTCAACTTCCACAAACACCCAGCACTTGATCTCTCCTGATTAGGGTACTCAATTAGAAAACTGGTCCCTTTATTCCATTTCTGTTCCTAGTTTCTCATTTAGTGGCCTTTTCTTATTTGATGGCCCTCCTGCAACATCCTTCCAATGTGCCAACATACACCTGAGAGGTGTTTGGTTTGGTTTTCTGTTTGTTTGGTTTGGTTTTTTTGCTGGTGTGAGAGCAACCTCTCCACACCGAATAACTATGGAATTTCGAGCCACAATTCTTTGCAGTGTGGTTCCCTTTGGTCCACTTCTGTGTTCTGTGACACAAGGGTAGAAGTGAAAAGCCTCTCTTAAAGAGGCAGCTGGAGATTCGAGGAGCGACAGATGCTGTGCTCCCAGGGAGCACATTCGAAGAAGTCGGGAGAGATCCTTTCTGCACTGCGCAGAAAATAACCCCCTCCGGAGGAACGGCAGCAGGCTGAATTCGGACGTTCTCGGCTTCAGAACGGCACGACTTCGCTCTGCCGGCTCGGAAGTGGCACTCGCGCTGAAGCGCTCCGGAGCGTTTGCCGTTGCTGCCCGAGAAGTCGCGCTTATCGGCGAATGCCGCTTTCAGCCTCCAGCCGCGGTGTCGTGTTCCTCCGTCGCCGAGAAGGGCGACTGTCGCCGGCAGCTTTTCTCCGAGTTGCCGGCTCTTCTCCGCACATCGGAAAGGAGCGCTTTGGACGTCGCCGAGTGTACATATACGCAGAATGCACTACGCCTGGCTCTGAATGTTGAGTCCGCACCTTCATTTCAAGCCACAACTCTTTGCAGTGTGGTTCTCTGTGGCTCCACTTCTGTGTTCTGTGACACAAGGGTAGAAGTGAAAAGCCTCTCTTAAAGAGGCAGCTGGAGATTCGAGGAGCGACAGATGCTGTGCTCCCAGGGAGCACATTCGAAGAAGTCGGGAGAGATCCTTTCTGCACTGCGCAGAAAATAACCCCCTCCGGAGGAACGGCAGCAGGCTGAATTCGGACGTTCTCGGCTTCAGAACGGCACGACTTCGCTCTGCCGGCTCGGAAGTGGCACTCGCGCTGAAGCGCTCCGGAGCGTTTGCCGTTGCTGCCCGAGAAGTCGCGCTTATCGGCGAATGCCGCTTTCAGCCTCCAGTCGCGGTGTCGTGTTCCTCCGTCGCCGAGAAGGGCGACTGTCGCCGGCAGCTTTTCTCCGAGTTGCCGGCTCTTCTCCGCACATCGGAAAGGAGCGCTTTGGACGTCGCCGAGTGTACATATACGCAGAATGCACTACGCCTGGCTCTGAATGTTGAGTCCGCACCTTCATTTCAAGCCACAACTCTTTGCAGTGTGGTTCTCTGTGGCTCCACTTCTGTGTTCTGTGACACAAGGGTAGAAGTGAAAGGCCTCTCTTAAAGAAGCAGCTGGAGATTCGAGGAGCACATCGGAAAGTCTCCCAAAGACTTGACGTTTTCTGTCAGATATATAGCTGTTTCTCCCAGTGATGTGATATATTCCCCCGGAAATATTTGCTTAGTTATAAAGTGCGGCTTTTTTTTCTTCGAATACCAGCTTATTCACTAATTTTTTCAGCCGTTTTAGTTTTGAAGCCTATTCTCAAATTTCTTTATCAGAAATGAAAGCAAGGGTGTGTATTTTTCTCTGCGCCCTGGACTCTGTTTAGCCAGCATATCAAAACACATGAAAGCATTTGCCATAAGTTGAACTTGCCATCATTCAAGTTTCATTTTTTCTTTCTTCGTTTTGTTTTGGTTTGTAACAGCACAGATCGGGTGATTTCTCATCTTGAAGATGCTTGTTCAGCTCATTTAAATGAGCAGTCAAATCGAACAAAAAAACTAGCTATGAAAGCCATTTCTCATCTTCACTTTTAAAACCATTGTTTCTTTTGGATTCCATAAATGACTTGATTTCATTTCGCAAATGATCACATCCTCTTAGCATTTGATCCCAACTTCGCCACCTTCCTTCAGAAATGTAAATGATGTCCCTATAATCAGCATCTATATTTCTCATGAATTCCTGTATTTAGCAACTCTTCAGTCCATTGGACATAATGATGTTCAGAGCGGCTCCTCCGAGAGGAGGAGCACCTCCCAGGGAGCACATTCGAAGAAGTCGGGAGAGATCCATTCTCGACTGCGGAGAAAATAACCCCCAATTTGAGAATAGCCTTCAAAACTAAAACGGCTGAAAATATTAGTGAATAAGCTGGTATTCGAAGAAAAAAGGCCGCACTTTATAACTAAGCAAATATTTCCGGGGGAATATATCACATCACTGGGAGAAACAGCTATATATCTGAGAGAAAACGTCAAGTCTTTGGGAGACTTTCCGATGTGCTCCTCGAATCTCCAGCTACTTCTTTAAGAGAGGCCTTTCACTTCTACCCTTGTGTCACAGAACACAGAAGTGGAGCCACGGAGAACCACACTGCAAAGAGTTGTGGCTTGAAATGTAGGTGCGGACTCAACATTCAGAGCCAGGCGTAGTGCATTCTGCGTATATGTACACTCGGCGACGTCCAAAGCGCTCCTTTCCGATGTGCGGAGAAGAGCCGGCAACTCGGAGAAAAGCTGCCGGCGACAGTCGCCCTTCTCGGCGACGGAGGAACACGACACCGCGACTGGAGGCTGAAAGCGGCATTCGCCGATAAGCGCGACTTCTCGGGCAGCAACGGCAAACGCTCCGGAGCGCTTCAGCGCGAGTGCCACTTCCGAGCCGGCAGAGCGAAGTCGTGCCGTTCTGAAGCCGAGAACGTCCGAATTCAGCCTGCTGCCGTTCCTCCGGAGGGGGTTATTTTCTGCGCAGTGCAGAAAGGATCTCTCCCGACTTCTTCGAATGTGCTCCCTGGGAGCACAGCATCTGTCGCTCCTCGAATCTCCAGCTGCCTCTTTAAGAGAGGCTTTTCACTTCTACCCTTGTGTCACAGAACACAGAAGTGGACCAAAGGGAACCACACTGCAAAGAATTGTGGCTCGAAATTCCATAGTTATTCGGTGTGGAGAGGTTGCTCTCACACCAGCAAAAAAACCAAACCAAACAAACAGAAAACCAAACCAAACACCTCTCAGGTGTATGTTGGCACATTGGAAGGATGTTGCAGGAGGGCCATCAAATAAGAAAAGGCCACTAAATGAGAAACTAGGAACAGAAATGGAATAAAGGGACCAGTTTTCTAATTGAGTACCCTAATCAGGAGAGACCAAGTGCTGGGTGTTTGTGGAAGTTGAAGACTTGCGCGGTTTGATCTGTGGATTTTGAAAGGAAGGAGAGAAACTGTTTTGGTGGTCTAAGAAAGGTAATTGTTACAAGGTATACAGAAGTAGAATGGAGGGTATGTGGAAGTGTAACTGAGGGTACGACAAAGGAAGAAGGGTTAAAGAGAAAGTGAGTTAATCTGTGCTGGTGTGAGAGCAACCCTCCACACCGTTTCCCCGCTAGCAGAACTTGGTGTGAGAGAGTGAGCTGCAGACGGAGACTTCTGCTGTAAACAACATTACTTGCAAAGGGGGAGGTGAGAGGACAGGGCACTGGAAGTGAGACTAGGCTCTGCAGAGAGAATCCCAGTGTTGGTACTGGGAGCCTCTGGAGAAGAGGAGGTAACCTGGGAATAACAGCGGCTGTTAGTGTCACGGCACTGGAGTAGGGCCGTAGGACACAGGGATCCACTCAGAGAGGCATGAGAGTGGGGGGTGGGGGGGGAGGAAGGGGGTGGGGGGAGGTGTGGAAGAGCCCAGAGAGGGCTCAGCCCCATTGGAATGAAAGTAATCTTAAATTACTGAGAAAGAGGGAGCAATTTCTGGTTGCATAGATGAAGGATGGGAATTTGGGAAGTCTACCCTAGCAGTTCTTTTGGTTAAATTACAGCTAGGGGAGCAGGATAAAGAAGTCTACCTTTCCTGGGTACGGGTGCCTCTTCCTGCCCGTAGATGATTTTGTAACAACAGAAGCAGCTAATCCCAATAAAAAAACAAACTAACTAACAAATACACAAACAAACAAATAAATGAATGGCTTACTTTTTGGGATTAATTGAATATGGCCTGAGAAAACAAGAAGGAATAAATACATGCTTGCACTTACCAGGTGACTCTGGCAAGAAATTAAATAGAACTGAAATTAAGGATCAAACAATATTAACTGAAGGAGAATTGTAAATCTGCCTTTAACACAAACAGGGAAAACCAAGTTTATAACCCCCAGAGACAGAAAGAGCAATATTTCATCAAAAACCTCTGGCAAACACCTGGAGAACAGCTATACAATTGCAAGTGCTTCTCTTGAATCAGACACTGATGCATTGTTTCACAAAAGCAAGGTCCACATTCCCACTAGTGTTCTGCTTTCTCATTTTATGTTTTAGTCATACATTACAAAGAAGCTTTGTTACTCATATATACTGACTGAGGACATATTATCTTCAGCCCAAGACAATGACTCTTCAGCTCATGCCACCCAGGCAAGCCAGATGATTGGTGATGCTGAGAAGGCTCAGGAACATTCTTTCTTTAAACAGGACAGAGTCCATTCAAACTTTGGCAAAATTCAAGCTTCGTATTTATTTACACAATGATATTTTTGGAATATGGATCAACGAAATAAATAAGTCCCATTCTTGCAAAACCTGTTGCTGGTTCCATTGCACTCTTCTGGAAATGCGCACAGACAGAAATGAAATTCAGGAAGATTCCTGTGTTGCATGCAGGAGATGTTCACTGCAGTGATCGTGGGAGAGAGCTGTCTTTGGAAAACTGTCATGTTAATTCACAAAGCATATCAAGAACAAGACAGCACCACAGCTGAGAAACAAGGGTGTTTTTTCCTAAGACAGATAAGATTTCAAGAGAAGAGGCTGCTTTCCACAAAGCAGAGAATTTTATTTATTTATTTATTTATTTATTTATTTATTTATTTATTTATTTATTTATTAACTAGTAAATAGAACTGGATATATCCACAGCCCATAACAATTCATGGAATTCCTTTGTTGTTCTTTCATACCCCTACAAGGCTTGGCAAAGATGCCCAATGCATAATCAAATATGGAAAAGCTGCAGTTAGGTTTGTCACAGGAAGCAAGCTTCTGAAGTCCCTGCAACAGGATAGTACATAAGTGCCGTTTCCAGTAATGAAGGGAATCCCAACAAGAGTTGTTAGTACCAATAAATGACAATAGATGGCACCAGAGACCATGAAATACTCATCTTGCTGCTTCTCACTGCAGAAACGGCATTTCATTCGCACGGTAAGTCCGATACTTTGAGAGAACTACTTAAAGAGACGGTCGGCCTGTTGGATTCAGAATATGAGAATATAACTCCCCGAGCCTGGCCCTGTCTGCACTCCCATAGATATGGGCACTCTTCATGCATATTTATGATGAGCCAGAACTCACCTTCTCTTCACTCCTGCACTGCTGAGCTAATTGTAATCTTCATTGAGTGACGTATGTTGCAAAACACTAGGCAAATGTAACCTACCAAGCACCAGAAGAGAGCTAGACGAGTTTCTGTCCCCTACAAAACTCCTTCGGCATGAACATATTGTCATAACATAGAACATATGTTATAACATATATGTTATGGAATATTGCTTTGGCCGGTTTCATTAGGACTACACGCTGCACTGAATTTGTGATTTCCACTCTCTTACACTGGTATCTCCAGAGCCCTTCTCTTGTGGTGTCTTTTTAATTTTCTCCAAGAATCACTGTTTGTGTATATACGCTCTAGTGAACTAGGGCTTCAACTGGGATCAGCAGCACTAGATATTGAAATGCGTTGTCAAAATTTCCTTGCATTGTAACTTCAAATACTCAGGTAATTGTAATGGTATCTTGGTAAGCGTTGGAAATATCCAAATAATTTTCTGGGACGGTAGCTCTGATCAAGCAGATTTTATTTGCAATTGCAATAGTGGGCCTCCAGCAGGCAGAGGAGTTGCTAAGTTGGGATAAAATGCGAAGAAGATGTTATGATTTGCCAAATGAAATCAAATCATTTATGGAGTCAAAAAAGAAATATAGTTGCTCAAGGTGAAGATGAGACAGGGCTTACCTAGTTAGCCTCATTACCTTTTTGGCAGTAGGTACATATGTGAGCAACCTGTTTTCAAAGATGCATCACAGACACCTGGAGAACTCCTTCACAATTGCAAGTGCTTCTCTTGAATCAGACACTGATGCATTCGTTTCACAAAAGCAAGGTCCACATTCCCACTAGTGTTATGCTTTCTCATTTTATGTTTTAGTCATACATTACAAAGAAGCTTTGTTACTCATATATACTGACTGAGGACATATTATCTTCAGCCCAAGACAATGACTCTTCAGCTCATGCCACCCAGGCAAGCCGGATGATTGGTGATGCTGAGAAGGCTCAGGAACATTCTTTCTTTAAACAGGACAAAGTCCATTCAAAGTTCAAAACTCAGCAAAATTCAAGCTTCATATTTATTTACTCCATAATATTTTTGGAATATGGATCAACAAAATAAATACATTCCATTGCACTCTTCTGGAAATGCGCACAGACAGAAATGAAATTCAGGAAGATTCCTGTGTTGCATGCAGGAGATATTCACTGCAGCGATCGTGGGAGAGAGCTGTCTTTGGAAAACTGTCATGTTAATTCACAAAGCATATCAAGAACAAGACAGCACCACAGCTGAGAAACAAGGGTGTTTTTTCCTAAGACAGATAAGATTTCAAGAGAAGAGGCTGCTTTCCACAAAGCAGAGAATTTTATTTATTTATTTATTTATTTATTTATTTATTTTTTAACTAGTAAATAGAACTGGATATATCCACAGCCCATAACAATTCATGGAATTCCTTTGTTGTTCTTTCATACCCCTACAAGGCTTGGCAAAGATGCCCAATGCATAATCAAATATGGAAAAGCTGCAGTTAGGTTTGTCACAGGAAGCAAGCTTCTGAAGTCCCTGCAACAGGATAGTACATAAGTGCCGTTTCCAGTAATGAAGGGAATCCCAACAAGAGTTGTTAGTACCAATAAATGACAATAGATGGCACCAGAGACCATGAAATACTCATCTTGCTGCTTCTCACTGCAGAAACGGCATTTCATTCGCACGGTAAGTCCGATACTTTGAGAGAACTGCTTAAAGAGACGATCGGCCTGTTGGATTCAGAATATGAGAATATAACTCCCCGAGCCTGGCCCTGTCTGCACTCCCATAGATATGGGCACTCTTCATGCATATTTATGATGAGCCAGAACTCACCTTCTCTTCACTCCTGCACTGCTGAGCTAATTGTAATCTTCATTGAGTGACGTATGTTGCAAAACACTAGGCAAATGTAACCTACCAAGCACCAGAAGAGAGCTAGACGAGTTTCTGTCCCCTTCAAAACTCCTTCGGCATGAACATATTGTCATAACATAGAACATATGTTATAACATATATGTTATGGAATATTGCTTTGGCCGGTTTCATTAGGATTACACGCTGCACTGAATTTGTGATTTCCACTCTCTTACACTGGTATCTCCAGAGCCCTTCTCTTGTGGTGTCTTTTTAATTTTCTCCAAGAATCACTGTTTGTGTATATACGCTCTAGTGAACTAGGGCTTCAACTGGGATCAGCAGCACTAGATATTGAAATGCGTTGTCAAAATTTCCTTGCATTGTAACTTCAAATACTCAGGTAATTGTAATGGTGTCTTGGTAAGCGTTGGAAATATCCAAATAATTTTCTGGGACGGTAGCTCTGATCAAGCAGATTTTATTTGCAATTGCACTAGTGGGCCTCCAGCAGGCAGAGGAGTTGCTAAGTTGGGATAAAATGCGAAGAAGATGTTATGATTTGCCAAATGAAATCAAATCATTTATGGAGTCAAAAAAGAAATATAGTTGCTCAAGGTGAAGATGAGACAGGGCTTACCTAGTTAGCCTCATTACCTTTTTGGCAGTAGGTACATATGTGAGCAACCTGTTTTCAAAGATGCATCACAGACACCTGGAGAACTCCTTCACAATTGCAAGTGCTTCTCTTGAATCAGACACTGATGCATTCGTTTCACAAAAGCAAGGTCCACATTCCCACTAGTGTTATGCTTTCTCATTTTATGTTTTAGTCATACATTACAAAGAAGCTTTGTTACTCATATATACTGACTGAGGACATATTATCTTCAGCCCAAGACAATGACTCTTCAGCTCATGCCACCCAGGCAAGCCGGATGATTGGTGATGCTGAGAAGGCTCAGGAACATTCTTTCTTTAAACAGGACAAAGTCCATTCAAAGTTCAAAACTCGGCAAAATTCAAGCTTCATATTTATTTACTCCATAATATTTTTGGAATATGGATCAACAAAATAAATACATTCCATTGCACTCTTCTGGAAATGCGCACAGACAGAAATGAAATTCAGGAAGATTCCTGTGTTGCATGCAGGAGATATTCACTGCAGCGATCGTGGGAGAGAGCTGTCTTTAGAAAACTGTCATGTTAATTCACAAAGCATATCAAGAACAAGACAGCACCACAGCTGAGAAACAAGGGTGTTTTTTCCTAAGACAGATAAGATTTCAAGAGAAGAGGCTGCTTTCCACAAAGCAGAGAATTTTATTTATTTATTTATTTATTTATTTTTTAATTAGTAAATAGAACTGGATATATCCACAGCCCATAACAATTCATGGAATTCCTTTGTTGTTCTTTCATACCCCTACAAGGCTTGGCAAAGATGCCCAATGCATAATCAAATATGGAAAAGCTGCAGTTAGGTTTGTCACAGGAAGCAAGCTTCTGAAGTCCCTGCAACAGGATAGTACATAAGTGCCGTTTCCAGGTCTTTAAAGACACCAGTTGTCAAGTGAACTAAGGAGATAGGAGCTCCTAAAAAGTCTGCCAATCCAAAAATGAAGCTCCTTACTGATCGTATCTGAGCTACTACCTCTAAAAACCACCACTAACTGGCAGATTACATAGTGGGAAAGGTGTTACAGCCATCAGAACAATCAGATACTGGCTAAAGATGAACTGTTGCTAGCTAAGCGCATATTGCTAATTCTCACATTTGCTCATTCTGCACTAGGCCATTATTCCTGGACCCCTGCTGTCCTGGGATAGAGGTAAGTTGGATGAAAAAATGTAGGGGAGCATCACTTGCATTCCTCCTAATCCAAAAGAGGGACAGTTTGACCTCCTGTCAGAGGCCCCTTAAGTTGTTCTTTTGCTGAGGGCCTCTTGGCAAAACAAAATAGTCTATAATACAAAAGTTACCATTTTGGTACTTCTTAAGGATTTCATCTTATCTACTAAGTGTGCATAAATGTGGAATAAGAAGCCACTTTCTTCCAGAGAGGCTGTGCATGCCCCGTCCCTGGAGGTGTTCAAGGCCAGGTTGGATGGGGCCCTGCGCAGCCTGCTCTGGGATTAAATGTGGTGGTTAGTGGTGCTCTGGTATTAAATGTGGTTAGATTTGCATGTGGCAGGGGGTTTGGAGATTCATGAAGCTTGAGGTCCCTTCCAACCCTGGCCATTCTGTGATTCTGTGATTCCTCCGGCTGCTATTACTGGTGAGGAGAGCAGCTCTGTTTCCTGGGCTGATGGATGTGGTCCTGGCCCCAGAGGCATGCATTATATAGAGCGCAAGGTTCTGTTCTGTTCTATTTTGGGCCCAAACTTTTGTTACTTGCATTGTCTGTAAGTGTTGACATGGTGACAGTGTCAAGCTCTTTACCAATCTATTGGCCTTTCTGGTTTGAGCAAGAAATTGCACTTCAAGTTTGTGCACTTGTTTTTGTTTGTGTGATAATTCCCACTCCTAGAGTATCATATCCTTTTGATATTTTACAGTTGAACAACTAGAGAAATAAGGAGAGAGAGTTTTGCCAAATGCAGAAGCAATCAAAGCACAGAAAGCAAAGCTTTGTAAGTGTTCCACAGTTTGTATCATATCTGATCATAAATTGATAATCATAAATCAAATAAAATATCTCCATGGCTTTACCTTCTCCAATCAAAATGGAAAGGACTCATAGCCCCTTACAGTGAGGATTATCCAGTTAGGTTTTGTACACAAAGTGCTCTGGAAAACTGTAGCAATTAAAAACAGTACAAAAAAGAAATTTGAGATAATTATAGCTGGCTAATACATTGTAGCGAGGTAAAGAATGGAGGAGAGGCAGAATTCAGAAAGTTTTCAGAAATAGTTCAAAGACATTAAAAAAGGTTTCTTGCTAGGCTTCAACCCTTGACAGAGCTACAGACAATTTCTATGTATGTTTGGTGATTTCTGGCAGGTCGTTTTCTCACTTACACTCATAGAATCACTCAGGTTGGAAAAGACCTGAAAAATCATCGAATCCAACCATGACCTAACCATACTACTTTTGCTCTAACAACCCTCTGCTAAATCATGTTCCTGAGCACCGCATCCAAACGGATTTTAAAACATCCAGGGATGGTGACTCAACCACCTCCCTGGGGAGCCCAGTCCAGTGCTTCTCTCACTTCAGCTCTGAGAAAAGGACAAAAATTCATCTGGGATTCTTACTAAATTTACTACTGTAAATCTCTGAATTCTGTATGGATGGGGCCTTATAAATATTTCTATAATTAGTCAAAGCACAGTAAAGCATATACATTTTTTCCTACAGGTTAAATACTGCTGATTAGCTGCTTACTTTTTAGAAAGTTCTCTGTGCTTAGTATTCACACAAGTCTTTTTCTGACCTGCTGTAAGCCCGTTAGTCCAAACCAGATAAGGAGTCTAATTTTAGAGCTGGAGATAGTGTAACACTGTTACTAGTTGATACTTGCTATTTCATTGCATTCCAGGATTGTGTACTAAGCAAAAGAACTGCCTCATAGAAGAGAATGACTTATGAATTAGAATGCAGTAGTGATCTTGTTCTTGGTGTTATTATTGCATATGTATACCTGCCTTTGCATTGTTAGTTCTAGAAGATACTGTCTACAGGTATTGCTGACAATTTTCTTCCCCATCACTCTGTATCTCTCATTGTCTTTTTCATAGTTTCCATTGTGTGTTTCCCTTTTCTTGTTCTTCGTTTCTTTTTTCTTTCTTTCTTTCTTTTTTTTTTTTTTAATTTTTGTTTGTCTATCTGTATTGCTGTTGCTTAAGTTTTTGTTTGTTTGTTTGTTTGTTTGTTTGTTTGTTGTTGGGGGTAGGGAGGATAGGGGGGCTTGGGAGGGCTGAGTTGGTTGTTTTAGCTTGGTTGTTCTGTTTGTGTGTCTGCTTCCAAGTGACTTCAGTATATGTCCATCTCAGAAATCTGTTTGTATTATGATCTTTAATGCAAATATGAAAAATATTTACTACAGACACCTTTTCACTGATATTCTGATACTTCACTCAACTAAGGAAACCTCATTATTCTTCAACAGTTCATCTACAAACTGATTAGTAGAGCAGAAGCCACTAGCAGTAACAAACAATTAAGAGGCCATGGCCACCTGATGGAAACCTCATGGTGTTTTGTTTTGGCCAAGGAAAACCAGTTGATTATTTTCAGAACTTGCATAAATAAACAAATAAATAAATAAAAATGATACAAATAAATAGTAATAATAAGTAAAGAAAAGTAAGAGAAGACCATTCAAGCTGCATGAAAATAAAATCAAGGATTCTCACTACCACTGTTGCTGTATTTGTTTATAAAGCCAAGATCATGGCCTCAACCTACTGTGTAAAATTGCATCACTTGACATGCTGTCTTCCTCTACAGAGGGATTAAAAACAGAAATGAAATCTTAGAATCCATTTGAAAATCAATTTTGCTTTATTTCCCTTAACTTCAATAATATAATGAAACCCAATCTTCAGATAAAAGGATGAGTAACATGAGCAAACGTGGATTAATAACTGGTATAACTAAGTGATATTATTCTATAGACTTCAAAGGTGTCTGCCTTCTGAATATCACCAGATTTTACAAAAGATCATTCAGATCAACGCTTTAAACGTATGCTATCAAAATAAGCTCAACCAGCTTACAAAAATGACTAGGCATTTTCACTTTCAATAGACACGATTTAAAATGATACCTTTAAAGTAGTGACCAAGCTCGGTGTGGCTTCCATCATTTCTAGCCTCGCTATATTAACTACATCTCAAGAATAAGGATTGCGCTCTTATGGAAAAATTAGGTAGTGAATGTCAGTCTTACTGAGAAGACTAACGGTCATCACTTTATCTAAAAATAGTAAAACATGGATCACACAAATATACGTTTTCTTGTCTGGAAAAAAGCAAGAATTTTCAGAAGGAGCATGAAATCACAAGCAGCATGGATGTTCAGATTTTGTATATTCACAGGCAAAAAAAGAATTCTCATAGAAAATATCCATAGAAAATATGTAATCCTTTATCGCCTTTGGAGAAACTGCATGCATGCAAGAGCAGTTGGTGAATCAGATGCTAGGGGAGTACTGCTTTGTCTTATCCACAAGTCCGTTCTTTCCACTTAAACACAACAACTTCTAAACAGAATTAGGTCATGTTGGAGGAAGATCAAAGAACTGGATTGAGTACCAAAAAACATTCAATGCTGCCAAACTCTTTTAAAACAGCTAAAAGGAAAATATTTGATTTTACTGTACATCAGAAATACTTGAAGGAAAGATATCTTGATACTCTAGGTCATCAAAAGCCCAAAAGGTAAAGCTAAGTTCCAGTGCTACTGATGATACAAAAAATGAAAAATTGTCTTTTGATGCAAATATAAATTACATTACATAAATTACCAAGAAAGATACTGAGCAGGCTCCCACCTAGCATCTGCACTGTAAGCTACACAGTAAAAAGCCAATCAACATCTTCATGCCACTGTCTGGTAAGAAGAATAACCTCCAAAACAACTTCATTGAAAATCTTTTAACTTTCACTAAGATAAACCTTTTATTAAACTGTTTTGAGAGAAAGTGTGTGTGCTCATCCACTAGAAAAAGTGGCTTTTTGCATAAGGGGCTTCTCAAATAAAGCTTATGTACAGTTCAATGAGTGCTTTGAAAATTTAGGCTGTTTAAAATGATTCTGATTTTGTAAGAATCAATTATTATAGAGTCTACACCTCCTGAACAATCGAACTAACATTGTACTCCTAATAAACATCAATGTAATTTGAATCAATACACGTGTTGTACGTTTACACAATCCCAACTCAGCTTTCTGAAACCTTCTTTTGACCTTTCAGATCACAAGAGTATTGCCCTGAGTGCAGGTGTCCAGTTGTGGAAAGGCCTGCCATAATGCTGATGTGTGGTATGAAACTGGGGTGCTAGACACAACTAGTTCCAGTCCACTGCTACTCACTCCTACTGCCCCACAGGACCCATTAGCCAATGAGCAGGCAGCTCAGAGGGAGTGGAGCTCAGAAGAAAGATCCCACAAAAGAGTGGGAACACCTTGTAAGAAGGTCATGGAGAAGGTGCTATGTGCCCCCAGCAACGCTCACCCTGCAGCTCCTGAAGAGCGTATGCTGGATCGGGGAGAGGTGTGAGGAGGAAGGGAAAGCGCAGAGGAGCTACTCTGCAACAGATGAAGGAGTCAGAAACAGAGGGGTGAGGAAGACCTGCTGAGCAGGGAATGGGAAGAATAAATGAAATTTATCTTCCCTAAGTGAAATATGTTTTACTTCTGAGGTAATATTCCCATGGGCTTTCCCCTCTCTCTCTGGCTTTCTGTGGAGGGGGAGTGAGAGAGAGGCTGAGTGAGTGTCTGGTGGCCATAAAATCAACACACCAAATGCACTGTGGCAAAAGCAATATAAAATCAATATACACTGATTAAGTTGACAAGGCACAGTCTCAGCACCTCGATTACTAGGAAGTCAGGTAGATCTTGGTGCATTATACAATAGATGTTCTTACTGATGGTGTCGATCGCCTAAGCAAATTATGCCTTTGAAGAGAAAGTTGTACAGCTGATTCAACGTGTATGTATGAGGTGTGCTTCAACAGTAACGTCTCCTATTTGATTATATTCGTCCACAATATCAGAGGCCGATGCTGGTGGTGTGACAATAGAGGATGTACCTTCTCAACAGTGTTCCACTACAGGTATATTACATACCTGTATATATACATACGTATATACAGGTGTGTTAGTGTTTAGTGTACTTAGCTAACATTTTGACAGTTACCTGCTTTTTTTTCCTTTCCCCCCCCCAAAACTATTGTTATGATTTTCCAGGATCAAAGAACATCTATCACAATTAATTTTCCATAGATCATTTCTTCTTTTTTTCATCATTTTGCGTTCCCTTACTTTCGGGCTCTGAACCTTGCTTCTACAATGCAAAGGGATTCCAGCCACCACATGCATACAGCCAAGACATTTTAGTGTGAACTAGATACTCAGGCATACACAACCTGTAACGCACATGCTACGTGTATCCCAACTCAACTTGCACCCCCTACAGCTGTATCTATCATGGCAGCAGCTCTACCCTGATGAGTGGCCAGGCCTAGCCCAGAGTCACAGCAAGGTTTGCAGAGCAGCACTGAAAAATAAAGCAACAGAACTGAGAAAAGCCTGTCACCGGAAGAAAATATTTTCAACAAAGTCACATGGCAAAAGAAGGTAATGACAGTGCTTTCTAACGGGAGATAAGCGCCATAGCAGGTAACCATACAAGGCCATATGACCATACCTAACAGGTAACCATACATAACCTACAAGAACCATAGCAGCAGGTAACAAAGAAAAATTAGCTCACCCCTTCCAGAAACTAGTAACAACTCAAAAGAAGAGCAAACTCAGAGAGATACTGCTCCCTCTGCTGCTAACACTTAAATAAAAGCACCTTTTCCAATCATTGCTTGCACCTGAGCTCCCTGGGAGAGCCTTGACCTCTCCACTAATGTTCAATCATTGGTTCAGGCTGTGAAGGGATGGAGTGCAGCAGAGTTGCCAGGTCACTGCCTGAACCAAAGAGTGAGTAGGTCAGGGCTCAACTCCTGCTGTTTTGGAAACATGAAGTACAACGTGCATCGCGATGCAGGTACAGTACCTATCAATGATGTGATTGACAGGTGATTGTTGCAAGGTGATTGTTGACAGTCTTCTTATGGTTCTGTTGGAACAGTACTTGATGTTCCTTCTGGAAGCTTCTCTTCTTCAGTTTGGGTTTGGGTTCCCTGGTTCCCAGAATTTCAGCACTCCACCACCTGGTGTCATGACATACCCTCGTAGACACTGAAGCACGCTGAAGTGTTGATGCTCCTACCAGTGGTCCTGTGGACTTCACAGCCTCAAGGGGAGTAGTACAGATGTTTAAAAGGTATGAGGAGTGGTGGGTCTGCCTTCAGTGGGAGGATACAGGCTGCGTTTTTGTCTTGAGTCAAACACCTCCACTTATGCTGGGGCATGTCCTGGCCTTTGGTACAACATCCTTTGTCCTGTATTTACCTTTGAAGGTCAATATTAATTATTCTGCCATACGTCCCCCATTTTGGAACTGCAAGCAGCTTTCGTGTCTTCTCTATGTGAGAAGTTAGTCCAGAACAAGGTTTTAACTCACCCTACAAATCCTGCCATGGGGCTGTTCTGCCAGTCGTACAAAGAAAATTGTCTTTCTGCTCTGCAGAGTACAATGAACTTTTCATCTTCTCACTTAACAGCTGTATCTTTTAAAGAATAAAAGTAAATATAAAATTAGCGAGGATTCAGTAACAGTAGGTCAGCTATAAATACTTGCAAATGGGAAACATACAGCGAGCATCTTTGGAATTATGACATTACAGCATTCTGATTTTAGGAAAGTTACAATTAAGCTCCGTTTCAATACAACCAACTCTATATTACAAACTCAACAAAAACGTACGGAGGAGCAGAAGTCCTGCTCAGTGCACTTAGTGCCTTTTACACGGTTATTCAGATACAGCATGGTCACAGCTCTGGCCCGGTTCGACCTGGATCCTTGACTAAATGGCACAGGGGGACCCATGGACCCACCCCCTGTGATGGTTCTGAACACAAAACAGCGGCAACGAGCTAAGGGAGAAAATTAATTTACTAGATATTATAGCACAGTGTGAGAGAATGCAATATAGCACAATACAATTGGAATTGTAGCCTAGCCTAGCCATGTTTGCCTAAAGATGAACTGTTGCTAGCTAAGCGCATATTGCTAATTCTCACATTTGCTCATTCTGCACTAGGCCATTATTCCTGGACCCCTGCTGTCCTGGGATAGAGGTAAGTTGGAAGAAAAAATGTAGGGGAGCATCACTTGCATTCCTCCTAATCCAAAAGAGGGACAGTTTGACCTCCTGTCAGAGGCCCCTTAAGTTGTTCTTTTGCTGAGGGCCTCTTGGCAGAACAGAATAGTCTATAATACAAAAGTTACCATTTTGGTACTTCTTGAGGATTTCATCTTATCTACTAAGTGTGCATAAATGTGGAATAAGAAGCCACTTTCTTCCCATGGGCTTTCCCCTCTCTCTCTGGTACGGCACAAATAAACGACTTTCCTTTTCCAGCTCGGGTACGAGCATTGTTTTGCAGAACACTAATACGGTCCGAAACACTCTGCAAGTTATACCAGTTCTGTCGTGCCCAATCCATACCTGATAAAGAGGGTCGAGCACCATGTTTTTCTAAAAGATCAAATAATACATCTTCACTTTTCATGGTGGCAATGCTGTCGCTCATTTTTTCAATACAATGAGAGACCTACACTAAGGGAGGAGGAGGTGCAGGTATTCAAAAGCTCAAGTGACTCCTTATCTCCCCAGGGAAACAGACACTTTTCAAATGCTAATGCTCAAAGCACTCTTCCCTTTCTCTGAGGGGAGCACACAAAAGCCCGTTAGTCCAAACCAGATAAGGAGTCTAATTTTAGAGCTGGAGATAGTGTAACACTGTTACTAGTTGATACTTGCTATTTCATTGCATTCCAGGATTGTGTACTAAGCAAAAGAACTGCCTCATAGAAGAGAATGACTTATGAATTAGAATGCAGTAGTGATCTTGTTCTTGGTGTTATTATTGCATATGTATACCTGCCTTTGCATTGTTAGTTCTAGAAGATACTGTCTACAGGTATTGCTGACAATTTTCTTCCCCATCACTCTGTATCTCTCATTGTCTTTTTCATAGTTTCCATTGTGTGTTTCCCTTTTCTTGTTCTTCGTTTCTTTTTTCTTTCTTTCTTTCTTTTTTTTTTTTTTAATTTTTGTTTGTCTATCTGTATTGCTGTTGCTTAAGTTTTTGTTTGTTTGTTTGTTTGTTTGTTTGTTTGTTGTTGGGGGTAGGGAGGATAGGGGGGCTTGGGAGGGCTGAGTTGGTTGTTTTAGCTTGGTTGTTCTGTTTGTGTGTCTGCTTCCAAGTGACTTCAGTATATGTCCATCTCAGAAATCTGTTTGTATTATGATCTTTAATGCAAATACGAAAAATATTTACTACAGACACCTTTTCACTGATATTCTGATACTTCACTCAACTAAGGAAACCTCATTATTCTTCAACAGTTCATCTACAAACTGATTAGTAGAGCAGAAGCCACTAGCAGTAACAAACAATTAAGAGGCCATGGCCACCTGATGGAAACCTCATGGTGTTTTGTTTTGGCCAAGGAAAACCAGTTGATTATTTTCAGAACTTGCATAAATAAACAAATAAATAAATAAAAATGATACAAATAAATAGTAATAATAAGTAAAGAAAAGTAAGAGAAGACCATTCAAGCTGCATGAAAATAAAATCAAGGATTCTCACTACCACTGTTGCTGTATTTGTTTATAAAGCCAAGATCATGGCCTCAACCTACTGTGTAAAATTGCATCACTTGACATGCTGTCTTCCTCTACAGAGGGATTAAAAACAGAAATGAAATCTTAGAATCCATTTGAAAATCAATTTTGCTTTATTTCCCTTAACTTCAATAATATAATGAAACCCAATCTTCAGATAAAAGGATGAGTAACATGAGCAAACGTGGATTAATAACTGGTATAACTAAGTGATATTATTCTATAGACTTCAAAGGTGTCTGCCTTCTGAATATCACCAGATTTTACAAAAGATCATTCAGATCAACGCTTTAAACGTATGCTATCAAAATAAGCTCAACCAGCTTACAAAAATGACTAGGCATTTTCACTTTCAATAGACACGATTTAAAATGATACCTTTAAAGTAGTGACCAAGCTCGGTGTGGCTTCCATCATTTCTAGCCTCGCTATATTAACTACATCTCAAGAATAAGGATTGCGCTCTTATGGAAAAATTAGGTAGTGAATGTCAGTCTTACTGAGAAGACTAACGGTCATCACTTTATCTAAAAATAGTAAAACATGGATCACACAAATATACGTTTTCTTGTCTGGAAAAAAGCAAGAATTTTCAGAAGGAGCATGAAATCACAAGCAGCATGGATGTTCAGATTTTGTATATTCACAGGCAAAAAAAGAATTCTCATAGAAAATATCCATAGAAAATATGTAATCCTTTATCGCCTTTGGAGAAACTGCATGCATGCAAGAGCAGTTGGTGAATCAGATGCTAGGGGAGTACTGCTTTGTCTTATCCACAAGTCCGTTCTTTCCACTTAAACACAACAACTTCTAAACAGAATTAGGTCATGTTGGAGGAAGATCAAAGAACTGGATTGAGTACCAAAAAACATTCAATGCTGCCAAACTCTTTTAAAACAGCTAAAAGGAAAATATTTGATTTTACTGTACATCAGAAATACTTGAAGGAAAGATATCTTGATACTCTAGGTCATCAAAAGCCCAAAAGGTAAAGCTAAGTTCCAGTGCTACTGATGATACAAAAAATGAAAAATTGTCTTTTGATGCAAATATAAATTACATTACATAAATTACCAAGAAAGATACTGAGCAGGCTCCCACCTAGCATCTGCACTGTAAGCTACACAGTAAAAAGCCAATCAACATCTTCATGCCACTGTCTGGTAAGAAGAATAACCTCCAAAACAACTTCATTGAAAATCTTTTAACTTTCACTAAGATAAACCTTTTATTAAACTGTTTTGAGAGAAAGTGTGTGTGCTCATCCACTAGAAAAAGTGGCTTTTTGCATAAGGGGCTTCTCAAATAAAGCTTATGTACAGTTCAATGAGTGCTTTGAAAATTTAGGCTGTTTAAAATGATTCTGATTTTGTAAGAATCAATTATTATAGAGTCTACACCTCCTGAACAATCGAACTAACATTGTACTCCTAATAAACATCAATGTAATTTGAATCAATACACGTGTTGTACGTTTACACAATCCCAACTCAGCTTTCTGAAACCTTCTTTTGACCTTTCAGATCACAAGAGTATTGCCCTGAGTGCAGGTGTCCAGTTGTGGAAAGGCCTGCCATAATGCTGATGTGTGGTATGAAACTGGGGTGCTAGACACAACTAGTTCCAGTCCACTGCTACTCACTCCTACTGCCCCACAGGACCCATTAGCCAATGAGCAGGCAGCTCAGAGGGAGTGGAGCTCAGAAGAAAGATCCCACAAAAGAGTGGGAACACCTTGTAAGAAGGTCATGGAGAAGGTGCTACGTGCCCCCAGCAACGCTCACCCTGCAGCTCCTGAAGAGCGTATGCTGGATCGGGGAGAGGTGTGAGGAGGAAGGGAAAGCGCAGAGGAGCTACTCTGCAACAGATGAAGGAGTCAGAAACAGAGGGGTGAGGAAGACCTGCTGAGCAGGGAATGGGAAGAATAAATGAAATTTATCTTCCCTAAGTGAAATATGTTTTACTTCTGAGGTAATATTCCCATGGGCTTTCCCCTCTCTCTCTGGCTTTCTGTGGAGGGGGAGTGAGAGAGAGGCTGAGTGAGTGTCTGGTGGCCATAAAATCAACACACCAAATGCACTGTGGCAAAAGCAATATAAAATCAATATACACTGATTAAGTTGACAAGGCACAGTCTCAGCACCTCGATTACTAGGAAGTCAGGTAGATCTTGGTGCATTATACAATAGATGTTCTTACTGATGGTGTCGATCGCCTAAGCAAATTATGCCTTTGAAGAGAAAGTTGTACAGCTGATTCAACGTGTATGTATGAGGTGTGCTTCAACAGTAACGTCTCCTATTTGATTATATTCGTCCACAATATCAGAGGCCGATGCTGGTGGTGTGACAATAGAGGATGTACCTTCTCAACAGTGTTCCACTACAGGTATATTACATACCTGTATATATACATACGTATATACAGGTGTGTTAGTGTTTAGTGTACTTAGCTAACATTTTGACAGTTACCTGCTTTTTTTTCCTTTCCCCCCCCCAAAACTATTGTTATGATTTTCCAGGATCAAAGAACATCTATCACAATTAATTTTCCATAGATCATTTCTTCTTTTTTTCATCATTTTGCGTTCCCTTACTTTCGGGCTCTGAACCTTGCTTCTACAATGCAAAGGGATTCCAGCCACCACATGCATACAGCCAAGACATTTTAGTGTGAACTAGATACTCAGGCATACACAACCTGTAACGCACATGCTACGTGTATCCCAACTCAACTTGCACCCCCTACAGCTGTATCTATCATGGCAGCAGCTCTACCCTGATGAGTGGCCAGGCCTAGCCCAGAGTCACAGCAAGGTTTGCAGAGCAGCACTGAAAAATAAAGCAACAGAACTGAGAAAAGCCTGTCACCGGAAGAAAATATTTTCAACAAAGTCACATGGCAAAAGAAGGTAATGACAGTGCTTTCTAACGGGAGATAAGCGCCATAGCAGGTAACCATACAAGGCCATATGACCATACCTAACAGGTAACCATACATAACCTACAAGAACCATAGCAGCAGGTAACAAAGAAAAATTAGCTCACCCCTTCCAGAAACTAGTAACAACTCAAAAGAAGAGCAAACTCAGAGAGATACTGCTCCCTCTGCTGCTAACACTTAAATAAAAGCACCTTTTCCAATCATTGCTTGCACCTGAGCTCCCTGGGAGAGCCTTGACCTCTCCACTAATGTTCAATCATTGGTTCAGGCTGTGAAGGGATGGAGTGCAGCAGAGTTGCCAGGTCACTGCCTGAACCAAAGAGTGAGTAGGTCAGGGCTCAACTCCTGCTGTTTTGGAAACATGAAGTACAACGTGCATCGCGATGCAGGTACAGTACCTATCAATGATGTGATTGACAGGTGATTGTTGCAAGGTGATTGTTGACAGTCTTCTTATGGTTCTGTTGGAACAGTACTTGATGTTCCTTCTGGAGGCTTCTCTTCTTCAGTTTGGGTTTGGGTTCCCTGGTTCCCAGAATTTCAGCACTCCACCACCTGGTGTCATGACATACCCTCGTAGACACTGAAGCACGCTGAAGTGTTGATGCTCCTACCAGTGGTCCTGTGGACTTCACAGCCTCAAGGGGAGTAGTACAGATGTTTAAAAGGTATGAGGAGTGGTGGGTCTGCCTTCAGTGGGAGGATACAGGCTGCGTTTTTGTCTTGAGTCAAACACCTCCACTTATGCTGGGGCATGTCCTGGCCTTTGGTACAACATCCTTTGTCCTGTATTTACCTTTGAAGGTCAATATTAATTATTCTGCCATACGTCCCCCATTTTGGAACTGCAAGCAGCTTTCGTGTCTTCTCTATGTGAGAAGTTAGTCCAGAACAAGGTTTTAACTCACCCTACAAATCCTGCCATGGGGCTGTTCTGCCAGTCGTACAAAGAAAATTGTCTTTCTGCTCTGCAGAGTACAATGAACTTTTCATCTTCTCACTTAACAGCTGTATCTTTTAAAGAATAAAAGTAAATATAAAATTAGCGAGGATTCAGTAACAGTAGGTCAGCTATAAATACTTGCAAATGGGAAACATACAGCGAGCATCTTTGGAATTATGACATTACAGCATTCTGATTTTAGGAAAGTTACAATTAAGCTCTGTTTCAATACAACCAACTCTATATTACAAACTCAACAAAAACGTACGGAGGAGCAGAAGTCCTGCTCAGTGCACTTAGTGCCTTTTACACGGTTATTCAGATACAGCATGGTCACAGCTCTGGCCCGGTTCGACCTGGATCCTTGACTAAATGGCACAGGGGGACCCATGGACCCACCCCCTGTGATGGTTCTGAACACAAAACAGCGGCAACGAGCTAAGGGAGAAAATTAATTTACTAGATATTATAGCACAGTGTGAGAGAATGCAATATAGCACAATACAATTGGAATTGTAGCCTAGCCTAGCCATGTTTGCCTAAAGATGAACTGTTGCTAGCTAAGCGCATATTGCTAATTCTCACATTTGCTCATTCTGCACTAGGCCATTATTCCTGGACCCCTGCTGTCCTGGGATAGAGGTAAGTTGGAAGAAAAAATGTAGGGGAGCATCACTTGCATTCCTCCTAATCCAAAAGAGGGACAGTTTGACCTCCTGTCAGAGGCCCCTTAAGTTGTTCTTTTGCTGAGGGCCTCTTGGCAGAACAGAATAGTCTATAATACAAAAGTTACCATTTTGGTACTTCTTGAGGATTTCATCTTATCTACTAAGTGTGCATAAATGTGGAATAAGAAGCCACTTTCTTCCCATGGGCTTTCCCCTCTCTCTCTGGCTTTCTGTGGAGGGGGAGTGAGAGAGAGGCTGAGTGAGTGTCTGGTGGCCATAAAATCAACACACCAAATGCACTGTGGCAAAAGCAATATAAAATCAATATACACTGATTAAGTTGACAAGGTACAGTCTCAGCACCTTGATTACTAGGAAGTCAGGTAAATCTTGGTGCATTATACAATAGATGTTCTTACTGATGGTGTCGATTGCCTAAGCAAATTAGGCCTTTGAAGAGAAAGTTGTACAGCTGATTCAATGTGTATGTATGAGGTGTGCTTCAACAGTAACATCTCCTATTTGATTATATTCGTCCACAATATCAGAGGCCGATGCTGGTGGTGTGACAACAGATGATATACTTGTAGTGGAACACTGTTGAGAAGGTACATAACATACCTGTATATATGCATACGTATATACAAGTGTATTAGTGTTTAGTGTACTTAGCTAACATTTTGACAGTTACCTGCTTTTTTTTCCTTCCCCCCCCCCCCAAAACTATTGTTATGATTTTCCAGGATCAAAGAACATCTATCACAATTAATTTTCCATAGATCATTTCTTCTTTTTTTCATCATTTTGCGTTCCCTTACTTTCGGGCTCTGAACTTTGCTTCTACAATGCAAAGGGATTCCAGCCACCACATGCATACAGCCAAGACATTTTAGTGTGAACTAGATACTCAGGCATACACAACCTGTAACGCACATGCTACGTGTATCCCAACTCAACTTGCACCCCCTACAGCTGTATCTATCATGGCAGCAGCTCTACCTTGATGAGTGGCCAGGCCTAGCCCAGAGTCACAGCAAGGTTTGCAGAGCAGCACTGAAAAATAAAGCAACAGAACTGAGAAAAGCCTGTCACCGGAAGAAAATTTTTGGTCTTGCTTTGGAGCAAATTCTTTGGTCTTGCTACTCTGCTATCACTGTCGTGCTTTTCATTGTGTTACAACCAGTAATTTAAGTGACTTGCTAAAACGTACAGGGCAAGGACAGTATTTAAGTGAGCCAGGAGATATTTTGCCTTGTATTTAATCTTTTTCTTCTTACAAAGTAGCCCTGCGTGAGGAAGTTTGTGTGAGGAACATTTGTTTTGTGGAAGCTGATTCAGGAGAACTCTATTTTTAATATTCCAAAGGGAAATCTCTCTGGAGTTACGACTACAAGCAGGCAAGCAACAACTGAATCTAATGTAGAAGTTTAGGACCATATGAAAAGACAGCTACATTAGCGAACTGGACTGCCTGCATGAGTATACTCCCTGGGATTCAACAAAATCTAAATTTTCACTTTATTTCTTTGATTACCATTCACTCACTACTTCAAAATCTCAATTTTAATTCTATACCAATTTTCATTTTTCATTGCCTTTTTCAAAATGTTTAGTACTGTATGTACTTTATACTATATATACTTATAATGGTTTAATCCCTCTGTAACAGATACATTTTGGTTAGAATTCACAATGTTTTTTGAAGATCTGTGCAGGTCATTCGACAAATTCAAGGGAAACTTACAGCACTTTACTTGTTATTGGAACAGATGGATGTGTTTCGCCCATTCATCTTCTTCCATGTCCTTCTAAATTATTTGTCAATTTATCAGACAAACAAGATGGTGAGACTAATTTTTTATGTCATTTAAAGATGATGTTTATGCAATATAATATATTTTGCATCTATTATCTGAACGTCTGTATTTATCAGTAATATCAGTGTGGCTCATAATTTGAGGAAATTGATCAGTCTCATCCATCCCTTGGCCAGGCTGGGCTGCTCCAGGAGGCAGATGATGTGGCAGGGTGAGCAGGCGGAAGTGTGAGCAAAACTGTTTTAGAGGCAGAATGTTCTTGTTTCACAGTATTGCAGATATGCAATCCTGCATTCAAGATGGAAGAAAGGGGCCTAGAATTTCAAAGAGATATGATGCAAAGTGGACAATGAGGGTCATTGCAAAAATTGATATTTCTTTTTTTTTTTTTTAATTTTTGTTTGTCTATCTGTATTGCTGTTGCTTAAGTTTTTGTTTGTTTGTTTGTTTGTTTGTTTGTTTGTTGTTGGGGGTAGGGAGGACAGGGGGGCTTGGGAGGGCTGAGTTGGTTGTTTTAGCTTGGTTGTTCTGTTTGTGTGTCTGCTTCCAAGTGACTTCAGTATATGTCCATCTCAGAAATCTGTTTGTATTATGATCTTTAATGCAAATATGAAAAATATTTACTACAGACACCTTTTCACTGATATTCTGATACTTCACTCAACTAAGGAAACCTCATTATTCTTCAACAGTTCATCTACAAACTGATTAGTAGAGCAGAAGCCACTAGCAGTAACAAACAATTAAGAGGCCATGGCCACCTGATGGAAACCTCATGGTGTTTTGTTTTGGCCAAGGAAAACCAGTTGATTATTTTCAGAACTTGCATAAATAAACAAATAAATAAATAAAAATGATACAAATAAATAGTAATAATAAGTAAAGAAAAGTAAGAGAAGACCATTCAAGCTGCATGAAAATAAAATCAAGGATTCTCACTACCACTGTTGCTGTATTTGTTTATAAAGCCAAGATCATGGCCTCAACCTACTGTGTAAAATTGCATCACTTGACATGCTGTCTTCCTCTACAGAGGGATTAAAAACAGAAATGAAATCTTAGAATCCATTTGAAAATCAATTTTGCTTTATTTCCCTTAACTTCAATAATATAATGAAACCCAATCTTCAGATAAAAGGATGAGTAACGTGAGCAAACGTGGATTAATAACTGGTATAACTAAGTGATATTATTCTATAGACTTCAAAGGTGTCTGCCTTCTGAATATCACCAGATTTTACAAAAGATCATTCAGATCAACGCTTTAAACGTATGCTATCAAAATAAGCTCAACCAGCTTACAAAAATGACTAGGCATTTTCACTTTCAATAGACACGATTTAAAATGATACCTTTAAAGTAGTGACCAAGCTCGGTGTGGCTTCCATCATTTCTAGCCTCGCTATATTAACTACATCTCAAGAATAAGGATTGCGCTCTTATGGAAAAATTAGGTAGTGAATGTCAGTCTTACTGAGAAGACTAACGGTCATCACTTTATCTAAAAATAGTAAAACATGGATCACACAAATATACGTTTTCTTGTCTGGAAAAAAGCAAGAATTTTCAGAAGGAGCATGAAATCACAAGCAGCATGGATGTTCAGATTTTGTATATTCACAGGCAAAAAAAGAATTCTCATAGAAAATATCCATAGAAAATATGTAATCCTTTATCGCCTTTGGAGAAACTGCATGCATGCAAGAGCAGTTGGTGAATCAGATGCTAGGGGAGTACTGCTTTGTCTTATCCACAAGTCCGTTCTTTCCACTTAAACACAACAACTTCTAAACAGAATTAGGTCATGTTGGAGGAAGATCAAAGAACTGGATTGAGTACCAAAAAACATTCAATGCTGCCAAACTCTTTTAAAACAGCTAAAAGGAAAATATTTGATTTTACTGTACATCAGAAATACTTGAAGGAAAGATATCTTGATACTCTAGGTCATCAAAAGCCCAAAAGGTAAAGCTAAGTTCCAGTGCTACTGATGATACAAAAAATGAAAAATTGTCTTTTGATGCAAATATAAATTACATTACATAAATTACCAAGAAAGATACTGAGCAGGCTCCCACCTAGCATCTGCACTGTAAGCTACACAGTAAAAAGCCAATCAACATCTTCATGCCACTGTCTGGTAAGAAGAATAACCTCCAAAACAACTTCATTGAAAATCTTTTAACTTTCACTAAGATAAACCTTTTATTAAACTGTTTTGAGAGAAAGTGTGTGTGCTCATCCACTAGAAAAAGTGGCTTTTTGCATAAGGGGCTTCTCAAATAAAGCTTATGTACAGTTCAATGAGTGCTTTGAAAATTTAGGCTGTTTAAAATGATTCTGATTTTGTAAGAATCAATTATTATAGAGTCTACACCTCCTGAACAATCGAACTAACATTGTACTCCTAATAAACATCAATGTAATTTGAATCAATACACGTGTTGTACGTTTACACAATCCCAACTCAGCTTTCTGAAACCTTCTTTTGACCTTTCAGATCACAAGAGTATTGCCCTGAGTGCAGGTGTCCAGTTGTGGAAAGGCCTGCCATAATGCTGATGTGTGGTATGAAACTGGGGTGCTAGACACAACTAGTTCCAGTCCACTGCTACTCACTCCTACTGCCCCACAGGACCCATTAGCCAATGAGCAGGCAGCTCAGAGGGAGTGGAGCTCAGAAGAAAGATCCCACAAAAGAGTGGGAACACCTTGTAAGAAGGTCATGGAGAAGGTGCTACGTGCCCCCAGCAACGCTCACCCTGCAGCTCCTGAAGAGCGTATGCTGGATCGGGGAGAGGTGTGAGGAGGAAGGGAAAGCGCAGAGGAGCTACTCTGCAACAGATGAAGGAGTCAGAAACGGAGGGGTGAGGAAGACCTGCTGAGCAGGGAATGGGAAGAATAAATGAAATTTATCTTCCCTAAGTGAAATATGTTTTACTTCTGAGGTAATATTCCCATGGGCTTTCCCCTCTCTCTCTGGCTTTCTGTGGAGGGGGAGTGAGAGAGAGGCTGAGTGAGTGTCTGGTGGCCATAAAATCAACACACCAAATGCACTGTGGCAAAAGCAATATAAAATCAATATACACTGATTAAGTTGACAAGGCACAGTCTCAGCACCTCGATTACTAGGAAGTCAGGTAGATCTTGGTGCATTATACAATAGATGTTCTTACTGATGGTGTCGATCGCCTAAGCAAATTATGCCTTTGAAGAGAAAGTTGTACAGCTGATTCAATGTGTATGTATGAGGTGTGCTTCAACAGTAACGTCTCCTATTTGATTATATTCGTCCACAATATCAGAGGCCGATGCTGGTGGTGTGACAATAGAGGATGTACCTTCTCAACAGTGTTCCACTACAGGTATATTACATACCTGTATATATACATACGTATATACAGGTGTGTTAGTGTTTAGTGTACTTAGCTAACATTTTGACAGTTACCTGCTTTTTTTTCCTTTCCCCCCCCCCAAAACTATTGTTATGATTTTCCAGGATCAAAGAACATCTATCACAATTAATTTTCCATAGATCATTTCTTCTTTTTTTCATCATTTTGCGTTCCCTTACTTTCGGGCTCTGAACCTTGCTTCTACAATGCAAAGGGATTCCAGCCACCACATGCATACAGCCAAGACATTTTAGTGTGAACTAGATACTCAGGCATACACAACCTGTAACGCACATGCTACGTGTATCCCAACTCAACTTGCACCCCCTACAGCTGTATCTATCATGGCAGCAGCTCTACCCTGATGAGTGGCCAGGCCTAGCCCAGAGTCACAGCAAGGTTTGCAGAGCAGCACTGAAAAATAAAGCAACAGAACTGAGAAAAGCCTGTCACCGGAAGAAAATATTTTCAACAAAGTCACATGGCAAAAGAAGGTAATGACAGTGCTTTCTAACGGGAGATAAGCGCCATAGCAGGTAACCATACAAGGCCATATGACCATACCTAACAGGTAACCATACATAACCTACAAGAACCATAGCAGCAGGTAACAAAGAAAAATTAGCTCACCCCTTCCAGAAACTAGTAACAACTCAAAAGAAGAGCAAACTCAGAGAGATACTGCTCCCTCTGCTGCTAACACTTAAATAAAAGCACCTTTTCCAATCATTGCTTGCACCTGAGCTCCCTGGGAGAGCCTTGACCTCTCCACTAATGTTCAATCATTGGTTCAGGCTGTGAAGGGATGGAGTGCAGCAGAGTTGCCAGGTCACTGCCTGAACCAAAGAGTGAGTAGGTCAGGGCTCAACTCCTGCTGTTTTGGAAACATGAAGTACAACGTGCATCGCGATGCAGGTACAGTACCTATCAATGATGTGATTGACAGGTGATTGTTGCAAGGTGATTGTTGACAGTCTTCTTATGGTTCTGTTGGAACAGTACTTGATGTTCCTTCTGGAGGCTTCTCTTCTTCAGTTTGGGTTTGGGTTCCCTGGTTCCCAGAATTTCAGCACTCCACCACCTGGTGTCATGACATACCCTCGTAGACACTGAAGCACGCTGAAGTGTTGATGCTCCTACCAGTGGTCCTGTGGACTTCACAGCCTCAAGGGGAGTAGTACAGATGTTTAAAAGGTATGAGGAGTGGTGGGTCTGCCTTCAGTGGGAGGATACAGGCTGCGTTTTTGTCTTGAGTCAAACACCTCCACTTATGCTGGGGCATGTCCTGGCCTTTGGTACAACATCCTTTGTCCTGTATTTACCTTTGAAGGTCAATATTAATTATTCTGCCATACGTCCCCCATTTTGGAACTGCAAGCAGCTTTCGTGTCTTCTCTATGTGAGAAGTTAGTCCAGAACAAGGTTTTAACTCACCCTACAAATCCTGCCATGGGGCTGTTCTGCCAGTCGTACAAAGAAAATTGTCTTTCTGCTCTGCAGAGTACAATGAACTTTTCATCTTCTCACTTAACAGCTGTATCTTTTAAAGAATAAAAGTAAATATAAAATTAGCGAGGATTCAGTAACAGTAGGTCAGCTATAAATACTTGCAAATGGGAAACATACAGCGAGCATCTTTGGAATTATGACATTACAGCATTCTGATTTTAGGAAAGTTACAATTAAGCTCCGTTTCAATACAACCAACTCTATATTACAAACTCAACAAAAACGTACGGAGGAGCAGAAGTCCTGCTCAGTGCACTTAGTGCCTTTTACACGGTTATTCAGATACAGCATGGTCACAGCTCTGGCCCGGTTCGACCTGGATCCTTGACTAAATGGCACAGGGGGACCCATGGACCCACCCCCTGTGATGGTTCTGAACACAAAACAGCGGCAACGAGCTAAGGGAGAAAATTAATTTACTAGATATTATAGCACAGTGTGAGAGAATGCAATATAGCACAATACAATTGGAATTGTAGCCTAGCCTAGCCATGTTTGCCTAAAGATGAACTGTTGCTAGCTAAGCGCATATTGCTAATTCTCACATTTGCTCATTCTGCACTAGGCCATTATTCCTGGACCCCTGCTGTCCTGGGATAGAGGTAAGTTGGAAGAAAAAATGTAGGGGAGCATCACTTGCATTCCTCCTAATCCAAAAGAGGGACAGTTTGACCTCCTGTCAGAGGCCCCTTAAGTTGTTCTTTTGCTGAGGGCCTCTTGGCAGAACAGAATAGTCTATAATACAAAAGTTACCATTTTGGTACTTCTTGAGGATTTCATCTTATCTACTAAGTGTGCATAAATGTGGAATAAGAAGCCACTTTCTTCCCATGGGCTTTCCCCTCTCTCTCTGGCTTTCTGTGGAGGGGGAGTGAGAGAGAGGCTGAGTGAGTGTCTGGTGGCCATAAAATCAACACACCAAATGCACTGTGGCAAAAGCAATATAAAATCAATATACACTGATTAAGTTGACAAGGTACAGTCTCAGCACCTTGATTACTAGGAAGTCAGGTAAATCTTGGTGCATTATACAATAGATGTTCTTACTGATGGTGTCGATTGCCTAAGCAAATTAGGCCTTTGAAGAGAAAGTTGTACAGCTGATTGAATGTGTATGTATGAGGTGTGCTTCAACAGTAACATCTCCTATTTGATTATATTCGTCCACAATATCAGAGGCCGATGCTGGTGGTGTGACAACAGATGATATACTTGTAGTGGAACACTGTTGAGAAGGTACATAACATACCTGTATATATGCATACGTATATACAAGTGTATTAGTGTTTAGTGTACTTAGCTAACATTTTGACAGTTACCTGCTTTTTTTTCCTTCCCCCCCCCCCCCAAAACTATTGTTATGATTTTCCAGGATCAAAGAACATCTATCACAATTAATTTTCCATAGATCATTTCTTCTTTTTTTCATCATTTTGCGTTCCCTTACTTTCGGGCTCTGAACTTTGCTTCTACAATGCAAAGGGATTCCAGCCACCACATGCATACAGCCAAGACATTTTAGTGTGAACTAGATACTCAGGCATACACAACCTGTAACGCACATGCTACGTGTATCCCAACTCAACTTGCACCCCCTACAGCTGTATCTATCATGGCAGCAGCTCTACCTTGATGAGTGGCCAGGCCTAGCCCAGAGTCACAGCAAGGTTTGCAGAGCAGCACTGAAAAATAAAGCAACAGAACTGAGAAAAGCCTGTCACCGGAAGAAAATTTTTGGTCTTGCTTTGGAGCAAATTCTTTGGTCTTGCTACTCTGCTATCACTGTCGTGCTTTTCATTGTGTTACAACCAGTAATTTAAGTGACTTGCTAAAACGTACAGGGCAAGGACAGTATTTAAGTGAGCCAGGAGATATTTTGCCTTGTATTTAATCTTTTTCTTCTTACAAAGTAGCCCTGCGTGAGGAAGTTTGTGTGAGGAACATTTGTTTTGTGGAAGCTGATTCAGGAGAACTCAATTTTTAATATTCCAAAGGGAAATCTCTCTGGAGTTACGACTACAAGCAGGCAAGCAACAGCTGAATCTAATGTAGAAGTTTAGGACCATATGAAAAGACAGCTACATTAGCGAACTGGACTGCCTGCATGAGTATACTCCCTGGGATTCAACAAAATCTAAATTTTCACTTTATTTCTTTGATTACCATTCACTCACTACTTCAAAATCTCAATTTTAATTCTATACCAATTTTCATTTTTCATTGCCTTTTTCAAAATGTTTAGTACTGTATGTACTTTATACTATATATACTTATAATGGTTTAATCCCTCTGTAACAGATACATTTTGGTTAGAATTCACAATGTTTTTTGAAGATCTGTGCAGGTCATTCGACAAATTCAAGGGAAACTTACAGCACTTTACTTGTTATTGGAACAGATGGATGTGTTTCGCCCATTCATCTTCTTCCATGTCCTTCTAAATTATTTGTCAATTTATCAGACAAACAAGATGGTGAGACTAATTTTTTATGTCATTTAAAGATGATGTTTATGCAATATAATATATTTTGCATCTATTATCTGAACGTCTGTATTTATCAGTAATATCAGTGTGGCTCATAATTTGAGGAAATTGATCAGTCTCATCCATCCCTTGGCCAGGCTGGGCTGCTCCAGGAGGCAGATGATGTGGCAGGGTGAGCAGGCGGAAGTGTGAGCAAAACTGTTTTAGAGGCAGAATGTTCTTGTTTCACAGTATTGCAGATATGCAATCCTGCATTCAAGATGGAAGAAAGGGGCCTAGAATTTCAAAGAGATATGATGCAAAGTGGACAATGAGGGTCATTGCAAAAATTGACATTTCTTTTTTTTTTTTTTAATTTTTGTTTGTCTATCTGTATTGCTGTTGCTTAAGTTTTTGTTTGTTTGTTTGTTTGTTTGTTTGTTTGTTGTTGGGGGTAGGGAGGACAGGGGGGCTTGGGAGGGCTGAGTTGGTTGTTTTAGCTTGGTTGTTCTGTTTGTGTGTCTGCTTCCAAGTGACTTCAGTATATGTCCATCTCAGAAATCTGTTTGTATTATGATCTTTAATGCAAATATGAAAAATATTTACTACAGACACCTTTTCACTGATATTCTGATACTTCACTCAACTAAGGAAACCTCATTATTCTTCAACAGTTCATCTGCAAACTGATTAGTAGAGCAGAAGCCACTAGCAGTAACAAACAATTAAGAGGCCATGGCCACCTGATGGAAACCTCATGGTGTTTTGTTTTGGCCAAGGAAAACCAGTTGATTATTTTCAGAACTTGCATAAATAAACAAATAAATAAATAAAAATGATACAAATAAATAGTAATAATAAGTAAAGAAAAGTAAGAGAAGACCATTCAAGCTGCATGAAAATAAAATCAAGGATTCTCACTACCACTGTTGCTGTATTTGTTTATAAAGCCAAGATCATGGCCTCAACCTACTGTGTAAAATTGCATCACTTGACATGCTGTCTTCCTCTACAGAGGGATTAAAAACAGAAATGAAATCTTAGAATCCATTTGAAAATCAATTTTGCTTTATTTCCCTTAACTTCAATAATATAATGAAACCCAATCTTCAGATAAAAGGATGAGTAACGTGAGCAAACGTGGATTAATAACTGGTATAACTAAGTGATATTATTCTATAGACTTCAAAGGTGTCTGCCTTCTGAATATCACCAGATTTTACAAAAGATCATTCAGATCAACGCTTTAAACGTATGCTATCAAAATAAGCTCAACCAGCTTACAAAAATGACTAGGCATTTTCACTTTCAATAGACACGATTTAAAATGATACCTTTAAAGTAGTGACCAAGCTCGGTGTGGCTTCCATCATTTCTAGCCTCGCTATATTAACTACATCTCAAGAATAAGGATTGCGCTCTTATGGAAAAATTAGGTAGTGAATGTCAGTCTTACTGAGAAGACTAACGGTCATCACTTTATCTAAAAATAGTAAAACATGGATCACACAAATATACGTTTTCTTGTCTGGAAAAAAGCAAGAATTTTCAGAAGGAGCATGAAATCACAAGCAGCATGGATGTTCAGATTTTGTATATTCACAGGCAAAAAAAGAATTCTCATAGAAAATATCCATAGAAAATATGTAATCCTTTATCGCCTTTGGAGAAACTGCATGCATGCAAGAGCAGTTGGTGAATCAGATGCTAGGGGAGTACTGCTTTGTCTTATCCACAAGTCCGTTCTTTCCACTTAAACACAACAACTTCTAAACAGAATTAGGTCATGTTGGAGGAAGATCAAAGAACTGGATTGAGTACCAAAAAACATTCAATGCTGCCAAACTCTTTTAAAACAGCTAAAAGGAAAATATTTGATTTTACTGTACATCAGAAATACTTGAAGGAAAGATATCTTGATACTCTAGGTCATCAAAAGCCCAAAAGGTAAAGCTAAGTTCCAGTGCTACTGATGATACAAAAAATGAAAAATTGTCTTTTGATGCAAATATAAATTACATTACATAAATTACCAAGAAAGATACTGAGCAGGCTCCCACCTAGCATCTGCACTGTAAGCTACACAGTAAAAAGCCAATCAACATCTTCATGCCACTGTCTGGTAAGAAGAATAACCTCCAAAACAACTTCATTGAAAATCTTTTAACTTTCACTAAGATAAACCTTTTATTAAACTGTTTTGAGAGAAAGTGTGTGTGCTCATCCACTAGAAAAAGTGGCTTTTTGCATAAGGGGCTTCTCAAATAAAGCTTATGTACAGTTCAATGAGTGCTTTGAAAATTTAGGCTGTTTAAAATGATTCTGATTTTGTAAGAATCAATTATTATAGAGTCTACACCTCCTGAACAATCGAACTAACATTGTACTCCTAATAAACATCAATGTAATTTGAATCAATACACGTGTTGTACGTTTACACAATCCCAACTCAGCTTTCTGAAACCTTCTTTTGACCTTTCAGATCACAAGAGTATTGCCCTGAGTGCAGGTGTCCAGTTGTGGAAAGGCCTGCCATAATGCTGATGTGTGGTATGAAACTGGGGTGCTAGACACAACTAGTTCCAGTCCACTGCTACTCACTCCTACTGCCCCACAGGACCCATTAGCCAATGAGCAGGCAGCTCAGAGGGAGTGGAGCTCAGAAGAAAGATCCCACAAAAGAGTGGGAACACCTTGTAAGAAGGTCATGGAGAAGGTGCTACGTGCCCCCAGCAACGCTCACCCTGCAGCTCCTGAAGAGCGTATGCTGGATCGGGGAGAGGTGTGAGGAGGAAGGGAAAGCGCAGAGGAGCTACTCTGCAACAGATGAAGGAGTCAGAAACAGAGGGGTGAGGAAGACCTGCTGAGCAGGGAATGGGAAGAATAAATGAAATTTATCTTCCCTAAGTGAAATATGTTTTACTTCTGAGGTAATATTCCCATGGGCTTTCCCCTCTCTCTCTGGCTTTCTGTGGAGGGGGAGTGAGAGAGAGGCTGAGTGAGTGTCTGGTGGCCATAAAATCAACACACCAAATGCACTGTGGCAAAAGCAATATAAAATCAATATACACTGATTAAGTTGACAAGGCACAGTCTCAGCACCTCGATTACTAGGAAGTCAGGTAGATCTTGGTGCATTATACAATAGATGTTCTTACTGATGGTGTCGATCGCCTAAGCAAATTATGCCTTTGAAGAGAAAGTTGTACAGCTGATTCAACGTGTATGTATGAGGTGTGCTTCAACAGTAACGTCTCCTATTTGATTATATTCGTCCACAATATCAGAGGCCGATGCTGGTGGTGTGACAATAGAGGATGTACCTTCTCAACAGTGTTCCACTACAGGTATATTACATACCTGTATATATACATACGTATATACAGGTGTGTTAGTGTTTAGTGTACTTAGCTAACATTTTGACAGTTACCTGCTTTTTTTTCCTTTCCCCCCCCCAAAACTATTGTTATGATTTTCCAGGATCAAAGAACATCTATCACAATTAATTTTCCATAGATCATTTCTTCTTTTTTTCATCATTTTGCGTTCCCTTACTTTCGGGCTCTGAACCTTGCTTCTACAATGCAAAGGGATTCCAGCCACCACATGCATACAGCCAAGACATTTTAGTGTGAACTAGATACTCAGGCATACACAACCTGTAACGCACATGCTACGTGTATCCCAACTCAACTTGCACCCCCTACAGCTGTATCTATCATGGCAGCAGCTCTACCCTGATGAGTGGCCAGGCCTAGCCCAGAGTCACAGCAAGGTTTGCAGAGCAGCACTGAAAAATAAAGCAACAGAACTGAGAAAAGCCTGTCACCGGAAGAAAATATTTTCAACAAAGTCACATGGCAAAAGAAGGTAATGACAGTGCTTTCTAACGGGAGATAAGCGCCATAGCAGGTAACCATACAAGGCCATATGACCATACCTAACAGGTAACCATACATAACCTACAAGAACCATAGCAGCAGGTAACAAAGAAAAATTAGCTCACCCCTTCCAGAAACTAGTAACAACTCAAAAGAAGAGCAAACTCAGAGAGATACTGCTCCCTCTGCTGCTAACACTTAAATAAAAGCACCTTTTCCAATCATTGCTTGCACCTGAGCTCCCTGGGAGAGCCTTGACCTCTCCACTAATGTTCAATCATTGGTTCAGGCTGTGAAGGGATGGAGTGCAGCAGAGTTGCCAGGTCACTGCCTGAACCAAAGAGTGAGTAGGTCAGGGCTCAACTCCTGCTGTTTTGGAAACATGAAGTACAACGTGCATCGCGATGCAGGTACAGTACCTATCAATGATGTGATTGACAGGTGATTGTTGCAAGGTGATTGTTGACAGTCTTCTTATGGTTCTGTTGGAACAGTACTTGATGTTCCTTCTGGAGGCTTCTCTTCTTCAGTTTGGGTTTGGGTTCCCTGGTTCCCAGAATTTCAGCACTCCACCACCTGGTGTCATGACATACCCTCGTAGACACTGAAGCACGCTGAAGTGTTGATGCTCCTACCAGTGGTCCTGTGGACTTCACAGCCTCAAGGGGAGTAGTACAGATGTTTAAAAGGTATGAGGAGTGGTGGGTCTGCCTTCAGTGGGAGGATACAGGCTGCGTTTTTGTCTTGAGTCAAACACCTCCACTTATGCTGGGGCATGTCCTGGCCTTTGGTACAACATCCTTTGTCCTGTATTTACCTTTGAAGGTCAATATTAATTATTCTGCCATACGTCCCCCATTTTGGAACTGCAAGCAGCTTTCGTGTCTTCTCTATGTGAGAAGTTAGTCCAGAACAAGGTTTTAACTCACCCTACAAATCCTGCCATGGGGCTGTTCTGCCAGTCGTACAAAGAAAATTGTCTTTCTGCTCTGCAGAGTACAATGAACTTTTCATCTTCTCACTTAACAGCTGTATCTTTTAAAGAATAAAAGTAAATATAAAATTAGCGAGGATTCAGTAACAGTAGGTCAGCTATAAATACTTGCAAATGGGAAACATACAGCGAGCATCTTTGGAATTATGACATTACAGCATTCTGATTTTAGGAAAGTTACAATTAAGCTCCGTTTCAATACAACCAACTCTATATTACAAACTCAACAAAAACGTACGGAGGAGCAGAAGTCCTGCTCAGTGCACTTAGTGCCTTTTACACGGTTATTCAGATACAGCATGGTCACAGCTCTGGCCCGGTTCGACCTGGATCCTTGACTAAATGGCACAGGGGGACCCATGGACCCACCCCCTGTGATGGTTCTGAACACAAAACAGCGGCAACGAGCTAAGGGAGAAAATTAATTTACTAGATATTATAGCACAGTGTGAGAGAATGCAATATAGCACAATACAATTGGAATTGTAGCCTAGCCTAGCCATGTTTGCCTAAAGATGAACTGTTGCTAGCTAAGCGCATATTGCTAATTCTCACATTTGCTCATTCTGCACTAGGCCATTATTCCTGGACCCCTGCTGTCCTGGGATAGAGGTAAGTTGGAAGAAAAAATGTAGGGGAGCATCACTTGCATTCCTCCTAATCCAAAAGAGGGACAGTTTGACCTCCTGTCAGAGGCCCCTTAAGTTGTTCTTTTGCTGAGGGCCTCTTGGCAGAACAGAATAGTCTATAATACAAAAGTTACCATTTTGGTACTTCTTGAGGATTTCATCTTATCTACTAAGTGTGCATAAATGTGGAATAAGAAGCCACTTTCTTCCCATGGGCTTTCCCCTCTCTCTCTGGTACGGCACAAATAAACGACTTTCCTTTTCCAGCTCGGGTACGAGCATTGTTTTGCAGAACACTAATACGGTCCGAAACACTCTGCAAGTTATACCAGTTCTGTCGTGCCCAATCCATACCTGATAAAGAGGGTCGAGCACCATGTTTTTCTAAAAGATCAAATAATACATCTTCACTTTTCATGGTGGCAATGCTGTCGCTCATTTTTTCAATACAATGAGAGACCTACACTAAGGGAGGAGGAGGTGCAGGTATTCAAAAGCTCAAGTGACTCCTTATCTCCCCAGGGAAACAGACACTTTTCAAATGCTAATGCTCAAAGCACTCTTCCCTTTCTCTGAGGGGAGCACACAAAAGCCCGTTAGTCCAAACCAGATAAGGAGTCTAATTTTAGAGCTGGAGATAGTGTAACACTGTTACTAGTTGATAATTGCTATTTCATTGCATTCCAGGATTGTGTACTAAGCAAAAGAACTGCCTCATAGAAGAGAATGACTTATGAATTAGAATGCAGTAGTGATCTTGTTCTTGGTGTTATTATTGCATATATATACCTGCCTTTGCATTGTTAGTTCTAGAAGATACTGTCTACAGGTATTGCTGACAATTTTCTTCCCCATCACTCTGTATCTCTCATTGTCTTTTTCATAGTTTCCATTGTGTGTTTCCCTTTTCTTGTTCTTCGTTTCTTTTTTCTTTCTTTCTTTCTTTTTTTTTTTTTTAATTTTTGTTTGTCTATCTGTATTGCTGTTGCTTAAGTTTTTGTTTGTTTGTTTGTTTGTTTGTTTGTTTGTTGTTGGGGGTAGGGAGGACAGGGGGGCTTGGGAGGGCTGAGTTGGTTGTTTTAGCTTGGTTGTTCTGTTTGTGTGTCTGCTTCCAAGTGACTTCAGTATATGTCCATCTCAGAAATCTGTTTGTATTATGATCTTTAATGCAAATATGAAAAATATTTACTACAGACACCTTTTCACTGATATTCTGATACTTCACTCAACTAAGGAAACCTCATTATTCTTCAACAGTTCATCTACAAACTGATTAGTAGAGCAGAAGCCACTAGCAGTAACAAACAATTAAGAGGCCATGGCCACCTGATGGAAACCTCATGGTGTTTTGTTTTGGCCAAGGAAAACCAGTTGATTATTTTCAGAACTTGCATAAATAAACAAATAAATAAATAAAAATGATACAAATAAATAGTAATAATAAGTAAAGAAAAGTAAGAGAAGACCATTCAAGCTGCATGAAAATAAAATCAAGGATTCTCACTACCACTGTTGCTGTATTTGTTTATAAAGCCAAGATCATGGCCTCAACCTACTGTGTAAAATTGCATCACTTGACATGCTGTCTTCCTCTACAGAGGGATTAAAAACAGAAATGAAATCTTAGAATCCATTTGAAAATCAATTTTGCTTTATTTCCCTTAACTTCAATAATATAATGAAACCCAATCTTCAGATAAAAGGATGAGTAACATGAGCAAACGTGGATTAATAACTGGTATAACTAAGTGATATTATTCTATAGACTTCAAAGGTGTCTGCCTTCTGAATATCACCAGATTTTACAAAAGATCATTCAGATCAACGCTTTAAACGTATGCTATCAAAATAAGCTCAACCAGCTTACAAAAATGACTAGGCATTTTCACTTTCAATAGACACGATTTAAAATGATACCTTTAAAGTAGTGACCAAGCTCGGTGTGGCTTCCATCATTTCTAGCCTCGCTATATTAACTACATCTCAAGAATAAGGATTGCGCTCTTATGGAAAAATTAGGTAGTGAATGTCAGTCTTACTGAGAAGACTAACGGTCATCACTTTATCTAAAAATAGTAAAACATGGATCACACAAATATACGTTTTCTTGTCTGGAAAAAAGCAAGAATTTTCAGAAGGAGCATGAAATCACAAGCAGCATGGATGTTCAGATTTTGTATATTCACAGGCAAAAAAAGAATTCTCATAGAAAATATCCATAGAAAATATGTAATCCTTTATCGCCTTTGGAGAAACTGCATGCATGCAAGAGCAGTTGGTGAATCAGATGCTAGGGGAGTACTGCTTTGTCTTATCCACAAGTCCGTTCTTTCCACTTAAACACAACAACTTCTAAACAGAATTAGGTCATGTTGGAGGAAGATCAAAGAACTGGATTGAGTACCAAAAAACATTCAATGCTGCCAAACTCTTTTAAAACAGCTAAAAGGAAAATATTTGATTTTACTGTACATCAGAAATACTTGAAGGAAAGATATCTTGATACTCTAGGTCATCAAAAGCCCAAAAGGTAAAGCTAAGTTCCAGTGCTACTGATGATACAAAAAATGAAAAATTGTCTTTTGATGCAAATATAAATTACATTACATAAATTACCAAGAAAGATACTGAGCAGGCTCCCACCTAGCATCTGCACTGTAAGCTACACAGTAAAAAGCCAATCAACATCTTCATGCCACTGTCTGGTAAGAAGAATAACCTCCAAAACAACTTCATTGAAAATCTTTTAACTTTCACTAAGATAAACCTTTTATTAAACTGTTTTGAGAGAAAGTGTGTGTGCTCATCCACTAGAAAAAGTGGCTTTTTGCATAAGGGGCTTCTCAAATAAAGCTTATGTACAGTTCAATGAGTGCTTTGAAAATTTAGGCTGTTTAAAATGATTCTGATTTTGTAAGAATCAATTATTATAGAGTCTACACCTCCTGAACAATCGAACTAACATTGTACTCCTAATAAACATCAATGTAATTTGAATCAATACACGTGTTGTACGTTTACACAATCCCAACTCAGCTTTCTGAAACCTTCTTTTGACCTTTCAGATCACAAGAGTATTGCCCTGAGTGCAGGTGTCCAGTTGTGGAAAGGCCTGCCATAATGCTGATGTGTGGTATGAAACTGGGGTGCTAGACACAACTAGTTCCAGTCCACTGCTACTCACTCCTACTGCCCCACAGGACCCATTAGCCAATGAGCAGGCAGCTCAGAGGGAGTGGAGCTCAGAAGAAAGATCCCACAAAAGAGTGGGAACACCTTGTAAGAAGGTCATGGAGAAGGTGCTACGTGCCCCCAGCAACGCTCACCCTGCAGCTCCTGAAGAGCGTATGCTGGATCGGGGAGAGGTGTGAGGAGGAAGGGAAAGCGCAGAGGAGCTACTCTGCAACAGATGAAGGAGTCAGAAACAGAGGGGTGAGGAAGACCTGCTGAGCAGGGAATGGGAAGAATAAATGAAATTTATCTTCCCTAAGTGAAATATGTTTTACTTCTGAGGTAATATTCCCATGGGCTTTCCCCTCTCTCTCTGGCTTTCTGTGGAGGGGGAGTGAGAGAGAGGCTGAGTGAGTGTCTGGTGGCCATAAAATCAACACACCAAATGCACTGTGGCAAAAGCAATATAAAATCAATATACACTGATTAAGTTGACAAGGCACAGTCTCAGCACCTCAATTACTAGGAAGTCAGGTAGATCTTGGTGCATTATACAATAGATGTTCTTACTGATGGTGTCGATCGCCTAAGCAAATTATGCCTTTGAAGAGAAAGTTGTACAGCTGATTCAACGTGTATGTATGAGGTGTGCTTCAACAGTAACGTCTCCTATTTGATTATATTCGTCCACAATATCAGAGGCCGATGCTGGTGGTGTGACAATAGAGGATGTACCTTCTCAACAGTGTTCCACTACAGGTATATTACATACCTGTATATATACATACGTATATACAGGTGTGTTAGTGTTTAGTGTACTTAGCTAACATTTTGACAGTTACCTGCTTTTTTTTCCTTTCCCCCCCCCCAAAACTATTGTTATGATTTTCCAGGATCAAAGAACATCTATCACAATTAATTTTCCATAGATCATTTCTTCTTTTTTTCATCATTTTGCGTTCCCTTACTTTCGGGCTCTGAACCTTGCTTCTACAATGCAAAGGGATTCCAGCCACCACATGCATACAGCCAAGACATTTTAGTGTGAACTAGATACTCAGGCATACACAACCTGTAACGCACATGCTACGTGTATCCCAACTCAACTTGCACCCCCTACAGCTGTATCTATCATGGCAGCAGCTCTACCCTGATGAGTGGCCAGGCCTAGCCCAGAGTCACAGCAAGGTTTGCAGAGCAGCACTGAAAAATAAAGCAACAGAACTGAGAAAAGCCTGTCACCGGAAGAAAATATTTTCAACAAAGTCACATGGCAAAAGAAGGTAATGACAGTGCTTTCTAACGGGAGATAAGCGCCATAGCAGGTAACCATACAAGGCCATATGACCATACCTAACAGGTAACCATACATAACCTACAAGAACCATAGCAGCAGGTAACAAAGAAAAATTAGCTCACCCCTTCCAGAAACTAGTAACAACTCAAAAGAAGAGCAAACTCAGAGAGATACTGCTCCCTCTGCTGCTAACACTTAAATAAAAGCACCTTTTCCAATCATTGCTTGCACCTGAGCTCCCTGGGAGAGCCTTGACCTCTCCACTAATGTTCAATCATTGGTTCAGGCTGTGAAGGGATGGAGTGCAGCAGAGTTGCCAGGTCACTGCCTGAACCAAAGAGTGAGTAGGTCAGGGCTCAACTCCTGCTGTTTTGGAAACATGAAGTACAACGTGCATCGCGATGCAGGTACAGTACCTATCAATGATGTGATTGACAGGTGATTGTTGCAAGGTGATTGTTGACAGTCTTCTTATGGTTCTGTTGGAACAGTACTTGATGTTCCTTCTGGAGGCTTCTCTTCTTCAGTTTGGGTTTGGGTTCCCTGGTTCCCAGAATTTCAGCACTCCACCACCTGGTGTCATGACATACCCTCGTAGACACTGAAGCACGCTGAAGTGTTGATGCTCCTACCAGTGGTCCTGTGGACTTCACAGCCTCAAGGGGAGTAGTACAGATGTTTAAAAGGTATGAGGAGTGGTGGGTCTGCCTTCAGTGGGAGGATACAGGCTGCGTTTTTGTCTTGAGTCAAACACCTCCACTTATGCTGGGGCATGTCCTGGCCTTTGGTACAACATCCTTTGTCCTGTATTTACCTTTGAAGGTCAATATTAATTATTCTGCCATACGTCCCCCATTTTGGAACTGCAAGCAGCTTTCGTGTCTTCTCTATGTGAGAAGTTAGTCCAGAACAAGGTTTTAACTCACCCTACAAATCCTGCCATGGGGCTGTTCTGCCAGTCGTACAAAGAAAATTGTCTTTCTGCTCTGCAGAGTACAATGAACTTTTCATCTTCTCACTTAACAGCTGTATCTTTTAAAGAATAAAAGTAAATATAAAATTAGCGAGGATTCAGTAACAGTAGGTCAGCTATAAATACTTGCAAATGGGAAACATACAGCGAGCATCTTTGGAATTATGACATTACAGCATTCTGATTTTAGGAAAGTTACAATTAAGCTCCGTTTCAATACAACCAACTCTATATTACAAACTCAACAAAAACGTACGGAGGAGCAGAAGTCCTGCTCAGTGCACTTAGTGCCTTTTACACGGTTATTCAGATACAGCATGGTCACAGCTCTGGCCCGGTTCGACCTGGATCCTTGACTAAATGGCACAGGGGGACCCATGGACCCACCCCCTGTGATGGTTCTGAACACAAAACAGCGGCAACGAGCTAAGGGAGAAAATTAATTTACTAGATATTATAGCACAGTGTGAGAGAATGCAATATAGCACAATACAATTGGAATTGTAGCCTAGCCTAGCCATGTTTGCCTAAAGATGAACTGTTGCTAGCTAAGCGCATATTGCTAATTCTCACATTTGCTCATTCTGCACTAGGCCATTATTCCTGGACCCCTGCTGTCCTGGGATAGAGGTAAGTTGGAAGAAAAAATGTAGGGGAGCATCACTTGCATTCCTCCTAATCCAAAAGAGGGACAGTTTGACCTCCTGTCAGAGGCCCCTTAAGTTGTTCTTTTGCTGAGGGCCTCTTGGCAGAACAGAATAGTCTATAATACAAAAGTTACCATTTTGGTACTTCTTGAGGATTTCATCTTATCTACTAAGTGTGCATAAATGTGGAATAAGAAGCCACTTTCTTCCCATGGGCTTTCCCCTCTCTCTCTGGTACGGCACAAATAAACGACTTTCCTTTTCCAGCTCGGGTACGAGCATTGTTTTGCAGAACACTAATACGGTCCGAAACACTCTGCAAGTTATACCAGTTCTGTCGTGCCCAATCCATACCTGATAAAGAGGGTCGAGCACCATGTTTTTCTAAAAGATCAAATAATACATCTTCACTTTTCATGGTGGCAATGCTGTCGCTCATTTTTTCAATACAATGAGAGACCTACACTAAGGGAGGAGGAGGTGCAGGTATTCAAAAGCTCAAGTGACTCCTTATCTCCCCAGGGAAACAGACACTTTTCAAATGCTAATGCTCAAAGCACTCTTCCCTTTCTCTGAGGGGAGCACACAAAAGCCCGTTAGTCCAAACCAGATAAGGAGTCTAATTTTAGAGCTGGAGATAGTGTAACACTGTTACTAGTTGATACTTGCTATTTCATTGCATTCCAGGATTGTGTACTAAGCAAAAGAACTGCCTCATAGAAGAGAATGACTTATGAATTAGAATGCAGTAGTGATCTTGTTCTTGGTGTTATTATTGCATATATATACCTGCCTTTGCATTGTTAGTTCTAGAAGATACTGTCTACAGGTATTGCTGACAATTTTCTTCCCCATCACTCTGTATCTCTCATTGTCTTTTTCATAGTTTCCATTGTGTGTTTCCCTTTTCTTGTTCTTCGTTTCTTTTTTCTTTCTTTCTTTCTTTTTTTTTTTTTTTAATTTTTGTTTGTCTATCTGTATTGCTGTTGCTTAAGTTTTTGTTTGTTTGTTTGTTTGTTTGTTTGTTTGTTGTTGGGGGTAGGGAGGACAGGGGGGCTTGGGAGGGCTGAGTTGGTTGTTTTAGCTTGGTTGTTCTGTTTGTGTGTCTGCTTCCAAGTGACTTCAGTATATGTCCATCTCAGAAATCTGTTTGTATTATGATCTTTAATGCAAATATGAAAAATATTTACTACAGACACCTTTTCACTGATATTCTGATACTTCACTCAACTAAGGAAACCTCATTATTCTTCAACAGTTCATCTACAAACTGATTAGTAGAGCAGAAGCCACTAGCAGTAACAAACAATTAAGAGGCCATGGCCACCTGATGGAAACCTCATGGTGTTTTGTTTTGGCCAAGGAAAACCAGTTGATTATTTTCAGAACTTGCATAAATAAACAAATAAATAAATAAAAATGATACAAATAAATAGTAATAATAAGTAAAGAAAAGTAAGAGAAGACCATTCAAGCTGCATGAAAATAAAATCAAGGATTCTCACTACCACTGTTGCTGTATTTGTTTATAAAGCCAAGATCATGGCCTCAACCTACTGTGTAAAATTGCATCACTTGACATGCTGTCTTCCTCTACAGAGGGATTAAAAACAGAAATGAAATCTTAGAATCCATTTGAAAATCAATTTTGCTTTATTTCCCTTAACTTCAATAATATAATGAAACCCAATCTTCAGATAAAAGGATGAGTAACATGAGCAAACGTGGATTAATAACTGGTATAACTAAGTGATATTATTCTATAGACTTCAAAGGTGTCTGCCTTCTGAATATCACCAGATTTTACAAAAGATCATTCAGATCAACGCTTTAAACGTATGCTATCAAAATAAGCTCAACCAGCTTACAAAAATGACTAGGCATTTTCACTTTCAATAGACACGATTTAAAATGATACCTTTAAAGTAGTGACCAAGCTCGGTGTGGCTTCCATCATTTCTAGCCTCGCTATATTAACTACATCTCAAGAATAAGGATTGCGCTCTTATGGAAAAATTAGGTAGTGAATGTCAGTCTTACTGAGAAGACTAACGGTCATCACTTTATCTAAAAATAGTAAAACATGGATCACACAAATATACGTTTTCTTGTCTGGAAAAAAGCAAGAATTTTCAGAAGGAGCATGAAATCACAAGCAGCATGGATGTTCAGATTTTGTATATTCACAGGCAAAAAAAGAATTCTCATAGAAAATATCCATAGAAAATATGTAATCCTTTATCGCCTTTGGAGAAACTGCATGCATGCAAGAGCAGTTGGTGAATCAGATGCTAGGGGAGTACTGCTTTGTCTTATCCACAAGTCCGTTCTTTCCACTTAAACACAACAACTTCTAAACAGAATTAGGTCATGTTGGAGGAAGATCAAAGAACTGGATTGAGTACCAAAAAACATTCAATGCTGCCAAACTCTTTTAAAACAGCTAAAAGGAAAATATTTGATTTTACTGTACATCAGAAATACTTGAAGGAAAGATATCTTGATACTCTAGGTCATCAAAAGCCCAAAAGGTAAAGCTAAGTTCCAGTGCTACTGATGATACAAAAAATGAAAAATTGTCTTTTGATGCAAATATAAATTACATTACATAAATTACCAAGAAAGATACTGAGCAGGCTCCCACCTAGCATCTGCACTGTAAGCTACACAGTAAAAAGCCAATCAACATCTTCATGCCACTGTCTGGTAAGAAGAATAACCTCCAAAACAACTTCATTGAAAATCTTTTAACTTTCACTAAGATAAACCTTTTATTAAACTGTTTTGAGAGAAAGTGTGTGTGCTCATCCACTAGAAAAAGTGGCTTTTTGCATAAGGGGCTTCTCAAATAAAGCTTATGTACAGTTCAATGAGTGCTTTGAAAATTTAGGCTGTTTAAAATGATTCTGATTTTGTAAGAATCAATTATTATAGAGTCTACACCTCCTGAACAATCGAACTAACATTGTACTCCTAATAAACATCAATGTAATTTGAATCAATACACGTGTTGTACGTTTACACAATCCCAACTCAGCTTTCTGAAACCTTCTTTTGACCTTTCAGATCACAAGAGTATTGCCCTGAGTGCAGGTGTCCAGTTGTGGAAAGGCCTGCCATAATGCTGATGTGTGGTATGAAACTGGGGTGCTAGACACAACTAGTTCCAGTCCACTGCTACTCACTCCTACTGCCCCACAGGACCCATTAGCCAATGAGCAGGCAGCTCAGAGGGAGTGGAGCTCAGAAGAAAGATCCCACAAAAGAGTGGGAACACCTTGTAAGAAGGTCATGGAGAAGGTGCTACGTGCCCCCAGCAACGCTCACCCTGCAGCTCCTGAAGAGCGTATGCTGGATCGGGGAGAGGTGTGAGGAGGAAGGGAAAGCGCAGAGGAGCTACTCTGCAACAGATGAAGGAGTCAGAAACGGAGGGGTGAGGAAGACCTGCTGAGCAGGGAATGGGAAGAATAAATGAAATTTATCTTCCCTAAGTGAAATATGTTTTACTTCTGAGGTAATATTCCCATGGGCTTTCCCCTCTCTCTCTGGCTTTCTGTGGAGGGGGAGTGAGAGAGAGGCTGAGTGAGTGTCTGGTGGCCATAAAATCAACACACCAAATGCACTGTGGCAAAAGCAATATAAAATCAATATACACTGATTAAGTTGACAAGGCACAGTCTCAGCACCTCGATTACTAGGAAGTCAGGTAGATCTTGGTGCATTATACAATAGATGTTCTTACTGATGGTGTCGATCGCCTAAGCAAATTATGCCTTTGAAGAGAAAGTTGTACAGCTGATTCAACGTGTATGTATGAGGTGTGCTTCAACAGTAACGTCTCCTATTTGATTATATTCGTCCACAATATCAGAGGCCGATGCTGGTGGTGTGACAATAGAGGATGTACCTTCTCAACAGTGTTCCACTACAGGTATATTACATACCTGTATATATACATACGTATATACAGGTGTGTTAGTGTTTAGTGTACTTAGCTAACATTTTGACAGTTACCTGCTTTTTTTTCCTTTCCCCCCCCCAAAACTATTGTTATGATTTTCCAGGATCAAAGAACATCTATCACAATTAATTTTCCATAGATCATTTCTTCTTTTTTTCATCATTTTGCGTTCCCTTACTTTCGGGCTCTGAACCTTGCTTCTACAATGCAAAGGGATTCCAGCCACCACATGCATACAGCCAAGACATTTTAGTGTGAACTAGATACTCAGGCATACACAACCTGTAACGCACATGCTACGTGTATCCCAACTCAACTTGCACCCCCTACAGCTGTATCTATCATGGCAGCAGCTCTACCCTGATGAGTGGCCAGGCCTAGCCCAGAGTCACAGCAAGGTTTGCAGAGCAGCACTGAAAAATAAAGCAACAGAACTGAGAAAAGCCTGTCACCGGAAGAAAATATTTTCAACAAAGTCACATGGCAAAAGAAGGTAATGACAGTGCTTTCTAACGGGAGATAAGCGCCATAGCAGGTAACCATACAAGGCCATATGACCATACCTAACAGGTAACCATACATAACCTACAAGAACCATAGCAGCAGGTAACAAAGAAAAATTAGCTCACCCCTTCCAGAAACTAGTAACAACTCAAAAGAAGAGCAAACTCAGAGAGATACTGCTCCCTCTGCTGCTAACACTTAAATAAAAGCACCTTTTCCAATCATTGCTTGCACCTGAGCTCCCTGGGAGAGCCTTGACCTCTCCACTAATGTTCAATCATTGGTTCAGGCTGTGAAGGGATGGAGTGCAGCAGAGTTGCCAGGTCACTGCCTGAACCAAAGAGTGAGTAGGTCAGGGCTCAACTCCTGCTGTTTTGGAAACATGAAGTACAACGTGCATCGCGATGCAGGTACAGTACCTATCAATGATGTGATTGACAGGTGATTGTTGCAAGGTGATTGTTGACAGTCTTCTTATGGTTCTGTTGGAACAGTACTTGATGTTCCTTCTGGAGGCTTCTCTTCTTCAGTTTGGGTTTGGGTTCCCTGGTTCCCAGAATTTCAGCACTCCACCACCTGGTGTCATGACATACCCTCGTAGACACTGAAGCACGCTGAAGTGTTGATGCTCCTACCAGTGGTCCTGTGGACTTCACAGCCTCAAGGGGAGTAGTACAGATGTTTAAAAGGTATGAGGAGTGGTGGGTCTGCCTTCAGTGGGAGGATACAGGCTGCGTTTTTGTCTTGAGTCAAACACCTCCACTTATGCTGGGGCATGTCCTGGCCTTTGGTACAACATCCTTTGTCCTGTATTTACCTTTGAAGGTCAATATTAATTATTCTGCCATACGTCCCCCATTTTGGAACTGCAAGCAGCTTTCGTGTCTTCTCTATGTGAGAAGTTAGTCCAGAACAAGGTTTTAACTCACCCTACAAATCCTGCCATGGGGCTGTTCTGCCAGTCGTACAAAGAAAATTGTCTTTCTGCTCTGCAGAGTACAATGAACTTTTCATCTTCTCACTTAACAGCTGTATCTTTTAAAGAATAAAAGTAAATATAAAATTAGCGAGGATTCAGTAACAGTAGGTCAGCTATAAATACTTGCAAATGGGAAACATACAGCGAGCATCTTTGGAATTATGACATTACAGCATTCTGATTTTAGGAAAGTTACAATTAAGCTCCGTTTCAATACAACCAACTCTATATTACAAACTCAACAAAAACGTACGGAGGAGCAGAAGTCCTGCTCAGTGCACTTAGTGCCTTTTACACGGTTATTCAGATACAGCATGGTCACAGCTCTGGCCCGGTTCGACCTGGATCCTTGACTAAATGGCACAGGGGGACCCATGGACCCACCCCCTGTGATGGTTCTGAACACAAAACAGCGGCAACGAGCTAAGGGAGAAAATTAATTTACTAGATATTATAGCACAGTGTGAGAGAATGCAATATAGCACAATACAATTGGAATTGTAGCCTAGCCTAGCCATGTTTGCCTAAAGATGAACTGTTGCTAGCTAAGCGCATATTGCTAATTCTCACATTTGCTCATTCTGCACTAGGCCATTATTCCTGGACCCCTGCTGTCCTGGGATAGAGGTAAGTTGGAAGAAAAAATGTAGGGGAGCATCACTTGCATTCCTCCTAATCCAAAAGAGGGACAGTTTGACCTCCTGTCAGAGGCCCCTTAAGTTGTTCTTTTGCTGAGGGCCTCTTGGCAGAACAGAATAGTCTATAATACAAAAGTTACCATTTTGGTACTTCTTGAGCATTTCATCTTATCTACTAAGTGTGCATAAATGTGGAATAAGAAGCCACTTTCTTCCCATGGGCTTTCCCCTCTCTCTCTGGTACGGCACAAATAAACGACTTTCCTTTTCCAGCTCGGGTACGAGCATTGTTTTGCAGAACACTAATACGGTCCGAAACACTCTGCAAGTTATACCAGTTCTGTCGTGCCCAATCCATACCTGATAAAGAGGGTCGAGCACCATGTGTTTCTAAAAGATCAAATAATACATCTTCACTTTTCATGGTGGCAATGCTGTCGCTCATTTTTTCAATACAATGAGAGACCTACACTAAGGGAGGAGAAGGTGCAGGTATTCAAAAGCTCAAGTGACTCCTTATCTCCCCAGGGAAACAGACACTTTTCAAATGCTAATGCTCAAAGCACTCTTCCCTTTCTCTGAGGGGAGCACACAAAAGCCCGTTAGTCCAAACCAGATAAGGAGTCTAATTTTAGAGCTGGAGATAGTGTAACACTGTTACTAGTTGATACTTGCTATTTCATTGCATTCCAGGATTGTGTACTAAGCAAAAGAACTGCCTCATAGAAGAGAATGACTTATGAATTAGAATGCAGTAGTGATCTTGTTCTTGGTGTTATTATTGCATATATATACCTGCCTTTGCATTGTTAGTTCTAGAAGATACTGTCTACAGGTATTGCTGACAATTTTCTTCCCCATCACTCTGTATCTCTCATTGTCTTTTTCATAGTTTCCATTGTGTGTTTCCCTTTTCTTGTTCTTCGTTTCTTTTTTCTTTCTTTCTTTCTTTTTTTTTTTTTTAATTTTTGTTTGTCTATCTGTATTGCTGTTGCTTAAGTTTTTGTTTGTTTGTTTGTGTGTTTGTTTGTTTGTTGTTGGGGGTAGGGAGGACAGGGGGGCTTGGGAGGGCTGAGTTGGTTGTTTTAGCTTGGTTGTTCTGTTTGTGTGTCTGCTTCCAAGTGACTTCAGTATATGTCCATCTCAGAAATCTGTTTGTATTATGATCTTTAATGCAAATATGAAAAATATTTACTACAGACACCTTTTCACTGATATTCTGATACTTCACTCAACTAAGGAAACCTCATTATTCTTCAACAGTTCATCTACAAACTGATTAGTAGAGCAGAAGCCACTAGCAGTAACAAACAATTAAGAGGCCATGGCCACCTGATGGAAACCTCATGGTGTTTTGTTTTGGCCAAGGAAAACCAGTTGATTATTTTCAGAACTTGCATAAATAAACAAATAAATAAATAAAAATGATACAAATAAATAGTAATAATAAGTAAAGAAAAGTAAGAGAAGACCATTCAAGCTGCATGAAAATAAAATCAAGGATTCTCACTACCACTGTTGCTGTATTTGTTTATAAAGCCAAGATCATGGCCTCAACCTACTGTGTAAAATTGCATCACTTGACATGCTGTCTTCCTCTACAGAGGGATTAAAAACAGAAATGAAATCTTAGAATCCATTTGAAAATCAATTTTGCTTTATTTCCCTTAACTTCAATAATATAATGAAACCCAATCTTCAGATAAAAGGATGAGTAACATGAGCAAACGTGGATTAATAACTGGTATAACTAAGTGATATTATTCTATAGACTTCAAAGGTGTCTGCCTTCTGAATATCACCAGATTTTACAAAAGATCATTCAGATCAACGCTTTAAACGTATGCTATCAAAATAAGCTCAACCAGCTTACAAAAATGACTAGGCATTTTCACTTTCAATAGACACGATTTAAAATGATACCTTTAAAGTAGTGACCAAGCTCGGTGTGGCTTCCATCATTTCTAGCCTCGCTATATTAACTACATCTCAAGAATAAGGATTGCGCTCTTATGGAAAAATTAGGTAGTGAATGTCAGTCTTACTGAGAAGACTAACGGTCATCACTTTATCTAAAAATAGTAAAACATGGATCACACAAATATACGTTTTCTTGTCTGGAAAAAAGCAAGAATTTTCAGAAGGAGCATGAAATCACAAGCAGCATGGATGTTCAGATTTTGTATATTCACAGGCAAAAAAAGAATTCTCATAGAAAATATCCATAGAAAATATGTAATCCTTTATCGCCTTTGGAGAAACTGCATGCATGCAAGAGCAGTTGGTGAATCAGATGCTAGGGGAGTACTGCTTTGTCTTATCCACAAGTCCGTTCTTTCCACTTAAACACAACAACTTCTAAACAGAATTAGGTCATGTTGGAGGAAGATCAAAGAACTGGATTGAGTACCAAAAAACATTCAATGCTGCCAAACTCTTTTAAAACAGCTAAAAGGAAAATATTTGATTTTACTGTACATCAGAAATACTTGAAGGAAAGATATCTTGATACTCTAGGTCATCAAAAGCCCAAAAGGTAAAGCTAAGTTCCAGTGCTACTGATGATACAAAAAATGAAAAATTGTCTTTTGATGCAAATATAAATTACATTACATAAATTACCAAGAAAGATACTGAGCAGGCTCCCACCTAGCATCTGCACTGTAAGCTACACAGTAAAAAGCCAATCAACATCTTCATGCCACTGTCTGGTAAGAAGAATAACCTCCAAAACAACTTCATTGAAAATCTTTTAACTTTCACTAAGATAAACCTTTTATTAAACTGTTTTGAGAGAAAGTGTGTGTGCTCATCCACTAGAAAAAGTGGCTTTTTGCATAAGGGGCTTCTCAAATAAAGCTTATGTACAGTTCAATGAGTGCTTTGAAAATTTAGGCTGTTTAAAATGATTCTGATTTTGTAAGAATCAATTATTATAGAGTCTACACCTCCTGAACAATCGAACTAACATTGTACTCCTAATAAACATCAATGTAATTTGAATCAATACACGTGTTGTACGTTTACACAATCCCAACTCAGCTTTCTGAAACCTTCTTTTGACCTTTCAGATCACAAGAGTATTGCCCTGAGTGCAGGTGTCCAGTTGTGGAAAGGCCTGCCATAATGCTGATGTGTGGTATGAAACTGGGGTGCTAGACACAACTAGTTCCAGTCCACTGCTACTCACTCCTACTGCCCCACAGGACCCATTAGCCAATGAGCAGGCAGCTCAGAGGGAGTGGAGCTCAGAAGAAAGATCCCACAAAAGAGTGGGAACACCTTGTAAGAAGGTCATGGAGAAGGTGCTACGTGCCCCCAGCAACGCTCACCCTGCAGCTCCTGAAGAGCGTATGCTGGATCGGGGAGAGGTGTGAGGAGGAAGGGAAAGCGCAGAGGAGCTACTCTGCAACAGATGAAGGAGTCAGAAACAGAGGGGTGAGGAAGACCTGCTGAGCAGGGAATGGGAAGAATAAATGAAATTTATCTTCCCTAAGTGAAATATGTTTTACTTCTGAGGTAATATTCCCATGGGCTTTCCCCTCTCTCTCTGGCTTTCTGTGGAGGGGGAGTGAGAGAGAGGCTGAGTGAGTGTCTGGTGGCCATAAAATCAACACACCAAATGCACTGTGGCAAAAGCAATATAAAATCAATATACACTGATTAAGTTGACAAGGCACAGTCTCAGCACCTCGATTACTAGGAAGTCAGGTAGATCTTGGTGCATTATACAATAGATGTTCTTACTGATGGTGTCGATCGCCTAAGCAAATTATGCCTTTGAAGAGAAAGTTGTACAGCTGATTCAACGTGTATGTATGAGGTGTGCTTCAACAGTAACGTCTCCTATTTGATTATATTCGTCCACAATATCAGAGGCCGATGCTGGTGGTGTGACAATAGAGGATGTACCTTCTCAACAGTGTTCCACTACAGGTATATTACATACCTGTATATATACATACGTATATACAGGTGTGTTAGTGTTTAGTGTACTTAGCTAACATTTTGACAGTTACCTGCTTTTTTTTCCTTTCCCCCCCCCAAAACTATTGTTATGATTTTCCAGGATCAAAGAACATCTATCACAATTAATTTTCCATAGATCATTTCTTCTTTTTTTCATCATTTTGCGTTCCCTTACTTTCGGGCTCTGAACCTTGCTTCTACAATGCAAAGGGATTCCAGCCACCACATGCATACAGCCAAGACATTTTAGTGTGAACTAGATACTCAGGCATACACAACCTGTAACGCACATGCTACGTGTATCCCAACTCAACTTGCACCCCCTACAGCTGTATCTATCATGGCAGCAGCTCTACCCTGATGAGTGGCCAGGCCTAGCCCAGAGTCACAGCAAGGTTTGCAGAGCAGCACTGAAAAATAAAGCAACAGAACTGAGAAAAGCCTGTCACCGGAAGAAAATATTTTCAACAAAGTCACATGGCAAAAGAAGGTAATGACAGTGCTTTCTAACGGGAGATAAGCGCCATAGCAGGTAACCATACAAGGCCATATGACCATACCTAACAGGTAACCATACATAACCTACAAGAACCATAGCAGCAGGTAACAAAGAAAAATTAGCTCACCCCTTCCAGAAACTAGTAACAACTCAAAAGAAGAGCAAACTCAGAGAGATACTGCTCCCTCTGCTGCTAACACTTAAATAAAAGCACCTTTTCCAATCATTGCTTGCACCTGAGCTCCCTGGGAGAGCCTTGACCTCTCCACTAATGTTCAATCATTGGTTCAGGCTGTGAAGGGATGGAGTGCAGCAGAGTTGCCAGGTCACTGCCTGAACCAAAGAGTGAGTAGGTCAGGGCTCAACTCCTGCTGTTTTGGAAACATGAAGTACAACGTGCATCGCGATGCAGGTACAGTACCTATCAATGATGTGATTGACAGGTGATTGTTGCAAGGTGATTGTTGACAGTCTTCTTATGGTTCTGTTGGAACAGTACTTGATGTTCCTTCTGGAGGCTTCTCTTCTTCAGTTTGGGTTTGGGTTCCCTGGTTCCCAGAATTTCAGCACTCCACCACCTGGTGTCATGACATACCCTCGTAGACACTGAAGCACGCTGAAGTGTTGATGCTCCTACCAGTGGTCCTGTGGACTTCACAGCCTCAAGGGGAGTAGTACAGATGTTTAAAAGGTATGAGGAGTGGTGGGTCTGCCTTCAGTGGGAGGATACAGGCTGCGTTTTTGTCTTGAGTCAAACACCTCCACTTATGCTGGGGCATGTCCTGGCCTTTGGTACAACATCCTTTGTCCTGTATTTACCTTTGAAGGTCAATATTAATTATTCTGCCATACGTCCCCCATTTTGGAACTGCAAGCAGCTTTCGTGTCTTCTCTATGTGAGAAGTTAGTCCAGAACAAGGTTTTAACTCACCCTACAAATCCTGCCATGGGGCTGTTCTGCCAGTCGTACAAAGAAAATTGTCTTTCTGCTCTGCAGAGTACAATGAACTTTTCATCTTCTCACTTAACAGCTGTATCTTTTAAAGAATAAAAGTAAATATAAAATTAGCGAGGATTCAGTAACAGTAGGTCAGCTATAAATACTTGCAAATGGGAAACATACAGCGAGCATCTTTGGAATTATGACATTACAGCATTCTGATTTTAGGAAAGTTACAATTAAGCTCCGTTTCAATACAACCAACTCTATATTACAAACTCAACAAAAACGTACGGAGGAGCAGAAGTCCTGCTCAGTGCACTTAGTGCCTTTTACACGGTTATTCAGATACAGCATGGTCACAGCTCTGGCCCGGTTCGACCTGGATCCTTGACTAAATGGCACAGGGGGACCCATGGACCCACCCCCTGTGATGGTTCTGAACACAAAACAGCGGCAACGAGCTAAGGAAGAAAATTAATTTACTAGATATTATAGCACAGTGTGAGAGAATGCAATATAGCACAATACAATTGGAATTGTAGCCTAGCCTAGCCATGTTTGCCTAAAGATGAACTGTTGCTAGCTAAGCGCATATTGCTAATTCTCACATTTGCTCATTCTGCACTAGGCCATTATTCCTGGACCCCTGCTGTCCTGGGATAGAGGTAAGTTGGAAGAAAAAATGTAGGGGAGCATCACTTGCATTCCTCCTAATCCAAAAGAGGGACAGTTTGACCTCCTGTCAGAGGCCCCTTAAGTTGTTCTTTTGCTGAGGGCCTCTTGGCAGAACAGAATAGTCTATAATACAAAAGTTACCATTTTGGTACTTCTTGAGCATTTCATCTTATCTACTAAGTGTGCATAAATGTGGAATAAGAAGCCACTTTCTTCCCATGGGCTTTCCCCTCTCTCTCTGGTACGGCACAAATAAACGACTTTCCTTTTCCAGCTCGGGTACGAGCATTGTTTTGCAGAACACTAATACGGTCCGAAACACTCTGCAAGTTATACCAGTTCTGTCGTGCCCAATCCATACCTGATAAAGAGGGTCGAGCACCATGTGTTTCTAAAAGATCAAATAATACATCTTCACTTTTCATGGTGGCAATGCTGTCGCTCATTTTTTCAATACAATGAGAGACCTACACTAAGGGAGGAGAAGGTGCAGGTATTCAAAAGCTCAAGTGACTCCTTATCTCCCCAGGGAAACAGACACTTTTCAAATGCTAATGCTCAAAGCACTCTTCCCTTTCTCTGAGGGGAGCACACAAAAGCCCGTTAGTCCAAACCAGATAAGGAGTCTAATTTTAGAGCTGGAGATAGTGTAACACTGTTACTAGTTGATACTTGCTATTTCATTGCATTCCAGGATTGTGTACTAAGCAAAAGAACTGCCTCATAGAAGAGAATGACTTATGAATTAGAATGCAGTAGTGATCTTGTTCTTGGTGTTATTATTGCATATATATACCTGCCTTTGCATTGTTAGTTCTAGAAGATACTGTCTACAGGTATTGCTGACAATTTTCTTCCCCATCACTCTGTATCTCTCATTGTCTTTTTCATAGTTTCCATTGTGTGTTTCCCTTTTCTTGTTCTTCGTTTCTTTTTTCTTTCTTTCTTTCTTTTTTTTTTTTTTAATTTTTGTTTGTCTATCTGTATTGCTGTTGCTTAAGTTTTTGTTTGTTTGTTTGTGTGTTTGTTTGTTTGTTGTTGGGGGTAGGGAGGACAGGGGGGCTTGGGAGGGCTGAGTTGGTTGTTTTAGCTTGGTTGTTCTGTTTGTGTGTCTGCTTCCAAGTGACTTCAGTATATGTCCATCTCAGAAATCTGTTTGTATTATGATCTTTAATGCAAATATGAAAAATATTTACTACAGACACCTTTTCACTGATATTCTGATACTTCACTCAACTAAGGAAACCTCATTATTCTTCAACAGTTCATCTACAAACTGATTAGTAGAGCAGAAGCCACTAGCAGTAACAAACAATTAAGAGGCCATGGCCACCTGATGGAAACCTCATGGTGTTTTGTTTTGGCCAAGGAAAACCAGTTGATTATTTTCAGAACTTGCATAAATAAACAAATAAATAAATAAAAATGATACAAATAAATAGTAATAATAAGTAAAGAAAAGTAAGAGAAGACCATTCAAGCTGCATGAAAATAAAATCAAGGATTCTCACTACCACTGTTGCTGTATTTGTTTATAAAGCCAAGATCATGGCCTCAACCTACTGTGTAAAATTGCATCACTTGACATGCTGTCTTCCTCTACAGAGGGATTAAAAACAGAAATGAAATCTTAGAATCCATTTGAAAATCAATTTTGCTTTATTTCCCTTAACTTCAATAATATAATGAAACCCAATCTTCAGATAAAAGGATGAGTAACATGAGCAAACGTGGATTAATAACTGGTATAACTAAGTGATATTATTCTATAGACTTCAAAGGTGTCTGCCTTCTGAATATCACCAGATTTTACAAAAGATCATTCAGATCAACGCTTTAAACGTATGCTATCAAAATAAGCTCAACCAGCTTACAAAAATGACTAGGCATTTTCACTTTCAATAGACACGATTTAAAATGATACCTTTAAAGTAGTGACCAAGCTCGGTGTGGCTTCCATCATTTCTAGCCTCGCTATATTAACTACATCTCAAGAATAAGGATTGCGCTCTTATGGAAAAATTAGGTAGTGAATGTCAGTCTTACTGAGAAGACTAACGGTCATCACTTTATCTAAAAATAGTAAAACATGGATCACACAAATATACGTTTTCTTGTCTGGAAAAAAGCAAGAATTTTCAGAAGGAGCATGAAATCACAAGCAGCATGGATGTTCAGATTTTGTATATTCACAGGCAAAAAAAGAATTCTCATAGAAAATATCCATAGAAAATATGTAATCCTTTATCGCCTTTGGAGAAACTGCATGCATGCAAGAGCAGTTGGTGAATCAGATGCTAGGGGAGTACTGCTTTGTCTTATCCACAAGTCCGTTCTTTCCACTTAAACACAACAACTTCTAAACAGAATTAGGTCATGTTGGAGGAAGATCAAAGAACTGGATTGAGTACCAAAAAACATTCAATGCTGCCAAACTCTTTTAAAACAGCTAAAAGGAAAATATTTGATTTTACTGTACATCAGAAATACTTGAAGGAAAGATATCTTGATACTCTAGGTCATCAAAAGCCCAAAAGGTAAAGCTAAGTTCCAGTGCTACTGATGATACAAAAAATGAAAAATTGTCTTTTGATGCAAATATAAATTACATTACATAAATTACCAAGAAAGATACTGAGCAGGCTCCCACCTAGCATCTGCACTGTAAGCTACACAGTAAAAAGCCAATCAACATCTTCATGCCACTGTCTGGTAAGAAGAATAACCTCCAAAACAACTTCATTGAAAATCTTTTAACTTTCACTAAGATAAACCTTTTATTAAACTGTTTTGAGAGAAAGTGTGTGTGCTCATCCACTAGAAAAAGTGGCTTTTTGCATAAGGGGCTTCTCAAATAAAGCTTATGTACAGTTCAATGAGTGCTTTGAAAATTTAGGCTGTTTAAAATGATTCTGATTTTGTAAGAATCAATTATTATAGAGTCTACACCTCCTGAACAATCGAACTAACATTGTACTCCTAATAAACATCAATGTAATTTGAATCAATACACGTGTTGTACGTTTACACAATCCCAACTCAGCTTTCTGAAACCTTCTTTTGACCTTTCAGATCACAAGAGTATTGCCCTGAGTGCAGGTGTCCAGTTGTGGAAAGGCCTGCCATAATGCTGATGTGTGGTATGAAACTGGGGTGCTAGACACAACTAGTTCCAGTCCACTGCTACTCACTCCTACTGCCCCACAGGACCCATTAGCCAATGAGCAGGCAGCTCAGAGGGAGTGGAGCTCAGAAGAAAGATCCCACAAAAGAGTGGGAACACCTTGTAAGAAGGTCATGGAGAAGGTGCTACGTGCCCCCAGCAACGCTCACCCTGCAGCTCCTGAAGAGCGTATGCTGGATCGGGGAGAGGTGTGAGGAGGAAGGGAAAGCGCAGAGGAGCTACTCTGCAACAGATGAAGGAGTCAGAAACAGAGGGGTGAGGAAGACCTGCTGAGCAGGGAATGGGAAGAATAAATGAAATTTATCTTCCCTAAGTGAAATATGTTTTACTTCTGAGGTAATATTCCCATGGGCTTTCCCCTCTCTCTCTGGCTTTCTGTGGAGGGGGAGTGAGAGAGAGGCTGAGTGAGTGTCTGGTGGCCATAAAATCAACACACCAAATGCACTGTGGCAAAAGCAATATAAAATCAATATACACTGATTAAGTTGACAAGGCACAGTCTCAGCACCTCGATTACTAGGAAGTCAGGTAGATCTTGGTGCATTATACAATAGATGTTCTTACTGATGGTGTCGATCGCCTAAGCAAATTATGCCTTTGAAGAGAAAGTTGTACAGCTGATTCAACGTGTATGTATGAGGTGTGCTTCAACAGTAACGTCTCCTATTTGATTATATTCGTCCACAATATCAGAGGCCGATGCTGGTGGTGTGACAATAGAGGATGTACCTTCTCAACAGTGTTCCACTACAGGTATATTACATACCTGTATATATACATACGTATATACAGGTGTGTTAGTGTTTAGTGTACTTAGCTAACATTTTGACAGTTACCTGCTTTTTTTTCCTTTCCCCCCCCCAAAACTATTGTTATGATTTTCCAGGATCAAAGAACATCTATCACAATTAATTTTCCATAGATCATTTCTTCTTTTTTTCATCATTTTGCGTTCCCTTACTTTCGGGCTCTGAACCTTGCTTCTACAATGCAAAGGGATTCCAGCCACCACATGCATACAGCCAAGACATTTTAGTGTGAACTAGATACTCAGGCATACACAACCTGTAACGCACATGCTACGTGTATCCCAACTCAACTTGCACCCCCTACAGCTGTATCTATCATGGCAGCAGCTCTACCTTGATGAGTGGCCAGGCCTAGCCCAGAGTCACAGCAAGGTTTGCAGAGCAGCACTGAAAAATAAAGCAACAGAACTGAGAAAAGCCTGTCACCGGAAGAAAATTTTTGGTCTTGCTTTGGAGCAAATTCTTTGGTCTTGCTACTCTGCTATCACTGTCGTGCTTTTCATTGTGTTACAACCAGTAATTTAAGTGACTTGCTAAAACGTACAGGGCAAGGACAGTATTTAAGTGAGCCAGGAGATATTTTGCCTTGTATTTAATCTTTTTCTTCTTACAAAGTAGCCCTGCGTGAGGAAGTTTGTGTGAGGAACATTTGTTTTGTGGAAGCTGATTCAGGAGAACTCAATTTTTAATATTCCAAAGGGAAATCTCTCTGGAGTTACGACTACAAGCAGGCAAGCAACAACTGAATCTAATGTAGAAGTTTAGGACCATATGAAAAGACAGCTACATTAGCGAACTGGACTGCCTGCATGAGTATACTCCCTGGGATTCAACAAAATCTAAATTTTCACTTTATTTCTTTGATTACCATTCACTCACTACTTCAAAATCTCAATTTTAATTCTATACCAATTTTCATTTTTCATTGCCTTTTTCAAAATGTTTAGTACTGTATGTACTTTATACTATATATACTTATAATGGTTTAATCCCTCTGTAACAGATACATTTTGGTTAGAATTCACAATGTTTTTTGAAGATCTGTGCAGGTCATTCGACAAATTCAAGGGAAACTTACAGCACTTTACTTGTTATTGGAACAGATGGATGTGTTTCGCCCATTCATCTTCTTCCATGTCCTTCTAAATTATTTGTCAATTTATCAACTAAGTGCACTGAGCAGGACTTCTGCTCCTCCGTACGTTTTTGTTGAGTTTGTAATATAGAGTTGGTTGTATTGAAACGGAGCTTAATTGTAACTTTCCTAAAATCAGAATGCTGTAATGTCATAATTCCAAAGATGCTCGCTGTATGTTTCCCATTTGCAAGTATTTATAGCTGACCTACTGTTACTGAATCCTCGCTAATTTTATATTTACTTTTATTCTTTAAAAGATACAGCTGTTAAGTGAGAAGATGAAAAGTTCATTGTACTCTGCAGAGCAGAAAGACAATTTTCTTTGTACGACTGGCAGAACAGCCCCATGGCAGGATTTGTAGGGTGAGTTAAAACCTTGTTCTGGACTAACTTCTCACATAGAGAAGACACGAAAGCTGCTTGCAGTTCCAAAATGGGGGACGTATGGCAGAATAATTAATATTGACCTTCAAAGGTAAATACAGGACAAAGGATGTTGTACCAAAGGCCAGGACATGCCCCAGCATAAGTGGAGGTGTTTGACTCAAGACAAAAACGCAGCCTGTATCCTCCCACTGAAGGCAGACCCACCACTCCTCATACCTTTTAAACATCTGTACTACTCCCCTTGAGGCTGTGAAGTCCACAGGACCACTGGTAGGAGCATCAACACTTCAGCGTGCTTCAGTGTCTACGAGGGTATGTCATGACACCAGGTGGTGGAGTGCTGAAATTCTGGGAACCAGGGAACCCAAACCCAAACTGAAGAAGAGAAGCCTCCAGAAGGAACATCAAGTACTGTTCCAACAGAACCATAAGAAGACTGTCAACAATCACCTTGCAACAATCACCTGTCAATCACATCATTGATAGGTACTGTACCTGCATCGCGATGCACGTTGTACTTCATGTTTCCAAAACAGCAGGAGTTGAGCCCTGACCTACTCACTCTTTGGTTCAGGCAGTGACCTGGCAACTCTGCTGCACTCCATCCCTTCACAGCCTGAACCAATGATTGAACATTAGTGGAGAGGTCAAGGCTCTCCCAGGGAGCTCAGGTGCAAGCAATGATTGGAAAAGGTGCTTTTATTTAAGTGTTAGCAGCAGAGGGAGCAGTATCTCTCTGAGTTTGCTCTTCTTTTGAGTTGTTACTAGTTTCTGGAAGGGGTGAGCTAATTTTTCTTTGTTACCTGCTGCTATGGTTCTTGTAGGTTATGTATGGTTACCTGTTAGGTATGGTCATATGGCCTTGTATGGTTACCTGCTATGGCGCTTATCTCCCGTTAGAAAGCACTGTCATTACCTTCTTTTGCCATGTGACTTTGTTGAAAATATTTTCTTCCGGTGACAGGCTTTTCTCAGTTCTGTTGCTTTATTTTTCAGTGCTGCTCTGCAAACCTTGCTGTGACTCTGGGCTAGGCCTGGCCACTCATCAGGGTAGAGCTGCTGCCATGATAGATACAGCTGTAGGGGGTGCAAGTTGAGTTGGGATACACGTAGCATGTGCGTTACAGGTTGTGTATGCCTGAGTATCTAGTTCACACTAAAATGTCTTGGCTGTATGCATGTGGTGGCTGGAATCCCTTTGCATTGTAGAAGCAAGGTTCAGAGCCCGAAAGTAAGGGAACGCAAAATGATGAAAAAAAGAAGAAATGATCTATGGAAAATTAATTGTGATAGATGTTCTTTGATCCTGGAAAATCATAACAATAGTTTTGGGGGGGGGAAAGGAAAAAAAAGCAGGTAACTGTCAAAATGTTAGCTAAGTACACTAAACACTAACACACCTGTATATACGTATGTATATATACAGGTATGTAATATACCTGTAGTGGAACACTGTTGAGAAGGTACATCCTCTATTGTCACACCACCAGCATCGGCCTCTGATATTGTGGACGAATATAATCAAATAGGAGACGTTACTGTTGAAGCACACCTCATACATACACGTTGAATCAGCTGTACAACTTTCTCTTCAAAGGCATAATTTGCTTAGGCGATCGACACCATCAGTAAGAACATCTATTGTATAATGCACCAAGATCTACCTGACTTCCTAGTAATCGAGGTGCTGAGACTGTGCCTTGTCAACTTAATCAGTGTATATTGATTTTATATTGCTTTTGCCACAGTGCATTTGGTGTGTTGATTTTATGGCCACCAGACACTCACTCAGCCTCTCTCTCACTCCCCCTCCACAGAAAGCCAGAGAGAGAGGGGAAAGCCCATGGGAATATTACCTCAGAAGTAAAACATATTTCACTTAGGGAAGATAAATTTCATTTATTCTTCCCATTCCCTGCTCAGCAGGTCTTCCTCACCCCTCCGTTTCTGACTCCTTCATCTGTTGCAGAGTAGCTCCTCTGCGCTTTCCCTTCCTCCTCACACCTCTCCCCGATCCAGCATACGCTCTTCAGGAGCTGCAGGGTGAGCGTTGCTGGGGGCACGTAGCACCTTCTCCATGACCTTCTTACAAGGTGTTCCCACTCTTTTGTGGGATCTTTCTTCTGAGCTCCACTCCCTCTGAGCTGCCTGCTCATTGGCTAATGGGTCCTGTGGGGCAGTAGGAGTGAGTAGCAGTGGACTGGAACTAGTTGTGTCTAGCACCCCAGTTTCATACCACACATCAGCATTATGGCAGGCCTTTCCACAACTGGACACCTGCACTCAGGGCAATACTCTTGTGATCTGAAAGGTCAAAAGAAGGTTTCAGAAAGCTGAGTTGGGATTGTGTAAACGTACAACACGTGTATTGATTCAAATTACATTGATGTTTATTAGGAGTACAATGTTAGTTCGATTGTTCAGGAGGTGTAGACTCTATAATAATTGATTCTTACAAAATCAGAATCATTTTAAACAGCCTAAATTTTCAAAGCACTCATTGAACTGTACATAAGCTTTATTTGAGAAGCCCCTTATGCAAAAAGCCACTTTTTCTAGTGGATGAGCACACACACTTTCTCTCAAAACAGTTTAATAAAAGGTTTATCTTAGTGAAAGTTAAAAGATTTTCAATGAAGTTGTTTTGGAGGTTATTCTTCTTACCAGACAGTGGCATGAAGATGTTGATTGGCTTTTTACTGTGTAGCTTACAGTGCAGATGCTAGGTGGGAGCCTGCTCAGTATCTTTCTTGGTAATTTATGTAATGTAATTTATATTTGCATCAAAAGACAATTTTTCATTTTTTGTATCATCAGTAGCACTGGAACTTAGCTTTACCTTTTGGGCTTTTGATGACCTAGAGTATCAAGATATCTTTCCTTCAAGTATTTCTGATGTACAGTAAAATCAAATATTTTCCTTTTAGCTGTTTTAAAAGAGTTTGGCAGCATTGAATGTTTTTTGGTACTCAATCCAGTTCTTTGATCTTCCTCCAACATGACCTAATTCTGTTTAGAAGTTGTTGTGTTTAAGTGGAAAGAACGGACTTGTGGATAAGACAAAGCAGTACTCCCCTAGCATCTGATTCACCAACTGCTCTTGCATGCATGCAGTTTCTCCAAAGGCGATAAAGGATTACATATTTTCTATGGATATTTTCTATGAGAATTCTTTTTTTGCCTGTGAATATACAAAATCTGAACATCCATGCTGCTTGTGATTTCATGCTCCTTCTGAAAATTCTTGCTTTTTTCCAGACAAGAAAACGTATATTTGTGTGATCCATGTTTTACTATTTTTAGATAAAGTGATGACCGTTAGTCTTCTCAGTAAGACTGACATTCACTACCTAATTTTTCCATAAGAGCGCAATCCTTATTCTTGAGATGTAGTTAATATAGCGAGGCTAGAAATGATGGAAGCCACACCGAGCTTGGTCACTACTTTAAAGGTATCATTTTAAATCGTGTCTATTGAAAGTGAAAATGCCTAGTCATTTTTGTAAGCTGGTTGAGCTTATTTTGATAGCATACGTTTAAAGCGTTGATCTGAATGATCTTTTGTAAAATCTGGTGATATTCAGAAGGCAGACACCTTTGAAGTCTATAGAATAATATCACTTAGTTATACCAGTTATTAATCCACGTTTGCTCATGTTACTCATCCTTTTATCTGAAGATTGGGTTTCATTATATTATTGAAGTTAAGGGAAATAAAGCAAAATTGATTTTCAAATGGATTCTAAGATTTCATTTCTGTTTTTAATCCCTCTGTAGAGGAAGACAGCATGTCAAGTGATGCAATTTTACACAGTAGGTTGAGGCCATGATCTTGGCTTTATAAACAAATACAGCAACAGTGGTAGTGAGAATCCTTGATTTTATTTTCATGCAGCTTGAATGGTCTTCTCTTACTTTTCTTTACTTATTATTACTATTTATTTGTATCATTTTTATTTATTTATTTGTTTATTTATGCAAGTTCTGAAAATAATCAACTGGTTTTCCTTGGCCAAAACAAAACACCATGAGGTTTCCATCAGGTGGCCATGGCCTCTTAATTGTTTGTTACTGCTAGTGGCTTCTGCTCTACTAATCAGTTTGTAGATGAACTGTTGAAGAATAATGAGGTTTCCTTAGTTGAGTGAAGTATCAGAATATCAGTGAAAAGGTGTCTGTAGTAAATATTTTTCGTATTTGCATTAAAGATCATAATACAAACAGATTTCTGAGATGGACATATACTGAAGTCACTTGGAAGCAGACACACAAACAGAACAACCAAGCTAAAACAACCAACTCAGCCCTCCCAAGCCCCCCTGTCCTCCCTACCCCCAACAACAAACAAACAAACAAACAAACAAACAAACAAAAACTTAAGCAACAGCAATACAGATAGACAAACAAAAATTAAAAAAAAAAAAAAGAAAGAAAGAAAGAAAAAAGAAACGAAGAACAAGAAAAGGGAAACACACAATGGAAACTATGAAAAAGACAATGAGAGATACAGAGTGATGGGGAAGAAAATTGTCAGCAATACCTGTAGACAGTATCTTCTAGAACTAACAATGCAAAGGCAGGTATACATATGCAATAATAACACCAAGAACAAGATCACTACTGCATTCTAATTCATAAGTCATTCTCTTCTATGAGGCAGTTCTTTTGCTTAGTACACAATCCTGGAATGCAATGAAATAGCAAGTATCAACTAGTAACAGTGTTACACTATCTCCAGCTCTAAAATTAGACTCCTTATCTGGTTTGGACTAACGGGCTTACAGTAGGTCAGAAAAAGACTTGTGTGAATACTAAGCACAGAGAACTTTCTAAAAAGTAAGCAGCTAATCAGCAGTATTTAACCTGTAGGAAAAAATGTATATGCTTTACTGTGCTTTGACTAATTATAGAAATATTTATAAGGCCCCATCCATACAGAATTCAGAGATTTACAGTAGTAAATTTAGTAAGAATCCCAGATGAATTTTTGTCCTTTTCTCAGAGCTGAAGTGAGAGAAGCACTGGACTGGGCTCCCCAGGGAGGTGGTTGAGTCACCATCCCTGGATGTTTTAACATCCGTTTGGATGCGGTGCTCAGGAACATGATTTAGCAGAGGGTTGTTAGAGCAAAAGTAGTATGGTTAGGTCATGGTTGGATTCGATGATTTTTCAGGTCTTTTCCAACCTGAGTGATTCTATGAGTGTAAGTGAGAAAACGACCTGCCAGAAATCACCAAACATACATAGAAATTGTCTGTAGCTCTGTCAAGGGTTGAAGCCTAGCAAGAAACCTTTTTTAATGTCTTTGAACTATTTCTGAAAACTTTCTGAATTCTGCCTCTCCTCCATTCTTTACCTCGCTACAATGTATTAGCCAGCTATAATTATCTCAAATTTCTTTTTTGTACTGTTTTTAATTGCTACAGTTTTCCAGAGCACTTTGTGTACAAAACCTAACTGGATAATCCTCACTGTAAGGGGCTATGAGTCCTTTCCATTTTGATTGGAGAAGGTAAAGCCATGGAGATATTTTATTTGATTTATGATTATCAATTTATGAACAGATATGATACAAACTGTGGAACACTTACAAAGCTTTGCTTTCTGTGCTTTGATTGCTTCTGCATTTGGCAAAACTCTCTCTTCTTATTTCTCTAGTTGTTCAACTGTAAAATATCAAAAGGATATGATACTCTAGGAGTGGGAATTATCACACAAACAAAAACAAGTGCACAAACTTGAAGTGCAATTTCTTGCTCAAACCAGAAAGGCCAATAGATTGGTAAAGAGCTTGACACTGTCACCATGTCAACACTTACAGACAATGCAAGTAACAAAAGTTTGGGCCCAAAATAGAACAGAACAGAACCTTGCGCTCTATATAATGCATGCCTCTGGGGCCAGGACCACATCCATCAGCCCAGGAAACAGAGCTGCTCTCCTCACCAGTAATAGCAGCCGGAGGAATCACAGAATCACAGAATGGCCAGGGTTGGAAGGGACCTCAAGCTTCATGAATCTCCAAACCCCCTGCCACATGCAAATCTAACCACATTTAATACCAGAGCACCACTAACCACCACATTTAATCCCAGAGCAGGCTGCGCAGGGCCCCATCCAACCTGGCCTTGAACACCTCCAGGGACGGGGCATGCACAGCCTCTCTGGAAGAAAGTGGCTTCTTATTCCACATTTATGCACACTTAGTAGATAAGATGAAATCCTTAAGAAGTACCAAAATGGTAACTTTTGTATTATAGACTATTTTGTTTTGCCAAGAGGCCCTCAGCAAAAGAACAACTTAAGGGGCCTCTGACAGGAGGTCAAACTGTCCCTCTTTTGGATTAGGAGGAATGCAAGTGATGCTCCCCTACATTTTTTCATCCAACTTACCTCTATCCCAGGACAGCAGGGGTCCAGGAATAATGGCCTAGTGCAGAATGAGCAAATGTGAGAATTAGCAATATGCGCTTAGCTAGCAACAGTTCATCTTTAGCCAGTATCTGATTGTTCTGATGGCTGTAACACCTTTCCCACTATGTAATCTGCCAGTTAGTGGTGGTTTTTAGAGGTAGTAGCTCAGATACGATCAGTAAGGAGCTTCATTTTTGGATTGGCAGACTTTTTAGGAGCTCCTATCTCCTTAGTTCACTTGACAACTGGTGTCTTTAAAGACCTGGAAACGGCACTTATGTACTATCCTGTTGCAGGGACTTCAGAAGCTTGCTTCCTGTGACAAACCTAACTGCAGCTTTTCCATATTTGATTATGCATTGGGCATCTTTGCCAAGCCTTGTAGGGGTATGAAAGAACAACAAAGGAATTCCATGAATTGTTATGGGCTGTGGATATATCCAGTTCTGCTTACTAATTAAAAAATAAATAAATAAATAAATAAATAAAATTCTCTGCTTTGTGGAAAGCAGCCTCTTCTCTTGAAATCTTATCTGTCTTAGGAAAAAACACCCTTGTTTCTCAGCTGTGGTGCTGTCTTGTTCTTGATATGCTTTGTGAATTAACATGACAGTTTTCTAAAGACAGCTCTCTCCCACGATCGCTGCAGTGAATATCTCCTGCATGCAACACAGGAATCTTCCTGAATTTCATTTCTGTCTGTGCGCATTTCCAGAAGAGTGCAATGGAATGTATTTATTTTGTTGATCCATATTCCAAAAATATTATGGAGTAAATAAATATGAAGCTTGAATTTTGCCGAGTTTTGAACTTTGAATGGACTTTGTCCTGTTTAAAGAAAGAATGTTCCTGAGCCTTCTCAGCATCACCAATCATCCGGCTTGCCTGGGTGGCATGAGCTGAAGAGTCATTGTCTTGGGCTGAAGATAATATGTCCTCAGTCAGTATATATGAGTAACAAAGCTTCTTTGTAATGCATGACTAAAACATAAAATGAGAAAGCATAACACTAGTGGGAATGTGGACCTTGCTTTTGTGAAACGAATGCATCAGTGTCTGATTCAAGAGAAGCACTTGCAATTGTGAAGGAGTTCTCCAGGTGTCTGTGATGCATCTTTGAAAACAGGTTGCTCACATATGTACCTACTGCCAAAAAGGTAATGAGGCTAACTAGGTAAGCCCTGTCTCATCTTCACCTTGAGCAACTATATTTCTTTTTTGACTCCATAAATGATTTGATTTCATTTGGCAAATCATAACATCTTCTTCGCATTTTATCCCAACTTAGCAACTCCTCTGCCTGCTGGAGGCCCACTATTGCAATTGCAAATAAAATCTGCTTGATCAGAGCTACCGTCCCAGAAAATTATTTGGATATTTCCAACGCTTACCAAGACACCATTACAATTACCTGAGTATTTGAAGTTACAATGCAAGGAAATTTTGACAACGCATTTCAATATCTAGTGCTGCTGATCCCAGTTGAAGCCCTAGTTCACTAGAGCGTATATACACAAACAGTGATTCTTGGAGAAAATTAAAAAGACACCACAAGAGAAGGGCTCTGGAGATACCAGTGTAAGAGAGTGGAAATCACAAATTCAGTGCAGCGTGTAATCCTAATGAAACCGGCCAAAGCAATATTCCATAACATATATGTTATGTTATGTTATGTTAACATATATGTTCTATGTTATGACAATATGTTCATGCCGAAGGAGTTTTGAAGGGGACAGAAACTCGTCTAGCTCTCTTCTGGTGCTTGGTAGGTTACATTTGCCTAGTGTTTTGCAACATACGTCACTCAATGAAGATTACAATTAGCTCAGCAGTGCAGGAGTGAAGAGAAGGTGAGTTCTGGCTCATCATAAATATGCATGAAGAGTGCCCATATCTATGGGAGTGCAGACAGGGCCAGGCTCGGGGAGTTATATTCTCATATTCTGAATCCAACAGGCCGATCGTCTCTTTAAGCAGTTCTCTCAAAGTATCGGACTTATCGTGCGAATGAAATGCCGTTTCTGCAGTGAGAAGCAGCAAGATGAGTATTTCATGGTCTCTGGTGCCATCTATTGTCATTTATTGGTACTAACAACTCTTGTTGGGATTCCCTTCATTACTGGAAACGGCACTTATGTACTATCCTGTTGCAGGGACTTCAGAAGCTTGCTTCCTGTGACAAACCTAACTGCAGCTTTTCCATATTTGATTATGCATTGGGCATCTTTGCCAAGCCTTGTAGGGGTATGAAAGAACAACAAAGGAATTCCATGAATTGTTATGGGCTGTGGATATATCCAGTTCTATTTACTAGTTAATAAATAAATAAATAAATAAATAAATAAAATTCTCTGCTTTGTGGAAAGCAGCCTCTTCTCTTGAAATCTTATCTGTCTTAGGAAAAAACACCCTTGTTTCTCAGCTGTGGTGCTGTCTTGTTCTTGATATGCTTTGTGAATTAACATGACAGTTTTCCAAAGACAGCTCTCTCCCACGATCACTGCAGTGAACATCTCCTGCATGCAACACAGGAATCTTCCTGAATTTCATTTCTGTCTGTGCGCATTTCCAGAAGAGTGCAATGGAACCAGCAACAGGTTTTGCAAGAATGGGACTTATTTATTTCGTTGATCCATATTCCAAAAATATCATTGTGTAAATAAATACGAAGCTTGAATTTTGCCAAAGTTTGAATGGACTTTGTCCTGTTTAAAGAAAGAATGTTCCTGAGCCTTCTCAGCATCACCAATCATCTGGCTTGCCTGGGTGGCATGAGCTGAAGAGTCATTGTCTTGGGCTGAAGATAATATGTCCTCAGTCAGTATATATGAGTAACAAAGCTTCTTTGTAATGTATGACTAAAACATAAAATGAGAAAGCAGAACACTAGTGGGAATGTGGACCTTGCTTTTGTGAAACAATGCATCAGTGTCTGATTCAAGAGAAGCACTTGCAATTGTATAGCTGTTCTCCAGGTGTTTGCCAGAGGTTTTTGATGAAATATTGCTCTTTCTGTCTCTGGGGGTTATAAACTTGGTTTTCCCTGTTTGTGTTAAAGGCAGATTTACAATTCTCCTTCAGTTAATATTGTTTGATCCTTAATTTCAGTTCTATTTAATTTCTTGCCAGAGTCACCTGGTAAGTGCAAGCATGTATTTATTCCTTCTTGTTTTCTCAGGCCATATTCAATTAATCCCAAAAAGTAAGCCATTCATTTATTTGTTTGTTTGTGTATTTGTTAGTTAGTTTGTTTTTTTATTGGGATTAGCTGCTTCTGTTGTTACAAAATCATCTACGGGCAGGAAGAGGCACCCGTACCCAGGAAAGGTAGACTTCTTTATCCTGCTCCCCTAGCTGTAATTTAACCAAAAGAACTGCTAGGGTAGACTTCCCAAATTCCCATCCTTCATCTATGCAACCAGAAATTGCTCCCTCTTTCTCAGTAATTTAAGATTACTTTCATTCCAATGGGGCGGAGCCCTCTCTGGGCTCTTCCACACCTCCCCCCACCCCCTTCCTCCCCCCCCACCCCCCACTCCCCATGCCTCTCTGAGTGGATCCCTGTGTCCTACGGCCCTACTCCAGTGCCGTGACACTAACAGCCGCTGTTATTCCCAGGTTACCTCCTCTTCTCCAGAGGCTCCCAGTACCAACACTGGGATTCTCTCTGCAGAGCCTAGTCTCACTTCCAGTGCCCTGTCCTCTCACCTCCCCCTTTGCAAGTAATGTTGTTTACAGCAGAAGTCTCCGTCTGCAGCTCACTCTCTCACACCAAGTTCTGCTAGCGGGGAAACGGTGTGGAGGGTTGCTCTCACACCAGCACAGATTAACTCACTTTCTCTTTAACCCTTCTTCCTTTGTCGTACCCTCAGTTACACTTCCACATACCCTCCATTCTACTTCTGTATACCTGTAACAATTACCTTTCTTAGACCACCAAAACAGTTTATCTCCTTCCTTTCAAAATCCACAGATCAAACCGCGCAAGTCTTCAACTTCCACAAACACCCAGCACTTGGTCTCTCCTGATTAGGGTACTCAATTAGAAAACTGGTCCCTTTATTCCATTTCTGTTCCTAGTTTCTCATTTAGTGGCCTTTTCTTATTTGATGGCCCTCCTGCAACATCCTTCCAATGTGCCAACATACACCTGAGAGGTGTTTGGTTTGGTTTTCTGTTTGTTTGGTTTGGTTTTTTTGCTGGTGTGAGAGCAACCTCTCCACACCGAATAACTATGGAATTTCGAGCCACAATTCTTTGCAGTGTGGTTCCCTTTGGTCCACTTCTGTGTTCTGTGACACAAGGGTAGAAGTGAAAAGCCTCTCTTAAAGAGGCAGCTGGAGATTCGAGGAGCGACAGATGCTGTGCTCCCAGGGAGCACATTCGAAGAAGTCGGGAGAGATCCTTTCTGCACAGCGCAGAAAATAATCCCCTGCGGAGGAACGGCAGCAGGCTGAATTCGGACGTTCTCGGCCTCAGAACGGCACGACTTCGCTCTGCCGGCTCGGAAGTGGCACTCGCGCTGAAGCGCTCCGGAGCGTTTGCCGTTGCTGCCCGAGAAGTCGCGCTTATCGGCGAATGCCGCTTTCAGCCTCCAGCCGCGGTGTCGTGTTCCTCCGTCGCCGAGAAGGGCGACTGTCGCCGGCAGCTTTTCTCCGAGTTGCCGGCTCTTCTCCGCACATCGGAAAGGAGCGCTTTGGACGTCGCCGAGTGTACATATACGCAGAATGCACTACGCCTGGCTCTGAATGTTGAGTCCGCACCTTCATTTCAAGCCACAATTCTTTGCAGTGTGGTTCTCTGTGGCTCCACTTCTGTGTTCTGTGACACAAGGGTAGAAGTGAAAGGCCTCTCTTAAAGAAGTAGCTGTAGATTCGAGGAGCACATCGGAAAGTCTCCCAAAGACTTGACGTTTTCTCTCAGATATATAGCTGTTTCTCCCAGTGATGTGATATATTCCCCCGGAAATATTTGCTTAGTTATAAAGTGCGGCCTTTTTTCTTCGAATACCAGCTTATTCACTAATATTTTCAGCCGTTTTAGTTTTGAAGGCTATTCTCAAATTGGGGGTTATTTTCTCCGCAGTCGAGAATGGATCTCTCCCGACTTCTTCGAATGTGCTCCCTGGGAGGTGCTCCTCCTCTCGGAGGAGCCGCTCTGAACATCATTATGTCCAATGGACTGAAGAGTTGCTAAATACAGGAATTCATGAGAAATATAGATGCTGATTATAGGGACATCATTTACATTTCTGAAGGAAGGTGGCGAAGTTGGGATCAAATGCTAAGAGGATGTGATCATTTGCGAAATGAAATCAAGTCATTTATGGAATCCAAAAGAAACAATGGTTTTAAAAGTGAAGATGAGAAATGGCTTTCATAGCTAGTTTTTTTGTTCGATTTGACTGCTCATTTAAATGAGCTGAACAAGCATCTTCAAGATGAGAAATCACCCGATCTGTGCTGTTACAAACCAAAACAAAACGAAGAAAGAAAAAATGAAACTTGAATGATGGCAAGTTCAACTTATGGCAAATGCTTTCATGTGTTTTGATATGCTGGCTAAACAGAGTCCAGGGCGCAGAGAAAAATACACACCCTTGCTTTCATTTCTGATAAAGAAATTTGAGAATAGGCTTCAAAACTAAAACGGCTGAAAAAATTAGTGAATAAGCTGGTATTCGAAGAAAAAAAGCCGCATTTTATAACTAAGCAAATATTTCCGGGGGAATATATCACATCACTGGGAGAAACAGCTATATATCTGACAGAAAACGTCAAGTCTTTGGGAGACTTTCCGATGTGATCCTCGAATCTCCAGCTGCTTCTTTAAGAGAGGCCTTTCACTTCTACCCTTGTGTCACAGAACACAGAAGTGGAGCCACAGAGAACCACACTGCAGAGTATTGTGTCTCGAAATGTAGGTGCGGACTCAACATTCAGAGCCAGGCGTAGTGCATTCTGCGTATATGTACACTCGGCGACGTCCAAAGCGCTCCTTTCCGATGTGCGGAGAAGAGCCGGCAACTCGGAGAAAAGCTGCCGGCGACAGTCGCCCTTCTCGGCGACGGAGGAACACGACACCGCGGCTGGAGGCTGAAAGCGGCATTCGCCGATAAGCGCGACTTCTCGGGCAGCAACGGCAAACGCTCCGGAGCGCTTCAGCGCGAGTGCCACTTCCGAGCCGGCAGAGCGAAGTCGTGCCGTTCTGAAGCCGAGAACGTCCGAATTCAGCCTGCTGCCGTTCCTCCGGAGGGGGTTATTTTCTGCGCAGTGCAGAAAGGATCTCTCCCGACTTCTTCGAATGTGCTCCCTGGGAGCACAGCATCTGTCGCTCCTCGAATCTCCAGCTGCCTCTTTAAGAGAGGCTTTTCACTTCTACCCTTGTGTCACAGAACACAGAAGTGGAGCCACAGAGAACCACACTGCAAAGAGTTGTGGCTTGAAATGAAGGTGCGGACTCAACATTCAGAGCCAGGCGTAGCGCATTCTGCGTATATGTACACTCGGCGACGTCCAAAGCGCTCCTTTCCGATGTGCGGAGAAGAGCCGGCAACTCGGAGAAAAGCTGCCGGCGACAGTCGCCCTTCTCGGCGACGGAGGAACACGACACCGCGGCTGGAGGCTGAAAGCGGCATTCGCCGATAAGCGCGACTTCTCGGGCAGCAACGGCAAACGCTCCGGAGCGCTTCAGCGCGAGTGCCACTTCCGAGCCGGCAGAGCGAAGTCGTGCCGTTCTGAAGCCGAGAACGTCCGAATTCAGCCTGCTGCCGTTCCTCCGGAGGGGGTTATTTTCTGCGCAGTGCAGAAAGGATCTCTCCCGACTTCTTCGAATGTGCTCCCTGGGAGCACAGCATCTGTCGCTCCTCGAATCTCCAGCTGCCTCTTTAAGAGAGGCTTTTCACTTCTACCCTTGTGTCACAGAACACAGAAGTGGAGCCACAGAGAACCACACTGCAAAGAGTTGTGGCTTGAAATGAAGGTGCGGACTCAACATTCAGAGCCAGGCGTAGTGCATTCTGCGTATATGTACACTCGGCGACGTCCAAAGCGCTCCTTTCCGATGTGCGGAGAAGAGCCGGCAACTCGGAGAAAAGCTGCCGGCGACAGTCGCCCTTCTCGGCGACGGAGGAACACGACACCGCGGCTGGAGGCTGAAAGCGGCATTCGCCGATAAGCGCGACTTCTCGGGCAGCAACGGCAAACGCTCCGGAGCGCTTCAGCGCGAGTGCCACTTCCGAGCCGGCAGAGCGAAGTCGTGCCGTTCTGAAGCCGAGAACGTCCGAATTCAGCCTGCTGCCGTTCCTCCGGAGGGGGTTATTTTCTGCGCAGTGCAGAAAGGATCTCTCCCGACTTCTTCGAATGTGCTCCCTGGGAGCACAGCATCTGTCGCTCCTCGAATCTCCAGCTGCCTCTTTAAGAGAGGCTTTTCACTTCTACCCTTGTGTCACAGAACACAGAAGTGGACCAAAGGGAACCACACTGCAAAGAATTGTGGCTTGAAATGAAGGTGCGGACTCAACATTCAGAGCCAGGCGTAGCGCATTCTGCGTATATGTACACTCGGCGACGTCCAAAGCGCTCCTTTCCGATGTGCGGAGAAGAGCCGGCAACTCGGAGAAAAGCTGCCGGCGACAGTCGCCCTTCTCGGCGACGGAGGAACACGACACCGCGGCTGGAGGCTGAAAGCGGCATTCGCCGATAAGCGCGACTTCTCGGGCAGCAACGGCAAACGCTCCGGAGCGCTTCAGCGCGAGTGCCACTTCCGAGCCGGCAGAGCGAAGTCGTGCCGTTCTGAAGCCGAGAACGTCCGAATTCAGCCTGCTGCCGTTCCTCCGGAGGGGGTTATTTTCTGCGCAGTGCAGAAAGGATCTCTCCCGACTTCTTCGAATGTGCTCCCTGGGAGCACAGCATCTGTCGCTCCTCGAATCTCCAGCTGCCTCTTTAAGAGAGGCTTTTCACTTCTACCCTTGTGTCACAGAACACAGAAGTGGAGCCACAGAGAACCACACGGCAAAGAGTTGTGGCTTGAAATGAAGGTGCGGACTCAACATTCAGAGCCAGGCGTAGCGCATTCTGCGTATATGTACACTCGGCGACGTCCAAAGCGCTCCTTTCCGATGTGCGGAGAAGAGCCGGCAACTCGGAGAAAAGCTGCCGGCGACAGTCGCCCTTCTCGGCGACGGAGGAACACGACACCGCGGCTGGAGGCTGAAAGCGGCATTCGCCGATAAGCGCGACTTCTCGGGCAGCAACGGCAAACGCTCCGGAGCGCTTCAGCGCGAGTGCCACTTCCGAGCCGGCAGAGCGAAGTCGTGCCGTTCTGAAGCCGAGAACGTCCGAATTCAGCCTGCTGCCGTTCCTCCGGAGGGGGTTATTTTCTGCGCAGTGCAGAAAGGATCTCTCCCGACTTCTTCGAATGTGCTCCCTGGGAGCACAGCATCTGTCGCTCCTCGAATCTCCAGCTGCCTCTTTAAGAGAGGCTTTTCACTTCTACCCTTGTGTCACAGAACACAGAAGTGGAGCCACAGAGAACCACACTGCAAAGAGTTGTGGCTTGAAATGAAGGTGCGGACTCAACATTCAGAGCCAGGCGTAGTGCATTCTGCGTATATGTACACTCGGCGACGTCCAAAGCGCTCCTTTCCGATGTGCGGAGAAGAGCCGGCAACTCGGAGAAAAGCTGCCGGCGACAGTCGCCCTTCTCGGCGACGGAGGAACACGACACCGCGGCTGGAGGCTGAAAGCGGCATTCGCCGATAAGCGCGACTTCTCGGGCAGCAACGGCAAACGCTCCGGAGCGCTTCAGCGCGAGTGCCACTTCCGAGCCGGCAGAGCGAAGTCGTGCCGTTCTGAAGCCGAGAACGTCCGAATTCAGCCTGCTGCCGTTCCTCCGGAGGGGGTTATTTTCTGCGCAGTGCAGAAAGGATCTCTCCCGACTTCTTCGAATGTGCTCCCTGGGAGCACAGCATCTGTCGCTCCTCGAATCTCCAGCTGCCTCTTTAAGAGAGGCTTTTCACTTCTACCCTTGTGTCACAGAACACAGAAGTGGACCAAAGGGAACCACACTGCAAAGAATTGTGGCTTGAAATGAAGGTGCGGACTCAACATTCAGAGCCAGGCGTAGCGCATTCTGCGTATATGTACACTCGGCGACGTCCAAAGCGCTCCTTTCCGATGTGCGGAGAAGAGCCGGCAACTCGGAGAAAAGCTGCCGGCGACAGTCGCCCTTCTCGGCGACGGAGGAACACGACACCGCGGCTGGAGGCTGAAAGCGGCATTCGCCGATAAGCGCGACTTCTCGGGCAGCAACGGCAAACGCTCCGGAGCGCTTCAGCGCGAGTGCCACTTCCGAGCCGGCAGAGCGAAGTCGTGCCGTTCTGAAGCCGAGAACGTCCGAATTCAGCCTGCTGCCGTTCCTCCGGAGGGGGTTATTTTCTGCGCAGTGCAGAAAGGATCTCTCCCGACTTCTTCGAATGTGCTCCCTGGGAGCACAGCATCTGTCGCTCCTCGAATCTCCAGCTGCCTCTTTAAGAGAGGCTTTTCACTTCTACCCTTGTGTCACAGAACACAGAAGTGGAGCCACAGAGAACCACACTGCAAAGAGTTGTGGCTTGAAATGAAGGTGCGGACTCAACATTCAGAGCCAGGCGTAGCGCATTCTGCGTATATGTACACTCGGCGACGTCCAAAGCGCTCCTTTCCGATGTGCGGAGAAGAGCCGGCAACTCGGAGAAAAGCTGCCGGCGACAGTCGCCCTTCTCGGCGACGGAGGAACACGACACCGCGGCTGGAGGCTGAAAGCGGCATTCGCCGATAAGCGCGACTTCTCGGGCAGCAACGGCAAACGCTCCGGAGCGCTTCAGCGCGAGTGCCACTTCCGAGCCGGCAGAGCGAAGTCGTGCCGTTCTGAAGCCGAGAACGTCCGAATTCAGCCTGCTGCCGTTCCTCCGGAGGGGGTTATTTTCTGCGCAGTGCAGAAAGGATCTCTCCCGACTTCTTCGAATGTGCTCCCTGGGAGCACAGCATCTGTCGCTCCTCGAATCTCCAGCTGCCTCTTTAAGAGAGGCTTTTCACTTCTACCCTTGTGTCACAGAACACAGAAGTGGAGCCACAGAGAACCACACTGCAAAGAGTTGTGGCTTGAAATGAAGGTGCGGACTCAACATTCAGAGCCAGGCGTAGTGCATTCTGCGTATATGTACACTCGGCGACGTCCAAAGCGCTCCTTTCCGATGTGCGGAGAAGAGCCGGCAACTCGGAGAAAAGCTGCCGGCGACAGTCGCCCTTCTCGGCGACGGAGGAACACGACACCGCGGCTGGAGGCTGAAAGCGGCATTCGCCGATAAGCGCGACTTCTCGGGCAGCAACGGCAAACGCTCCGGAGCGCTTCAGCGCGAGTGCCACTTCCGAGCCGGCAGAGCGAAGTCGTGCCGTTCTGAAGCCGAGAACGTCCGAATTCAGCCTGCTGCCGTTCCTCCGGAGGGGGTTATTTTCTGCGCAGTGCAGAAAGGATCTCTCCCGACTTCTTCGAATGTGCTCCCTGGGAGCACAGCATCTGTCGCTCCTCGAATCTCCAGCTGCCTCTTTAAGAGAGGCTTTTCACTTCTACCCTTGTGTCACAGAACACAGAAGTGGAGCCACAGAGAACCACACTGCAAAGAGTTGTGGCTTGAAATGAAGGTGCGGACTCAACATTCAGAGCCAGGCGTAGTGCATTCTGCGTATATGTACACTCGGCGACGTCCAAAGCGCTCCTTTCCGATGTGCGGAGAAGAGCCGGCAACTCGGAGAAAAGCTGCCGGCGACAGTCGCCCTTCTCGGCGACGGAGGAACACGACACCGCGGCTGGAGGCTGAAAGCGGCATTCGCCGATAAGCGCGACTTCTCGGGCAGCAACGGCAAACGCTCCGGAGCGCTTCAGCGCGAGTGCCACTTCCGAGCCGGCAGAGCGAAGTCGTGCCGTTCTGAAGCCGAGAACGTCCGAATTCAGCCTGCTGCCGTTCCTCCGGAGGGGGTTATTTTCTGCGCAGTGCAGAAAGGATCTCTCCCGACTTCTTCGAATGTGCTCCCTGGGAGCACAGCATCTGTCGCTCCTCGAATCTCCAGCTGCCTCTTTAAGAGAGGCTTTTCACTTCTACCCTTGTGTCACAGAACACAGAAGTGGAGCCACAGAGAACCACACTGCAAAGAGTTGTGGCTTGAAATGAAGGTGCGGACTCAACATTCAGAGCCAGGCGTAGTGCATTCTGCGTATATGTACACTCGGCGACGTCCAAAGCGCTCCTTTCCGATGTGCGGAGAAGAGCCGGCAACTCGGAGAAAAGCTGCCGGCGACAGTCGCCCTTCTCGGCGACGGAGGAACACGACACCGCGGCTGGAGGCTGAAAGCGGCATTCGCCGATAAGCGCGACTTCTCGGGCAGCAACGGCAAACGCTCCGGAGCGCTTCAGCGCGAGTGCCACTTCCGAGCCGGCAGAGCGAAGTCGTGCCGTTCTGAAGCCGAGAACGTCCGAATTCAGCCTGCTGCCGTTCCTCCGGAGGGGGTTATTTTCTGCGCAGTGCAGAAAGGATCTCTCCCGACTTCTTCGAATGTGCTCCCTGGGAGCACAGCATCTGTCGCTCCTCGAATCTCCAGCTGCCTCTTTAAGAGAGGCTTTTCACTTCTACCCTTGTGTCACAGAACACAGAAGTGGAGCCACAGAGAACCACACTGCAAAGAGTTGTGGCTTGAAATGAAGGTGCGGACTCAACATTCAGAGCCAGGCGTAGCGCATTCTGCGTATATGTACACTCGGCGACGTCCAAAGCGCTCCTTTCCGATGTGCGGAGAAGAGCCGGCAACTCGGAGAAAAGCTGCCGGCGACAGTCGCCCTTCTCGGCGACGGAGGAACACGACACCGCGGCTGGAGGCTGAAAGCGGCATTCGCCGATAAGCGCGACTTCTCGGGCAGCAACGGCAAACGCTCCGGAGCGCTTCAGCGCGAGTGCCACTTCCGAGCCGGCAGAGCGAAGTCGTGCCGTTCTGAAGCCGAGAACGTCCGAATTCAGCCTGCTGCCGTTCCTCCGGAGGGGGTTATTTTCTGCGCAGTGCAGAAAGGATCTCTCCCGACTTCTTCGAATGTGCTCCCTGGGAGCACAGCATCTGTCGCTCCTCGAATCTCCAGCTGCCTCTTTAAGAGAGGCTTTTCACTTCTACCCTTGTGTCACAGAACACAGAAGTGGAGCCACAGAGAACCACACTGCAAAGAGTTGTGGCTTGAAATGAAGGTGCGGACTCAACATTCAGAGCCAGGCGTAGTGCATTCTGCGTATATGTACACTCGGCGACGTCCAAAGCGCTCCTTTCCGATGTGCGGAGAAGAGCCGGCAACTCGGAGAAAAGCTGCCGGCGACAGTCGCCCTTCTCGGCGACGGAGGAACACGACACCGCGGCTGGAGGCTGAAAGCGGCATTCGCCGATAAGCGCGACTTCTCGGGCAGCAACGGCAAACGCTCCGGAGCGCTTCAGCGCGAGTGCCACTTCCGAGCCGGCAGAGCGAAGTCGTGCCGTTCTGAAGCCGAGAACGTCCGAATTCAGCCTGCTGCCGTTCCTCCGGAGGGGGTTATTTTCTGCGCAGTGCAGAAAGGATCTCTCCCGACTTCTTCGAATGTGCTCCCTGGGAGCACAGCATCTGTCGCTCCTCGAATCTCCAGCTGCCTCTTTAAGAGAGGCTTTTCACTTCTACCCTTGTGTCACAGAACACAGAAGTGGACCAAAGGGAACCACACTGCAAAGAATTGTGGCTCGAAATTCCATAGTTATTCGGTGTGGAGAGGTTGCTCTCACACCAGCAAAAAAACCAAACCAAACAAACAGAAAACCAAACCAAACACCTCTCAGGTGTATGTTGGCACATTGGAAGGATGTTGCAGGAGGGCCATCAAATAAGAAAAGGCCACTAAATGAGAAACTAGGAACAGAAATGGAATAAAGGGACCAGTTTTCTAATTGAGTACCTAATCAGGAGAGACCAAGTGCTGGGTGTTTGTGGAAGTTGAAGACTTGCGCGGTTTGATCTGTGGATTTTGAAAGGAAGGAGAGAAACTGTTTTGGTGGTCTAAGAAAGGTAATTGTTACAGGTATACAGAAGTAGAATGGAGGGTATGTGGAAGTGTAACTGAGGGTACGACAAAGGAAGAAGGGTTAAAGAGAAAGTGAGTTAATCTGTGCTGGTGTGAGAGCAACCCTCCACACCGTTTCCCCGCTAGCAGAACTTGGTGTGAGAGAGTGAGCTGCAGACGGAGACTTCTGCTGTAAACAACATTACTTGCAAAGGGGGAGGTGAGAGGACAGGGCACTGGAAGTGAGACTAGGCTCTGCAGAGAGAATCCCAGTGTTGGTACTGGGAGCCTCTGGAGAAGAGGAGGTAACCTGGGAATAACAGCGGCTGTTAGTGTCACGGCACTGGAGTAGGGCCGTAGGACACAGGGATCCACTCAGAGAGGCATGGGGAGTGGGGGGTGGGGGGGGAGGAAGGGGGTGGGGGGAGGTGTGGAAGAGCCCAGAGAGGGCTCAGCCCCATTGGAATGAAAGTAATCTTAAATTACTGAGAAAGAGGGAGCAATTTCTGGTTGCATAGATGAAGGATGGGAATTTGGGAAGTCTACCCTAGCAGTTCTTTTGGTTAAATTACAGCTAGGGGAGCAGGATAAAGAAGTCTACCTTTCCTGGGTACGGGTGCCTCTTCCTGCCCGTAGATGATTTTGTAACAACAGAAGCAGCTAATCCCAATAAAAAAACAAACTAACTAACAAATACACAAACAAACAAATAAATGAATGGCTTACTTTTTGGGATTAATTGAATATGGCCTGAGAAAACAAGAAGGAATAAATACATGCTTGCACTTACCAGGTGACTCTGGCAAGAAATTAAATAGAACTGAAATTAAGGATCAAACAATATTAACTGAAGGAGAATTGTAAATCTGCCTTTAACACAAACAGGGAAAACCAAGTTTATAACCCCCAGAGACAGAAAGAGCAATATTTCATCAAAAACCTCTGGCAAACACCTGGAGAACAGCTATACAATTGCAAGTGCTTCTCTTGAATCAGACACTGATGCATTGTTTCACAAAAGCAAGGTCCACATTCCCACTAGTGTTCTGCTTTCTCATTTTATGTTTTAGTCATACATTACAAAGAAGCTTTGTTACTCATATATACTGACTGAGGACATATTATCTTCAGCCCAAGACAATGACTCTTCAGCTCATGCCACCCAGGCAAGCCAGATGATTGGTGATGCTGAGAAGGCTCAGGAACATTCTTTCTTTAAACAGGACAGAGTCCATTCAAACTTTGGCAAAATTCAAGCTTCGTATTTATTTACACAATGATATTTTTGGAATATGGATCAACGAAATAAATAAGTCCCATTCTTGCAAAACCTGTTGCTGGTTCCATTGCACTCTTCTGGAAATGCGCACAGACAGAAATGAAATTCAGGAAGATTCCTGTGTTGCATGCAGGAGATGTTCACTGCAGTGATCGTGGGAGAGAGCTGTCTTTGGAAAACTGTCATGTTAATTCACAAAGCATATCAAGAACAAGACAGCACCACAGCTGAGAAACAAGGGTGTTTTTTCCTAAGACAGATAAGATTTCAAGAGAAGAGGCTGCTTTCCACAAAGCAGAGAATTTTATTTATTTATTTATTTATTTATTTATTTATTTATTTATTTATTTATTTATTTATTTATTTATTTATTTATTAACTAGTAAATAGAACTGGATATATCCACAGCCCATAACAATTCATGGAATTCCTTTGTTGTTCTTTCATACCCCTACAAGGCTTGGCAAAGATGCCCAATGCATAATCAAATATGGAAAAGCTGCAGTTAGGTTTGTCACAGGAAGCAAGCTTCTGAAGTCCCTGCAACAGGATAGTACATAAGTGCCGTTTCCAGTAATGAAGGGAATCCCAACAAGAGTTGTTAGTACCAATAAATGACAATAGATGGCACCAGAGACCATGAAATACTCATCTTGCTGCTTCTCACTGCAGAAACGGCATTTCATTCGCACGATAAGTCCGATACTTTGAGAGAACTGCTTAAAGAGACGATCGGCCTGTTGGATTCAGAATATGAGAATATAACCCCCCGAGCCTGGCCCTGTCTGCACTCCCATAGATATGGGCACTCTTCATGCATATTTATGATGAGCCAGAACTCACCTTCTCTTCACTCCTGCACTGCTGAGCTAATTGTAATCTTCATTGAGTGACGTATGTTGCAAAACACTAGGCAAATGTAACCTACCAAGCACCAGAAGAGAGCTAGACGAGTTTCTGTCCCCTTCAAAACTCCTTCGGCATGAACATATTGTCATAACATAGAACATATGTTATAACATATATGTTATGGAATATTGCTTTGGCCGGTTTCATTAGGATTACACGCTGCACTGAATTTGTGATTTCCACTCTCTTACACTGGTATCTCCAGAGCCCTTCTCTTGTGGTGTCTTTTTAATTTTCTCCAAGAATCACTGTTTGTGTATATACGCTCTAGTGAACTAGGGCTTCAACTGGGATCAGCAGCACTAGATATTGAAATGCGTTGTCAAAATTTCCTTGCATTGTAACTTCAAATACTCAGGTAATTGTAATGGTGTCTTGGTAAGCGTTGGAAATATCCAAATAATTTTCTGGGACGGTAGCTCTGATCAAGCAGATTTTATTTGCAATTGCAATAGTGGGCCTCCAGCAGGCAGAGGAGTTGCTAAGTTGGGATAAAATGCGAAGAAGATGTTATGATTTGCCAAATGAAATCAAATCATTTATGGAGTCAAAAAAGAAATATAGTTGCTCAAGGTGAAGATGAGACAGGGCTTACCTAGTTAGCCTCATTACCTTTTTGGCAGTAGGTACATATGTGAGCAACCTGTTTTCAAAGATGCATCACAGACACCTGGAGAACTCCTTCACAATTGCAAGTGCTTCTCTTGAATCAGACACTGATGCATTCGTTTCACAAAAGCAAGGTCCACATTCCCACTAGTGTTATGCTTTCTCATTTTATGTTTTAGTCATACATTACAAAGAAGCTTTGTTACTCATATATACTGACTGAGGACATATTATCTTCAGCCCAAGACAATGACTCTTCAGCTCATGCCACCCAGGCAAGCCGGATGATTGGTGATGCTGAGAAGGCTCAGGAACATTCTTTCTTTAAACAGGACAAAGTCCATTCAAAGTTCAAAACTCGGCAAAATTCAAGCTTCATATTTATTTACTCCATAATATTTTTGGAATATGGATCAACAAAATAAATACATTCCATTGCACTCTTCTGGAAATGCGCACAGACAGAAATGAAATTCAGGAAGATTCCTGTGTTGCATGCAGGAGATATTCACTGCAGCGATCGTGGGAGAGAGCTGTCTTTAGAAAACTGTCATGTTAATTCACAAAGCATATCAAGAACAAGACAGCACCACAGCTGAGAAACAAGGGTGTTTTTTCCTAAGACAGATAAGATTTCAAGAGAAGAGGCTGCTTTCCACAAAGCAGAGAATTTTATTTATTTATTTATTTATTTATTTTTTAATTAGTAAGCAGAACTGGATATATCCACAGCCCATAACAATTCATGGAATTCCTTTGTTGTTCTTTCATACCCCTACAAGGCTTGGCAAAGATGCCCAATGCATAATCAAATATGGAAAAGCTGCAGTTAGGTTTGTCACAGGAAGCAAGCTTCTGAAGTCCCTGCAACAGGATAGTACATAAGTGCCGTTTCCAGGTCTTTAAAGACACCAGTTGTCAAGTGAACTAAGGAGATAGGAGCTCCTAAAAAGTCTGCCAATCCAAAAATGAAGCTCCTTACTGATCGTATCTGAGCTACTACCTCTAAAAACCACCACTAACTGGCAGATTACATAGTGGGAAAGGTGTTACAGCCATCAGAACAATCAGATACTGGCTAAAGATGAACTGTTGCTAGCTAAGCGCATATTGCTAATTCTCACATTTGCTCATTCTGCACTAGGCCATTATTCCTGGACCCCTGCTGTCCTGGGATAGAGGTAAGTTGGATGAAAAAATGTAGGGGAGCATCACTTGCATTCCTCCTAATCCAAAAGAGGGACAGTTTGACCTCCTGTCAGAGGCCCCTTAAGTTGTTCTTTTGCTGAGGGCCTCTTGGCAAAACAAAATAGTCTATAATACAAAAGTTACCATTTTGGTACTTCTTGAGGATTTCATCTTATCTACTAAGTGTGCATAAATGTGGAATAAGAAGCCACTTTCTTCCAGAGAGGCTGTGCATGCCCCGTCCCTGGAGGTGTTCAAGGCCAGGTTGGATGGGGCCCTGCGCAGCCTGCTCTGGGATTAAATGTGGTGGTTAGTGGTGCTCTGGTATTAAATGTGGTTAGATTTGCATGTGGCAGGGGGTTTGGAGATTCATGAAGCTTGAGGTCCCTTCCAACCCTGGCCATTCTGTGATTCTGTGATTCCTCCGGCTGCTATTACTGGTGAGGAGAGCAGCTCTGTTTCCTGGGCTGATGGATGTGGTCCTGGCCCCAGAGGCATGCATTATATAGAGCGCAAGGTTCTGTTCTGTTCTATTTTGGGCCCAAACTTTTGTTACTTGCATTGTCTGTAAGTGTTGACATGGTGACAGTGTCAAGCTCTTTACCAATCTATTGGCCTTTCTGGTTTGAGCAAGAAATTGCACTTCAAGTTTGTGCACTTGTTTTTGTTTGTGTGATAATTCCCACTCCTAGAGTATCATATCCTTTTGATATTTTACAGTTGAACAACTAGAGAAATAAGGAGAGAGAGTTTTGCCAAATGCAGAAGCAATCAAAGCACAGAAAGCAAAGCTTTGTAAGTGTTCCACAGTTTGTATCATATCTGATCATAAATTGATAATCATAAATCAAATAAAATATCTCCATGGCTTTACCTTCTCCAATCAAAATGGAAAGGACTCATAGCCCCTTACAGTGAGGATTATCCAGTTAGGTTTTGTACACAAAGTGCTCTGGAAAACTGTAGCAATTAAAAACAGTACAAAAAAGAAATTTGAGATAATTATAGCTGGCTAATACATTGTAGCGAGGTAAAGAATGGAGGAGAGGCAGAATTCAGAAAGTTTTCAGAAATAGTTCAAAGACATTAAAAAAGGTTTCTTGCTAGGCTTCAACCCTTGACAGAGCTACAGACAATTTCTATGTATGTTTGGTGATTTCTGGCAGGTCGTTTTCTCACTTACACTCATAGAATCACTCAGGTTGGAAAAGACCTGAAAAATCATCGAATCCAACCATGACCTAACCATACTACTTTTGCTCTAACAACCCTCTGCTAAATCATGTTCCTGAGCACCGCATCCAAACGGATTTTAAAACATCCAGGGATGGTGACTCAACCACCTCCCTGGGGAGCCCAGTCCAGTGCTTCTCTCACTTCAGCTCTGAGAAAAGGACAAAAATTCATCTGGGATTCTTACTAAATTTACTACTGTAAATCTCTGAATTCTGTATGGATGGGGCCTTATAAATATTTCTATAATTAGTCAAAGCACAGTAAAGCATATACATTTTTTCCTACAGGTTAAATACTGCTGATTAGCTGCTTACTTTTTAGAAAGTTCTCTGTGCTTAGTATTCACACAAGTCTTTTTCTGACCTGCTGTAAGCCCGTTAGTCCAAACCAGATAAGGAGTCTAATTTTAGAGCTGGAGATAGTGTAACACTGTTACTAGTTGATACTTGCTATTTCATTGCATTCCAGGATTGTGTACTAAGCAAAAGAACTGCCTCATAGAAGAGAATGACTTATGAATTAGAATGCAGTAGTGATCTTGTTCTTGGTGTTATTATTGCATATGTATACCTGCCTTTGCATTGTTAGTTCTAGAAGATACTGTCTACAGGTATTGCTGACAATTTTCTTCCCCATCACTCTGTATCTCTCATTGTCTTTTTCATAGTTTCCATTGTGTGTTTCCCTTTTCTTGTTCTTCGTTTCTTTTTTCTTTCTTTCTTTCTTTTTTTTTTTTTTTAATTTTTGTTTGTCTATCTGTATTGCTGTTGCTTAAGTTTTTGTTTGTTTGTTTGTTTGTTTGTTTGTTTGTTGTTGGGGGTAGGGAGGACAGGGGGGCTTGGGAGGGCTGAGTTGGTTGTTTTAGCTTGGTTGTTCTGTTTGTGTGTCTGCTTCCAAGTGACTTCAGTATATGTCCATCTCAGAAATCTGTTTGTATTATGATCTTTAATGCAAATATGAAAAATATTTACTACAGACACCTTTTCACTGATATTCTGATACTTCACTCAACTAAGGAAACCTCATTATTCTTCAACAGTTCATCTACAAACTGATTAGTAGAGCAGAAGCCACTAGCAGTAACAAACAATTAAGAGGCCATGGCCACCTGATGGAAACCTCATGGTGTTTTGTTTTGGCCAAGGAAAACCAGTTGATTATTTTCAGAACTTGCATAAATAAACAAATAAATAAATAAAAATGATACAAATAAATAGTAATAATAAGTAAAGAAAAGTAAGAGAAGACCATTCAAGCTGCATGAAAATAAAATCAAGGATTCTCACTACCACTGTTGCTGTATTTGTTTATAAAGCCAAGATCATGGCCTCAACCTACTGTGTAAAATTGCATCACTTGACATGCTGTCTTCCTCTACAGAGGGATTAAAAACAGAAATGAAATCTTAGAATCCATTTGAAAATCAATTTTGCTTTATTTCCCTTAACTTCAATAATATAATGAAACCCAATCTTCAGATAAAAGGATGAGTAACATGAGCAAACGTGGATTAATAACTGGTATAACTAAGTGATATTATTCTATAGACTTCAAAGGTGTCTGCCTTCTGAATATCACCAGATTTTACAAAAGATCATTCAGATCAACGCTTTAAACGTATGCTATCAAAATAAGCTCAACCAGCTTACAAAAATGACTAGGCATTTTCACTTTCAATAGACACGATTTAAAATGATACCTTTAAAGTAGTGACCAAGCTCGGTGTGGCTTCCATCATTTCTAGCCTCGCTATATTAACTACATCTCAAGAATAAGGATTGCGCTCTTATGGAAAAATTAGGTAGTGAATGTCAGTCTTACTGAGAAGACTAACGGTCATCACTTTATCTAAAAATAGTAAAACATGGATCACACAAATATACGTTTTCTTGTCTGGAAAAAAGCAAGAATTTTCAGAAGGAGCATGAAATCACAAGCAGCATGGATGTTCAGATTTTGTATATTCACAGGCAAAAAAAGAATTCTCATAGAAAATATCCATAGAAAATATGTAATCCTTTATCGCCTTTGGAGAAACTGCATGCATGCAAGAGCAGTTGGTGAATCAGATGCTAGGGGAGTACTGCTTTGTCTTATCCACAAGTCCGTTCTTTCCACTTAAACACAACAACTTCTAAACAGAATTAGGTCATGTTGGAGGAAGATCAAAGAACTGGATTGAGTACCAAAAAACATTCAATGCTGCCAAACTCTTTTAAAACAGCTAAAAGGAAAATATTTGATTTTACTGTACATCAGAAATACTTGAAGGAAAGATATCTTGATACTCTAGGTCATCAAAAGCCCAAAAGGTAAAGCTAAGTTCCAGTGCTACTGATGATACAAAAAATGAAAAATTGTCTTTTGATGCAAATATAAATTACATTACATAAATTACCAAGAAAGATACTGAGCAGGCTCCCACCTAGCATCTGCACTGTAAGCTACACAGTAAAAAGCCAATCAACATCTTCATGCCACTGTCTGGTAAGAAGAATAACCTCCAAAACAACTTCATTGAAAATCTTTTAACTTTCACTAAGATAAACCTTTTATTAAACTGTTTTGAGAGAAAGTGTGTGTGCTCATCCACTAGAAAAAGTGGCTTTTTGCATAAGGGGCTTCTCAAATAAAGCTTATGTACAGTTCAATGAGTGCTTTGAAAATTTAGGCTGTTTAAAATGATTCTGATTTTGTAAGAATCAATTATTATAGAGTCTACACCTCCTGAACAATCGAACTAACATTGTACTCCTAATAAACATCAATGTAATTTGAATCAATACACGTGTTGTACGTTTACACAATCCCAACTCAGCTTTCTGAAACCTTCTTTTGACCTTTCAGATCACAAGAGTATTGCCCTGAGTGCAGGTGTCCAGTTGTGGAAAGGCCTGCCATAATGCTGATGTGTGGTATGAAACTGGGGTGCTAGACACAACTAGTTCCAGTCCACTGCTACTCACTCCTACTGCCCCACAGGACCCATTAGCCAATGAGCAGGCAGCTCAGAGGGAGTGGAGCTCAGAAGAAAGATCCCACAAAAGAGTGGGAACACCTTGTAAGAAGGTCATGGAGAAGGTGCTACGTGCCCCCAGCAACGCTCACCCTGCAGCTCCTGAAGAGCGTATGCTGGATCGGGGAGAGGTGTGAGGAGGAAGGGAAAGCGCAGAGGAGCTACTCTGCAACAGATGAAGGAGTCAGAAACGGAGGGGTGAGGAAGACCTGCTGAGCAGGGAATGGGAAGAATAAATGAAATTTATCTTCCCTAAGTGAAATATGTTTTACTTCTGAGGTAATATTCCCATGGGCTTTCCCCTCTCTCTCTGGCTTTCTGTGGAGGGGGAGTGAGAGAGAGGCTGAGTGAGTGTCTGGTGGCCATAAAATCAACACACCAAATGCACTGTGGCAAAAGCAATATAAAATCAATATACACTGATTAAGTTGACAAGGCACAGTCTCAGCACCTCGATTACTAGGAAGTCAGGTAGATCTTGGTGCATTATACAATAGATGTTCTTACTGATGGTGTCGATCGCCTAAGCAAATTATGCCTTTGAAGAGAAAGTTGTACAGCTGATTCAACGTGTATGTATGAGGTGTGCTTCAACAGTAACGTCTCCTATTTGATTATATTCGTCCACAATATCAGAGGCCGATGCTGGTGGTGTGACAATAGAGGATGTACCTTCTCAACAGTGTTCCACTACAGGTATATTACATACCTGTATATATACATACGTATATACAGGTGTGTTAGTGTTTAGTGTACTTAGCTAACATTTTGACAGTTACCTGCTTTTTTTTCCTTTCCCCCCCCCAAAACTATTGTTATGATTTTCCAGGATCAAAGAACATCTATCACAATTAATTTTCCATAGATCATTTCTTCTTTTTTTCATCATTTTGCGTTCCCTTACTTTCGGGCTCTGAACCTTGCTTCTACAATGCAAAGGGATTCCAGCCACCACATGCATACAGCCAAGACATTTTAGTGTGAACTAGATACTCAGGCATACACAACCTGTAACGCACATGCTACGTGTATCCCAACTCAACTTGCACCCCCTACAGCTGTATCTATCATGGCAGCAGCTCTACCCTGATGAGTGGCCAGGCCTAGCCCAGAGTCACAGCAAGGTTTGCAGAGCAGCACTGAAAAATAAAGCAACAGAACTGAGAAAAGCCTGTCACCGGAAGAAAATATTTTCAACAAAGTCACATGGCAAAAGAAGGTAATGACAGTGCTTTCTAACGGGAGATAAGCGCCATAGCAGGTAACCATACAAGGCCATATGACCATACCTAACAGGTAACCATACATAACCTACAAGAACCATAGCAGCAGGTAACAAAGAAAAATTAGCTCACCCCTTCCAGAAACTAGTAACAACTCAAAAGAAGAGCAAACTCAGAGAGATACTGCTCCCTCTGCTGCTAACACTTAAATAAAAGCACCTTTTCCAATCATTGCTTGCACCTGAGCTCCCTGGGAGAGCCTTGACCTCTCCACTAATGTTCAATCATTGGTTCAGGCTGTGAAGGGATGGAGTGCAGCAGAGTTGCCAGGTCACTGCCTGAACCAAAGAGTGAGTAGGTCAGGGCTCAACTCCTGCTGTTTTGGAAACATGAAGTACAACGTGCATCGCGATGCAGGTACAGTACCTATCAATGATGTGATTGACAGGTGATTGTTGCAAGGTGATTGTTGACAGTCTTCTTATGGTTCTGTTGGAACAGTACTTGATGTTCCTTCTGGAGGCTTCTCTTCTTCAGTTTGGGTTTGGGTTCCCTGGTTCCCAGAATTTCAGCACTCCACCACCTGGTGTCATGACATACCCTCGTAGACACTGAAGCACGCTGAAGTGTTGATGCTCCTACCAGTGGTCCTGTGGACTTCACAGCCTCAAGGGGAGTAGTACAGATGTTTAAAAGGTATGAGGAGTGGTGGGTCTGCCTTCAGTGGGAGGATACAGGCTGCGTTTTTGTCTTGAGTCAAACACCTCCACTTATGCTGGGGCATGTCCTGGCCTTTGGTACAACATCCTTTGTCCTGTATTTACCTTTGAAGGTCAATATTAATTATTCTGCCATACGTCCCCCATTTTGGAACTGCAAGCAGCTTTCGTGTCTTCTCTATGTGAGAAGTTAGTCCAGAACAAGGTTTTAACTCACCCTACAAATCCTGCCATGGGGCTGTTCTGCCAGTCGTACAAAGAAAATTGTCTTTCTGCTCTGCAGAGTACAATGAACTTTTCATCTTCTCACTTAACAGCTGTATCTTTTAAAGAATAAAAGTAAATATAAAATTAGCGAGGATTCAGTAACAGTAGGTCAGCTATAAATACTTGCAAATGGGAAACATACAGCGAGCATCTTTGGAATTATGACATTACAGCATTCTGATTTTAGGAAAGTTACAATTAAGCTCCGTTTCAATACAACCAACTCTATATTACAAACTCAACAAAAACGTACGGAGGAGCAGAAGTCCTGCTCAGTGCACTTAGTGCCTTTTACACGGTTATTCAGATACAGCATGGTCACAGCTCTGGCCCGGTTCGACCTGGATCCTTGACTAAATGGCACAGGGGGACCCATGGACCCACCCCCTGTGATGGTTCTGAACACAAAACAGCGGCAGCGAGCTAAGGGAGAAAATTAATTTACTAGATATTATAGCACAGTGTGAGAGAATGCAATATAGCACAATACAATTGGAATTGTAGCCTAGCCTAGCCATGTTTGCCTAAAGATGAACTGTTGCTAGCTAAGCGCATATTGCTAATTCTCACATTTGCTCATTCTGCACTAGGCCATTATTCCTGGACCCCTGCTGTCCTGGGATAGAGGTAAGTTGGAAGAAAAAATGTAGGGGAGCATCACTTGCATTCCTCCTAATCCAAAAGAGGGACAGTTTGACCTCCTGTCAGAGGCCCCTTAAGTTGTTCTTTTGCTGAGGGCCTCTTGGCAGAACAGAATAGTCTATAATACAAAAGTTACCATTTTGGTACTTCTTGAGGATTTCATCTTATCTACTAAGTGTGCATAAATGTGGAATAAGAAGCCACTTTCTTCCCATGGGCTTTCCCCTCTCTCTCTGGTACGGCACAAATAAACGACTTTCCTTTTCCAGCTCGGGTACGAGCATTGTTTTGCAGAACACTAATACGGTCCGAAACACTCTGCAAGTTATACCAGTTCTGTCGTGCCCAATCCATACCTGATAAAGAGGGTCGAGCACCATGTTTTTCTAAAAGATCAAATAATACATCTTCACTTTTCATGGTGGCAATGCTGTCGCTCATTTTTTCAATACAATGAGAGACCTACACTAAGGGAGGAGGAGGTGCAGGTATTCAAAAGCTCAAGTGACTCCTTATCTCCCCAGGGAAACAGACACTTTTCAAATGCTAATGCTCAAAGCACTCTTCCCTTTCTCTGAGGGGAGCACACAAAAGCCCGTTAGTCCAAACCAGATAAGGAGTCTAATTTTAGAGCTGGAGATAGTGTAACACTGTTACTAGTTGATACTTGCTATTTCATTGCATTCCAGGATTGTGTACTAAGCAAAAGAACTGCCTCATAGAAGAGAATGACTTATGAATTAGAATGCAGTAGTGATCTTGTTCTTGGTGTTATTATTGCATATGTATACCTGCCTTTGCATTGTTAGTTCTAGAAGATACTGTCTACAGGTATTGCTGACAATTTTCTTCCCCATCACTCTGTATCTCTCATTGTCTTTTTCATAGTTTCCATTGTGTGTTTCCCTTTTCTTGTTCTTCGTTTCTTTTTTCTTTCTTTCTTTCTTTTTTTTTTTTTTTAATTTTTGTTTGTCTATCTGTATTGCTGTTGCTTAAGTTTTTGTTTGTTTGTTTGTTTGTTTGTTTGTTTGTTGTTGGGGGTAGGGAGGACAGGGGGGCTTGGGAGGGCTGAGTTGGTTGTTTTAGCTTGGTTGTTCTGTTTGTGTGTCTGCTTCCAAGTGACTTCAGTATATGTCCATCTCAGAAATCTGTTTGTATTATGATCTTTAATGCAAATATGAAAAATATTTACTACAGACACCTTTTCACTGATATTCTGATACTTCACTCAACTAAGGAAACCTCATTATTCTTCAACAGTTCATCTACAAACTGATTAGTAGAGCAGAAGCCACTAGCAGTAACAAACAATTAAGAGGCCATGGCCACCTGATGGAAACCTCATGGTGTTTTGTTTTGGCCAAGGAAAACCAGTTGATTATTTTCAGAACTTGCATAAATAAACAAATAAATAAATAAAAATGATACAAATAAATAGTAATAATAAGTAAAGAAAAGTAAGAGAAGACCATTCAAGCTGCATGAAAATAAAATCAAGGATTCTCACTACCACTGTTGCTGTATTTGTTTATAAAGCCAAGATCATGGCCTCAACCTACTGTGTAAAATTGCATCACTTGACATGCTGTCTTCCTCTACAGAGGGATTAAAAACAGAAATGAAATCTTAGAATCCATTTGAAAATCAATTTTGCTTTATTTCCCTTAACTTCAATAATATAATGAAACCCAATCTTCAGATAAAAGGATGAGTAACATGAGCAAACGTGGATTAATAACTGGTATAACTAAGTGATATTATTCTATAGACTTCAAAGGTGTCTGCCTTCTGAATATCACCAGATTTTACAAAAGATCATTCAGATCAACGCTTTAAACGTATGCTATCAAAATAAGCTCAACCAGCTTACAAAAATGACTAGGCATTTTCACTTTCAATAGACACGATTTAAAATGATACCTTTAAAGTAGTGACCAAGCTCGGTGTGGCTTCCATCATTTCTAGCCTCGCTATATTAACTACATCTCAAGAATAAGGATTGCGCTCTTATGGAAAAATTAGGTAGTGAATGTCAGTCTTACTGAGAAGACTAACGGTCATCACTTTATCTAAAAATAGTAAAACATGGATCACACAAATATACGTTTTCTTGTCTGGAAAAAAGCAAGAATTTTCAGAAGGAGCATGAAATCACAAGCAGCATGGATGTTCAGATTTTGTATATTCACAGGCAAAAAAAGAATTCTCATAGAAAATATCCATAGAAAATATGTAATCCTTTATCGCCTTTGGAGAAACTGCATGCATGCAAGAGCAGTTGGTGAATCAGATGCTAGGGGAGTACTGCTTTGTCTTATCCACAAGTCCGTTCTTTCCACTTAAACACAACAACTTCTAAACAGAATTAGGTCATGTTGGAGGAAGATCAAAGAACTGGATTGAGTACCAAAAAACATTCAATGCTGCCAAACTCTTTTAAAACAGCTAAAAGGAAAATATTTGATTTTACTGTACATCAGAAATACTTGAAGGAAAGATATCTTGATACTCTAGGTCATCAAAAGCCCAAAAGGTAAAGCTAAGTTCCAGTGCTACTGATGATACAAAAAATGAAAAATTGTCTTTTGATGCAAATATAAATTACATTACATAAATTACCAAGAAAGATACTGAGCAGGCTCCCACCTAGCATCTGCACTGTAAGCTACACAGTAAAAAGCCAATCAACATCTTCATGCCACTGTCTGGTAAGAAGAATAACCTCCAAAACAACTTCATTGAAAATCTTTTAACTTTCACTAAGATAAACCTTTTATTAAACTGTTTTGAGAGAAAGTGTGTGTGCTCATCCACTAGAAAAAGTGGCTTTTTGCATAAGGGGCTTCTCAAATAAAGCTTATGTACAGTTCAATGAGTGCTTTGAAAATTTAGACTGTTTAAAATGATTCTGATTTTGTAAGAATCAATTATTATAGAGTCTACACCTCCTGAACAATCGAACTAACATTGTACTCCTAATAAACATCAATGTAATTTGAATCAATACACGTGTTGTACGTTTACACAATCCCAACTCAGCTTTCTGAAACCTTCTTTTGACCTTTCAGATCACAAGAGTATTGCCCTGAGTGCAGGTGTCCAGTTGTGGAAAGGCCTGCCATAATGCTGATGTGTGGTATGAAACTGGGGTGCTAGACACAACTAGTTCCAGTCCACTGCTACTCACTCCTACTGCCCCACAGGACCCATTAGCCAATGAGCAGGCAGCTCAGAGGGAGTGGAGCTCAGAAGAAAGATCCCACAAAAGAGTGGGAACACCTTGTAAGAAGGTCATGGAGAAGGTGCTACGTGCCCCCAGCAACGCTCACCCTGCAGCTCCTGAAGAGCGTATGCTGGATCGGGGAGAGGTGTGAGGAGGAAGGGAAAGCGCAGAGGAGCTACTCTGCAACAGATGAAGGAGTCAGAAACAGAGGGGTGAGGAAGACCTGCTGAGCAGGGAATGGGAAGAATAAATGAAATTTATCTTCCCTAAGTGAAATATGTTTTACTTCTGAGGTAATATTCCCATGGGCTTTCCCCTCTCTCTCTGGCTTTCTGTGGAGGGGGAGTGAGAGAGAGGCTGAGTGAGTGTCTGGTGGCCATAAAATCAACACACCAAATGCACTGTGGCAAAAGCAATATAAAATCAATATACACTGATTAAGTTGACAAGGCACAGTCTCAGCACCTCGATTACTAGGAAGTCAGGTAGATCTTGGTGCATTATACAATAGATGTTCTTACTGATGGTGTCGATCGCCTAAGCAAATTATGCCTTTGAAGAGAAAGTTGTACAGCTGATTCAACGTGTATGTATGAGGTGTGCTTCAACAGTAACGTCTCCTATTTGATTATATTCGTCCACAATATCAGAGGCCGATGCTGGTGGTGTGACAATAGAGGATGTACCTTCTCAACAGTGTTCCACTACAGGTATATTACATACCTGTATATATACATACGTATATACAGGTGTGTTAGTGTTTAGTGTACTTAGCTAACATTTTGACAGTTACCTGCTTTTTTTTCCTTTCCCCCCCCCAAAACTATTGTTATGATTTTCCAGGATCAAAGAACATCTATCACAATTAATTTTCCATAGATCATTTCTTCTTTTTTTCATCATTTTGCGTTCCCTTACTTTCGGGCTCTGAACCTTGCTTCTACAATGCAAAGGGATTCCAGCCACCACATGCATACAGCCAAGACATTTTAGTGTGAACTAGATACTCAGGCATACACAACCTGTAACGCACATGCTACGTGTATCCCAACTCAACTTGCACCCCCTACAGCTGTATCTATCATGGCAGCAGCTCTACCCTGATGAGTGGCCAGGCCTAGCCCAGAGTCACAGCAAGGTTTGCAGAGCAGCACTGAAAAATAAAGCAACAGAACTGAGAAAAGCCTGTCACCGGAAGAAAATATTTTCAACAAAGTCACATGGCAAAAGAAGGTAATGACAGTGCTTTCTAACGGGAGATAAGCGCCATAGCAGGTAACCATACAAGGCCATATGACCATACCTAACAGGTAACCATACATAACCTACAAGAACCATAGCAGCAGGTAACAAAGAAAAATTAGCTCACCCCTTCCAGAAACTAGTAACAACTCAAAAGAAGAGCAAACTCAGAGAGATACTGCTCCCTCTGCTGCTAACACTTAAATAAAAGCACCTTTTCCAATCATTGCTTGCACCTGAGCTCCCTGGGAGAGCCTTGACCTCTCCACTAATGTTCAATCATTGGTTCAGGCTGTGAAGGGATGGAGTGCAGCAGAGTTGCCAGGTCACTGCCTGAACCAAAGAGTGAGTAGGTCAGGGCTCAACTCCTGCTGTTTTGGAAACATGAAGTACAACGTGCATCGCGATGCAGGTACAGTACCTATCAATGATGTGATTGACAGGTGATTGTTGCAAGGTGATTGTTGACAGTCTTCTTATGGTTCTGTTGGAACAGTACTTGATGTTCCTTCTGGAGGCTTCTCTTCTTCAGTTTGGGTTTGGGTTCCCTGGTTCCCAGAATTTCAGCACTCCACCACCTGGTGTCATGACATACCCTCGTAGACACTGAAGCACGCTGAAGTGTTGATGCTCCTACCAGTGGTCCTGTGGACTTCACAGCCTCAAGGGGAGTAGTACAGATGTTTAAAAGGTATGAGGAGTGGTGGGTCTGCCTTCAGTGGGAGGATACAGGCTGCGTTTTTGTCTTGAGTCAAACACCTCCACTTATGCTGGGGCATGTCCTGGCCTTTGGTACAACATCCTTTGTCCTGTATTTACCTTTGAAGGTCAATATTAATTATTCTGCCATACGTCCCCCATTTTGGAACTGCAAGCAGCTTTCGTGTCTTCTCTATGTGAGAAGTTAGTCCAGAACAAGGTTTTAACTCACCCTACAAATCCTGCCATGGGGCTGTTCTGCCAGTCGTACAAAGAAAATTGTCTTTCTGCTCTGCAGAGTACAATGAACTTTTCATCTTCTCACTTAACAGCTGTATCTTTTAAAGAATAAAAGTAAATATAAAATTAGCGAGGATTCAGTAACAGTAGGTCAGCTATAAATACTTGCAAATGGGAAACATACAGCGAGCATCTTTGGAATTATGACATTACAGCATTCTGATTTTAGGAAAGTTACAATTAAGCTCCGTTTCAATACAACCAACTCTATATTACAAACTCAACAAAAACGTACGGAGGAGCAGAAGTCCTGCTCAGTGCACTTAGTGCCTTTTACACGGTTATTCAGATACAGCATGGTCACAGCTCTGGCCCGGTTCGACCTGGATCCTTGACTAAATGGCACAGGGGGACCCATGGACCCACCCCCTGTGATGGTTCTGAACACAAAACAGCGGCAACGAGCTAAGGGAGAAAATTAATTTACTAGATATTATAGCACAGTGTGAGAGAATGCAATATAGCACAATACAATTGGAATTGTAGCCTAGCCTAGCCATGTTTGCCTAAAGATGAACTGTTGCTAGCTAAGCGCATATTGCTAATTCTCACATTTGCTCATTCTGCACTAGGCCATTATTCCTGGACCCCTGCTGTCCTGGGATAGAGGTAAGTTGGAAGAAAAAATGTAGGGGAGCATCACTTGCATTCCTCCTAATCCAAAAGAGGGACAGTTTGACCTCCTGTCAGAGGCCCCTTAAGTTGTTCTTTTGCTGAGGGCCTCTTGGCAGAACAGAATAGTCTATAATACAAAAGTTACCATTTTGGTACTTCTTGAGGATTTCATCTTATCTACTAAGTGTGCATAAATGTGGAATAAGAAGCCACTTTCTTCCCATGGGCTTTCCCCTCTCTCTCTGGTACGGCACAAATAAACGACTTTCCTTTTCCAGCTCGGGTACGAGCATTGTTTTGCAGAACACTAATACGGTCCGAAACACTCTGCAAGTTATACCAGTTCTGTCGTGCCCAATCCATACCTGATAAAGAGGGTCGAGCACCATGTTTTTCTAAAAGATCAAATAATACATCTTCACTTTTCATGGTGGCAATGCTGTCGCTCATTTTTTCAATACAATGAGAGACCTACACTAAGGGAGGAGGAGGTGCAGGTATTCAAAAGCTCAAGTGACTCCTTATCTCCCCAGGGAAACAGACACTTTTCAAATGCTAATGCTCAAAGCACTCTTCCCTTTCTCTGAGGGGAGCACACAAAAGCCCGTTAGTCCAAACCAGATAAGGAGTCTAATTTTAGAGCTGGAGATAGTGTAACACTGTTACTAGTTGATACTTGCTATTTCATTGCATTCCAGGATTGTGTACTAAGCAAAAGAACTGCCTCATAGAAGAGAATGACTTATGAATTAGAATGCAGTAGTGATCTTGTTCTTGGTGTTATTATTGCATATGTATACCTGCCTTTGCATTGTTAGTTCTAGAAGATACTGTCTACAGGTATTGCTGACAATTTTCTTCCCCATCACTCTGTATCTCTCATTGTCTTTTTCATAGTTTCCATTGTGTGTTTCCCTTTTCTTGTTCTTCGTTTCTTTTTTCTTTCTTTCTTTCTTTTTTTTTTTTTTTAATTTTTGTTTGTCTATCTGTATTGCTGTTGCTTAAGTTTTTGTTTGTTTGTTTGTTTGTTTGTTTGTTTGTTGTTGGGGGTAGGGAGGACAGGGGGGCTTGGGAGGGCTGAGTTGGTTGTTTTAGCTTGGTTGTTCTGTTTGTGTGTCTGCTTCCAAGTGACTTCAGTATATGTCCATCTCAGAAATCTGTTTGTATTATGATCTTTAATGCAAATATGAAAAATATTTACTACAGACACCTTTTCACTGATATTCTGATACTTCACTCAACTAAGGAAACCTCATTATTCTTCAACAGTTCATCTACAAACTGATTAGTAGAGCAGAAGCCACTAGCAGTAACAAACAATTAAGAGGCCATGGCCACCTGATGGAAACCTCATGGTGTTTTGTTTTGGCCAAGGAAAACCAGTTGATTATTTTCAGAACTTGCATAAATAAACAAATAAATAAATAAAAATGATACAAATAAATAGTAATAATAAGTAAAGAAAAGTAAGAGAAGACCATTCAAGCTGCATGAAAATAAAATCAAGGATTCTCACTACCACTGTTGCTGTATTTGTTTATAAAGCCAAGATCATGGCCTCAACCTACTGTGTAAAATTGCATCACTTGACATGCTGTCTTCCTCTACAGAGGGATTAAAAACAGAAATGAAATCTTAGAATCCATTTGAAAATCAATTTTGCTTTATTTCCCTTAACTTCAATAATATAATGAAACCCAATCTTCAGATAAAAGGATGAGTAACATGAGCAAACGTGGATTAATAACTGGTATAACTAAGTGATATTATTCTATAGACTTCAAAGGTGTCTGCCTTCTGAATATCACCAGATTTTACAAAAGATCATTCAGATCAACGCTTTAAACGTATGCTATCAAAATAAGCTCAACCAGCTTACAAAAATGACTAGGCATTTTCACTTTCAATAGACACGATTTAAAATGATACCTTTAAAGTAGTGACCAAGCTCGGTGTGGCTTCCATCATTTCTAGCCTCGCTATATTAACTACATCTCAAGAATAAGGATTGCGCTCTTATGGAAAAATTAGGTAGTGAATGTCAGTCTTACTGAGAAGACTAACGGTCATCACTTTATCTAAAAATAGTAAAACATGGATCACACAAATATACGTTTTCTTGTCTGGAAAAAAGCAAGAATTTTCAGAAGGAGCATGAAATCACAAGCAGCATGGATGTTCAGATTTTGTATATTCACAGGCAAAAAAAGAATTCTCATAGAAAATATCCATAGAAAATATGTAATCCTTTATCGCCTTTGGAGAAACTGCATGCATGCAAGAGCAGTTGGTGAATCAGATGCTAGGGGAGTACTGCTTTGTCTTATCCACAAGTCCGTTCTTTCCACTTAAACACAACAACTTCTAAACAGAATTAGGTCATGTTGGAGGAAGATCAAAGAACTGGATTGAGTACCAAAAAACATTCAATGCTGCCAAACTCTTTTAAAACAGCTAAAAGGAAAATATTTGATTTTACTGTACATCAGAAATACTTGAAGGAAAGATATCTTGATACTCTAGGTCATCAAAAGCCCAAAAGGTAAAGCTAAGTTCCAGTGCTACTGATGATACAAAAAATGAAAAATTGTCTTTTGATGCAAATATAAATTACATTACATAAATTACCAAGAAAGATACTGAGCAGGCTCCCACCTAGCATCTGCACTGTAAGCTACACAGTAAAAAGCCAATCAACATCTTCATGCCACTGTCTGGTAAGAAGAATAACCTCCAAAACAACTTCATTGAAAATCTTTTAACTTTCACTAAGATAAACCTTTTATTAAACTGTTTTGAGAGAAAGTGTGTGTGCTCATCCACTAGAAAAAGTGGCTTTTTGCATAAGGGGCTTCTCAAATAAAGCTTATGTACAGTTCAATGAGTGCTTTGAAAATTTAGACTGTTTAAAATGATTCTGATTTTGTAAGAATCAATTATTATAGAGTCTACACCTCCTGAACAATCGAACTAACATTGTACTCCTAATAAACATCAATGTAATTTGAATCAATACACGTGTTGTACGTTTACACAATCCCAACTCAGCTTTCTGAAACCTTCTTTTGACCTTTCAGATCACAAGAGTATTGCCCTGAGTGCAGGTGTCCAGTTGTGGAAAGGCCTGCCATAATGCTGATGTGTGGTATGAAACTGGGGTGCTAGACACAACTAGTTCCAGTCCACTGCTACTCACTCCTACTGCCCCACAGGACCCATTAGCCAATGAGCAGGCAGCTCAGAGGGAGTGGAGCTCAGAAGAAAGATCCCACAAAAGAGTGGGAACACCTTGTAAGAAGGTCATGGAGAAGGTGCTACGTGCCCCCAGCAACGCTCACCCTGCAGCTCCTGAAGAGCGTATGCTGGATCGGGGAGAGGTGTGAGGAGGAAGGGAAAGCGCAGAGGAGCTACTCTGCAACAGATGAAGGAGTCAGAAACAGAGGGGTGAGGAAGACCTGCTGAGCAGGGAATGGGAAGAATAAATGAAATTTATCTTCCCTAAGTGAAATATGTTTTACTTCTGAGGTAATATTCCCATGGGCTTTCCCCTCTCTCTCTGGCTTTCTGTGGAGGGGGAGTGAGAGAGAGGCTGAGTGAGTGTCTGGTGGCCATAAAATCAACACACCAAATGCACTGTGGCAAAAGCAATATAAAATCAATATACACTGATTAAGTTGACAAGGCACAGTCTCAGCACCTCGATTACTAGGAAGTCAGGTAGATCTTGGTGCATTATACAATAGATGTTCTTACTGATGGTGTCGATCGCCTAAGCAAATTATGCCTTTGAAGAGAAAGTTGTACAGCTGATTCAACGTGTATGTATGAGGTGTGCTTCAACAGTAACGTCTCCTATTTGATTATATTCGTCCACAATATCAGAGGCCGATGCTGGTGGTGTGACAATAGAGGATGTACCTTCTCAACAGTGTTCCACTACAGGTATATTACATACCTGTATATATACATACGTATATACAGGTGTGTTAGTGTTTAGTGTACTTAGCTAACATTTTGACAGTTACCTGCTTTTTTTTCCTTTCCCCCCCCCAAAACTATTGTTATGATTTTCCAGGATCAAAGAACATCTATCACAATTAATTTTCCATAGATCATTTCTTCTTTTTTTCATCATTTTGCGTTCCCTTACTTTCGGGCTCTGAACCTTGCTTCTACAATGCAAAGGGATTCCAGCCACCACATGCATACAGCCAAGACATTTTAGTGTGAACTAGATACTCAGGCATACACAACCTGTAACGCACATGCTACGTGTATCCCAACTCAACTTGCACCCCCTACAGCTGTATCTATCATGGCAGCAGCTCTACCCTGATGAGTGGCCAGGCCTAGCCCAGAGTCACAGCAAGGTTTGCAGAGCAGCACTGAAAAATAAAGCAACAGAACTGAGAAAAGCCTGTCACCGGAAGAAAATATTTTCAACAAAGTCACATGGCAAAAGAAGGTAATGACAGTGCTTTCTAACGGGAGATAAGCGCCATAGCAGGTAACCATACAAGGCCATATGACCATACCTAACAGGTAACCATACATAACCTACAAGAACCATAGCAGCAGGTAACAAAGAAAAATTAGCTCACCCCTTCCAGAAACTAGTAACAACTCAAAAGAAGAGCAAACTCAGAGAGATACTGCTCCCTCTGCTGCTAACACTTAAATAAAAGCACCTTTTCCAATCATTGCTTGCACCTGAGCTCCCTGGGAGAGCCTTGACCTCTCCACTAATGTTCAATCATTGGTTCAGGCTGTGAAGGGATGGAGTGCAGCAGAGTTGCCAGGTCACTGCCTGAACCAAAGAGTGAGTAGGTCAGGGCTCAACTCCTGCTGTTTTGGAAACATGAAGTACAACGTGCATCGCGATGCAGGTACAGTACCTATCAATGATGTGATTGACAGGTGATTGTTGCAAGGTGATTGTTGACAGTCTTCTTATGGTTCTGTTGGAACAGTACTTGATGTTCCTTCTGGAGGCTTCTCTTCTTCAGTTTGGGTTTGGGTTCCCTGGTTCCCAGAATTTCAGCACTCCACCACCTGGTGTCATGACATACCCTCGTAGACACTGAAGCACGCTGAAGTGTTGATGCTCCTACCAGTGGTCCTGTGGACTTCACAGCCTCAAGGGGAGTAGTACAGATGTTTAAAAGGTATGAGGAGTGGTGGGTCTGCCTTCAGTGGGAGGATACAGGCTGCGTTTTTGTCTTGAGTCAAACACCTCCACTTATGCTGGGGCATGTCCTGGCCTTTGGTACAACATCCTTTGTCCTGTATTTACCTTTGAAGGTCAATATTAATTATTCTGCCATACGTCCCCCATTTTGGAACTGCAAGCAGCTTTCGTGTCTTCTCTATGTGAGAAGTTAGTCCAGAACAAGGTTTTAACTCACCCTACAAATCCTGCCATGGGGCTGTTCTGCCAGTCGTACAAAGAAAATTGTCTTTCTGCTCTGCAGAGTACAATGAACTTTTCATCTTCTCACTTAACAGCTGTATCTTTTAAAGAATAAAAGTAAATATAAAATTAGCGAGGATTCAGTAACAGTAGGTCAGCTATAAATACTTGCAAATGGGAAACATACAGCGAGCATCTTTGGAATTATGACATTACAGCATTCTGATTTTAGGAAAGTTACAATTAAGCTCCGTTTCAATACAACCAACTCTATATTACAAACTCAACAAAAACGTACGGAGGAGCAGAAGTCCTGCTCAGTGCACTTAGTGCCTTTTACACGGTTATTCAGATACAGCATGGTCACAGCTCTGGCCCGGTTCGACCTGGATCCTTGACTAAATGGCACAGGGGGACCCATGGACCCACCCCCTGTGATGGTTCTGAACACAAAACAGCGGCAACGAGCTAAGGGAGAAAATTAATTTACTAGATATTATAGCACAGTGTGAGAGAATGCAATATAGCACAATACAATTGGAATTGTAGCCTAGCCTAGCCATGTTTGCCTAAAGATGAACTGTTGCTAGCTAAGCGCATATTGCTAATTCTCACATTTGCTCATTCTGCACTAGGCCATTATTCCTGGACCCCTGCTGTCCTGGGATAGAGGTAAGTTGGAAGAAAAAATGTAGGGGAGCATCACTTGCATTCCTCCTAATCCAAAAGAGGGACAGTTTGACCTCCTGTCAGAGGCCCCTTAAGTTGTTCTTTTGCTGAGGGCCTCTTGGCAGAACAGAATAGTCTATAATACAAAAGTTACCATTTTGGTACTTCTTGAGGATTTCATCTTATCTACTAAGTGTGCATAAATGTGGAATAAGAAGCCACTTTCTTCCCATGGGCTTTCCCCTCTCTCTCTGGTACGGCACAAATAAACGACTTTCCTTTTCCAGCTCGGGTACGAGCATTGTTTTGCAGAACACTAATACGGTCCGAAACACTCTGCAAGTTATACCAGTTCTGTCGTGCCCAATCCATACCTGATAAAGAGGGTCGAGCACCATGTTTTTCTAAAAGATCAAATAATACATCTTCACTTTTCATGGTGGCAATGCTGTCGCTCATTTTTTCAATACAATGAGAGACCTACACTAAGGGAGGAGGAGGTGCAGGTATTCAAAAGCTCAAGTGACTCCTTATCTCCCCAGGGAAACAGACACTTTTCAAATGCTAATGCTCAAAGCACTCTTCCCTTTCTCTGAGGGGAGCACACAAAAGCCCGTTAGTCCAAACCAGATAAGGAGTCTAATTTTAGAGCTGGAGATAGTGTAACACTGTTACTAGTTGATACTTGCTATTTCATTGCATTCCAGGATTGTGTACTAAGCAAAAGAACTGCCTCATAGAAGAGAATGACTTATGAATTAGAATGCAGTAGTGATCTTGTTCTTGGTGTTATTATTGCATATGTATACCTGCCTTTGCATTGTTAGTTCTAGAAGATACTGTCTACAGGTATTGCTGACAATTTTCTTCCCCATCACTCTGTATCTCTCATTGTCTTTTTCATAGTTTCCATTGTGTGTTTCCCTTTTCTTGTTCTTCGTTTCTTTTTTCTTTCTTTCTTTCTTTCTTTTTTTTTTTTTTAATTTTTGTTTGTCTATCTGTATTGCTGTTGCTTAAGTTTTTGTTTGTTTGTTTGTTTGTTTGTTTGTTTGTTGTTGGGGGTAGGGAGGACAGGGGGGCTTGGGAGGGCTGAGTTGGTTGTTTTAGCTTGGTTGTTCTGTTTGTGTGTCTGCTTCCAAGTGACTTCAGTATATGTCCATCTCAGAAATCTGTTTGTATTATGATCTTTAATGCAAATATGAAAAATATTTACTACAGACACCTTTTCACTGATATTCTGATACTTCACTCAACTAAGGAAACCTCATTATTCTTCAACAGTTCATCTACAAACTGATTAGTAGAGCAGAAGCCACTAGCAGTAACAAACAATTAAGAGGCCATGGCCACCTGATGGAAACCTCATGGTGTTTTGTTTTGGCCAAGGAAAACCAGTTGATTATTTTCAGAACTTGCATAAATAAACAAATAAATAAATAAAAATGATACAAATAAATAGTAATAATAAGTAAAGAAAAGTAAGAGAAGACCATTCAAGCTGCATGAAAATAAAATCAAGGATTCTCACTACCACTGTTGCTGTATTTGTTTATAAAGCCAAGATCATGGCCTCAACCTACTGTGTAAAATTGCATCACTTGACATGCTGTCTTCCTCTACAGAGGGATTAAAAACAGAAATGAAATCTTAGAATCCATTTGAAAATCAATTTTGCTTTATTTCCCTTAACTTCAATAATATAATGAAACCCAATCTTCAGATAAAAGGATGAGTAACGTGAGCAAACGTGGATTAATAACTGGTATAACTAAGTGATATTATTCTATAGACTTCAAAGGTGTCTGCCTTCTGAATATCACCAGATTTTACAAAAGATCATTCAGATCAACGCTTTAAACGTATGCTATCAAAATAAGCTCAACCAGCTTACAAAAATGACTAGGCATTTTCACTTTCAATAGACACGATTTAAAATGATACCTTTAAAGTAGTGACCAAGCTCGGTGTGGCTTCCATCATTTCTAGCCTCGCTATATTAACTACATCTCAAGAATAAGGATTGCGCTCTTATGGAAAAATTAGGTAGTGAATGTCAGTCTTACTGAGAAGACTAACGGTCATCACTTTATCTAAAAATAGTAAAACATGGATCACACAAATATACGTTTTCTTGTCTGGAAAAAAGCAAGAATTTTCAGAAGGAGCATGAAATCACAAGCAGCATGGATGTTCAGATTTTGTATATTCACAGGCAAAAAAAGAATTCTCATAGAAAATATCCATAGAAAATATGTAATCCTTTATCGCCTTTGGAGAAACTGCATGCATGCAAGAGCAGTTGGTGAATCAGATGCTAGGGGAGTACTGCTTTGTCTTATCCACAAGTCCGTTCTTTCCACTTAAACACAACAACTTCTAAACAGAATTAGGTCATGTTGGAGGAAGATCAAAGAACTGGATTGAGTACCAAAAAACATTCAATGCTGCCAAACTCTTTTAAAACAGCTAAAAGGAAAATATTTGATTTTACTGTACATCAGAAATACTTGAAGGAAAGATATCTTGATACTCTAGGTCATCAAAAGCCCAAAAGGTAAAGCTAAGTTCCAGTGCTACTGATGATACAAAAAATGAAAAATTGTCTTTTGATGCAAATATAAATTACATTACATAAATTACCAAGAAAGATACTGAGCAGGCTCCCACCTAGCATCTGCACTGTAAGCTACACAGTAAAAAGCCAATCAACATCTTCATGCCACTGTCTGGTAAGAAGAATAACCTCCAAAACAACTTCATTGAAAATCTTTTAACTTTCACTAAGATAAACCTTTTATTAAACTGTTTTGAGAGAAAGTGTGTGTGCTCATCCACTAGAAAAAGTGGCTTTTTGCATAAGGGGCTTCTCAAATAAAGCTTATGTACAGTTCAATGAGTGCTTTGAAAATTTAGACTGTTTAAAATGATTCTGATTTTGTAAGAATCAATTATTATAGAGTCTACACCTCCTGAACAATCGAACTAACATTGTACTCCTAATAAACATCAATGTAATTTGAATCAATACACGTGTTGTACGTTTACACAATCCCAACTCAGCTTTCTGAAACCTTCTTTTGACCTTTCAGATCACAAGAGTATTGCCCTGAGTGCAGGTGTCCAGTTGTGGAAAGGCCTGCCATAATGCTGATGTGTGGTATGAAACTGGGGTGCTAGACACAACTAGTTCCAGTCCACTGCTACTCACTCCTACTGCCCCACAGGACCCATTAGCCAATGAGCAGGCAGCTCAGAGGGAGTGGAGCTCAGAAGAAAGATCCCACAAAAGAGTGGGAACACCTTGTAAGAAGGTCATGGAGAAGGTGCTACGTGCCCCCAGCAACGCTCACCCTGCAGCTCCTGAAGAGCGTATGCTGGATCGGGGAGAGGTGTGAGGAGGAAGGGAAAGCGCAGAGGAGCTACTCTGCAACAGATGAAGGAGTCAGAAACAGAGGGGTGAGGAAGACCTGCTGAGCAGGGAATGGGAAGAATAAATGAAATTTATCTTCCCTAAGTGAAATATGTTTTACTTCTGAGGTAATATTCCCATGGGCTTTCCCCTCTCTCTCTGGCTTTCTGTGGAGGGGGAGTGAGAGAGAGGCTGAGTGAGTGTCTGGTGGCCATAAAATCAACACACCAAATGCACTGTGGCAAAAGCAATATAAAATCAATATACACTGATTAAGTTGACAAGGCACAGTCTCAGCACCTCGATTACTAGGAAGTCAGGTAGATCTTGGTGCATTATACAATAGATGTTCTTACTGATGGTGTCGATCGCCTAAGCAAATTATGCCTTTGAAGAGAAAGTTGTACAGCTGATTCAACGTGTATGTATGAGGTGTGCTTCAACAGTAACGTCTCCTATTTGATTATATTCGTCCACAATATCAGAGGCCGATGCTGGTGGTGTGACAATAGAGGATGTACCTTCTCAACAGTGTTCCACTACAGGTATATTACATACCTGTATATATACATACGTATATACAGGTGTGTTAGTGTTTAGTGTACTTAGCTAACATTTTGACAGTTACCTGCTTTTTTTTCCTTTCCCCCCCCCAAAACTATTGTTATGATTTTCCAGGATCAAAGAACATCTATCACAATTAATTTTCCATAGATCATTTCTTCTTTTTTTCATCATTTTGCGTTCCCTTACTTTCGGGCTCTGAACCTTGCTTCTACAATGCAAAGGGATTCCAGCCACCACATGCATACAGCCAAGACATTTTAGTGTGAACTAGATACTCAGGCATACACAACCTGTAACGCACATGCTACGTGTATCCCAACTCAACTTGCACCCCCTACAGCTGTATCTATCATGGCAGCAGCTCTACCCTGATGAGTGGCCAGGCCTAGCCCAGAGTCACAGCAAGGTTTGCAGAGCAGCACTGAAAAATAAAGCAACAGAACTGAGAAAAGCCTGTCACCGGAAGAAAATATTTTCAACAAAGTCACATGGCAAAAGAAGGTAATGACAGTGCTTTCTAACGGGAGATAAGCGCCATAGCAGGTAACCATACAAGGCCATATGACCATACCTAACAGGTAACCATACATAACCTACAAGAACCATAGCAGCAGGTAACAAAGAAAAATTAGCTCACCCCTTCCAGAAACTAGTAACAACTCAAAAGAAGAGCAAACTCAGAGAGATACTGCTCCCTCTGCTGCTAACACTTAAATAAAAGCACCTTTTCCAATCATTGCTTGCACCTGAGCTCCCTGGGAGAGCCTTGACCTCTCCACTAATGTTCAATCATTGGTTCAGGCTGTGAAGGGATGGAGTGCAGCAGAGTTGCCAGGTCACTGCCTGAACCAAAGAGTGAGTAGGTCAGGGCTCAACTCCTGCTGTTTTGGAAACATGAAGTACAACGTGCATCGCGATGCAGGTACAGTACCTATCAATGATGTGATTGACAGGTGATTGTTGCAAGGTGATTGTTGACAGTCTTCTTATGGTTCTGTTGGAACAGTACTTGATGTTCCTTCTGGAGGCTTCTCTTCTTCAGTTTGGGTTTGGGTTCCCTGGTTCCCAGAATTTCAGCACTCCACCACCTGGTGTCATGACATACCCTCGTAGACACTGAAGCACGCTGAAGTGTTGATGCTCCTACCAGTGGTCCTGTGGACTTCACAGCCTCAAGGGGAGTAGTACAGATGTTTAAAAGGTATGAGGAGTGGTGGGTCTGCCTTCAGTGGGAGGATACAGGCTGCGTTTTTGTCTTGAGTCAAACACCTCCACTTATGCTGGGGCATGTCCTGGCCTTTGGTACAACATCCTTTGTCCTGTATTTACCTTTGAAGGTCAATATTAATTATTCTGCCATACGTCCCCCATTTTGGAACTGCAAGCAGCTTTCGTGTCTTCTCTATGTGAGAAGTTAGTCCAGAACAAGGTTTTAACTCACCCTACAAATCCTGCCATGGGGCTGTTCTGCCAGTCGTACAAAGAAAATTGTCTTTCTGCTCTGCAGAGTACAATGAACTTTTCATCTTCTCACTTAACAGCTGTATCTTTTAAAGAATAAAAGTAAATATAAAATTAGCGAGGATTCAGTAACAGTAGGTCAGCTATAAATACTTGCAAATGGGAAACATACAGCGAGCATCTTTGGAATTATGACATTACAGCATTCTGATTTTAGGAAAGTTACAATTAAGCTCCGTTTCAATACAACCAACTCTATATTACAAACTCAACAAAAACGTACGGAGGAGCAGAAGTCCTGCTCAGTGCACTTAGTGCCTTTTACACGGTTATTCAGATACAGCATGGTCACAGCTCTGGCCCGGTTCGACCTGGATCCTTGACTAAATGGCACAGGGGGACCCATGGACCCACCCCCTGTGATGGTTCTGAACACAAAACAGCGGCAACGAGCTAAGGGAGAAAATTAATTTACTAGATATTATAGCACAGTGTGAGAGAATGCAATATAGCACAATACAATTGGAATTGTAGCCTAGCCTAGCCATGTTTGCCTAAAGATGAACTGTTGCTAGCTAAGCGCATATTGCTAATTCTCACATTTGCTCATTCTGCACTAGGCCATTATTCCTGGACCCCTGCTGTCCTGGGATAGAGGTAAGTTGGAAGAAAAAATGTAGGGGAGCATCACTTGCATTCCTCCTAATCCAAAAGAGGGACAGTTTGACCTCCTGTCAGAGGCCCCTTAAGTTGTTCTTTTGCTGAGGGCCTCTTGGCAGAACAGAATAGTCTATAATACAAAAGTTACCATTTTGGTACTTCTTGAGGATTTCATCTTATCTACTAAGTGTGCATAAATGTGGAATAAGAAGCCACTTTCTTCCCATGGGCTTTCCCCTCTCTCTCTGGCTTTCTGTGGAGGGGGAGTGAGAGAGAGGCTGAGTGAGTGTCTGGTGGCCATAAAATCAACACACCAAATGCACTGTGGCAAAAGCAATATAAAATCAATATACACTGATTAAGTTGACAAGGTACAGTCTCAGCACCTTGATTACTAGGAAGTCAGGTAAATCTTGGTGCATTATACAATAGATGTTCTTACTGATGGTGTCGATTGCCTAAGCAAATTAGGCCTTTGAAGAGAAAGTTGTACAGCTGATTCAATGTGTATGTATGAGGTGTGCTTCAACAGTAACATCTCCTATTTGATTATATTCGTCCACAATATCAGAGGCCGATGCTGGTGGTGTGACAACAGATGATATACTTGTAGTGGAACACTGTTGAGAAGGTACATAACATACCTGTATATATGCATACGTATATACAAGTGTATTAGTGTTTAGTGTACTTAGCTAACATTTTGACAGTTACCTGCTTTTTTTTCCTTCCCCCCCCCCCCAAAACTTGAATTTGGGAAGTCTACCCTAGCAGTTCCACTGGTTAAATTACAGCTAGGAGAGCAGGATAAAGAAGTTTATCTTTCGTGGATGATATCCACGCGGGTGCATCTTACTGCCCGTAGATTATTTTGTAACAACAGAAGCAGCTAATCCCCAATAAACACACCAATAATGGCTTACTTTTTGGGATTAATTGAATACGGCCTGAGAAAACAAGTAGGAAGACATAAATTCTTGTACATGCCAGGTTACTCTGGCAAGAAAGTAAATAAAACTGAAATTAAGGATCAAACAATATTAACTGATGGAGAATTGTAAATCTGCCTTTAACACAAACAGGGAAAAACAAGGTTATAGCCCCAGAGACAGAGCAATATTTCATCAAAAACCTCTGGCAAACACCTGGAGAACTCCTTCAAAATTGCAACCGCTTCCCTTGAATCAGACACTGATGCATTCCCTTCACAAAAGCAAGGTCCAGATTCCCACTAGTGTTATGCTTTCTCATTTTATGTTTTAGTCATACGTTACTAAGAAACTTTGTTACTCATGTATACTAAGGACACGTTATCTTCAGCCCAAGACAATGACTCTTCAGCTAATGCCACCCAGGCAAGCCGGATGATTGGTGATGCTGAAAAGGCTCAGGAACATTCTTTCTTTAAACAGGACAAAGTCCATTCAAAGTTCAAAACTTGGCAAAATTCAAGCTTCATATTTATTTACACAATAATATTATTGGAGTATGGATCAGAGAAATAAATAAGTCCCATTCTTGCAAAAACCTGTTGCTGGTTCCATTGCACTCTTCTGGAAATCTGCACATAGAGAAATGAAATTCAGGAAGATTCCTGTGTTGATGCAGCAGATGTTCGCTGGGATGATCGTGGGAGAGAACTGTCATTAAAAAACTGTCATGTTAATTCACAAAGCATATCAAGAACAAGACAGCACCAAAGCTGAGAAACAAAGGTGTTTTTTCCTAAGACAGATAAGATTTCAAGAGAAGATGCTGCTTTCCACAAAGCATAGAATTTTTGTTTTTTAATTTTATTTTTATTTTTAAATTAGTAAGCAGAACTGGATATATCCACAGCCCATAACAATTCATGGAATTCCTTTGTTGTTCTTTCATACCCCTACAAGGCTTGGCAATAATCCCCAGTACATACTCAAAGATGGAAAAGCTGCAGTTAGGTTTGTCACAGGAAGCAAGCTTCTGAAGTCCCTGCAACAGTATAGTACATAAGTGCTGTTTCCCGTTATGAAGAGAATCCCAACAAGAATTGTTAGTACCAATAAGTGACAATAGATGGCAGCAGAGACCATGAAATACTCATCTTGCTGCTTCTCACTGCAGAAACGGCATTTCATTCGCACGGTAAGTCCGATACTTTTAGAGAACTACTGAAAGAGACGGTAGGCCTGCTGGATTCAGAATATGAGAATATAACTCCCAGAGCCTAGCCCTGTCTGCACTCCCATAGATATGGGCACTCAGATGTGAGACCACATCTGGAGTACTCCATCCTGAATGCAACACTAGCATACTGCTGACTGTCCCTGTTTTGTATAATCAGAAAAGTGTTATTATTGCCTTGAAGTGACATATTACCTTTCATTAACCCTTACATTTCCGAGATGATTGTGTTTTGTCTCCTTTTGTGACATCCATTCGTCACAATCTCACTTGGAGGACTGATAGGATTGAGATCTTATCTCTTCACAAGTGATCTTACTTCTTTAGAAGTTTAAAGCAACTATTTCTTCTTCCAGGTTATTATAGTGATAGTGAATTTTTCAACTGCAATGTAAAACTCGGGGGTGTTATAGAATAAATAGAGTAGATATGCTAAGCCAGTTTAAGTGACATTGTGAATTCGATTGTGAATTGTGAATTAAGTGACATTGTGAATTCGAACCCTAAACTTAACCTAACCCTAACCCTACCCTAACCCCAACCCCAACCCTAACCATAACCCTAACCCTAACCCTAACCATACCCTAACCCTAACCCTACCCCTAACCCTAACCCTAACCCTAACCCTAACCCTAATCCTAATCCTAACCCTACCTTAACCCTAACCCTAACCCTAACCCTAACCGTAACCCGTACCCTAACCCTAACCCTAACCCTAAACCTAACCCTTACCCTAACCCTAACCCTAAACCTAACCCTAACCCTTACCCTAACCCTAAGCCCAACCCCAAACCTAACCCTAACCCTTAACCTAACCCTAACCCTAACCCTAACCCTAACCCTACAGTGACCCTAACCCCAATCCTTAAAAGATTAAATACAAGGCAAAATATCTCCTGGCTCACTTAAATACTGTCCTTGCCCTGTAAGTTTTAGCAAGTCACTTAAATTACTGGTTGTAACACAATGAAAAGCACGACAGTGATAGCAGAGTAGCAAGACCCCAGGCTGCAGTGAGTGAAAACTTGCTAAACAGAGCAGTCATGGAGACAGAAAGAAGGAACAAAAACCTGCTTATCCTTGGAAGGCCTCAGCTATGCAGGGATCTCCAGATGAGATACCCTCACCTCCACTGCCAACACTTAAATGAGGTCTGGGAAGAGGAAGATCCTGTCAATACCCATACTGGTCATTCATGTGCACTGCATACACTTGAGCTCCCCTGGCTTGGCCCTGCCTTACTACTAGGTGCTCAATCACTGTTTCAAGCCCTGACTTAGCATTTCCACCACAGTGGTCATGCCTGTTCATGTGGCCAAAATCTCTCATACACTTGGATCTGAACATTATTTTAAAGGCAGAAAATTTGTCCCAGTCTTTAATAACGAAAAACTTCCGCCAAAGCCTTTGTGTGATCTGCACTGTATGCCATTGTAGAAGTTCAGTTCTGCAACAAACTGAGAGCAACAGACTAATGTTCATCAAATCCAGACTACGTGGTGTCTTTTTTCTGTCTGCCTTCCTTTTCCAAGACTCACAAACTGCATTTCAGGTATTGCTGTCAAGAGCGTCAAAAGTTATGCTTTTAAGAAAAGTTACCTGCTCATGGGTAAGGTATTCTGCCATGTATTCATTATAAAAAGAAGTTAAAAAAAAAAAAAAAGGATGTTGCAGATAAGAAGCATTAAGAATGACTTTACCACGTAATTGCAGCTTCTCTAGTCTAACCTTTCTTCAAAAAGGCTGGAGAAAGCAATATTTCTCAAAACAAGAGAAATTTCTTTACTCCTTTTTATTACTTTCTCAGAAAACTGTAACATTCTTACTACTATGGTAATATTGTAGGCTAGGGGCTTCTACAATCAACAGATGCACAAAGGTTAGGCTTCATAAGATATAAGTTATAATATATAAGTTTTTATCAAAGGACGCAATGGGGCTATTGGAGTTTCTAATTTATCTAGCCTTTCCTTCATTCCTGGTAGTTCCACTTGAGGAAAAGTTTTTTCTCGAGGCAAACTATGGGTGACGGTATGGCTGGCATGCTTACACGTTAGCAGTTCCTTAAAAGCCATTTGCAACAAAGCCGAATTACATTTCTCTCTTTCTAATTGTTCCTCAAGGTTCCCTATTTGATTCTGCAGAGTTTTTACCAATTCTTGTGTAACTCTAACCGATTCCTGCAGTGCTTGTATGGTTTGGAGTTCTGCCGAATGCTTTTCATCTCGGAACTCCACGGCTGCTTTTAAAGTAGCCCCGAGTACGGCACAAATAAACGACTTTCCTTTTCCAGCTCGGGTACGAGCATTGTTTTGCAGAACACTAATACGGTCCGAAACACTCTGCAAGTTATACCAGTTCTGTCGTGCCCAATCCATACCTGATAAAGAGGGTCGAGCACCATGTTTTTCTAAAAGATCAAATAATACATCTTCACTTTTCATGGTGGCAATGCTGTCGCTCATTTTTTCAATACAATGAGAGACCTACACTAAGGGAGGAGGAGGTGCAGGTATTCAAAAGCTCAAGTGACTCCTTATCTCCCCAGGGAAACAGACACTTTTCAAATGCTAATGCTCAAAGCACTCTTCCCTTTCTCTGAGGGGAGCACACAAAAGCCCGTTAGTCCAAACCAGATAAGGAGTCTAATTTTAGAGCTGGAGATAGTGTAACACTGTTACTAGTTGATACTTGCTATTTCATTGCATTCCAGGATTGTGTACTAAGCAAAAGAACTGCCTCATAGAAGAGAATGACTTATGAATTAGAATGCAGTAGTGATCTTGTTCTTGGTGTTATTATTGCATATATATACCTGCCTTTGCATTGTTAGTTCTAGAAGATACTGTCTACAGGTATTGCTGACAATTTTCTTCCCCATCACTCTGTATCTCTCATTGTCTTTTTCATAGTTTCCATTGTGTGTTTCCCTTTTCTTGTTCTTCGTTTCTTTTTTCTTTCTTTCTTTCTTTTTTTTTTTTTTAATTTTTGTTTGTCTATCTGTATTGCTGTTGCTTAAGTTTTTGTTTGTTTGTTTGTTTGTTTGTTTGTTGTTGGGGGTAGGGAGGACAGGGGGGCTTGGGAGGGCTGAGTTGGTTGTTTTAGCTTGGTTGTTCTGTTTGTGTGTCTGCTTCCAAGTGACTTCAGTATATGTCCATCTCAGAAATCTGTTTGTATTATGATCTTTAATGCAAATATGAAAAATATTTACTACAGACACCTTTTCACTGATATTCTGATACTTCACTCAACTAAGGAAACCTCATTATTCTTCAACAGTTCATCTACAAACTGATTAGTAGAGCAGAAGCCACTAGCAGTAACAAACAATTAAGAGGCCATGGCCACCTGATGGAAACCTCATGGTGTTTTGTTTTGGCCAAGGAAAACCAGTTGATTATTTTCAGAACTTGCATAAATAAACAAATAAATAAATAAAAATGATACAAATAAATAGTAATAATAAGTAAAGAAAAGTAAGAGAAGACCATTCAAGCTGCATGAAAATAAAATCAAGGATTCTCACTACCACTGTTGCTGTATTTGTTTATAAAGCCAAGATCATGGCCTCAACCTACTGTGTAAAATTGCATCACTTGACATGCTGTCTTCCTCTACAGAGGGATTAAAAACAGAAATGAAATCTTAGAATCCATTTGAAAATCAATTTTGCTTTATTTCCCTTAACTTCAATAATATAATGAAACCCAATCTTCAGATAAAAGGATGAGTAACATGAGCAAACGTGGATTAATAACTGGTATAACTAAGTGATATTATTCTATAGACTTCAAAGGTGTCTGCCTTCTGAATATCACCAGATTTTACAAAAGATCATTCAGATCAACGCTTTAAACGTATGCTATCAAAATAAGCTCAACCAGCTTACAAAAATGACTAGGCATTTTCACTTTCAATAGACACGATTTAAAATGATACCTTTAAAGTAGTGACCAAGCTCGGTGTGGCTTCCATCATTTCTAGCCTCGCTATATTAACTACATCTCAAGAATAAGGATTGCGCTCTTATGGAAAAATTAGGTAGTGAATGTCAGTCTTACTGAGAAGACTAACGGTCATCACTTTATCTAAAAATAGTAAAACATGGATCACACAAATATACGTTTTCTTGTCTGGAAAAAAGCAAGAATTTTCAGAAGGAGCATGAAATCACAAGCAGCATGGATGTTCAGATTTTGTATATTCACAGGCAAAAAAAGAATTCTCATAGAAAATATCCATAGAAAATATGTAATCCTTTATCGCCTTTGGAGAAACTGCATGCATGCAAGAGCAGTTGGTGAATCAGATGCTAGGGGAGTACTGCTTTGTCTTATCCACAAGTCCGTTCTTTCCACTTAAACACAACAACTTCTAAACAGAATTAGGTCATGTTGGAGGAAGATCAAAGAACTGGATTGAGTACCAAAAAACATTCAATGCTGCCAAACTCTTTTAAAACAGCTAAAAGGAAAATATTTGATTTTACTGTACATCAGAAATACTTGAAGGAAAGATATCTTGATACTCTAGGTCATCAAAAGCCCAAAAGGTAAAGCTAAGTTCCAGTGCTACTGATGATACAAAAAATGAAAAATTGTCTTTTGATGCAAATATAAATTACATTACATAAATTACCAAGAAAGATACTGAGCAGGCTCCCACCTAGCATCTGCACTGTAAGCTACACAGTAAAAAGCCAATCAACATCTTCATGCCACTGTCTGGTAAGAAGAATAACCTCCAAAACAACTTCATTGAAAATCTTTTAACTTTCACTAAGATAAACCTTTTATTAAACTGTTTTGAGAGAAAGTGTGTGTGCTCATCCACTAGAAAAAGTGGCTTTTTGCATAAGGGGCTTCTCAAATAAAGCTTATGTACAGTTCAATGAGTGCTTTGAAAATTTAGGCTGTTTAAAATGATTCTGATTTTGTAAGAATCAATTATTATAGAGTCTACACCTCCTGAACAATCGAACTAACATTGTACTCCTAATAAACATCAATGTAATTTGAATCAATACACGTGTTGTACGTTTACACAATCCCAACTCAGCTTTCTGAAACCTTCTTTTGACCTTTCAGATCACAAGAGTATTGCCCTGAGTGCAGGTGTCCAGTTGTGGAAAGGCCTGCCATAATGCTGATGTGTGGTATGAAACTGGGGTGCTAGACACAACTAGTTCCAGTCCACTGCTACTCACTCCTACTGCCCCACAGGACCCATTAGCCAATGAGCAGGCAGCTCAGAGGGAGTGGAGCTCAGAAGAAAGATCCCACAAAAGAGTGGGAACACCTTGTAAGAAGGTCATGGAGAAGGTGCTACGTGCCCCCAGCAACGCTCACCCTGCAGCTCCTGAAGAGCGTATGCTGGATCGGGGAGAGGTGTGAGGAGGAAGGGAAAGCGCAGAGGAGCTACTCTGCAACAGATGAAGGAGTCAGAAACGGAGGGGTGAGGAAGACCTGCTGAGCAGGGAATGGGAAGAATAAATGAAATTTATCTTCCCTAAGTGAAATATGTTTTACTTCTGAGGTAATATTCCCATGGGCTTTCCCCTCTCTCTCTGGCTTTCTGTGGAGGGGGAGTGAGAGAGAGGCTGAGTGAGTGTCTGGTGGCCATAAAATCAACACACCAAATGCACTGTGGCAAAAGCAATATAAAATCAATATACACTGATTAAGTTGACAAGGCACAGTCTCAGCACCTCGATTACTAGGAAGTCAGGTAGATCTTGGTGCATTATACAATAGATGTTCTTACTGATGGTGTCGATCGCCTAAGCAAATTATGCCTTTGAAGAGAAAGTTGTACAGCTGATTCAACGTGTATGTATGAGGTGTGCTTCAACAGTAACGTCTCCTATTTGATTATATTCGTCCACAATATCAGAGGCCGATGCTGGTGGTGTGACAATAGAGGATGTACCTTCTCAACAGTGTTCCACTACAGGTATATTACATACCTGTATATATACATACGTATATACAGGTGTGTTAGTGTTTAGTGTACTTAGCTAACATTTTGACAGTTACCTGCTTTTTTTTCCTTTCCCCCCCCCAAAACTATTGTTATGATTTTCCAGGATCAAAGAACATCTATCACAATTAATTTTCCATAGATCATTTCTTCTTTTTTTCATCATTTTGCGTTCCCTTACTTTCGGGCTCTGAACCTTGCTTCTACAATGCAAAGGGATTCCAGCCACCACATGCATACAGCCAAGACATTTTAGTGTGAACTAGATACTCAGGCATACACAATGGTGTTAGACATAGACATTTGCTGAGGGCCTTTAAAAAGAAAAAAAAAAAGAAAAAAAAAAAGAAAAAAAAAAAAAAGGAAATGCTAACTGGACTCACAGGCTCACAGTAAACACCCCAGAGAGCAACCTCCAGAAAGAGATCCCTCCTCAGTGGTAGTCAGCCCTTAAATGGGATCTCCACCCCTTCCTGGTAGCACTGGCAAATTGCTTTCACCTGTGCTCCCATGGCTGACTTATTGCTTGCCTCAGGTGGTCAATAAGAGGTCCAGGCTGTGATCAACAGTTCCCATACAACCATCACATTACTTGAGAGAGAAAACTCTCAGCTTCAAAATACTATTTTTTAACATAGACACCACCACTAGCTATGCATTTTTGATGTGATTTAGCAATGAACATGAGCCTGCATGCTGCATTTGTAAAAATCTGCACCAGCAGAGGTAAACTACTGCTGTTGTCACCACTGCTGAAGTCCAACATCTACCAGCTCCCTGAGCTCATGTGCATTGTCTGGACTCCATCCAGCAAGTGTCGGTGAATGTTGGTGGGTGCAATTTTTTCCATACGGACTTTACCAATGCAGAGCAGAGGGGCAGGATCATCTACCTTGACCTGCTGACAACACTTTTCGGGAAGAGAGGATAAAGTTAAGGAATGAAGCAAGTCATTAATCTGAGCAAAAGTGGAAAAAAAAAAAAAAAAAAAAAAAATCAGGGGAGCAGAAAAATGAATAGATAGGGCAGGCACAAATCAATAGCAGGACTGTCATTGAACTCAACAGGAGGCAAGTTTTGTTCCCTAAAGAAGGACAATTTTTGCAATGACCCTCATTGTCCACTTTGCATCATATCTCTTTGAAATTCTAGGCCCCTTTCTTCCATCCTGAATGCAGGATTGCATATCTGCAATACTGTGAAACAAGAACATTCTGCCTCTAAAACAGTTTTGCTCACGCTTCCGCCTGCTCACCCTGCCACATCATCTGCCTCCTGGAGCAGCCCAGCCTGGCCAAGGGATGGATGAGACTGATCAATTTCCTCAAATTATGAGCCACACTGATATTACTGATAAATACAGACGTTCAGATAATAGATGCAAAATATATTATATTGCATAAACATCATCTTTAAATGACATAAAAAATTAGTCTCACCATCTTGTTTGTCTGATAAATTGACAAATAATTTAGAAGGACATGGAAGAAGATGAATGGGCGAAACACATCCATCTGTTCCAATAACAAGTAAAGTGCTGTAAGTTTCCCTTGAATTTGTCGAATGACCTGCACAGATCTTCAAAAAACATTGTGAATTCTAACCAAAATGTATCTGTTACAGAGGGATTAAACCATTATAAGTATATATAGTATAAAGTACATACAGTACTAAACATTTTGAAAAAGGCAATGAAAAATGAAAATTGGTATAGAATTAAAATTGAGATTTTGAAGTAGTGAGTGAATGGTAATCAAAGAAATAAAGTGAAAATTTAGATTTTGTTGAATCCCAGGGAGTATACTCATGCAGGCAGTCCAGTTCGCTAATGTAGCTGTCTTTTCATATGGTCCTAAACTTCTACATTAGATTCAGTTGTTGCTTGCCTGCTTGTAGTCGTAACTCCAGAGAGATTTCCCTTTGGAATATTAAAAATTGAGTTCTCCTGAATCAGCTTCCACAAAACAAATGTTCCTCACACAAACTTCCTCACGCAGGGCTACTTTGTAAGAAGAAAAAGATTAAATACAAGGCAAAATATCTCCTGGCTCACTTAAATACTGTCCTTGCCCTGTAAGTTTTAGCAAGTCACTTAAATTACTGGTTGTAACACAATGAAAAGCACGACAGTGATAGCAGAGTAGCAAGACCCCAGGCTGCAGTGAGTGAAAACTTGCTAAACAGAGCAGTCATGGAGACAGAAAGAAGGAACAAAAACCTGCTTATCCTTGGAAGGCCTCAGCTATGCAGGGATCTCCAGATGAGATACCCTCACCTCCACTGCCAACACTTAAATGAGGTCTGGGAAGAGGAAGATCCTGTCAATACCCATACTGGTCATTCATGTGCACTGCATACACTTGAGCTCCCCTGGCTTGGCCCTGCCTTACTACTAGGTGCTCAATCACTGTTTCAAGCCCTGACTTAGCATTTCCACCACAGTGGTCATGCCTGTTCATGTGGCCAAAATCTCTCATACACTTGGATCTGAACATTATTTTAAAGGCAGAAAATTTGTCCCAGTCTTTAATAACGAAAAACTTCCGCCAAAGCCTTTGTGTGATCTGCACTGTATGCCATTGTAGAAGTTCAGTTCTGCAACAAACTGAGAGCAACAGACTAATGTTCATCAAATCCAGACTACGTGGTGTCTTTTTTCTGTCTGCCTTCCTTTTCCAAGACTCACAAACTGCATTTCAGGTATTGCTGTCAAGAGCGTCAAAAGTTATGCTTTTAAGAAAAGTTACCTGCTCATGGGTAAGGTATTCTGCCATGTATTCATTATAAAAAGAAGTTAAAAAAAAAAAAAAGGATGTTGCAGATAAGAAGCATTAAGAATGACTTTACCACGTAATTGCAGCTTCTCTAGTCTAACCTTTCTTCAAAAAGGCTGGAGAAAGCAATATTTCTCAAAACAAGAGAAATTTCTTTACTCCTTTTTATTACTTTCTCAGAAAACTGTAACATTCTTACTACTATGGTAATATTGTAGGCTAGGGGCTTCTACAATCAACAGATGCACAAAGGTTAGGCTTCATAAGATATAAGTTATAATATATAAGTTTTTATCAAAGGACGCAATGGGGCTATTGGAGTTTCTAATTTATCTAGCCTTTCCTTCATTCCTGGTAGTTCCACTTGAGGAAAAGTTTTTTCTCGAGGCAAACTATGGGTGACGGTATGGCTGGCATGCTTACACGTTAGCAGTTCCTTAAAAGCCATTTGCAACAAAGCCGAATTACATTTCTCTCTTTCTAATTGTTCCTCAAGGTTCCCTATTTGATTCTGCAGAGTTTTTACCAATTCTTGTGTAACTCTAACCGATTCCTGCAGTGCTTGTATGGTTTGGAGTTCTGCCGAATGCTTTTCATCTCGGAACTCCACGGCTGCTTTTAAAGTAGCCCCGAGTACGGCACAAATAAACGACTTTCCTTTTCCAGCTCGGGTACGAGCATTGTTTTGCAGAACACTAATACGGTCCGAAACACTCTGCAAGTTATACCAGTTCTGTCGTGCCCAATCCATACCTGATAAAGAGGGTCGAGCACCATGTTTTTCTAAAAGATCAAATAATACATCTTCACTTTTCATGGTGGCAATGCTGTCGCTCATTTTTTCAATACAATGAGAGACCTACACTAAGGGAGGAGGAGGTGCAGGTATTCAAAAGCTCAAGTGACTCCTTATCTCCCCAGGGAAACAGACACTTTTCAAATGCTAATGCTCAAAGCACTCTTCCCTTTCTCTGAGGGGAGCACACAAAAGCCCGTTAGTCCAAACCAGATAAGGAGTCTAATTTTAGAGCTGGAGATAGTGTAACACTGTTACTAGTTGATACTTGCTATTTCATTGCATTCCAGGATTGTGTACTAAGCAAAAGAACTGCCTCATAGAAGAGAATGACTTATGAATTAGAATGCAGTAGTGATCTTGTTCTTGGTGTTATTATTGCATATATATACCTGCCTTTGCATTGTTAGTTCTAGAAGATACTGTCTACAGGTATTGCTGACAATTTTCTTCCCCATCACTCTGTATCTCTCATTGTCTTTTTCATAGTTTCCATTGTGTGTTTCCCTTTTCTTGTTCTTCGTTTCTTTTTTCTTTCTTTCTTTCTTTTTTTTTTTTTTAATTTTTGTTTGTCTATCTGTATTGCTGTTGCTTAAGTTTTTGTTTGTTTGTTTGTGTGTTTGTTTGTTTGTTGGGGGTAGGGAGGACAGGGGGGCTTGGGAGGGCTGAGTTGGTTGTTTTAGCTTGGTTGTTCTGTTTGTGTGTCTGCTTCCAAGTGACTTCAGTATATGTCCATCTCAGAAATCTGTTTGTATTATGATCTTTAATGCAAATATGAAAAATATTTACTACAGACACCTTTTCACTGATATTCTGATACTTCACTCAACTAAGGAAACCTCATTATTCTTCAACAGTTCATCTACAAACTGATTAGTAGAGCAGAAGCCACTAGCAGTAACAAACAATTAAGAGGCCATGGCCACCTGATGGAAACCTCATGGTGTTTTGTTTTGGCCAAGGAAAACCAGTTGATTATTTTCAGAACTTGCATAAATAAACAAATAAATAAATAAAAATGATACAAATAAATAGTAATAATAAGTAAAGAAAAGTAAGAGAAGACCATTCAAGCTGCATGAAAATAAAATCAAGGATTCTCACTACCACTGTTGCTGTATTTGTTTATAAAGCCAAGATCATGGCCTCAACCTACTGTGTAAAATTGCATCACTTGACATGCTGTCTTCCTCTACAGAGGGATTAAAAACAGAAATGAAATCTTAGAATCCATTTGAAAATCAATTTTGCTTTATTTCCCTTAACTTCAATAATATAATGAAACCCAATCTTCAGATAAAAGGATGAGTAACATGAGCAAACGTGGATTAATAACTGGTATAACTAAGTGATATTATTCTATAGACTTCAAAGGTGTCTGCCTTCTGAATATCACCAGATTTTACAAAAGATCATTCAGATCAACGCTTTAAACGTATGCTATCAAAATAAGCTCAACCAGCTTACAAAAATGACTAGGCATTTTCACTTTCAATAGACACGATTTAAAATGATACCTTTAAAGTAGTGACCAAGCTCGGTGTGGCTTCCATCATTTCTAGCCTCGCTATATTAACTACATCTCAAGAATAAGGATTGCGCTCTTATGGAAAAATTAGGTAGTGAATGTCAGTCTTACTGAGAAGACTAACGGTCATCACTTTATCTAAAAATAGTAAAACATGGATCACACAAATATACGTTTTCTTGTCTGGAAAAAAGCAAGAATTTTCAGAAGGAGCATGAAATCACAAGCAGCATGGATGTTCAGATTTTGTATATTCACAGGCAAAAAAAGAATTCTCATAGAAAATATCCATAGAAAATATGTAATCCTTTATCGCCTTTGGAGAAACTGCATGCATGCAAGAGCAGTTGGTGAATCAGATGCTAGGGGAGTACTGCTTTGTCTTATCCACAAGTCCGTTCTTTCCACTTAAACACAACAACTTCTAAACAGAATTAGGTCATGTTGGAGGAAGATCAAAGAACTGGATTGAGTACCAAAAAACATTCAATGCTGCCAAACTCTTTTAAAACAGCTAAAAGGAAAATATTTGATTTTACTGTACATCAGAAATACTTGAAGGAAAGATATCTTGATACTCTAGGTCATCAAAAGCCCAAAAGGTAAAGCTAAGTTCCAGTGCTACTGATGATACAAAAAATGAAAAATTGTCTTTTGATGCAAATATAAATTACATTACATAAATTACCAAGAAAGATACTGAGCAGGCTCCCACCTAGCATCTGCACTGTAAGCTACACAGTAAAAAGCCAATCAACATCTTCATGCCACTGTCTGGTAAGAAGAATAACCTCCAAAACAACTTCATTGAAAATCTTTTAACTTTCACTAAGATAAACCTTTTATTAAACTGTTTTGAGAGAAAGTGTGTGTGCTCATCCACTAGAAAAAGTGGCTTTTTGCATAAGGGGCTTCTCAAATAAAGCTTATGTACAGTTCAATGAGTGCTTTGAAAATTTAGGCTGTTTAAAATGATTCTGATTTTGTAAGAATCAATTATTATAGAGTCTACACCTCCTGAACAATCGAACTAACATTGTACTCCTAATAAACATCAATGTAATTTGAATCAATACACGTGTTGTACATTTACACAATCCCAACTCAGCTTTCTGAAACCTTCTTTTGACCTTTCAGATCACAAGAGTATTGCCCTGAGTGCAGGTGTCCAGTTGTGGAAAGGCCTGCCATAATGCTGATGTGTGGTATGAAACTGGGGTGCTAGACACAACTAGTTCCAGTCCACTGCTACTCACTCCTACTGCCCCACAGGACCCATTAGCCAATGAGCAGGCAGCTCAGAGGGAGTGGAGCTCAGAAGAAAGATCCCACAAAAGAGTGGGAACACCTTGTAAGAAGGTCATGGAGAAGGTGCTACGTGCCCCCAGCAACGCTCACCCTGCAGCTCCTGAAGAGCGTATGCTGGATCGGGGAGAGGTGTGAGGAGGAAGGGAAAGCGCAGAGGAGCTACTCTGCAACAGATGAAGGAGTCAGAAACGGAGGGGTGAGGAAGACCTGCTGAGCAGGGAATGGGAAGAATAAATGAAATTTATCTTCCCTAAGTGAAATATGTTTTACTTCTGAGGTAATATTCCCATGGGCTTTCCCCTCTCTCTCTGGCTTTCTGTGGAGGGGGAGTGAGAGAGAGGCTGAGTGAGTGTCTGGTGGCCATAAAATCAACACACCAAATGCACTGTGGCAAAAGCAATATAAAATCAATATACACTGATTAAGTTGACAAGGCACAGTCTCAGCACCTCGATTACTAGGAAGTCAGGTAGATCTTGGTACATTATACAATAGATGTTCTTACTGATGGTGTCGATCGCCTAAGCAAATTATGCCTTTGAAGAGAAAGTTGTACAGCTGATTCAACGTGTATGTATGAGGTGTGCTTCAACAGTAACGTCTCCTATTTGATTATATTCGTCCACAATATCAGAGGCCGATGCTGGTGGTGTGACAATAGAGGATGTACCTTCTCAACAGTGTTCCACTACAGGTATATTACATACCTGTATATATACATACGTATATACAGGTGTGTTAGTGTTTAGTGTACTTAGCTAACATTTTGACAGTTACCTGCTTTTTTTTCCTTTCCCCCCCCCAAAACTATTGTTATGATTTTCCAGGATCAAAGAACATCTATCACAATTAATTTTCCATAGATCATTTCTTCTTTTTTTCATCATTTTGCGTTCCCTTACTTTCGGGCTCTGAACCTTGCTTCTACAATGCAAAGGGATTCCAGCCACCACATGCATACAGCCAAGACATTTTAGTGTGAACTAGATACTCAGGCATACACAATGGTGTTAGACATAGACATTTGCTGAGGGCCTTTAAAAAGAAAAAAAAAAAGAAAAAAAAAAGAAAAAAAAAAAAAGGAAATGCTAACTGGACTCACAGGCTCACAGTAAACACCCCAGAGAGCAACCTCCAGAAAGAGATCCCTCCTCAGTGGTAGTCAGCCCTTAAATGGGATCTCCACCCCTTCCTGGTAGCACTGGCAAATTGCTTTCACCTGTGCTCCCATGGCTGACTTATTGCTTGCCTCAGGTGGTCAATAAGAGGTCCAGGCTGTGATCAACAGTTCCCATACAACCATCACATTACTTGAGAGAGAAAACTCTCAGCTTCAAAATACTGTTTTTTAACATAGACACCACCACTAGCTATGCATTTTTGATGTGATTTAGCAATGAACATGAGCCTGCATGCTGCATTTGTAAAAATCTGCACCAGCAGAGGTAAACTACTGCTGTTGTCACCACTGCTGAAGTCCAACATCTACCAGCTCCCTGAGCTCATGTGCATTGTCTGGACTCCATCCAGCAAGTGTCGGTGAATGTTGGTGGGTGCAATTTTTTCCATACGGACTTTACCAATGCAGAGCAGAGGGGCAGGATCATCTACCTTGACCTGCTGACAACACTTTTCGGGAAGAGAGGATAAAGTTAAGGAATGAAGCAAGTCATTAATCTGAGCAAAAGTGGAAAAAAAAAAAAAAAAAAAAAAATCAGGGGAGCAGAAAAATGAATAGATAGGGCAGGCACAAATCAATAGCAGGACTGTCATTGAACTCAACAGGAGGCAAGTTTTGTTCCCTAAAGAAGGACAATTTTTGCAATGACCCTCATTGTCCACTTTGCATCATATCTCTTTGAAATTCTAGGCCCCTTTCTTCCATCCTGAATGCAGGATTGCATATCTGCAATACTGTGAAACAAGAACATTCTGCCTCTAAAACAGTTTTGCTCACGCTTCCGCCTGCTCACCCTGCCACATCATCTGCCTCCTGGAGCAGCCCAGCCTGGCCAAGGGATGGATGAGACTGATCAATTTCCTCAAATTATGAGCCACACTGATATTACTGATAAATACAGACGTTCAGATAATAGATGCAAAATATATTATATTGCATAAACATCATCTTTAAATGACATAAAAAATTAGTCTCACCATCTTGTTTGTCTGATAAATTGACAAATAATTTAGAAGGACATGGAAGAAGATGAATGGGCGAAACACATCCATCTGTTCCAATAACAAGTAAAGTGCTGTAAGTTTCCCTTGAATTTGTCGAATGACCTGCACAGATCTTCAAAAAACATTGTGAATTCTAACCAAAATGTATCTGTTACAGAGGGATTAAACCATTATAAGTATATATAGTATAAAGTACATACAGTACTAAACATTTTGAAAAAGGCAATGAAAAATGAAAATTGGTATAGAATTAAAATTGAGATTTTGAAGTAGTGAGTGAATGGTAATCAAAGAAATAAAGTGAAAATTTAGATTTTGTTGAATCCCAGGGAGTATACTCATGCAGGCAGTCCAGTTCGCTAATGTAGCTGTCTTTTCATATGGTCCTAAACTTCTACATTAGATTCAGTTGTTGCTTGCCTGCTTGTAGTCGTAACTCCAGAGAGATTTCCCTTTGGAATATTAAAAATTGAGTTCTCCTGAATCAGCTTCCACAAAACAAATGTTCCTCACACAAACTTCCTCACGCAGGGCTACTTTGTAAGAAGAAAAAGATTAAATACAAGGCAAAATATCTCCTGGCTCACTTAAATACTGTCCTTGCCCTGTAAGTTTTAGCAAGTCACTTAAATTACTGGTTGTAACACAATGAAAAGCACGACAGTGATAGCAGAGTAGCAAGACCAAAGAATTTGCTCCAAAGCAAGACCAAAAATTTTCTTCCGGTGACAGGCTTTTCTCAGTTCTGTTGCTTTATTTTTCAGTGCTGCTCTGCAAACCTTGCTGTGACTCTGGGCTAGGCCTGGCCACTCATCAAGGTAGAGCTGCTGCCATGATAGATACAGCTGTAGGGGGTGCAAGTTGAGTTGGGATACACGTAGCATGTGCGTTACAGGTTGTGTATGCCTGAGTATCTAGTTCACACTAAAATGTCTTGGCTGTATGCATGTGGTGGCTGGAATCCCTTTGCATTGTAGAAGCAAGGTTCAGAGCCCGAAAGTAAGGGAACGCAAAATGATGAAAAAAAGAAGAAATGATCTATGGAAAATTAATTGTGATAGATGTTCTTTGATCCTGGAAAATCATAACAATAGTTTTGGGGGGGGGGGGAAGGAAAAAAAAGCAGGTAACTGTCAAAATGTTAGCTAAGTACACTAAACACTAATACACTTGTATATACGTATGCATATATACAGGTATGTTATGTACCTTCTCAACAGTGTTCCACTACAAGTATATCATCTGTTGTCACACCACCAGCATCGGCCTCTGATATTGTGGACGAATATAATCAAATAGGAGATGTTACTGTTGAAGCACACCTCATACATACACATTGAATCAGCTGTACAACTTTCTCTTCAAAGGCCTAATTTGCTTAGGCAATCGACACCATCAGTAAGAACATCTATTGTATAATGCACCAAGATTTACCTGACTTCCTAGTAATCAAGGTGCTGAGACTGTACCTTGTCAACTTAATCAGTGTATATTGATTTTATATTGCTTTTGCCACAGTGCATTTGGTGTGTTGATTTTATGGCCACCAGACACTCACTCAGCCTCTCTCTCACTCCCCCTCCACAGAAAGCCAGAGAGAGAGGGGAAAGCCCATGGGAAGAAAGTGGCTTCTTATTCCACATTTATGCACACTTAGTAGATAAGATGAAATCCTCAAGAAGTACCAAAATGGTAACTTTTGTATTATAGACTATTCTGTTCTGCCAAGAGGCCCTCAGCAAAAGAACAACTTAAGGGGCCTCTGACAGGAGGTCAAACTGTCCCTCTTTTGGATTAGGAGGAATGCAAGTGATGCTCCCCTACATTTTTTCTTCCAACTTACCTCTATCCCAGGACAGCAGGGGTCCAGGAATAATGGCCTAGTGCAGAATGAGCAAATGTGAGAATTAGCAATATGCGCTTAGCTAGCAACAGTTCATCTTTAGGCAAACATGGCTAGGCTAGGCTACAATTCCAATTGTATTGTGCTATATTGCATTCTCTCACACTGTGCTATAATATCTAGTAAATTAATTTTCTCCCTTAGCTCGTTGCCGCTGTTTTGTGTTCAGAACCATCACAGGGGGTGGGTCCATGGGTCCCCCTGTGCCATTTAGTCAAGGATCCAGGTCGAACCGGGCCAGAGCTGTGACCATGCTGTATCTGAATAACCGTGTAAAAGGCACTAAGTGCACTGAGCAGGACTTCTGCTCCTCCGTACGTTTTTGTTGAGTTTGTAATATAGAGTTGGTTGTATTGAAACGGAGCTTAATTGTAACTTTCCTAAAATCAGAATGCTGTAATGTCATAATTCCAAAGATGCTCGCTGTATGTTTCCCATTTGCAAGTATTTATAGCTGACCTACTGTTACTGAATCCTCGCTAATTTTATATTTACTTTTATTCTTTAAAAGATACAGCTGTTAAGTGAGAAGATGAAAAGTTCATTGTACTCTGCAGAGCAGAAAGACAATTTTCTTTGTACGACTGGCAGAACAGCCCCATGGCAGGATTTGTAGGGTGAGTTAAAACCTTGTTCTGGACTAACTTCTCACATAGAGAAGACACGAAAGCTGCTTGCAGTTCCAAAATGGGGGACGTATGGCAGAATAATTAATATTGACCTTCAAAGGTAAATACAGGACAAAGGATGTTGTACCAAAGGCCAGGACATGCCCCAGCATAAGTGGAGGTGTTTGACTCAAGACAAAAACGCAGCCTGTATCCTCCCACTGAAGGCAGACCCACCACTCCTCATACCTTTTAAACATCTGTACTACTCCCCTTGAGGCTGTGAAGTCCACAGGACCACTGGTAGGAGCATCAACACTTCAGCGTGCTTCAGTGTCTACGAGGGTATGTCATGACACCAGGTGGTGGAGTGCTGAAATTCTGGGAACCAGGGAACCCAAACCCAAACTGAAGAAGAGAAGCCTCCAGAAGGAACATCAAGTACTGTTCCAACAGAACCATAAGAAGACTGTCAACAATCACCTTGCAACAATCACCTGTCAATCACATCATTGATAGGTACTGTACCTGCATCGCGATGCACGTTGTACTTCATGTTTCCAAAACAGCAGGAGTTGAGCCCTGACCTACTCACTCTTTGGTTCAGGCGGTGACCTGGCAACTCTGCTGCACTCCATCCCTTCACAGCCTGAACCAATGATTGAACATTAGTGGAGAGGTCAAGGCTCTCCCAGGGAGCTCAGGTGCAAGCAATGATTGGAAAAGGTGCTTTTATTTAAGTGTTAGCAGCAGAGGGAGCAGTATCTCTCTGAGTTTGCTCTTCTTTTGAGTTGTTACTAGTTTCTGGAAGGGGTGAGCTAATTTTTCTTTGTTACCTGCTGCTATGGTTCTTGTAGGTTATGTATGGTTACCTGTTAGGTATGGTCATATGGCCTTGTATGGTTACCTGCTATGGCGCTTATCTCCCGTTAGAAAGCACTGTCATTACCTTCTTTTGCCATGTGACTTTGTTGAAAATATTTTCTTCCGGTGACAGGCTTTTCTCAGTTCTGTTGCTTTATTTTTCAGTGCTGCTCTGCAAACCTTGCTGTGACTCTGGGCTAGGCCTGGCCACTCATCAGGGTAGAGCTGCTGCCATGATAGATACAGCTGTAGGGGGTGCAAGTTGAGTTGGGATACACGTAGCATGTGCGTTACAGGTTGTGTATGCCTGAGTATCTAGTTCACACTAAAATGTCTTGGCTGTATGCATGTGGTGGCTGGAATCCCTTTGCATTGTAGAAGCAAGGTTCAGAGCCCGAAAGTAAGGGAACGCAAAATGATGAAAAAAAGAAGAAATGATCTATGGAAAATTAATTGTGATAGATGTTCTTTGATCCTGGAAAATCATAACAATAGTTTTGGGGGGGGGAAAGGAAAAAAAAGCAGGTAACTGTCAAAATGTTAGCTAAGTACACTAAACACTAACACACCTGTATATACGTATGTATATATACAGGTATGTAATATACCTGTAGTGGAACACTGTTGAGAAGGTACATCCTCTATTGTCACACCACCAGCATCGGCCTCTGATATTGTGGATGAATATAATCAAATAGGAGACGTTACTGTTGAAGCACACCTCATACATACACGTTGAATCAGCTGTACAACTTTCTCTTCAAAGGCATAATTTGCTTAGGCGATCGACACCATCAGTAAGAACATCTATTGTATAATGCACCAAGATCTACCTGACTTCCTAGTAATCGAGGTGCTGAGACTGTGCCTTGTCAACTTAATCAGTGTATATTGATTTTATATTGCTTTTGCCACAGTGCATTTGGTGTGTTGATTTTATGGCCACCAGACACTCACTCAGCCTCTCTCTCACTCCCCCTCCACAGAAAGCCAGAGAGAGAGGGGAAAGCCCATGGGAATATTACCTCAGAAGTAAAACATATTTCACTTAGGGAAGATAAATTTCATTTATTCTTCCCATTCCCTGCTCAGCAGGTCTTCCTCACCCCTCCGTTTCTGACTCCTTCATCTGTTGCAGAGTAGCTCCTCTGCGCTTTCCCTTCCTCCTCACACCTCTCCCCGATCCAGCATACGCTCTTCAGGAGCTGCAGGGTGAGCGTTGCTGGGGGCACGTAGCACCTTCTCCATGACCTTCTTACAAGGTGTTCCCACTCTTTTGTGGGATCTTTCTTCTGAGCTCCACTCCCTCTGAGCTGCCTGCTCATTGGCTAATGGGTCCTGTGGGGCAGTAGGAGTGAGTAGCAGTGGACTGGAACTAGTTGTGTCTAGCACCCCAGTTTCATACCACACATCAGCATTATGGCAGGCCTTTCCACAACTGGACACCTGCACTCAGGGCAATACTCTTGTGATCTGAAAGGTCAAAAGAAGGTTTCAGAAAGCTGAGTTGGGATTGTGTAAACGTACAACACGTGTATTGATTCAAATTACATTGATGTTTATTAGGAGTACAATGTTAGTTCGATTGTTCAGGAGGTGTAGACTCTATAATAATTGATTCTTACAAAATCAGAATCATTTTAAACAGCCTAAATTTTCAAAGCACTCATTGAACTGTACATAAGCTTTATTTGAGAAGCCCCTTATGCAAAAAGCCACTTTTTCTAGTGGATGAGCACACACACTTTCTCTCAAAACAGTTTAATAAAAGGTTTATCTTAGTGAAAGTTAAAAGATTTTCAATGAAGTTGTTTTGGAGGTTATTCTTCTTACCAGACAGTGGCATGAAGATGTTGATTGGCTTTTTACTGTGTAGCTTACAGTGCAGATGCTAGGTGGGAGCCTGCTCAGTATCTTTCTTGGTAATTTATGTAATGTAATTTATATTTGCATCAAAAGACAATTTTTCATTTTTTGTATCATCAGTAGCACTGGAACTTAGCTTTACCTTTTGGGCTTTTGATGACCTAGAGTATCAAGATATCTTTCCTTCAAGTATTTCTGATGTACAGTAAAATCAAATATTTTCCTTTTAGCTGTTTTAAAAGAGTTTGGCAGCATTGAATGTTTTTTGGTACTCAATCCAGTTCTTTGATCTTCCTCCAACATGACCTAATTCTGTTTAGAAGTTGTTGTGTTTAAGTGGAAAGAACGGACTTGTGGATAAGACAAAGCAGTACTCCCCTAGCATCTGATTCACCAACTGCTCTTGCATGCATGCAGTTTCTCCAAAGGCGATAAAGGATTACATATTTTCTATGGATATTTTCTATGAGAATTCTTTTTTTGCCTGTGAATATACAAAATCTGAACATCCATGCTGCTTGTGATTTCATGCTCCTTCTGAAAATTCTTGCTTTTTTCCAGACAAGAAAACGTATATTTGTGTGATCCATGTTTTACTATTTTTAGATAAAGTGATGACCGTTAGTCTTCTCAGTAAGACTGACATTCACTACCTAATTTTTCCATAAGAGCGCAATCCTTATTCTTGAGATGTAGTTAATATAGCGAGGCTAGAAATGATGGAAGCCACACCGAGCTTGGTCACTACTTTAAAGGTATCATTTTAAATCGTGTCTATTGAAAGTGAAAATGCCTAGTCATTTTTGTAAGCTGGTTGAGCTTATTTTGATAGCATACGTTTAAAGCGTTGATCTGAATGATCTTTTGTAAAATCTGGTGATATTCAGAAGGCAGACACCTTTGAAGTCTATAGAATAATATCACTTAGTTATACCAGTTATTAATCCACGTTTGCTCATGTTACTCATCCTTTTATCTGAAGATTGGGTTTCATTATATTATTGAAGTTAAGGGAAATAAAGCAAAATTGATTTTCAAATGGATTCTAAGATTTCATTTCTGTTTTTAATCCCTCTGTAGAGGAAGACAGCATGTCAAGTGATGCAATTTTACACAGTAGGTTGAGGCCATGATCTTGGCTTTATAAACAAATACAGCAACAGTGGTAGTGAGAATCCTTGATTTTATTTTCATGCAGCTTGAATGGTCTTCTCTTACTTTTCTTTACTTATTATTACTATTTATTTGTATCATTTTTATTTATTTATTTGTTTATTTATGCAAGTTCTGAAAATAATCAACTGGTTTTCCTTGGCCAAAACAAAACACCATGAGGTTTCCATCAGGTGGCCATGGCCTCTTAATTGTTTGTTACTGCTAGTGGCTTCTGCTCTACTAATCAGTTTGTAGATGAACTGTTGAAGAATAATGAGGTTTCCTTAGTTGAGTGAAGTATCAGAATATCAGTGAAAAGGTGTCTGTAGTAAATATTTTTCATATTTGCATTAAAGATCATAATACAAACAGATTTCTGAGATGGACATATACTGAAGTCACTTGGAAGCAGACACACAAACAGAACAACCAAGCTAAAACAACCAACTCAGCCCTCCCAAGCCCCCCTGTCCTCCCTACCCCCAACAACAAACAAACAAACACACAAACAAACAAACAAAAACTTAAGCAACAGCAATACAGATAGACAAACAAAAATTAAAAAAAAAAAAAAGAAAGAAAGAAAGAAAAAAGAAACGAAGAACAAGAAAAGGGAAACACACAATGGAAACTATGAAAAAGACAATGAGAGATACAGAGTGATGGGGAAGAAAATTGTCAGCAATACCTGTAGACAGTATCTTCTAGAACTAACAATGCAAAGGCAGGTATATATATGCAATAATAACACCAAGAACAAGATCCCTACTGCATTCTAATTCATAAGTCATTCTCTTCTATGAGGCAGTTCTTTTGCTTAGTACACAATCCTGGAATGCAATGAAATAGCAAGTATCAACTAGTAACAGTGTTACACTATCTCCAGCTCTAAAATTAGACTCCTTATCTGGTTTGGACTAACGGGCTTTTGTGTGCTCCCCTCAGAGAAAGGGAAGAGTGCTTTGAGCATTAGCATTTGAAAAGTGTCTGTTTCCCTGGGGAGATAAGGAGTCACTTGAGCTTTTGAATACCTGCACCTCCTCCTCCCTTAGTGTAGGTCTCTCATTGTATTGAAAAAATGAGCGACAGCATTGCCACCATGAAAAGTGAAGATGTATTATTTGATCTTTTAGAAAAACATGGTGCTCGACCCTCTTTATCAGGTATGGATTGGGCACGACAGAACTGGTATAACTTGCAGAGTGTTTCGGACCGTATTAGTGTTCTGCAAAACAATGCTCGTACCCGAGCTGGAAAAGGAAAGTCGTTTATTTGTGCCGTACTCGGGGCTACTTTAAAAGCAGCCGTGGAGTTCCGAGATGAAAAGCATTCGGCAGAACTCCAAACCATACAAGCACTGCAGGAATCGGTTAGAGTTACACAAGAATTGGTAAAAACTCTGCAGAATCAAATAGGGAACCTTGAGGAACAATTAGAAAGAGAGAAATGTAATTCGGCTTTGTTGCAAATGGCTTTTAAGGAACTGCTAACGTGTAAGCATGCCAGCCATACCGTCACCCATAGTTTGCCTCGAGAAAAAACTTTTCCTCAAGTGGAACTACCAGGAATGAAGGAAAGGCTAGATAAATTAGAAACTCCAATAGCCCCATTGCGTCCTTTGATAAAAACTTATATATTATAACTTATATCTTATGAAGCCTAACCTTTGTGCATCTGTTGATTGTAGAAGCCCCTAGCCTACAATATTACCATAGTAGTAAGAATGTTACAGTTTTCTGAGAAAGTAATAAAAAGGAGTAAAGAAATTTCTCTTGTTTTGAGAAATATTGCTTTCTCCAGCCTTTTTGAAGAAAGGTTAGACTAGAGAAGCTGCAATTACGTGGTAAAGTCATTCTTAATGCTTCTTATCTGCAACATCCTTTTTTTTTTTTTAACTTCTTTTTATAATGAATACATGGCAGAATACCTTACCCATGAGCAGGTAACTTTTCTTAAAAGCATAACTTTTGACGCTCTTGACAGCAATACCTGAAATGCAGTTTGTGAGTCTTGGAAAAGGAAGGCAGACAGAAAAAAGACACCACGTAGTCTGGATTTGATGAACATTAGTCTGTTGCTCTCAGTTTGTTGCAGAACTGAACTTCTACAATGGCATACAGTGCAGATCACACAAAGGCTTTGGCGGAAGTTTTTCGTTATTAAAGACTGGGACAAATTTTCTGCCTTTAAAATAATGTTCAGATCCAAGTGTATGAGAGATTTTGGCCACATGAACAGGCATGACCACTGTGGTGGAAATGCTAAGTCAGGGCTTGAAACAGTGATTGAGCACCTAGTAGTAAGGCAGGGCCAAGCCAGGGGAGCTCAAGTGTATGCAGTGCACATGAATGACCAGTATGGGTATTGACAGGATCTTCCTCTTCCCAGACCTCATTTAAGTGTTGGCAGTGGAGGTGAGGGTATCTCATCTGGAGATCCCTGCATAGCTGAGGCCTTCCAAGGATAAGCAGGTTTTTGTTCCTTCTTTCTGTCTCCATGACTGCTCTGTTTAGCAAGTTTTCACTCACTGCAGCCTGGGGTCTTGCTACTCTGCTATCACTGTCGTGCTTTTCATTGTGTTACAACCAGTAATTTAAGTGACTTGCTAAAACTTACAGGGCAAGGACAGTATTTAAGTGAGCCAGGAGATATTTTGCCTTGTATTTAATCTTTTAAGGATTGGGGTTAGGGTCACTGTAGGGTTAGGGTTAGGGTTAGGGTTAGGGTTAGGTTAAGGGTTAGGGTTAGGTTTGGGGTTGGGCTTAGGGTTAGGGTAAGGGTTAGGGTTAGGTTTAGGGTTAGGGTTAGGGTAAGGGTTAGGTTTAGGGTTAGGGTTAGGGTTAGGGTACGGGTTACGGTTAGGGTTAGGGTTAGGGTTAGGGTTAAGGTAGGGTTAGGATTAGGATTAGGGTTAGGGTTAGGGTTAGGGTTTGGGTTAGGGGTAGGGTTAGGGTTAGGGTATGGTTAGGGTTAGGGTTAGGGTTAGGGTTAGGGTTGGGGTTGGGGTTAGGGTAGGGTTAGGGTTAGGTTAAGTTTAGGGTTCGAATTCACAATGTCACTTAATTCACAATTCACAATCGAATTCACAATGTCACTTAAACTGGCTTAGCATATCTACTCTATTTATTCTATAACACCCCCGAGTTTTACATTGCAGTTGAAAAATTCACTATCACTATAATAACCTGGAAGAAGAAATAGTTGCTTTAAACTTCTAAAGAAGTAAGATCACTTGTGAAGAGATAAGATCTCAATCCTATCAGTCCTCCAAGTGAGATTGTGACGAATGGATGTCACAAAAGGAGACAAAACACAATCATCTCGGAAATGTAAGGGTTAATGAAAGGTAATATGTCACTTCAAGGCAATAATAACACTTTTCTGATTATACAAAACAGGGACAGTCAGCAGTATGCTAGTGTTGCATTCAGGATGGAGTACTCCAGATGTGGTCTCACATCTGAGTGCCCATATCTATGGGAGTGCAGACAGGGCTAGGCTCTGGGAGTTATATTCTCATATTCTGAATCCAGCAGGCCTACCGTCTCTTTCAGTAGTTCTCTAAAAGTATCGGACTTACCGTGCGAATGAAATGCCGTTTCTGCAGTGAGAAGCAGCAAGATGAGTATTTCATGGTCTCTGCTGCCATCTATTGTCACTTATTGGTACTAACAATTCTTGTTGGGATTCTCTTCATAACGGGAAACAGCACTTATGTACTATACTGTTGCAGGGACTTCAGAAGCTTGCTTCCTGTGACAAACCTAACTGCAGCTTTTCCATCTTTGAGTATGTACTGGGGATTATTGCCAAGCCTTGTAGGGGTATGAAAGAACAACAAAGGAATTCCATGAATTGTTATGGGCTGTGGATATATCCAGTTCTGCTTACTAATTTAAAAATAAAAATAAAATTAAAAAACAAAAATTCTATGCTTTGTGGAAAGCAGCATCTTCTCTTGAAATCTTATCTGTCTTAGGAAAAAACACCTTTGTTTCTCAGCTTTGGTGCTGTCTTGTTCTTGATATGCTTTGTGAATTAACATGACAGTTTTTTAATGACAGTTCTCTCCCACGATCATCCCAGCGAACATCTGCTGCATCAACACAGGAATCTTCCTGAATTTCATTTCTCTATGTGCAGATTTCCAGAAGAGTGCAATGGAACCAGCAACAGGTTTTTGCAAGAATGGGACTTATTTATTTCTCTGATCCATACTCCAATAATATTATTGTGTAAATAAATATGAAGCTTGAATTTTGCCAAGTTTTGAACTTTGAATGGACTTTGTCCTGTTTAAAGAAAGAATGTTCCTGAGCCTTTTCAGCATCACCAATCATCCGGCTTGCCTGGGTGGCATTAGCTGAAGAGTCATTGTCTTGGGCTGAAGATAACGTGTCCTTAGTATACATGAGTAACAAAGTTTCTTAGTAACGTATGACTAAAACATAAAATGAGAAAGCATAACACTAGTGGGAATCTGGACCTTGCTTTTGTGAAGGGAATGCATCAGTGTCTGATTCAAGGGAAGCGGTTGCAATTTTGAAGGAGTTCTCCAGGTGTTTGCCAGAGGTTTTTGATGAAATATTGCTCTGTCTCTGGGGCTATAACCTTGTTTTTCCCTGTTTGTGTTAAAGGCAGATTTACAATTCTCCATCAGTTAATATTGTTTGATCCTTAATTTCAGTTTTATTTACTTTCTTGCCAGAGTAACCTGGCATGTACAAGAATTTATGTCTTCCTACTTGTTTTCTCAGGCCGTATTCAATTAATCCCAAAAAGTAAGCCATTATTGGTGTGTTTATTGGGGATTAGCTGCTTCTGTTGTTACAAAATCATCTACGGGCAGTAAGATGCACCCGCGTGGATATCATCCACGAAAGATAAACTTCTTTATCCTGCTCTCCTAGCTGTAATTTAACCAGTGGAACTGCTAGGGTAGACTTCCCAAATTCAAGTTTTGGGGGGGGGGGAAGGAAAAAAAAGCAGGTAACTGTCAAAATGTTAGCTAAGTACACTAAACACTAATACACTTGTATATACGTATGCATATATACAGGTATGTTATGTACCTTCTCAACAGTGTTCCACTACAAGTATATCATCTGTTGTCACACCACCAGCATCGGCCTCTGATATTGTGGACGAATATAATCAAATAGGAGATGTTACTGTTGAAGCACACCTCATACATACACATTGAATCAGCTGTACAACTTTCTCTTCAAAGGCCTAATTTGCTTAGGCAATCGACACCATCAGTAAGAACATCTATTGTATAATGCACCAAGATTTACCTGACTTCCTAGTAATCAAGGTGCTGAGACTGTACCTTGTCAACTTAATCAGTGTATATTGATTTTATATTGCTTTTGCCACAGTGCATTTGGTGTGTTGATTTTATGGCCACCAGACACTCACTCAGCCTCTCTCTCACTCCCCCTCCACAGAAAGCCAGAGAGAGAGGGGAAAGCCCATGGGAAGAAAGTGGCTTCTTATTCCACATTTATGCACACTTAGTAGATAAGATGAAATCCTCAAGAAGTACCAAAATGGTAACTTTTGTATTATAGACTATTCTGTTCTGCCAAGAGGCCCTCAGCAAAAGAACAACTTAAGGGGCCTCTGACAGGAGGTCAAACTGTCCCTCTTTTGGATTAGGAGGAATGCAAGTGATGCTCCCCTACATTTTTTCTTCCAACTTACCTCTATCCCAGGACAGCAGGGGTCCAGGAATAATGGCCTAGTGCAGAATGAGCAAATGTGAGAATTAGCAATATGCGCTTAGCTAGCAACAGTTCATCTTTAGGCAAACATGGCTAGGCTAGGCTACAATTCCAATTGTATTGTGCTATATTGCATTCTCTCACACTGTGCTATAATATCTAGTAAATTAATTTTCTCCCTTAGCTCGTTGCCGCTGTTTTGTGTTCAGAACCATCACAGGGGGTGGGTCCATGGGTCCCCCTGTGCCATTTAGTCAAGGATCCAGGTCGAACCGGGCCAGAGCTGTGACCATGCTGTATCTGAATAACCGTGTAAAAGGCACTAAGTGCACTGAGCAGGACTTCTGCTCCTCCGTACGTTTTTGTTGAGTTTGTAATATAGAGTTGGTTGTATTGAAACGGAGCTTAATTGTAACTTTCCTAAAATCAGAATGCTGTAATGTCATAATTCCAAAGATGCTCGCTGTATGTTTCCCATTTGCAAGTATTTATAGCTGACCTACTGTTACTGAATCCTCGCTAATTTTATATTTACTTTTATTCTTTAAAAGATACAGCTGTTAAGTGAGAAGATGAAAAGTTCATTGTACTCTGCAGAGCAGAAAGACAATTTTCTTTGTACGACTGGCAGAACAGCCCCATGGCAGGATTTGTAGGGTGAGTTAAAACCTTGTTCTGGACTAACTTCTCACATAGAGAAGACACGAAAGCTGCTTGCAGTTCCAAAATGGGGGACGTATGGCAGAATAATTAATATTGACCTTCAAAGGTAAATACAGGACAAAGGATGTTGTACCAAAGGCCAGGACATGCCCCAGCATAAGTGGAGGTGTTTGACTCAAGACAAAAACGCAGCCTGTATCCTCCCACTGAAGGCAGACCCACCACTCCTCATACCTTTTAAACATCTGTACTACTCCCCTTGAGGCTGTGAAGTCCACAGGACCACTGGTAGGAGCATCAACACTTCAGCGTGCTTCAGTGTCTACGAGGGTATGTCATGACACCAGGTGGTGGAGTGCTGAAATTCTGGGAACCAGGGAACCCAAACCCAAACTGAAGAAGAGAAGCCTCCAGAAGGAACATCAAGTACTGTTCCAACAGAACCATAAGAAGACTGTCAACAATCACCTTGCAACAATCACCTGTCAATCACATCATTGATAGGTACTGTACCTGCATCGCGATGCACGTTGTACTTCATGTTTCCAAAACAGCAGGAGTTGAGCCCTGACCTACTCACTCTTTGGTTCAGGCAGTGACCTGGCAACTCTGCTGCACTCCATCCCTTCACAGCCTGAACCAATGATTGAACATTAGTGGAGAGGTCAAGGCTCTCCCAGGGAGCTCAGGTGCAAGCAATGATTGGAAAAGGTGCTTTTATTTAAGTGTTAGCAGCAGAGGGAGCAGTATCTCTCTGAGTTTGCTCTTCTTTTGAGTTGTTACTAGTTTCTGGAAGGGGTGAGCTAATTTTTCTTTGTTACCTGCTGCTATGGTTCTTGTAGGTTATGTATGGTTACCTGTTAGGTATGGTCATATGGCCTTGTATGGTTACCTGCTATGGCGCTTATCTCCCGTTAGAAAGCACTGTCATTACCTTCTTTTGCCATGTGACTTTGTTGAAAATATTTTCTTCCGGTGACAGGCTTTTCTCAGTTCTGTTGCTTTATTTTTCAGTGCTGCTCTGCAAACCTTGCTGTGACTCTGGGCTAGGCCTGGCCACTCATCAGGGTAGAGCTGCTGCCATGATAGATACAGCTGTAGGGGGTGCAAGTTGAGTTGGGATACACGTAGCATGTGCGTTACAGGTTGTGTATGCCTGAGTATCTAGTTCACACTAAAATGTCTTGGCTGTATGCATGTGGTGGCTGGAATCCCTTTGCATTGTAGAAGCAAGGTTCAGAGCCCGAAAGTAAGGGAACGCAAAATGATGAAAAAAAGAAGAAATGATCTATGGAAAATTAATTGTGATAGATGTTCTTTGATCCTGGAAAATCATAACAATAGTTTTGGGGGGGGGGAAAGGAAAAAAAAGCAGGTAACTGTCAAAATGTTAGCTAAGTACACTAAACACTAACACACCTGTATATACGTATGTATATATACAGGTATGTAATATACCTGTAGTGGAACACTGTTGAGAAGGTACATCCTCTATTGTCACACCACCAGCATCGGCCTCTGATATTGTGGACGAATATAATCAAATAGGAGACGTTACTGTTGAAGCACACCTCATACATACACGTTGAATCAGCTGTACAACTTTCTCTTCAAAGGCATAATTTGCTTAGGCGATCGACACCATCAGTAAGAACATCTATTGTATAATGCACCAAGATCTACCTGACTTCCTAGTAATCGAGGTGCTGAGACTGTGCCTTGTCAACTTAATCAGTGTATATTGATTTTATATTGCTTTTGCCACAGTGCATTTGGTGTGTTGATTTTATGGCCACCAGACACTCACTCAGCCTCTCTCTCACTCCCCCTCCACAGAAAGCCAGAGAGAGAGGGGAAAGCCCATGGGAATATTACCTCAGAAGTAAAACATATTTCACTTAGGGAAGATAAATTTCATTTATTCTTCCCATTCCCTGCTCAGCAGGTCTTCCTCACCCCTCTGTTTCTGACTCCTTCATCTGTTGCAGAGTAGCTCCTCTGCGCTTTCCCTTCCTCCTCACACCTCTCCCCGATCCAGCATACGCTCTTCAGGAGCTGCAGGGTGAGCGTTGCTGGGGGCACGTAGCACCTTCTCCATGACCTTCTTACAAGGTGTTCCCACTCTTTTGTGGGATCTTTCTTCTGAGCTCCACTCCCTCTGAGCTGCCTGCTCATTGGCTAATGGGTCCTGTGGGGCAGTAGGAGTGAGTAGCAGTGGACTGGAACTAGTTGTGTCTAGCACCCCAGTTTCATACCACACATCAGCATTATGGCAGGCCTTTCCACAACTGGACACCTGCACTCAGGGCAATACTCTTGTGATCTGAAAGGTCAAAAGAAGGCTTCAGAAAGCTGAGTTGGGATTGTGTAAACGTACAACACGTGTATTGATTCAAATTACATTGATGTTTATTAGGAGTACAATGTTAGTTCGATTGTTCAGGAGGTGTAGACTCTATAATAATTGATTCTTACAAAATCAGAATCATTTTAAACAGCCTAAATTTTCAAAGCACTCATTGAACTGTACATAAGCTTTATTTGAGAAGCCCCTTATGCAAAAAGCCACTTTTTCTAGTGGATGAGCACACACACTTTCTCTCAAAACAGTTTAATAAAAGGTTTATCTTAGTGAAAGTTAAAAGATTTTCAATGAAGTTGTTTTGGAGGTTATTCTTCTTACCAGACAGTGGCATGAAGATGTTGATTGGCTTTTTACTGTGTAGCTTACAGTGCAGATGCTAGGTGGGAGCCTGCTCAGTATCTTTCTTGGTAATTTATGTAATGTAATTTATATTTGCATCAAAAGACAATTTTTCATTTTTTGTATCATCAGTAGCACTGGAACTTAGCTTTACCTTTTGGGCTTTTGATGACCTAGAGTATCAAGATATCTTTCCTTCAAGTATTTCTGATGTACAGTAAAATCAAATATTTTCCTTTTAGCTGTTTTAAAAGAGTTTGGCAGCATTGAATGTTTTTTGGTACTCAATCCAGTTCTTTGATCTTCCTCCAACATGACCTAATTCTGTTTAGAAGTTGTTGTGTTTAAGTGGAAAGAACGGACTTGTGGATAAGACAAAGCAGTACTCCCCTAGCATCTGATTCACCAACTGCTCTTGCATGCATGCAGTTTCTCCAAAGGCGATAAAGGATTACATATTTTCTATGGATATTTTCTATGAGAATTCTTTTTTTGCCTGTGAATATACAAAATCTGAACATCCATGCTGCTTGTGATTTCATGCTCCTTCTGAAAATTCTTGCTTTTTTCCAGACAAGAAAACGTATATTTGTGTGATCCATGTTTTACTATTTTTAGATAAAGTGATGACCGTTAGTCTTCTCAGTAAGACTGACATTCACTACCTAATTTTTCCATAAGAGCGCAATCCTTATTCTTGAGATGTAGTTAATATAGCGAGGCTAGAAATGATGGAAGCCACACCGAGCTTGGTCACTACTTTAAAGGTATCATTTTAAATCGTGTCTATTGAAAGTGAAAATGCCTAGTCATTTTTGTAAGCTGGTTGAGCTTATTTTGATAGCATACGTTTAAAGCGTTGATCTGAATGATCTTTTGTAAAATCTGGTGATATTCAGAAGGCAGACACCTTTGAAGTCTATAGAATAATATCACTTAGTTATACCAGTTATTAATCCACGTTTGCTCATGTTACTCATCCTTTTATCTGAAGATTGGGTTTCATTATATTATTGAAGTTAAGGGAAATAAAGCAAAATTGATTTTCAAATGGATTCTAAGATTTCATTTCTGTTTTTAATCCCTCTGTAGAGGAAGACAGCATGTCAAGTGATGCAATTTTACACAGTAGATTGAGGCCATGATCTTGGCTTTATAAACAAATACAGCAACAGTGGTAGTGAGAATCCTTGATTTTATTTTCATGCAGCTTGAATGGTCTTCTCTTACTTTTCTTTACTTATTATTACTATTTATTTGTATCATTTTTATTTATTTATTTGTTTATTTATGCAAGTTCTGAAAATAATCAACTGGTTTTCCTTGGCCAAAACAAAACACCATGAGGTTTCCATCAGGTGGCCATGGCCTCTTAATTGTTTGTTACTGCTAGTGGCTTCTGCTCTACTAATCAGTTTGTAGATGAACTGTTGAAGAATAATGAGGTTTCCTTAGTTGAGTGAAGTATCAGAATATCAGTGAAAAGGTGTCTGTAGTAAATATTTTTCATATTTGCATTAAAGATCATAATACAAACAGATTTCTGAGATGGACATATACTGAAGTCACTTGGAAGCAGACACACAAACAGAACAACCAAGCTAAAACAACCAACTCAGCCCTCCCAAGCCCCCCTGTCCTCCCTACCCCCAACAACAAACAAACAAACACACAAACAAACAAACAAAAACTTAAGCAACAGCAATACAGATAGACAAACAAAAATTAAAAAAAAAAAAAAGAAAGAAAGAAAGAAAGAAAAAAGAAACGAAGAACAAGAAAAGGGAAACACACAATGGAAACTATGAAAAAGACAATGAGAGATACAGAGTGATGGGGAAGAAAATTGTCAGCAATACCTGTAGACAGTATCTTCTAGAACTAACAATGCAAAGGCAGGTATACATATGCAATAATAACACCAAGAACAAGATCACTACTGCATTCTAATTCATAAGTCATTCTCTTCTATGAGGCAGTTCTTTTGCTTAGTACACAATCCTGGAATGCAATGAAATAGCAAGTATCAACTAGTAACAGTGTTACACTATCTCCAGCTCTAAAATTAGACTCCTTATCTGGTTTGGACTAACGGGCTTTTGTGTGCTCCCCTCAGAGAAAGGGAAGAGTGCTTTGAGCATTAGCATTTGAAAAGTGTCTGTTTCCCTGGGGAGATAAGGAGTCACTTGAGCTTTTGAATACCTGCACCTCCTCCTCCCTTAGTGTAGGTCTCTCATTGTATTGAAAAAATGAGCGACAGCATTGCCACCATGAAAAGTGAAGATGTATTATTTGATCTTTTAGAAAAACATGGTGCTCGACCCTCTTTATCAGGTATGGATTGGGCACGACAGAACTGGTATAACTTGCAGAGTGTTTCGGACCGTATTAGTGTTCTGCAAAACAATGCTCGTACCCGAGCTGGAAAAGGAAAGTCGTTTATTTGTGCCGTACCAGAGAGAGAGGGGAAAGCCCATGGGAAGAAAGTGGCTTCTTATTCCACATTTATGCACACTTAGTAGATAAGATGAAATCCTCAAGAAGTACCAAAATGGTAACTTTTGTATTATAGACTATTCTGTTCTGCCAAGAGGCCCTCAGCAAAAGAACAACTTAAGGGGCCTCTGACAGGAGGTCAAACTGTCCCTCTTTTGGATTAGGAGGAATGCAAGTGATGCTCCCCTACATTTTTTCTTCCAACTTACCTCTATCCCAGGACAGCAGGGGTCCAGGAATAATGGCCTAGTGCAGAATGAGCAAATGTGAGAATTAGCAATATGCGCTTAGCTAGCAACAGTTCATCTTTAGGCAAACATGGCTAGGCTAGGCTACAATTCCAATTGTATTGTGCTATATTGCATTCTCTCACACTGTGCTATAATATCTAGTAAATTAATTTTCTCCCTTAGCTCGTTGCCGCTGTTTTGTGTTCAGAACCATCACAGGGGGTGGGTCCATGGGTCCCCCTGTGCCATTTAGTCAAGGATCCAGGTCGAACCGGGCCAGAGCTGTGACCATGCTGTATCTGAATAACCGTGTAAAAGGCACTAAGTGCACTGAGCAGGACTTCTGCTCCTCCGTACGTTTTTGTTGAGTTTGTAATATAGAGTTGGTTGTATTGAAACGGAGCTTAATTGTAACTTTCCTAAAATCAGAATGCTGTAATGTCATAATTCCAAAGATGCTCGCTGTATGTTTCCCATTTGCAAGTATTTATAGCTGACCTACTGTTACTGAATCCTCGCTAATTTTATATTTACTTTTATTCTTTAAAAGATACAGCTGTTAAGTGAGAAGATGAAAAGTTCATTGTACTCTGCAGAGCAGAAAGACAATTTTCTTTGTACGACTGGCAGAACAGCCCCATGGCAGGATTTGTAGGGTGAGTTAAAACCTTGTTCTGGACTAACTTCTCACATAGAGAAGACACGAAAGCTGCTTGCAGTTCCAAAATGGGGGACGTATGGCAGAATAATTAATATTGACCTTCAAAGGTAAATACAGGACAAAGGATGTTGTACCAAAGGCCAGGACATGCCCCAGCATAAGTGGAGGTGTTTGACTCAAGACAAAAACGCAGCCTGTATCCTCCCACTGAAGGCAGACCCACCACTCCTCATACCTTTTAAACATCTGTACTACTCCCCTTGAGGCTGTGAAGTCCACAGGACCACTGGTAGGAGCATCAACACTTCAGCGTGCTTCAGTGTCTACGAGGGTATGTCATGACACCAGGTGGTGGAGTGCTGAAATTCTGGGAACCAGGGAACCCAAACCCAAACTGAAGAAGAGAAGCCTCCAGAAGGAACATCAAGTACTGTTCCAACAGAACCATAAGAAGACTGTCAACAATCACCTTGCAACAATCACCTGTCAATCACATCATTGATAGGTACTGTACCTGCATCGCGATGCATGTTGTACTTCATGTTTCCAAAACAGCAGGAGTTGAGCCCTGACCTACTCACTCTTTGGTTCAGGCGGTGACCTGGCAACTCTGCTGCACTCCATCCCTTCACAGCCTGAACCAATGATTGAACATTAGTGGAGAGGTCAAGGCTCTCCCAGGGAGCTCAGGTGCAAGCAATGATTGGAAAAGGTGCTTTTATTTAAGTGTTAGCAGCAGAGGGAGCAGTATCTCTCTGAGTTTGCTCTTCTTTTGAGTTGTTACTAGTTTCTGGAAGGGGTGAGCTAATTTTTCTTTGTTACCTGCTGCTATGGTTCTTGTAGGTTATGTATGGTTACCTGTTAGGTATGGTCATATGGCCTTGTATGGTTACCTGCTATGGCGCTTATCTCCCGTTAGAAAGCACTGTCATTACCTTCTTTTGCCATGTGACTTTGTTGAAAATATTTTCTTCCGGTGACAGGCTTTTCTCAGTTCTGTTGCTTTATTTTTCAGTGCTGCTCTGCAAACCTTGCTGTGACTCTGGGCTAGGCCTGGCCACTCATCAGGGTAGAGCTGCTGCCATGATAGATACAGCTGTAGGGGGTGCAAGTTGAGTTGGGATACACGTAGCATGTGCGTTACAGGTTGTGTATGCCTGAGTATCTAGTTCACACTAAAATGTCTTGGCTGTATGCATGTGGTGGCTGGAATCCCTTTGCATTGTAGAAGCAAGGTTCAGAGCCCGAAAGTAAGGGAACGCAAAATGATGAAAAAAAGAAGAAATGATCTATGGAAAATTAATTGTGATAGATGTTCTTTGATCCTGGAAAATCATAACAATAGTTTTGGGGGGGGGAAAGGAAAAAAAAGCAGGTAACTGTCAAAATGTTAGCTAAGTACACTAAACACTAACACACCTGTATATACGTATGTATATATACAGGTATGTAATATACCTGTAGTGGAACACTGTTGAGAAGGTACATCCTCTATTGTCACACCACCAGCATCGGCCTCTGATATTGTGGACGAATATAATCAAATAGGAGACGTTACTGTTGAAGCACACCTCATACATACACGTTGAATCAGCTGTACAACTTTCTCTTCAAAGGCATAATTTGCTTAGGCGATCGACACCATCAGTAAGAACATCTATTGTATAATGCACCAAGATCTACCTGACTTCCTAGTAATCGAGGTGCTGAGACTGTGCCTTGTCAACTTAATCAGTGTATATTGATTTTATATTGCTTTTGCCACAGTGCATTTGGTGTGTTGATTTTATGGCCACCAGACACTCACTCAGCCTCTCTCTCACTCCCCCTCCACAGAAAGCCAGAGAGAGAGGGGAAAGCCCATGGGAATATTACCTCAGAAGTAAAACATATTTCACTTAGGGAAGATAAATTTCATTTATTCTTCCCATTCCCTGCTCAGCAGGTCTTCCTCACCCCTCCGTTTCTGACTCCTTCATCTGTTGCAGAGTAGCTCCTCTGCGCTTTCCCTTCCTCCTCACACCTCTCCCCGATCCAGCATACGCTCTTCAGGAGCTGCAGGGTGAGCGTTGCTGGGGGCACGTAGCACCTTCTCCATGACCTTCTTACAAGGTGTTCCCACTCTTTTGTGGGATCTTTCTTCTGAGCTCCACTCCCTCTGAGCTGCCTGCTCATTGGCTAATGGGTCCTGTGGGGCAGTAGGAGTGAGTAGCAGTGGACTGGAACTAGTTGTGTCTAGCACCCCAGTTTCATACCACACATCAGCATTATGGCAGGCCTTTCCACAACTGGACACCTGCACTCAGGGCAATACTCTTGTGATCTGAAAGGTCAAAAGAAGGTTTCAGAAAGCTGAGTTGGGATTGTGTAAACGTACAACACGTGTATTGATTCAAATTACATTGATGTTTATTAGGAGTACAATGTTAGTTCGATTGTTCAGGAGGTGTAGACTCTATAATAATTGATTCTTACAAAATCAGAATCATTTTAAACAGCCTAAATTTTCAAAGCACTCATTGAACTGTACATAAGCTTTATTTGAGAAGCCCCTTATGCAAAAAGCCACTTTTTCTAGTGGATGAGCACACACACTTTCTCTCAAAACAGTTTAATAAAAGGTTTATCTTAGTGAAAGTTAAAAGATTTTCAATGAAGTTGTTTTGGAGGTTATTCTTCTTACCAGACAGTGGCATGAAGATGTTGATTGGCTTTTTACTGTGTAGCTTACAGTGCAGATGCTAGGTGGGAGCCTGCTCAGTATCTTTCTTGGTAATTTATGTAATGTAATTTATATTTGCATCAAAAGACAATTTTTCATTTTTTGTATCATCAGTAGCACTGGAACTTAGCTTTACCTTTTGGGCTTTTGATGACCTAGAGTATCAAGATATCTTTCCTTCAAGTATTTCTGATGTACAGTAAAATCAAATATTTTCCTTTTAGCTGTTTTAAAAGAGTTTGGCAGCATTGAATGTTTTTTGGTACTCAATCCAGTTCTTTGATCTTCCTCCAACATGACCTAATTCTGTTTAGAAGTTGTTGTGTTTAAGTGGAAAGAACGGACTTGTGGATAAGACAAAGCAGTACTCCCCTAGCATCTGATTCACCAACTGCTCTTGCATGCATGCAGTTTCTCCAAAGGCGATAAAGGATTACATATTTTCTATGGATATTTTCTATGAGAATTCTTTTTTTGCCTGTGAATATACAAAATCTGAACATCCATGCTGCTTGTGATTTCATGCTCCTTCTGAAAATTCTTGCTTTTTTCCAGACAAGAAAACGTATATTTGTGTGATCCATGTTTTACTATTTTTAGATAAAGTGATGACCGTTAGTCTTCTCAGTAAGACTGACATTCACTACCTAATTTTTCCATAAGAGCGCAATCCTTATTCTTGAGATGTAGTTAATATAGCGAGGCTAGAAATGATGGAAGCCACACCGAGCTTGGTCACTACTTTAAAGGTATCATTTTAAATCGTGTCTATTGAAAGTGAAAATGCCTAGTCATTTTTGTAAGCTGGTTGAGCTTATTTTGATAGCATACGTTTAAAGCGTTGATCTGAATGATCTTTTGTAAAATCTGGTGATATTCAGAAGGCAGACACCTTTGAAGTCTATAGAATAATATCACTTAGTTATACCAGTTATTAATCCACGTTTGCTCATGTTACTCATCCTTTTATCTGAAGATTGGGTTTCATTATATTATTGAAGTTAAGGGAAATAAAGCAAAATTGATTTTCAAATGGATTCTAAGATTTCATTTCTGTTTTTAATCCCTCTGTAGAGGAAGACAGCATGTCAAGTGATGCAATTTTACACAGTAGGTTGAGGCCATGATCTTGGCTTTATAAACAAATACAGCAACAGTGGTAGTGAGAATCCTTGATTTTATTTTCATGCAGCTTGAATGGTCTTCTCTTACTTTTCTTTACTTATTATTACTATTTATTTGTATCATTTTTATTTATTTATTTGTTTATTTATGCAAGTTCTGAAAATAATCAACTGGTTTTCCTTGGCCAAAACAAAACACCATGAGGTTTCCATCAGGTGGCCATGGCCTCTTAATTGTTTGTTACTGCTAGTGGCTTCTGCTCTACTAATCAGTTTGTAGATGAACTGTTGAAGAATAATGAGGTTTCCTTAGTTGAGTGAAGTATCAGAATATCAGTGAAAAGGTGTCTGTAGTAAATATTTTTCATATTTGCATTAAAGATCATAATACAAACAGATTTCTGAGATGGACATATACTGAAGTCACTTGGAAGCAGACACACAAACAGAACAACCAAGCTAAAACAACCAACTCAGCCCTCCCAAGCCCCCCTGTCCTCCCTACCCCCAACAACAAACAAACAAACAAACAAACAAACAAACAAAAACTTAAGCAACAGCAATACAGATAGACAAACAAAAATTAAAAAAAAAAAAAAGAAAGAAAGAAAGAAAAAAGAAACGAAGAACAAGAAAAGGGAAACACACAATGGAAACTATGAAAAAGACAATGAGAGATACAGAGTGATGGGGAAGAAAATTGTCAGCAATACCTGTAGACAGTATCTTCTAGAACTAACAATGCAAAGGCAGGTATACATATGCAATAATAACACCAAGAACAAGATCACTACTGCATTCTAATTCATAAGTCATTCTCTTCTATGAGGCAGTTCTTTTGCTTAGTACACAATCCTGGAATGCAATGAAATAGCAAGTATCAACTAGTAACAGTGTTACACTATCTCCAGCTCTAAAATTAGACTCCTTATCTGGTTTGGACTAACGGGCTTTTGTGTGCTCCCCTCAGAGAAAGGGAAGAGTGCTTTGAGCATTAGCATTTGAAAAGTGTCTGTTTCCCTGGGGAGATAAGGAGTCACTTGAGCTTTTGAATACCTGCACCTCCTCCTCCCTTAGTGTAGGTCTCTCATTGTATTGAAAAAATGAGCGACAGCATTGCCACCATGAAAAGTGAAGATGTATTATTTGATCTTTTAGAAAAACATGGTGCTCGACCCTCTTTATCAGGTATGGATTGGGCACGACAGAACTGGTATAACTTGCAGAGTGTTTCGGACCGTATTAGTGTTCTGCAAAACAATGCTCGTACCCGAGCTGGAAAAGGAAAGTCGTTTATTTGTGCCGTACCAGAGAGAGAGGGGAAAGCCCATGGGAAGAAAGTGGCTTCTTATTCCACATTTATGCACACTTAGTAGATAAGATGAAATCCTCAAGAAGTACCAAAATGGTAACTTTTGTATTATAGACTATTCTGTTCTGCCAAGAGGCCCTCAGCAAAAGAACAACTTAAGGGGCCTCTGACAGGAGGTCAAACTGTCCCTCTTTTGGATTAGGAGGAATGCAAGTGATGCTCCCCTACATTTTTTCTTCCAACTTACCTCTATCCCAGGACAGCAGGGGTCCAGGAATAATGGCCTAGTGCAGAATGAGCAAATGTGAGAATTAGCAATATGCGCTTAGCTAGCAACAGTTCATCTTTAGGCAAACATGGCTAGGCTAGGCTACAATTCCAATTGTATTGTGCTATATTGCATTCTCTCACACTGTGCTATAATATCTAGTAAATTAATTTTCTCCCTTAGCTCGTTGCCGCTGTTTTGTGTTCAGAACCATCACAGGGGGTGGGTCCATGGGTCCCCCTGTGCCATTTAGTCAAGGATCCAGGTCGAACCGGGCCAGAGCTGTGACCATGCTGTATCTGAATAACCGTGTAAAAGGCACTAAGTGCACTGAGCAGGACTTCTGCTCCTCCGTACGTTTTTGTTGAGTTTGTAATATAGAGTTGGTTGTATTGAAACGGAGCTTAATTGTAACTTTCCTAAAATCAGAATGCTGTAATGTCATAATTCCAAAGATGCTCGCTGTATGTTTCCCATTTGCAAGTATTTATAGCTGACCTACTGTTACTGAATCCTCGCTAATTTTATATTTACTTTTATTCTTTAAAAGATACAGCTGTTAAGTGAGAAGATGAAAAGTTCATTGTACTCTGCAGAGCAGAAAGACAATTTTCTTTGTACGACTGGCAGAACAGCCCCATGGCAGGATTTGTAGGGTGAGTTAAAACCTTGTTCTGGACTAACTTCTCACATAGAGAAGACACGAAAGCTGCTTGCAGTTCCAAAATGGGGGACGTATGGCAGAATAATTAATATTGACCTTCAAAGGTAAATACAGGACAAAGGATGTTGTACCAAAGGCCAGGACATGCCCCAGCATAAGTGGAGGTGTTTGACTCAAGACAAAAACGCAGCCTGTATCCTCCCACTGAAGGCAGACCCACCACTCCTCATACCTTTTAAACATCTGTACTACTCCCCTTGAGGCTGTGAAGTCCACAGGACCACTGGTAGGAGCATCAACACTTCAGCGTGCTTCAGTGTCTACGAGGGTATGTCATGACACCAGGTGGTGGAGTGCTGAAATTCTGGGAACCAGGGAACCCAAACCCAAACTGAAGAAGAAAAGCCTCCAGAAGGAACATCAAGTACTGTTCCAACAGAACCATAAGAAGACTGTCAACAATCACCTTGCAACAATCACCTGTCAATCACATCATTGATAGGTACTGTACCTGCATCGCGATGCACGTTGTACTTCATGTTTCCAAAACAGCAGGAGTTGAGCCCTGACCTACTCACTCTTTGGTTCAGGCAGTGACCTGGCAACTCTGCTGCACTCCATCCCTTCACAGCCTGAACCAATGATTGAACATTAGTGGAGAGGTCAAGGCTCTCCCAGGGAGCTCAGGTGCAAGCAATGATTGGAAAAGGTGCTTTTATTTAAGTGTTAGCAGCAGAGGGAGCAGTATCTCTCTGAGTTTGCTCTTCTTTTGAGTTGTTACTAGTTTCTGGAAGGGGTGAGCTAATTTTTCTTTGTTACCTGCTGCTATGGTTCTTGTAGGTTATGTATGGTTACCTGTTAGGTATGGTCATATGGCCTTGTATGGTTACCTGCTATGGCGCTTATCTCCCGTTAGAAAGCACTGTCATTACCTTCTTTTGCCATGTGACTTTGTTGAAAATATTTTCTTCCGGTGACAGGCTTTTCTCAGTTCTGTTGCTTTATTTTTCAGTGCTGCTCTGCAAACCTTGCTGTGACTCTGGGCTAGGCCTGGCCACTCATCAGGGTAGAGCTGCTGCCATGATAGATACAGCTGTAGGGGGTGCAAGTTGAGTTGGGATACACGTAGCATGTGCGTTACAGGTTGTGTATGCCTGAGTATCTAGTTCACACTAAAATGTCTTGGCTGTATGCATGTGGTGGCTGGAATCCCTTTGCATTGTAGAAGCAAGGTTCAGAGCCCGAAAGTAAGGGAACGCAAAATGATGAAAAAAAGAAGAAATGATCTATGGAAAATTAATTGTGATAGATGTTCTTTGATCCTGGAAAATCATAACAATAGTTTTGGGGGGGGGAAAGGAAAAAAAAGCAGGTAACTGTCAAAATGTTAGCTAAGTACACTAAACACTAACACACCTGTATATACGTATGTATATATACAGGTATGTAATATACCTGTAGTGGAACACTGTTGAGAAGGTACATCCTCTATTGTCACACCACCAGCATCGGCCTCTGATATTGTGGACGAATATAATCAAATAGGAGACGTTACTGTTGAAGCACACCTCATACATACACGTTGAATCAGCTGTACAACTTTCTCTTCAAAGGCATAATTTGCTTAGGCGATCGACACCATCAGTAAGAACATCTATTGTATAATGCACCAAGATCTACCTGACTTCCTAGTAATCGAGGTGCTGAGACTGTGCCTTGTCAACTTAATCAGTGTATATTGATTTTATATTGCTTTTGCCACAGTGCATTTGGTGTGTTGATTTTATGGCCACCAGACACTCACTCAGCCTCTCTCTCACTCCCCCTCCACAGAAAGCCAGAGAGAGAGGGGAAAGCCCATGGGAATATTACCTCAGAAGTAAAACATATTTCACTTAGGGAAGATAAATTTCATTTATTCTTCCCATTCCCTGCTCAGCAGGTCTTCCTCACCCCTCTGTTTCTGACTCCTTCATCTGTTGCAGAGTAGCTCCTCTGCGCTTTCCCTTCCTCCTCACACCTCTCCCCGATCCAGCATACGCTCTTCAGGAGCTGCAGGGTGAGCGTTGCTGGGGGCACGTAGCACCTTCTCCATGACCTTCTTACAAGGTGTTCCCACTCTTTTGTGGGATCTTTCTTCTGAGCTCCACTCCCTCTGAGCTGCCTGCTCATTGGCTAATGGGTCCTGTGGGGCAGTAGGAGTGAGTAGCAGTGGACTGGAACTAGTTGTGTCTAGCACCCCAGTTTCATACCACACATCAGCATTATGGCAGGCCTTTCCACAACTGGACACCTGCACTCAGGGCAATACTCTTGTGATCTGAAAGGTCAAAAGAAGGTTTCAGAAAGCTGAGTTGGGATTGTGTAAACGTACAACACGTGTATTGATTCAAATTACATTGATGTTTATTAGGAGTACAATGTTAGTTCGATTGTTCAGGAGGTGTAGACTCTATAATAATTGATTCTTACAAAATCAGAATCATTTTAAACAGCCTAAATTTTCAAAGCACTCATTGAACTGTACATAAGCTTTATTTGAGAAGCCCCTTATGCAAAAAGCCACTTTTTCTAGTGGATGAGCACACACACTTTCTCTCAAAACAGTTTAATAAAAGGTTTATCTTAGTGAAAGTTAAAAGATTTTCAATGAAGTTGTTTTGGAGGTTATTCTTCTTACCAGACAGTGGCATGAAGATGTTGATTGGCTTTTTACTGTGTAGCTTACAGTGCAGATGCTAGGTGGGAGCCTGCTCAGTATCTTTCTTGGTAATTTATGTAATGTAATTTATATTTGCATCAAAAGACAATTTTTCATTTTTTGTATCATCAGTAGCACTGGAACTTAGCTTTACCTTTTGGGCTTTTGATGACCTAGAGTATCAAGATATCTTTCCTTCAAGTATTTCTGATGTACAGTAAAATCAAATATTTTCCTTTTAGCTGTTTTAAAAGAGTTTGGCAGCATTGAATGTTTTTTGGTACTCAATCCAGTTCTTTGATCTTCCTCCAACATGACCTAATTCTGTTTAGAAGTTGTTGTGTTTAAGTGGAAAGAACGGACTTGTGGATAAGACAAAGCAGTACTCCCCTAGCATCTGATTCACCAACTGCTCTTGCATGCATGCAGTTTCTCCAAAGGCGATAAAGGATTACATATTTTCTATGGATATTTTCTATGAGAATTCTTTTTTTGCCTGTGAATATACAAAATCTGAACATCCATGCTGCTTGTGATTTCATGCTCCTTCTGAAAATTCTTGCTTTTTTCCAGACAAGAAAACGTATATTTGTGTGATCCATGTTTTACTATTTTTAGATAAAGTGATGACCGTTAGTCTTCTCAGTAAGACTGACATTCACTACCTAATTTTTCCATAAGAGCGCAATCCTTATTCTTGAGATGTAGTTAATATAGCGAGGCTAGAAATGATGGAAGCCACACCGAGCTTGGTCACTACTTTAAAGGTATCATTTTAAATCGTGTCTATTGAAAGTGAAAATGCCTAGTCATTTTTGTAAGCTGGTTGAGCTTATTTTGATAGCATACGTTTAAAGCGTTGATCTGAATGATCTTTTGTAAAATCTGGTGATATTCAGAAGGCAGACACCTTTGAAGTCTATAGAATAATATCACTTAGTTATACCAGTTATTAATCCACGTTTGCTCATGTTACTCATCCTTTTATCTGAAGATTGGGTTTCATTATATTATTGAAGTTAAGGGAAATAAAGCAAAATTGATTTTCAAATGGATTCTAAGATTTCATTTCTGTTTTTAATCCCTCTGTAGAGGAAGACAGCATGTCAAGTGATGCAATTTTACACAGTAGGTTGAGGCCATGATCTTGGCTTTATAAACAAATACAGCAACAGTGGTAGTGAGAATCCTTGATTTTATTTTCATGCAGCTTGAATGGTCTTCTCTTACTTTTCTTTACTTATTATTACTATTTATTTGTATCATTTTTATTTATTTATTTGTTTATTTATGCAAGTTCTGAAAATAATCAACTGGTTTTCCTTGGCCAAAACAAAACACCATGAGGTTTCCATCAGGTGGCCATGGCCTCTTAATTGTTTGTTACTGCTAGTGGCTTCTGCTCTACTAATCAGTTTGTAGATGAACTGTTGAAGAATAATGAGGTTTCCTTAGTTGAGTGAAGTATCAGAATATCAGTGAAAAGGTGTCTGTAGTAAATATTTTTCATATTTGCATTAAAGATCATAATACAAACAGATTTCTGAGATGGACATATACTGAAGTCACTTGGAAGCAGACACACAAACAGAACAACCAAGCTAAAACAACCAACTCAGCCCTCCCAAGCCCCCCTGTCCTCCCTACCCCCAACAACAAACAAACAAACACACAAACAAACAAACAAAAACTTAAGCAACAGCAATACAGATAGACAAACAAAAATTAAAAAAAAAAAAAAGAAAGAAAGAAAGAAAAAAGAAACGAAGAACAAGAAAAGGGAAACACACAATGGAAACTATGAAAAAGACAATGAGAGATACAGAGTGATGGGGAAGAAAATTGTCAGCAATACCTGTAGACAGTATCTTCTAGAACTAACAATGCAAAGGCAGGTATACATATGCAATAATAACACCAAGAACAAGATCACTACTGCATTCTAATTCATAAGTCATTCTCTTCTATGAGGCAGTTCTTTTGCTTAGTACACAATCCTGGAATGCAATGAAATAGCAAGTATCAACTAGTAACAGTGTTACACTATCTCCAGCTCTAAAATTAGACTCCTTATCTGGTTTGGACTAACGGGCTTACAGCAGGTCAGAAAAAGACTTGTGTGAATACTAAGCACAGAGAACTTTCTAAAAAGTAAGCAGCTAATCAGCAGTATTTAACCTGTAGGAAAAAATGTATATGCTTTACTGTGCTTTGACTAATTATAGAAATATTTATAAGGCCCCATCCATACAGAATTCAGAGATTTACAGTAGTAAATTTAGTAAGAATCCCAGATGAATTTTTGTCCTTTTCTCAGAGCTGAAGTGAGAGAAGCACTGGACTGGGCTCCCCAGGGAGGTGGTTGAGTCACCATCCCTGGATGTTTTAAAATCCGTTTGGATGCGGTGCTCAGGAACATGATTTAGCAGAGGGTTGTTAGAGCAAAAGTAGTATGGTTAGGTCATGGTTGGATTCGATGATTTTTCAGGTCTTTTCCAACCTGAGTGATTCTATGAGTGTAAGTGAGAAAACGACCTGCCAGAAATCACCAAACATACATAGAAATTGTCTGTAGCTCTGTCAAGGGTTGAAGCCTAGCAAGAAACCTTTTTTAATGTCTTTGAACTATTTCTGAAAACTTTCTGAATTCTGCCTCTCCTCCATTCTTTACCTCGCTACAATGTATTAGCCAGCTATAATTATCTCAAATTTCTTTTTTGTACTGTTTTTAATTGCTACAGTTTTCCAGAGCACTTTGTGTACAAAACCTAACTGGATAATCCTCACTGTAAGGGGCTATGAGTCCTTTCCATTTTGATTGGAGAAGGTAAAGCCATGGAGATATTTTATTTGATTTATGATTATCAATTTATGATCAGATATGATACAAACTGTGGAACACTTACAAAGCTTTGCTTTCTGTGCTTTGATTGCTTCTGCATTTGGCAAAACTCTCTCTCCTTATTTCTCTAGTTGTTCAACTGTAAAATATCAAAAGGATATGATACTCTAGGAGTGGGAATTATCACACAAACAAAAACAAGTGCACAAACTTGAAGTGCAATTTCTTGCTCAAACCAGAAAGGCCAATAGATTGGTAAAGAGCTTGACACTGTCACCATGTCAACACTTACAGACAATGCAAGTAACAAAAGTTTGGGCCCAAAATAGAACAGAACAGAACCTTGCGCTCTATATAATGCATGCCTCTGGGGCCAGGACCACATCCATCAGCCCAGGAAACAGAGCTGCTCTCCTCACCAGTAATAGCAGCCGGAGGAATCACAGAATCACGGAATGGCCAGGGTTGGAAGGGACTTCAAGCTTCATGAATCTCCAAACCCCCTGCCACATGCAAATCTAACCACATTTAATACCAGAGCACCACTAACCACCACATTTAATCCCAGAGCAGGCTGCGCAGGGCCCCATCCAACCTGACCTTGAACACCTCCAGGGACGGGGCATGCACAGCCTCTCTGGAAGAAAGTGGCTTCTTATTCCACATTTATGCACACTTAGTAGATAAGATGAAATCCTTAAGAAGTACCAAAATGGTAACTTTTGTATTATAGACTATTTTGTTTTGCCAAGAGGCCCTCAGCAAAAGAACAACTTAAGGGGCCTCTGACAGGAGGTCAAACTGTCCCTCTTTTGGATTAGGAGGAATGCAAGTGATGCTCCCCTACATTTTTTCATCCAACTTACCTCTATCCCAGGACAGCAGGGGTCCAGGAATAATGGCCTAGTGCAGAATGAGCAAATGTGAGAATTAGCAATATGCGCTTAGCTAGCAACAGTTCATCTTTAGCCAGTATCTGATTGTTCTGATGGCTGTAACACCTTTCCCACTATGTAATCTGCCAGTTAGTGGTGGTTTTTAGAGGTAGTAGCTCAGATACGATCAGTAAGGAGCTTCATTTTTGGATTGGCAGACTTTTTAGGAGCTCCTATCTCCTTAGTTCACTTGACAACTGGTGTCTTTAAAGACCTGGAAACGGCACTTATGTACTATCCTGTTGCAGGGACTTCAGAAGCTTGCTTCCTGTGACAAACCTAACTGCAGCTTTTCCATATTTGATTATGCATTGGGCATCTTTGCCAAGCCTTGTAGGGGTATGAAAGAACAACAAAGGAATTCCATGAATTGTTATGGGCTGTGGATATATCCAGTTCTGCTTACTAATTAAAAAATAAATAAATAAATAAATAAATAAAATTCTCTGCTTTGTGGAAAGCAGCCTCTTCTCTTGAAATCTTATCTGTCTTAGGAAAAAACACCCTTGTTTCTCAGCTGTGGTGCTGTCTTGTTCTTGATATGCTTTGTGAATTAACATGACAGTTTTCTAAAGACAGCTCTCTCCCACGATCGCTGCAGTGAATATCTCCTGCATGCAACACAGGAATCTTCCTGAATTTCATTTCTGTCTGTGCGCATTTCCAGAAGAGTGCAATGGAATGTATTTATTTTGTTGATCCATATTCCAAAAATATTATGGAGTAAATAAATATGAAGCTTGAATTTTGCCGAGTTTTGAACTTTGAATGGACTTTGTCCTGTTTAAAGAAAGAATGTTCCTGAGCCTTCTCAGCATCACCAATCATCCGGCTTGCCTGGGTGGCATGAGCTGAAGAGTCATTGTCTTGGGCTGAAGATAATATGTCCTCAGTCAGTATATATGAGTAACAAAGCTTCTTTGTAATGTATGACTAAAACATAAAATGAGAAAGCATAACACTAGTGGGAATGTGGACCTTGCTTTTGTGAAACGAATGCATCAGTGTCTGATTCAAGAGAAGCACTTGCAATTGTGAAGGAGTTCGCCAGGTGTCTGTGATGCATCTTTGAAAACAGGTTGCTCACATATGTACCTACTGCCAAAAAGGTAATGAGGCTAACTAGGTAAGCCCTGTCTCATCTTCACCTTGAGCAACTATATTTCTTTTTTGACTCCATAAATGATTTGATTTCATTTGGCAAATCATAACATCTTCTTCGCATTTTATCCCAACTTAGCAACTCCTCTGCCTGCTGGAGGCCCACTATTGCAATTGCAAATAAAATCTGCTTGATCAGAGCTACCGTCCCAGAAAATTATTTGGATATTTCCAACGCTTACCAAGATACCATTACAATTACCTGAGTATTTGAAGTTACAATGCAAGGAAATTTTGACAACGCATTTCAATATCTAGTGCTGCTGATCCCAGTTGAAGCCCTAGTTCACTAGAGCGTATATACACAAACAGTGATTCTTGGAGAAAATTAAAAAGACACCACAAGAGAAGGGCTCTGGAGATACCAGTGTAAGAGAGTGGAAATCACAAATTCAGTGCAGCGTGTAGTCCTAATGAAACCGGCCAAAGCAATATTCCATAACATATATGTTATAACATATGTTCTATGTTATGACAATATGTTCATGCCGAAGGAGTTTTGAAGGGGACAGAAACTCGTCTAGCTCTCTTCTGGTGCTTGGTAGGTTACATTTGCCTAGTGTTTTGCAACATACGTCACTCAATGAAGATTACAATTAGCTCAGCAGTGCAGGAGTGAAGAGAAGGTGAGTTCTGGCTCATCATAAATATGCATGAAGAGTGCCCATATCTATGGGAGTGCAGACAGGGCCAGGCTCGGGGAGTTATATTCTCATATTCTGAATCCAACAGGCCGACCGTCTCTTTAAGTAGTTCTCTCAAAGTATCGGACTTACCGTGCGAATGAAATGCCGTTTCTGCAGTGAGAAGCAGCAAGATGAGTATTTCATGGTCTCTGGTGCCATCTATTGTCATTTATTGGTACTAACAACTCTTGTTGGGATTCCCTTCATTACTGGAAACGGCACTTATGTACTATCCTGTTGCAGGGACTTCAGAAGCTTGCTTCCTGTGACAAACCTAACTGCAGCTTTTCCATATTTGATTATGCATTGGGCATCTTTGCCAAGCCTTGTAGGGGTATGAAAGAACAACAAAGGAATTCCATGAATTGTTATGGGCTGTGGATATATCCAGTTCTATTTACTAGTTAAAAAATAAATAAATAAATAAATAAATAAATAAATAAAATTCTCTGCTTTGTGGAAAGCAGCCTCTTCTCTTGAAATCTTATCTGTCTTAGGAAAAAACACCCTTGTTTCTCAGCTGTGGTGCTGTCTTGTTCTTGATATGCTTTGTGAATTAACATGACAGTTTTCCAAAGACAGCTCTCTCCCACGATCACTGCAGTGAACATCTCCTGCAGGCAACACAGGAATCTTCCTGAATTTCATTTCTGTCTGTGCGCATTTCCAGAAGAGTGCAATGGAACCAGCAACAGGTTTTGCAAGAATGGGACTTATTTATTTCGTTGATCCATATTCCAAAAATATCATTGTGTAAATAAATACGAAGCTTGAATTTTGCCAAAGTTTGAATGGACTTTGTCCTGTTTAAAGAAAGAATGTTCCTGAGCCTTCTCAGCATCACCAATCATCTGGCTTGCCTGGGTGGCATGAGCTGAAGAGTCATTGTCTTGGGCTGAAGATAATATGTCCTCAGTCAGTATATATGAGTAACAAAGCTTCTTTGTAATGTATGACTAAAACATAAAATGAGAAAGCAGAACACTAGTGGGAATGTGGACCTTGCTTTTGTGAAACAATGCATCAGTGTCTGATTCAAGAGAAGCACTTGCAATTGTATAGGTGTTCTCCAGGTGTTTGCCAGAGGTTTTTGATGAAATATTGCTCTTTCTGTCTCTGGGGGTTATAAACTTGGTTTTCCCTGTTTGTGTTAAAGGCAGATTTACAATTCTCCTTCAGTTAATATTGTTTGATCCTTAATTTCAGTTCTATTTAATTTCTTGCCAGAGTCACCTGGTAAGTGCAAGCATGTATTTATTCCTTCTTGTTTTCTCAGGCCATATTCAATTAATCCCAAAAAGTAAGCCATTCATTTATTTGTTTGTTTGTGTATTTGTTAGTTAGTTTGTTTTTTTATTGGGATTAGCTGCTTCTGTTGTTACAAAATCATCTACGGGCAGGAAGAGGCACCCGTACCCAGGAAAGGTAGACTTCTTTATCCTGCTCCCCTAGCTGTAATTTAACCAAAAGAACTGCTAGGGTAGACTTCCCAAATTCCCATCCTTCATCTATGCAACCAGAAATTGCTCCCTCTTTCTCAGTAATTTAAGATTACTTTCATTCCAATGGGGCTGAGCCCTCTCTGGGCTCTTCCACACCTCCCCCCACCCCCTTCCTCCCCCCCCACCCCCCACTCCCCATGCCTCTCTGAGTGGATCCCTGTGTCCTACGGCCCTACTCCAGTGCCGTGACACTAACAGCCGCTGTTATTCCCAGGTTACCTCCTCTTCTCCAGAGGCTCCCAGTACCAACACTGGGATTCTCTCTGCAGAGCCTAGTCTCACTTCCAGTGCCCTGTCCTCTCACCTCCCCCTTTGCAAGTAATGTTGTTTACAGCAGAAGTCTCCGTCTGCAGCTCACTCTCTCACACCAAGTTCTGCTAGCGGGGAAACGGTGTGGAGGGTTGCTCTCACACCAGCACAGATTAACTCACTTTCTCTTTAACCCTTCTTCCTTTGTCGTACCCTCAGTTACACTTCCACATACCCTCCATTCTACTTCTGTATACCTGTAACAATTACCTTTCTTAGACCACCAAAACAGTTTCTCTCCTTCCTTTCAAAATCCACAGATCAAACCGCGCAAGTCTTCAACTTCCACAAACACCCAGCACTTGGTCTCTCCTGATTAGGGTACTCAATTAGAAAACTGGTCCCTTTATTCCATTTCTGTTCCTAGTTTCTCATTTAGTGGCCTTTTCTTATTTGATGGCCCTCCTGCAACATCCTTCCAATGTGCCAACATACACCTGAGAGGTGTTTGGTTTGGTTTTCTGTTTGTTTGGTTTGGTTTTTTTGCTGGTGTGAGAGCAACCTCTCCACACCGAATAACTATGGAATTTCGAGCCACAATTCTTTGCAGTGTGGTTCCCTTTGGTCCACTTCTGTGTTCTGTGACACAAGGGTAGAAGTGAAAAGCCTCTCTTAAAGAGGCAGCTGGAGATTCGAGGAGCGACAGATGCTGTGCTCCCAGGGAGCACATTCGAAGAAGTCGGGAGAGATCCTTTCTGCACAGCGCAGAAAATAACCCCCTCCGGAGGAACGGCAGCAGGCTGAATTCGGACGTTCTCGGCTTCAGAACGGCACGACTTCGCTCTGCCGGCTCGGAAGTGGCACTCGCGCTGAAGCGCTCCGGAGCGTTTGCCGTTGCTGCCCGAGAAGTCGCGCTTATCGGCGAATGCCGCTTTCAGCCTCCAGCCGCGGTGTCGTGTTCCTCCGTCGCCGAGAAGGGCGACTGTCGCCGGCAGCTTTTCTCCGAGTTGCCGGCTCTTCTCCGCACATCGGAAAGGAGCGCTTTGGACGTCGCCGAGTGTACATATACGCAGAATGCACTACGCCTGGCTCTGAATGTTGAGTCCGCACCTTCATTTCAAGCCACAACTCTTTGCAGTGTGGTTCTCTGTGGCTCCACTTCTGTGTTCTGTGACACAAGGGTAGAAGTGAAAAGCCTCTCTTAAAGAGGCAGCTGGAGATTCGAGGAGCGACAGATGCTGTGCTCCCAGGGAGCACATTCGAAGAAGTCGGGAGAGATCCTTTCTGCACAGCGCAGAAAATAACCCCCTCCGGAGGAACGGCAGCAGGCTGAATTCGGACGTTCTCGGCTTCAGAACGGCACGACTTCGCTCTGCCGGCTCGGAAGTGGCACTCGCGCTGAAGCGCTCCGGAGCGTTTGCCGTTGCTGCCCGAGAAGTCGCGCTTATCGGCGAATGCCGCTTTCAGCCTCCAGCCGCGGTGTCGTGTTCCTCCGTCGCCGAGAAGGGCGACTGTCGCCGGCAGCTTTTCTCCGAGTTGCCGGCTCTTCTCCGCACATCGGAAAGGAGCGCTTTGGACGTCGCCGAGTGTACATATACGCAGAATGCACTACGCCTGGCTCTGAATGTTGAGTCCGCACCTTCATTTCAAGCCACAACTCTTTGCAGTGTGGTTCTCTGTGGCTCCACTTCTGTGTTCTGTGACACAAGGGTAGAAGTGAAAGGCCTCTCTTAAAGAAGTAGCTGGAGATTCGAGGAGCACATCGGAAAGTCTCCCAAAGACTTGACGTTTTCTGTCAGATATATAGCTGTTTCTCCCAGTGATGTGATATATTCCCCCGGAAATATTTGCTTAGTTATAAAGTGCGGCCTTTTTTCTTCGAATACCAGCTTATTCACTAATATTTTCAGCCGTTTTAGTTTTGAAGGCTATTCTCAAATTGGGGGTTATTTTCTCCGCAGTCGAGAATGGATCTCTCCCGACTTCTTCGAATGTGCTCCCTGGGAGGTGCTCCTCCTCTCGGAGGAGCCGCTCTGAACATCATTATGTCCAATGGACTGAAGAGTTGCTAAATACAGGAATTCATGAGAAATATAGATGCTGATTATAGGGACATCATTTACATTTCTGAAGGAAGGTGGCGAAGTTGGGATCAAATGCTAAGAGGATGTGATCATTTGCGAAATGAAATCAAGTCATTTATGGAATCCAAAAGAAACAATGGTTTTAAAAGTGAAGATGAGAAATGGCTTTCATAGCTAGTTTTTTTGTTCGATTTGACTGCTCATTTAAATGAGCTGAACAAGCATCTTCAAGATGAGAAATCACCCGATCTGTGCTGTTACAAATTAAAACAAAACGAAGAAAGAAAAAATGAAACTTGAATGATGGCAAGTTCAACTTATGGCAAATGCTTTCATGTGTTTTGATATGCTGGCTAAACAGAGTCCAGGGCGCAGAGAAAAATACACACCCTTGCTTTCATTTCTGATAAAGAAATTTGAGAATAGGCTTCAAAACTAAAACGGCTGAAAAAATTAGTGAATAAGCTGGTATTCGAAGAAAAAAAGCCGCATTTTATAACTAAGCAAATATTTCCGGGGGAATATATCACATCACTGGGAGAAACAGCTATATATCTGACAGAAAACGTCAAGTCTTTGGGAGACTTTCCGATGTGCTCCTCGAATCTCCAGCTGCTTCTTTAAGAGAGGCCTTTCACTTCTACCCTTGTGTCACAGAACACAGAAGTGGAGCCACAGAGAACCACACTGCAAAGAGTTGTGGCTTGAAATGAAGGTGCGGACTCAACATTCAGAGCCAGGCGTAGTGCATTCTGCGTATATGTACACTCGGCGACGTCCAAAGCGCTCCTTTCCGATGTGCGGAGAAGAGCCGGCAACTCGGAGAAAAGCTGCCGGCGACAGTCGCCCTTCTCGGCGACGGAGGAACACGACACCGCGGCTGGAGGCTGAAAGCGGCATTCGCCGATAAGCGCGACTTCTCGGGCAGCAACGGCAAACGCTCCGGAGCGCTTCAGCGCGAGTGCCACTTCCGAGCCGGCAGAGCGAAGTCGTGCCGTTCTGAAGCCGAGAACGTCCGAATTCAGCCTGCTGCCGTTCCTCCGGAGGGGGTTATTTTCTGCGCAGTGCAGAAAGGATCTCTCCCGACTTCTTCGAATGTGCTCCCTGGGAGCACAGCATCTGTCGCTCCTCGAATCTCCAGCTGCCTCTTTAAGAGAGGCTTTTCACTTCTACCCTTGTGTCACAGAACACAGAAGTGGAGCCACAGAGAACCACACTGCAAAGAGTTGTGGCTTGAAATGAAGGTGCGGACTCAACATTCAGAGCCAGGCGTAGTGCATTCTGCGTATATGTACACTCGGCGACGTCCAAAGCGCTCCTTTCCGATGTGCGGAGAAGAGCCGGCAACTCGGAGAAAAGCTGCCGGCGACAGTCGCCCTTCTCGGCGACGGAGGAACACGACACCGCGGCTGGAGGCTGAAAGCGGCATTCGCCGATAAGCGCGACTTCTCGGGCAGCAACGGCAAACGCTCCGGAGCGCTTCAGCGCGAGTGCCACTTCCGAGCCGGCAGAGCGAAGTCGTGCCGTTCTGAAGCCGAGAACGTCCGAATTCAGCCTGCTGCCGTTCCTCCGGAGGGGGTTATTTTCTGCGCAGTGCAGAAAGGATCTCTCCCGACTTCTTCGAATGTGCTCCCTGGGAGCACAGCATCTGTCGCTCCTCGAATCTCCAGCTGCCTCTTTAAGAGAGGCTTTTCACTTCTACCCTTGTGTCACAGAACACAGAAGTGGACCAAAGGGAACCACACTGCAAAGAATTGTGGCTCGAAATTCCATAGTTATTCGGTGTGGAGAGGTTGCTCTCACACCAGCAAAAAAACCAAACCAAACAAACAGAAAACCAAACCAAACACCTCTCAGGTGTATGTTGGCACATTGGAAGGATGTTGCAGGAGGGCCATCAAATAAGAAAAGGCCACTAAATGAGAAACTAGGAACAGAAATGGAATAAAGGGACCAGTTTTCTAATTGAGTACCCTAATCAGGAGAGACCAAGTGCTGGGTGTTTGTGGAAGTTGAAGACTTGCGCGGTTTGATCTGTGGATTTTGAAAGGAAGGAGAGAAACTGTTTTGGTGGTCTAAGAAAGGTAATTGTTACAGGTATACAGAAGTAGAATGGAGGGTATGTGGAAGTGTAACTGAGGGTACGACAAAGGAAGAAGGGTTAAAGAGAAAGTGAGTTAATCTGTGCTGGTGTGAGAGCAACCCTCCACACCGTTTCCCCGCTAGCAGAACTTGGTGTGAGAGAGTGAGCTGCAGACGGAGACTTCTGCTGTAAACAACATTACTTGCAAAGGGGGAGGTGAGAGGACAGGGCACTGGAAGTGAGACTAGGCTCTGCAGAGAGAATCCCAGTGTTGGTACTGGGAGCCTCTGGAGAAGAGGAGGTAACCTGGGAATAACAGCGGCTGTTAGTGTCACGGCACTGGAGTAGGGCCGTAGGACACAGGGATCCACTCAGAGAGGCATGGGGAGTGGGGGGTGGGGGGGGAGGAAGGGGGTGGGGGGAGGTGTGGAAGAGCCCAGAGAGGGCTTCGCCCCATTGGAATGAAAGTAATCTTAAATTACTGAGAAAGAGGGAGCAATTTCTGGTTGCATAGATGAAGGATGGGAATTTGGGAAGTCTACCCTAGCAGTTCTTTTGGTTAAATTACAGCTAGGGGAGCAGGATAAAGAAGTCTACCTTTCCTGGGTACGGGTGCCTCTTCCTGCCCGTAGATGATTTTGTAACAACAGAAGCAGCTAATCCCAATAAAAAAACAAACTAACTAACAAATACACAAACAAACAAATAAATGAATGGCTTACTTTTTGGGATTAATTGAATATGGCCTGAGAAAACAAGAAGGAATAAATACATGCTTGCACTTACCAGGTGACTCTGGCAAGAAATTAAATAGAACTGAAATTAAGGATCAAACAATATTAACTGAAGGAGAATTGTAAATCTGCCTTTAACACAAACAGGGAAAACCAAGTTTATAACCCCCAGAGACAGAAAGAGCAATATTTCATCAAAAACCTCTGGCAAACACCTGGAGAACACCTATACAATTGCAAGTGCTTCTCTTGAATCAGACACTGATGCATTGTTTCACAAAAGCAAGGTCCACATTCCCACTAGTGTTCTGCTTTCTCATTTTATGTTTTAGTCATACATTACAAAGAAGCTTTGTTACTCATATATACTGACTGAGGACATATTATCTTCAGCCCAAGACAATGACTCTTCAGCTCATGCCACCCAGGCAAGCCGGATGATTGGTGATGCTGAGAAGGCTCAGGAACATTCTTTCTTTAAACAGGACAAAGTCCATTCAAACTTTGGCAAAATTCAAGCTTCGTATTTATTTACACAATGATATTTTTGGAATATGGATCAACGAAATAAATAAGTCCCATTCTTGCAAAACCTGTTGCTGGTTCCATTGCACTCTTCTGGAAATGCGCACAGACAGAAATGAAATTCAGGAAGATTCCTGTGTTGCATGCAGGAGATGTTCACTGCAGTGATCGTGGGAGAGAGCTGTCTTTGGAAAACTGTCATGTTAATTCACAAAGCATATCAAGAACAAGACAGCACCACAGCTGAGAAACAAGGGTGTTTTTTCCTAAGACAGATAAGATTTCAAGAGAAGAGGCTGCTTTCCACAAAGCAGAGAATTTTATTTATTTATTTATTTATTTATTTATTTATTTATTTATTTATTTTTTAACTAGTAAATAGAACTGGATATATCCACAGCCCATAACAATTCATGGAATTCCTTTGTTGTTCTTTCATACCCCTACAAGGCTTGGCAAAGATGCCCAATGCATAATCAAATATGGAAAAGCTGCAGTTAGGTTTGTCACAGGAAGCAAGCTTCTGAAGTCCCTGCAACAGGATAGTACATAAGTGCCGTTTCCAGTAATGAAGGGAATCCCAACAAGAGTTGTTAGTACCAATAAATGACAATAGATGGCACCAGAGACCATGAAATACTCATCTTGCTGCTTCTCACTGCAGAAACGGCATTTCATTCGCACGGTAAGTCCGATACTTTGAGAGAACTGCTTAAAGAGACGATCGGCCTGTTGGATTCAGAATATGAGAATATAACTCCCCGAGCCTGGCCCTGTCTGCACTCCCATAGATATGGGCACTCTTCATGCATATTTATGATGAGCCAGAACTCACCTTCTCTTCACTCCTGCACTGCTGAGCTAATTGTAATCTTCATTGAGTGACGTATGTTGCAAAACACTAGGCAAATGTAACCTACCAAGCACCAGAAGAGAGCTAGACGAGTTTCTGTCCCCTTCAAAACTCCTTCGGCATGAACATATTGTCATAACATAGAACATATGTTATAACATATATGTTATGGAATATTGCTTTGGCCGGTTTCATTAGGATTACACGCTGCACTGAATTTGTGATTTCCACTCTCTTACACTGGTATCTCCAGAGCCCTTCTCTTGTGGTGTCTTTTTAATTTTCTCCAAGAATCACTGTTTGTGTATATACGCTCTAGTGAACTAGGGCTTCAACTGGGATCAGCAGCACTAGATATTGAAATGCGTTGTCAAAATTTCCTTGCATTGTAACTTCAAATACTCAGGTAATTGTAATGGTGTCTTGGTAAGCGTTGGAAATATCCAAATAATTTTCTGGGACGGTAGCTCTGATCAAGCAGATTTTATTTGCAATTGCAATAGTGGGCCTCCAGCAGGCAGAGGAGTTGCTAAGTTGGGATAAAATGCGAAGAAGATGTTATGATTTGCCAAATGAAATCAAATCATTTATGGAGTCAAAAAAGAAATATAGTTGCTCAAGGTGAAGATGAGACAGGGCTTACCTAGTTAGCCTCATTACCTTTTTGGCAGTAGGTACATATGTGAGCAACCTGTTTTCAAAGATGCATCACAGACACCTGGAGAACTCCTTCACAATTGCAAGTGCTTCTCTTGAATCAGACACTGATGCATTCGTTTCACAAAAGCAAGGTCCACATTCCCACTAGTGTTATGCTTTCTCATTTTATGTTTTAGTCATGCATTACAAAGAAGCTTTGTTACTCATATATACTGACTGAGGACATATTATCTTCAGCCCAAGACAATGACTCTTCAGCTCATGCCACCCAGGCAAGCCGGATGATTGGTGATGCTGAGAAGGCTCAGGAACATTCTTTCTTTAAACAGGACAAAGTCCATTCAAAGTTCAAAACTCAGCAAAATTCAAGCTTCATATTTATTTACTCCATAATATTTTTGGAATATGGATCAACAAAATAAATACATTCCATTGCACTCTTCTGGAAATGCGCACAGACAGAAATGAAATTCAGGAAGATTCCTGTGTCGCATGCAGGAGATATTCACTGCAGCGATCGTGGGAGAGAGCTGTCTTTGGAAAACTGTCATGTTAATTCACAAAGCATATCAAGAACAAGACAGCACCACAGCTGAGAAACAAGGGTGTTTTTTCCTAAGACAGATAAGATTTCAAGAGAAGAGGCTGCTTTCCACAAAGCAGAGAATTTTATTTATTTATTTATTTATTTATTTATTTTTTAACTAGTAAATAGAACTGGATATATCCACAGCCCATAACAATTCATGGAATTCCTTTGTTGTTCTTTCATACCCCTACAAGGCTTGGCAAAGATGCCCAATGCATAATCAAATATGGAAAAGCTGCAGTTAGGTTTGTCACAGGAAGCAAGCTTCTGAAGTCCCTGCAACAGGATAGTACATAAGTGCCGTTTCCAGTAATGAAGGGAATCCCAACAAGAGTTGTTAGTACCAATAAATGACAATAGATGGCACCAGAGACCATGAAATACTCATCTTGCTGCTTCTCACTGCAGAAACGGCATTTCATTCGCACGGTAAGTCCGATACTTTGAGAGAACTGCTTAAAGAGACGGTCGGCCTGTTGGATTCAGAATATGAGAATATAACTCCCCGAGCCTGGCCCTGTCTGCACTCCCATAGATATGGGCACTCTTCATGCATATTTATGATGAGCCAGAACTCACCTTCTCTTCACTCCTGCACTGCTGAGCTAATTGTAATCTTCATTGAGTGACGTATGTTGCAAAACACTAGGCAAATGTAACCTACCAAGCACCAGAAGAGAGCTAGACGAGTTTCTGTCCCCTTCAAAACTCCTTCGGCATGAACATATTGTCATAACATAGAACATATGTTATAACATATATGTTATGGAATATTGCTTTGGCCGGTTTCATTAGGATTACACGCTGCACTGAATTTGTGATTTCCACTCTCTTACACTGGTATCTCCAGAGCCCTTCTCTTGTGGTGTCTTTTTAATTTTCTCCAAGAATCACTGTTTGTGTATATACGCTCTAGTGAACTAGGGCTTCAACTGGGATCAGCAGCACTAGATATTGAAATGCGTTGTCAAAATTTCCTTGCATTGTAACTTCAAATACTCAGGTAATTGTAATGGTGTCTTGGTAAGCGTTGGAAATATCCAAATAATTTTCTGGGACGGTAGCTCTGATCAAGCAGATTTTATTTGCAATTGCAATAGTGGGCCTCCAGCAGGCAGAGGAGTTGCTAAGTTGGGATAAAATGCGAAGAAGATGTTATGATTTGCCAAATGAAATCAAATCATTTATGGAGTCAAAAAAGAAATATAGTTGCTCAAGGTGAAGATGAGACAGGGCTTACCTAGTTAGCCTCATTACCTTTTTGGCAGTAGGTACATATGTGAGCAACCTGTTTTCAAAGATGCATCACAGACACCTGGCGAACTCCTTCACAATTGCAAGTGCTTCTCTTGAATCAGACACTGCATTCGTTTCACAAAAGCAAGGTCCACATTCCCACTAGTGTTATGCTTTCTCATTTTATGTTTTAGTCATACATTACAAAGAAGCTTTGTTACTCATATATACTGACTGAGGACATATTATCTTCAGCCCAAGACAATGACTCTTCAGCTCATGCCACCCAGGCAAGCCGGATGATTGGTGATGCTGAGAAGGCTCAGGAACATTCTTTCTTTAAACAGGACAAAGTCCATTCAAAGTTCAAAACTCAGCAAAATTCAAGCTTCATATTTATTTACTCCATAATATTTTTGGAATATGGATCAACAAAATAAATACATTCCATTGCACTCTTCTGGAAATGCGCACAGACAGAAATGAAATTCAGGAAGATTCCTGTGTTGCATGCAGGAGATATTCACTGCAGCGATCGTGGGAGAGAGCTGTCTTTAGAAAACTGTCATGTTAATTCACAAAGCATATCAAGAACAAGACAGCACCACAGCTGAGAAACAAGGGTGTTTTTTCCTAAGACAGATAAGATTTCAAGAGAAGAGGCTGCTTTCCACAAAGCAGAGAATTTTATTTATTTATTTATTTATTTATTTATTTATTTTTTAACTAGTAAATAGAACTGGATATATCCACAGCCCATAACAATTCATGGAATTCCTTTGTTGTTCTTTCATACCCTTACAAGGCTTGGCAAAGATGCCCAATGCATAATCAAATATGGAAAAGCTGCAGTTAGGTTTGTCACAGGAAGCAAGCTTCTGAAGTCCCTGCAACAGGATAGTACATAAGTGCCGTTTCCAGGTCTTTAAAGACACCAGTTGTCAAGTGAACTAAGGAGATAGGAGCTCCTAAAAAGTCTGCCAATCCAAAAATGAAGCTCCTTACTGATCGTATCTGAGCTACTACCTCTAAAAACCACCACTAACTGGCAGATTACATAGTGGGAAAGGTGTTACAGCCATCAGAACAATCAGATACTGGCTAAAGATGAACTGTTGCTAGCTAAGCGCATATTGCTAATTCTCACATTTGCTCATTCTGCACTAGGCCATTATTCCTGGACCCCTGCTGTCCTGGGATAGAGGTAAGTTGGAAGAAAAAATGTAGGGGAGCATCACTTGCATTCCTCCTAATCCAAAAGAGGGACAGTTTGACCTCCTGTCAGAGGCCCCTTAAGTTGTTCTTTTGCTGAGGGCCTCTTGGCAAAACAAAATAGTCTATAATACAAAAGTTACCATTTTGGTACTTCTTAAGGATTTCATCTTATCTACTAAGTGTGCATAAATGTGGAATAAGAAGCCACTTTCTTCCAGAGAGGCTGTGCATGCCCCGTCCCTGGAGGTGTTCAAGGCCAGGTTGGATGGGGCCCTGCGCAGCCTGCTCTGGGATTAAATGTGGTGGTTAGTGGTGCTCTGGTATTAAATGTGGTTAGATTTGCATGTGGCAGGGGGTTTGGAGATTCATGAAGCTTGAGGTCCCTTCCAACCCTGGCCATTCTGTGATTCTGTGATTCCTCCGGCTGCTATTACTGGTGAGGAGAGCAGCTCTGTTTCCTGGGCTGATGGATGTGGTCCTGGCCCCAGAGGCATGCATTATATAGAGCGCAAGGTTCTGTTCTGTTCTATTTTGGGCCCAAACTTTTGTTACTTGCATTGTCTGTAAGTGTTGACATGGTGACAGTGTCAAGCTCTTTACCAATCTATTGGCCTTTCTGGTTTGAGCAAGAAATTGCACTTCAAGTTTGTGCACTTGTTTTTGTTTGTGTGATAATTCCCACTCCTAGAGTATCATATCCTTTTGATATTTTACAGTTGAACAACTAGAGAAATAAGGAGAGAGAGTTTTGCCAAATGCAGAAGCAATCAAAGCACAGAAAGCAAAGCTTTGTAAGTGTTCCACAGTTTGTATCATATCTGATCATAAATTGATAATCATAAATCAAATAAAATATCTCCATGGCTTTACCTTCTCCAATCAAAATGGAAAGGACTCATAGCCCCTTACAGTGAGGATTATCCAGTTAGGTTTTGTACACAAAGTGCTCTGGAAAACTGTAGCAATTAAAAACAGTACAAAAAAGAAATTTGAGATAATTATAGCTGGCTAATACATTGTAGCGAGGTAAAGAATGGAGGAGAGGCAGAATTCAGAAAGTTTTCAGAAATAGTTCAAAGACATTAAAAAAGGTTTCTTGCTAGGCTTCAACCCTTGACAGAGCTACAGACAATTTCTATGTATGTTTGGTGATTTCTGGCAGGTCGTTTTCTCACTTACACTCATAGAATCACTCAGGTTGGAAAAGACCTGAAAAATCATCGAATCCAACCATGACCTAACCATACTACTTTTGCTCTAACAACCCTCTGCTAAATCATGTTCCTGAGCACCGCATCCAAACGGATTTTAAAACATCCAGGGATGGTGACTCAACCACCTCCCTGGGGAGCCCAGTCCAGTGCTTCTCTCACTTCAGCTCTGAGAAAAGGACAAAAATTCATCTGGGATTCTTACTAAATTTACTACTGTAAATCTCTGAATTCTGTATGGATGGGGCCTTATAAATATTTCTATAATTAGTCAAAGCACAGTAAAGCATATACATTTTTTCCTACAGGTTAAATACTGCTGATTAGCTGCTTACTTTTTAGAAAGTTCTCTGTGCTTAGTATTCACACAAGTCTTTTTCTGACCTGCTGTAAGCCCGTTAGTCCAAACCAGATAAGGAGTCTAATTTTAGAGCTGGAGATAGTGTAACACTGTTACTAGTTGATACTTGCTATTTCATTGCATTCCAGGATTGTGTACTAAGCAAAAGAACTGCCTCATAGAAGAGAATGACTTATGAATTAGAATGCAGTAGTGATCTTGTTCTTGGTGTTATTATTGCATATGTATACCTGCCTTTGCATTGTTAGTTCTAGAAGATACTGTCTACAGGTATTGCTGACAATTTTCTTCCCCATCACTCTGTATCTCTCATTGTCTTTTTCATAGTTTCCATTGTGTGTTTCCCTTTTCTTGTTCTTCGTTTCTTTTTTCTTTCTTTCTTTCTTTTTTTTTTTTTTAATTTTTGTTTGTCTATCTGTATTGCTGTTGCTTAAGTTTTTGTTTGTTTGTTTGTTTGTTTGTTTGTTGTTGGGGGTAGGGAGGACAGGGGGGCTTGGGAGGGCTGAGTTGGTTGTTTTAGCTTGGTTGTTCTGTTTGTGTGTCTGCTTCCAAGTGACTTCAGTATATGTCCATCTCAGAAATCTGTTTGTATTATGATCTTTAATGCAAATATGAAAAATATTTACTACAGACACCTTTTCACTGATATTCTGATACTTCACTCAACTAAGGAAACCTCATTATTCTTCAACAGTTCATCTACAAACTGATTAGTAGAGCAGAAGCCACTAGCAGTAACAAACAATTAAGAGGCCATGGCCACCTGATGGAAACCTCATGGTGTTTTGTTTTGGCCAAGGAAAACCAGTTGATTATTTTCAGAACTTGCATAAATAAACAAATAAATAAATAAAAATGATACAAATAAATAGTAATAATAAGTAAAGAAAAGTAAGAGAAGACCATTCAAGCTGCATGAAAATAAAATCAAGGATTCTCACTACCACTGTTGCTGTATTTGTTTATAAAGCCAAGATCATGGCCTCAACCTACTGTGTAAAATTGCATCACTTGACATGCTGTCTTCCTCTACAGAGGGATTAAAAACAGAAATGAAATCTTAGAATCCATTTGAAAATCAATTTTGCTTTATTTCCCTTAACTTCAATAATATAATGAAACCCAATCTTCAGATAAAAGGATGAGTAACATGAGCAAACGTGGATTAATAACTGGTATAACTAAGTGATATTATTCTATAGACTTCAAAGGTGTCTGCCTTCTGAATATCACCAGATTTTACAAAAGATCATTCAGATCAACGCTTTAAACGTATGCTATCAAAATAAGCTCAACCAGCTTACAAAAATGACTAGGCATTTTCACTTTCAATAGACACGATTTAAAATGATACCTTTAAAGTAGTGACCAAGCTCGGTGTGGCTTCCATCATTTCTAGCCTCGCTATATTAACTACATCTCAAGAATAAGGATTGCGCTCTTATGGAAAAATTAGGTAGTGAATGTCAGTCTTACTGAGAAGACTAACGGTCATCACTTTATCTAAAAATAGTAAAACATGGATCACACAAATATACGTTTTCTTGTCTGGAAAAAAGCAAGAATTTTCAGAAGGAGCATGAAATCACAAGCAGCATGGATGTTCAGATTTTGTATATTCACAGGCAAAAAAAGAATTCTCATAGAAAATATCCATAGAAAATATGTAATCCTTTATCGCCTTTGGAGAAACTGCATGCATGCAAGAGCAGTTGGTGAATCAGATGCTAGGGGAGTACTGCTTTGTCTTATCCACAAGTCCGTTCTTTCCACTTAAACACAACAACTTCTAAACAGAATTAGGTCATGTTGGAGGAAGATCAAAGAACTGGATTGAGTACCAAAAAACATTCAATGCTGCCAAACTCTTTTAAAACAGCTAAAAGGAAAATATTTGATTTTACTGTACATCAGAAATACTTGAAGGAAAGATATCTTGATACTCTAGGTCATCAAAAGCCCAAAAGGTAAAGCTAAGTTCCAGTGCTACTGATGATACAAAAAATGAAAAATTGTCTTTTGATGCAAATATAAATTACATTACATAAATTACCAAGAAAGATACTGAGCAGGCTCCCACCTAGCATCTGCACTGTAAGCTACACAGTAAAAAGCCAATCAACATCTTCATGCCACTGTCTGGTAAGAAGAATAACCTCCAAAACAACTTCATTGAAAATCTTTTAACTTTCACTAAGATAAACCTTTTATTAAACTGTTTTGAGAGAAAGTGTGTGTGCTCATCCACTAGAAAAAGTGGCTTTTTGCATAAGGGGCTTCTCAAATAAAGCTTATGTACAGTTCAATGAGTGCTTTGAAAATTTAGGCTGTTTAAAATGATTCTGATTTTGTAAGAATCAATTATTATAGAGTCTACACCTCCTGAACAATCGAACTAACATTGTACTCCTAATAAACATCAATGTAATTTGAATCAATACACGTGTTGTACGTTTACACAATCCCAACTCAGCTTTCTGAAACCTTCTTTTGACCTTTCAGATCACAAGAGTATTGCCCTGAGTGCAGGTGTCCAGTTGTGGAAAGGCCTGCCATAATGCTGATGTGTGGTATGAAACTGGGGTGCTAGACACAACTAGTTCCAGTCCACTGCTACTCACTCCTACTGCCCCACAGGACCCATTAGCCAATGAGCAGGCAGCTCAGAGGGAGTGGAGCTCAGAAGAAAGATCCCACAAAAGAGTGGGAACACCTTGTAAGAAGGTCATGGAGAAGGTGCTACGTGCCCCCAGCAACGCTCACCCTGCAGCTCCTGAAGAGCGTATGCTGGATCGGGGAGAGGTGTGAGGAGGAAGGGAAAGCGCAGAGGAGCTACTCTGCAACAGATGAAGGAGTCAGAAACAGAGGGGTGAGGAAGACCTGCTGAGCAGGGAATGGGAAGAATAAATGAAATTTATCTTCCCTAAGTGAAATATGTTTTACTTCTGAGGTAATATTCCCATGGGCTTTCCCCTCTCTCTCTGGCTTTCTGTGGAGGGGGAGTGAGAGAGAGGCTGAGTGAGTGTCTGGTGGCCATAAAATCAACACACCAAATGCACTGTGGCAAAAGCAATATAAAATCAATATACACTGATTAAGTTGACAAGGCACAGTCTCAGCACCTCGATTACTAGGAAGTCAGGTAGATCTTGGTGCATTATACAATAGATGTTCTTACTGATGGTGTCGATCGCCTAAGCAAATTATGCCTTTGAAGAGAAAGTTGTACAGCTGATTCAACGTGTATGTATGAGGTGTGCTTCAACAGTAACGTCTCCTATTTGATTATATTCGTCCACAATATCAGAGGCCGATGCTGGTGGTGTGACAATAGAGGATGTACCTTCTCAACAGTGTTCCACTACAGGTATATTACATACCTGTATATATACATACGTATATACAGGTGTGTTAGTGTTTAGTGTACTTAGCTAACATTTTGACAGTTACCTGCTTTTTTTTCCTTTCCCCCCCCCAAAACTATTGTTATGATTTTCCAGGATCAAAGAACATCTATCACAATTAATTTTCCATAGATCATTTCTTCTTTTTTTCATCATTTTGCGTTCCCTTACTTTCGGGCTCTGAACCTTGCTTCTACAATGCAAAGGGATTCCAGCCACCACATGCATACAGCCAAGACATTTTAGTGTGAACTAGATACTCAGGCATACACAACCTGTAACGCACATGCTACGTGTATCCCAACTCAACTTGCACCCCCTACAGCTGTATCTATCATGGCAGCAGCTCTACCCTGATGAGTGGCCAGGCCTAGCCCAGAGTCACAGCAAGGTTTGCAGAGCAGCACTGAAAAATAAAGCAACAGAACTGAGAAAAGCCTGTCACCGGAAGAAAATATTTTCAACAAAGTCACATGGCAAAAGAAGGTAATGACAGTGCTTTCTAACGGGAGATAAGCGCCATAGCAGGTAACCATACAAGGCCATATGACCATACCTAACAGGTAACCATACATAACCTACAAGAACCATAGCAGCAGGTAACAAAGAAAAATTAGCTCACCCCTTCCAGAAACTAGTAACAACTCAAAAGAAGAGCAAACTCAGAGAGATACTGCTCCCTCTGCTGCTAACACTTAAATAAAAGCACCTTTTCCAATCATTGCTTGCACCTGAGCTCCCTGGGAGAGCCTTGACCTCTCCACTAATGTTCAATCATTGGTTCAGGCTGTGAAGGGATGGAGTGCAGCAGAGTTGCCAGGTCACCGCCTGAACCAAAGAGTGAGTAGGTCAGGGCTCAACTCCTGCTGTTTTGGAAACATGAAGTACAACGTGCATCGCGATGCAGGTACAGTACCTATCAATGATGTGATTGACAGGTGATTGTTGCAAGGTGATTGTTGACAGTCTTCTTATGGTTCTGTTGGAACAGTACTTGATGTTCCTTCTGGAGGCTTCTCTTCTTCAGTTTGGGTTTGGGTTCCCTGGTTCCCAGAATTTCAGCACTCCACCACCTGGTGTCATGACATACCCTCGTAGACACTGAAGCACGCTGAAGTGTTGATGCTCCTACCAGTGGTCCTGTGGACTTCACAGCCTCAAGGGGAGTAGTACAGATGTTTAAAAGGTATGAGGAGTGGTGGGTCTGCCTTCAGTGGGAGGATACAGGCTGCGTTTTTGTCTTGAGTCAAACACCTCCACTTATGCTGGGGCATGTCCTGGCCTTTGGTACAACATCCTTTGTCCTGTATTTACCTTTGAAGGTCAATATTAATTATTCTGCCATACGTCCCCCATTTTGGAACTGCAAGCAGCTTTCGTGTCTTCTCTATGTGAGAAGTTAGTCCAGAACAAGGTTTTAACTCACCCTACAAATCCTGCCATGGGGCTGTTCTGCCAGTCGTACAAAGAAAATTGTCTTTCTGCTCTGCAGAGTACAATGAACTTTTCATCTTCTCACTTAACAGCTGTATCTTTTAAAGAATAAAAGTAAATATAAAATTAGCGAGGATTCAGTAACAGTAGGTCAGCTATAAATACTTGCAAATGGGAAACATACAGCGAGCATCTTTGGAATTATGACATTACAGCATTCTGATTTTAGGAAAGTTACAATTAAGCTCCGTTTCAATACAACCAACTCTATATTACAAACTCAACAAAAACGTACGGAGGAGCAGAAGTCCTGCTCAGTGCACTTAGTGCCTTTTACACGGTTATTCAGATACAGCATGGTCACAGCTCTGGCCCGGTTCGACCTGGATCCTTGACTAAATGGCACAGGGGGACCCATGGACCCACCCCCTGTGATGGTTCTGAACACAAAACAGCGGCAACGAGCTAAGGGAGAAAATTAATTTACTAGATATTATAGCACAGTGTGAGAGAATGCAATATAGCACAATACAATTGGAATTGTAGCCTAGCCTAGCCATGTTTGCCTAAAGATGAACTGTTGCTAGCTAAGCGCATATTGCTAATTCTCACATTTGCTCATTCTGCACTAGGCCATTATTCCTGGACCCCTGCTGTCCTGGGATAGAGGTAAGTTGGAAGAAAAAATGTAGGGGAGCATCACTTGCATTCCTCCTAATCCAAAAGAGGGACAGTTTGACCTCCTGTCAGAGGCCCCTTAAGTTGTTCTTTTGCTGAGGGCCTCTTGGCAGAACAGAATAGTCTATAATACAAAAGTTACCATTTTGGTACTTCTTGAGGATTTCATCTTATCTACTAAGTGTGCATAAATGTGGAATAAGAAGCCACTTTCTTCCCATGGGCTTTCCCCTCTCTCTCTGGCTTTCTGTGGAGGGGGAGTGAGAGAGAGGCTGAGTGAGTGTCTGGTGGCCATAAAATCAACACACCAAATGCACTGTGGCAAAAGCAATATAAAATCAATATACACTGATTAAGTTGACAAGGTACAGTCTCAGCACCTTGATTACTAGGAAGTCAGGTAAATCTTGGTGCATTATACAATAGATGTTCTTACTGATGGTGTCGATTGCCTAAGCAAATTAGGCCTTTGAAGAGAAAGTTGTACAGCTGATTCAATGTGTATGTATGAGGTGTGCTTCAACAGTAACATCTCCTATTTGATTATATTCGTCCACAATATCAGAGGCCGATGCTGGTGGTGTGACAACAGATGATATACTTGTAGTGGAACACTGTTGAGAAGGTACATAACATACCTGTATATATGCATACGTATATACAAGTGTATTAGTGTTTAGTGTACTTAGCTAACATTTTGACAGTTACCTGCTTTTTTTTCCTTCCCCCCCCCCCAAAACTATTGTTATGATTTTCCAGGATCAAAGAACATCTATCACAATTAATTTTCCATAGATCATTTCTTCTTTTTTTCATCATTTTGCGTTCCCTTACTTTCGGGCTCTGAACTTTGCTTCTACAATGCAAAGGGATTCCAGCCACCACATGCATACAGCCAAGACATTTTAGTGTGAACTAGATACTCAGGCATACACAACCTGTAACGCACATGCTACGTGTATCCCAACTCAACTTGCACCCCCTACAGCTGTATCTATCATGGCAGCAGCTCTACCTTGATGAGTGGCCAGGCCTAGCCCAGAGTCACAGCAAGGTTTGCAGAGCAGCACTGAAAAATAAAGCAACAGAACTGAGAAAAGCCTGTCACCGGAAGAAAATTTTTGGTCTTGCTTTGGAGCAAATTCTTTGGTCTTGCTACTCTGCTATCACTGTCGTGCTTTTCATTGTGTTACAACCAGTAATTTAAGTGACTTGCTAAAACGTACAGGGCAAGGACAGTATTTAAGTGAGCCAGGAGATATTTTGCCTTGTATTTAATCTTTTTCTTCTTACAAAGTAGCCCTGCGTGAGGAAGTTTGTGTGAGGAACATTTGTTTTGTGGAAGCTGATTCAGGAGAACTCAATTTTTAATATTCCAAAGGGAAATCTCTCTGGAGTTACGACTACAAGCAGGCAAGCAACAACTGAATCTAATGTAGAAGTTTAGGACCATATGAAAAGACAGCTACATTAGCGAACTGGACTGCCTGCATGAGTATACTCCCTGGGATTCAACAAAATCTAAATTTTCACTTTATTTCTTTGATTACCATTCACTCACTACTTCAAAATCTCAATTTTAATTCTATACCAATTTTCATTTTTCATTGCCTTTTTCAAAATGTTTAGTACTGTATGTACTTTATACTATATATACTTATAATGGTTTAATCCCTCTGTAACAGATACATTTTGGTTAGAATTCACAATGTTTTTTGAAGATCTGTGCAGGTCATTCGACAAATTCAAGGGAAACTTACAGCACTTTACTTGTTATTGGAACAGATGGATGTGTTTCGCCCATTCATCTTCTTCCATGTCCTTCTAAATTATTTGTCAATTTATCAGACAAACAAGATGGTGAGACTAATTTTTTATGTCATTTAAAGCTTGGCCCTGCCTTACTACTAGGTGCTCAATCACTGTTTCAAGCCCTGACTTAGCATTTCCACCACAGTGGTCATGCCTGTTCATGTGGCCAAAATCTCTCATACACTTGGATCTGAACATTATTTTAAAGGCAGAAAAATTATCCCGGTCATTAATAACGAAAAACTTCTGCCAAAGCCTTTGTGTGATCTGCACTGTATGCCATTGTAGAAGTTCAGTTCTGCAACAAACTGAGAGCAACAGACTAATGTTCATCAAATCCAGACTACGTGGTGTCTTTTTTCTGTCTGCCTTCCTTTTCCAAGACTCACAAACTGCATTTCAGGTATTGCTGTCAAGAGCGTCAAAAGTTATGCTTTTAAGAAAAGTTACCTGCTCATGGGTAAGGTATTCTGCCATGTATTCATTATAAAAAGAAGTTAAAAAAAAAAAAAAGGATGTTGCAGATAAGAAGCATTAAGAATGACTTTATCACGTAATTGCAGCTTCTCTACTCTAACCTTTCTTCAAAAAGGCTGGAGAAAGCAATATTTCTCAAAACAAGAGAAATTTCTTTACTCCTTTTTATTACTTTCTCAGAAAACTGTAACATTCTTACTACTATGGTAATATTGTAGGCTAGGGGCTTCTACAATCAACAGATGCACAAAGGTTAGGCTTCATAAGATAACCATGATGAAAAGATATATACATTTAAAAAGAAAAAAAAAAAAAAGAAAAAAAAAAAAAAAAGGAAATGCTAACTGGACTCACAGGCTCACAGTAAACACCCCAGAGAGCAACCTCCAGAAAGAGATCCCTCCTCAGTGGGAGTCAGCCCTTAAATGGGATCTCCACCCCTTCCTGGTAGCACTGGCAAATTGCTTTCACCTGTGCTCCCATGGCTGACTTATTGCTTGCCTCAGGTGGTCAATAAGAGGTCCAGGCTGTGATCAACAGTTCCCATACAACCATCACATTACTTGAGAGAGAAAACTCTCAGCTTCAAAATACTATTTTTTAACATAGACACCACCACTAGCTATGCATTTTTGATGTGATTTAGCAATGAACATGAGCCTGCATGCTGCATTTGTAAAAATCTGCACCAGCAGAGGTAAACTACTGCTGTTGTCACCACTGCTGAAGTCCAACATCTACCAGCTCCCTGAGCTCATGTGCATTGTCTGGACTCCATCCAGCAAGTGTCGGTGAATGTTGGTGGGTGCAATTTTTTCCATACGGACTTTACCAATGCAGAGCAGAGGGGCAGGATCATCTACCTTGACCTGCTGACAACACTTTTCGGGAAGAGAGGATAAAGTTAAGGAAGGAAGCAAGTCATTAATCTGAGCAAAAGTGGAAAAAAAAAAAAAAAAAAATCAGGGGAGCAGAAAAATGAATAGATAGGGCAGGCACAAATCAATAGCAGGACTGTCATTGAACTCAACAGGAGGCAAGTTTTGTTCCCTAAAGAAGTACAATTTTTGCAATGACCCTCATTGTCCACTTTGCATCATATCTCTTTGAAATTCTAGGCCCCTTTCTTCCATCCTGAATGCAGGATTGCATATCTGCAATACTGTGAAACAAGAACATTCTGCCTCTAAAACAGTTTTGCTCACACTTCCGCCTGCTCACCCTGCCACATCATCTGCCTCCTGGAGCAGCCCAGCCTGGCCAAGGGATGGATGAGACTGATCAATTTCCTCAAATTATGAGCCACACTGATATTACTGATAAATACAGACGTTCAGATAATAGATGCAAAATATATTATATTGCATAAACATCATCTTTAAATGACATAAAAAATTAGTCTCACCATCTTGTTTGTCTGATAAATTGACAAATAATTTAGAAGGACATGGAAGAAGATGAATGGGCGAAACACATCCATCTGTTCCAATAACAAGTAAAGTGCTGTAAGTTTCCCTTGAATTTGTCGAATGACCTGCACAGATCTTCAAAAAACATTGTGAATTCTAACCAAAATGTATCTGTTACAGAGGGATTAAACCATTATAAGTATATATAGTATAAAGTACATACAGTACTAAACATTTTGAAAAAGGCAATGAAAAATGAAAATTGGTATAGAATTAAAATTGAGATTTTGAAGTAGTGAGTGAATGGTAATCAAAGAAATAAAGTGAAAATTTAGATTTTGTTGAATCCCAGGGAGTATACTCATGCAGGCAGTCCAGTTCGCTAATGTAGCTGTCTTTTCATATGGTCCTAAACTTCTACATTAGATTCAGTTGTTGCTTGCCTGCTTGTAGTCGTAACTCCAGAGAGATTTCCCTTTGGAATATTAAAAATTGAGTTCTCCTGAATCAGCTTCCACAAAACAAATGTTCCTCACACAAACTTCCTCACGCAGGGCTACTTTGTAAGAAGAAAAAGATTAAATACAAGGCAAAATATCTCCTGGCTCACTTAAATACTGTCCTTGCCCTGTACGTTTTAGCAAGTCACTTAAATTACTGGTTGTAACACAATGAAAAGCACGACAGTGATAGCAGAGTAGCAAGACCAAAGAATTTGCTCCAAAGCAAGACCAAAAATTTTCTTCCGGTGACAGGCTTTTCTCAGTTCTGTTGCTTTATTTTTCAGTGCTGCTCTGCAAACCTTGCTGTGACTCTGGGCTAGGCCTGGCCACTCATCAAGGTAGAGCTGCTGCCATGATAGATACAGCTGTAGGGGGTGCAAGTTGAGTTGGGATACACGTAGCACGTGGGTTACAGGTTGTGTATGCCTGAGTATCTAATTCACACTAAAATGTCTTGGCTGTATGCATGTGGTGGCTGGAATCCCTTTGCATTGTAGAAGCAAAGTTCAGAGCCCGAAAGTAAGGGAACGCAAAATGATGAAAAAAAGAAGAAATGATCTATGGAAAATTAATTGTGATAGATGTTCTTTGATCCTGGAAAATCATAACAATAGTTTTGGGGGGGGGAAAGGAAAAAAAAGCAGGTAACTGTCAAAATGTTAGCTAAGTACACTAAACACTAATACACTTGTATATACGTATGCATATATACAGGTATGTTATGTACCTTCTCAACAGTGTTCCACTACAAGTATATCATCTGTTGTCACACCACCAGCATCGGCCTCTGATATTGTGGACGAATATAATCAAATAGGAGATGTTACTGTTGAAGCACACCTCATACATACACATTGAATCAGCTGTACAACTTTCTCTTCAAAGGCCTAATTTGCTTAGGCAATCGACACCATCAGTAAGAACATCTATTGTATAATGCACCAAGATTTACCTGACTTCCTAGTAATCAAGGTGCTGAGACTGTACCTTGTCAACTTAATCAGTGTATATTGATTTTATATTGCTTTTGCCACAGTGCATTTGGTGTGTTGATTTTATGGCCACCAGACACTCACTCAGCCTCTCTCTCACTCCCCCTCCACAGAAAGCCAGAGAGAGAGGGGAAAGCCCATGGGAAGAAAGTGGCTTCTTATTCCACATTTATGCACACTTAGTAGATAAGATGAAATCCTCAAGAAGTACCAAAATGGTAACTTTTGTATTATAGACTATTCTGTTCTGCCAAGAGGCCCTCAGCAAAAGAACAACTTAAGGGGCCTCTGACAGGAGGTCAAACTGTCCCTCTTTTGGATTAGGAGGAATGCAAGTGATGCTCCCCTACATTTTTTCTTCCAACTTACCTCTATCCCAGGACAGCAGGGGTCCAGGAATAATGGCCTAGTGCAGAATGAGCAAATGTGAGAATTAGCAATATGCGCTTAGCTAGCAACAGTTCATCTTTAGGCAAACATGGCTAGGCTAGGCTACAATTCCAATTGTATTGTGCTATATTGCATTCTCTCACACTGTGCTATAATATCTAGTAAATTAATTTTCTCCCTTAGCTCGTTGCCGCTGTTTTGTGTTCAGAACCATCACAGGGGGTGGGTCCATGGGTCCCCCTGTGCCATTTAGTCAAGGATCCAGGTCGAACCGGGCCAGAGCTGTGACCATGCTGTATCTGAATAACCGTGTAAAAGGCACTAAGTGCACTGAGCAGGACTTCTGCTCCTCCGTACGTTTTTGTTGAGTTTGTAATATAGAGTTGGTTGTATTGAAACGGAGCTTAATTGTAACTTTCCTAAAATCAGAATGCTGTAATGTCATAATTCCAAAGATGCTCGCTGTATGTTTCCCATTTGCAAGTATTTATAGCTGACCTACTGTTACTGAATCCTCGCTAATTTTATATTTACTTTTATTCTTTAAAAGATACAGCTGTTAAGTGAGAAGATGAAAAGTTCATTGTACTCTGCAGAGCAGAAAGACAATTTTCTTTGTACGACTGGCAGAACAGCCCCATGGCAGGATTTGTAGGGTGAGTTAAAACCTTGTTCTGGACTAACTTCTCACATAGAGAAGACACGAAAGCTGCTTGCAGTTCCAAAATGGGGGACGTATGGCAGAATAATTAATATTGACCTTCAAAGGTAAATACAGGACAAAGGATGTTGTACCAAAGGCCAGGACATGCCCCAGCATAAGTGGAGGTGTTTGACTCAAGACAAAAACGCAGCCTGTATCCTCCCACTGAAGGCAGACCCACCACTCCTCATACCTTTTAAACATCTGTACTACTCCCCTTGAGGCTGTGAAGTCCACAGGACCACTGGTAGGAGCATCAACACTTCAGCGTGCTTCAGTGTCTACGAGGGTATGTCATGACACCAGGTGGTGGAGTGCTGAAATTCTGGGAACCAGGGAACCCAAACCCAAACTGAAGAAGAGAAGCCTCCAGAAGGAACATCAAGTACTGTTCCAACAGAACCATAAGAAGACTGTCAACAATCACCTTGCAACAATCACCTGTCAATCACATCATTGATAGGTACTGTACCTGCATCGCGATGCACGTTGTACTTCATGTTTCCAAAACAGCAGGAGTTGAGCCCTGACCTCCTCACTCTTTGGTTCAGGCAGTGACCTGGCAACTCTGCTGCACTCCATCCCTTCACAGCCTGAACCAATGATTGAACATTAGTGGAGAGGTCAAGGCTCTCCCAGGGAGCTCAGGTGCAAGCAATGATTGGAAAAGGTGCTTTTATTTAAGTGTTAGCAGCAGAGGGAGCAGTATCTCTCTGAGTTTGCTCTTCTTTTGAGTTGTTACTAGTTTCTGGAAGGGGTGAGCTAATTTTTCTTTGTTACCTGCTGCTATGGTTCTTGTAGGTTATGTATGGTTACCTGTTAGGTATGGTCATATGGCCTTGTATGGTTACCTGCTATGGCGCTTATCTCCCGTTAGAAAGCACTGTCATTACCTTCTTTTGCCATGTGACTTTGTTGAAAATATGTTCTTCCGGTGACAGGCTTTTCTCAGTTCTGTTGCTTTATTTTTCAGTGCTGCTCTGCAAACCTTGCTGTGACTCTGGGCTAGGCCTGGCCACTCATCAGGGTAGAGCTGCTGCCATGATAGATACAGCTGTAGGGGGTGCAAGTTGAGTTGGGATACACGTAGCATGTGCGTTACAGGTTGTGTATGCCTGAGTATCTAGTTCACACTAAAATGTCTTGGCTGTATGCATGTGGTGGCTGGAATCCCTTTGCATTGTAGAAGCAAGGTTCAGAGCCCGAAAGTAAGGGAACGCAAAATGATGAAAAAAAGAAGAAATGATCTATGGAAAATTAATTGTGATAGATGTTCTTTGATCCTGGAAAATCATAACAATAGTTTTGGGGGGGGGAAAGGAAAAAAAAGCAGGTAACTGTCAAAATGTTAGCTAAGTACACTAAACACTAACACACCTGTATATACGTATGTATATATACAGGTATGTAATATACCTGTAGTGGAACACTGTTGAGAAGGTACATCCTCTATTGTCACACCACCAGCATCGGCCTCTGATATTGTGGACGAATATAATCAAATAGGAGACGTTACTGTTGAAGCACACCTCATACATACACGTTGAATCAGCTGTACAACTTTCTCTTCAAAGGCATAATTTGCTTAGGCGATCGACACCATCAGTAAGAACATCTATTGTATAATGCACCAAGATCTACCTGACTTCCTAGTAATCGAGGTGCTGAGACTGTGCCTTGTCAACTTAATCAGTGTATATTGATTTTATATTGCTTTTGCCACAGTGCATTTGGTGTGTTGATTTTATGGCCACCAGACACTCACTCAGCCTCTCTCTCACTCCCCCTCCACAGAAAGCCAGAGAGAGAGGGGAAAGCCCATGGGAATATTACCTCAGAAGTAAAACATATTTCACTTAGGGAAGATAAATTTCATTTATTCTTCCCATTCCCTGCTCAGCAGGTCTTCCTCACCCCTCCGTTTCTGACTCCTTCATCTGTTGCAGAGTAGCTCCTCTGCGCTTTCCCTTCCTCCTCACACCTCTCCCCGATCCAGCATACGCTCTTCAGGAGCTGCAGGGTGAGCGTTGCTGGGGGCACGTAGCACCTTCTCCATGACCTTCTTACAAGGTGTTCCCACTCTTTTGTGGGATCTTTCTTCTGAGCTCCACTCCCTCTGAGCTGCCTGCTCATTGGCTAATGGGTCCTGTGGGGCAGTAGGAGTGAGTAGCAGTGGACTGGAACTAGTTGTGTCTAGCACCCCAGTTTCATACCACACATCAGCATTATGGCAGGCCTTTCCACAACTGGACACCTGCACTCAGGGCAATACTCTTGTGATCTGAAAGGTCAAAAGAAGGTTTCAGAAAGCTGAGTTGGGATTGTGTAAACGTACAACACGTGTATTGATTCAAATTACATTGATGTTTATTAGGAGTACAATGTTAGTTCGATTGTTCAGGAGGTGTAGACTCTATAATAATTGATTCTTACAAAATCAGAATCATTTTAAACAGCCTAAATTTTCAAAGCACTCATTGAACTGTACATAAGCTTTATTTGAGAAGCCCCTTATGCAAAAAGCCACTTTTTCTAGTGGATGAGCACACACACTTTCTCTCAAAACAGTTTAATAAAAGGTTTATCTTAGTGAAAGTTAAAAGATTTTCAATGAAGTTGTTTTGGAGGTTATTCTTCTTACCAGACAGTGGCATGAAGATGTTGATTGGCTTTTTACTGTGTAGCTTACAGTGCAGATGCTAGGTGGGAGCCTGCTCAGTATCTTTCTTGGTAATTTATGTAATGTAATTTATATTTGCATCAAAAGACAATTTTTCATTTTTTGTATCATCAGTAGCACTGGAACTTAGCTTTACCTTTTGGGCTTTTGATGACCTAGAGTATCAAGATATCTTTCCTTCAAGTATTTCTGATGTACAGTAAAATCAAATATTTTCCTTTTAGCTGTTTTAAAAGAGTTTGGCAGCATTGAATGTTTTTTGGTACTCAATCCAGTTCTTTGATCTTCCTCCAACATGACCTAATTCTGTTTAGAAGTTGTTGTGTTTAAGTGGAAAGAACGGACTTGTGGATAAGACAAAGCAGTACTCCCCTAGCATCTGATTCACCAACTGCTCTTGCATGCATGCAGTTTCTCCAAAGGCGATAAAGGATTACATATTTTCTATGGATATTTTCTATGAGAATTCTTTTTTTGCCTGTGAATATACAAAATCTGAACATCCATGCTGCTTGTGATTTCATGCTCCTTCTGAAAATTCTTGCTTTTTTCCAGACAAGAAAACGTATATTTGTGTGATCCATGTTTTACTATTTTTAGATAAAGTGATGACCGTTAGTCTTCTCAGTAAGACTGACATTCACTACCTAATTTTTCCATAAGAGCGCAATCCTTATTCTTGAGATGTAGTTAATATAGCGAGGCTAGAAATGATGGAAGCCACACCGAGCTTGGTCACTACTTTAAAGGTATCATTTTAAATCGTGTCTATTGAAAGTGAAAATGCCTAGTCATTTTTGTAAGCTGGTTGAGCTTATTTTGATAGCATACGTTTAAAGCGTTGATCTGAATGATCTTTTGTAAAATCTGGTGATATTCAGAAGGCAGACACCTTTGAAGTCTATAGAATAATATCACTTAGTTATACCAGTTATTAATCCACGTTTGCTCATGTTACTCATCCTTTTATCTGAAGATTGGGTTTCATTATATTATTGAAGTTAAGGGAAATAAAGCAAAATTGATTTTCAAATGGATTCTAAGATTTCATTTCTGTTTTTAATCCCTCTGTAGAGGAAGACAGCATGTCAAGTGATGCAATTTTACACAGTAGGTTGAGGCCATGATCTTGGCTTTATAAACAAATACAGCAACAGTGGTAGTGAGAATCCTTGATTTTATTTTCATGCAGCTTGAATGGTCTTCTCTTACTTTTCTTTACTTATTATTACTATTTATTTGTATCATTTTTATTTATTTATTTGTTTATTTATGCAAGTTCTGAAAATAATCAACTGGTTTTCCTTGGCCAAAACAAAACACCATGAGGTTTCCATCAGGTGGCCATGGCCTCTTAATTGTTTGTTACTGCTAGTGGCTTCTGCTCTACTAATCAGTTTGTAGATGAACTGTTGAAGAATAATGAGGTTTCCTTAGTTGAGTGAAGTATCAGAATATCAGTGAAAAGGTGTCTGTAGTAAATATTTTTCATATTTGCATTAAAGATCATAATACAAACAGATTTCTGAGATGGACATATACTGAAGTCACTTGGAAGCAGACACACAAACAGAACAACCAAGCTAAAACAACCAACTCAGCCCTCCCAAGCCCCCCTGTCCTCCCTACCCCCAACAACAAACAAACAAACAAACAAACAAACAAAAACTTAAGCAACAGCAATACAGATAGACAAACAAAAATTAAAAAAAAAAAAAGAAAGAAAGAAAGAAAAAAGAAACGAAGAACAAGAAAAGGGAAACACACAATGGAAACTATGAAAAAGACAATGAGAGATACAGAGTGATGGGGAAGAAAATTGTCAGCAATACCTGTAGACAGTATCTTCTAGAACTAACAATGCAAAGGCAGGTATATATATGCAATAATAACACCAAGAACAAGATCACTACTGCATTCTAATTCATAAGTCATTCTCTTCTATGAGGCAGTTCTTTTGCTTAGTACACAATCCTGGAATGCAATGAAATAGCAAGTATCAACTAGTAACAGTGTTACACTATCTCCAGCTCTAAAATTAGACTCCTTATCTGGTTTGGACTAACGGGCTTTTGTGTGCTCCCCTCAGAGAAAGGGAAGAGTGCTTTGAGCATTAGCATTTGAAAAGTGTCTGTTTCCCTGGGGAGATAAGGAGTCACTTGAGCTTTTGAATACCTGCACCTCCTCCTCCCTTAGTGTAGGTCTCTCATTGTATTGAAAAAATGAGCGACAGCATTGCCACCATGAAAAGTGAAGATGTATTATTTGATCTTTTAGAAAAACATTGTGCTCGACCCTCTTTATCAGGTATGGATTGGGCACGACAGAACTGGTATAACTTGCAGAGTGTTTCGGACCGTATTAGTGTTCTGCAAAACAATGCTCGTACCCGAGCTGGAAAAGGAAAGTCGTTTATTTGTGCCGTACCAGAGAGAGAGGGGAAAGCCCATGGGAAGAAAGTGGCTTCTTATTCCACATTTATGCACACTTAGTAGATAAGATGAAATCCTCAAGAAGTACCAAAATGGTAACTTTTGTATTATAGACTATTCTGTTCTGCCAAGAGGCCCTCAGCAAAAGAACAACTTAAGGGGCCTCTGACAGGAGGTCAAACTGTCCCTCTTTTGGATTAGGAGGAATGCAAGTGATGCTCCCCTACATTTTTTCTTCCAACTTACCTCTATCCCAGGACAGCAGGGGTCCAGGAATAATGGCCTAGTGCAGAATGAGCAAATGTGAGAATTAGCAATATGCGCTTAGCTAGCAACAGTTCATCTTTAGGCAAACATGGCTAGGCTAGGCTACAATTCCAATTGTATTGTGCTATATTGCATTCTCTCACACTGTGCTATAATATCTAGTAAATTAATTTTCTCCCTTAGCTCGTTGCCGCTGTTTTGTGTTCAGAACCATCACAGGGGGTGGGTCCATGGGTCCCCCTGTGCCATTTAGTCAAGGATCCAGGTCGAACCGGGCCAGAGCTGTGACCATGCTGTATCTGAATAACCGTGTAAAAGGCACTAAGTGCACTGAGCAGGACTTCTGCTCCTCCGTACGTTTTTGTTGAGTTTGTAATATAGAGTTGGTTGTATTGAAACGGAGCTTAATTGTAACTTTCCTAAAATCAGAATGCTGTAATGTCATAATTCCAAAGATGCTCGCTGTATGTTTCCCATTTGCAAGTATTTATAGCTGACCTACTGTTACTGAATCCTCGCTAATTTTATATTTACTTTTATTCTTTAAAAGATACAGCTGTTAAGTGAGAAGATGAAAAGTTCATTGTACTCTGCAGAGCAGAAAGACAATTTTCTTTGTACGACTGGCAGAACAGCCCCATGGCAGGATTTGTAGGGTGAGTTAAAACCTTGTTCTGGACTAACTTCTCACATAGAGAAGACACAAAAGCTGCTTGCAGTTCCAAAATGGGGGACGTATGGCAGAATAATTAATATTGACCTTCAAAGGTAAATACAGGACAAAGGATGTTGTACCAAAGGCCAGGACATGCCCCAGCATAAGTGGAGGTGTTTGACTCAAGACAAAAACGCAGCCTGTATCCTCCCACTGAAGGCAGACCCACCACTCCTCATACCTTTTAAACATCTGTACTACTCCCCTTGAGGCTGTGAAGTCCACAGGACCACTGGTAGGAGCATCAACACTTCAGCGTGCTTCAGTGTCTACGAGGGTATGTCATGACACCAGGTGGTGGAGTGCTGAAATTCTGGGAACCAGGGAACCCAAACCCAAACTGAAGAAGAGAAGCCTCCAGAAGGAACATCAAGTACTGTTCCAACAGAACCATAAGAAGACTGTCAACAATCACCTTGCAACAATCACCTGTCAATCACATCATTGATAGGTACTGTACCTGCATCGCGATGCACGTTGTACTTCATGTTTCCAAAACAGCAGGAGTTGAGCCCTGACCTCCTCACTCTTTGGTTCAGGCAGTGACCTGGCAACTCTGCTGCACTCCATCCCTTCACAGCCTGAACCAATGATTGAACATTAGTGGAGAGGTCAAGGCTCTCCCAGGGAGCTCAGGTGCAAGCAATGATTGGAAAAGGTGCTTTTATTTAAGTGTTAGCAGCAGAGGGAGCAGTATCTCTCTGAGTTTGCTCTTCTTTTGAGTTGTTACTAGTTTCTGGAAGGGGTGAGCTAATTTTTCTTTGTTACCTGCTGCTATGGTTCTTGTAGGTTATGTATGGTTACCTGTTAGGTATGGTCATATGGCCTTGTATGGTTACCTGCTATGGCGCTTATCTCCCGTTAGAAAGCACTGTCATTACCTTCTTTTGCCATGTGACTTTGTTGAAAATATTTTCTTCCGGTGACAGGCTTTTCTCAGTTCTGTTGCTTTATTTTTCAGTGCTGCTCTGCAAACCTTGCTGTGACTCTGGGCTAGGCCTGGCCACTCATCAGGGTAGAGCTGCTGCCATGATAGATACAGCTGTAGGGGGTGCAAGTTGAGTTGGGATACACGTAGCATGTGCGTTACAGGTTGTGTATGCCTGAGTATCTAGTTCACACTAAAATGTCTTGGCTGTATGCATGTGGTGGCTGGAATCCCTTTGCATTGTAGAAGCAAGGTTCAGAGCCCGAAAGTAAGGGAACGCAAAATGATGAAAAAAAGAAGAAATGATCTATGGAAAATTAATTGTGATAGATGTTCTTTGATCCTGGAAAATCATAACAATAGTTTTGGGGGGGGGAAAGGAAAAAAAAGCAGGTAACTGTCAAAATGTTAGCTAAGTACACTAAACACTAACACACCTGTATATACGTATGTATGTATACAGGTATGTAATATACCTGTAGTGGAACACTGTTGAGAAGGTACATCCTCTATTGTCACACCACCAGCATCGGCCTCTGATATTGTGGACGAATATAATCAAATAGGAGACGTTACTGTTGAAGCACACCTCATACATACACGTTGAATCAGCTGTACAACTTTCTCTTCAAAGGCATAATTTGCTTAGGCGATCGACACCATCAGTAAGAACATCTATTGTATAATGCACCAAGATCTACCTGACTTCCTAGTAATCGAGGTGCTGAGACTGTGCCTTGTCAACTTAATCAGTGTATATTGATTTTATATTGCTTTTGCCACAGTGCATTTGGTGTGTTGATTTTATGGCCACCAGACACTCACTCAGCCTCTCTCTCACTCCCCCTCCACAGAAAGCCAGAGAGAGAGGGGAAAGCCCATGGGAATATTACCTCAGAAGTAAAACATATTTCACTTAGGGAAGATAAATTTCATTTATTCTTCCCATTCCCTGCTCAGCAGGTCTTCCTCACCCCTCCGTTTCTGACTCCTTCATCTGTTGCAGAGTAGCTCCTCTGCGCTTTCCCTTCCTCCTCACACCTCTCCCCGATCCAGCATACGCTCTTCAGGAGCTGCAGGGTGAGCGTTGCTGGGGGCACGTAGCACCTTCTCCATGACCTTCTTACAAGGTGTTCCCACTCTTTTGTGGGATCTTTCTTCTGAGCTCCACTCCCTCTGAGCTGCCTGCTCATTGGCTAATGGGTCCTGTGGGGCAGTAGGAGTGAGTAGCAGTGGACTGGAACTAGTTGTGTCTAGCACCCCAGTTTCATACCACACATCAGCATTATGGCAGGCCTTTCCACAACTGGACACCTGCACTCAGGGCAATACTCTTGTGATCTGAAAGGTCAAAAGAAGGTTTCAGAAAGCTGAGTTGGGATTGTGTAAACGTACAACACGTGTATTGATTCAAATTACATTGATGTTTATTAGGAGTACAATGTTAGTTCGATTGTTCAGGAGGTGTAGACTCTATAATAATTGATTCTTACAAAATCAGAATCATTTTAAACAGCCTAAATTTTCAAAGCACTCATTGAACTGTACATAAGCTTTATTTGAGAAGCCCCTTATGCAAAAAGCCACTTTTTCTAGTGGATGAGCACACACACTTTCTCTCAAAACAGTTTAATAAAAGGTTTATCTTAGTGAAAGTTAAAAGATTTTCAATGAAGTTGTTTTGGAGGTTATTCTTCTTACCAGACAGTGGCATGAAGATGTTGATTGGCTTTTTACTGTGTAGCTTACAGTGCAGATGCTAGGTGGGAGCCTGCTCAGTATCTTTCTTGGTAATTTATGTAATGTAATTTATATTTGCATCAAAAGACAATTTTTCATTTTTTGTATCATCAGTAGCACTGGAACTTAGCTTTACCTTTTGGGCTTTTGATGACCTAGAGTATCAAGATATCTTTCCTTCAAGTATTTCTGATGTACAGTAAAATCAAATATTTTCCTTTTAGCTGTTTTAAAAGAGTTTGGCAGCATTGAATGTTTTTTGGTACTCAATCCAGTTCTTTGATCTTCCTCCAACATGACCTAATTCTGTTTAGAAGTTGTTGTGTTTAAGTGGAAAGAACGGACTTGTGGATAAGACAAAGCAGTACTCCCCTAGCATCTGATTCACCAACTGCTCTTGCATGCATGCAGTTTCTCCAAAGGCGATAAAGGATTACATATTTTCTATGGATATTTTCTATGAGAATTCTTTTTTTGCCTGTGAATATACAAAATCTGAACATCCATGCTGCTTGTGATTTCATGCTCCTTCTGAAAATTCTTGCTTTTTTCCAGACAAGAAAACGTATATTTGTGTGATCCATGTTTTACTATTTTTAGATAAAGTGATGACCGTTAGTCTTCTCAGTAAGACTGACATTCACTACCTAATTTTTCCATAAGAGCGCAATCCTTATTCTTGAGATGTAGTTAATATAGCGAGGCTAGAAATGATGGAAGCCACACCGAGCTTGGTCACTACTTTAAAGGTATCATTTTAAATCGTGTCTATTGAAAGTGAAAATGCCTAGTCATTTTTGTAAGCTGGTTGAGCTTATTTTGATAGCATACGTTTAAAGCGTTGATCTGAATGATCTTTTGTAAAATCTGGTGATATTCAGAAGGCAGACACCTTTGAAGTCTATAGAATAATATCACTTAGTTATACCAGTTATTAATCCACGTTTGCTCATGTTACTCATCCTTTTATCTGAAGATTGGGTTTCATTATATTATTGAAGTTAAGGGAAATAAAGCAAAATTGATTTTCAAATGGATTCTAAGATTTCATTTCTGTTTTTAATCCCTCTGTAGAGGAAGACAGCATGTCAAGTGATGCAATTTTACACAGTAGATTGAGGCCATGATCTTGGCTTTATAAACAAATACAGCAACAGTGGTAGTGAGAATCCTTGATTTTATTTTCATGCAGCTTGAATGGTCTTCTCTTACTTTTCTTTACTTATTATTACTATTTATTTGTATCATTTTTATTTATTTATTTGTTTATTTATGCAAGTTCTGAAAATAATCAACTGGTTTTCCTTGGCCAAAACAAAACACCATGAGGTTTCCATCAGGTGGCCATGGCCTCTTAATTGTTTGTTACTGCTAGTGGCTTCTGCTCTACTAATCAGTTTGTAGATGAACTGTTGAAGAATAATGAGGTTTCCTTAGTTGAGTGAAGTATCAGAATATCAGTGAAAAGGTGTCTGTAGTAAATATTTTTCATATTTGCATTAAAGATCATAATACAAACAGATTTCTGAGATGGACATATACTGAAGTCACTTGGAAGCAGACACACAAACAGAACAACCAAGCTAAAACAACCAACTCAGCCCTCCCAAGCCCCCCTGTCCTCCCTACCCCCAACAACAAACAAACAAACAAACAAACAAACAAAAACTTAAGCAACAGCAATACAGATAGACAAACAAAAATTAAAAAAAAAAAAAAGAAAGAAAGAAAGAAAAAAGAAACGAAGAACAAGAAAAGGGAAACACACAATGGAAACTATGAAAAAGACAATGAGAGATACAGAGTGATGGGGAAGAAAATTGTCAGCAATACCTGTAGACAGTATCTTCTAGAACTAACAATGCAAAGGCAGGTATATATATGCAATAATAACACCAAGAACAAGATCACTACTGCATTCTAATTCATAAGTCATTCTCTTCTATGAGGCAGTTCTTTTGCTTAGTACACAATCCTGGAATGCAATGAAATAGCAAGTATCAACTAGTAACAGTGTTACACTATCTCCAGCTCTAAAATTAGACTCCTTATCTGGTTTGGACTAACGGGCTTTTGTGTGCTCCCCTCAGAGAAAGGGAAGAGTGCTTTGAGCATTAGCATTTGAAAAGTGTCTGTTTCCCTGGGGAGATAAGGAGTCACTTGAGCTTTTGAATACCTGCACCTCCTCCTCCCTTAGTGTAGGTCTCTCATTGTATTGAAAAAATGAGCGACAGCATTGCCACCATGAAAAGTGAAGATGTATTATTTGATCTTTTAGAAAAACATGGTGCTCGACCCTCTTTATCAGGTATGGATTGGGCACGACAGAACTGGTATAACTTGCAGAGTGTTTCGGACCGTATTAGTGTTCTGCAAAACAATGCTCGTACCCGAGCTGGAAAAGGAAAGTCGTTTATTTGTGCCGTACCAGAGAGAGAGGGGAAAGCCCATGGGAAGAAAGTGGCTTCTTATTCCACATTTATGCACACTTAGTAGATAAGATGAAATCCTCAAGAAGTACCAAAATGGTAACTTTTGTATTATAGACTATTCTGTTCTGCCAAGAGGCCCTCAGCAAAAGAACAACTTAAGGGGCCTCTGACAGGAGGTCAAACTGTCCCTCTTTTGGATTAGGAGGAATGCAAGTGATGCTCCCCTACATTTTTTCTTCCAACTTACCTCTATCCCAGGACAGCAGGGGTCCAGGAATAATGGCCTAGTGCAGAATGAGCAAATGTGAGAATTAGCAATATGCGCTTAGCTAGCAACAGTTCATCTTTAGGCAAACATGGCTAGGCTAGGCTACAATTCCAATTGTATTGTGCTATATTGCATTCTCTCACACTGTGCTATAATATCTAGTAAATTAATTTTCTCCCTTAGCTCGTTGCCGCTGTTTTGTGTTCAGAACCATCACAGGGGGTGGGTCCATGGGTCCCCCTGTGCCATTTAGTCAAGGATCCAGGTCGAACCGGGCCAGAGCTGTGACCATGCTGTATCTGAATAACCGTGTAAAAGGCACTAAGTGCACTGAGCAGGACTTCTGCTCCTCCGTACGTTTTTGTTGAGTTTGTAATATAGAGTTGGTTGTATTGAAACGGAGCTTAATTGTAACTTTCCTAAAATCAGAATGCTGTAATGTCATAATTCCAAAGATGCTCGCTGTATGTTTCCCATTTGCAAGTATTTATAGCTGACCTACTGTTACTGAATCCTCGCTAATTTTATATTTACTTTTATTCTTTAAAAGATACAGCTGTTAAGTGAGAAGATGAAAAGTTCATTGTACTCTGCAGAGCAGAAAGACAATTTTCTTTGTACGACTGGCAGAACAGCCCCATGGCAGGATTTGTAGGGTGAGTTAAAACCTTGTTCTGGACTAACTTCTCACATAGAGAAGACACAAAAGCTGCTTGCAGTTCCAAAATGGGGGACGTATGGCAGAATAATTAATATTGACCTTCAAAGGTAAATACAGGACAAAGGATGTTGTACCAAAGGCCAGGACATGCCCCAGCATAAGTGGAGGTGTTTGACTCAAGACAAAAACGCAGCCTGTATCCTCCCACTGAAGGCAGACCCACCACTCCTCATACCTTTTAAACATCTGTACTACTCCCCTTGAGGCTGTGAAGTCCACAGGACCACTGGTAGGAGCATCAACACTTCAGCGTGCTTCAGTGTCTACGAGGGTATGTCATGACACCAGGTGGTGGAGTGCTGAAATTCTGGGAACCAGGGAACCCAAACCCAAACTGAAGAAGAGAAGCCTCCAGAAGGAACATCAAGTACTGTTCCAACAGAACCATAAGAAGACTGTCAACAATCACCTTGCAACAATCACCTGTCAATCACATCATTGATAGGTACTGTACCTGCATCGCGATGCACGTTGTACTTCATGTTTCCAAAACAGCAGGAGTTGAGCCCTGACCTACTCACTCTTTGGTTCAGGCAGTGACCTGGCAACTCTGCTGCACTCCATCCCTTCACAGCCTGAACCAATGATTGAACATTAGTGGAGAGGTCAAGGCTCTCCCAGGGAGCTCAGGTGCAAGCAATGATTGGAAAAGGTGCTTTTATTTAAGTGTTAGCAGCAGAGGGAGCAGTATCTCTCTGAGTTTGCTCTTCTTTTGAGTTGTTACTAGTTTCTGGAAGGGGTGAGCTAATTTTTCTTTGTTACCTGCTGCTATGGTTCTTGTAGGTTATGTATGGTTACCTGTTAGGTATGGTCATATGGCCTTGTATGGTTACCTGCTATGGCGCTTATCTCCCGTTAGAAAGCACTGTCATTACCTTCTTTTGCCATGTGACTTTGTTGAAAATATTTTCTTCCGGTGACAGGCTTTTCTCAGTTCTGTTGCTTTATTTTTCAGTGCTGCTCTGCAAACCTTGCTGTGACTCTGGGCTAGGCCTGGCCACTCATCAGGGTAGAGCTGCTGCCATGATAGATACAGCTGTAGGGGGTGCAAGTTGAGTTGGGATACACGTAGCATGTGCGTTACAGGTTGTGTATGCCTGAGTATCTAGTTCACACTAAAATGTCTTGGCTGTATGCATGTGGTGGCTGGAATCCCTTTGCATTGTAGAAGCAAGGTTCAGAGCCCGAAAGTAAGGGAACGCAAAATGATGAAAAAAAGAAGAAATGATCTATGGAAAATTAATTGTGATAGATGTTCTTTGATCCTGGAAAATCATAACAATAGTTTTGGGGGGGGGAAAGGAAAAAAAAGCAGGTAACTGTCAAAATGTTAGCTAAGTACACTAAACACTAACACACCTGTATATACGTATGTATGTATACAGGTATGTAATATACCTGTAGTGGAACACTGTTGAGAAGGTACATCCTCTATTGTCACACCACCAGCATCGGCCTCTGATATTGTGGACGAATATAATCAAATAGGAGACGTTACTGTTGAAGCACACCTCATACATACACGTTGAATCAGCTGTACAACTTTCTCTTCAAAGGCATAATTTGCTTAGGCGATCGACACCATCAGTAAGAACATCTATTGTATAATGCACCAAGATCTACCTGACTTCCTAGTAATCGAGGTGCTGAGACTGTGCCTTGTCAACTTAATCAGTGTATATTGATTTTATATTGCTTTTGCCACAGTGCATTTGGTGTGTTGATTTTATGGCCACCAGACACTCACTCAGCCTCTCTCTCACTCCCCCTCCACAGAAAGCCAGAGAGAGAGGGGAAAGCCCATGGGAATATTACCTCAGAAGTAAAACATATTTCACTTAGGGAAGATAAATTTCATTTATTCTTCCCATTCCCTGCTCAGCAGGTCTTCCTCACCCCTCCGTTTCTGACTCCTTCATCTGTTGCAGAGTAGCTCCTCTGCGCTTTCCCTTCCTCCTCACACCTCTCCCCGATCCAGCATACGCTCTTCAGGAGCTGCAGGGTGAGCGTTGCTGGGGGCACGTAGCACCTTCTCCATGACCTTCTTACAAGGTGTTCCCACTCTTTTGTGGGATCTTTCTTCTGAGCTCCACTCCCTCTGAGCTGCCTGCTCATTGGCTAATGGGTCCTGTGGGGCAGTAGGAGTGAGTAGCAGTGGACTGGAACTAGTTGTGTCTAGCACCCCAGTTTCATACCACACATCAGCATTATGGCAGGCCTTTCCACAACTGGACACCTGCACTCAGGGCAATACTCTTGTGATCTGAAAGGTCAAAAGAAGGTTTCAGAAAGCTGAGTTGGGATTGTGTAAACGTACAACACGTGTATTGATTCAAATTACATTGATGTTTATTAGGAGTACAATGTTAGTTCGATTGTTCAGGAGGTGTAGACTCTATAATAATTGATTCTTACAAAATCAGAATCATTTTAAACAGCCTAAATTTTCAAAGCACTCATTGAACTGTACATAAGCTTTATTTGAGAAGCCCCTTATGCAAAAAGCCACTTTTTCTAGTGGATGAGCACACACACTTTCTCTCAAAACAGTTTAATAAAAGGTTTATCTTAGTGAAAGTTAAAAGATTTTCAATGAAGTTGTTTTGGAGGTTATTCTTCTTACCAGACAGTGGCATGAAGATGTTGATTGGCTTTTTACTGTGTAGCTTACAGTGCAGATGCTAGGTGGGAGCCTGCTCAGTATCTTTCTTGGTAATTTATGTAATGTAATTTATATTTGCATCAAAAGACAATTTTTCATTTTTTGTATCATCAGTAGCACTGGAACTTAGCTTTACCTTTTGGGCTTTTGATGACCTAGAGTATCAAGATATCTTTCCTTCAAGTATTTCTGATGTACAGTAAAATCAAATATTTTCCTTTTAGCTGTTTTAAAAGAGTTTGGCAGCATTGAATGTTTTTTGGTACTCAATCCAGTTCTTTGATCTTCCTCCAACATGACCTAATTCTGTTTAGAAGTTGTTGTGTTTAAGTGGAAAGAACGGACTTGTGGATAAGACAAAGCAGTACTCCCCTAGCATCTGATTCACCAACTGCTCTTGCATGCATGCAGTTTCTCCAAAGGCGATAAAGGATTACATATTTTCTATGGATATTTTCTATGAGAATTCTTTTTTTGCCTGTGAATATACAAAATCTGAACATCCATGCTGCTTGTGATTTCATGCTCCTTCTGAAAATTCTTGCTTTTTTCCAGACAAGAAAACGTATATTTGTGTGATCCATGTTTTACTATTTTTAGATAAAGTGATGACCGTTAGTCTTCTCAGTAAGACTGACATTCACTACCTAATTTTTCCATAAGAGCGCAATCCTTATTCTTGAGATGTAGTTAATATAGCGAGGCTAGAAATGATGGAAGCCACACCGAGCTTGGTCACTACTTTAAAGGTATCATTTTAAATCGTGTCTATTGAAAGTGAAAATGCCTAGTCATTTTTGTAAGCTGGTTGAGCTTATTTTGATAGCATACGTTTAAAGCGTTGATCTGAATGATCTTTTGTAAAATCTGGTGATATTCAGAAGGCAGACACCTTTGAAGTCTATAGAATAATATCACTTAGTTATACCAGTTATTAATCCACGTTTGCTCATGTTACTCATCCTTTTATCTGAAGATTGGGTTTCATTATATTATTGAAGTTAAGGGAAATAAAGCAAAATTGATTTTCAAATGGATTCTAAGATTTCATTTCTGTTTTTAATCCCTCTGTAGAGGAAGACAGCATGTCAAGTGATGCAATTTTACACAGTAGGTTGAGGCCATGATCTTGGCTTTATAAACAAATACAGCAACAGTGGTAGTGAGAATCCTTGATTTTATTTTCATGCAGCTTGAATGGTCTTCTCTTACTTTTCTTTACTTATTATTACTATTTATTTGTATCATTTTTATTTATTTATTTGTTTATTTATGCAAGTTCTGAAAATAATCAACTGGTTTTCCTTGGCCAAAACAAAACACCATGAGGTTTCCATCAGGTGGCCATGGCCTCTTAATTGTTTGTTACTGCTAGTGGCTTCTGCTCTACTAATCAGTTTGTAGATGAACTGTTGAAGAATAATGAGGTTTCCTTAGTTGAGTGAAGTATCAGAATATCAGTGAAAAGGTGTCTGTAGTAAATATTTTTCATATTTGCATTAAAGATCATAATACAAACAGATTTCTGAGATGGACATATACTGAAGTCACTTGGAAGCAGACACACAAACAGAACAACCAAGCTAAAACAACCAACTCAGCCCTCCCAAGCCCCCCTGTCCTCCCTACCCCCAACAACAAACAAACAAACAAACAAACAAACAAACAAACAAAAACTTAAGCAACAGCAATACAGATAGACAAACAAAAATTAAAAAAAAAAAAAAGAAAGAAAGAAAGAAAAAAGAAACGAAGAACAAGAAAAGGGAAACACACAATGGAAACTATGAAAAAGACAATGAGAGATACAGAGTGATGGGGAAGAAAATTGTCAGCAATACCTGTAGACAGTATCTTCTAGAACTAACAATGCAAAGGCAGGTATACATATGCAATAATAACACCAAGAACAAGATCACTACTGCATTCTAATTCATAAGTCATTCTCTTCTATGAGGCAGTTCTTTTGCTTAGTACACAATCCTGGAATGCAATGAAATAGCAAGTATCAACTAGTAACAGTGTTACACTATCTCCAGCTCTAAAATTAGACTCCTTATCTGGTTTGGACTAACGGGCTTTTGTGTGCTCCCCTCAGAGAAAGGGAAGAGTGCTTTGAGCATTAGCATTTGAAAAGTGTCTGTTTCCCTGGGGAGATAAGGAGTCACTTGAGCTTTTGAATACCTGCACCTCCTCCTCCCTTAGTGTAGGTCTCTCATTGTATTGAAAAAATGAGCGACAGCATTGCCACCATGAAAAGTGAAGATGTATTATTTGATCTTTTAGAAAAACATGGTGCTCGACCCTCTTTATCAGGTATGGATTGGGCACGACAGAACTGGTATAACTTGCAGAGTGTTTCGGACCGTATTAGTGTTCTGCAAAACAATGCTCGTACCCGAGCTGGAAAAGGAAAGTCGTTTATTTGTGCCGTACCAGAGAGAGAGGGGAAAGCCCATGGGAAGAAAGTGGCTTCTTATTCCACATTTATGCACACTTAGTAGATAAGATGAAATCCTCAAGAAGTACCAAAATGGTAACTTTTGTATTATAGACTATTCTGTTCTGCCAAGAGGCCCTCAGCAAAAGAACAACTTAAGGGGCCTCTGACAGGAGGTCAAACTGTCCCTCTTTTGGATTAGGAGGAATGCAAGTGATGCTCCCCTACATTTTTTCTTCCAACTTACCTCTATCCCAGGACAGCAGGGGTCCAGGAATAATGGCCTAGTGCAGAATGAGCAAATGTGAGAATTAGCAATATGCGCTTAGCTAGCAACAGTTCATCTTTAGGCAAACATGGCTAGGCTAGGCTACAATTCCAATTGTATTGTGCTATATTGCATTCTCTCACACTGTGCTATAATATCTAGTAAATTAATTTTCTCCCTTAGCTCGTTGCCGCTGTTTTGTGTTCAGAACCATCACAGGGGGTGGGTCCATGGGTCCCCCTGTGCCATTTAGTCAAGGATCCAGGTCGAACCGGGCCAGAGCTGTGACCATGCTGTATCTGAATAACCGTGTAAAAGGCACTAAGTGCACTGAGCAGGACTTCTGCTCCTCCGTACGTTTTTGTTGAGTTTGTAATATAGAGTTGGTTGTATTGAAACGGAGCTTAATTGTAACTTTCCTAAAATCAGAATGCTGTAATGTCATAATTCCAAAGATGCTCGCTGTATGTTTCCCATTTGCAAGTATTTATAGCTGACCTACTGTTACTGAATCCTCGCTAATTTTATATTTACTTTTATTCTTTAAAAGATACAGCTGTTAAGTGAGAAGATGAAAAGTTCATTGTACTCTGCAGAGCAGAAAGACAATTTTCTTTGTACGACTGGCAGAACAGCCCCATGGCAGGATTTGTAGGGTGAGTTAAAACCTTGTTCTGGACTAACTTCTCACATAGAGAAGACACGAAAGCTGCTTGCAGTTCCAAAATGGGGGACGTATGGCAGAATAATTAATATTGACCTTCAAAGGTAAATACAGGACAAAGGATGTTGTACCAAAGGCCAGGACATGCCCCAGCATAAGTGGAGGTGTTTGACTCAAGACAAAAACGCAGCCTGTATCCTCCCACTGAAGGCAGACCCACCACTCCTCATACCTTTTAAACATCTGTACTACTCCCCTTGAGGCTGTGAAGTCCACAGGACCACTGGTAGGAGCATCAACACTTCAGCGTGCTTCAGTGTCTACGAGGGTATGTCATGACACCAGGTGGTGGAGTGCTGAAATTCTGGGAACCAGGGAACCCAAACCCAAACTGAAGAAGAGAAGCCTCCAGAAGGAACATCAAGTACTGTTCCAACAGAACCATAAGAAGACTGTCAACAATCACCTTGCAACAATCACCTGTCAATCACATCATTGATAGGTACTGTACCTGCATCGCGATGCACGTTGTACTTCATGTTTCCAAAACAGCAGGAGTTGAGCCCTGACCTACTCACTCTTTGGTTCAGGCGGTGACCTGGCAACTCTGCTGCACTCCATCCCTTCACAGCCTGAACCAATGATTGAACATTAGTGGAGAGGTCAAGGCTCTCCCAGGGAGCTCAGGTGCAAGCAATGATTGGAAAAGGTGCTTTTATTTAAGTGTTAGCAGCAGAGGGAGCAGTATCTCTCTGAGTTTGCTCTTCTTTTGAGTTGTTACTAGTTTCTGGAAGGGGTGAGCTAATTTTTCTTTGTTACCTGCTGCTATGGTTCTTGTAGGTTATGTATGGTTACCTGTTAGGTATGGTCATATGGCCTTGTATGGTTACCTGCTATGGCGCTTATCTCCCGTTAGAAAGCACTGTCATTACCTTCTTTTGCCATGTGACTTTGTTGAAAATATTTTCTTCCGGTGACAGGCTTTTCTCAGTTCTGTTGCTTTATTTTTCAGTGCTGCTCTGCAAACCTTGCTGTGACTCTGGGCTAGGCCTGGCCACTCATCAGGGTAGAGCTGCTGCCATGATAGATACAGCTGTAGGGGGTGCAAGTTGAGTTGGGATACACGTAGCATGTGCGTTACAGGTTGTGTATGCCTGAGTATCTAGTTCACACTAAAATGTCTTGGCTGTATGCATGTGGTGGCTGGAATCCCTTTGCATTGTAGAAGCAAGGTTCAGAGCCCGAAAGTAAGGGAACGCAAAATGATGAAAAAAAGAAGAAATGATCTATGGAAAATTAATTGTGATAGATGTTCTTTGATCCTGGAAAATCATAACAATAGTTTTGGGGGGGGGAAAGGAAAAAAAAGCAGGTAACTGTCAAAATGTTAGCTAAGTACACTAAACACTAACACACCTGTATATACGTATGTATATATACAGGTATGTAATATACCTGTAGTGGAACACTGTTGAGAAGGTACATCCTCTATTGTCACACCACCAGCATCGGCCTCTGATATTGTGGACGAATATAATCAAATAGGAGACGTTACTGTTGAAGCACACCTCATACATACACGTTGAATCAGCTGTACAACTTTCTCTTCAAAGGCATAATTTGCTTAGGCGATCGACACCATCAGTAAGAACATCTATTGTATAATGCACCAAGATCTACCTGACTTCCTAGTAATCGAGGTGCTGAGACTGTGCCTTGTCAACTTAATCAGTGTATATTGATTTTATATTGCTTTTGCCACAGTGCATTTGGTGTGTTGATTTTATGGCCACCAGACACTCACTCAGCCTCTCTCTCACTCCCCCTCCACAGAAAGCCAGAGAGAGAGGGGAAAGCCCATGGGAATATTACCTCAGAAGTAAAACATATTTCACTTAGGGAAGATAAATTTCATTTATTCTTCCCATTCCCTGCTCAGCAGGTCTTCCTCACCCCTCCGTTTCTGACTCCTTCATCTGTTGCAGAGTAGCTCCTCTGCGCTTTCCCTTCCTCCTCACACCTCTCCCCGATCCAGCATACGCTCTTCAGGAGCTGCAGGGTGAGCGTTGCTGGGGGCACGTAGCACCTTCTCCATGACCTTCTTACAAGGTGTTCCCACTCTTTTGTGGGATCTTTCTTCTGAGCTCCACTCCCTCTGAGCTGCCTGCTCATTGGCTAATGGGTCCTGTGGGGCAGTAGGAGTGAGTAGCAGTGGACTGGAACTAGTTGTGTCTAGCACCCCAGTTTCATACCACACATCAGCATTATGGCAGGCCTTTCCACAACTGGACACCTGCACTCAGGGCAATACTCTTGTGATCTGAAAGGTCAAAAGAAGGTTTCAGAAAGCTGAGTTGGGATTGTGTAAACGTACAACACGTGTATTGATTCAAATTACATTGATGTTTATTAGGAGTACAATGTTAGTTCGATTGTTCAGGAGGTGTAGACTCTATAATAATTGATTCTTACAAAATCAGAATCATTTTAAACAGCCTAAATTTTCAAAGCACTCATTGAACTGTACATAAGCTTTATTTGAGAAGCCCCTTATGCAAAAAGCCACTTTTTCTAGTGGATGAGCACACACACTTTCTCTCAAAACAGTTTAATAAAAGGTTTATCTTAGTGAAAGTTAAAAGATTTTCAATGAAGTTGTTTTGGAGGTTATTCTTCTTACCAGACAGTGGCATGAAGATGTTGATTGGCTTTTTACTGTGTAGCTTACAGTGCAGATGCTAGGTGGGAGCCTGCTCAGTATCTTTCTTGGTAATTTATGTAATGTAATTTATATTTGCATCAAAAGACAATTTTTCATTTTTTGTATCATCAGTAGCACTGGAACTTAGCTTTACCTTTTGGGCTTTTGATGACCTAGAGTATCAAGATATCTTTCCTTCAAGTATTTCTGATGTACAGTAAAATCAAATATTTTCCTTTTAGCTGTTTTAAAAGAGTTTGGCAGCATTGAATGTTTTTTGGTACTCAATCCAGTTCTTTGATCTTCCTCCAACATGACCTAATTCTGTTTAGAAGTTGTTGTGTTTAAGTGGAAAGAACGGACTTGTGGATAAGACAAAGCAGTACTCCCCTAGCATCTGATTCACCAACTGCTCTTGCATGCATGCAGTTTCTCCAAAGGCGATAAAGGATTACATATTTTCTATGGATATTTTCTATGAGAATTCTTTTTTTGCCTGTGAATATACAAAATCTGAACATCCATGCTGCTTGTGATTTCATGCTCCTTCTGAAAATTCTTGCTTTTTTCCAGACAAGAAAACGTATATTTGTGTGATCCATGTTTTACTATTTTTAGATAAAGTGATGACCGTTAGTCTTCTCAGTAAGACTGACATTCACTACCTAATTTTTCCATAAGAGCGCAATCCTTATTCTTGAGATGTAGTTAATATAGCGAGGCTAGAAATGATGGAAGCCACACCGAGCTTGGTCACTACTTTAAAGGTATCATTTTAAATCGTGTCTATTGAAAGTGAAAATGCCTAGTCATTTTTGTAAGCTGGTTGAGCTTATTTTGATAGCATACGTTTAAAGCGTTGATCTGAATGATCTTTTGTAAAATCTGGTGATATTCAGAAGGCAGACACCTTTGAAGTCTATAGAATAATATCACTTAGTTATACCAGTTATTAATCCACGTTTGCTCATGTTACTCATCCTTTTATCTGAAGATTGGGTTTCATTATATTATTGAAGTTAAGGGAAATAAAGCAAAATTGATTTTCAAATGGATTCTAAGATTTCATTTCTGTTTTTAATCCCTCTGTAGAGGAAGACAGCATGTCAAGTGATGCAATTTTACACAGTAGGTTGAGGCCATGATCTTGGCTTTATAAACAAATACAGCAACAGTGGTAGTGAGAATCCTTGATTTTATTTTCATGCAGCTTGAATGGTCTTCTCTTACTTTTCTTTACTTATTATTACTATTTATTTGTATCATTTTTATTTATTTATTTGTTTATTTATGCAAGTTCTGAAAATAATCAACTGGTTTTCCTTGGCCAAAACAAAACACCATGAGGTTTCCATCAGGTGGCCATGGCCTCTTAATTGTTTGTTACTGCTAGTGGCTTCTGCTCTACTAATCAGTTTGTAGATGAACTGTTGAAGAATAATGAGGTTTCCTTAGTTGAGTGAAGTATCAGAATATCAGTGAAAAGGTGTCTGTAGTAAATATTTTTCATATTTGCATTAAAGATCATAATACAAACAGATTTCTGAGATGGACATATACTGAAGTCACTTGGAAGCAGACACACAAACAGAACAACCAAGCTAAAACAACCAACTCAGCCCTCCCAAGCCCCCCTGTCCTCCCTACCCCCAACAACAAACAAACAAACAAACAAACAAACAAACAAACAAAAACTTAAGCAACAGCAATACAGATAGACAAACAAAAATTAAAAAAAAAAAAAAGAAAGAAAGAAAGAAAAAAGAAACGAAGAACAAGAAAAGGGAAACACACAATGGAAACTATGAAAAAGACAATGAGAGATACAGAGTGATGGGGAAGAAAATTGTCAGCAATACCTGTAGACAGTATCTTCTAGAACTAACAATGCAAAGGCAGGTATACATATGCAATAATAACACCAAGAACAAGATCACTACTGCATTCTAATTCATAAGTCATTCTCTTCTATGAGGCAGTTCTTTTGCTTAGTACACAATCCTGGAATGCAATGAAATAGCAAGTATCAACTAGTAACAGTGTTACACTATCTCCAGCTCTAAAATTAGACTCCTTATCTGGTTTGGACTAACGGGCTTTTGTGTGCTCCCCTCAGAGAAAGGGAAGAGTGCTTTGAGCATTAGCATTTGAAAAGTGTCTGTTTCCCTGGGGAGATAAGGAGTCACTTGAGCTTTTGAATACCTGCACCTCCTCCTCCCTTAGTGTAGGTCTCTCATTGTATTGAAAAAATGAGCGACAGCATTGCCACCATGAAAAGTGAAGATGTATTATTTGATCTTTTAGAAAAACATGGTGCTCGACCCTCTTTATCAGGTATGGATTGGGCACGACAGAACTGGTATAACTTGCAGAGTGTTTCGGACCGTATTAGTGTTCTGCAAAACAATGCTCGTACCCGAGCTGGAAAAGGAAAGTCGTTTATTTGTGCCGTACCAGAGAGAGAGGGGAAAGCCCATGGGAAGAAAGTGGCTTCTTATTCCACATTTATGCACACTTAGTAGATAAGATGAAATCCTCAAGAAGTACCAAAATGGTAACTTTTGTATTATAGACTATTCTGTTCTGCCAAGAGGCCCTCAGCAAAAGAACAACTTAAGGGGCCTCTGACAGGAGGTCAAACTGTCCCTCTTTTGGATTAGGAGGAATGCAAGTGATGCTCCCCTACATTTTTTCTTCCAACTTACCTCTATCCCAGGACAGCAGGGGTCCAGGAATAATGGCCTAGTGCAGAATGAGCAAATGTGAGAATTAGCAATATGCGCTTAGCTAGCAACAGTTCATCTTTAGGCAAACATGGCTAGGCTAGGCTACAATTCCAATTGTATTGTGCTATATTGCATTCTCTCACACTGTGCTATAATATCTAGTAAATTAATTTTCTCCCTTAGCTCGTTGCCGCTGTTTTGTGTTCAGAACCATCACAGGGGGTGGGTCCATGGGTCCCCCTGTGCCATTTAGTCAAGGATCCAGGTCGAACCGGGCCAGAGCTGTGACCATGCTGTATCTGAATAACCGTGTAAAAGGCACTAAGTGCACTGAGCAGGACTTCTGCTCCTCCGTACGTTTTTGTTGAGTTTGTAATATAGAGTTGGTTGTATTGAAACGGAGCTTAATTGTAACTTTCCTAAAATCAGAATGCTGTAATGTCATAATTCCAAAGATGCTCGCTGTATGTTTCCCATTTGCAAGTATTTATAGCTGACCTACTGTTACTGAATCCTCGCTAATTTTATATTTACTTTTATTCTTTAAAAGATACAGCTGTTAAGTGAGAAGATGAAAAGTTCATTGTACTCTGCAGAGCAGAAAGACAATTTTCTTTGTACGACTGGCAGAACAGCCCCATGGCAGGATTTGTAGGGTGAGTTAAAACCTTGTTCTGGACTAACTTCTCACATAGAGAAGACACGAAAGCTGCTTGCAGTTCCAAAATGGGGGACGTATGGCAGAATAATTAATATTGACCTTCAAAGGTAAATACAGGACAAAGGATGTTGTACCAAAGGCCAGGACATGCCCCAGCATAAGTGGAGGTGTTTGACTCAAGACAAAAACGCAGCCTGTATCCTCCCACTGAAGGCAGACCCACCACTCCTCATACCTTTTAAACATCTGTACTACTCCCCTTGAGGCTGTGAAGTCCACAGGACCACTGGTAGGAGCATCAACACTTCAGCGTGCTTCAGTGTCTCCGAGGGTATGTCATGACACCAGGTGGTGGAGTGCTGAAATTCTGGGAACCAGGGAACCCAAACCCAAACTGAAGAAGAGAAGCCTCCAGAAGGAACATCAAGTACTGTTCCAACAGAACCATAAGAAGACTGTCAACAATCACCTTGCAACAATCACCTGTCAATCACATCATTGATAGGTACTGTACCTGCATCGCGATGCACGTTGTACTTCATGTTTCCAAAACAGCAGGAGTTGAGCCCTGACCTACTCACTCTTTGGTTCAGGCAGTGACCTGGCAACTCTGCTGCACTCCATCCCTTCACAGCCTGAACCAATGATTGAACATTAGTGGAGAGGTCAAGGCTCTCCCAGGGAGCTCAGGTGCAAGCAATGATTGGAAAAGGTGCTTTTATTTAAGTGTTAGCAGCAGAGGGAGCAGTATCTCTCTGAGTTTGCTCTTCTTTTGAGTTGTTACTAGTTTCTGGAAGGGGTGAGCTAATTTTTCTTTGTTACCTGCTGCTATGGTTCTTGTAGGTTATGTATGGTTACCTGTTAGGTATGGTCATATGGCCTTGTATGGTTACCTGCTATGGCGCTTATCTCCCGTTAGAAAGCACTGTCATTACCTTCTTTTGCCATGTGACTTTGTTGAAAATATTTTCTTCCGGTGACAGGCTTTTCTCAGTTCTGTTGCTTTATTTTTCAGTGCTGCTCTGCAAACCTTGCTGTGACTCTGGGCTAGGCCTGGCCACTCATCAGGGTAGAGCTGCTGCCATGATAGATACAGCTGTAGGGGGTGCAAGTTGAGTTGGGATACACGTAGCATGTGCGTTACAGGTTGTGTATGCCTGAGTATCTAGTTCACACTAAAATGTCTTGGCTGTATGCATGTGGTGGCTGGAATCCCTTTGCATTGTAGAAGCAAGGTTCAGAGCCCGAAAGTAAGGGAACGCAAAATGATGAAAAAAAGAAGAAATGATCTATGGAAAATTAATTGTGATAGATGTTCTTTGATCCTGGAAAATCATAACAATAGTTTTGGGGGGGGGAAAGGGAAAAAAAAGCAGGTAACTGTCAAAATGTTAGCTAAGTACACTAAACACTAACACACCTGTATATACGTATGTATATATACAGGTATGTAATATACCTGTAGTGGAACACTGTTGAGAAGGTACATCCTCTATTGTCACACCACCAGCATCGGCCTCTGATATTGTGGACGAATATAATCAAATAGGAGACGTTACTGTTGAAGCACACCTCATACATACACGTTGAATCAGCTGTACAACTTTCTCTTCAAAGGCATAATTTGCTTAGGCGATCGACACCATCAGTAAGAACATCTATTGTATAATGCACCAAGATCTACCTGACTTCCTAGTAATCGAGGTGCTGAGACTGTGCCTTGTCAACTTAATCAGTGTATATTGATTTTATATTGCTTTTGCCACAGTGCATTTGGTGTGTTGATTTTATGGCCACCAGACACTCACTCAGCCTCTCTCTCACTCCCCCTCCACAGAAAGCCAGAGAGAGAGGGGAAAGCCCATGGGAATATTACCTCAGAAGTAAAACATATTTCACTTAGGGAAGATAAATTTCATTTATTCTTCCCATTCCCTGCTCAGCAGGTCTTCCTCACCCCTCTGTTTCTGACTCCTTCATCTGTTGCAGAGTAGCTCCTCTGCGCTTTCCCTTCCTCCTCACACCTCTCCCCGATCCAGCATACGCTCTTCAGGAGCTGCAGGGTGAGCGTTGCTGGGGGCACGTAGCACCTTCTCCATGACCTTCTTACAAGGTGTTCCCACTCTTTTGTGGGATCTTTCTTCTGAGCTCCACTCCCTCTGAGCTGCCTGCTCATTGGCTAATGGGTCCTGTGGGGCAGTAGGAGTGAGTAGCAGTGGACTGGAACTAGTTGTGTCTAGCACCCCAGTTTCATACCACACATCAGCATTATGGCAGGCCTTTCCACAACTGGACACCTGCACTCAGGGCAATACTCTTGTGATCTGAAAGGTCAAAAGAAGGTTTCAGAAAGCTGAGTTGGGATTGTGTAAACGTACAACACGTGTATTGATTCAAATTACATTGATGTTTATTAGGAGTACAATGTTAGTTCGATTGTTCAGGAGGTGTAGACTCTATAATAATTGATTCTTACAAAATCAGAATCATTTTAAACAGCCTAAATTTTCAAAGCACTCATTGAACTGTACATAAGCTTTATTTGAGAAGCCCCTTATGCAAAAAGCCACTTTTTCTAGTGGATGAGCACACACACTTTCTCTCAAAACAGTTTAATAAAAGGTTTATCTTAGTGAAAGTTAAAAGATTTTCAATGAAGTTGTTTTGGAGGTTATTCTTCTTACCAGACAGTGGCATGAAGATGTTGATTGGCTTTTTACTGTGTAGCTTACAGTGCAGATGCTAGGTGGGAGCCTGCTCAGTATCTTTCTTGGTAATTTATGTAATGTAATTTATATTTGCATCAAAAGACAATTTTTCATTTTTTGTATCATCAGTAGCACTGGAACTTAGCTTTACCTTTTGGGCTTTTGATGACCTAGAGTATCAAGATATCTTTCCTTCAAGTATTTCTGATGTACAGTAAAATCAAATATTTTCCTTTTAGCTGTTTTAAAAGAGTTTGGCAGCATTGAATGTTTTTTGGTACTCAATCCAGTTCTTTGATCTTCCTCCAACATGACCTAATTCTGTTTAGAAGTTGTTGTGTTTAAGTGGAAAGAACGGACTTGTGGATAAGACAAAGCAGTACTCCCCTAGCATCTGATTCACCAACTGCTCTTGCATGCATGCAGTTTCTCCAAAGGCGATAAAGGATTACATATTTTCTATGGATATTTTCTATGAGAATTCTTTTTTTGCCTGTGAATATACAAAATCTGAACATCCATGCTGCTTGTGATTTCATGCTCCTTCTGAAAATTCTTGCTTTTTTCCAGACAAGAAAACGTATATTTGTGTGATCCATGTTTTACTATTTTTAGATAAAGTGATGACCGTTAGTCTTCTCAGTAAGACTGACATTCACTACCTAATTTTTCCATAAGAGCGCAATCCTTATTCTTGAGATGTAGTTAATATAGCGAGGCTAGAAATGATGGAAGCCACACCGAGCTTGGTCACTACTTTAAAGGTATCATTTTAAATCGTGTCTATTGAAAGTGAAAATGCCTAGTCATTTTTGTAAGCTGGTTGAGCTTATTTTGATAGCATACGTTTAAAGCGTTGATCTGAATGATCTTTTGTAAAATCTGGTGATATTCAGAAGGCAGACACCTTTGAAGTCTATAGAATAATATCACTTAGTTATACCAGTTATTAATCCACGTTTGCTCATGTTACTCATCCTTTTATCTGAAGATTGGGTTTCATTATATTATTGAAGTTAAGGGAAATAAAGCAAAATTGATTTTCAAATGGATTCTAAGATTTCATTTCTGTTTTTAATCCCTCTGTAGAGGAAGACAGCATGTCAAGTGATGCAATTTTACACAGTAGGTTGAGGCCATGATCTTGGCTTTATAAACAAATACAGCAACAGTGGTAGTGAGAATCCTTGATTTTATTTTCATGCAGCTTGAATGGTCTTCTCTTACTTTTCTTTACTTATTATTACTATTTATTTGTATCATTTTTATTTATTTATTTGTTTATTTATGCAAGTTCTGAAAATAATCAACTGGTTTTCCTTGGCCAAAACAAAACACCATGAGGTTTCCATCAGGTGGCCATGGCCTCTTAATTGTTTGTTACTGCTAGTGGCTTCTGCTCTACTAATCAGTTTGTAGATGAACTGTTGAAGAATAATGAGGTTTCCTTAGTTGAGTGAAGTATCAGAATATCAGTGAAAAGGTGTCTGTAGTAAATATTTTTCATATTTGCATTAAAGATCATAATACAAACAGATTTCTGAGATGGACATATACTGAAGTCACTTGGAAGCAGACACACAAACAGAACAACCAAGCTAAAACAACCAACTCAGCCCTCCCAAGCCCCCCTGTCCTCCCTACCCCCAACAACAAACAAACAAACACACAAACAAACAAACAAAAACTTAAGCAACAGCAATACAGATAGACAAACAAAAATTAAAAAAAAAAAAAAAAGAAAGAAAGAAAGAAAAAAGAAACGAAGAACAAGAAAAGGGAAACACACAATGGAAACTATGAAAAAGACAATGAGAGATACAGAGTGATGGGGAAGAAAATTGTCAGCAATACCTGTAGACAGTATCTTCTAGAACTAACAATGCAAAGGCAGGTATATATATGCAATAATAACACCAAGAACAAGATCACTACTGCATTCTAATTCATAAGTCATTCTCTTCTATGAGGCAGTTCTTTTGCTTAGTACACAATCCTGGAATGCAATGAAATAGCAAGTATCAACTAGTAACAGTGTTACACTATCTCCAGCTCTATAATTAGACTCCTTATCTGGTTTGGACTAACGGGCTTTTGTGTGCTCCCCTCAGAGAAAGGGAAGAGTGCTTTGAGCATTAGCATTTGAAAAGTGTCTGTTTCCCTGGGGAGATAAGGAGTCACTTGAGCTTTTGAATACCTGCACCTCCTCCTCCCTTAGTGTAGGTCTCTCATTGTATTGAAAAAATGAGCGACAGCATTGCCACCATGAAAAGTGAAGATGTATTATTTGATCTTTTAGAAAAACATGGTGCTCGACCCTCTTTATCAGGTATGGATTGGGCACGACAGAACTGGTATAACTTGCAGAGTGTTTCGGACCGTATTAGTGTTCTGCAAAACAATGCTCGTACCCGAGCTGGAAAAGGAAAGTCGTTTATTTGTGCCGTACTCGGGGCTACTTTAAAAGCAGCCGTGGAGTTCCGAGATGAAAAGCATTCGGCAGAACTCCAAACCATACAAGCACTGCAGGAATCGGTTAGAGTTACACAAGAATTGGTAAAAACTCTGCAGAATCAAATAGGGAACCTTGACGAACAATTAGAAAGAGAGAAATGTAATTCGGCTTTGTTGCAAATGGCTTTTAAGGAACTGCTAACGTGTAAGCATGCCAGCCATACCGTCACCCATAGTTTGCCTCGAGAAAAAACTTTTCCTCAAGTGGAACTACCAGGAATGAAGGAAAGGCTAGATAAATTAGAAACTCCAATAGCCCCATTGCGTCCTTTGATAAAAACTTATATATTATAACTTATATCTTATGAAGCCTAACCTTTGTGCATCTGTTGATTGTAGAAGCCCCTAGCCTACAATATTACCATAGTAGTAAGAATGTTACAGTTTTCTGAGAAAGTAATAAAAAGGAGTAAAGAAATTTCTCTTGTTTTGAGAAATATTGCTTTCTCCAGCCTTTTTGAAGAAAGGTTAGACTAGAGAAGCTGCAATTACGTGGTAAAGTCATTCTTAATGCTTCTTATCTGCAACATCCTTTTTTTTTTTTTTTTTAACTTCTTTTTATAATGAATACATGGCAGAATACCTTACCCATGAGCAGGTAACTTTTCTTAAAAGCATAACTTTTGACGCTCTTGACAGCAATACCTGAAATGCAGTTTGTGAGTCTTGGAAAAGGAAGGCAGACAGAAAAAAGACACCACGTAGTCTGGATTTGATGAACATTAGTCTGTTGCTCTCAGTTTGTTGCAGAACTGAACTTCTACAATGGCATACAGTGCAGATCACACAAAGGCTTTGGCGGAAGTTTTTCGTTATTAAAGACTGGGACAAATTTTCTGCCTTTAAAATAATGTTCAGATCCAAGTGTATGAGAGATTTTGGCCACATGAACAGGCATGACCACTGTGGTGGAAATGCTAAGTCAGGGCTTGAAACAGTGATTGAGCACCTAGTAGTAAGGCAGGGCCAAGCCAGGGGAGCTCAAGTGTATGCAGTGCACATGAATGACCAGTATGGGTATTGACAGGATCTTCCTCTTCCCAGACCTCATTTAAGTGTTGGCAGTGGAGGTGAGGGTATCTCATCTGGAGATCCCTGCATAGCTGAGGCCTTCCAAGGATAAGCAGGTTTTTGTTCCTTCTTTCTGTCTCCATGACTGCTCTGTTTAGCAAGTTTTCACTCACTGCAGCCTGGGGTCTTGCTACTCTGCTATCACTGTCGTGCTTTTCATTGTGTTACAACCAGTAATTTAAGTGACTTGCTAAAACTTACAGGGCAAGGGCAGTATTTAAGTGAGCCAGGAGATATTTTGCCTTGTATTTAATCTTTTAAGGATTGGGGTTAGGCTCACTGTAGGGTTAGGGTTAGGGATAAATATACAGTAGATTGAGGCCATGATCTTGGCTTTATAAACAAATACAGCAACAGTGGTAGTGAGAATCCTTGATTTTATTTTCATGCAGCTTGAATGGTCTTCTCTTACTTTTCTTTACTTATTATTACTATTTATTTGTATCATTTTTATTTATTTATTTGTTTATTTATGCAAGTTCTGAAAATAATCAACTGGTTTTCCTTGGCCAAAACAAAACACCATGAGGTTTCCATCAGGTGGCCATGGCCTCTTAATTGTTTGTTACTGCTAGTGGCTTCTGCTCTACTAATCAGTTTGTAGATGAACTGTTGAAGAATAATGAGGTTTCCTTAGTTGAGTGAAGTATCAGAATATCAGTGAAAAGGTGTCTGTAGTAAATATTTTTCATATTTGCATTAAAGATCATAATACAAACAGATTTCTGAGATGGACATATACTGAAGTCACTTGGAAGCAGACACACAAACAGAACAACCAAGCTAAAACAACCAACTCAGCCCTCCCAAGCCCCCCTGTCCTCCCTACCCCCAACAACAAACAAACAAACACACAAACAAACAAACAAAAACTTAAGCAACAGCAATACAGATAGACAAACAAAAATTAAAAAAAAAAAAAAAGAAAGAAAGAAAGAAAAAAGAAACGAAGAACAAGAAAAGGGAAACACACAATGGAAACTATGAAAAAGACAATGAGAGATACAGAGTGATGGGGAAGAAAATTGTCAGCAATACCTGTAGACAGTATCTTCTAGAACTAACAATGCAAAGGCAGGTATATATATGCAATAATAACACCAAGAACAAGATCACTACTGCATTCTAATTCATAAGTCATTCTCTTCTATGAGGCAGTTCTTTTGCTTAGTACACAATCCTGGAATGCAATGAAATAGCAAGTATCAACTAGTAACAGTGTTACACTATCTCCAGCTCTATAATTAGACTCCTTATCTGGTTTGGACTAACGGGCTTTTGTGTGCTCCCCTCAGAGAAAGGGAAGAGTGCTTTGAGCATTAGCATTTGAAAAGTGTCTGTTTCCCTGGGGAGATAAGGAGTCACTTGAGCTTTTGAATACCTGCACCTCCTCCTCCCTTAGTGTAGGTCTCTCATTGTATTGAAAAAATGAGCGACAGCATTGCCACCATGAAAAGTGAAGATGTATTATTTGATCTTTTAGAAAAACATGGTGCTCGACCCTCTTTATCAGGTATGGATTGGGCACGACAGAACTGGTATAACTTGCAGAGTGTTTCGGACCGTATTAGTGTTCTGCAAAACAATGCTCGTACCCGAGCTGGAAAAGGAAAGTCGTTTATTTGTGCCGTACTCGGGGCTACTTTAAAAGCAGCCGTGGAGTTCCGAGATGAAAAGCATTCGGCAGAACTCCAAACCATACAAGCACTGCAGGAATCGGTTAGAGTTACACAAGAATTGGTAAAAACTCTGCAGAATCAAATAGGGAACCTTGACGAACAATTAGAAAGAGAGAAATGTAATTCGGCTTTGTTGCAAATGGCTTTTAAGGAACTGCTAACGTGTAAGCATGCCAGCCATACCGTCACCCATAGTTTGCCTCGAGAAAAAACTTTTCCTCAAGTGGAACTACCAGGAATGAAGGAAAGGCTAGATAAATTAGAAACTCCAATAGCCCCATTGCGTCCTTTGATAAAAACTTATATATTATAACTTATATCTTATGAAGCCTAACCTTTGTGCATCTGTTGATTGTAGAAGCCCCTAGCCTACAATATTACCATAGTAGTAAGAATGTTACAGTTTTCTGAGAAAGTAATAAAAAGGAGTAAAGAAATTTCTCTTGTTTTGAGAAATATTGCTTTCTCCAGCCTTTTTGAAGAAAGGTTAGACTAGAGAAGCTGCAATTACGTGGTAAAGTCATTCTTAATGCTTCTTATCTGCAACATCCTTTTTTTTTTTTTTTTAACTTCTTTTTATAATGAATACATGGCAGAATACCTTACCCATGAGCAGGTAACTTTTCTTAAAAGCATAACTTTTGACGCTCTTGACAGCAATACCTGAAATGCAGTTTGTGAGTCTTGGAAAAGGAAGGCAGACAGAAAAAAGACACCACGTAGTCTGGATTTGATGAACATTAGTCTGTTGCTCTCAGTTTGTTGCAGAACTGAACTTCTACAATGGCATACAGTGCAGATCACACAAAGGCTTTGGCGGAAGTTTTTCGTTATTAAAGACTGGGACAAATTTTCTGCCTTTAAAATAATGTTCAGATCCAAGTGTATGAGAGATTTTGGCCACATGAACAGGCATGACCACTGTGGTGGAAATGCTAAGTCAGGGCTTGAAACAGTGATTGAGCACCTAGTAGTAAGGCAGGGCCAAGCCAGGGGAGCTCAAGTGTATGCAGTGCACATGAATGACCAGTATGGGTATTGACAGGATCTTCCTCTTCCCAGACCTCATTTAAGTGTTGGCAGTGGAGGTGAGGGTATCTCATCTGGAGATCCCTGCATAGCTGAGGCCTTCCAAGGATAAGCAGGTTTTTGTTCCTTCTTTCTGTCTCCATGACTGCTCTGTTTAGCAAGTTTTCACTCACTGCAGCCTGGGGTCTTGCTACTCTGCTATCACTGTCGTGCTTTTCATTGTGTTACAACCAGTAATTTAAGTGACTTGCTAAAACTTACAGGGCAAGGGCAGTATTTAAGTGAGCCAGGAGATATTTTGCCTTGTATTTAATCTTTTAAGGATTGGGGTTAGGCTCACTGTAGGGTTAGGGTTAGGGATAAATATACAGTAGATTGAGGCCATGATCTTGGCTTTATAAACAAATACAGCAACAGTGGTAGTGAGAATCCTTGATTTTATTTTCATGCAGCTTGAATGGTCTTCTCTTACTTTTCTTTACTTATTATTACTATTTATTTGTATCATTTTTATTTATTTATTTGTTTATTTATGCAAGTTCTGAAAATAATCAACTGGTTTTCCTTGGCCAAAACAAAACACCATGAGGTTTCCATCAGGTGGCCATGGCCTCTTAATTGTTTGTTACTGCTAGTGGCTTCTGCTCTACTAATCAGTTTGTAGATGAACTGTTGAAGAATAATGAGGTTTCCTTAGTTGAGTGAAGTATCAGAATATCAGTGAAAAGGTGTCTGTAGTAAATATTTTTCATATTTGCATTAAAGATCATAATACAAACAGATTTCTGAGATGGACATATACTGAAGTCACTTGGAAGCAGACACACAAACAGAACAACCAAGCTAAAACAACCAACTCAGCCCTCCCAAGCCCCCCTGTCCTCCCTACCCCCAACAACAAACAAACAAACACACAAACAAACAAACAAAAACTTAAGCAACAGCAATACAGATAGACAAACAAAAATTAAAAAAAAAAAAAAAGAAAGAAAGAAAGAAAAAAGAAACGAAGAACAAGAAAAGGGAAACACACAATGGAAACTATGAAAAAGACAATGAGAGATACAGAGTGATGGGGAAGAAAATTGTCAGCAATACCTGTAGACAGTATCTTCTAGAACTAACAATGCAAAGGCAGGTATATATATGCAATAATAACACCAAGAAGGGTTAGGGTTAGGGTTAGGTTAAGGGTTAGGGTTAGGTTTGGGGTTGGGCTTAGGGTTAGGGTAAGGGTTAGGGTTAGGTTTAGGGTTAGGGTTAGGGTAAGGGTTAGGTTTAGGGTTAGGGTTAGGGTTAGGATACGGGTTACGGTTAGGGTTAGGGTTAGGGTTAGGGTTAAGGTAGGGTTAGGATTAGGATTAGGATTAGGGTTAGGGTTAGGGTTAGGGTTAGGGTTAGGGGTAGGGTTAGGGTTAAGGTTAGGGTTAGGTTTAGGATTAGGGTTAGGGTTAGGGTTTGGGTTAAGGTTAGGGTTAGGGTTAGGGTATGGTTAGAGTTAGGGTTAGGGTATGGTTAGGGTTAGGGTTAGGGTTAGGGTTAGGGTTAGGGTTAGGGTTAGGGTTAGGGTAGGGTTAGGGTAGGGTTAGGGTTAGGGTAGTGTTAGGGTTAGGGTTAGGGTAGGGTTAGGGTAGGGTTAGGGTTAGGGTTAGGGTTAGGGTTGGGGTTGGGGTTAGGGTAGGGTTAGGGTTGGGGTTGGGGTTAGGGTTAGGGTAGGGTTAGGGTTAGGGTTAGAGATAGGGTTAGGATTGGGGTTAGGGTCACTGTGGGGTTAGGGTTAGGGTTAGGTTTAGGGTTAGGTTAAGGGTTAGGGTTAGGTTTGGGGTTGGGCTTAGGGTTAGGGTAAGGGTTAGGGTTAGGTTTAGGGTAAGGGTTAGGGTTAGGGTTAGGGTTAGGTTTAAGTTTAGGGTTAGGGTTAGGGTTAGGGTTAGGGTTAGGTTAAGTTTAGGGTTCGAATTCACAATGTCACTTCATTCACAATTCACAATCGAATTCACAATGTCACTTAAACTGGCTTAGCATATCTACTCTATTTATTCTATAACACCCCCGAGTTTTACATTGCAGTTGAAAAATTCACTATCACTATAATAACCTGGAAGAAGAAATAGTTGCTTTAAACTTCTAAAGAAGTAAGATCACTTGTGAAGAGATAAGATCTCAATCCTATCAGTCCTCCAAGTGAGATTGTGACGAATGGATGTCACAAAAGGAGACAAAACACAATCATCTCGGAAATGTAAGGGTTAATGAAAGGTAATATGTCACTTCAAGGCAATAATAACACTTTTCTGATTATACAAAACAGGGACAGTCAGCAGTATGCTAGTGTTGCATTCAGGATGGAGTACTCCAGATGTGGTCTCACATCTGAGTGCCCATATCTATGGGAGTGCAGACAGGGCTAGGCTCTGGGAGTTATATTCTCATATTCTGAATCCAGCAGGCCTACCGTCTCTTTCAGTAGTTCTCTAAAAGTATCGGACTTACCGTGCGAATGAAATGCCGTTTCTGCAGTGAGAAGCAGCAAGATGAGTATTTCATGGTCTCTGCTGCCATCTATTGTCACTTATTGGTACTAACAATTCTTGTTGGGATTCTCTTCATAACGGGAAACAGCACTTATGTACTATACTGTTGCAGGGACTTCAGAAGCTTGCTTCCTGTGACAAACCTAACTGCAGCTTTTCCATCTTTGAGTATGTACTGGGGATTATTGCCAAGCCTTGTAGGGGTATGAAAGAACAACAAAGGAATTCCATGAATTGTTATGGGCTGTGGATATATCCAGTTCTGCTTACTAATTTAAAAATAAAAATAAAATTAAAAAACAAAAATTCTATGCTTTGTGGAAAGCAGCATCTTCTCTTGAAATCTTATCTGTCTTAGGAAAAAACACCTTTGTTTCTCAGCTGTGGTGCTGTCTTGTTCTTGATATGCTTTGTGAATTAACATGACAGTTTTTTAATGACAGTTCTCTCCCACGATCATCCCAGCGAACATCTGCTGCATCAACACAGGAATCTTCCTGAATTTCATTTCTCTATGTGCAGATTTCCAGAAGAGTGCAATGGAACCAGCAACAGGTTTTTGCAAGAATGGGACTTATTTATTTCTCTGATCCATACTCCAATAATATTATTGTGTAAATAAATATGAAGCTTGAATTTTGCCAAGTTTTGAACTTTGAATGGACTTTGGCCTGTTTAAAGAAAGAATGTTCCTGAGCCTTTTCAGCATCACCAATCATCCGGCTTGCCTGGGTGGCATTAGCTGAAGAGTCATTGTCTTGGGCTGAAGATAACGTGTCCTTAGTATACATGAGTAACAAAGTTTCTTAGTAACGTATGACTAAAACATAAAATGAGAAAGCATAACACTAGTGGGAATCTGGACCTTGCTTTTGTGAAGGGAATGCATCAGTGTCTGATTCAAGGGAAGCGGTTGCAATTTTGAAGGAGTTCTCCAGGTGTTTGCCAGAGGTTTTTGATGAAATATTGCTCTGTCTCTGGGGCTATAACCTTGTTTTTCCCTGTTTGTGTTAAAGGCAGATTTACAATTCTCCATCAGTTAATATTGTTTGATCCTTAATTTCAGTTTTATTTACTTTCTTGCCAGAGTAACCTGGCATGTACAAGAATTTATGTCTTCCTACTTGTTTTCTCAGGCCGTATTCAATTAATCCCAAAAAGTAAGCCATTATTGGTGTGTTTATTGGGGATTAGCTGCTTCTGTTGTTACAAAATCATCTACGGGCAGTAAGATGCACCCGCGTGGATATCATCCACGAAAGATAAACTTCTTTATCCTGCTCTCCTAGCTGTAATTTAACCAGTGGAACTGCTAGGGTAGACTTCCCAAATTCTCATCCTTCATTTATGCAAGCAGAAATTGTCCCCTCTTTCTCAGTAATTTACGCATTACTTTCATTCCGATGGGGAAGAGCCCTCTCTGGGCTCTTCCAGCCCCCCCTTCCCCATTTCTCTCTGAGTGGATCCCTGGATCCTACGGCCCTACTCCAGTGCCGTGACACTAACAGCTGCTGTTATTCCCAGTTTACCTCCTCCTCTCCAGAGGCTCCCAGTACCAACACTGGGATTCTCTCTGCAGAGGCTAGTCTCACTTCCAGTGCCCTGCCCTCTCCTCTCACCTCCCCCTTTGCAAGTAATGCTGTTTGCAGCAGAAGTCTCCGGCTGCAGCTCACTCTCTCACACCAAGTTCTGCTCGCGGGGGAAACGGTGTGGGGGGTTGCTCTCACACCAGCACAGATTAACTCACTTTCTCTTTAACCCTTTTTCCTTTGTTGCACCCTCAGTTACACTTCCACACACCCTCCATTCTACTTCTGTATACCAGTAACAATTACCTTTCTTATACCACCAAAACAGTTTGTCTCATTCCTTTCAAAATCCACAAATCAAACCGCACAATTCTTCAACTTCCACAAACATCCAGCACTTGGTCTCTCCTGATTAGGTACTCAATTAGAAAACTGGTCCCACTATTCCCTTTATGTTCCTAGTTTCTTATTTAATATTCCCCCGGGCGCTCCTGCAACACCCTTCCAATGTGACAACATACACCTGAGAGGTGTTTTGTTCGTTTTTCTGTTTCTCTGTTTGGTTTGGTATTTTTTCGGGTGTGAGAGCAACCTCTCCACCACCGAATAACTAACTAACTAACACTTGAGGAGCATACACATACATTATGGAATTTCGAGCGACCATTCTTTGTAGTGTGGTTCTCTGTGGCTCCACTTCTGTGTTTTGTGATGACAAGGGTAGAAGGGAAAAGCCTCTCTTAAAGAGGCAGCTGGAGATTCGAGGAGCGACAGATGCTGTGCTCTCAGGGAGCACTTTGGAAGAAGCCGGGAGAGATCCTTTCTGGACTGCGCAGTAAATAACCCCCTGCGGAGGAAAGGCAGCAGGCTGAATTCGGACGTTCTGGGCTTCAGAACGGCACAACTTCGCTCTCACGGCTCGGAAGTGGCACTCGCGGTGAACTGGTCCGGAGCGATTGCCGTTGCTGCCCGAGAATCGCGCTTATCGCCGACTGCCGCTTTCAGCCTCCAGCCGCGGTGTCTTGTTAAACCGCACCCAAGAAAGTGCGACTGCAGCCGGGGGCTTTTCTCCGATCTGCGGGCTCTTCTCCGCACATCCGAAAGGAGCGGTTTGGACTTCGCCGTGCGTACATCTATGCAGAATGAACTACGCCTGGCTCTGAATGTCGTGTCCGTGCCTTCATTTCGAGCGACAATTCTTTGTAGTGTGGTTCTCTGTGGCTCCACTTCTGTGTTTTGTGATGACAAGGGTAGATCTTGTACTACTGCTGTTGTCACCACTGCTGAAGTCCAACATCTACCAGCTCCCTGAGCTCATGTCCATTGTCTGGACTCCATCCAGCAAGTGTCGGTGAATGTTGGTGGGTGCAATTTTTTCCATACGGACTTTACCAATGCAGAGCAGAGGGGCAGGATCATCTACCTTGACCTGCTGACAACACTTTTCGGGAAGAGAGGATAAAGTTAAGGAATGAAGCAAGTCATTAATCTGAGCAAAAGTGGAAAAAAAAAAAAAAAAAATCAGGGGAGCAGAAAAATGAATAGATAGGGCAGGCACAAATCAATAGCAGGACTGTCATTGAACTCAACAGGAGGCAAGTTTTGTTCCCTAAAGAAGGACAATTTTTGCAATGACCCTCATTGTCCACTTTGCATCATATCTCTTTGAAATTCTAGGCCCCTTTCTTCCATCCTGAATGCAGGATTGCATATCTGCAATACTGTGAAACAAGAACATTCTGCCTCTAAAACAGTTTTGCTCACACTTCCGCCTGCTCACCCTGCCACATCATCTGCCTCCTGGAGCAGCCCAGCCTGGCCAAGGGATGGATGAGACTGATCAATTTCCTCAAATTATGAGCCACACTGATATTACTGATAAATACAGACGTTCAGATAATAGATGCAAAATATATTATATTGCATAAACATCATCTTTAAATGACATAAAAAATTAGTCTCACCATCTTGTTTGTCTGATAAATTGACAAATAATTTAGAAGGACATGGAAGAAGATGAATGGGCGAAACACATCCATCTGTTCCAATAACAAGTAAAGTGCTGTAAGTTTCCCTTGAATTTGTCGAATGACCTGCACAGATCTTCAAAAAACATTGTGAATTCTAACCAAAATGTATCTGTTACAGAGGGATTAAACCATTATAAGTATATATAGTATAAAGTACATACAGTACTAAACATTTTGAAAAAGGCAATGAAAAATGAAAATTGGTATAGAATTAAAATTGAGATTTTGAAGTAGTGAGTGAATGGTAATCAAAGAAATAAAGTGAAAATTTAGATTTTGTTGAATCCCAGGGAGTATACTCATGCAGGCAGTCCAGTTCGCTAATGTAGCTGTCTTTTCATATGGTCCTAAACTTCTACATTAGATTCAGTTGTTGCTTGCCTGCTTGTAGTCGTAACTCCAGAGAGATTTCCCTTTGGAATATTAAAAATTGAGTTCTCCTGAATCAGCTTCCACAAAACAAATGTTCCTCACACAAACTTCCTCACGCAGGGCTACTTTGTAAGAAGAAAAAGATTAAATACAAGGCAAAATATCTCCTGGCTCACTTAAATACTGCCCTTGCCCTGTAAGTTAGGGCAAACGCTCCGGACCAGTTGCGCTGCGGAGCAAGTGCCGCTTCCGGAGCGAGTGCCACTTCCGAGCCGTGAGAGCGAAGTTGTGCCGTTCTGAAGCCCAGAACGTCCGAATTCAGCCTGCTGCCTTTCCTCCGCAGGGGGTTATTTACTGCGCAGTCCAGAAAGGATCTCTCCCGGCTTCTTCCAAAGTGCTCCCTGAGAGCACAGCATCTGTCGCTCCTCGAATCTCCAGCTGCCTCTTTAAGAGAGGCTTTTCCCTTCTACCCTTGTCATCACAAAACACAGAAGTGGAGCCACAGAGAACCACACTACAAAGAATTGTCGCTCGAAATGAAGGCACGGACACGACATTCAGAGCCAGGCGTAGTTCATTCTGCATAGATGTACGCACGGCGAAGTCCAAACCGCTCCTTTCGGATGTGCGGAGAAGAGCCCGCAGATCGGAGAAAAGCCCCCGGCTGCAGTCGCACTTTCTCGGGTGCGGTTTAACAAGACACCGCGGCTGGAGGCTGAAAGCGGCAGTCGGCGATAAGCGCGATTCTCGGGCAGCAACGGCAATCGCTCCGGACCAGTTCACCGCGAGTGCCACTTCCGAGCCGTGAGAGCGAAGTTGTGCCGTTCTGAAGCCCAGAACGTCCGAATTCAGCCTGCTGCCTTTCCTCCGCAGGGGGTTATTTACTGCGCAGTCCAGAAAGGATCTCTCCCGGCTTCTTCCAAAGTGCTCCCTGAGAGCACAGCATCTGTCGCTCCTCGAATCTCCAGCTGCCTCTTTAAGAGAGGCTTTTCCCTTCTACCCTTGTCATCACAAAACACAGAAGTGGAGCCACAGAGAACCACACTACAAAGAATTGTCGCTCGAAATGAAGGCACGGACACGACATTCAGAGCCAGGCGTAGTTCATTCTGCATAGATGTACGCACGGCGAAGTCCAAACCGCTCCTTTCGGATGTGCGGAGAAGAGCCCGCAGATCGGAGAAAAGCCCCCGGCTGCAGTCGCACTTTCTCGGGTGCGGTTTAACAAGACACCGCGGCTGGAGGCTGAAAGCGGCAGTCGGCGATAAGCGCGATTCTCGGGCAGCAACGGCAATCGCTCCGGACCAGTTCACCGCGAGTGCCACTTCCGAGCCGTGAGAGCGAAGTTGTGCCGTTCTGAAGCCCAGAACGTCCGAATTCAGCCTGCTGCCTTTCCTCCGCAGGGGGTTATTTACTGCGCAGTCCAGAAAGGATCTCTCCCGGCTTCTTCCAAAGTGCTCCCTGAGAGCACAGCATCTGTCGCTCCTCGAATCTCCAGCTGCCTCTTTAAGAGAGGCTTTTCCCTTCTACCCTTGTCATCACAAAACACAGAAGTGGAGCCACAGAGAACCACACTACAAAGAATTGTCGCTCGAAATGAAGGCACGGACACGACATTCAGAGCCAGGCGTAGTTCATTCTGCATAGATGTACGCACGGCGAAGTCCAAACCGCTCCTTTCGGATGTGCGGAGAAGAGCCCGCAGATCGGAGAAAAGCCCCCGGCTGCAGTCGCACTTTCTCGGGTGCGGTTTAACAAGACACCGCGGCTGGAGGCTGAAAGCGGCAGTCGGCGATAAGCGCGATTCTCGGGCAGCAACGGCAATCGCTCCGGACCAGTTCACCGCGAGTGCCACTTCCGAGCCGTGAGAGCGAAGTTGTGCCGTTCTGAAGCCCAGAACGTCCGAATTCAGCCTGCTGCCTTTCCTCCGCAGGGGGTTATTTACTGCGCAGTCCAGAAAGGATCTCTCCCGGCTTCTTCCAAAGTGCTCCCTGAGAGCACAGCATCTGTCGCTCCTCGAATCTCCAGCTGCCTCTTTAAGAGAGGCTTTTCCCTTCTACCCTTGTCATCACAAAACACAGAAGTGGAGCCACAGAGAACCACACTACAAAGAATGGTCGCTCGAAATTCCATAATGTATGTGTATGCTCCTCAAGTGTTAGTTAGTTAGTTATTCGGTGGTGGAGAGGTTGCTCTCACACCCGAAAAAATACCAAACCAAACAGAGAAACAGAAAAACGAACAAAACACCTCTCAGGTGTATGTTGTCACATTGGAAGATTGTTGCAGGAGCGCCCGGGGGAATATTAAATAAGAAACTAGGAACATAAAGGGAATAGTGGGACCAGTTTTCTAATTGAGTACCTAATCAGGAGAGACCAAGTGCTGGATGTTTGTGGAAGTTGAAGAATTGTGCGGTTTGATTTGTGGATTTTGAAAGGAATGAGACAAACTGTTTTGGTGGTATAAGAAAGGTAATTGTTACTGGTATACAGAAGTAGAATGGAGGGTATGTGGAAGTGTAACTGAGGGTGCAACAAAGGAAAAAGGGTTAAAGAGAAAGTGAGTTAATCTGTGCTGGTGTGAGAGCAACCCCCCACACCGTTTCCCCCGCGAGCAGAACTTGGTGTGAGAGAGTGAGCTGCAGCCGGAGACTTCTGCTGCAAACAGCATTACTTGCAAAGGGGGAGGTGAGAGGAGAGGGCAGGGCACTGGAAGTGAGACTAGCCTCTGCAGAGAGAATCCCAGTGTTGGTACTGGGAGCCTCTGGAGAGGAGGAGGTAAACTGGGAATAACAGCAGCTGTTAGTGTCACGGCACTGGAGTAGGGCCGTAGGATCCAGGGATCCACTCAGAGAGGCATGGGGAAGGGGGGGCTGGAAGAGCCCAGAGAGGGCTCTTCCCCATCGGAATGAAAGTAATGCGTAAATTACTGAGAAAGAGGGGACAATTTCTGCTTGCATAAATGAAGGATGAGAATTTGGGAAGTCTACCCTAGCAGTTCCACTGGTTAAATTACAGCTAGGAGAGCAGGATAAAGAAGTTTATCTTTCGTGGATGATATCCACGCGGGTGCATCTTACTGCCCGTAGATGATTTTGTAACAACAGAAGCAGCTAATCCCCAATAAACACACCAATAATGGCTTACTTTTTGGGATTAATTGAATACGGCCTGAGAAAACAAGTAGGAAGACATAAATTCTTGTACATGCCAGGTTACTCTGGCAAGAAAGTAAATAAAACTGAAATTAAGGATCAAACAATATTAACTGATGGAGAATTGTAAATCTGCCTTTAACACAAACAGGGAAAAACAAGGTTATAGCCCCAGAGACAGAGCAATATTTCATCAAAAACCTCTGGCAAACACCTGGAGAACTCCTTCAAAATTGCAACCGCTTCCCTTGAATCAGACACTGATGCATTCCCTTCACAAAAGCAAGGTCCAGATTCCCACTAGTGTTATGCTTTCTCATTTTATGTTTTAGTCATACGTTACTAAGAAACTTTGTTACTCATGTATACTAAGGACACGTTATCTTCAGCCCAAGACAATGACTCTCCAGCTAATGCCACCCAGGCAAGCCGGATGATTGGTGATGCTGAAAAGGCTCAGGAACATTCTTTCTTTAAACAGGCCAAAGTCCATTCAAAGTTCAAAACTTGGCAAAATTCAAGCTTCATATTTATTTACACAATAATATTATTGGAGTATGGATCAGAGAAATAAATAAGTCCCATTCTTGCAAAAACCTGTTGCTGGTTCCATTGCACTCTTCTGGAAATCTGCACATAGAGAAATGAAATTCAGGAAGATTCCTGTGTTGATGCAGCAGATGTTCGCTGGGATGATCGTGGGAGAGAACTGTCATTAAAAAACTGTCATGTTAATTCACAAAGCATATCAAGAACAAGACAGCACCAAAGCTGAGAAACAAAGGTGTTTTTTCCTAAGACAGATAAGATTTCAAGAGAAGATGCTGCTTTCCACAAAGCATAGAATTTTTGTTTTTTAATTTTATTTTTATTTTTAAATTAGTAAGCAGAACTGGATATATCCACAGCCCATAACAATTCATGGAATTCCTTTGTTGTTCTTTCATACCCCTACAAGGCTTGGCAATAATCCCCAGTACATACTCAAAGATGGAAAAGCTGCAGTTAGGTTTGTCACAGGAAGCAAGCTTCTGAAGTCCCTGCAACAGTATAGTACATAAGTGCAGTTTCCCGTTATGAAGAGAATCCCAACAAGAATTGTTAGTACCAATAAGTGACAATAGATGGCAGCAGAGACCATGAAATACTCATCTTGCTGCTTCTCACTGCAGAAACGGCATTTCATTCGCACGGTAAGTCCGATACTTTTAGAGAACTACTGAAAGAGACGGTAGGCCTGCTGGATTCAGAATATGAGAATATAACTCCCAGAGCCTAGCCCTGTCTGCACTCCCATAGATATGGGCACTCAGATGTGAGACCACATCTGGAGTACTCCATCCTGAATGCAACACTAGAATACTGCTGACTGTCCCTGTTTTGTATAATCAGAAAAGTGTTATTATTGCCTTGAAGTGACATATTACCTTTCATTAACCCTTACATTTCCGAGATGATTGTGTTTTGTCTCCTTTTGTGACATCCATTCGTCACAATCTCACTTGGAGGACTGATAGGATTGAGATCTTATCTCTTCACAAGTGATCTTACTTCTTTAGAAGTTTAAAGCAACTATTTCTTCTTCCAGGTTATTATAGTGATAGTGAATTTTTCAACTGCAATGTAAAACTCGGGGGTGTTATAGAATAAATAGAGTAGATATGCTAAGCCAGTTTAAGTGACATTGTGAATTCGATTGTGAATTGTGAATGAAGTTACATTGTGAATTCGAACCCTAAACTTAACCTAACCCTAACCCTAACCCTAACCCTAACCCTAAACTTAAACCTAACCCTAACCCTAACCCTAACCCTTACCCTAAACCTAACCCTAACCCTTACCCTAACCCTAAGCCCAACCCCAAACCTAACCCTAACCCTTAACCTAACCCTAAACCTAACCCTAACCCTAACCCCACAGTGACCCTAACCCCAATCCTAACCCTATCTCTAACCCTAACCCTAACCCTACCCTAACCCTAACCCCAACCCCAACCCTAACCCTACCCTAACCCTAACCCTAACCCTACCGTAACCCAAACACTAACCCTAACCCTAACCCTAACCCTAACCCTAAGCCTAACACTACCCTAACCCTAACCCTACCCTAACCCTACCCTAACCCTAACCCTAACCCTACCCTAACCCCAACCCCAACCCTAACCCTAACCCTAACCCTAACCCTAACCATACCCTAACCCTAACTCTAACCATACCCTAACCCTAACCCTAACCTTAACCCAAACCCTAACCCTAACCCTAATCCTAAACCTAACCCTAACCTTAACCCTAACCCTACCCCTAACCCTAACCCTAACCCTAACCCTAACCCTAATCCTAATCCTAACCCTACCTTAACCCTAACCCTAACCCTAACCCTAACCGTAACCCGTACCCTAACCCTAACCCTAACCCTAAACCTAACCCTTACCCTAACCCTAACCCTAAACCTAACCCTAACCCTTACCCTAACCCTAAGCCCAACCCCAAACCTAACCCTAACCCTTAACCTAACCCTAACCCTAACCCTAACCCTAACCCTACAGTGACCCTAACCCCAATCCTTAAAAGATTAAATACAAGGCAAAATATCTCCTGGCTCACTTAAATACTGCCCTTGCCCTGTAAGTTTTAGCAAGTCACTTAAATTACTGGTTGTAACACAATGAAAAGCACGACAGTGATAGCAGAGTAGCAAGACCCCAGGCTGCAGTGAGTGAAAACTTGCTAAACAGAGCAGTCATGGAGACAGAAAGAAGGAACAAAAACCTGCTTATCCTTGGAAGGCCTCAGCTATGCAGGGATCTCCAGATGAGATACCCTCACCTCCACTGCCAACACTTAAATGAGGTCTGGGAAGAGGAAGATTCTGTCAATACCCATACTGGTCATTCATGTGCACTGCATACACTTGAGCTCCCCTGGCTTGGCCCTGCCTTACTACTAGGTGCTCAATCACTGTTTCAAGCCCTGACTTAGCATTTCCACCACAGTGGTCATGCCTGTTCATGTGGCCAAAATCTCTCATACACTTGGATCTGAACATTATTTTAAAGGCAGAAAATTTGTCCCAGTCTTTAATAACGAAAAACTTCCGCCAAAGCCTTTGTGTGATCTGCACTGTATGCCATTGTAGAAGTTCAGTTCTGCAACAAACTGAGAGCAACAGACTAATGTTCATCAAATCCAGACTACGTGGTGTCTTTTTTCTGTCTGCCTTCCTTTTCCAAGACTCACAAACTGCATTTCAGGTATTGCTGTCAAGAGCGTCAAAAGTTATGCTTTTAAGAAAAGTTACCTGCTCATGGGTAAGGTATTCTGCCATGTATTCATTATAAAAAGAAGTTAAAAAAAAAAAAAAGGATGTTGCAGATAAGAAGCATTAAGAATGACTTTACCACGTAATTGCAGCTTCTCTAGTCTAACCTTTCTTCAAAAAGGCTGGAGAAAGCAATATTTCTCAAAACAAGAGAAATTTCTTTACTCCTTTTTATTACTTTCTCAGAAAACTGTAACATTCTTACTACTATGGTAATATTGTAGGCTAGGGGCTTCTACAATCAACAGATGCACAAAGGTTAGGCTTCATAAGATATAAGTTATAATATATAAGTTTTTATCAAAGGACGCAATGGGGCTATTGGAGTTTCTAATTTATCTAGCCTTTCCTTCATTCCTGGTAGTTCCACTTGAGGAAAAGTTTTTTCTCGAGGCAAACTATGGGTGACGGTATGGCTGGCATGCTTACACGTTAGCAGTTCCTTAAAAGCCATTTGCAACAAAGCCGAATTACATTTCTCTCTTTCTAATTGTTCCTCAAGGTTCCCTATTTGATTCTGCAGAGTTTTTACCAATTCTTGTGTAACTCTAACCGATTCCTGCAGTGCTTGTATGGTTTGGAGTTCTGCCGAATGCTTTTCATCTCGGAACTCCACGGCTGCTTTTAAAGTAGCCCCGAGTACGGCACAAATAAACGACTTTCCTTTTCCAGCTCGGGTACGAGCATTGTTTTGCAGAACACTAATACGGTCCGAAACACTCTGCAAGTTATACCAGTTCTGTCGTGCCCAATCCATACCTGATAAAGAGGGTCGAGCACCATGTTTTTCTAAAAGATCAAATAATACATCTTCACTTTTCATGGTGGCAATGCTGTCGCTCATTTTTTCAATACAATGAGAGACCTACACTAAGGGAGGAGGAGGTGCAGGTATTCAAAAGCTCAAGTGACTCCTTATCTCCCCAGGGAAACAGACACTTTTCAAATGCTAATGCTCAAAGCACTCTTCCCTTTCTCTGAGGGGAGCACACAAAAGCCCGTTAGTCCAAACCAGATAAGGAGTCTAATTTTAGAGCTGGAGATAGTGTAACACTGTTACTAGTTGATACTTGCTATTTCATTGCATTCCAGGATTGTGTACTAAGCAAAAGAACTGCCTCATAGAAGAGAATGACTTATGAATTAGAATGCAGTAGTGATCTTGTTCTTGGTGTTATTATTGCATATATATACCTGCCTTTGCATTGTTAGTTCTAGAAGATACTGTCTACAGGTATTGCTGACAATTTTCTTCCCCATCACTCTGTATCTCTCATTGTCTTTTTCATAGTTTCCATTGTGTGTTTCCCTTTTCTTGTTCTTCGTTTCTTTTTTCTTTCTTTCTTTCTTTTTTTTTTTTTTTAATTTTTGTTTGTCTATCTGTATTGCTGTTGCTTAAGTTTTTGTTTGTTTGTTTGTGTGTTTGTTTGTTTGTTGTTGGGGGTAGGGAGGACAGGGGGGCTTGGGAGGGCTGAGTTGGTTGTTTTAGCTTGGTTGTTCTGTTTGTGTGTCTGCTTCCAAGTGACTTCAGTATATGTCCATCTCAGAAATCTGTTTGTATTATGATCTTTAATGCAAATATGAAAAATATTTACTACAGACACCTTTTCACTGATATTCTGATACTTCACTCAACTAAGGAAACCTCATTATTCTTCAACAGTTCATCTACAAACTGATTAGTAGAGCAGAAGCCACTAGCAGTAACAAACAATTAAGAGGCCATGGCCACCTGATGGAAACCTCATGGTGTTTTGTTTTGGCCAAGGAAAACCAGTTGATTATTTTCAGAACTTGCATAAATAAACAAATAAATAAATAAAAATGATACAAATAAATAGTAATAATAAGTAAAGAAAAGTAAGAGAAGACCATTCAAGCTGCATGAAAATAAAATCAAGGATTCTCACTACCACTGTTGCTGTATTTGTTTATAAAGCCAAGATCATGGCCTCAACCTACTGTGTAAAATTGCATCACTTGACATGCTGTCTTCCTCTACAGAGGGATTAAAAACAGAAATGAAATCTTAGAATCCATTTGAAAATCAATTTTGCTTTATTTCCCTTAACTTCAATAATATAATGAAACCCAATCTTCAGATAAAAGGATGAGTAACGTGAGCAAACGTGGATTAATAACTGGTATAACTAAGTGATATTATTCTATAGACTTCAAAGGTGTCTGCCTTCTGAATATCACCAGATTTTACAAAAGATCATTCAGATCAACGCTTTAAACGTATGCTGTTATAGGTAGAATAATAGACCAAAAGTTAAGGAGTCAATTATTGAATTTATTAATTATAATGAGCAAGGAACAAAGAGGCAATGCAGCGCTGGGCGACAGGGGACTCTGCGTTCCACCAACTGCCGCGAGGTTTGAACCAGTGCACGATCCTTTTATGCAGTTTGTCTCTGCGCATGATCCGGCTGTTGCTAGGGGGTCTTTTTCTTCCTCCTGGTGGTCGAGTCAGCTGTCTTTGGAGTGACAGCTCAAATCCAAAGTGGTTGAGTCAGCTCTCCTTGGAGTGGCAGCTTCTGGCTCTGGGATCTCAGCAGAAACTCCTTTGTTCCCATCTTCCGGGCCTTGCCAGCAGATAAGAGGGAGCAGGGGTACCCATCTGCATCCTGTTTCTCACAGAACACGATGGTATCGTTCCCCAATTTTCCCACACCTAGCTGGAGTTGTTTTGTCACAGGCCAGATCTTCCGCCAGTAAACACTCCTGAGTACTCTCATCCGCTCTGCTACAGAGCAAGCAGTTCTGGGGGAAGGGGCTTTCAAATGTTCCCAAAGCGATATCCATTGTCACACGGTTAGCACCCATTAGTTGCCTCCTCAACAAATCACTCAGAGTCTTATCACAAGAAATACCTCAGGAAGCAAGCCTTGAGCCAAAAAACAGAGAAGGATTCTCACACCACCCCGTGACTCAAAGGTTGCTTGAAATGAAGCATAAGTGACCCTCCATGGTGGTGAGGAAAAGAAAAGGGAGAAAATAAAAAGTCAGCAAAGAAGCAGGAGAGAAGGAGGAGGGGGGAGAAGGGGAAGATAATCGTTCAGGTTTGTGTTTTAGCAAGCTAAGCTTATTAACTCTGGACAAACATTCTTGCTTTTTTGACAATTCCCCCCTTTTCTTTTATTGTTGAATGTTTGTCCTCCAATTTTCATAATTACAACTCTCTTTTCATAATTATGATCATGGGATGGAATATCACACTTTCTCTATTTACAATTTCTCTATTTCCCTCTGCGGAGTCATTTGCGTTAAGATTAGCAATTTTGTGGTGTCAAATCGCTTCTTTATCAGTTGCAATAAACATTTAATTATACATGGTCCAAATATTAACCCCAAAATGATCGTGATCAAGGGTCCAGCCAGAGCAGACAGCAAAGTAGTGAGCCATGGTGATACGTTAAACCAACCCTCATACCGGGATCTTCCTATTTCCCTATCCCTTTTTCGTTGTTCCAATCTCTTACGAAGTTCAGCCATGGAATCTTTAACTATCCCGGTGTGATCAACAAATGAACAACATTCTTCTTGTAGTGCTACGCATAGTCCCCCTTCCTTTAGAAATAGGAGGTCTAATCCTCTTCGATTTTGTAATACCACCTCTGACAATGATTTGACCGAAGTTGCCAATTTATCAATTGATTGTTCTATTCTGTCTAGATCTTCATCTATAGCTTGTTGTAAACCTTGTATCTCGGTACTTTTGACGAGTGAGGCTATGCCGGTTCCGGCACCCACACCTCCGGCAATCAAGAGGGTTGCTAAAGTAATCGCGGTTATAGGCTCTCTTTTCTGTCTGATGAGGCTCCCTTCAAGTTGATACATAACCTCTTCATCAGAGTGATACATTAATCGTGGGATAATTACTACTTGTATACAAAATTCAGATCTATTAAATACCTCTAATGATATACATGGTGTCATTCCGATATCTGAACATACCCACTTTGCACCTGCTGTGGGGATTAGCCATTTAAAGGATTCGTTTGTCTTGTTCGTTATTTTACTTTTAGATATCGTGCTGTCACAGAGACTTTTATATTGTTTTGGTATGGTTCCAATACACTTTCCTTTTCCTGTGACATGTTGTATAGTCAACCCCTGGGTGTGATTTCTATCCCATGGACATGCAGCAGGGTTTGTTCCATTATCCCATGTGACCTTGCCTGGCTCTCCTACTGCCTCGTAATAGGGTGGTCTAACACTATAGCACAACCAACACTCGTTAGTCAAGTTTGGTTGCGTTTTATTTAGGGCGGAATATGCAGCTTGCATAATGCCCCATAGTGGATCACTGAGTGTAGGTGGTGGTGTCTTATACCTTCGACTTGTACTGTTAGTAGGTGGTGGTGTCTTATACCTTCGACTTGTACTGTTAGTCGATGTGGGAACAGCAGGTGGTGGGGTTCTTTTGGTAGAAGAGGGCGGTGCCAAAACTATATTTGGGCCTATAGACAATGGGGGATCATGTGGCATGCTTCTCTTTGCTATTCTAAATATACCACCCCTGTCTGGACCTGGTTCCCAAAATCTAATTCCCCACATTCTTCCAACCAACCAAGCATCTTTCGTAAGCCCTTGAACCTTTATATTAATTTCCTTGCAGTATCCATCAGCTTCACAATGTCCGTAAACGTGCCCATCTCCTCCTATGATGGGCCGTTTGCAACCAGGAGGGAACCATTCCACCTGTATATCCGGGTCTTTAATAGTTGTGGACCATTCAGATGACCATGTCTCACATCCCCAATAACCACAGTAGTAATGATTTGGCAAATTACAATAATTTCTCCCTCTATTTGAAGCGGGACAAACATAAAATCCCATGCAGTTATCTGCCCTGTCTCTGCGGTGTCCCGTGATTAGATCTCTTAAAGAAACGGTAAAATTTACGTGGGTTTGATTTTTACAGCTTTTCAAGGGTTGGTCAGGTTGTTGTATGTTGAATAATTCCCATATCATGGGCTCGTGTGGATTATTGGCCTGTACCCCCGGGAGTAAAATAGATGCACAGACCAAAATGATTGTCTTTGGGGTCAAGTATTGTCCCTTCACCCAAGGTCCATCTCTGCCTCGCCTGTCAACTGGGTTGCAGCCAGCTACAGGGATTTTTATCTTCTCGGCAGCAGAAGACCTACTCGAAGGTGTACCTTTCCCCATCATAGTCTGTTGTATTTACTATTGAATCCCTTGGGGCAATCTTAGGCACTTGTCCACAGAGTGTCTCAGGAGTTTGGTTCCGGAGCCTTTTCAACAATTGGCCAACCCTTACAGCCGTATACCTGTTGTATTCAGGGCAGAATTGGTAGGCTGACCTCACTTGATGTTCTATTAAAGTATTTAACAAGTTCGTCTTTCAAATTCCTACAAGTAGTCTTCATTCCTCTCTATTCATAAACACAAACCCCTTTTCCACACTTAACGATTTTCCACAAAAAATACAAAATTAGTGACAAGATTAATGCTATAACAATCCCTATTAAGCACTGTACAGCAAAAGGCAGGTGTTCAAACCATGCCCCAACCATTTAGCTTCTTCAGAAGGGCTGAGGTTTCTTCACCAGAAGGATTATATTGGTTTCTTCTGTTCAACTGTTTTTACTCGCAGAAGTCTCTGTGGCAAAATAAAAAAACCCCCCTGTTTAAGTTTTGTTTACCGCGATTTTCTGGACAGCTTCACCTTTAAATCCCCTGCTGGACTAGTAACTTCCCATTCATTGTTGTCTATCGGTCCTTTAATACGGCTGGCGTGCGTCCATCCTTTTTCTGCGGTTCGAACCGCTGTATTAGTAGTTAAGAGTACCAAATAAGGTCCCTCCCAACGGGGCTGTAGAGTGGCTTCTTTCCATGATCTTATAAGAACCCAATCTCCTGGCTTAATCTGGTGTAACCTAATATCAAGAGGGGGTCTTTGGGTTATTTGACCTTTCTCCCACAACTTTTGTCTATATCTCATTAGTTCACTGATATAGATATTAATGGTCTTATCTGTGATATTTGGATGATCAATAGGAACCCCTGCGTCGTAGGGCATTCCATATAACATTTCGAAAGGAGATATTCCTATATCAGCCCTAGGTTGCGCCCTAATGTTTAACAATGCTAAAGGAATACATTTTATCCATGAGAGCTTGGTTTCTAGTGTCAATTTCGCCAATTGCTTTTTCAATTCTCCATTCATCCGTTCCACACGTCCCGAGCTTTGGGGATGCCAAGGAGTATGCTCTTCCCATTTTATTCCCAAGGCTTCCGACAGGTTCTTTATAATTTTAGATGTAAAGTGGGGGCCCTGATCGGAGTCGATAACCTCAGTGACCCCGTATCTGGGGATTATTTGTTCTAAAAGGACCTTCGCCACAGTTTGGGCAGTCGCTCTAGAGGTAGGAAAGGCCTCAATATAATGAGTGAGGTGGTCTACAATGACTAAAACATATTTGTAACGTCCTACTTTGGGAAGTTCTGTAAAGTCAATTTGGACTCGAGAAAATGGTCTTACCGCTAGGGGTCTTCCACCCATGGGTACCCGTCTTAGTACAGTTCTATTAATCTTCAGGCATATGGGGCATCCTTGGGTAATCTGCTTTGCTAAGTCGTGGAGACCTATAGTCATATATCTGGTGGCAAAGTGGTCTACCAAACCCTGACTTCCCCAATGGGTTTGTTTATGTAAATTAGTCAAGATATTAAAGGCTATTGATTTTGGTAGAACTTCCCTTCCATCTGACAGATACCATTTCCCTTCCTCACTCTTAGTTACTTCCATTTGAGTAAGTTTCTGTTCTTCCTTAGGGGTGAACACGAGAGGTGCTATTCTTAGTTCTGTATGTCGCGGTTTATCCTTTGTTAGTACTAATACGCGTAACGCAGCTTGTTTAGCCTCTTGGTCTGCCATGTTATTTCCCCGCGTCTTATAGTCAATTCCTTTTTGATGCCCCCTTAAATGTACTACAGCTATTTTAAGCGGTCCCCTTAATGCTTGTAAAACTTCCCTTATTAATTCCTGATGTATTAAGTCCTTTCCCTGGGAGTTAATTAATCCCCTTTCTTCCCAGATTTTTCCAAAAGTGTGTACTATTCCGTAGCTATATTTAGAATCAGTGTATATTGTTCCCGATTTTCCCTCCAGTCTTCTTAAGGCCTGTAGGACTGCATATAGTTCACAGGCTTGTGCTGACCAAGAGGGGCTCAACGGCCCAGATTCTAATACCCTTAACGTTTTCCCATTTATCAGTGCATATCCTGATTTCCTTTTTCCGTCAATTACCCTAGAAGACCCATCTACAAAGATTCTTTCTCCTTCATCTAATTCTTCCTCTTCTAGGTCTGGTCTAATTTTTGTCTGGTTCTCAATAGTTTGAAGGCAATTATGTACTAATTGTGATTCCTCGGGTCTGCCATATAGAAATTGTGCAGGATTTTGTAAACTAGTGGTTTCTAGGGTTAAATTTGGCGCTTCTAGCAAAATGCCCTCATATTTCAACAAACGAGAATCTGAGATCCACTTTTCAGCTTTTTGTTGTAAAACACTCCGAATATTATGGGGAGACAACACCCTTATGTCGCTGTTAAAAGTAATTTTTCTAGCCTCTTCCACTAGTAAGGCACATCCTACTATTGCCTGTAGACAAGTGGGCCATCCCCTACTTACTGGATCTAATAATTTTGAAAAGTACCCTATAGGCTTTTTCTTTCCAGCCCATTCCTGAGTCAGGACCCCATATGCTGTACCGTCATCTATATTGACAAACAAATAGAAAGGTCTCTTAAGATCAGGGAGGCTTAAAACCGGGGCATTGACTAGATCTTCTTGCAGTGCCTGCCACTTCCTCTCGTCATCTTCACCCCAAGTTATCCATCCCTCGGGGGTTAATTTTTGATATAAAAATTTTACTTTCTTACTATAATTCTCGATCCATTGCCTACAATATCCCACTAGCCCTAAAATCTGCCTTATTTGTCTTTTACTTTGGGGGGGTGGCAAGGACAATATCCCTCTTATTCTTTCTGGATCTATCTTCTTTTCCCCTTTGTTAATATAGTGACCTAAATACCTGACTTCTTCTTCCACAAACTGTAATTTTGCCTTTGAAACCTTGAGGCCTTTTAACCCTAGAAAATTAAGGAGTTTGATACTTTCTTTTCTAACCTGTTCCTCCTCTTTTCCCGCGATTAACAGGTCATCAACATACTGGATAAGGGTGATTTCTGGAGCTGGTTGATATTCTTGTAAAATCTGCTCTAGGGCTTGCCCAAACAGATTTGGGGATTCGGTAAAGCCCTGTGGTAGTACTGTCCACCTCAACTGTTGTTTTCTCCCTGTATCCGGGTCTTCCCATTCGAAGGCAAAATAATCCCGACAAGACTCATTTAGGGGGCAGGCCCAAAATGCATCCTTTAAATCAATTACACTATACCATAAATTTTCAGGGCCTAATTTGCTCAATAAGGTGTAAGGATTAGCAACTACAGGAAAACGAGATATTGTCCTTTTATTTATTTCCCGTAGATCATGCACCAAACGATACGTACCATTAGGCTTTTTAACCGGCAATATGGGAGTATTGAATGGGGACATGCAGGGTTCCAATAACCCCTGCTTTATAAGTCTCTCTATTTCTGGTTTTAGGCCTCTTCTTCCCTCCAATGAAATGGGGTACTGTTTTATTTTTATAGGGATTTCAGGGTCTTTAAGTTTAACTGAAAAAGGAGGTATTTCCAGACGCCCCACACTTTCGGTTGTATACCATACTTCAGGATTAATCCTTTCTTCATCTTCCACCCTTAAAGGGCAAAGTTTAATCCTTATTTCCTTGTTCTTTACCTCCAAACTTATTCCCAATTCAATAATTAGATCTCGTCCCAACAAATTGAATTCAGCTTCTGGTACTATCAAGAAGTCTCCCAATCCTAGCTTAGATTCTGTTTCTATTTCTACATTTTCAACGACCCCTACCTTAAAGGGTTCTCCCTTAGCTCCTACTACTAGGGCTGTCTCTCTGGACATTTCACATCCAGAGGGTAGTTGTTGTATAGTGGATCTCTCAGCCCCCGAGTCCACCAAAAATTCTACTTCTTCTTGTTGGGGACCTATCTTTAATTTTATCAAGGGCTCACGGTGTTTCTGAGTCCCCAAAAGGTAAAGCCCCTGACTTCCCTAGTCTTCTTTAAACATCTTTTCATCTTGTATCCTACTTCTACAATTTTTCTTTAGGTGACCTTTCTTCCCGCAGTAGAAGCAAGTCCGTTCTTCCTTTCTTTCCCTTGCTCCTTCGCTCTTCCCCTGACTGAAGGGTGGTTTCTGTAATGGCCGCCTTTCCTGCTTGTCCAGTTCCCGACTTTCTCTAACTGCCGCCACCATCATCCTAACTTGCCTCTTCTGATTCTCATCATCCCTGCGAACATAAACCTTCTGAGCTTCCCTTAGTAATTCATCCATCCCCCTGTCCTGCCAATTCTCAATCTTTTCGAGTTTCTTTCGTATATCGTCCCAAGCCTTTGCTACAAACTGTGTTTTTAACAAAGCTTGTCCTAACAGGGTTTCAGTATCCAACCCTGAATACATTTGTAGATTCTTTCGTAACCGCTCCAGCCAGTCATTAGGGGATTCCTCTTTCTTCTGTCTTTCGTTAAATGCTTTATTGATATTCTGGCCTCTAGGGACTGCTTCTCTAATCCCTTGGATAACTATATTTCGTAAATCCTGCATATGTATTCGATGATTTGGATCTTGGTGGTCCCATTGGGGTCTTTGTAGGGGCCATTTTACATCTGCCTGAGGTCCCTGGGCATGCTGGGCGTCCCAGACTCTCATTCCTGCAGTCCTAATCATATGTTTCTCTTCAGTTGTAAATAAGATGCCTAGAATGGACTGTAACTCATCCCACGTATATATGTTGGGGCCTAGAAACTGGTCTACCCTTTCCGCAACTCCTAATGGGTCTTCCAAAAGCTTACCCATCTCTCTCTTAAATTCCCTAACATCCCCCGAACTTAGAGGTACCGAAATAAATCCCATTTGTGGATTGGGACCCCCCATAGGTACCTCTCGCAGTGGATATAGATTTTGTTGACGTGTCCGTCTCCTGGTTTGAGGGCCCAAATTAGGGTCCATTCCCTGATTATTTGAATTATCCTGGTTATCTACCTCGGGTTGTGGAAGAGGAGGAGCTATCGGTGGTGGTGGGACATATGGTGGGGGTCCCATGGGGATATCCTCCTCTTTCCGAGGCTTCTGTTTCTCAGTCTTTGTGTCTACTTTGGACAATTTGAAAATCGAGATTCCTGGTCCCCCTGGGCGTGTAACCCAAACGGCTGCATATTCGCTCTCTTCCTGACTGAAGGGAGTCTTAGTGTTAACCCAAATATTTAACTGCTGTTGTACCCAATCTTCGCTGGATCCAAATTTCGGCCACCAAACACCTGGGCCAATCTTTTGATCTCCCCATACTTCTACACAATAATGAATCATCTTGGCTTTACTCTTATTTCCTGTCCCGGGATAGTACCTCCACATTTCTAACATGAATGCTAGAGGGGAATCCTTTGGGATTGGAGGACGTTTCATGGCTACAGGGGCCTTGCTCTTTCCCTGTCCCATCTTCCGGAGTGCCTTCACTCAACTGTGTGTGCGTTCCACTCGCTTCCCCTCGTTTGTGGCTCACGCCTTCGCAGGCAATGAGAACCGCACTACTAGAGGGTCCACACTCGCTTGGGTTAGTCCGAGCTACCGGCTCCCTCTCACACACACACCACTCATCACACTCCGGGAAACCCGACCCCGACCGAACGGAAAACCCTTGCCAAAACGGCAGTTACTTACGCGTCCTGCGTCTTCGTCCGGACCTTTGTGCACAAAATTTAAGGGGTCGACCGGTCCTTTCTTGCCTTTTTGCTCTTAAATTTCGGATCGTCGGTAGGAGTAAGGTAGGGAATCAAGAGTGGGGCCGCCAGTTCTGGCGGGGCGCCTCCCCAACCCTCAGAACCCAGCCACTATTCCTATCCGAGTCACGGCACCAATTGTTATAGGTAGAATAATAGACCAAAAGTTAAGGAGTCAATTATTGAATTTATTAATTATAATGAGCAAGGAACAAAGAGGCAATGCAGCGCTGGGCGACAGGGGACTCTGCGTTCCACCAACTGCCGCGAGGTTTGAACCAGTGCACGATCCTTTTATGCAGTTTGTCTCTGCGCATGATCCGGCTGTTGCTAGGGGGTCTTTTTCTTCCTCCTGGTGGTCGAGTCAGCTGTCTTTGGAGTGACAGCTCAAATCCAAAGTGGTTGAGTCAGCTCTCCTTGGAGTGGCAGCTTCTGGCTCTGGGATCTCAGCAGAAACTCCTTTGTTCCCATCTTCCGGGCCTTGCCAGCAGATAAGAGGGAGCAGGGGTACCCATCTGCATCCTGTTTCTCACAGAACACGATGGTATCGTTCCCCAATTTTCCCACACCTAGCTGGAGTTGTTTTGTCACAGGCCAGATCTTCCGCCAGTAAACACTCCTGAGTACTCTCATCCGCTCTGCTACAGAGCAAGCAGTTCTGGGGGAAGGGGCTTTCAAATGTTCCCAAAGCGATATCCATTGTCACACGGTTAGCACCCATTAGTTGCCTCCTCAACAAATCACTCAGAGTCTTATCACAAGAAATACCTCAGGAAGCAAGCCTTGAGCCAAAAAACAGAGAAGGATTCTCACACCACCCCGTGACTCAAAGGTTGCTTGAAATGAAGCATAAGTGACCCTCCATGGTGGTGAGGAAAAGAAAAGGGAGAAAATAAAAAGTCAGCAAAGAAGCAGGAGAGAAGGAGGAGGGGGGAGAAGGGGAAGATAATCGTTCAGGTTTGTGTTTTAGCAAGCTAAGCTTATTAACTCTGGACAAACATTCTTGCTTTTTTGACATATGCTATCAAAATAAGCTCAACCAGCTTACAAAAATGACTAGGCATTTTCACTTTCAATAGACACGATTTAAAATGATACCTTTAAAGTAGTGACCAAGCTCGGTGTGGCTTCCATCATTTCTAGCCTCGCTATATTAACTACATCTCAAGAATAAGGATTGCGCTCTTATGGAAAAATTAGGTAGTGAATGTCAGTCTTACTGAGAAGACTAACGGTCATCACTTTATCTAAAAATAGTAAAACATGGATCACACAAATATACGTTTTCTTGTCTGGAAAAAAGCAAGAATTTTCAGAAGGAGCATGAAATCACAAGCAGCATGGATGTTCAGATTTTGTATATTCACAGGCAAAAAAAGAATTCTCATAGAAAATATCCATAGAAAATATGTAATCCTTTATCGCCTTTGGAGAAACTGCATGCATGCAAGAGCAGTTGGTGAATCAGATGCTAGGGGAGTACTGCTTTGTCTTATCCACAAGTCCGTTCTTTCCACTTAAACACAACAACTTCTAAACAGAATTAGGTCATGTTGGAGGAAGATCAAAGAACTGGATTGAGTACCAAAAAACATTCAATGCTGCCAAACTCTTTTAAAACAGCTAAAAGGAAAATATTTGATTTTACTGTACATCAGAAATACTTGAAGGAAAGATATCTTGATACTCTAGGTCATCAAAAGCCCAAAAGGTAAAGCTAAGTTCCAGTGCTACTGATGATACAAAAAATGAAAAATTGTCTTTTGATGCAAATATAAATTACATTACATAAATTACCAAGAAAGATACTGAGCAGGCTCCCACCTAGCATCTGCACTGTAAGCTACACAGTAAAAAGCCAATCAACATCTTCATGCCACTGTCTGGTAAGAAGAATAACCTCCAAAACAACTTCATTGAAAATCTTTTAACTTTCACTAAGATAAACCTTTTATTAAACTGTTTTGAGAGAAAGTGTGTGTGCTCATCCACTAGAAAAAGTGGCTTTTTGCATAAGGGGCTTCTCAAATAAAGCTTATGTACAGTTCAATGAGTGCTTTGAAAATTTAGGCTGTTTAAAATGATTCTGATTTTGTAAGAATCAATTATTATAGAGTCTACACCTCCTGAACAATCGAACTAACATTGTACTCCTAATAAACATCAATGTAATTTGAATCAATACACGTGTTGTACGTTTACACAATCCCAACTCAGCTTTCTGAAACCTTCTTTTGACCTTTCAGATCACAAGAGTATTGCCCTGAGTGCAGGTGTCCAGTTGTGGAAAGGCCTGCCATAATGCTGATGTGTGGTATGAAACTGGGGTGCTAGACACAACTAGTTCCAGTCCACTGCTACTCACTCCTACTGCCCCACAGGACCCATTAGCCAATGAGCAGGCAGCTCAGAGGGAGTGGAGCTCAGAAGAAAGATCCCACAAAAGAGTGGGAACACCTTGTAAGAAGGTCATGGAGAAGGTGCTACGTGCCCCCAGCAACGCTCACCCTGCAGCTCCTGAAGAGCGTATGCTGGATCGGGGAGAGGTGTGAGGAGGAAGGGAAAGCGCAGAGGAGCTACTCTGCAACAGATGAAGGAGTCAGAAACAGAGGGGTGAGGAAGACCTGCTGAGCAGGGAATGGGAAGAATAAATGAAATTTATCTTCCCTAAGTGAAATATGTTTTACTTCTGAGGTAATATTCCCATGGGCTTTCCCCTCTCTCTCTGGCTTTCTGTGGAGGGGGAGTGAGAGAGAGGCTGAGTGAGTGTCTGGTGGCCATAAAATCAACACACCAAATGCACTGTGGCAAAAGCAATATAAAATCAATATACACTGATTAAGTTGACAAGGCACAGTCTCAGCACCTCGATTACTAGGAAGTCAGGTAGATCTTGGTGCATTATACAATAGATGTTCTTACTGATGGTGTCGATCGCCTAAGCAAATTATGCCTTTGAAGAGAAAGTTGTACAGCTGATTCAACGTGTATGTATGAGGTGTGCTTCAACAGTAACGTCTCCTATTTGATTATATTCGTCCACAATATCAGAGGCCGATGCTGGTGGTGTGACAATAGAGGATGTACCTTCTCAACAGTGTTCCACTACAGGTATATTACATACCTGTATATATACATACGTATATACAGGTGTGTTAGTGTTTAGTGTACTTAGCTAACATTTTGACAGTTACCTGCTTTTTTTTCCTTTCCCCCCCCCAAAACTATTGTTATGATTTTCCAGGATCAAAGAACATCTATCACAATTAATTTTCCATAGATCATTTCTTCTTTTTTTCATCATTTTGCGTTCCCTTACTTTCGGGCTCTGAACCTTGCTTCTACAATGCAAAGGGATTCCAGCCACCACATGCATACAGCCAAGACATTTTAGTGTGAACTAGATACTCAGGCATACACAACCTGTAACGCACATGCTACGTGTATCCCAACTCAACTTGCACCCCCTACAGCTGTATCTATCATGGCAGCAGCTCTACCCTGATGAGTGGCCAGGCCTAGCCCAGAGTCACAGCAAGGTTTGCAGAGCAGCACTGAAAAATAAAGCAACAGAACTGAGAAAAGCCTGTCACCGGAAGAAAATTTTTGGTCTTGCTTTGGAGCAAATTCTTTGGTCTTGCTACTCTGCTATCACTGTCGTGCTTTTCATTGTGTTACAACCAGTAATTTAAGTGACTTGCTAAAACTTACAGGGCAAGGACAGTATTTAAGTGAGCCAGGAGATATTTTGCCTTGTATTTAATCTTTTTCTTCTTACAAAGTAGCCCTGCGTGAGGAAGTTTGTGTGAGGAACATTTGTTTTGTGGAAGCTGATTCAGGAGAACTCAATTTTTAATATTCCAAAGGGAAATCTCTCTGGAGTTACGACTACAAGCAGGCAAGCAACAACTGAATCTAATGTAGAAGTTTAGGACCATATGAAAAGACAGCTACATTAGCGAACTGGACTGCCTGCATGAGTATACTCCCTGGGATTCAACAAAATCTAAATTTTCACTTTATTTCTTTGATTACCATTCACTCACTACTTCAAAATCTCAATTTTAATTCTATACCAATTTTCATTTTTCATTGCCTTTTTCAAAATGTTTAGTACTGTATGTACTTTATACTATATATACTTATAATGGTTTAATCCCTCTGTAACAGATACATTTTGGTTAGAATTCACAATGTTTTTTGAAGATCTGTGCAGGTCATTCGACAAATTCAAGGGAAACTTACAGCACTTTACTTGTTATTGGAACAGATGGATGTGTTTCGCCCATTCATCTTCTTCCATGTCCTTCTAAATTATTTGTCAATTTATCAGACAAACAAGATGGTGAGACTAATTTTTTATGTCATTTAAAGATGATGTTTATGCAATATAATATATTTTGCATCTATTATCTGAACGTCTGTATTTATCAGTAATATCAGTGTGGCTCATAATTTGAGGAAATTGATCAGTCTCATCCATCCCTTGGCCAGGCTGGGCTGCTCCAGGAGGCAGATGATGTGGCAGGGTGAGCAGGCGGAAGTGTGAGCAAAATTGTTTTAGAGGCAGAATGTTCTTGTTTCACAGTACTGCAGATATGCAATCCTGCATTCAGGATGGAAGAAAGGGGCCTAGAATTTCAAAGAGATATGATGCAAAGTGGACAATGAGGGTCATTGCAAAAATTGTCCTTCTTTAGGGAACAAAACTTGCCTCCTGTTGAGTTCAATGACAGTCCTGCTATTGATTTGTGCCTGCCCTATCTATTCATTTTTCTGCTCCCCTGATTTTTTTTTTTTTTTTTTTTTTCCACTTTTGCTCAGATTAATGACTTGCTTCATTCCTTAACTTTATCCTCTCTTCCCGAAAAGTGTTGTCAGCAGGTCAAGGTAGATGATCCTGCCCCTCTGCTCTGCATTGGTAAAGTCCGTATGGAAAAAATTGCACCCACCAACATTCACCGACACTTGCTGGATGGAGTCCAGACAATGGACATGAGCTCAGGGAGCTGGTAGATGTTGGACTTCAGCAGTGGTGACAACAGCAGTAGTTTACCTCTGCTGGTGCAGATTTTTACAAATGCAGCATGCAGGCTCATGTTCATTGCTAAATCACATCAAAAATGCATAGCTAGTGGTGGTGTCTATGTTAAAAAATAGTATTTTGAAGCTGAGAGTTTTCTCTCTCAAGTAATGTGATGGTTGTATGGGAACTGTTGATCACAGCCTGGACCTCTTATTGACCACCTGAGGCAAGCAATAAGTCAGCCATGGGAGCACAGGTGAAAGCAATTTGCCAGTGCTACCAGGAAGGGGTGGAGATCCCATTTAAGGGCTGACTCCCACTGAGGAGGGATCTCTTTCTGGAGGTTGCTCTCTGGGGTGTTTACTGTGAGCCTGTGAGTCCAGTTAGCATTTCCTTTTTTTTTTTTTTCTTTTTTTTTTCTTTTTTTTTTCTTTTTAAATGTATATATCTTTTCATCATGGTTATCTTATGAAGCCTAACCTTTGTGCATCTGTTGATTGTAGAAGCCCCTAGCCTACAATATTACCATAGTAGTAAGAATGTTACAGTTTTCTGAGAAAGTAATAAAAAGGAGTAAAGAAATTTCTCTTGTTTTGAGAAATATTGCTTTCTCCAGCCTTTTTGAAGAAAGGTTAGACTAGAGAAGCTGCAATTACGTGGTAAAGTCATTCTTAATGCTTCTTATCTGCAACATCCTTTTTTTTTTTTTTTAACTTCTTTTTATAATGAATACATGGCAGAATACCTTACCCATGAGCAGGTAACTTTTCTTAAAAGCATAACTTTTGACGCTCTTGACAGCAATACCTGAAATGCAGTTTGTGAGTCTTGGAAAAGGAAGGCAGACAGAAAAAAGACACCACGTAGTCTGGATTTGATGAACATTAGTCTGTTGCTCTCAGTTTGTTGCAGAACTGAACTTCTACAATGGCATACAGTGCAGATCACACAAAGGCTTTGGCAGAAGTTTTTCGTTATTAAAGACTGGGACAAATTTTCTGCCTTTAAAATAATGTTCATATCCAAGTGTATGAGAGATTTTGGCCACATGAACAGGCATGACCACTGTGGTGGAAATGCTAAGTCAGGGCTTGAAACAGTGATTGAGCACCTAGTAGTAAGGCAGGGCCAAGCCAGGGGAGCTCAAGTGTATGCAGTGCACATGAATGACCAGTATGGGTATTGACAGGATCTTCCTCTTCCCAGACCTCATTTAAGTGTTGGCAGTGGAGGTGAGGGTATCTCATCTGGAGATCCCTGCATAGCTGAGGCCTTCCAAGGATAAGCAGGTTTTTGTTCCTTCTTTCTGTCTCCATGACTGCTCTGTTTAGCAAGTTTTCACTCACTGCAGCCTGGGGTCTTGCTACTCTGCTATCACTGTCGTGCTTTTCATTGTGTTACAACCAGTAATTTAAGTGACTTGCTAAAACTTACAGGGCAAGGGCAGTATTTAAGTGAGCCAGGAGATATTTTGCCTTGTATTTAATCTTTTTCTTCTTACAAAGTAGCCCTGCGTGAGGAAGTTTGTGTGAGGAACATTTGTTTTGTGGAAGCTGATTCAGGAGAACTCAATTTTTAATATTCCAAAGGGAAATCTCTCTGGAGTTACGACTACAAGCAGGCAAGCAACAACTGAATCTAATGTAGAAGTTTAGGACCATATGAAAAGACAGCTACATTAGCGAACTGGACTGCCTGCATGAGTATACTCCCTGGGATTCAACAAAATCTAAATTTTCACTTTATTTCTTTGATTACCATTCACTCACTACTTCAAAATCTCAATTTTAATTCTATACCAATTTTCATTTTTCATTGCCTTTTTCAAAATGTTTAGTACTGTATGTACTTTATACTATATATACTTATAATGGTTTAATCCCTCTGTAACAGATACATTTTGGTTAGAATTCACAATGTTTTTTGAAGATCTGTGCAGGTCATTCGACAAATTCAAGGGAAACTTACAGCACTTTACTTGTTATTGGAACAGATGGATGTGTTTCGCCCATTCATCTACTTCCATGTCCTTCTAAATTATTTGTCAATTTATCAGACAAACAAGATGGTGAGACTAATTTTTTATGTCATTTAAAGATGATGTTTATGCAATATAATATATTTTGCATCTATTATCTGAACGTCTGTATTTATCAGTAATATCAGTGTGGCTCATAATTTGAGGAAATTGATCAGTCTCATCCATCCCTTGGCCAGGCTGGGCTGCTCCAGGAGGCAGATGATGTGGCAGGGTGAGCAGGCGGAAGTGTGAGCAAAACTGTTTTAGAGGCAGAATGTTCTTGTTTCACAGTATTGCAGATATGCAATCCTGCATTCAGGATGGAAGAAAGGGGCCTAGAATTTCAAAGAGATATGATGCAAAGTGGACAATGAGGGTCATTGCAAAAATTGTCCTTCTTTAGGGAACAAAACTTGCCTCCTGTTGAGTTCAATGACAGTCCTGCTATTGATTTGTGCCTGCCCTATCTATTCATTTTTCTGCTCCCCTGATTTTTTTTTTTTTTTTTTTTTTTTCCACTTTTGCTCAGATTAATGACTTGCTTCATTCCTTAACTTTATCCTCTCTTCCCGAAAAGTGTTGTCAGCAGGTCAAGGTAGATGATCCTGCCCCTCTGCTCTGCATTGGTAAAGTCCGTATGGAAAAAATTGCACCCACCAACATTCACCGACACTTGCTGGATGGAGTCCAGACAATGGACATGAGCTCAGGGAGCTGGTAGATGTTGGACTTCAGCAGTGGTGACAACAGCAGTAGTTTACCTCAAAAAGGCTGGAGAAAGCAATATTTCTCAAAACAAGAGAAATTTCTTTACTCCTTTTTATTACTTTCTCAGAAAACTGTAACATTCTTACTACTATGGTAATATTGTAGGCTAGGGGCTTCTACAATCAACAGATGCACAAAGGTTAGGCTTCATAAGATAACCATGATGAAAAGATATATACATTTAAAAAGAAAAAAAAAAGAAAAAAAAAAGAAAAAAAAAAAAAGGAAATGCTAACTGGACTCACAGGCTCACAGTAAACACCCCAGAGAGCAACCTCCAGAAAGAGATCCCTCCTCAGTGGGAGTCAGCCCTTAAATGGGATCTCCACCCCTTCCTGGTAGCACTGGCAAATTGCTTTCACCTGTGCTCCCATGGCTGACCTATTGCTTGCCTCAGGTGGTCAATAAGAGGTCCAGGCTGTGATCAACAGTTCCCATACAACCATCACATTACTTGAGAGAGAAAACTCTCAGCTTCAAAATACTATTTTTTAACATAGACACCACCACTAGCTATGCATTTTTGATGTGATTTAGCAATGAACATGAGCCTGCATGCTGCATTTGTAAAAATCTGCACCAGCAGAGGTAAACTACTGCTGTTGTCACCACTGCTGAAGTCCAACATCTACCAGCTCCCTGAGCTCATGTCCATTGTCTGGACTCCATCCAGCAAGTGTCGGTGAATGTTGGTGGGTGCAATTTTTTCCATACGGACTTTACCAATGCAGAGCAGAGGGGCAGGATCATCTACCTTGACCTGCTGACAACACTTTTCGGGAAGAGAGGATAAAGTTAAGGAATGAAGCAAGTCATTAATCTGAGCAAAAGTGGAAAAAAAAAAAAAAAAATCAGGGGAGCAGAAAAATGAATAGATAGGGCAGGCACAAATCAATAGCAGGACTGTCATTGAACTCAACAGGAGGCAAGTTTTGTTCCCTAAAGAAGGACAATTTTTGCAATGACCCTCATTGTCCACTTTGCATCATATCTCTTTGAAATTCTAGGCCCCTTTCTTCCATCCTGAATGCAGGATTGCATATCTGCAATACTGTGAAACAAGAACATTCTGCCTCTAAAACAGTTTTGCTCACACTTCCGCCTGCTCACCCTGCCACATCATCTGCCTCCTGGAGCAGCCCAGCCTGGCCAAGGGATGGATGAGACTGATCAATTTCCTCAAATTATGAGCCACACTGATATTACTGATAAATACAGACGTTCAGATAATAGATGCAAAATATATTATATTGCATAAACATCATCTTTAAATGACATAAAAAATTAGTCTCACCATCTTGTTTGTCTGATAAATTGACAAATAATTTAGAAGGACATGGAAGTAGATGAATGGGCGAAACACATCCATCTGTTCCAATAACAAGTAAAGTGCTGTAAGTTTCCCTTGAATTTGTCGAATGACCTGCACAGATCTTCAAAAAACATTGTGAATTCTAACCAAAATGTATCTGTTACAGAGGGATTAAACCATTATAAGTATATATAGTATAAAGTACATACAGTACTAAACATTTTGAAAAAGGCAATGAAAAATGAAAATTGGTATAGAATTAAAATTGAGATTTTGAAGTAGTGAGTGAATGGTAATCAAAGAAATAAAGTGAAAATTTAGATTTTGTTGAATCCCAGGGAGTATACTCATGCAGGCAGTCCAGTTCGCTAATGTAGCTGTCTTTTCATATGGTCCTAAACTTCTACATTAGATTCAGTTGTTGCTTGCCTGCTTGTAGTCGTAACTCCAGAGAGATTTCCCTTTGGAATATTAAAAATTGAGTTCTCCTGAATCAGCTTCCACAAAACAAATGTTCCTCACACAAACTTCCTCACGCAGGGCTACTTTGTAAGAAGAAAAAGATTAAATACAAGGCAAAATATCTCCTGGCTCACTTAAATACTGTCCTTGCCCTGTAAGTTTTAGCAAGTCACTTAAATTACTGGTTGTAACACAATGAAAAGCACGACAGTGATAGCAGAGTAGCAAGACCCCAGGCTGCAGTGAGTGAAAACTTGCTAAACAGAGCAGTCATGGAGACAGAAAGAAGGAACAAAAACCTGCTTATCCTTGGAAGGCCTCAGCTATGCAGGGATCTCCAGATGAGATACCCTCACCTCCACTGCCAACACTTAAATGAGGTCTGGGAAGAGGAAGATCCTGTCAATACCCATACTGGTCATTCATGTGCACTGCATACACTTGAGCTCCCCTGGCTTGGCCCTGCCTTACTACTAGGTGCTCAATCACTGTTTCAAGCCCTGACTTAGCATTTCCACCACAGTGGTCATGCCTGTTCATGTGGCCAAAAATCTCTCATACACTTGGATATGAACATTATTTTAAAGGCAGAAAAATTATCCCGGTCATTAATAACGAAAAACTTCTGCCAAAGCCTTTGTGTGATCTGCACTGTATGCCATTGTAGAAGTTCAGTTCTGCAACAAACTGAGAGCAACAGACTAATGTTCATCAAATCCAGACTACGTGGTGTCTTTTTTCTGTCTGCCTTCCTTTTCCAAGACTCACAAACTGCATTTCAGGTATTGCTGTCAAGAGCGTCAAAAGTTATGCTTTTAAGAAAAGTTACCTGCTCATGGGTAAGGTATTCTGCCATGTATTCATTATAAAAAGAAGTTAAAAAAAAAAAAAAAGGATGTTGCAGATAAGAAGCATTAAGAATGACTTTACCACGTAATTGCAGCTTCTCTAGTCTAACCTTTCTTCAAAAAGGCTGGAGAAAGCAATATTTCTCAAAACAAGAGAAATTTCTTTACTCCTTTTTATTACTTTCTCAGAAAACTGTAACATTCTTACTACTATGGTAATATTGTAGGCTAGGGGCTTCTACAATCAACAGATGCACAAAGGTTAGGCTTCATAAGATAACCATGATGAAAAGATATATACATTTAAAAAGAAAAAAAAAAGAAAAAAAAAAGAAAAAAAAAAAAAAGGAAATGCTAACTGGACTCACAGGCTCACAGTAAACACCCCAGAGAGCAACCTCCAGAAAGAGATCCCTCCTCAGTGGGAGTCAGCCCTTAAATGGGATCTCCACCCCTTCCTGGTAGCACTGGCAAATTGCTTTCACCTGTGCTCCCATGGCTGACTTATTGCTTGCCTCAGGTGGTCAATAAGAGGTCCAGGCTGTGATCAACAGTTCCCATACAACCATCACATTACTTGAGAGAGAAAACTCTCAGCTTCAAAATACTATTTTTTAACATAGACACCACCACTAGCTATGCATTTTTGATGTGATTTAGCAATGAACATGAGCCTGCATGCTGCATTTGTAAAAATCTGCACCAGCAGAGGTAAACTACTGCTGTTGTCACCACTGCTGAAGTCCAACATCTACCAGCTCCCTGAGCTCATGTCCATTGTCTGGACTCCATCCAGCAAGTGTCGGTGAATGTTGGTGGGTGCAATTTTTTCCATACGGACTTTACCAATGCAGAGCAGAGGGGCAGGATCATCTACCTTGACCTGCTGACAACACTTTTCGGGAAGAGAGGATAAAGTTAAGGAATGAAGCAAGTCATTAATCTGAGCAAAAGTGGAAAAAAAAAAAAAAAAAAAAAATCAGGGGAGCAGAAAAATGAATAGATAGGGCAGGCACAAATCAATAGCAGGACTGTCATTGAACTCAACAGGAGGCAAGTTTTGTTCCCTAAAGAAGGACAATTTTTGCAATGACCCTCATTGTCCACTTTGCATCATATCTCTTTGAAATTCTAGGCCCCTTTCTTCCATCTTGAATGCAGGATTGCATATCTGCAATACTGTGAAACAAGAACATTCTGCCTCTAAAACAGTTTTGCTCACACTTCCGCCTGCTCACCCTGCCACATCATCTGCCTCCTGGAGCAGCCCAGCCTGGCCAAGGGATGGATGAGACTGATCAATTTCCTCAAATTATGAGCCACACTGATATTACTGATAAATACAGACGTTCAGATAATAGATGCAAAATATATTATATTGCATAAACATCATCTTTAAATGACATAAAAAATTAGTCTCACCATCTTGTTTGTCTGATAAATTGACAAATAATTTAGAAGGACATGGAAGAAGATGAATGGGCGAAACACATCCATCTGTTCCAATAACAAGTAAAGTGCTGTAAGTTTCCCTTGAATTTGTCGAATGACCTGCACAGATCTTCAAAAAACATTGTGAATTCTAACCAAAATGTATCTGTTACAGAGGGATTAAACCATTATAAGTATATATAGTATAAAGTACATACAGTACTAAACATTTTGAAAAAGGCAATGAAAAATGAAAATTGGTATAGAATTAAAATTGAGATTTTGAAGTAGTGAGTGAATGGTAATCAAAGAAATAAAGTGAAAATTTAGATTTTGTTGAATCCCAGGGAGTATACTCATGCAGGCAGTCCAGTTCGCTAATGTAGCTGTCTTTTCATATGGTCCTAAACTTCTACATTAGATTCAGTTGTTGCTTGCCTGCTTGTAGTCGTAACTCCAGAGAGATTTCCCTTTGGAATATTAAAAATTGAGTTCTCCTGAATCAGCTTCCACAAAACAAATGTTCCTCACACAAACTTCCTCACGCAGGGCTACTTTGTAAGAAGAAAAAGATTAAATACAAGGCAAAATATCTCCTGGCTCACTTAAATACTGCCCTTGCCCTGTAAGTTTTAGCAAGTCACTTAAATTACTGGTTGTAACACAATGAAAAGCACGACAGTGATAGCAGAGTAGCAAGACCCCAGGCTGCAGTGAGTGAAAACTTGCTAAACAGAGCAGTCATGGAGACAGAAAGAAGGAACAAAAACCTGCTTATCCTTGGAAGGCCTCAGCTATGCAGGGATCTCCAGATGAGATACCCTCACCTCCACTGCCAACACTTAAATGAGGTCTGGGAAGAGGAAGATCCTGTCAATACCCATACTGGTCATTCATGTGCACTGCATACACTTGAGCTCCCCTGGCTTGGCCCTGCCTTACTACTAGGTGCTCAATCACTGTTTCAAGCCCTGACTTAGCATTTCCACCACAGTGGTCATGCCTGTTCATGTGGCCAAAATCTCTCATACACTTGGATCTGAACATTATTTTAAAGGCAGAAAATTTGTCCCAGTCTTTAATAACGAAAAACTTCCGCCAAAGCCTTTGTGTGATCTGCACTGTATGCCATTGTAGAAGTTCAGTTCTGCAACAAACTGAGAGCAACAGACTAATGTTCATCAAATCCAGACTACGTGGTGTCTTTTTTCTGTCTGCCTTCCTTTTCCAAGACTCACAAACTGCATTTCAGGTATTGCTGTCAAGAGCGTCAAAAGTTATGCTTTTAAGAAAAGTTACCTGCTCATGGGTAAGGTATTCTGCCATGTATTCATTATAAAAAGAAGTTAAAAAAAAAAAAAAAGGATGTTGCAGATAAGAAGCATTAAGAATGACTTTACCACGTAATTGCAGCTTCTCTAGTCTAACCTTTCTTCAAAAAGGCTGGAGAAAGCAATATTTCTCAAAACAAGAGAAATTTCTTTACTCCTTTTTATTACTTTCTCAGAAAACTGTAACATTCTTACTACTATGGTAATATTGTAGGCTAGGCTTCTACAATCAACAGATGCACAAAGGTTAGGCTTCATAAGATAACCATGATGAAAAGATATATACATTTAAAAAGAAAAAAAAAAAAAAAAAAAAAAAAGAAAAAAAAAAGGAAATGCTAACTGGACTCACAGGCTCACAGTAAACACCCCAGAGAGCAACCTCCAGAAAGAGATCCCTCCTCAGTGGGAGTCAGCCCTTAAATGGGATCTCCACCCCTTCCTGGTAGCACTGGCAAATTGCTTTCACCTGTGCTCCCATGGCTGACTTATTGCTTGCCTCAGGTGGTCAATAAGAGGTCCAGGCTGTGATCAACAGTTCCCATACAACCATCACATTACTTGAGAGAGAAAACTCTCAGCTTCAAAATACTATTTTTTAACATAGACACCACCACTAGCTATGCATTTTTGATGTGATTTAGCAATGAACATGAGCCTGCATGCTGCATTTGTAAAAATCTGCACCAGCAGAGGTAAACTACTGCTGTTGTCACCACTGCTGAAGTCCAACATCTACCAGCTCCCTGAGCTCATGTCCATTGTCTGGACTCCATCCAGCAAGTGTCGGTGAATGTTGGTGGGTGCAATTTTTTCCATACGGACTTTACCAATGCAGAGCAGAGGGGCAGGATCATCTACCTTGACCTGCTGACAACACTTTTCGGGAAGAGAGGATAAAGTTAAGGAAGGAAGCAAGTCATTAATCTGAGCAAAAGTGGAAAAAAAAAAAAAAAAAAAAAAATCAGGGGAGCAGAAAAATGAATAGATAGGGCAGGCACAAATCAATAGCAGGACTGTCATTGAACTCAACAGGAGGCAAGTTTTGTTCCCTAAAGAAGGACAATTTTTGCAATGACCCTCATTGTCCACTTTGCATCATATCTCTTTGAAATTCTAGGCCCCTTTCTTCCATCCTGAATGCAGGATTGCATATCTGCAGTACTGTGAAACAAGAACATTCTGCCTCTAAAACAGTTTTGCTCACACTTCCGCCTGCTCACCCTGCCACATCATCTGCCTCCTGGAGCAGCCCAGCCTGGCCAAGGGATGGATGAGACTGATCAATTTCCTCAAATTATGAGCCACACTGATATTACTGATAAATACAGACGTTCAGATAATAGATGCAAAATATATTATATTGCATAAACATCATCTTTAAATGACATAAAAAATTAGTCTCACCATCTTGTTTGTCTGATAAATTGACAAATAATTTAGAAGGACATGGAAGAAGATGAATGGGCGAAACACATCCATCTGTTCCAATAACAAGTAAAGTGCTGTAAGTTTCCCTTGAATTTGTCGAATGACCTGCACAGATCTTCAAAAAACATTGTGAATTCTAACCAAAATGTATCTGTTACAGAGGGATTAAACCATTATAAGTATATATAGTATAAAGTACATACAGTACTAAACATTTTGAAAAAGGCAATGAAAAATGAAAATTGGTATAGAATTAAAATTGAGATTTTGAAGTAGTGAGTGAATGGTAATCAAAGAAATAAAGTGAAAATTTAGATTTTGTTGAATCCCAGGGAGTATACTCATGCAGGCAGTCCAGTTCGCTAATGTAGCTGTCTTTTCATATGGTCCTAAACTTCTACATTAGATTCAGTTGTTGCTTGCCTGCTTGTAGTCGTAACTCCAGAGAGATTTCCCTTTGGAATATTAAAAATTGAGTTCTCCTGAATCAGCTTCCACAAAACAAATGTTCCTCACACAAACTTCCTCACGCAGGGCTACTTTGTAAGAAGAAAAAGATTAAATACAAGGCAAAATATCTCCTGGCTCACTTAAATACTGTCCTTGCCCTGTAAGTTTTAGCAAGTCACTTAAATTACTGGTTGTAACACAATGAAAAGCACGACAGTGATAGCAGAGTAGCAAGACCAAAGAATTTGCTCCAAAGCAAGACCAAAAATTTTCTTCCGGTGACAGGCTTTTCTCAGTTCTGTTGCTTTATTTTTCAGTGCTGCTCTGCAAACCTTGCTGTGACTCTGGGCTAGGCCTGGCCACTCATCAAGGTAGAGCTGCTGCCATGATAGATACATCTGTAGGGGGTGCAAGTTGAGTTGGGATACACGTAGCACATGGGTTACAGGTTGTGTATGCCTGAGTATCTAATTCACACTAAAATGTCTTGGCTGTATGCATGTGGTGGCTGGAATCCCTTTGCATTGTAGAAGCAAAGTTCAGAGCCCGAAAGTAAGGGAACGCAAAATGATGAAAAAAAGAAGAAATGATCTATGGAAAATTAATTGTGATAGATGTTCTTTGATCCTGGAAAATCATAACAATAGTTTTGGGGGGGGGGGGGAAGGAAAAAAAAGCAGGTAACTGTCAAAATGTTAGCTAAGTACACTAAACACTAATACACTTGTATATACGTATGCATATATACAGGTATGTTATGTACCTTCTCAACAGTGTTCCACTACAAGTATATCATCTGTTGTCACACCACCAGCATCGGCCTCTGATATTGTGGACGAATATAATCAAATAGGAGATGTTACTGTTGAAGCACACCTCATACATACACATTGAATCAGCTGTACAACTTTCTCTTCAAAGGCCTAATTTGCTTAGGCAATCGACACCATCAGTAAGAACATCTATTGTATAATGCACCAAGATTTACCTGACTTCCTAGTAATCAAGGTGCTGAGACTGTACCTTGTCAACTTAATCAGTGTATATTGATTTTATATTGCTTTTGCCACAGTGCATTTGGTGTGTTGATTTTATGGCCACCAGACACTCACTCAGCCTCTCTCTCACTCCCCCTCCACAGAAAGCCAGAGAGAGAGGGGAAAGCCCATGGGAAGAAAGTGGCTTCTTATTCCACATTTATGCACACTTAGTAGATAAGATGAAATCCTCAAGAAGTACCAAAATGGTAACTTTTGTATTATAGACTATTCTGTTCTGCCAAGAGGCCCTCAGCAAAAGAACAACTTAAGGGGCCTCTGACAGGAGGTCAAACTGTCCCTCTTTTGGATTAGGAGGAATGCAAGTGATGCTCCCCTACATTTTTTCTTCCAACTTACCTCTATCCCAGGACAGCAGGGGTCCAGGAATAATGGCCTAGTGCAGAATGAGCAAATGTGAGAATTAGCAATATGCGCTTAGCTAGCAACAGTTCATCTTTAGGCAAACATGGCTAGGCTAGGCTACAATTCCAATTGTATTGTGCTATATTGCATTCTCTCACACTGTGCTATAATATCTAGTAAATTAATTTTCTCCCTTAGCTCGTTGCCGCTGTTTTGTGTTCAGAACCATCACAGGGGGTGGGTCCATGGGTCCCCCTGTGCCATTTAGTCAAGGATCCAGGTCGAACCGGGCCAGAGCTGTGACCATGCTGTATCTGAATAACCGTGTAAAAGGCACTAAGTGCACTGAGCAGGACTTCTGCTCCTCCGTACGTTTTTGTTGAGTTTGTAATATAGAGTTGGTTGTATTGAAACGGAGCTTAATTGTAACTTTCCTAAAATCAGAATGCTGTAATGTCATAATTCCAAAGATGCTCGCTGTATGTTTCCCATTTGCAAGTATTTATAGCTGACCTACTGTTACTGAATCCTCGCTAATTTTATATTTACTTTTATTCTTTAAAAGATACAGCTGTTAAGTGAGAAGATGAAAAGTTCATTGTACTCTGCAGAGCAGAAAGACAATTTTCTTTGTACGACTGGCAGAACAGCCCCATGGCAGGATTTGTAGGGTGAGTTAAAACCTTGTTCTGGACTAACTTCTCACATAGAGAAGACACGAAAGCTGCTTGCAGTTCCAAAATGGGGGACGTATGGCAGAATAATTAATATTGACCTTCAAAGGTAAATACAGGACAAAGGATGTTGTACCAAAGGCCAGGACATGCCCCAGCATAAGTGGAGGTGTTTGACTCAAGACAAAAACGCAGCCTGTATCCTCCCACTGAAGGCAGACCCACCACTCCTCATACCTTTTAAACATCTGTACTACTCCCCTTGAGGCTGTGAAGTCCACAGGACCACTGGTAGGAGCATCAACACTTCAGCGTGCTTCAGTGTCTACGAGGGTATGTCATGACACCAGGTGGTGGAGTGCTGAAATTCTGGGAACCAGGGAACCCAAACCCAAACTGAAGAAGAGAAGCCTCCAGAAGGAACATCAAGTACTGTTCCAACAGAACCATAAGAAGACTGTCAACAATCACCTTGCAACAATCACCTGTCAATCACATCATTGATAGGTACTGTACCTGCATCGCGATGCACGTTGTACTTCATGTTTCCAAAACAGCAGGAGTTGAGCCCTGACCTACTCACTCTTTGGTTCAGGCGGTGACCTGGCAACTCTGCTGCACTCCATCCCTTCACAGCCTGAACCAATGATTGAACATTAGTGGAGAGGTCAAGGCTCTCCCAGGGAGCTCAGGTGCAAGCAATGATTGGAAAAGGTGCTTTTATATAAGTGTTAGCAGCAGAGGGAGCAGTATCTCTCTGAGTTTGCTCTTCTTTTGAGTTGTTACTAGTTTCTGGAAGGGGTGAGCTAATTTTTCTTTGTTATCTGCTGCTATGGTTCTTGTAGGTTATGTATGGTTACCTGTTAGGTATGGTCATATGGCCTTGTATGGTTACCTGCTATGGCGCTTATCTCCCGTTAGAAAGCACTGTCATTACCTTCTTTTGCCATGTGACTTTGTTGAAAATATTTTCTTCCGGTGACAGGCTTTTCTCAGTTCTGTTGCTTTATTTTTCAGTGCTGCTCTGCAAACCTTGCTGTGACTCTGGGCTAGGCCTGGCCACTCATCAGGGTAGAGCTGCTGCCATGATAGATACAGCTGTAGGGGGTGCAAGTTGAGTTGGGATACATGTAGCATGTGCGTTACAGGTTGTGTATGCCTGAGTATCTAGTTCACACTAAAATGTCTTGGCTGTATGCATGTGGTGGCTGGAATCCCTTTGCATTGTAGAAGCAAGGTTCAGAGCCCGAAAGTAAGGGAACGCAAAATGATGAAAAAAAGAAGAAATGATCTATGGAAAATTAATTGTGATAGATGTTCTTTGATCCTGGAAAATCATAACAATAGTTTTGGGGGGGGGAAAGGAAAAAAAAGCAGGTAACTGTCAAAATGTTAGCTAAGTACACTAAACACTAACACACCTGTATATACGTATGTATATATACAGGTATGTAATATACCTGTAGTGGAACACTGTTGAGAAGGTACATCCTCTATTGTCACACCACCAGCATCGGCCTCTGATATTGTGGACGAATATAATCAAATAGGAGACGTTACTGTTGAAGCACACCTCATACATACACGTTGAATCAGCTGTACAACTTTCTCTTCAAAGGCCTAATTTGCTTAGGCGATCGACACCATCAGTAAGAACATCTATTGTATAATGCACCAAGATCTACCTGACTTCCTAGTAATCGAGGTGCTGAGACTGTGCCTTGTCAACTTAATCAGTGTATATTGATTTTATATTGCTTTTGCCACAGTGCATTTGGTGTGTTGATTTTATGGCCACCAGACACTCACTCAGCCTCTCTCTCACTCCCCCTCCACAGAAAGCCAGAGAGAGAGGGGAAAGCCCATGGGAATATTACCTCAGAAGTAAAACATATTTCACTTAGGGAAGATAAATTTCATTTATTCTTCCCATTCCCTGCTCAGCAGGTCTTCCTCACCCCTCTGTTTCTGACTCCTTCATCTGTTGCAGAGTAGCTCCTCTGCGCTTTCCCTTCCTCCTCACACCTCTCCCCGATCCAGCATACGCTCTTCAGGAGCTGCAGGGTGAGCGTTGCTGGGGGCACGTAGCACCTTCTCCATGACCTTCTTACAAGGTGTTCCCACTCTTTTGTGGGATCTTTCTTCTGAGCTCCACTCCCTCTGAGCTGCCTGCTCATTGGCTAATGGGTCCTGTGGGGCAGTAGGAGTGAGTAGCAGTGGACTGGAACTAGTTGTGTCTAGCACCCCAGTTTCATACCACACATCAGCATTATGGCAGGCCTTTCCACAACTGGACACCTGCACTCAGGGCAATACTCTTGTGATCTGAAAGGTCAAAAGAAGGTTTCAGAAAGCTGAGTTGGGATTGTGTAAACGTACAACACGTGTATTGATTCAAATTACATTGATGTTTATTAGGAGTACAATGTTAGTTCGATTGTTCAGGAGGTGTAGACTCTATAATAATTGATTCTTACAAAATCAGAATCATTTTAAACAGCCTAAATTTTCAAAGCACTCATTGAACTGTACATAAGCTTTATTTGAGAAGCCCCTTATGCAAAAAGCCACTTTTTCTAGTGGATGAGCACACACACTTTCTCTCAAAACAGTTTAATAAAAGGTTTATCTTAGTGAAAGTTAAAAGATTTTCAATGAAGTTGTTTTGGAGGTTATTCTTCTTACCAGACAGTGGCATGAAGATGTTGATTGGCTTTTTACTGTGTAGCTTACAGTGCAGATGCTAGGTGGGAGCCTGCTCAGTATCTTTCTTGGTAATTTATGTAATGTAATTTATATTTGCATCAAAAGACAATTTTTCATTTTTTGTATCATCAGTAGCACTGGAACTTAGCTTTACCTTTTGGGCTTTTGATGACCTAGAGTATCAAGATATCTTTCCTTCAAGTATTTCTGATGTACAGTAAAATCAAATATTTTCCTTTTAGCTGTTTTAAAAGAGTTTGGTAGCATTGAATGTTTTTTGGTACTCAATCCAGTTCTTTGATCTTCCTCCAACATGACCTAATTCTGTTTAGAAGTTGTTGTGTTTAAGTGGAAAGAACGGACTTGTGGATAAGACAAAGCAGTACTCCCCTAGCATCTGATTCACCAACTGCTCTTGCATGCATGCAGTTTCTCCAAAGGCGATAAAGGATTACATATTTTCTATGGATATTTTCTATGAGAATTCTTTTTTTGCCTGTGAATATACAAAATCTGAACATCCATGCTGCTTGTGATTTCATGCTCCTTCTGAAAATTCTTGCTTTTTTCCAGACAAGAAAACGTATATTTGTGTGATCCATGTTTTACTATTTTTAGATAAAGTGATGACCGTTAGTCTTCTCAGTAAGACTGACATTCACTACCTAATTTTTCCATAAGAGCGCAATCCTTATTCTTGAGATGTAGTTAATATAGCGAGGCTAGAAATGATGGAAGCCACACCGAGCTTGGTCACTACTTTAAAGGTATCATTTTAAATCGTGTCTATTGAAAGTGAAAATGCCTAGTCATTTTTGTAAGCTGGTTGAGCTTATTTTGATAGCATACGTTTAAAGCGTTGATCTGAATGATCTTTTGTAAAATCTGGTGATATTCAGAAGGCAGACACCTTTGAAGTCTATAGAATAATATCACTTAGTTATACCAGTTATTAATCCACGTTTGCTCACGTTACTCATCCTTTTATCTGAAGATTGGGTTTCATTATATTATTGAAGTTAAGGGAAATAAAGCAAAATTGATTTTCAAATGGATTCTAAGATTTCATTTCTGTTTTTAATCCCTCTGTAGAGGAAGACAGCATGTCAAGTGATGCAATTTTACACAGTAGATTGAGGCCATGATCTTGGCTTTATAAACAAATACAGCAACAGTGGTAGTGAGAATCCTTGATTTTATTTTCATGCAGCTTGAATGGTCTTCTCTTACTTTTCTTTACTTATTATTACTATTTATTTGTATCATTTTTATTTATTTATTTGTTTATTTATGCAAGTTCTGAAAATAATCAACTGGTTTTCCTTGGCCAAAACAAAACACCATGAGGTTTCCATCAGGTGGCCATGGCCTCTTAATTGTTTGTTACTGCTAGTGGCTTCTGCTCTACTAATCAGTTTGTAGATGAACTGTTGAAGAATAATGAGGTTTCCTTAGTTGAGTGAAGTATCAGAATATCAGTGAAAAGGTGTCTGTAGTAAATATTTTTCATATTTGCATTAAAGATCATAATACAAACAGATTTCTGAGATGGACATATACTGAAGTCACTTGGAAGCAGACACACAAACAGAACAACCAAGCTAAAACAACCAACTCAGCCCTCCCAAGCCCCCCTGTCCTCCCTACCCCCAACAACAAACAAACAAACACACAAACAAACAAACAAAAACTTAAGCAACAGCAATACAGATAGACAAACAAAAATTAAAAAAAAAAAAAAGAAAGAAAGAAAGAAAAAAGAAACGAAGAACAAGAAAAGGGAAACACACAATGGAAACTATGAAAAAGACAATGAGAGATACAGAGTGATGGGGAAGAAAATTGTCAGCAATACCTGTAGACAGTATCTTCTAGAACTAACAATGCAAAGGCAGGTATATATATGCAATAATAACACCAAGAACAAGATCACTACTGCATTCTAATTCATAAGTCATTCTCTTCTATGAGGCAGTTCTTTTGCTTAGTACACAATCCTGGAATGCAATGAAATAGCAAGTATCAACTAGTAACAGTGTTACACTATCTCCAGCTCTAAAATTAGACTCCTTATCTGGTTTGGACTAACGGGCTTTTGTGTGCTCCCCTCAGAGAAAGGGAAGAGTGCTTTGAGCATTAGCATTTGAAAAGTGTCTGTTTCCCTGGGGAGATAAGGAGTCACTTGAGCTTTTGAATACCTGCACCTCCTCCTCCCTTAGTGTAGGTCTCTCATTGTATTGAAAAAATGAGCGACAGCATTGCCACCATGAAAAGTGAAGATGTATTATTTGATCTTTTAGAAAAACATGGTGCTCGACCCTCTTTATCAGGTATGGATTGGGCACGACAGAACTGGTATAACTTGCAGAGTGTTTCGGACCGTATTAGTGTTCTGCAAAACAATGCTCGTACCCGAGCTGGAAAAGGAAAGTCGTTTATTTGTGCCGTACTCGGGGCTACTTTAAAAGCAGCCGTGGAGTTCCGAGATGAAAAGCATTCGGCAGAACTCCAAACCATACAAGCACTGCAGGAATCGGTTAGAGTTACACAAGAATTGGTAAAAACTCTGCAGAATCAAATAGGGAACCTTGAGGAACAATTAGAAAGAGAGAAATGTAATTCGGCTTTGTTGCAAATGGCTTTTAAGGAACTGCTAACGTGTAAGCATGCCAGCCATACCGTCACCCATAGTTTGCCTCGAGAAAAAACTTTTCCTCAAGTGGAACTACCAGGAATGAAGGAAAGGCTAGATAAATTAGAAACTCCAATAGCACCATTGCGTCCTTTGATAAAAACTTATATATTATAACTTATATCTTATGAAGCCTAACCTTTGTGCATCTGTTGATTGTAGAAGCCCCTAGCCTACAATATTACCATAGTAGTAAGAATGTTACAGTTTTCTGAGAAAGTAATAAAAAGGAGTAAAGAAATTTCTCTTGTTTTGAGAAATATTGCTTTCTCCAGCCTTTTTGAAGAAAGGTTAGACTAGAGAAGCTGCAATTACGTGGTAAAGTCATTCTTAATGCTTCTTATCTGCAACATCCTTTTTTTTTTTTTTTAACTTCTTTTTATAATGAATACATGGCAGAATACCTTACCCATGAGCAGGTAACTTTTCTTAAAAGCATAACTTTTGACGCTCTTGACAGCAATACCTGAAATGCAGTTTGTGAGTCTTGGAAAAGGAAGGCAGACAGAAAAAAGACACCACGTAGTCTGGATTTGATGAACATTAGTCTGTTGCTCTCAGTTTGTTGCAGAACTGAACTTCTACAATGGCATACAGTGCAGATCACACAAAGGCTTTGGCGGAAGTTTTTCGTTATTAAAGACTGGGACAAATTTTCTGCCTTTAAAATAATGTTCAGATCCAAGTGTATGAGAGATTTTGGCCACATGAACAGGCATGACCACTGTGGTGGAAATGCTAAGTCAGGGCTTGAAACAGTGATTGAGCACCTAGTAGTAAGGCAGGGCCAAGCCAGGGGAGCTCAAGTGTATGCAGTGCACATGAATGACCAGTATGGGTATTGACAGGATCTTCCTCTTCCCAGACCTCATTTAAGTGTTGGCAGTGGAGGTGAGGGTATCTCATCTGGAGATCCCTGCATAGCTGAGGCCTTCCAAGGATAAGCAGGTTTTTGTTCCTTCTTTCTGTCTCCATGACTGCTCTGTTTAGCAAGTTTTCACTCACTGCAGCCTGGGGTCTTGCTACTCTGCTATCACTGTCGTGCTTTTCATTGTGTTACAACCAGTAATTTAAGTGACTTGCTAAAACTTACAGGGCAAGGACAGTATTTAAGTGAGCCAGGAGATATTTTGCCTTGTATTTAATCTTTTTCTTCTTACAAAGTAGCCCTGCGTGAGGAAGTTTGTGTGAGGAACATTTGTTTTGTGGAAGCTGATTCAGGAGAACTCAATTTTTAATATTCCAAAGGGAAATCTCTCTGGAGTTACGACTACAAGCAGGCAAGCAACAACTGAATCTAATGTAGAAGTTTAGGACCATATGAAAAGACAGCTACATTAGCGAACTGGACTGCCTGCATGAGTATACTCCCTGGGATTCAACAAAATCTAAATTTTCACTTTATTTCTTTGATTACCATTCACTCACTACTTCAAAATCTCAATTTTAATTCTATACCAATTTTCATTTTTCATTGCCTTTTTCAAAATGTTTAGTACTGTATGTACTTTATACTATATATACTTATAATGGTTTAATCCCTCTGTAACAGATACATTTTGGTTAGAATTCACAATGTTTTTTGAAGATCTGTGCAGGTCATTCGACAAATTCAAGGGAAACTTAGCACTTTACTTGTTATTGGAACAGATGGATGTGTTTCGCCCATTCATCTTCTTCCATGTCCTTCTAAATTATTTGTCAATTTATCAGACAAACAAGATGGTGAGACTAATTTTTTATGTCATTTAAAGATGATGTTTATGCAATATAATATATTTTGCATCTATTATCTGAACGTCTGTATTTATCAGTAATATCAGTGTGGCTCATAATTTGAGGAAATTGATCAGTCTCATCCATCCCTTGGCCAGGCTGGGCTGCTCCAGGAGGCAGATGATGTGGCAGGGTGAGCAGGCGGAAGTGTGAGCAAAACTGTTTTAGAGGCAGAATGTTCTTGTTTCACAGTACTGCAGATATGCAATCCTGCATTCAGGATGGAAGAAAGGGGCCTAGAATTTCAAAGAGATATGATGCAAAGTGGACAATGAGGGTCATTGCAAAAATTGTCCTTCTTTAGGGAACAAAACTTGCCTCCTGTTGAGTTCAATGACAGTCCTGCTATTGATTTGTGCCTGCCCTATCTATTCATTTTTCTGCTCCCCTGATTTTTTTTTTTTTTTTTTTTTTTCCACTTTTGCTCAGATTAATGACTTGCTTCATTCCTTAACTTTATCCTCTCTTCCCGAAAAGTGTTGTCAGCAGGTCAAGGTAGATGATCCTGCCCCTCTGCTCTGCATTGGTAAAGTCCGTATGGAAAAAATTGCACCCACCAACATTCACCGACACTTGCTGGATGGAGTCCAGACAATGGACATGAGCTCAGGGAGCTGGTAGATGTTGGACTTCAGCAGTGGTGACAACAGCAGTAGTTTACCTCTGCTGGTGCAGATTTTTACAAATGCAGCATGCAGGCTCATGTTCATTGCTAAATCACATCAAAAATGCATAGCTAGTGGTGGTGTCTATGTTAAAAAATAGTATTTTGAAGCTGAGAGTTTTCTCTCTCAAGTAATGTGATGGTTGTATGGGAACTGTTGATCACAGCCTGGACCTCTTATTGACCACCTGAGGCAAGCAATAAGTCAGCCATGGGAGCACAGGTGAAAGCAATTTGCCAGTGCTACCAGGAAGGGGTGGAGATCCCATTTAAGGGCTGACTCCCACTGAGGAGGGATCTCTTTCTGGAGGTTGCTCTCTGGGGTGTTTACTGTGAGCCTGTGAGTCCAGTTAGCATTTCCTTTTTTTTTTCTTTTTTTTTTTTTTTTTTTTTTTCTTTTTAAATGTATATATCTTTTCATCATGGTTATCTTATGAAGCCTAACCTTTGTGCATCTGTTGATTGTAGAAGCCTAGCCTACAATATTACCATAGTAGTAAGAATGTTACAGTTTTCTGAGAAAGTAATAAAAAGGAGTAAAGAAATTTCTCTTGTTTTGAGAAATATTGCTTTCTCCAGCCTTTTTGAAGAAAGGTTAGACTAGAGAAGCTGCAATTACGTGGTAAAGTCATTCTTAATGCTTCTTATCTGCAACATCCTTTTTTTTTTTTTTTAACTTCTTTTTATAATGAATACATGGCAGAATACCTTACCCATGAGCAGGTAACTTTTCTTAAAAGCATAACTTTTGACGCTCTTGACAGCAATACCTGAAATGCAGTTTGTGAGTCTTGGAAAAGGAAGGCAGACAGAAAAAAGACACCACGTAGTCTGGATTTGATGAACATTAGTCTGTTGCTCTCAGTTTGTTGCAGAACTGAACTTCTACAATGGCATACAGTGCAGATCACACAAAGGCTTTGGCGGAAGTTTTTCGTTATTAAAGACTGGGACAAATTTTCTGCCTTTAAAATAATGTTCAGATCCAAGTGTATGAGAGATTTTGGCCACATGAACAGGCATGACCACTGTGGTGGAAATGCTAAGTCAGGGCTTGAAACAGTGATTGAGCACCTAGTAGTAAGGCAGGGCCAAGCCAGGGGAGCTCAAGTGTATGCAGTGCACATGAATGACCAGTATGGGTATTGACAGGATCTTCCTCTTCCCAGACCTCATTTAAGTGTTGGCAGTGGAGGTGAGGGTATCTCATCTGGAGATCCCTGCATAGCTGAGGCCTTCCAAGGATAAGCAGGTTTTTGTTCCTTCTTTCTGTCTCCATGACTGCTCTGTTTAGCAAGTTTTCATTCACTGCAGCCTGGGGTCTTGCTACTCTGCTTCTTATCTGCAACATCCTTTTTTTTTTTTTAACTTCTTTTTATAATGAATACATGGCAGAATACCTTACCCATGAGCGGATAACTTTTCTTAAAAGCATAACTTTTGACGCTCTTGACAGCAATACCTGAAATGCAGTTTGTGAGTCTTGGAAAAGGAAGGCAGACAGAAAAAAGACACCACGTAGTCTGGATTTGATGAACATTAGTCTGTTGCTCTCAGTTTGTTGCAGAACTGAACTTCTACAATGGCATACAGTGCAGATCACACAAAGGCTTTGGCAGAAGTTTTTCGTTATTAAAGACTGGGACAAATTTTCTGCCTTTAAAATAATGTTCAGATCCAAGTGTATGAGAGATTTTGGCCACATGAACAGGCATGACCACTGTGGTGGAAATGCTAAGTCAGGGCTTGAAACAGTGATTGAGCACCTAGTAGTAAGGCAGGGCCAAGCCAGGGGAGCTCAAGTGTATGCAGTGCACATGAATGACCAGTATGGGTATTGACAGGATCTTCCTCTTCCCAGACCTCATTTAAGTGTTGGCAGTGGAGGTGAGGGTATCTCATCTGGAGATCCCTGCATAGCTGAGGCCTTCCAAGGATAAGCAGGTTTTTGTTCCTTCTTTCTGTCTCCATGACTGCTCTGTTTAGCAAGTTTTCACTCACTGCAGCCTGGGGTCTTGCTACTCTGCTATCACTGTCGTGCTTTTCATTGTGTTACAACCAGTAATTTAAGTGACTTGCTAAAACTTACAGGGCAAGGACAGTATTTAAGTGAGCCAGGAGATATTTTGCCTTGTATTTAATCTTTTTCTTCTTACAAAGTAGCCCTGCGTGAGGAAGTTTGTGTGAGGAACATTTGTTTTGTGGAAGCTGATTCAGGAGAACTCAATTTTTAATATTCCAAAGGGAAATCTCTCTGGAGTTACGACTACAAGCAGGCAAGCAACAACTGAATCTAATGTAGAAGTTTAGGACCATATGAAAAGACAGCTACATTAGCGAACTGGACTGCCTGCATGAGTATACTCCCTGGGATTCAACAAAATCTAAATTTTCACTTTATTTCTTTGATTACCATTCACTCACTACTTCAAAATCTCAATTTTAATTCTATACCAATTTTCATTTTTTCATTGCCTTTTTCAAAATGTTTAGTACTGTATGTACTTTATACTATATATACTTATAATGGTTTAATCCCTCTGTAACAGATACATTTTGGTTAGAATTCACAATGTTTTTTGAAGATCTGTGCAGGTCATTCGACAAATTCAAGGGAAACTTACAGCACTTTACTTGTTATTGGAACAGATGGATGTGTTTCGCCCATTCATCTTCTTCCATGTCCTTCTAAATTATTTGTCAATTTATCAGACAAACAAGATGGTGAGACTAATTTTTTATGTCATTTAAAGATGATGTTTATGCAATATAATATATTTTGCATCTATTATCTGAACGTCTGTATTTATCAGTAATATCAGTGTGGCTCATAATTTGAGGAAATTGATCAGTCTCATCCATCCCTTGGCCAGGCTGGGCTGCTCCAGGAGGCAGATGATGTGGCAGGGTGAGCAGGCGGAAGTGTGAGCAAAACTGTTTTAGAGGCAGAATGTTCTTGTTTCACAGTACTGCAGATATGCAATCCTGCATTCAGGATGGAAGAAAGGGGCCTAGAATTTCAAAGAGATATGATGCAAAGTGGACAATGAGGGTCATTGCAAAAATTGTCCTTCTTTAGGGAACAAAACTTGCCTCCTGTTGAGTTCAATGACAGTCCTGCTATTGATTTGTGCCTGCCCTATCTATTCATTTTTCTGCTCCCCTGATTTTTTTTTTTTTTTTTTTTTTCTCCACTTTTGCTCAGATTAATGACTTGCTTCCTTCCTTAACTTTATCCTCTCTTCCCGAAAAGTGTTGTCAGCAGGTCAAGGTAGATGATCCTGCCCCTCTGCTCTGCATTGGTAAAGTCCGTATGGAAAAAATTGCACCCACCAACATTCACCGACACTTGCTGGATGGAGTCCAGACAATGGACATGAGCTCAGGGAGCTGGTAGATGTTGGACTTCAGCAGTGGTGACAACAGCAGTAGTTTACCTCTGCTGGTGCAGATTTTTACAAATGCAGCATGCAGGCTCATGTTCATTGCTAAATCACATCAAAAATGCATAGCTAGTGGTGGTGTCTATGTTAAAAAATAGTATTTTGAAGCTGAGAGTTTTCTCTCTCAAGTAATGTGATGGTTGTATGGGAACTGTTGATCACAGCCTGGACCTCTTATTGACCACCTGAGGCAAGCAATAAGTCAGCCATGGGAGCACAGGTGAAAGCAATTTGCCAGTGCTACCAGGAAGGGGTGGAGATCCCATTTAAGGGCTGACTCCCACTGAGGAGGGATCTCTTTCTGGAGGTTGCTCTCTGGGGTGTTTACTGTGAGCCTGTGAGTCCAGTTAGCATTTCCTTTTTTTTTTTTTTTCTTTTTTTTTTTTTCTTTTTAAATGTATATATCTTTTCATCATGGTTATCTTATGAAGCCTAACCTTTGTGCATCTGTTGATTGTAGAAGCCTAGCCTACAATATTACCATAGTAGTAAGAATGTTACAGTTTTCTGAGAAAGTAATAAAAAGGAGTAAAGAAATTTCTCTTGTTTTGAGAAATATTGCTTTCTCCAGCCTTTTTGAAGAAAGGTTAGACTAGAGAAGCTGCAATTACGTGGTAAAGTCATTCTTAATGCTTCTTATCTGCAACATCCTTTTTTTTTTTTTTTAACTTCTTTTTATAATGAATACATGGCAGAATACCTTACCCATGAGCAGGTAACTTTTCTTAAAAGCATAACTTTTGACGCTCTTGACAGCAATACCTGAAATGCAGTTTGTGAGTCTTGGAAAAGGAAGGCAGACAGAAAAAAGACACCACGTAGTCTGGATTTGATGAACATTAGTCTGTTGCTCTCAGTTTGTTGCAGAACTGAACTTCTACAATGGCATACAGTGCAGATCACACAAAGGCTTTGGCAGAAGTTTTTCGTTATTAAAGACTGGGACAAATTTTCTGCCTTTAAAATAATGTTCATATCCAAGTGTATGAGAGATTTTGGCCACATGAACAGGCATGACCACTGTGGTGGAAATGCTAAGTCAGGGCTTGAAACAGTGATTGAGCACCTAGTAGTAAGGCAGGGCCAAGCCAGGGGAGCTCAAGTGTATGCAGTGCACATGAATGACCAGTATGGGTATTGACAGGATCTTCCTCTTCCCAGACCTCATTTAAGTGTTGGCAGTGGAGGTGAGGGTATCTCATCTAAGAGATGATCATCACAAAACACAGAAGTGGAGCCACAGAGAACCACACTACAAAGAATGGTCGCTCGAAATTCCATAATGTATGTGTATGCTCCTCAAGTGTTAGTTAGTTAGTTATTCGGTGGTGGAGAGGTTGCTCTCACACCCGAAAAAATACCAAACCAAACAGAGAAACAGAAAAACGAACAAAACACCTCTCAGGTGTATGTTGTCACATTGGAAGGGTGTTGCAGGAGCGCCCGGGGGAATATTAAATAAGAAACTAGGAACATAAAGGGAATAGTGGGACCAGTTTTCTAATTGAGTACCTAATCAGGAGAGACCAAGTGCTGGATGTTTGTGGAAGTTGAAGAATTGTGCGGTTTGATTTGTGGATTTTGAAAGGAATGAGACAAACTGTTTTGGTGGTATAAGAAAGGTAATTGTTACTGGTATACAGAAGTAGAATGGAGGGTATGTGGAAGTGTAACTGAGGGTGCAACAAAGGAAAAAGGGTTAAAGAGAAAGTGAGTTAATCTGTGCTGGTGTGAGAGCAACCCCCCACACCGTTTCCCCCGCGAGCAGAACTTGGTGTGAGAGAGTGAGCTGCAGCCGGAGACTTCTGCTGCAAACAGCATTACTTGCAAAGGGGGAGGTGAGAGGAGAGGGCAGGGCACTGGAAGTGAGACTAGCCTCTGCAGAGAGAATCCCAGTGTTGGTACTGGGAGCCTCTGGAGAGGAGGAGGTAAACTGGGAATAACAGCAGCTGTTAGTGTCACGGCACTGGAGTAGGGCCGTAGGATCCAGGGATCCACTCAGAGAGAAATGGGGAAGGGGGGGCTGGAAGAGCCCAGAGAGGGCTCTTCCCCATCGGAATGAAAGTAATGCGTAAATTACTGAGAAAGAGGGGACAATTTCTGCTTGCATAAATGAAGGATGAGAATTTGGGAAGTCTACCCTAGCAGTTCCACTCTTTAAATTACAGCTAGGAGAGCAGGATAAAGAAGTTTATCTTTCGTGGATGATATCCACGCGGGTGCATCTTACTGCCCGTAGATGATTTTGTAACAACAGAAGCAGCTAATCCCCAATAAACACACCAATAATGGCTTACTTTTTGGGATTAATTGAATACGGCCTGAGAAAACAAGTAGGAAGACATAAATTCTTGTACATGCCAGGTTACTCTGGCAAGAAAGTAAATAAAACTGAAATTAAGGATCAAACAATATTAACTGATGGAGAATTGTAAATCTGCCTTTAACACAAACAGGGAAAAACAAGGTTATAGCCCCAGAGACAGAGCAATATTTCATCAAAAACCTCTGGCAAACACCTGGAGAACTCCTTCAAAATTGCAACCGCTTCCCTTGAATCAGACACTGATGCATTCCCTTCACAAAAGCAAGGTCCAGATTCCCACTAGTGTTATGCTTTCTCATTTTATGTTTTAGTCATACGTTACTAAGAAACTTTGTTACTCATGTATACTAAGGACACGTTATCTTCAGCCCAAGACAATGACTCTCCAGCTAATGCCACCCAGGCAAGCCGGATGATTGGTGATGCTGAAAAGGCTCAGGAACATTCTTTCTTTAAACAGGCCAAAGTCCATTCAAAGTTCAAAACTTGGCAAAATTCAAGCTTCATATTTATTTACACAATAATATTATTGGAGTATGGATCAGAGAAATAAATAAGTCCCATTCTTGCAAAAACCTGTTGCTGGTTCCATTGCACTCTTCTGGAAATCTGCACATAGAGAAATGAAATTCAGGAAGATTCCTGTGTTGATGCAGCAGATGTTCGCTGGGATGATCGTGGGAGAGAACTGTCATTAAAAAACTGTCATGTTAATTCACAAAGCATATCAAGAACAAGACAGCACCAAAGCTGAGAAACAAAGGTGTTTTTTCCTAAGACAGATAAGATTTCAAGAGAAGATGCTGCTTTCCACAAAGCATAGAATTTTTGTTTTTTAATTTTATTTTTATTTTTAAATTAGTAAGCAGAACTGGATATATCCACAGCCCATAACAATTCATGGAATTCCTTTGTTGTTCTTTCATACCCCTACAAGGCTTGGCAATAATCCCCAGTACATACTCAAAGATGGAAAAGCTGCAGTTAGGTTTGTCACAGGAAGCAAGCTTCTGAAGTCCCTGCAACAGTATAGTACATAAGTGCAGTTTCCCGTTATGAAGAGAATCCCAACAAGAATTGTTAGTACCAATAAGTGACAATAGATGGCAGCAGAGACCATGAAATACTCATCTTGCTGCTTCTCACTGCAGAAACGGCATTTCATTCGCACGGTAAGTCCGATACTTTTAGAGAACTACTGAAAGAGACGGTAGGCCTGCTGGATTCAGAATATGAGAATATAACTCCCAGAGCCTAGCCCTGTCTGCACTCCCATAGATATGGGCACTCAGATGTGAGACCACATCTGGAGTACTCCATCCTGAATGCAACACTAGCATACTGCTGACTGTCCCTGTTTTGTATAATCAGAAAAGTGTTATTATTGCCTTGAAGTGACATATTACCTTTCATTAACCCTTACATTTCCGAGATGATTGTGTTTTGTCTCCTTTTGTGACATCCATTCGTCACAATCTCAGTTGGAGAACTGATAGGATTGAGATCTTACTTCTTCACAAGTGATCTTACTTCTTTAGAAGTTTAAAGCAACTATTTCTTCTTCCAGGTTATTATAGTGATAGTGAATTTTTCAACTGCAATGTAAAACTCGGGGGTGTTATAGAATAAATAGAGTAGATATGCTAAGCCAGTTTAAGTGACATTGTGAATTCGATTGTGAATTGTGAATGAAGTGACATTGTGAATTCGAACCCTAAACTTAACCTAACCCTAACCCTAACCCTAACCCTAACCCTAACCCTAAACTTAAACCTAACCCTAACCCTAACCCTAACCCTTACCCTAAACCTAACCCTAACCCTTACCCTAACCCTAAGCCCAACCCCAAACCTAACCCTAACCCTTAACCTAACCCTAAACCTAACCCTAACCCTAACCCCACAGTGACCCTAACCCCAATCCTAACCCTATCTCTAACCCTAACCCTAACCCTACCCTAACCCTAACCCCAACCCCAACCCTAACCCTACCCTAACCCTAACCCTAACCCTACCGTAACCCAAACACTAACCCTAACCCTAACCCTAACCCTAACCCTAAGCCTAACACTACCCTAACCCTAACCCTACCCTAACCCTACCCTAACCCTAACCCTAACCCTACCCTAACCCCAACCCCAACCCTAACCCTAACCCTAACCCTAACCCTAACCATACCCTAACCCTAACTCTAACCATACCCTAACCCTAACCCTAACCTTAACCCAAACCCTAACCCTAACCCTAATCCTAAACCTAACCCTAACCTTAACCCTAACCCTACCCCTAACCCTAACCCTAACCCTAACCCTAACCCTAATCCTAATCCTAACCCTACCTTAACCCTAACCCTAACCCTAACCCTAACCGTAACCCGTACCCTAACCCTAACCCTAACCCTAAACCTAACCCTTACCCTAACCCTAACCCTAAACCTAACCCTAACCCTTACCCTAACCCTAAGCCCAACCCCAAACCTAACCCTAACCCTTAACCTAACCCTAACCCTAACCCTAACCCTAACCCTACAGTGACCCTAACCCCAATCCTTAAAAGATTAAATACAAGGCAAAATATCTCCTGGCTCACTTAAATACTGTCCTTGCCCTGTAAGTTTTAGCAAGTCACTTAAATTACTGGTTGTAACACAATGAAAAGCACGACAGTGATAGCAGAGTAGCAAGACCCCAGGCTGCAGTGAGTGAAAACTTGCTAAACAGAGCAGTCATGGAGACAGAAAGAAGGAACAAAAACCTGCTTATCCTTGGAAGGCCTCAGCTATGCAGGGATCTCCAGATGAGATACCCTCACCTCCACTGCCAACACTTAAATGAGGTCTGGGAAGAGGAAGATCCTGTCAATACCCATACTGGTCATTCATGTGCACTGCATACACTTGAGCTCCCCTGGCTTGGCCCTGCCTTACTACTAGGTGCTCAATCACTGTTTCAAGCCCTGACTTAGCATTTCCACCACAGTGGTCATGCCTGTTCATGTGGCCAAAATCTCTCATACACTTGGATCTGAACATTATTTTAAAGGCAGAAAATTTGTCCCAGTCTTTAATAACGAAAAACTTCTGCCAAAGCCTTTGTGTGATCTGCACTGTATGCCATTGTAGAAGTTCAGTTCTGCAACAAACTGAGAGCAACAGACTAATGTTCATCAAATCCAGACTACGTGGTGTCTTTTTTCTGTCTGCCTTCCTTTTCCAAGACTCACAAACTGCATTTCAGGTATTGCTGTCAAGAGCGTCAAAAGTTATGCTTTTAAGAAAAGTTATCCGCTCATGGGTAAGGTATTCTGCCATGTATTCATTATAAAAAGAAGTTAAAAAAAAAAAAAAGGATGTTGCAGATAAGAAGCATTAAGAATGACTTTACCACGTAATTGCAGCTTCTCTAGTCTAACCTTTCTTCAAAAAGGCTGGAGAAAGCAATATTTCTCAAAACAAGAGAAATTTCTTTACTCCTTTTTATTACTTTCTCAGAAAACTGTAACATTCTTACTACTATGGTAATATTGTAGGCTAGGGGCTTCTACAATCAACAGATGCACAAAGGTTAGGCTTCATAAGATATAAGTTATAATATATAAGTTTTTATCAAAGGACGCAATGGGGCTATTGGAGTTTCTAATTTATCTAGCCTTTCCTTCATTCCTGGTAGTTCCACTTGAGGAAAAGTTTTTTCTCGAGGCAAACTATGGGTGACGGTATGGCTGGCATGCTTACACGTTAGCAGTTCCTTAAAAGCCATTTGCAACAAAGCCGAATTACATTTCTCTCTTTCTAATTGTTCCTCAAGGTTCCCTATTTGATTCTGCAGAGTTTTTACCAATTCTTGTGTAACTCTAACCGATTCCTGCAGTGCTTGTATGGTTTGGAGTTCTGCCGAATGCTTTTCATCTCGGAACTCCACGGCTGCTTTTAAAGTAGCCCCGAGTACGGCACAAATAAACGACTTTCCTTTTCCAGCTCGGGTACGAGCATTGTTTTGCAGAACACTAATACGGTCCGAAACACTCTGCAAGTTATACCAGTTCTGTCGTGCCCAATCCATACCTGATAAAGAGGGTCGAGCACCATGTTTTTCTAAAAGATCAAATAATACATCTTCACTTTTCATGGTGGCAATGCTGTCGCTCATTTTTTCAATACAATGAGAGACCTACACTAAGGGAGGAGGAGGTGCAGGTATTCAAAAGCTCAAGTGACTCCTTATCTCCCCAGGGAAACAGACACTTTTCAAATGCTAATGCTCAAAGCACTCTTCCCTTTCTCTGAGGGGAGCACACAAAAGCCCGTTAGTCCAAACCAGATAAGGAGTCTAATTTTAGAGCTGGAGATAGTGTAACACTGTTACTAGTTGATACTTGCTATTTCATTGCATTCCAGGATTGTGTACTAAGCAAAAGAACTGCCTCATAGAAGAGAATGACTTATGAATTAGAATGCAGTAGTGATCTTGTTCTTGGTGTTATTATTGCATATATATACCTGCCTTTGCATTGTTAGTTCTAGAAGATACTGTCTACAGGTATTGCTGACAATTTTCTTCCCCATCACTCTGTATCTCTCATTGTCTTTTTCATAGTTTCCATTGTGTGTTTCCCTTTTCTTGTTCTTCGTTTCTTTTTTCTTTCTTTCTTTCTTTTTTTTTTTTTTTAATTTTTGTTTGTCTATCTGTATTGCTGTTGCTTAAGTTTTTGTTTGTTTGTTTGTTTGTTTGTTTGTTGTTGGGGGTAGGGAGGACAGGGGGGCTTGGGAGAGCTGAGTTGGTTGTTTTAGCTTGGTTGTTCTGTTTGTGTGTCTGCTTCCAAGTGACTTCAGTATATGTCCATCTCAGAAATCTGTTTGTATTATGATCTTTAATGCAAATATGAAAAATATTTACTACAGACACCTTTTCACTGATATTCTGATACTTCACTCAACTAAGGAAACCTCATTATTCTTCAACAGTTCATCTACAAACTGATTAGTAGAGCAGAAGCCACTAGCAGTAACAAACAATTAAGAGGCCATGGCCACCTGATGGAAACCTCATGGTGTTTTGTTTTGGCCAAGGAAAACCAGTTGATTATTTTCAGAACTTGCATAAATAAACAAATAAATAAATAAAAATGATACAAATAAATAGTAATAATAAGTAAAGAAAAGTAAGAGAAGACCATTCAAGCTGCATGAAAATAAAATCAAGGATTCTCACTACCACTGTTGCTGTATTTGTTTATAAAGCCAAGATCATGGCCTCAATCTACTGTGTAAAATTGCATCACTTGACATGCTGTCTTCCTCTACAGAGGGATTAAAAACAGAAATGAAATCTTAGAATCCATTTGAAAATCAATTTTGCTTTATTTCCCTTAACTTCAACAATATAATGAAACCCAATCTTCAGATAAAAGGATGAGTAACATGAGCAAACGTGGATTAATAACTGGTATAACTAAGTGATATTATTCTATAGACTTCAAAGGTGTCTGCCTTCTGAATATCACCAGATTTTACAAAAGATCATTCAGATCAACGCTTTAAACGTATGCTATCAAAATAAGCTCAACCAGCTTACAAAAATGACTAGGCATTTTCACTTTCAATAGACACGATTTAAAATGATACCTTTAAAGTAGTGACCAAGCTCGGTGTGGCTTCCATCATTTCTAGCCTCGCTATATTAACTACATCTCAAGAATAAGGATTGCGCTCTTATGGAAAAATTAGGTAGTGAATGTCAGTCTTACTGAGAAGACTAACGGTCATCACTTTATCTAAAAATAGTAAAACATGGATCACACAAATATACGTTTTCTTGTCTGGAAAAAAGCAAGAATTTTCAGAAGGAGCATGAAATCACAAGCAGCATGGATGTTCAGATTTTGTATATTCACAGGCAAAAAAAGAATTCTCATAGAAAATATCCATAGAAAATATGTAATCCTTTATCGCCTTTGGAGAAACTGCATGCATGCAAGAGCAGTTGGTGAATCAGATGCTAGGGGAGTACTGCTTTGTCTTATCCACAAGTCCGTTCTTTCCACTTAAACACAACAACTTCTAAACAGAATTAGGTCATGTTGGAGGAAGATCAAAGAACTGGATTGAGTACCAAAAAACATTCAATGCTACCAAACTCTTTTAAAACAGCTAAAAGGAAAATATTTGATTTTACTGTACATCAGAAATACTTGAAGGAAAGATATCTTGATACTCTAGGTCATCAAAAGCCCAAAAGGTAAAGCTAAGTTCCAGTGCTACTGATGATACAAAAAATGAAAAATTGTCTTTTGATGCAAATATAAATTACATTACATAAATTACCAAGAAAGATACTGAGCAGGCTCCCACCTAGCATCTGCACTGTAAGCTACACAGTAAAAAGCCAATCAACATCTTCATGCCACTGTCTGGTAAGAAGAATAACCTCCAAAACAACTTCATTGAAAATCTTTTAACTTTCACTAAGATAAACCTTTTATTAAACTGTTTTGAGAGAAAGTGTGTGTGCTCATCCACTAGAAAAAGTGGCTTTTTGCATAAGGGGCTTCTCAAATAAAGCTTATGTACAGTTCAATGAGTGCTTTGAAAATTTAGGCTGTTTAAAATGATTCTGATTTTGTAAGAATCAATTATTATAGAGTCTACACCTCCTGAACAATCGAACTAACATTGTACTCCTAATAAACATCAATGTAATTTGAATCAATACACGTGTTGTACGTTTACACAATCCCAACTCAGCTTTCTGAAACCTTCTTTTGACCTTTCAGATCACAAGAGTATTGCCCTGAGTGCAGGTGTCCAGTTGTGGAAAGGCCTGCCATAATGCTGATGTGTGGTATGAAACTGGGGTGCTAGACACAACTAGTTCCAGTCCACTGCTACTCACTCCTACTGCCCCACAGGACCCATTAGCCAATGAGCAGGCAGCTCAGAGGGAGTGGAGCTCAGAAGAAAGATCCCACAAAAGAGTGGGAACACCTTGTAAGAAGGTCATGGAGAAGGTGCTACGTGCCCCCAGCAACGCTCACCCTGCAGCTCCTGAAGAGCGTATGCTGGATCGGGGAGAGGTGTGAGGAGGAAGGGAAAGCGCAGAGGAGCTACTCTGCAACAGATGAAGGAGTCAGAAACGGAGGGGTGAGGAAGACCTGCTGAGCAGGGAATGGGAAGAATAAATGAAATTTATCTTCCCTAAGTGAAATATGTTTTACTTCTGAGGTAATATTCCCATGGGCTTTCCCCTCTCTCTCTGGCTTTCTGTGGAGGGGGAGTGAGAGAGAGGCTGAGTGAGTGTCTGGTGGCCATAAAATCAACACACCAAATGCACTGTGGCAAAAGCAATATAAAATCAATATACACTGATTAAGTTGACAAGGCACAGTCTCAGCACCTCGATTACTAGGAAGTCAGGTAGATCTTGGTGCATTATACAATAGATGTTCTTACTGATGGTGTCGATTGCCTAAGCAAATTAGGCCTTTGAAGAGAAAGTTGTACAGCTGATTCAATGTGTATGTATGAGGTGTGCTTCAACAGTAACATCTCCTATTTGATTATATTCGTCCACAATATCAGAGGCCGATGCTGGTGGTGTGACAACAGATGATATACTTGTAGTGGAACACTGTTGAGAAGGTACATAACATACCTGTATATATGCATACGTATATACAAGTGTATTAGTTTTTAGTGTACTTAGCTAACATTTTGACAGTTACCTGCTTTTTTTTCCTTCCCCCCCCCCCCCAAAACTATTGTTATGATTTTCCAGGATCAAAGAACATCTATCACAATTAATTTTCCATAGATCATTTCTTCTTTTTTTCATCATTTTGCGTTCCCTTACTTTCGGGCTCTGAACTTTGCTTCTACAATGCAAAGGGATTCCAGCCACCACATGCATACAGCCAAGACATTTTAGTGTGAACTAGATACTCAGGCATACACAACCTGTAACGCACATGCTACGTGTATCCCAACTCAACTTGCACCCCCTACAGCTGTATCTATCATGGCAGCAGCTCTACCTTGATGAGTGGCCAGGCCTAGCCCAGAGTCACAGCAAGGTTTGCAGAGCAGCACTGAAAAATAAAGCAACAGAACTGAGAAAAGCCTGTCACCGGAAGAAAATTTTTGGTCTTGCTTTGGAGCAAATTCTTTGGTCTTGCTACTCTGCTATCACTGTCGTGCTTTTCATTGTGTTACAACCAGTAATTTAAGTGACTTGCTAAAACTTACAGGGCAAGGACAGTATTTAAGTGAGCCAGGAGATATTTTGCCTTGTATTTAATCTTTTTCTTCTTACAAAGTAGCCCTGCGTGAGGAAGTTTGTGTGAGGAACATTTGTTTTGTGGAAGCTGATTCAGGAGAACTCAATTTTTAATATTCCAAAGGGAAATCTCTCTGGAGTTACGACTACAAGCAGGCAAGCAACAACTGAATCTAATGTAGAAGTTTAGGACCATATGAAAAGACAGCTACATTAGCGAACTGGACTGCCTGCATGAGTATACTCCCTGGGATTCAACAAAATCTAAATTTTCACTTTATTTCTTTGATTACCATTCACTCACTACTTCAAAATCTCAATTTTAATTCTATACCAATTTTCATTTTTCATTGCCTTTTTCAAAATGTTTAGTACTGTATGTACTTTATACTATATATACTTATAATGGTTTAATCCCTCTGTAACAGATACATTTTGGTTAGAATTCACAATGTTTTTTGAAGATCTGTGCAGGTCATTCGACAAATTCAAGGGAAACTTACAGCACTTTACTTGTTATTGGAACAGATGGATGTGTTTCGCCCATTCATCTTCTTCCATGTCCTTCTAAATTATTTCTCAATTTATCAGACAAACAAGATGGTGAGACTAATTTTTTATGTCATTTAAAGATGATGTTTATGCAATATATTTTGCATCTATTATCTGAACGTCTGTATTTATCAGTAATATCAGTGTGGCTCATAATTTGAGGAAATTGATCAGTCTCATCCATCCCTTGGCCAGGCTGGGCTGCTCCAGGAGGCAGATGATGTGGCAGGGTGAGCAGGCGGAAGTGTGAGCAAAATTGTTTTAGAGGCAGAATGTTCTTGTTTCACAGTATTGCAGATATGCAATCCTGCATTCAAGATGGAAGAAAGGGGCCTAGAATTTCAAAGAGATATGATGCAAAGTGGACAATGAGGGTCATTGCAAAAATTGTCCTTCTTTAGGGAACAAAACTTGCCTCCTGTTGAGTTCAATGACAGTCCTGCTATTGATTTGTGCCTGCCCTATCTATTCATTTTTCTGCTCCCCTGATTTTTTTTTTTTTTTTTTTTTCCACTTTTGCTCAGATTAATGACTTGCTTCATTCCTTAACTTTATCCTCTCTTCCCGAAAAGTGTTGTCAGCAGGTCAAGGTAGATGATCCTGCCCCTCTGCTCTGCATTGGTAAAGTCCGTATGGAAATAATTGCACCCACCAACATTCACCGACACTTGCTGGATGGAGTCCAGACAATGGACATGAGCTCAGGGAGCTGGTAGATGTTGGACTTCAGCAGTGGTGACAACAGCAGTAGTTTACCTCTGCTGGTGCAGATTTTTACAAATGCAGCATGCAGGCTCATGTTCATTGCTAAATCACATCAAAAATGCATAGCTAGTGGTGGTGTCTATGTTAAAAAATAGTATTTTGAAGCTGAGAGTTTTCTCTCTCAAGTAATGTGATGGTTGTATGGGAACTGTTGATCACAGCCTGGACCTCTTATTGACCACCTGAGGCAAGCAATAAGTCAGCCATGGGAGCACAGGTGAAAGCAATTTGCCAGTGCTACCAGGAAGGGGTGGAGATCCCATTTAAGGGCTGACTCCCACTGAGGAGGGATCTCTTTCTGGAGGTTGCTCTCTGGGGTGTTTACTGTGAGCCTGTGAGTCCAGTTAGCATTTCCTTTTTTTTTTTCTTTTTTTTTTTTTTTTTTTTTTTTCTTTTAAAATGTATATATCTTTTCATCATGGTTATCTTATGAAGCCTAACCTTTGTGCATCTGTTGATTGTAGAAGCCTAGCCTACAATATTACCATAGTAGTAAGAATGTTACAGTTTTCTGAGAAAGTAATAAAAAGGAGTAAAGAAATTTCTCTTGTTTTGAGAAATATTGCTTTCTCCAGCCTTTTTGAAGAAAGGTTAGACTAGAGAAGCTGCAATTACGTGGTAAAGTCATTCTTAATGCTTCTTATCTGCAACATCCTTTTTTTTTTTTTTAACTTCTTTTTATAATGAATACATGGCAGAATACCTTACCCATGAGCAGGTAACTTTTCTTAAAAGCATAACTTTTGACGCTCTTGACAGCAATACCTGAAATGCAGTTTGTGAGTCTTGGAAAAGGAAGGCAGACAGAAAAAAGACACCACGTAGTCTGGATTTGATGAACATTAGTCTGTTGCTCTCAGTTTGTTGCAGAACTGAACTTCTACAATGGCATACAGTGCAGATCACACAAAGGCTTTGGCGGAAGTTTTTCGTTATTAAAGACTGGGACAAATTTTCTGCCTTTAAAATAATGTTCAGATCCAAGTGTATGAGAGATTTTGGCCACATGAACAGGCATGACCACTGTGGTGGAAATGCTAAGTCAGGGCTTGAAACAGTGATTGAGCACCTAGTAGTAAGGCAGGGCCAAGCCAGGGGAGCTCAAGTGTATGCAGTGCACATGAATGACCAGTATGGGTATTGACAGGATCTTCCTCTTCCCAGACCTCATTTAAGTGTTGGCAGTGGAGGTGAGGGTATCTCATCTGGAGATCCCTGCATAGCTGAGGCCTTCCAAGGATAAGCAGGTTTTTGTTCCTTCTTTCTGTCTCCATGACTGCTCTGTTTAGCAAGTTTTCATTCACTGCAGCCTGGGGTCTTGCTACTCTGCTTCTTATCTGCAACATCCTTTTTTTTTTTTTAACTTCTTTTTATAATGAATACATGGCAGAATACCTTACCCATGAGCGGATAACTTTTCTTAAAAGCATAACTTTTGACGCTCTTGACAGCAATACCTGAAATGCAGTTTGTGAGTCTTGGAAAAGGAAGGCAGACAGAAAAAAGACACCACGTAGTCTGGATTTGATGAACATTAGTCTGTTGCTCTCAGTTTGTTGCAGAACTGAACTTCTACAATGGCATACAGTGCAGATCACGCAAAGGCTTTGGCAGAAGTTTTTCGTTATTAATGACCGGGATAATTTTTCTGCCTTTAAAATAATGTTCAGATCCAAGTGTATGAGAGATTTTGGCCACATGAACAGGCATGACCACTGTGGTGGAAATGCTAAGTCAGGGCTTGAAACAGTGATTGAGCACCTAGTAGTAAGGCAGGGCCAAGCCAGGGGAGCTCAAGTGTATGCAGTGCACATGAATGACCAGTATGGGTATTGACAGGATCTTCCTCTTCCCAGACCTCATTTAAGTGTTGGCAGTGGAGGTGAGGGTATCTCATCTGGAGATCCCTGCATAGCTGAGGCCTTCCAAGGATAAGCAGGTTTTTGTTCCTTCTTTCTGTCTCCATGACTGCTCTGTTTAGCAAGTTTTCACTCACTGCAGCCTGGGGTCTTGCTACTCTGCTATCACTGTCGTGCTTTTCATTGTGTTACAACCAGTAATTTAAGTGACTTGCTAAAACTTACAGGGCAAGGACAGTATTTAAGTGAGCCAGGAGATATTTTGCCTTGTATTTAATCTTTTTCTTCTTACAAAGTAGCCCTGCGTGAGGAAGTTTGTGTGAGGAACATTTGTTTTGTGGAAGCTGATTCAGGAGAACTCAATTTTTAATATTCCAAAGGGAAATCTCTCTGGAGTTACGACTACAAGCAGGCAAGCAACAACTGAATCTAATGTAGAAGTTTAGGACCATATGAAAAGACAGCTACATTAGCGAACTGGACTGCCTGCATGAGTATACTCCCTGGGATTCAACAAAATCTAAATTTTCACTTTATTTCTTTGATTACCATTCACTCACTACTTCAAAATCTCAATTTTAATTCTATACCAATTTTCATTTTTCATTGCCTTTTTCAAAATGTTTAGTACTGTATGTACTTTATACTATATATACTTATAATGGTTTAATCCCTCTGTAACAGATACATTTTGGTTAGAATTCACAATGTTTTTTGAAGATCTGTGCAGGTCATTCGACAAATTCAAGGGAAACTTACAGCACTTTACTTGTTATTGGAACAGATGGATGTGTTTCGCCCATTCATCTACTTCCATGTCCTTCTAAATTATTTGTCAATTTATCAGACAAACAAGATGGTGAGACTAATTTTTTATGTCATTTAAAGATGATGTTTATGCAATATAATATATTTTGCATCTATTATCTGAACGTCTGTATTTATCAGTAATATCAGTGTGGCTCATAATTTGAGGAAATTGATCAGTCTCATCCATCCCTTGGCCAGGCTGGGCTGCTCCAGGAGGCAGATGATGTGGCAGGGTGAGCAGGCGGAAGTGTGAGCAAAACTGTTTTAGAGGCAGAATGTTCTTGTTTCACAGTATTGCAGATATGCAATCCTGCATTCAGGATGGAAGAAAGGGGCCTAGAATTTCAAAGAGATATGATGCAAAGTGGACAATGAGGGTCATTGCAAAAATTGTCCTTCTTTAGGGAACAAAACTTGCCTCCTGTTGAGTTCAATGACAGTCCTGCTATTGATTTGTGCCTGCCCTATCTATTCATTTTTCTGCTCCCCTGATTTTTTTTTTTTTTTTTTTTTTTCCACTTTTGCTCAGATTAATGACTTGCTTCATTCCTTAACTTTATCCTCTCTTCCCAAAAAGTGTTGTCAGCAGGTCAAGGTAGATGATCCTGCCCCTCTGCTCTGCATTGGTAAAGTCCGTATGGAAAAAATTGCACCCACCAACATTCACCGACACTTGCTGGATGGAGTCCAGACAATGGACATGAGCTCAGGGAGCTGGTAGATGTTGGACTTCAGCAGTGGTGACAACAGCAGTAGTTTACCTCTGCTGGTGCAGATTTTTACAAATGCAGCATGCAGGCTCATGTTCATTGCTAAATCACATCAAAAATGCATAGCTAGTGGTGGTGTCTATGTTAAAAAATAGTATTTTGAAGCTGAGAGTTTTCTCTCTCAAGTAATGTGATGGTTGTATGGGAACTGTTGATCACAGCCTGGACCTCTTATTGACCACCTGAGGCAAGCAATAAGTCAGCCATGGGAGCACAGGTGAAAGCAATTTGCCAGTGCTACCAGGAAGGGGTGGAGATCCCATTTAAGGGCTGACTCCCACTGAGGAGGGATCTCTTTCTGGAGGTTGCTCTCTGGGGTGTTTACTGTGAGCCTGTGAGTCCAGTTAGCATTTCCTTTTTTTTTTTTTTCTTTTTTTTTTTTTTTTTTTTTTTTTCTTTTTAAATGTATATATCTTTTCATCATGGTTATCTTATGAAGCCTAACCTTTGTGCATCTGTTGATTGTAGAAGCCCCTAGCCTACAATATTACCATAGTAGTAAGAATGTTACAGTTTTCTGAGAAAGTAATAAAAAGGAGTAAAGAAATTTCTCTTGTTTTGAGAAATATTGCTTTCTCCAGCCTTTTTGAAGAAAGGTTAGACTAGAGAAGCTGCAATTACGTGGTAAAGTCATTCTTAATGCTTCTTATCTGCAACATCCTTTTTTTTTTTTTTAACTTCTTTTTATAATGAATACATGGCAGAATACCTTACCCATGAGCAGGTAACTTTTCTTAAAAGCATAACTTTTGACGCTCTTGACAGCAATACCTGAAATGCAGTTTGTGAGTCTTGGAAAAGGAAGGCAGACAGAAAAAAGACACCACGTAGGTCTGGATTTGATGAACATTAGTCTGTTGCTCTCAGTTTGTTGCAGAACTGAACTTCTACAATGGCATACAGTGCAGATCACACAATCACACAAAGGGCTTTGGCGGAAGTTTTTCGTTATTAAAGACTGGGGACAAATTTTCTGCCTTTAAAATAATGTTCAGATCCAAGTGTATGAGAGATTTTGGCCACATGAACAGGCATGACCACTGTGGTGGAAATGCTAAGTCAGGGCTTGAAACAGTGATTGAGCACCTAGTAGTAAGGCAGGGCCAAGCCAGGGGAGCTCAAGTGTATGCAGTGCACATGAATGACCAGTATGGGTATTGACAGGATCTTCCTCTTCCCAGACCTCATTTAAGTGTTGGCAGTGGAGGTGAGGGTATCTCATCTGGAGATCCCTGCATAGCTGAGGCCTTCCAAGGATAAGCAGGTTTTTGTTCCTTCTTTCTGTCTCCATGACTGCTCTGTTTAGCAAGTTTTCACTCACTGCAGCCTGGGGTCTTGCTACTCTGCTATCACTGTCGTGCTTTTCATTGTGTTACAACCAGTAATTTAAGTGACTTGCTAAAGCTTACAGGGCAAGGACAGTATTTAAGTGAGCCAGGAGATATTTTGCCTTGTATTTAATCTTTTAAGGATTGGGGTTAGGGTCACTGTAGGGTTAGGTTTAGGTTAAGGGTTAGGGTTAGGTTTGGGGTTGGGCTTAGGGTTAGGGTAAGGGTTAGGGTTAGGTTTAGGGTTAGGGTTAGGGTTAGGATTAGGTTAAGGGTTAGGTTTAGGTTTAGGGTTAGGGTTAGGGTACGGGTTACGGTTAGGGTTAGGGTTAGGGTTAAGGTAGGGTTAGGATTAGGGTTAGGGTTAGGGTAGGGTTAGGTTAAGTGTTAGGGTAGGGTTAGCGTTATGGTCAGGGTTAGGGTTAGGGATAGGGTTGGGTTTAGGGTTAGGGTAAGGGTTAGGGTTATGGTTAGGGTTAGGGTTAGGGTTTGGGTTAGGGATAGGGTTAGGCAGCTACATTAGCGAACTGGACTGCCTGCATGAGTATACTCCCTGGGATTCAACAAAATCTAAATTTTCACTTTATTTCTTTGATTACCATTCACTCACTACTTCAAAATCTGAATTTCAATTCTATACAAATTTTCATTTTTCATTGCATTCTTCAAAATGTTTAGTACTGTTATTCTGATAAATTGACGAATAATTTGGGTTAGGGTTAGGTTTAGGGTTAGGGTTAGGGTTAGGGTAGGGTTAGGGGTAGGGTTAGGGTTAAGGTTAGGGTTAGGTTTAGGATTAGGGTTAGGGTTAGGGTTTGGGTTAAGGTTAGGGTTAGGGGTAGGGTATGGTTAGAGTTAGGGTTAGGGTTAGGGTTAGGGAAGGGTTAGGTTTAGGGTTACGGTTAGGTTATGGTTAGGGTTAGGGTTAGGGTTAGGGTTAGGGTAGGGTTAGGGTTAGGGTTGGGGTTAGGGTTAGGGGTAGGGTTAGGGTTAGGGTTAGAGATAGGGTTAGGATTGGGGTTAGGGTCACTGTAGGGTTAGGGTTAGGGTTAGGTTTAGGGTTAGGTTAAGGGTTAGGGTTAGGTTTGGGGTTGGGCTTAGGGTTAGGGTAAGGGGTTAGTGTTAGGTTTAGGGTAAGGGTTAGGGTTAGGTTTAAGTTTAGGGTTAGGGTTAGGGTTAGGTTAACGGTTAGGGTTAGGTTTGGGGTTGGGGTAAGGGTTAGGGTTAGGTTTAGGGTTAGGGTTAGGGTTAGGGTTAGGGTTAGGGTAACGGTTAGGTTTAGGGTTAGGGCTAGGGTTAGGGTTAGGGTACGGGTTACGGTTAGGGTTAGGGTTAGGGTTAGTGTTAAGGTAGGGTAAGGATTAGGGTTAGGGTTAGGGTTAGGGTTAGGGTAGGGTTAGGTTAAGGGTTAGGGTAGGGTTAGCGTTATGGTCAGGGCTAGGGTTAGGGATAGGGTTGGGTTTTGGGTTAGGGTTAGGGTTTTGGGTTAGGGTTAGGGTAAGGGTTAGGGTTAGGTAAGGGTTAGGGTAGGGTTAGGGTTAGGGGTAGGGTTAGGGTAGGGTTAGGGTTAGGGTTAGGGTTAAGGTAGGGTAAGGATTAGGGTTAGGGTTAGGGTTAGGGTAGGGTTAGGTTAAGGGTTAGGGTAGGGTTAGCGTTATGGTCAGGGTTAGGGTTAGGGATAGGGTTGGGTTTAGGGTTAGGGTTAGGGTTTTGGTTAGGGGTCAGGGTAGGGTTAGGGTTAGGGTTAGTATTAGGGTTAGGGATAAGTTTAGGGTTAGGGTTAGGGTAAGGGTTAGGGTTATGGTTTTGGGTTAGGGTTAGGGTTTGGGTTAGGGTTAGGGTTAGGCAGCTACATTAGCGAACTGGACTGCCTGCATGAGTATACTCCCTGGGATTCAACAAAATCTAAATTTTCACTTTATTTCTTTGATTACCATTCACTCACTACTTCAAAATCTGAATTTCAATTCTATACAAATTTTCATTTTTCATTGCATTCTTCAAAATGTTTAGTACTGTTATTCTGATAAATTGACGAATAATTTGGGTTAGGGTTAGGGTTAGGGTAGGGTTAGGGTTAGGGTTAGGGTTAGGGTCGGGTTAGGGTTAGGGTCAGGTTAGGGTTAGATTAAGGGTTAGGGTTAGGGTAAAGTTAGGGTTATGGTAGGGTTAGGGGTAGGGTTAGGGTTAAGGTTAGGGTTAGGTTTAGGATTAGGGTTAGGGTTAGGGTTTAGGTTAAGGTTAGGGTTATGGTTAGGGTATGGTTAGAGTTAGGGTTAGGGTTAGGGTTAGGGAAGGGTTAGGTTTAGGGTTACGGTTAGGGTTAGGGTATGGTTAGGGGTAAGGGTTAGGGTTGGGTTAGGGTTAGGGTTGGGGTTGGGGTTGGGGTTAGGGTAGGGTTAGGGTTAGGGTAGGGTTAGGGTAGGGTTAGGGTTAGGGTAGTGTTAGGCTTAGGGTTAGGGTTAGGGTTAGGGAAGGGTTAGGTTTAGGGTTACGGTTAGGGTTAGGGTTAAGGTTAGGGTTAGGGTTAAGGTTAGGGTTGGGGTTGGGGTTAGGGTAGGGTTAGGGTTAGGGTTAGGGTAGGGTTAGGGTAGGGTTAGGGTTAGGGTAGTGTTAGGCTTAGGGTTAGGGTTAGTGTTAGGGTTAGGGTTAGGATTGGGGTTCGGGTCACTGTGGGGTTAGGGTTAGGGTTAGGTTTAGGGTTAGGTTAAGGGTTAGGGTTAGGTTTGGGGTTGGCTTAGGGTTAGGGTAAGGGTTAGGGTTACGTTTAGGGTTAGGTTAAGGGTTAGGGTTAGGTTTGGGGTTGGGCTTAGGGTTAGGGGTAAGGGTTAGGGTTAGGTTTAGGGTAAGGGTTAGGGTTAGGGTTAGGTTTAAGTTTAGGGTTAGGGTTAGGGTTAGTTAAGTTTAGGGTTCGAATTCACAATGTCACTTAATTCACAATTCACAATCGAATTCACAATGTCACTTAAACTGGCTTAGCATATCTACTCCATTTATTCTATAACACCCCCGAGTTTTACATTGCAGTTGAAAATTCACTATCACTATAATAACCTGGAAGAAGAAATAGTTGCTTTAAACTTCTAAAGAAGTAAGATCACTTGTGAAGAAGTAAGATCTCAATCCTATCAGTTCTCCAACTGAGATTGTGACGAATGGATGTCACAAAAGGAGACAAAACACAATCATCTCGGAAACGTAAGGGTTAATGAAAGGTAATATGTCACTTCATGGCAATTATAACACTTTTCTGATCATACAAAACAGGGACAGTCAGCAGTATGCTAGTGTTGCATTCAGGATGGAGTACTCCAGATGTGGTCTCACATCTGAGTGCCCATATCTATGGGAGTGCAGACAGGGCTAGGCTCTGGGAGTTATATTCTCATATTCTGAATCCAGCAGGCCTACCGTCTCTTTCAGTAGTTCTCTAAAAGTATCGGACTTACCGTGCGAATGAAATGCCGTTTCTGCAGTGAGAAGCAGCAAGATGAGTATTTCATGGTCTCTGCTGCCATCTATTGTCACTTATTGGTACTAACAATTCTTGTTGGGATTCTCTTCATAACGGGAAACTGCACTTATGTACTATACTGTTGCAGGGACTTCAGAAGCTTGCTTCCTGTGACAAACCTAACTGCAGCTTTTCCATCTTTGAGTATGTACTGGGGATTATTGCCAAGCCTTGTAGGGGTATGAAAGAACAACAAAGGAATTCCATGAATTGTTATGGGCTGTGGATATATCCAGTTCTGCTTACTAATTTAAAAATAAAAATAAAATTAAAAAACAAAAATTCTATGCTTTGTGGAAAGCAGCATCTTCTCTTGAAATCTTATCTGTCTTAGGAAAAAACACCTTTGTTTCTCAGCTGTGGTGCTGTCTTGTTCTTGATATGCTTTGTGAATTAACATGACAGTTTTCTAATGACAGCTCTCTCCCACGATCATCCCAGCAAACATCTGCTGCATCAACACAGGAATCTTCCTGAATTTCATTTCTCTGTGTGCAGATTTCCAGAAGAGTGCAATGGAACCAGCAACAGGTTTTTGCAAGAATGGGACTTATTTATTTCTCTGATCCATACTCCAATAATATTATTGTGTAAATAAATATGAAGCTTGAATTTTGCCAAGTTTTGAACTTTGAAAGGACTTTGGCCTGTTTAAAGAAAGAATGTTCCTGAGCCTTTTCAGCATCACCAATCATCCGGCTTGCCTGGGTGGCATTAGCTGAAGAGTCATTGTCTTGGGCTGAAGATAACGTGCCCTTAGTATACATGAGTAACAAAGCTTCTTAGTAACGTATGACTAAAACATAAAATGAGAAAGCATAACACTAGTGGGAATCTGGACCTTGCTTTTGTGAAGGGAATGCATCAGTGTCTGATTCAAGGGAAGCGGTTGCAATTTTGAAGGAGTTCTCCAGGTGTTTGCCAGAGGTTTTTGATGAAATATTGCTCTGTCTCTGGGGCTATAACCTTGTTTTTCCCTGTTTGTGTTAAAGGCAGATTTACAATTCTCCATCAGTTAATATTGTTTGATCCTTAATTTCAGTTTTATTTACTTTCTTGCCAGAGTAACCTGGCATGTACAAGAATTTATGTCTTCCTACTTGTTTTCTCAGGCCATATTCAATTAATCCCAGAAAGTAAGCCATTTATTTGTGTGTTTATTGGGGATTAGCTGCTTCTGTTTTTACAAAATCATCTACGGGCAGTAAGATGCACCTGCGTGGATATCATCCACGAAAGATAAACTTCTTTATCCTGCTCTCCTAGCTGTAATTTAACCAGTGGAACTGCTAGGGTAGACTTCCCAAATTCTCATCCTTCATTTATGCAAGCAGAAATTGTCCCCCTCTTTCTCAGTAATTTACGCATTACTTTCATTCCGATGGGGAAGAGCTCTCTCTGGGCTCTTCCAGCCCCCCCTTCCCCATTTCTCTCTGAGTGGATCCCTGGATCCTACGGCCCTACTCCAGTGCCGTGACACTAACAGCTGCTGTTATTCCCAGTTTACCTCCTCCTCTCCAGAGGCTCCCAGTACCAACACTGGGATTCTCTCTGCAGAGGCTAGTCTCACTTCCAGTGCCCTGCCCTCTCCTCTCACCTCCCCCTTTGCAAGTAATGCTGTTTGCAGCAGAAGTCTCCGGCTGCAGCTCACTCTCTCACACCAAGTTCTGCTCGCGGGGGAAACGGTGTGGGGGGTTGCTCTCACACCAGCACAGATTAACTCACTTTCTCTTTAACCCTTTTTCCTTTGTCGCACCCTCAGTTACACTTCCACATACCCTCCATTCTACTTCTGTATACCAGTAACAATTACCTTTCTTATACCACCAAAACAGTTTGTCTCATTCCTTTCAAAATCCACAAATCAAACCGCACAATTCTTCAACTTCCACAAACATCCAGCACTTGGTCTCTCCTGATTAGGTACTCAATTAGAAAACTGGTCCCACTATTCCCTTTATGTTCCTAGTTTCTTATTTAATATTCCCCCGGGCGCTCCTGCAACACCCTTCCAATGTGACAACATACACCTGAGAGGTGTTTTGTTCGTTTTTCTGTTTCTCTGTTTGGTTTGGTATTTTTTCGGGTGTGAGAGCAACCTCTCCACCACCGAATAACTAACTAACTAACTAACACTTGAGGAGCATACACATACATTATGGAATTTCGAGCGACCATTCTTTGTAGTGTGGTTCTCTGTGGCTCCACTTCTGTGTTTTGTGATGACAAGGGTAGAAGGGAAAAGCCTCTCTTAAAGAGGCAGCTGGAGATTCGAGGAGCGACAGATGCTGTGCTCTCAGGGAGCACTTTGGAAGAAGTCGGGAGAGATGCTTTCTGGACTGCGCAGTAAATAACCCCCTGCGGAGGAAAGGCAGCAGGCTGAATTTGGACGTTCTCGGCTTCAGAACGGCACAACTTCGCTCTCACGGCTCGGAAGTGGCACTCGCGGTGAACTGGTCCGGAGCGATTGCCGTTGCTGCCCGAGAATCGCGCTTATCGCCGACTGCCGCTTTCAGCCTCCAGCCGCGGTGTCTTGTTAAACCGCACCCAAGAAAGTGCGACTGCAGCCGGGGGCTTTTCTCCGATCTGCGGGCTCTTCTCCGCACATCCGAAAGGAGCGGTTTGGACTTCGCCGTGCGTACATCTATGCAGAATGAACTACGCTTGGCTCTGAATGTTGTGTCCGTGCCTTCATTTCGAGCGACAATTCTTTGTAGTGTGGTTCTCTGTGGCTCCACTTCTGCGTTTTGTGATGACAAGTGTAGAAGGGAAAAGCCTTTCTTAAAGAGGCAGCTGGAGAGTACCCCTACTCGGTCAGCAACAGCAAACGCTCCGGACCAGTTGCGCTGCGGAGCAAGTGCCGCTTCCGGAGCGAGTGCCACTTCCGAGCCGTGAGAGCGAAGTTGTGCCGTTCTGAAGCCGAGAACGTCCAAATTCAGCCTGCTGCCTTTCCTCCGCAGGGGGTTATTTACTGCGCAGTCCAGAAAGCATCTCTCCCGACTTCTTCCAAAGTGCTCCCTGAGAGCACAGCATCTGTCGCTCCTCGAATCTCCAGCTGCCTCTTTAAGAGAGGCTTTTCCCTTCTACCCTTGTCATCACAAAACACAGAAGTGGAGCCACAGAGAACCACACTACAAAGAATGGTCGCTCGAAATTCCATAATGTATGTGTATGCTCCTCAAGTGTTAGTTAGTTAGTTAGTTATTCGGTGGTGGAGAGGTTGCTCTCACACCCGAAAAAATACCAAACCAAACAGAGAAACAGAAAAACGAACAAAACACCTCTCAGGTGTATGTTGTCACATTGGAAGGGTGTTGCAGGAGCGCCCGGGGGAATATTAAATAAGAAACTAGGAACATAAAGGGAATAGTGGGACCAGTTTTCTAATTGAGTACCTAATCAGGAGAGACCAAGTGCTGGATGTTTGTGGAAGTTGAAGAATTGTGCGGTTTGATTTGTGGATTTTGAAAGGAATGAGACAAACTGTTTTGGTGGTATAAGAAAGGTAATTGTTACTGGTATACAGAAGTAGAATGGAGGGTATGTGGAAGTGTAACTGAGGGTGCGACAAAGGAAAAAGGGTTAAAGAGAAAGTGAGTTAATCTGTGCTGGTGTGAGAGCAACCCCCCACACCGTTTCCCCCGCGAGCAGAACTTGGTGTGAGAGAGTGAGCTGCAGCCGGAGACTTCTGCTGCAAACAGCATTACTTGCAAAGGGGGAGGTGAGAGGAGAGGGCAGGGCACTGGAAGTGAGACTAGCCTCTGCAGAGAGAATCCCAGTGTTGGTACTGGGAGCCTCTGGAGAGGAGGAGGTAAACTGGGAATAACAGCAGCTGTTAGTGTCACGGCACTGGAGTAGGGCCGTAGGATCCAGGGATCCACTCAGAGAGAAATGGGGAAGGGGGGGCTGGAAGAGCCCAGAGAGAGCTCTTCCCCATCGGAATGAAAGTAATGCGTAAATTACTGAGAAAGAGGGGGACAATTTCTGCTTGCATAAATGAAGGATGAGAATTTGGGAAGTCTACCCTAGCAGTTCCACTGGTTAAATTACAGCTAGGAGAGCAGGATAAAGAAGTTTATCTTTCGTGGATGATATCCACGCGGGTGCATCTTACTGCCCGTAGATGATTTTGTAAAAACAGAAGCAGCTAATCCCCAATAAACACACAAATAAATGGCTTACTTTTTGGGATTAATTGAATATGGCCTGAGAAAACAAGTAGGAAGACATAAATTCTTGTACATGCCAGGTTACTCTGGCAAGAAAGTAAATAAAACTGAAATTAAGGATCAAACAATATTAACTGATGGAGAATTGTAAATCTGCCTTTAACACAAACAGGGAAAAACAAGGTTATAGCCCCAGAGACAGAGCAATATTTCATCAAAAACCTCTGGCAAACACCTGGAGAACTCCTTCAAAATTGCAACCGCTTCCCTTGAATCAGACACTGATGCATTCCCTTCACAAAAGCAAGGTCCAGATTCCCACTAGTGTTATGCTTTCTCATTTTATGTTTTAGTCATACGTTACTAAGAAGCTTTGTTACTCATGTATACTAAGGACACGTTATCTTCAGCCCAAGACAATGACTCTTCAGCTAATGCCACCCAGGCAAGCCGGATGATTGGTGATGCTGAAAAGGCTCAGGAACATTCTTTCTTTAAACAGGCCAAAGTCCTTTCAAAGTTCAAAACTTGGCAAAATTCAAGCTTCATATTTATTTACACAATAATATTATTGGAGTATGGATCAGAGAAATAAATAAGTCCCATTCTTGCAAAAACCTGTTGCTGGTTCCATTGCACTCTTCTGGAAATCTGCACACAGAGAAATGAAATTCAGGAAGATTCCTGTGTTGATGCAGCAGATGTTTGCTGGGATGATCGTGGGAGAGAGCTGTCATTAGAAAACTGTCATGTTAATTCACAAAGCATATCAAGAACAAGACAGCACCACAGCTGAGAAACAAAGGTGTTTTTTCCTAAGACAGATAAGATTTCAAGAGAAGATGCTGCTTTCCACAAAGCATAGAATTTTTGTTTTTTAATTTTATTTTTATTTTTAAATTAGTAAGCAGAACTGGATATATCCACAGCCCATAACAATTCATGGAATTCCTTTGTTGTTCTTTCATACCCCTACAAGGCTTGGCAATAATCCCCAGTACATACTCAAAGATGGAAAAGCTGCAGTTAGGTTTGTCACAGGAAGCAAGCTTCTGAAGTCCCTGCAACAGTATAGTACATAAGTGCAGTTTCCCGTTATGAAGAGAATCCCAACAAGAATTGTTAGTACCAATAAGTGACAATAGATGGCAGCAGAGACCATGAAATACTCATCTTGCTGCTTCTCACTGCAGAAACGGCATTTCATTCGCACGGTAAGTCCGATACTTTTAGAGAACTACTGAAAGAGACGGTAGGCCTGCTGGATTCAGAATATGAGAATATAACTCCCAGAGCCTAGCCCTGTCTGCACTCCCATAGATATGGGCACTCAGATGTGAGACCACATCTGGAGTACTCCATCCTGAATGCAACACTAGCATACTGCTGACTGTCCCTGTTTTGTATGATCAGAAAAGTGTTATAATTGCCATGAAGTGACATATTACCTTTCATTAACCCTTACATTTCCGAGATGATTGTGTTTTGTCTCCTTTTGTGACATCCATTCGTCACAATCTCAGTTGGAGAACTGATAGGATTGAGATCTTACTTCTTCACAAGTGATCTTACTTCTTTAGAAGTTTAAAGCAACTATTTCTTCTTCCAGGTTATTATAGTGATAGTGAATTTTTCAACTGCAATGTAAAACTCGGGGGTGTTATAGAATAAATAGAGTGGATATGCTAAGCCAGTTTAAGTGACAACACTTTTTGGGAAGAGAGGATAAAGTTAAGGAATGAAGCAAGTCATTAATCTGAGCAAAAGTGAAAAAAAAAAAAAATCAGGGGAGCAGAAAAATGAATAGATGGGGCAGGCACAAATCAATAGCAGGACTGTCATTAAACTCAACAGGAGGCAAGTTTTGTTCCCTAAAGAAGGACAATTTTTGCAATGACCCTCATTGTCCACTTTGCATCATATCTCTTTGAAATTCTAGGCCCCTTTCTTCCATCTTGAATGCAGGATTGCATATCTGCAATACTGTGAAACAAGAACATTCTGCCTCTAAAACAATTTTGCTCACACTTCTACCTGCTCACCCTGCCACATCATCTGCCTCCTGGAGCAGCCCAGCCTGGCCAAGGGGTGGATGAGGCCAGGCTGAATGAATGAATGAATGAATGAATGAATGAATGAATGAATGGGGCCTTATAAATATTTCTATAATTAGTCAAAGCACAGTAATTTTTTTTTTCCCTACAGGTTAAATACTGCTGATTAGCTGCTTACTTTTTAGAAAGTTCTCTGTCCTTAGTATTTACACGAGTCTTTTTCTGACCTGCTGTAAGCCCGTTAGTCCAAACCAGATAAGGAGTCTAATTTTAGAGCTGGAGATAGTGTAACACTGTTACTAGTTGATACTTGCTATGTCATTGCATTCTAGGATTATGTAATAAACAAAAGAACTGCCTCATAGAAGAGAATGACTTATTAATTACAATACAGTAGTGATCTTGTTTTTGGTGTTATTGTTGCATATGTATATCTGCCTTTGCATTGTTAGTTCTAGAAGATACTGTCTACAGGTATTGCTGACAATTTTCTTCCCCATCATCTCAGTATCTCTCATTGTCTTCTTCAAAGTTTCCATTGTGTGTTTTTTTGTCTTGTTATTCGTTTCTTTTTTCTTTTTTTTTTTTTGTTTTGTTTTGTTTTTTGTTTGTTTGTCTATCTGTATGGCTGTTGTTTTAGTTTTTGTTTGTTTGTTGCTTTTTTTTTTGGGGGGGGGGGGGGGGAGAGGTACGACAGGGGGGTTTGGGAGAGCTGAGTTGGTTGCTTTAGCTTGGTTGTTGTGTTTTTCTGTCTGCTTCCAAGTGACTTCTGTATATGTCCATCTCAGAAATCTGTTTGTATTATGATCTTTAATGCAAATATGAAAAATATTTACAGACGCCTTTTCACTGATATTCTGATACTTCACTCAACTAAGGAAACCTCATTATTCCTCAACAGTTCATCTACAAACTGATAAGTAGAGAAGAAGCCACTAGTAGTAACAAACAATTAAGAGGCCATGGCCACCTCATGGAAACCTCATGGTGTTTTGTTTTGTCCAAGGAAAACCAGTTGATTATTTTCAGAACTTGCATAAATTAAATAAATAAATAAATAAAAATGATACAAATAAATGATAATAATAATTAAATAAAAATTAAAAAAGACCATTCAAGCTGCATGAAAATAAAATCATGGATTCTCACTACCACTTCCATCATTTGTAGCCTCGCTATATTAACTACATCTCAAGAACAAGGATTGCACTCTTATGGAAAAATTAGGTAGTGAATGTCAGTCTTACTGAGAAGACTAATGGTCATCACTTTATCTAAAAATAATAAAACATGGATCACACAAATACACGTTTTCTTGTCTGAAATAAGCAAGAATTTTCAGAAGGAGCATAAAATCACAAGCAGCATGGATGTTCAGATTTTGTATATTCGAAGGCAAAAAAAGAATTCTCATGGAAAACATCCATAGAAAACATGTAATCCTTTATTGCCCTTGGAGAAACTGCATGTATGCAAGAGCAGTTGGTGAATCAGATGCTAGAGGAGTGCTGCTTTGTCTTATCCACAAGTCAGTTCTTTCCACTTAAACACAACAACTTATAAACAGAATTACGTAATGTTGGAGGAAGATCAAAGAACTGGATTGAGTACCAAAAAACATTCAATGCTGCCAAACTCTTTGAAAACAGCTAAAAGGAAAATATTTGATTTTACTGTACATTAGAAATACTTGAAGGAAAGATATCTTTATACTATAGGTCATCAAAAGCCCAAAAGGTAATGCTAAGTCCCAGTGCTACTGATTATTAAAAAAAATGAAAAATTGTCTTTTAATGCAAATATGAATTACATATTTTTTCTGAGATGTCAAAGGAAGAAAAAGAGGCTGGAGGGTCACCTTAGATAGTCAACCTGTCTCCGATATTGTGAGCTCCTCCATCAAGACAAAAAAGAAGGGCTGTTGCTCTGGGTGACAACCTTCCGAGGCAAAAAGAAGGCCTGATATGTAAACCAGATCCAACACATAGGGAAGTCTTTGGTTTCCCTGGAGAATGGGTAAGAGACATTATTATAAATCTCACAAGCCTAGTACAGTTGTCTGATTATCCTTTTGTGTGTGTGTGTGTATTGGCAGTAGTTGTCAAATTCACAGAGGTCAGGCAATGTAAACAGAAGTAGGCAGAGGCTTTAGAAGTTACGAAAAAGTGCTGATACCTTGTACAATTCTGAGATAACTACTTTGTTCCTACAGTATCCTGATAACCATTATTGTGCTAGTATGTAGCTGTCAACTGAACTCTGCACCCCTTTGTGGACATGTCTGATGAGTCTGCTCTGTGTTAACATGGCTAGTTAAATTGGGCCAGATCAGTTTCCTGCAATGAGGAACAATAAACATGAACATGAGATAAGGTAAAGCTTATGAATTACTGGAATGTCTTCTTAAATGAAAAAAAGATAATTACTGAAAAATAGATTTTAGATTTTCCTAAGTAAGTGCAGAATGGGTAGAACATTATTTAAGCATACTGAAATACAACCATTTGAAATCTCCTTTGAATTTCAGAATCGCATGCCTTGTGTGCATTTTATCCCTCACAAAGATCAGCTATTTGTTGGAGCTGTGTTCACCTGTCACTGACCTGGTAGGAAGTTCCTATATGTGAAGTCTGAAAAACGCTGAAAAATAGATCTTGGGGAATACCACTATTACTCACGTTTCAAATAGAAATATGTTATTGCTACAACTGGATCATTATCATCTTCAATAAATAAAAAAAAAATAACATTTTAAAAACTCTTTCCTCTCTGCCAAATTTGACTGAAAGGAGCCTAGAATTTCAAAGAGATATGATGCAAAGTGGACAATGAGGGTCATTGCAAAAATTGTCCTTCTTTAGGGAACAAAACTTGCCTCCTGTTGAGTTTAATGACAGTCCTGCTATTGATTTGTGCGTGCCCTATCTATTCATTTTTCTGCTCCCCTGATTTTTTTTTTTTATTTTTTTTTTTTTCACTTTTGCTCAGATTAATGACTTGCTTCATTCCTTAACTTTATCCTCTCTTCCCGAAAAGTGTTGTCACTTAAACTGGCTTAGCATATCCACTCTATTTATTCTATAACACCCCCGAGTTTTACATTGCAGTTGAAAAATTCACTATCACTATAATAACCTGGAAGAAGAAATAGTTGCTTTAAACTTCTAAAGAAGTAAGATCACTTGTGAAGAAGTAAGATCTCAATCCTATCAGTCCTCCAACTGAGAGTGTGACGAATGGATGTCACAAAAGGAGAAAAAACACAATCATCTCGGAAATGTAAGGGTTAATGAAAGGTAATATGTCACTTCATGGCAATAGTAACACTTTTCTGATCATACAAAACAGGGACAGTCAGCAGTATGCTAGTGTTGCATTCAGGATGGAGTACTCCAGATGTGGTCTCACCAAGGCAGAGCAGAGGGGCAGGATCATCTACCTTGACCTGCTGACCACGATTCTTTTGGTGCAGTCCAGGACAGGAGTGGCTTTCTGGACTGTGAGGGTACACACTGCTAGTTCATGTCCACTTGCTATTTACTAGTATCCCTATGCCCATTGTGGCAGGGCTGTTCTCTGTCCTTACATCCTTCAACTTGTACTGATACAAGGGGTTGGTTGCCATTACCCATGTGCAGTACCTTGCACTTGGATTTTTTGAACCTCATGACCTTCTCCTTGTCCCACTGACAAAGGCTGTCTAAGTCTCTCTGAGTGGCATCCCATCCCTCAGTCATCTTGACCTTATCACATAGCTTGTTGTCATCCACAAACTTGATGAGAATGTACTTGATCCCACTGTCAATGTCACTGCTGAAGATATTAAAGAGCATTGTTCCCAGTACTGACCCCTGAGGAGCACCACTTGAACTTTCTCTAGCCAGACATTGAGCCAATGACCACCACTCTCAAGGTCTGACTAGACTAAACTTTGTTCATCAGTCCACCTTTCAAATCCACACATTTTGAATTTGAAAAGAAGGATATGATGGGGACTATGTCCAAGTCTCTACTGACATTAAGATAGATGACATCAAGCATTTTCCTCATCCGCTCATGTAGTTATGCTATCATGAAATCCACTAGTTATCTTTTCAAAATTAGTTCATTTTTGTAACACTGAACATTATAAATTGTATTTTCTTTACATAGCAGTAGCTAATAGCTTTTACCTGAAATGAGCTTGTTTCTGAAGAAACAAAAATTGGATTTGCTACTTTTGAACATTTTATATTTTTTCTTTGTCAAATCCTAACCATTTTAAATGCATAGGTTTTCTTCAGTTTTGTTTATTTTGCGGGGTAATTTGATAAATTAATGCATATTTTGTAAAGCAAACAAGTGTCTGGCAGTTAGTACATAGCATGACAACAGAATTGCTCTTTGATTTGCGTAGTAGTGTTCCTGTTAAAAATTCTGCTTGCCAGTCTTTGAGATTAAATTCTTTTCTATAGAATGAGTGTGTTAAGTCAAATTATGTGAATCTGCCTAAACCACTTTCTTCTTGTATCACGCAGTCTCAGAATTCTATAATAATCCTTCCTTCCTAAAACTTTAGAATTGTTTTTTAGACACAGTCTTTGTTTCTGTGTTTAATTGTTACAATATCAATATGTCTTATGTACTTTGATACATTCAATAAAGTGCACTAGCACAGCAAAATATCATGGCTCAGTATTAACTGATTCATAGCAAGCAAAGAAATATATTTCCAAGAATAAATAAGAATTGTAATTATTATTTTTTTAATTGTCAGCAATACCTGTAGACAGTATCTTCTAGAACTAACAATGCAAAGGCAGATATACATATGCAATAATAACACCAAAAACAAGATCAATACTGTATTGTAATTAATAAGTTATTCTCTTCTATGAGGCAGTTCTTTTGTTTATTACATAATCCTAGAATGCAATGACATAGCAAGTATCAACTAGTAACAGTGTTACACTATCTCCAGCTCTAAAATTAGACATTCCTCTCACAGCCAGATGCACCCACACAACTCTCGGGCCATCTTGCCAATGGCAGCTGCAACACATCAATTCTTTCTAGGCAATTGAATTAATTTTTTCCATCTGTAAACTTAGGGGGAGAACTGCTGTTTTTGTTAATCTTTGTAGGAACACTGTAATGGTCCACACAGAACTCAAAACTGCAGCTTTGTGCTAGATCTGGCTGCTTAGACTTGCTAGGACCTAAAACTTCCCATTTTATGGCATTCCCATTTTATGAACAAAAAGCCAAAAATGAAACCCGCAGTGAAAGAAAGGCTTTTGAAGAAAAATACGTGGAAGTATAAACAAGACAGAGGCTGAGTGAACATTAATATGGCCCTGCACTTTCTGCCAATGGGCTCTAATCCCATTATCATTAAATTTGCTGGGCAGTTGCATTTTGGTATTTGAACATTTAGAAACAATGCAAGAGATGTTGGCAAAAAGAAAGAAGAAACAAAGAAAAAAAACTCTTTTTTTTTTTTTTTTTAAAGCTATTTATATGCACTTGGCACAGCTCTCCTGGGTTTGGAGTAGTTTCCCTCTTTCTTCTTCGTCTTTCCCCCCACAACCCGTCCACTTCTAACTTCGTGCTCCTCTCTCATCCTCACAGCACACAGACCGGATCGCCAGGCACTGCGCCGCCGCTCGCCCAGTCCCGTCGGAAAAGTTCTTTCCGCGGTCTGTGCTGCCACCTCCTGGCCAATACGCGGAACGGCCGCTGCGTCCCGCAAGCAGGACGTGTGTTAGTTTTCTTAAGCTCAAATACAAAAATAAAGGGAGGTTGAGAACATCATTTTCCTAATATTAATTTTCTCTGTTTAAAGGAATGGTAAATGTATATACAAATTTTCTTATACTGAGTCTTCGCTGAAAATTTGAGCTACTTAATACAAGTGCTGAATTGGGTTTCTTCTTCACAGAAACTTTCCATATACTGACATATAAGAATGCATTACTCAGTGTAACAGGTCCAGTAGTCAGTGTATAACTCTTCACTTGAATTAGTAGAGCTTGCTCAGATTCAATGATTACTTGATATTTAGCTAGCTTAAAGAGAACTGTGATAACAGGAAAAAAGAGAGCATGAAGAAGTCATCAGAATTATCTAGCTGTGATTAGAAAAGATACTTGCTTACATTCCTGAAGTCATCCCCTCATTTTCATGTTTACTGTCACTCTTTAATTGTTTTTTAATGTTTCTTTGAACAGTATTAAAATGAATGGAAGTCAAAGTCCAGTTTTAACACTTCACAAGACGTTGTGTTGTTTTGTATGCATCATGTATTATATATGTATTAAATTTCTCCAAGCCTGCCTGAAGATTTACTAACTGTACTTTGAGGCACATTTTGTATCACAGCAATTTAAAATAATAAATTAAATAGAAATTGTCTATTATGCTGTATTAGTGGATGTAGAAATACGAGTTCATACCTTTCATTTAACTGTTTTAAAAGCCTACTTCCATTATTCAGGGGACAAATGGCCACTTCAGTTCTACCAAGATCATTCTACCATCCAATGTTCAATCTGCATGAAGTCTAATTATCCATGCAGCTAGAGAAATGTGAAAAAGCTGAAGCACAGATCTTCTACATAACCTACTTTGCAGTATTTACAATAACATGGACTAAAAAATTAGATTGGTACTCATGTAAAGTTTAATGTTTATCGTAGTGTCTCTGCACTTGACAGTAGCTAAGTAAGCCCATACATCTATTATATTTCTTTCATGCTGCCCATGTGTCCGGCCTCTGTGCCCGTCAGCAGTAATGGTCCTCAGTGCTATTACTGTAATTCAAAGGCATTAACCAGAAATTAAATGCATATTAGTTATATAGTACGAAATTATGTTAGCTGATGTGTTAAAGGCTGCAAACCACAATCTCAATAGCATTTTACAAGTACCAGTGTGACAGATAAGAAACATAAGAATAGGTCTTTAGAAATATTGTGCCTGAAAACAATTCTGAAAGCACACTGATATTTTGAAAGCATTGTTGGCTATCTGTCACCATGGTTTATCAGTAACTGACTGTCCTCAAATTCCAGACAGCTTGTCTAATCATCTCCTGGTTTACTTACAGATTTCAAATGCTCACCATTCCTGATACAAGCCATTGGCTTTCTTGGCTACCTGGGCACACTGCTGGCTCATATTCAGCCAACTGTCCATCAGCACACCAAGGTCCCTTTCTGTCAGGCGGCTTTCCAGCCACTCCTCCCTAAGCCTGGGGTTGCCTGGGGTTGTTGTGACCAAAATGCCGGACCTGACACTTGATTCTATTGAAACTCATACAGTTTACCTTGGCTCATCGATTCAGGTCCCTCTGTAATGCCTTTCCTCCCTCTGGCAGAACAACACTCCCTACCAACTTGGTGTTATCAGCAAACTTACTGAGGGTGCACTCATCCCCTCATCAAGATCAATAAGGATGTTAAATAGAAGCGGCCCTAGAACAGAGCCCTGGGGGACAATGCTCGTGACTGGCCTCCAACTAGATTTAACTCCACTGACCACAACTCTTTGAGTTGGGCCATCCAGCCAGTGTTTCATCCAGCAGAGCGAATGCTCATCCAAACCATGGGCAGCCAGCTTCTCCACGAGGATGATGTGGGGGGCAGTGTCAAAGACTTTACTGAAGACCACATCAACAGCCTCACCTTCATCCACTAAGCAGGTCACCCTGTCATGGAACAAAATCAGGTTTGTCAGACAGGATCTTCCATTTATAGACCCATACTGTCTGGGCCTGATCCCATGGCTGACCTTTAATTGATCCATGGTGGCTCCCAAGATTATCCGTTTCACAACCTTCCATGGCACCAAGGTGAGACTGATAGGTCCGCAGCTACCAGAATCATCTTCCTGGCCCTTTCTGAAGATGGTCTTCATATCTGCCAGTCTCCAGTCCACCCAGACATTCCCAGTTAGGCAGGACTGTTGAAGGATGATGGAGTGTGGTTTGGCAACCACATCCACCAACTCCCTTAGCACTCCAGGATACAATCCATCTGGCACCAAGGAGTTGTGAGTGTCCACATTTCAGAGCAATGTCCAGCTTTTTCCTTTTCCTTGAACTAGGTCATTATTGGAAAGATTGTTGGTCTTTTTTTTTTTTTTTTTTTTTTTTTTTAAAGGATGATATTTTATTTCTATTCAGTGTGTAAGCAAGCAGAAATGTTTTACTAGTGAGAAGATAGAACACATTATTTGGAATTTACATTTCTCTAATACTGCTGATTTAAAGGTGACTTTAGCATTCCTCAGCAGTAGCTCTTTGTGAACAATAAATTTATTTTCTCTAACAGCAGTGAATGCTTTGTCTTCGACATGTTTTAGTAACTAGATTGAGAAGTGATTTGTAATCATCCTTGTTCCACTTCCACGGAATTTTCTAAGATGCAATCTATTAAATTAAAAAAAAAGTATTTTATGTCAAGAAGCAGCTTCTTCGGGGATCTAAGATTAAAGTGGGTTCCACTATAAATCTTGGAATACACAGTGCATAAAATAACTAATACAGGAAGAAAAATAAAAGAAAAAAAACTTTTAACCTGTAGTACATCCAATTATTCAGACTATGTATATATTAAGTGAAAGTCTAGAAATCATAATTTATGTGATTGACACTGCCTAGATCTAGACATAGGAGTAATGAAAAAACGTTACTGAAAACATATGATGAGCCATCTGATGAACTAGCAAGACAATTAGATGACATTTCAGTTTTCAACAGTCTTGACCCCAGAATAGGACAGTTATGTGAGAAAGTCTCTGTGCTATGCAGATTAAAGGAAGATATTTGTGCAACCAAGGTGTTTCAAAGGTAGCATTAACCCATTTCAGGCTAATACAGTCCTTACAGGTGCTGTTCTGAGGTCTAGAAGAAATGCACACCTCAGTGCCAAGTTCTTATCTTTAGGAGAAAAGGGACTAAATCAATATAAAAGGAAACATTTTGCTTATATTCTCTCATATGGAACCATGTAATAGTTTCAGCAGCTACCAGAAAGCTGTGCTGAACAAATTAAAGGATTAAAAATATCAAAATATCTCTTGTTAGTTGGTTATACTTCACACAAAAGTTTTGTCAGAATTAAGAGGTTTCTGAAGACAAGCTTTCCAAGCTTTCATATGATAAACATTTTTCTGACTTCACCAAAATGAAGCAATTAACTACTGTGATAAGACACAGTATCACAAACTGATTTAACTCTTCATAGGACTGCACCCAAGCAAGGGTTACGATAAGAAGAAAAGCTTTGGTTTTTAAATATCAGTCTCTCAACATTCACAGAGATAAACCATAGGATGTGCACAACTGTTTGGATAAGAATGTCATACATGTATGAAAGATCTTTCTGTCTGCTGTGACAAGCCATCACTCCCACAATAACAAAGTTTCCATAAAGAATTCTTTTGCTTTTTCTTTTTTCTCTTCCCCCCCCCACCCCCCCCTTTTTATTTTTATTTACGCTGAAGAAAAAAAGATAGGATTAGCTCTAGGTGTATATAATGTTCTTGCAGGCAAGGGTTGAGATAGGAAATTGGCACTGAGTAACTGTGCATTTGAAACTGTGTATAAAAGCAAAAAAATCCTACTATTTCACTGACGCTCCCAACAAATTGACCTCGACAGTGAGAGTTATCACACTGCGAGTCTAGACAAATTCAGACATTCAGATTTGTGTTAAAAATTTAGTACTTCCTTCCCACCACATTGTTTTTTGCAGGGATAATTATAAGTGGCTGTACTTAAAATTTACAGCACACATTGAGTAGATGCTTGACAGATTAGTAGCAAAGAATTTCAAAGTATTTTCTTACTTCCATTTAAGTTTTTTTTTTAATTGATTGTGAAGATGATATTTACATAATTTCAGGAGTTCGGATAAAATCATAAACCTTCAGGGTTGGAAAAGACCTCCAAGATCATCTAGTCCAAATGTGCACCTACCATCAATATTGCCTTCAGAACCACGTTCCTTAGTACCACAGCTACATGTTTCTTGAACGCTTCCAGGGATGACTCCAGATGACTCTACCTCCTTCCTCGACAGCCTGCTCCAGTGCCTGACCACTCTTTTGGAGAAGTTTTTCCTAATATACAGTCTGAACCTCCCCTGTCATTGTGGTCATTTCCTCTCATCCTTTTGAGAGTTACCTGGGAGAGGAGGCCAGCACCTACCTCACCACAACCTCCTTTGTTGTATTGAGCTATAAGGACTCCCCTGAGCCTCATTTTCTCCAAATTAAAAAAAAAAAAACCCACAACAAAACCTTTGTCCCCTCCGCAGCTTCTCATAAGAGAAGCTTTCCTGAACTGTTAACCACTAGAATTCCTAACTCTGAAAAAGATTTTTGAACCAATTTGTCTTTCTACAAAGATGACAATGTTTGCTTGGTCAGAAAAAGGAACTCTGAAGATTGCCATATGTATGTCGTGACCTACAAAAACAAAATTATCAGACTACATTGACCAGAACACAGCTTGGAGACTTGTGAGAATCCTTCTTTGGTTGTTTTTTTTTGGCTCAAAGCTTGCTTCCTGAGGTTTTTCTTGTGATAAGACTCTGAGTGACTTGTCAAGGAGGCAACTGATGGGTGCTAACTGTGTGACAATCGATATCGCTTTGGGAACATTTTGCAAGCCCCTTCCCCCAGAGCTGCTTGCTCTGTAGAAGAGCGGAAGAGAGTGCTCAGCAGTGTTCACTGGCGGAATATCTGGCCTGTGGCCAAACCGCTCCAGCTAAGTATGGAAGGCTGGGGGATGATACCATTGTATCTTGCGAAGGCAACATGCAAGTTGGTGCCTCCCTGCTTCCTCTTATCTGCTGGCAAGGCCACAAAGGAGGTTCCTGCTGAGATCCCAGAGCCAGAAGCTGCCACCGCAAGGAGAACTGACTCAACCACCTTGGGTTTGAGCTGTCACTCAAAGGAGAGCTGATTCGACCACTTTGGATTTGAGCTGTCACTCCAAAAACAGCTGACTCAACCACTTTGAAGCATTGAAAAAGGGCCATCATCACCATGGTCATGGTCGTCCTTCGTCGTCAATAGAACAACAATGCCCGACGACGCACCACTACTGAGGATCAAAGACGGAACTACGAACCATGCTGGATCCATGGTGGTGACTATGTCCCTCTTGCTGCCTATAAAGACTCCTTGCTTCTTCTTTTCTATCTTTTCTATCGCCCTCCTTCCCTTCCCCCATTACCCTAATTCATAATAGTGTCCGTTCTCCCCTTCCCCATTTCCCCTGATTAAGATTTGTAATAAACTGGTTGGACCAACATTTGAACCGTTGCTTCTTAATCTCACGCTGGGTATATAGATAATAAAAGAACCTCCTCTCCCTCCTATAAATTGGAGCGAGACAAGACTACTGTCAATACTCCTAAAGCAGGGCTTCAGAAGAATAATTTCAACATTATAACCAGGCAGCAATGTTGTACCAGCATAGACAGGCCTTAACAGGACTTCTTGAATATTCGGATACTACTGAGGATTGGTCACTAGAAGTAGTCTTTTCTCAGATAAACTGAACTCATTTTTGCATCATCACCTTCACCATTGCATCCTGTCTCCCCCTAGTCCACATGACACCTACCACCAAACCTACTGTGGAGAGCTAGGCATGTGGCAGTGTCAGCATGACCGCAGAACTTGGGACACAACACATTAGATACTACTAGTGCAATTGGCAAGTATAGAGTCCTACACGTGGGAAGGCATAATTGTACATGTCAGTACAGTGTAGGGTCTGACTTGCTGGAACAGAGCTCTGCAGAGAAGGACCTTTGCGTCTTGATGGGCCTCAGAGGTTGAAGGAGTTTCTCCTCTCCCTCTCCTGTGCCCTAGTGAGGCTACATCTGAAGTACGGTGTTCAGTTCTGGGCTCTCCAGTTGAAGAAAGACAGAACTGCTGGTGAGAGTCCTGCGCAGAACTACAAAGATGAGGAGGGGACAGGAGCATCCCCTTATGAGGAAACCTGGGACTGTTTAGCCTGGAGAAGACTGATTGGGAATCTTATCAGTGCTTATAAATATCTAATGGATGGGAGTCAAGTGGATTGAGCAAGTTCTTTTTAGTGGTTCCCATCAACAGAATAGGGGCAATGGGCACAGACTGGATGAAAGTTCCATATTGACATCAGAAATAACTTTTTAACTTTGAGGGTAACAGTGCACTGGAACAAGTCATCCAGAGAGACTGTGAAGCTTCCTTCTCTGGAGATATTCGAAATCTGCCTAAATGTTTCTCTGTGCAAATTACTCAAGGGAATCTGCTAATCTGCTTTAGCAGGGGGATGGGACTAGATGATCTCCAGAGGTGACTTCCAACACTTGTGATTCCATGCATCTGATTCTATTCTTTCACATCTCTATTGGCTACTCTTTTTATTACATCTAATAAACTGAGTTCAATAAATAGGTAGGCAACAACCTTGCCTCTTTATTTTTGGAGGTAGGATGGAGAACTTCAGATTTATGTGTGGCTGTCTTGAACTTGATTCCTGCAGATTCTTGTCAGTTTAGTGCTTGCTCTAGGGCACTTGAGCAGCTGGCCTAAGCTGACAGTTTCTTCTACTGTAGGTGCACATGGACACCTACAGTTCAAGGTTCCCATTTATAGCTCAAGTAATGTCCAACTGCTGTTTGGCTAAATCTAACAGTATGCAATAAGATAGCTTTGAACAATTATTTAATCTTATGTTTCTCCAAGAGCAGTTTGAAGTTTAAATTGGTATGTATTAAGTCAAGATTCCATTCCTTTTTGTTTTGTACTGTAGTGCTCATGAATAATGAAGTGGTTTTCTAGAACTGCCCTTTGCACAGACCTAGATAGACCAGCTGGAAGGGCAATAAAGGTTTATCACAATTCTGCCCTTATTGACCCCTTCCTTTCTACGTGCATCAGAAAGGACTCACGGCTGCCTTAGTGCTCTTTCCTTCAGGATAGCTCACAATGCAGGTAGATTACGCTCAATAACAAGACTGTTCTCACTTTACTGCATAGACCAACATTCAGTGTGCAAAGCCCTTCAAAAGAAGACTCAGCAGTCTATGGTGGGTGACACAGAGTAAGCATGATTGGCAGTAGTGAAGAATAAAATCTCATTTTATCTCCATAATAGACTTCTACCACATGCTCTGCCTAATCCTACTTAATTATCTGTTCTTAGTGAAAAATCCTGCATGTAATCAAGATGGATTTATTCATTTGGACGTTTTTAATGAGATAGAGAAGATGCTCTTAAGTTTTTTTCCTACTTTCTTCTTTAATCAATTATTCTTCTCATTATGATGCGGTCTTCACAAGATAGTATGGTCTTCAAAAGAAACATTATTGCTAGTGATATTTAATTTCTGCTTGCCTTGCTGCTGGTCACAGAACAGGTACAGTCACTTGAAATTTGCCATGCTTCAGAACTCTGATGAAACAGAGCACATTGTACTAAAAAGAGAAAAATAATCACTATTTCTCATTTGTTGAGGAGTAGTTTTACCTCCAGTGCTTCAGTGGCACAAATGAACCAACTAATACTAGATTTTCCATGCTTAAGTTACTGAAAACTTTTTAACAGGTCCGGAAAACTTAACTGAAAGCCTAATAGATTACATCAGCTGGCTTCCCTTGATGAACTAGGTGAGTAATCTCTGAACCATATAGTCCTGATCAAGGGATGGTATGTGATGGCTCACTACCTACTTGAATTCCCCCTGCTGGATCCATCCATGGAACCATCCAGGTGACTTCTGGAACAGGATATTTCCTTTCCTGTAAGGGACTCTTCTCTGGGTGCGTGACAATCATTTCCTGGGATGTCTAACTGTGATACGTTACTGGGATGAGTACCTTCTGCAATTCTTCTTTTAATATGGAGATAATGACAGGCAGCTTCTCTGACTAAGGTAGGTGACCCAACACACCACTCTTTGTGATTGGGTCACCCCTGTCTTACAAATGTGGGTTAAATTTTTCACCCACCCTTGGATTGGCAAAGTTGTTTTAACAATAACCTCTGCAGTCTGAGTTATTAGTTCTACTGTCTGCAGTGCAGAATAGGTAGCCAATAACTGCTTCTCAGACATACTGTATCTTCTGCTCCATGCCAAAGCTGTCACCAGAATCCGACTGGGGCTTAAACAGAAATCTGATGCTGCCACAACCCTCAGCTGAACCCTTCTTGAGTTGCATGCACATCCAGTTCAGCTGGAAGGGCTGGACTGAATGTGCCCAGTGGACATGTTTAACAGCTAGTGTTGGAAGGCTTCTTGTTCCATTCTACCCCAATCCCACCCTTGGCCTTATTTTTGTTAGTTGATATAATGTTTCTATATGGCAGTTGCTCTGAGTGGGGTATAAAGGACTGCCAGTATCCTAATATACCTACAAACTCCTGCAACTGCTTTGATGTCATGGGAACCAGGAATGCTTGGACCTTATCTGTGATCACACTGGGTAAGACCTTGGTCAGAAAACACACAGGAATTTAACTGATAACCCTGGTACATGTACTTTCCATGGGTTTATAGCACACTTTTTCTTGTAAATGGGCAATTAGTGAAGTTACTGCCTTCTCTAGTGCCTTCACCAAGTCAGACACTAACACTAGATTGTCAGTGTAGTGGTACATTTTGACAGTAGACGGTATCTTCTAACTTGCCAAGTCCCATGCCACCAGATTATGACAAAATGTAGGCAAATAGAGGTACCCCTGAGGCATGACTTGCAAAGTCCTCTGTCTGCCCTCCCAGGTGAATGCAAACTGGTCTTGGGATACCTTACCAATTGGTATGCTGAAAAATGCATTTGCTAGAACACAGTGATACATTTTAATTTCTTCACTTAATGTATCTAAGGCAGAAGTGATATTGGGTACAGCTGCATGGATTTGTGATATGACTTTATTTAGTTGTCTGTGGTCTGCCATCACTCATCATGTATCATCTGACCTCCTGATTGGCCACATGGCAGAGTTATATGAGCTGTGTGTAGGTCTCTACTCTCTCCAGCTCCTGTGCAGTCTTGGCATTTCTTCTTGTCCACCCAGGCATCTACACCATTTTGTATTTGTGAACTGACACAGCTGTGGCAAACAAATGGGTTTGCAAGTAGCCTCTTAAAATTTCCTGCGCTGCCCAGTTGCTAATACATCTTTCTCTTAGCCTGAACTCTCCCACATTGGTCTGTAGAGTCAGACCCCACAGAATGTCTATCTCCAATGTACATTCTGGAAGGGGGGTGATAGCCACCCTGCACTCCCAGGTGGGAGATGCTGTACCCCCAGTTTCAACCACATTTGAGTTATACGGACCACCTGACCCCTGAACTCACCTATCATTGCCTTAGTGCCTTAAAATTTATTTGAGTCACCATATATAATGGATGTTTCCACTCTGATATCCACTAGTGCCATAACCCGCTGAATATTCTTCCGAGATTTCTGCTCCACCACCATAACATTAGCTCAGTAATCCCCAACACTTCTCCCTCAGATGGCTCAGCCATGGCTGCCCAGCCCACCTTATGGAGTTTTACACTTTTTCTGATGGGACTATGAAATCCTCTAGATTTTATGTTTCTTGGAATCCGTTCCATGATTGGAGTATCTGTTTGTCAGTTATTGCCTCCATACTTATAATAAGAACTTAGTAGGCCATCTGTCAACCTTTTGAAATTGAACTCCTACCTTAATCAGGCCATTGAATATTTGCTTTCTTGAGACCCTAATGGGACCGGATTGGAATCCTTTAGGGACTGGTCATGGATGGATCTCTAACCATAGGCATTCATCTCTGCCAGATCTGGCACCAGTTGGGCAACCTGTTGTATTACGGCCTCCACAGCTGCTGGGGCTTTCAGTATGGATACCGAAGTACCATACTGGTATGGTGGGGCTTGTTGCAGGATTGTAGTTCTCATTCCTGCTGAAAACATCATCCGACCAGGACTTTCAAGGGCATCCTCATAAATTGCCTTTTTCATACCTAATTCTCTAATACAGTTTTGTAAGTCTTCCATAGATGATCATAATTCTGTGTGTAAAGGTATTTATTTTTATTTGGCCAAGTTACTTGGCATGAAAAAATCAGCCACTGAATTAACAAATTATTTTCTTCATTACATTGGACTGCTGCGTATAGACTTTGCCTGACGACAGAGTGAGCAGAAATGGATGTCAGTTTTGAAATTTCTGGTCCATTTACTATGATGTTTTCTGCCCCCACGCGCTGTGACCAGAGCAACCACATGAGTACACTTTCTCCCAGTTTTTATCTAAACTGCAGCACTAGATCCAGAAGTTTGGCTGCTGTGTATGGCTGTGTCATGCAGTCTGGGCAGGGGGGTTACTGGTCAGGGGACATCCCATTGGTCAATCTTGCACCTTTTTTGCTTTCTTGCATCACGATAGGACAGATCTCAAATGGATCTGGCTCAAATGGAGCCTCAAGATTTGACCTTCTATTTTTTTCTGCTACTAGATCTAGGTGGTACAGGCTCACTTGTACAGGGGCCTTGGTAATTTCTGATGATATGTTCCTGAGTTTTCTCAGGGGGATGGTGAATTTAGTTTTTCCCCAGTTGGTATGGTGACTTGTTTGAATCTTTTGACTCATACATGTAATAATTGAATTTCATTTTCCAGAATGAGACTCGATATATCTAATTGATTCATTCATTGACTCATTCCACAGAGGACACAGCCAGCTGTCATTTTTTTGTATCCAGTATATCTTTACTTGAGGCCATGAAAATACTCTGCCATGCAGGCCAGGGACTCATAAAAATTGCTTCCATCCCACATGGTGCCCCATTTTCCATTTGCTGTGGCAATCCCATAACATGGGGATCCTAGAAATACCAGCTAGTCACCTTGGAAAAGAGGCTGAGTCTTACTTCACTACAACCTCCTTTCAGGTATTTGTAGAGAGTGATAAGGTCTCCCTCAAGCCTTCTCTTCTCCAGACAAACCAATCTCAGTTCTCAGTATAAGTACTCCTTATAAGGCTTGTGTTCCAGACCATTGTCTGGACACACTCCAGGGCCTTAATGCCTTTCTTGGCACTTGCTCATATTTAAGTTCATGTAGTTGGTGATTGTCCAGCCCACCAATCCATCATGAGGAAGTCAACAGATTCCACCAACATAATATAGTCCTACTTAGTATGCCTTCAAGTACTGCATCTAGGTAACTGTTGGGAAATATTAAATAGGACAAGCCCTAAAACAGAAACCAGTGTAACTCCCCTATTGTCTGTTCAACAACATGATGTAACCTCATTTACTATAACCCTTTCAGCATGACCTGTCAGCCAGCTGTTCACTGATCAGACTGTCTTTACCAGTAATGCTGGACATTTTGTCCAGTACAATACTTTGAGACACAGTATTAGAAAACTTAAATGAAATCCTAAAAGTTGGAAAAGTACATCAGCTGGCTTCCCTTTGTCAACTAGGTGAAGAAGTTTATCGTAAGAGGAAATAAAATTTGTTAAACAGGACTTTCCCTTCATGAACCTGCATTGGTCATGACAGCATTGTCTTCTACATGCTTTTCAGTAGCTCCCAGAATAACCTTCTCCATAATTTTACTGGGCACTGAAGTGAAATTAATCTGTAATTATCAGGGTGTCTTTTCTAACTCTTTTTGAAAATGGGGATGGTGTTTGCCAGCCTTCCACTGACTCAGAGGTCTCAAAATTCCAATCCACTGAAAAATGATGACATTTGGCTGCACAGATTTTCTCCCTCCAACGGTGAACAACATCTGTGTAGTCCTCCCATGTCCCCAAAGCTTGCTTCTGGTGCCATATGCTTTCTTTTTCCCCGTAAGCTCAAGAAAGTCCTTGCTCTGCTAAGCTGGCCTTTTATTACACCTGCCTGACTTGTGACATTTTGGAATTGCCTATTCCTGTGTGGTGATGCTTAAAAAGCGACCATCACTGATGGACCCTGAATGACTGCTATTGCAGAATTATGCAGTTGAACAGCTGAAGCTCCAAGACCTGAAGGAAAGGGAAAGACTGGCAGCTGTAGTTTTCCTCTTCTCCCATTTCCCACCCCCCAGACTTCCCCTCTTAACTAAAACAAAAGCTAAGCCTCTAGTATCCTTGTCAGAACATCAGGCTGTTTCCCCCATTTATATCTGTGCATCCTGATTACTATTTTAGAGAGTTTCGGATGTAGCGCTGCAAGAGAAGAGATCTGGAACATCTGATCCTGTCAAAACTCCTAAGAACCAGAATCTGCATAAGGAAAACCTTATGGTTACAGGGATACACATTGCTTATACTTGCTGCTTTTTTCCTCTGAGCAGAAAAAAAAGGAAAGTTATTCCATGGTGGCCAATCTGTCAATTTAAAGTACTATGTGGCGTTAAAGCACTATTTTAGATATTAGGTGAACTTCAAATTTGTATAGCAGTATGTGAGTTACTGTGCAACCCGCTGCTGGCCAAATCATTCTTACCACTCACAGCTGGCCTTAGCTTATACTTTTAAATTCCAGTGATGATATCAGTTCACCCAGTCACCAACACTTCTTACAGTACCTTCCTGTTCTTCAATACATAAGGTCTCAGCTCTTCTCAGTGAATGAGGAATAATGAAATTACATGAAATTCTTACCTTCTTTTATCAGGAAAGAAGAAGCTTAAAACAATACTAACGTATCTTTTTTCCTTCACTCACTTTAACTCACTTTTCATGTATCCTTAAAAAGAATCTCCAAGTGGAAAGCAAGGACTTTGAATGTTACCATGTCTCAAAATAGCTGTAAATCTGTATGAAACCAAGAGCTGAAAGCTGTCAGAATTTTGTGGGGCTGCTGATTGCATTTTACACTGCTCTGTGAGCTTTATGCCAAACTCAACTGTTAAGACTGGATTCTGGAACAGGGAAATGGCTTGGCCATTATGTTGTTGCATAATTTGCAACAACAACAACAACCACCTCTGTTTCTTAGTAAGCCACCAAATTCAGAAGAGCTGATTAGGAAACATGCTCTTTTCAAGCCACACAAGGGCCAAAAAATCTTGGATCTCCCTCATAAACAGAGTAGCCCTGATTACCTAACCTTTGTTTCTCAGCCTGCTGGATTTACTCACGAATGTCAAGCTTGTGTCAAAGTAACCAGAATGTACCGAAGTTCACCTCTTCCACTCTTGATCACACTGAAGACTGGAAACAAAACCTCAGAACATCTAGCCACAGAATGTTATGGCTTGCCTCCCTCACGGGCTTTAGAATTCACCTGTATTTCATTCTCTGCTTTTCAGATCCCTTAGTCGTGTGAGAGCAAATACTACACTGTAATGAAAGAGGCTGAAGCAAATACAAGATAAACATAAAAAAGAACAGTTAGCAAGAATTCACTGTGAAATTCAGCTCAGCATAATCATTTGTTTATACTTGTACTCACAGACACTAAATTTTTGGCATTTCATTTTCAAAAATATTCACAGAATTCAAAATAAAGATGGATACCTGTGGGGAAAGGTGATGGCAGACAACCAGCTCTAAATTACCACCACCACTACCACCAAAGTGCCCTCACAGCCTAGAAAGACAACTGTATTCTAGGCTGCATCAAAGGAAGCATGGCCAGCAGGGAGACAATCCTGCACCTCTTGTCTGCACTGGTGAAACCTCACCTAGAGTACTACATCCAGATGTGAAGTCCTCAGTAGAGGAGAGACATGGAGCACATCCAGAGGAGAGCCACAAAAAATTATCCAAGGGATGGAACACCCCCTCCTTTCCCCTCCCATGAGGACAAGCTGAGGCTCTCTCAGCATGGAGAAGAGGGGAAGTGACAGAGGCCTTTCAATATCTAAAGGGGGAAATGGTGGCAAGAGAAAGAAGGGGACAGACTCTTTATCAGGGTCTGCTGTGACAGGACAAGGGGAAATCATAGAATGGTGTGGGTTGCAAGGGATGTTTAAGATCATCTAGTTCTGACCCCCCTGCTATGGGCCGAGACATCTCCCACTAGACCAGGTGGCTCAAAGCCCCTTCCAGTCTGGCCTTGAATGTTTCCAGAGAGGGGGCATCCACAATCTCACTGGGCAACCAGTTACAGTGTCCTGCCACCCTCACAGTAAAGAATTTTTTCCTAATCTGTAGTCTAAAGCTACACTCTTCCAGTTTAAAACCATTTCCCCTTGTCCTATTGCTACGTCTTTCTAAAACGTCCCTCTCAGGCTTTCCTGTAGGCCCCCATCAGGTACTGGAAGGCAGCTATAAGGTTACCCCGGAGCCTTTTGTTCTCCAAGCAGAGAAGCCTCAACTCTCTCAGCCTATCCTTGTAGGGGAGGTGCTTCATCAGTACAGTCTTTATATAATTCAGAATTGCTATTTCTTGTTGAAAGCTGTCACCGTACCTAGGTAATTGTTGCATTTACATCTGTCCTTGTAAGACTGCATTGATCGCAGACTTTATGCATGCATACTGTTGGTTTGCAAGAACAAACACTAACAGGGTTTGGTCATGTATTAAGATTGAATGACTTACTACACTCTGTTTGGCACAGTTAATCTAGTCTAGTTGCACTTAGCCTAAAGGTGCAACTGGTTTTTCCATGCCATTCTGCATATCTGATGAGGGTGCACTTGATCACACTGTCCACATTACCTACAAAGATATTAAATAACACCGGTCCCAGCACCAATCCCTGAGGAGCTGGGATCCACTTGGATGTCGAGCCATTGCCCACAACTCTCTGAGCGTGGCCATCCTGCCAATTCCTTATCCAGTGAGTGGTCCATCCATCAAATCCATTTTTCTCCAATTTAGTGTCCAGGATGTCATGCGGGACAGGGTCAAATGCTTTGTACAGGTCTAGGCAGTTGGCGTCAGTTGCTCTTCCTTTATCCACTGACGCCGTAACTCCATCATAAAAGGACACCAAGTCTGTCAGACATGACTTGCCCTTGGCAAACCCATGTTGGTTACCACCAATCAATTTGCCTTTATTTTTCCTGTGCCTTTGTAGGCACAGGAAAAATAAGTAGGGCCTTTGGCAGGATCTGTTCATGGAACAGAGGTGAGACTGACCAGCCTGCAGCTCCCTGATCTTCTTTTTCTCCCTTCTTGAAAATGGGAGTTATGTTTCCCCTTTTCCAATTAGCGGGAACTCACCAGGTTGTCATGACCTTCCAAATATGTTGGATAGCAGCTTGGCAACTTTATCTGCCTGTTCCCCCAGAACCTGTGGGTAGATCCCATGGGGTCCCATGGACTTGTGCCCTTCAGGCTCTTCAGATGGTCTTGAATCTGATCTTCACTTACAGTGGGCAGATCTTTCTTCTCTGAGTTCTTACCTTCGCTTTCTGCAGCTTGGGTGGTGTGGCTGGAGCCCTTGCCTGTGAAGGCTGAGGCAAAGTCATCATTGAGCCCCTCAGCTTTCTCCATGGCCCTAATAACCAAGTCTCCAGTTCCCTTCTGGAGAGGGCCCACATCTCCCATGGCCTTCCTTTGATCACTGATATACTATTGAAATTCTTCTTGTTCCCCTTAATGTCCCTGGCTAGATTTAATTCTATCTGGGTTTCAGCTTTCCTAACCTGATCCCCAGCTACTCGGACAACTTCTCTGTGGTCCTCCCAGGTAACCTGTTCCTTCTTCCACCCCCTATAGACTTTCTTTTTGCATTTAACTATGTCAAGGAAATGATTTCAAACTAAACAAGGGGAGATTTAGATTCAATATAAGGCAGAAGATTTTCACAGTAAGGGTGGTGAGGTGCTGGAACAAGTTGCCTTGTGATATGGTGGATGCCCCATCCCTGCAGGCATTCAACGTTAGGCTGGAGCAGGCTATGAGCATCCTCATCTGTCTGTAGATGTCCCTGTTCTCTTGCAGGGACTAGATGACCTTTAGAAGTCCCTTCCAACTCAAACGATTCTATGAATCTATGATTCTATCTTACATTTGGCTTTGGTTAGCAAAATTCCACTTTAACTTTCCAGCAGTAAGTACCAGATTTGCATAGTTTTGTGATCTTTACATTGGTTTCAATACTTAGTGTTATTTCTGCTGCGGTCTAGATATGTCAAATGTTGCTAGCATCTTACGTTTCAATTCTGGGGGAAATCAACCACTCAGTGAAAAAATTCCATGTATGATCACTCAGTCTGTTGTTCTGGACAGAGACTTTAATCCAAAGCAATCAATAGAGTCTCCGATTTCTGAACGTGCTTAAGCATTTTCACAGCATTTTTATTATCACCCTAGGAATAACAGGTAGCAATTGTAATGTAATCTAAGCCAACTTGCCTTCAGTGATAGTAAGTGTACATTGAGTACCTCGAGTACTGTGTCCAGTTTTGGGCCCCTCACTGCAAGAAAGACATTGAGGCCCTGGAGGGCAACAAAGGAGGGCAACAAAGCTGGTGAGGGGTCTGGAACACAGGCCATATGAGGAGAGGCTGAAGGAGCTGGGAATGTTCAGCCTGGAGAAGAGGAGGCTCAGGGGAGACCTTATTGCTCTCTATAACTTCCTGAAGGGAGGTTGTAGTGAGCTGGGGGTCGGCCTCTTCTCTCGTGTCATTAGTGATAGGACCAGGGGGAATGGTTTCAAGCTACGGCAGGGGAGATTCAGGCTGGACATGAGGAAGTATTACTTTTCAGAAAGGGTGGTCAGGCAGTGGAATGGACTGCCCAGGAAGGTGGTGGAGTCACCGACCCTGGGGGTGTTCAAGGAAAGACTGGATGTTGTGTTGAGGGACATGGTTTAGTGGGAGCTATTGGTAATAGGTGAATGGTTGGACTGGATGATCTTTTAGGTCTTTTCCAACCTTAGTGATTCTATGATTCTATGATTCTACACGCTTTTCATGAACCCAAGCTGACTAGGCCTTATCTCCTGGTTGTCCCGTACACGCCATAGGACTGCAGTGAAGACAATCTGCTCAGTGACCTTCTCTAGTACTGAGGTCATGCTGATAGGCCCATAGTTCCCTGGATCCTCATTCATGTAGATGTGTGTCACATTAGCAAATCTGCAGTCATCTTGGACCTCCACAGTTGACCAGAGGTGCTAATAAATGATGGAAAGTGGTTCAGCAATCACTTTTGCCAGCTCCCTCAATACCCCTGGGTGGATCCCATTTGGTCCCATGCATTTGTGACAGTCCAGGTGGAGTAGCACATTGCTAACAGTTTCCTCCTGAATTGTGGGTAGGTTATTCAGCTCCCCATCCCTGTCTTTCATCTCAGGGGGCTGAGTACCCTGAGGATAACTGGCCTGACTATTAAAGACAGAAGTAAAGAAGGCTCTGAGAAAGACAACCTTTTCCTTGCTCTCAGTGAAAACCTTCTCCATCATGTACTGTGAAGCCAGGAGATTCTCCCTGGCCTTCCTCTTTGCTGTTAGTATATTTGTAAAACCATTTTTTATTATCTTTAACAATGGAGGCCAGGTTAAGTTCTTACTGGACTTTTGCTTTTCTAATTTTCCCCCTAGACAAATCTGTGTTTGCATTGAAATTTGCATTTCATTTCAATAAAAATTGGGTACATGCTTTTGAGAGTATTCCTTCACCTTCATTCTGATACACTGTGCACCCAAATGTAATATCCACTGCCCATTTATAGCTTTTGAAGGAGGGAATTATAAAGAGATTGAGCTCTTCAAACAAGTATGTATCTCTTCTCTCCTCTGAGCACTCAACAAGAAAATGCAAGCAATAGTCTTTCACTTCTCTCAACATACTTACTGCCTGTTAACACATTGGCTACATTTGTCAAATTACCTTGGTACGAGAATGTATTATTTCCCTTTAAAAGCTTAATCACACATACCTTTTCAGAAAATCACATAGAATCACAGTTTTGCTGAAACTGGCAGAGTTCTCTGGAGAGGTACGTATCGCATGACACTGAAAAATATTTTGTATACTATCTCTTAGGTTCTTCATAACTTGAAGACGACTTTACTACCAAAGTCCAAAGGCACTTTGCTGTCTTTTTGGAATGAATATGGTTTGGAATTATTCAAACAGTTGGCTGGTAATTGAAGAAGGTTGTATAATGACTTATGCAGGCCAACATTTAAAATATCAGGATATTATGCCTATTTACCTCTGCTGAGAGGGGTAAATCCAATTCTCAACAGCCTCCTTAGCTCTTCGAGGCGTCCTAATATCCTAACCAGTCTCCCATCAGCGAGATGGGACCAGCCTTTATAGAAATGGTTGGAACAGAACTGTCTTCCAGCACAATCATTTAGCTGGCCTAATTACGAATTTTTATAAATTTATCCTGAAAATACGACATTTTCTCCCACAAATAACAGTTTTCTCCTGAAAAAATTGCATTCTCTCCCAGAAATACAAGCTTTGTAGAAAAATATAACATTTCCTGAGAGAAACACCAGTTTTCTCCCATCAATATGATGTTTTCTCCTAGAAATACGAGTATTCTCACCAAAATGACATTTTCTCACACGAATACCACTTTTGTCCTCAAAAATATGACATTTTCTCCCACAAATACCGCATTTCTCCAAAAAATATGACATTTTCTCCCACTAATACCAGTTTTCTCCAAAAATATGACATTTCCTGCCTGAAATACCAGTTTTCTCACCCAAACTATGACATTTTCTCCCAGAAATTCCACTTTTCTTCTTAAAAATATCACTTTTTCCTCTCAGAAATACCAGTTTTCTCCCCCAAAATATGACACTTTCTCCCAAAAATACCACTATTTCCGAAAAGATATGTCATTTTCTTCCAGAAATATCAGTTCTTTCCACATAAATATGATACTTTCACCCAGAAATATTAACTCTCTCCCAAAAATATCACATTTTCTGCCTGAAATACCAGTTTTTCCCCCAAAATATAACAGAAGGGAGGGACATTCCTGTGTAAGAAAAAAAACAGATGGAATGAAGCATAGTGTGCTGAAACTGAGAAGGAAGGAAAGCATTCCGGGTTGAAAGCCAAAAGGAAGAAGTCTTGCTGAGCCAAAAAGCAGAAGGAAAGGGTCTTGCTGGGGTAAAATACAGAGGAATGGAGGGTTGCTATTCCAAAAGCCAGAAGGAGGGTTGCCAGACTGGGGTTTGATGTGCCTCAACCCTGAAGGAAGGGGGCTATTAGTAAGATAAGTGATGAATGCATTGAGGAGTGCTAGCAGTTGAACTGCAAGAGAGAAAACAAGGTGAAGACCAAATCGCTCCTTACCGGGCTGTGGAGAGAAACCTCCCTCAGAAGAGGGAAACAGCCAGCTGGTCACACTTTCTCGTCTGCAAGTGACCGGTGTGAATAGTGGTTCTCCGCAAATGCTGCTTTCTGCTGAGAAGGGTGGAGTCGGGCAATTCTGTAGCCAAAAAAGTGCGACTTCAACCGGCTGCTTTCCTCCGAGGATGGGATTTTTCTTTGCAGCTGAGACAGGAGAAATTATGCTTTCAGCTTGTTTTCTCTCTGAAAGCATGACTCCTAGCACTACTTCAACACACCTTCCCCTTTATTTAGTGAGAGTTCATTTCTTTTCTTTTTCCATTGTAACACTCTTAGTTTCTCTGATGATAGAAAAAAAGGAATGAAAATTTGCTGTAAGACAGATGATGAGTACGTTGAGGAGGGCTAGGCATTGCGCTGTCAGAGAGAAAACAAGCTGAAGTCCATATTGCTCCTTTGGAGTTACTTGGAGCGCACTCAGTCGGTTCCGTAGCCGTAAAAGTGCAAGGAGTGCAGCAAATCAGAAAGAAGCTGCCTTGCTGGACTGAAACTCAGAAGGAAGGGGTCTTGCTGGTCCATACCCAGAAAAAAGCAGGTGTACTGTGCCACAAAGCAAAAGAATGCTGCTTGCTGGGTCCAAAACTAGAAGTAACCGGGAGTGCTGGGCCACAGACCTAATAGAACGGGTCTTGCTAGGCTGAAACGTAAAAGTAGAGCTTGCTGTGTCAATACCAATGCTGGGCCACAAACTGGAAGGAAGGAAGTTTGCTGGGCCAAAATACTTAGAAAAGGGGATTGATGTCCAGAAAACCATATGGAAGAGGTGTTGCTGGCTCTAACCCAGAAGGAAAGTGGCTTGCTGGGCCAAAATCCAGAAGGAAGTGGACTTGCTGGCCAGAAATGCAAAACAGCTGGGACTTGCTGGCCCAAAACCCATAAGGAAAGGGGCTTTGCTGTGTAGGAGGTGGGCATGCTGGACCAAAACCCAGGAGACAGAAGGGACATGCTGGGCATCAACCCATAAGGAAGGGGGATTCTAAGCCCAAAGCCAGAAGGAATATTCCTTGATATGCAGAAACCCAGACAGATGGGGGCTTGCAGGGCTCCATGCCAGTGGGTTAGCTGGAGGGAAATCCAGAGGAAAGGGGGCCTGTTGATCAAAACCCAGAAGGAGGGCTTGCTAGGCAGAAACCTGTAAGGGAGAGTTCTTTCTGTGCCAAAAACCAGAAGGAAGGAAGCCTGCGGGTTTGAAATCCAAAAGGCTGCTGTCCGTCTGGGTCAAAATGCAGAAGGAAGGATGCTTGCTGTGCTGAAATTGAGAAGGAAGGGCGCCTGCTGGGGTGAAAAGCAGAAGAACTGGAGCTTGTGGTGCACTTACACAGGAGTTGTAGCTGAGCTGAAAACCAGGAGTAGAGCATGCTGTGTCCAAACCCAGACGGAAGAGGGCAGTGCTGGGCCAGAAACCAGAAGGAAGGGGCTTGCTTGACCAAAACCCAGAAGGAAGGGGCTTGCTTGACCAAAACCCAGAAAGAGGTCTTCCAGGACAGAAACCTAGAAGGTAGGGGGCATTCTTAGCCTAAAGCCGGAGAGAACAGTACTTGACATGTTGAAACCCAGATGGACGGGTGCATGCTGGGCCCCATGCCAGATGGAAGTGGAATAGCTGGTGCGAGATGCCGAAGGAAAGGTGCTTGCTGCGCCAAAACCCGGAAGTGACCTGACTCAGCATCAGCTGGTTCAAGCTGGAGAAAAGCCTTATCTCTGTGTGGGAAGAGTTGGAGACACTTCAGCAAGAAATTAGCAGCTGAATAGAGCAATGTTTACAGCAACTCCTGCAGGGCATTCTTCAATCTTGCATTAGAAATGGGATAAAGGAAAGAATAATCCAAGCAGGTCTGGGAAATCCTGCAGGGAACTTGAGGCACAGCTACAGACACTACAGACAACAATGTGATATTTCTCCAGTGCATGGAGTAACAATGCCCTATTTTCATTTTCTGAGAATCACTAATGAGGGAGGAGGAGGTATTCTCACACGGTGAAGTGAAGTTATAAAAAACAGCAGGGTGTGTGGAGACAGTAGGGCAGCAAAAGTGGGGCATCAGCGACATTAGGATCTTTGGAGAGTTAAAAGAAAGTATCTGGGTGCTGGGCTGGTGTCTAGCTAGGGCATCTGGAGCAGATGCCCAAAACAGAAAGGCAATTTTACCTTGTTCAGTTATGAGGAAGCATAGTATTACATATTTTAGAACTGTTGTAATAATTATTTACCCTTTATTAGTGAGCTTTAGCTTGTAATCATTTAAGATCCAGGACCTTACATAGTTGGTTGCCTTCACCTTCTGTCCCTTGATGGAAATCAAATATCTAGACCTCCTATCCCTCAACTTAGAGTCATGACAAGCTAACATTTTAAACATTTTATCTTCATTTCTTTTTCTCTGTGATGGTTTGGGGACTGTAATTCATCCATCCTACACAATGTGATAATTTCAGGAGAGATTCTCACTGAGAGAAAGGCATCACGAGCACAGGACAAAGATGTGGTTCCTGCCTCAGTCAGTTTACAACATAAGCCTCCAATGTAATGTACCAAGTGTTTTTTTCTAAGGTGGAAAAAGCACTCTTTTATAAGGTCATTCTGCTTTTATATTTTACTCGCACTATTATTCTTGTGCTACTATCAATTAAATGCAAAGAAAAATAAAAAATATCACTGTATAAATCATAAAAAGGCCCTTTTTATGGGTTAAGGACAAAAGCTTGTTTCACGAGAACTGTGTTTTTGCTTATATGAAACAATCCCTCGTCAGTCTGCCCTTCCAACAACAGCACCATGGCTCCAGACAAATTAACTTACACACCACTGTTATGGATGGTAGCATGTTGTACAATGGAAGGTCACATCTGAGAGCCCTGCTTTGATTACTCACCATATGGGAAAGGTTTCATTTTTGCATGACTGAGTTATGGAAGTGAGAGGCATTAAGAATCCTCTGCTGGTATACAGTGCTGGACTACAGAGAGAAGAAAGAATGTAAAGGAGTTAGTATACTATTTCTATGTCACAGCATCACCTTTGGTAGTTCTATTGCTGGATCTGCAATGGCACACAACAATGTATTTACATACTGGGACTAAAGGACTTCTCCTCCACCCTTCTATTAAGACTAATTGTCAAAACACTGGTTCTTGGGAGATTTGGTAATACTATGGAGCTGCACATCTTGCTCCCTACAAGGGACTGACTGCCTGCTGAAGTTTGAGTTTGATATCTGTGGTCTGTGCCAGGAATAGATCCGACGGAGATGATGTGTGATTGAGCTTGCTTCTATCCATTGTTCATGGCAATTTCAAGGAGAACAGGCCACTCCTGTGGAGGTGATTTCAGGAACAAGTGATCACTTTTCTACTACTAAATGTGGGGGCTACTAAAAATTTAATATATGTATATATATATTTTTAATTAAGGCCTTTCAGAGTGGTAGCATGGATAGCATAGCTGTATTTTGGTCTTGTGCCACCATGGGTCGGAAAAGAATCTGTATTTTCAAGGACTAAATAGGTCACTGATATTAAGGATCAAAACTGGATAGAAGTTGGGTTAGAGCAACTCCTGCTGAAGTACGCAATCAGCACTGTGCTCTCAAGGTAGGTCCTATCAAGTTGTGTTATGCTGGCCAATACTGCACAGATTCTTAGGATAAGAATAACATATACTTTGGCCTGATTTGCTAGAGGAGGGGTGGAAGAGGCAAAGCCCAAGGGAGAATTGTTTCTCTTCTTGTTGTGAAAAACAGCAGTAGGATTTGCTTCCTGTCCCCAGCAACCCCTCTTAAGGACAGCTTCTTTAGGCTAAAGATGATTCCCTGTCCACAGACAGAGCAAGCAGCTAGTTGCAGCCCCCCACATCTCACTGTTTGGGAGAGGTAGATTGAGCATTAGAAAACTTCTAGCACTAAGGTATAGGCCTTTACTAAACTTCCTTACAAAATGGTTGCAGATTGTTCACAATGAGATGTTGAGGCAGAGCCTAATATAAGCTAGAGTGAGAATATCTGCCAGATATTCTATTTTTCAGAACATTCTGACCAGGTGGGTAAACACTGATACTACCTACGGTGGATAGGCAGGATAGCAAAAGCCTAGTATACACTATTCTCCTGCCCCCTTGAAAAAAGGGGAACTTCTGGTGGCCCTAGTACATTGTCCTTCTGTCCTCTTGATGAATAGAAAACAACCTGTGGGCCTAGTAAATGTCCTCCTGTCCCCTTTGAAAAATGAAAAATGACAGGTGAGTGATAAACCTTATATGTAAACACACCTTAGCAACTGTGTCTAGTACGCTGTGTGCCTGAAATGCTCAGCCAATGAGTAACAGGAGAGATACACTTAGTAGGAAGGACATAAAGGAGTATAGATTTCACCAATTAAGCGCACAATTTCTTTTTTGCCACAAGGTGGCGTGCGCCCACTATTACAGTAACGAATAAACTTCGTCACTTCACAAAGATCTGTGTCTGATTGGAAATTATTGATTTTGAGCGTTTCTCACACTGTTGGCATGAGGCAACATGACTCTTGTGCTCCAGAATGAACAAGCAGCTAATCATCCTCCTCCCCTGGCTGCACATGCTAAGGTGCTGCAGCTGCATGCCTGGGTATATGTGCAATTCTTTCTGTATCCAGCTCTTACACAGCAATAGGATTGAACCATAGGGCTATTTGGCAAGCTCTTCAATTGCAGCCTGCTTGTCCTTTCAGCTTTGTTTTCTATGCTAGATTTTGCTGAGGTCCTATTGTCTGAACAGCTTTGGCTAGCACAAAACAACCCGCAGCATTGTGCCTTTGTATTTCACCTTTCACTTGCAGTCATTTATTTCTAGAGCTCACAATGAACCTCAGGATAACTGACCAACCTGAATACAAAGGGAGCAGGAGATAGAAGTTTCCTGGTTGTTCTGGCAGAAAATGATTTGTTGTCAGCATTCCTTTTAGAGATAACTTGAAGTGTCATAGACAAGCACCCAACAGTTCATTGCCCCAAACACTCACATAAATGAAAAAGGAAGAGGAAGACTGAGAAAGCACCTGTCTGCACAGCTGTCATCCCTGCTGTTCTCCTGTCACTACATTGGCAGAGTGGCAGAGCACAACATAGCAAACCCCAATTTTCCAGCTTACCAATAGGCCTGCTGGCAAAAATGTCCCTCTCCGTCCCAGGAGGCCAACTTTGGAGATCCCTCATGCAGCTTTTCTGCAGGAAGAACTTTCTTCTTAAACTTCAAGAGCCCTGTGGAAGTAACAAGAGGTAACAGCGGCTAACAGTTATTGAATGTATGAAGCCAGACAGATTGAGTTCTGGATGGGGCCCCAAAAGATAAAGAGTACGTAAGAGCAAAGCTGTTAGTAAATTAGTTTCCAGTTCAAGAGAGGCAGTGTTCAGGACGAAGCTCTTAAGAACAGGATCCCAGTCAGACTGCTACAGAGACCTTGGCACAGCTTCACTGCTTGGACCAGACTTTACACGATCCTTAGGACCCTTTCCCATACACACATCACCTGTGCTCCTGCGCTGCAGCCCACACTGTTCTCAGCAATGCTGCCACAGATATTTGAAAGCTGTATCTAAAATCACCAAAGGATTTGGAGAAGAAGATAGCTTTTTGCATTCCTCTTGCAATTCAGGATCACAAATGCAGAAATTCAGATCACTGCACAAAACACAGCTACACTATTGGCCTGCCAAAAATCGCCTGGGAACTGCATTGTAGGATTTCAGTCTGTATGAGACACTTTCTCAATAAAAAAGCAAATATTATTTGCTTTTTTTATATTTTTATATTTTATAAAAATATAATATATATATAATATATAAAATATTATTATTTTATAATATAATATTTTTATATTATAATATATTGCAAAAAAAGCAATATGTAGTGTCTATTGCATGTAACATGCCAATGGGGAGAAAGATTTCCTCAAAACTGTAACTGGTCTAGAAATGCCCTACCTAATTTGGCAGAAAGGAAGAGTTATTTGGAAATATTTGCATAACTAGCTTTTGGTAAGTTTTTTTGAAACTGTTTTACATTATTCATAATAGTGAGACCAATGCTATGAACTCTGGATTCCCAGAAATTAACGAATTTGATGATGGAGTAGAGGTAAGCCTACAAAAAGCTTTCTCATCTTTCTCTTCATTTGAAATCTCATTCCCAAATACAGTTGTTTTGTCTCCATAATGTGTTTCTGTACTTTTGCAGCCATATTAGTAACGTGTGGCACTGCTTTTGAGTTGGTTTTGGTTTTATGATCCTTGTTTAGAGATATTACTTTGTATTAGTTACACTTGTGAACCCTTTTTAGGTAGCCCATGGACCTCCTGATGTGCATGGACAACAGATGAGAAATTACTGCAATAATCTTATTCAGTGAAAGGCACCTATTCAGATACTGTGTGAATAGTATGAATTGCAGGAAATGCCACCTTTTCCTTGTACTAATTGAAGGTCCCAGATTCACATTATTTACCTGTGGGGCCACTTCCATATACGTCTCCATATATTAGTCAGGTAGGAATGGGGCTTGAAAAGCAATGCTCAACATGAAGGAATTAGATGCCATGTTGCACAAGGTATATCAAATGTAATTTTTGCAGTTTTGGCTGAGGAAAATCTTCGTAAAGATTTAAGAACTCACTACTATTTCACTGGAAATGCAGTCATTAAGTTGCCAAATATTATTGGAGAGTAGGAAACAAATTACTTTGACTACAATATGTACTACCAAAGGCTGGGTAATTGCTTCAGAGAATATATCCCCCATAGGTATAGTTCCTTTTTTCCCCAATATTTACTCAAACAAACCTCTTCCTTATTAAAGTTCATATTTTATTAATCTTGAATAAAAATTCATTTAATTGAATTAGAATAAGCTTTAAGCTATTGCTTTCTGTCTTGTAAAACAACACATAAGAAAATAAATGTGAAATTTTGGGTTTCATTTTGCTCATTTCTGAGGGGAGTCAGTGAACAAAACGCCCTGGGAATCTGACCTCAAGGACAAGGAAGGTGAGCAGAGCTGGCAGATCTCTAAGAAAGCTTTCCTTACAGCACAAGAGTTCTCTATCCCTAGGCATAGGAAATCAGGAAAGGAAGGCAAGAGACTGACATGGCTAAACCAAGACCTCCTGATCAAACAGAATATCAAAAAGAAAATACACAGGCAGTGGAAGCAGGGACAAGTAACCTGGAAGAAGTACAGGGATGCTGCTAGGCTGTGCAGAATCAGGAAGGCCAAAGCCCAGCTAGAACTGGACTTGGCAAGGGGTATAAAGAAAAATAAGAAAGGTTTCTACAGCTAGAAAGGAAAGTCAAAGAGGGTGTATCCTCACTAGTGAGCAACACAGGCAAGCTAGTAACAATAAACAAGGAAAAGGCTGAGGCATTCAGGTTCACAACTGCCTGTGGAACCTGCTCAAGGATAAATCCACGGGTCATAATGAGATGTATCCTAGAGCTCTTGAAGGAATTTGCTGACATAGCCACTCTTGTTATTTGAAAAGTCATGGAGGTCAGGTGAAGACCACAGTGACTGGAAAAAGGCAACATCACATCCATTTTTAAGAAGTGAAGAAAGGATGACCAACTAATTAGCCTCACCTTCACCTCTGTGCCAGAAAAGACCACAAAGCAGATCCTCCTGGAAGCTATGTGTATGGGAACTTTTGAATGACAGCCTGAACCTCTGATTGACCACCTGAGGCAAGCGCTGACACAGCCATGGGAGAACAGGTGAAGGCAATTCACCTGTGTGACTGGAAAGGGTGGAGACCGGCTCCATCTCTCCTAGACCCCAACCCCATTTAAGAGCTGACTTCCACTAAGGAAGGATCTTTTTCTGGAGATTGCCGCTTTTTTTTTTTTTTTTTGCTTTTTTTTTTGTGTGTGTGTGTGTGTGTGTGTGTGTGTGTGTGTGTGTGTGTGTGTGGCTAGGATACAGGTGAGTATTTTAATTTTTATAATCCCTTTCCACTGTGATAACCCTTCTAGTTATGCTGCCTGTAGAATACCAGCCTAACTACACCACTCTGCTAATGGTATATTACTTGAATGCACACTGTGCTAAGGCACATAGAAGAGAGGGAGGTGATACAGGATAGCCAGCATGACTTCATTAATGTCAGGTCCTGCCTGACCAATCTAATGACCATTTATCATGGTGTTGCTCTGTCAGTGGACAATGGAAAAGCCACTGATGTCATCTGTCTTGACTTCAGTACTGTCTCTGACGTGCTCCCATATCACTTTCTCCAAATTTGAAAGATATGCATTTTTTGTAATGGACCTTTTGATGGATGAGCAACTGGTTGCAAGATTGCACCCAAAGAATGATGGTCAATGGCTCACTGTTCAGATGAAGGTTGGTGTCCCTCAGGGATCTGTACAGGAATAGGTGCTGTTTAATGTCTTCATCAATTACCTCAACAGTGGGATTGAGTTCTCCCTCAGCAAGATTGCAGATTATGTCAAATTGTGTGATGATGTCAACATGCCTGAGGGATGGGATGTCATCCAGAATGATCCAGACAGCTTTGAGCAGTGGGTCTGGGTGAACCTCATGAGGTAATCCCCACTATCAATACAAGCTGGAGTATAAAAGAATAGAACACAGCCCTGCTGAAAAGGACTTGAGGGCACTGGGGGATGGCAGGCTGGACTTGAGCCAGCAATGTGCCCTAGCAGCCTGGTTAAAGCCAACCATATTCTGGATTGCATCAAAAAAAGTGTGGTCAGCAAGTCAAGAGAGGTGATCCTGTGTCCTCAGTACAGGAGAGATATTGACCTGTTGGAGTGTATCCAGAGGAGGGCCACAAAAACTGTTCAAGGGATGGAACATCTCCCCTACAAGGACAGGCTGAAAGAACTGGGGCTGTTCAGCCTGGAGAAGAGAAAGCTCTGGGGAGACTTGATAGCAGCCTTTCAGTACCTAAAGGGGGCTACAAGGAAGAAGGGTCTACCGTAATATATGACAAGGGAAATTGTCCATAACTAAAAAGAAGGAAGATTTTTGATTGCATGTAAGGAAGAAGCTTTTGAAAACAAATGTGAGGCACTGGAACAGGTTGCCCAGAGGTGTGAATGCCCAGTCCTTGAAGATACTTGAGGTCAGGCTGTACCATGCTTTGAGTAACCCAATCTATCTGTCTAGATGTCTCTGTTCATTGCAGGGGAATGTGACTAGGTGATCTAAAAGGGTCCCTTCCAACTCTAACAATTCTATAATTCTATATGAAGTCATAGGTAGGAGATACATTGTTGGTTCTTTCTTCTTTCCCTATTTTTTTCTGCTTGCTGCTATGAACAGTTCATGCTGGCTTGCTACATCTGCTCAGATGACAGTATTTGCATTCTCAGCAAAGTAACTGATGATCTACTTGGCCTGCTTTTGCTACTAGTGGCTGGCCATTCCTCCCTTCAATTCAAGAAAAATCAGAAAAGGTCAATGAAGCCAGGATTTGCTCATGTAAAGCAAAACCCCTTCTGAAGCCCTAGCATGAACAGTGACACCCATCTGGATTGCACTGCAAAAGCTGCAGCTGCGACTGCACCTGGAAAAATCTCACCACAGGCCCCCAGTCAGAAACAAAGCCAGAACCATGTTTGTTCCTTTTAAAGTAGGCAGTAGCTTATAACAAGGTGAACTGTTGGGCAGTGACAGGGCTAAATGGATGCACGCAAACAAAAATACACTTTTTGGCTCCTTATGTAGCTGATATGCAGGGAGACTCTAGCTGAGCTTGGAGACTCCAGGTGAGCCCTTTCTCTTGTATTTCTAACAGTAGACTGTCTCTTGCAGAGAGCCTGAAGTCCTATCCTTTTCTCTGAAGTTTCTCATAAGCACCTAAAAGAAAGCAGTGTGTAGCAAGCAAGCCATCTAGAACAATGGCCCTGTTTGTACATCAGTCAAGACCACTGCTATTATTTTGGAAGAAACGTCTGCAACACAGTAAACAAGCCACTAGTTCTTAATCTATTTTCTTAGGATATGCATGCTCTCTGACAATACAGATTACTGTTTCAGGACTACTGTTATAAATACATATCATTTCAGTAATCTGGTTTTATAACAAGTTTCACATAGGAAAACATATGTACTGTAATCCAGTTCTGAGTTTTCTTAACTCTTTCTGTCATGTCCAGTTATTCCTGAACTTAATTTGGAACAATTTTCAGGAAAGATCTCAGAAACCAGTACTTGATTATGTTAACTTTATTTCTTGAACTCCAAGGACAAGCAACACCCCGCCAGTCAATAGTAGATATTTGCTATTACAGTTGTATTCACAATTGTAATAGAAGCAGATTTGGATTAAGACAGGCCCAAACCCATTTCCAGAAATGAGGAGCTACTGTGAGAGTACACAAAAGCTCAACATATGCTGCTTTCTATCTGCTGCCATGTAGGGAAATCAGAGCATGACAGGCACCTGAATCTAGAGGGGGGGGGGGGGGGGGGCGGCGGAAGGAGGAGAGGCAGCTCAAATCTGCATCTCTGGAAGATGGTTTCCATTCTGAAACAGTTTAATATTTCATTAACTTCTTTCTGCCCCGCCACGGTGAATCCTAAGAGATGACTATAGGAATCTAGATGTAAGTCATGACAATATTGCTAAGGCTATATTCAAGATAGTAACAAAAAAGCTGAGTGGACTGTGTAATCCTGGCAATATATTCTTTTTTACTCAAGTACTTGCTCTAATTGAGTAAGGTGCTGACACCTATAAACCCAAGAAAAGCATGGAACCTGTAGCACTACCAGCACTGGCTCTTAACTTTCCTCACAGAGTCCATCAGCTATTGGCCAAAAATGTTGACTCACTGTAGCTCATACTGCTCAAGAGGATGAGGAGGAGTACTCCCAGTATGGGATTGGACCTCTCCTGTTCATAATGTGGTGCTCCAGACATGCAGAGTTCTAAAACAAAACCACTTGTACTGCAAGGGTGGTTAAACTAGTACAGGTTGCTAAGAGAAGTCATGGAGTCTCTGCTCTTGGAGATGTTTAAAACCATCTGTTCTGATCATGATCCCGAGCAGCCTGCTCCAGCTAATCCTGATCTGAAAGGGGAGCCTGAGCTGTCTGATCTTCAGAGGTGCCTTCCAATCCCATTGATTCTGAGCTCATAGCATACTTATTCTTCACTGACCTTTCTTTTGTGCTGCTGATGGAAGAAGTACCTCAATTGCATTTCAGGAATTTTCATGCAGGCACACAAGTTAAGTTACAGAAGGAGAGCTGTCCCACGGAAGGATGTAGATACTGCGACACCGAGAGCTGCATGTTATTATTTTTAGGCATTTCTTCCCCTTAGACAACACACAAAGAAAACTTAGGTGCTCCAATTCCCTGTGCAATAGATAGGGAAAGCAAGATATCTCAAGATATGATTCACAAAAGCAGAAAAGAAAACTGCCTCTAGAGCCACTGGAGGTGCCAAGGAGAAGGGTGAAGGTTAAGCCCTTCTTAGACAATAAATCATCCTTTTCTGGATGACAGAGTGCCATTTCTTAGTAGCTACTGGAGTGGGGTTGGAGCTCCAGCCCACTGCCTGCTGCTAGTTGCTTATAAAAACACAGCAGGAAGAATCATTGCCTATGTAGATAATGGTCCAAAGGTTTGTGCAACAACCCAAGATACACACCATCCAGAGTTGGTTTCCCTAGTCTCATTTGGGAATTTGGGGTATACATTTCTTCCTAGTTGACTGTAAATGCTGTGATATGGAACAGAAGTCTCAACTGCATAAGCTGCTCCACTATGAAGAAATTATTCATCCACACAACTGAAGGAAAATATTAGTTGTATAAGAAAGCAGTACCAAGCACAGGTAGGATTATCACAGGCTGGGTAGAGGTTTTGCCTGGCCACTTCTGAAAGGAGTTTTCCTGACAGAGAGACCCTGTGGGGAAGGGAGAAATGAGGAATACTCAGATGTGGGCTACTGAGTTTCTCAAGTGGTTTGCTCAAACTTCCCCTCTCTTTTGTTCCACAGTGGCCTGGTGGATACACATCAGCAAGCCTTATGAAAAGGAAAAAAGATTCAGGGAAGGGACAGTACTGAATATCAGTTAAAGGAGACTGCAAATGTATTATAGATAACTCCTTCCTCACTCACCTGTCTAGCAAAATTCTTTACAGTTTTGGATCTAGTCATACTCCTCTTTTCTCTACTGGCCCTGGCCCCCTCTGCCAAGTCAGGGAAACTTCCCTACAGTCTGTCCCCATGGCTACAGTCGTGCTGGTAGATAATGACAGAACTTATTTCACTGAGAACTGATATGCTGTGCCATTCCAGTGCACAGTTAAACATGACAACCACAGTAACCATAGAAAGCTTTTATGCAGCTAGGTTTCCCAGGGATATTTATCTGTGTACTCAGAAAGACAGGATGCCTGAGAATGACTGTTGTGGATTCAGACTTTTGGTACAAATTAGTTTTTCTATTCAAATGCTGCTCAATTTCATCTTTAGTAAGCTGTTTAATTCACTCACTCCTATATGACAGTCCAGGACATAATGTTAGGATCTCTGAGATCTACTGCAGGGGCTGAGCTGTTCTCTATGCTGTGAGGACAACAATTCTAGTACCTGGTGCTTTCCCTTAAAATCCTGGCCATTTGTTGGGGGGAGGAAACACAGAGAAGGGTTCACATATGCAAGAATGACGACCTTAAGCGGCAGGAAGAAAGACTCGGGTAATGAAGAAGGTTGTTAAAAAAAAAAAAAAAAAAAAAAAAAAAAGTCATAGTTCGTCTTTCTGGAACCACGGACGACAGGGGGCAGGTATGCTGGCTCTGCTGTCGCCTTCAAGACTGAAAAAACAAAAACAAAAACAAACATCAAAACAAAACAAAACAAAAACCAAAAAAACAGCGTTAAGTGCGTTTTCCACCCCGAGTTACGCAGAGGAGCATTCTTCGTCGTGCTCCGAACCACCGCACAGCCAGCTCCAACACCGAGATGACTCCAGTGTGAGAGCTCACCAGGAAGAGGACGAAGATGACTCTCCTCGCGCCCAGCCCCGCACCCACCAGCGGGGGTGCGAGCCCCGCTGTCAGCCCCGCGCGCCAATCAGGCAGCCTGCCTGCCTTCCTGTAGGTGTGTCCGGCTCACCTGGGAGCCGCGGTGCTGATGACATACCTGCAGCCCTGCGGGAAGTGCAGAGATCTGAGTCTGCTGTAGCCCAGGGCAGGGGGGTCCCAGCCTGAGCGGTGCTGGGGGTAGCGTTGGCCCCGGCCCGGCCGCCGCAGGTAAGGGCACTGTGAGAGTGGCGTTGCTGTTTGCCTGGAGATGCGAAGGCCTGGCGCCCGATCCCGCACGGGCTGGGCTGAGGCCGGGCTGGAAGGGCGCTGTTCCTGGGGCCGGTGCGATAGGGAGAGGACGGCCTAGAGAGCGGCCCGCCGTTTCAGGATCCGACGGGGAGGAGGCGTAGGAAGAATCTCGGGGGAAGGAAGTTGCCCTCATCCCGCTGTGGGACGACGGGCCTGCTGCCCTCCTCTGGGACGCGGGGTTCGGCCTGATGCGCGTAGGTGTGGATGAATGTGTGGGGAATCGCCGTTCGGGGAAGCCCCGCAGAGCCAGGTGCGGGGATGCCCGCTCTGGTGCCTACAGGGAGAAGGAGAAATGAGCTTATACCCTCGGGGGGCCTTCCGCAGCCTTTTCTTGATGCTCCTGCCCCTCACAGATAGAAATGTGGGCCCGATGCCGGGCCCGGCAGCTGGAGTGCTTTTCCGCACTGCTGCTGTGCCTCCCACATGAGAGTTAGGTCTTGCGCTGGTCACTGGACTGTGGACTTCAGAAACCTTGGTGTCTCAGGGCTGCATTTGAACTCTGGACACCTTGTTTTTCTCTCTGCTTTGCTCATTTGTGTCTTGTGACTTTTATGGCCTGTCATGGAGGAACGGAAGATGAGACGGGTGCTTGCTGCACATTTCCCTTCTCCCCACTTGGAGCTTACCCCAGAGCTGTGGTTACACCCTTGGTGCCTCAAGCAACTTGCCTTGCCTTTCAAGCTCCTGCAGCTCTTCCCAGGCCCACCCAGCACCCTTGTTATCCTTATGCTTTGTGCTTTAACTTACTTTCAGAAGTTGGATGGATCAAATCTGGCAGACAATACAAGGGCAGGGGAGCACCTTTGCCAAGGGATTACTGCATATGGATGCTGTTGCCTTGTCCTTCCCCCTCATTTGCTGGCCAAACCACATCCATAACATGCTACTGAAGTTTTGTGACAGCATTCACTGATGTTTTAGAATTTCTTGAAATCTAAAAGGCTTATTGAAGGTAACTTGTATAAGGATAAAGTCCTCTTAAAAGGTTGCATAGGAGGGAGGTGGCTTGTTTTGGAGTGATAACATATAAGTGACCTGGGTTTCTGAAGTGCAGCTGAACTGGGTGAGGAGAAGGCATTGAAAATATGATTTGAAGTTGTTCTACATCTGAATTATTCTTAAGTCTCAGTTGTTAATATTTGGTTTCCATGCAGTCTCATTTTGCCAGCTCATGGCTGATGAAGTATTTGTAGTCCTATCTGTGCAGTAGCTTGGTAGTCTTGATTAATCTGAGTGGGAAGGGGGATCACATGCTATAATCACTGGTGGCAGCATGGACTAGAACTAAGCCTGGTGCTCCTGCTGAAGCTCTGTCTTCTTAATGTCTGAAACTATGAGACCTGGGTACTTCCTTTGAGGAACTCTTCTGAGAGCTTTTGATATTTATAGCTTCATTTCTGGGCCTTGTTTTTTTCATCGTGTTAAACTTGGATATTCTTGCTCTTGTCCCTTGAGCCTTCTTATTTCCTGTGGATCACTTTTATTTTTATTTATTTATTTTTTTTTTCAAGTCCTTTCCAGGTGTGAAAAACAAAATTTTCCTGAGGTTTTTATTTTTTATTTATTTACTTATTTTGTATCATTGCTCCAACTAAAAATCAGCCCACATCCTTGGGAAAAAAAATTGTCTCCATGGCCAGACAGTGCTGGTGCAGAACGGTAGCTTGAAGCCAGGCATGAATAGCCCTTGTGCTAAATTGAATAAAAGAAGGAATCATATGTTTAATTCCTATATTTCTGGGCTGAGGCAGTAGGTTGTGGTTGCACAGATCCTCTCAGCTAGCACTGCCACTGGAAGATGCTGTTATGCTACCATTTGTCATCTGTGCCAGTTCCTCAGCCTGGTTTGTTGTGAAGCTACATGTGCATGTGTGCCAGAAGAGAAAGAGCAATGTAGGATGGGAGTAAGGAGGATGGCATCTGTGTCAGTTTTTGACAAATTAGGGAATTTGTGTAACTAAGGCTTGAGGTACAGGAATTGTCATAAGCACAGTCTACCTTAAGTATTTATGGAAGATACATATTTTTCTTTTTTTCTTTCAATATTTCCTTTAAAGCAAATGTTTAAGACCAGCTGCCCGGATTCACTCATTAGCCCAAGTTTACTCAGTTGCCAGACTTGGTTGGTCGGATGAGTTTAGGTCTATGGCATGGAAGTCCAACCTTTTGGTTTGCCTGAGTTGAACTGAGTGAAGAGGAATTGTCTTGGGCCACGTATAAAATACATGATATCATTAATGTGGATAAGTAACGCAACTTATTTTTTAATGTATTTTTTATTAAAACATGAAAAAGAATAACATAAGTATAAGACTAGTGGGATATTTTTCCTTTTTCAGTGGAAGTATTTGCAATTCTTTGTGAGTTCTCAAAGTGCTCGTCAGAGATTTCTGATGAGATATTACTTTTCCTGTGCTTCATCCTTGAAAACAGTTGTTCACAAACATATAAGCCACTGAAAGGCAATGCATGAATAAGTTGTGATTGTGAAGTGAAGGTTATTTTTCTCTGGTAAAATAGGTCTTGTAAAAGTGTAGTAAAAAGACATAATCAAACTTTTATTTGCAACTTGATACATTACATGTGAGAATTCACAGGTAACGTATTTCTGTCAGCTGAAAAAGGAGTCAAAATACATAAAAACAAAAACAAAATTTTTAAATCTTCAAACCTATCTCAAATTCCTTTATCAAAATAGAAAGCATGGCTGCATATTTTGTACTGTTTACAAGAATGTGTTTAGCCAATGCATTGAAATGCTCATTTGCCATAATTTGAACTTGATGTAATTTTGAACACTGTTATGATTTGAAATAAGCACAGATAAGTTGATTTTCATCTTGAAGACACATGTTTAATTCATTCAAATGAGCGGTCAAATCCACCAAAAGTGCTAGACCTCTGAGCCATTTTTCATCTTTAAGTTCTGGTGCAGAATTTCTTTTTGATTCCATAAATGACTTGGTTTCATTTTTCAAATAATGAAATCTTTTTAGCATTTTACCCCACCTTAGCCACCTCCCTTCAGAAAAGTAAATGATATTCCCATAATCAGCATCCAAACTTTTAAGAAACTCCTGGAACTGGCAATGATTTGGAGTTCATGAAATTCTCAGATTTGATGATCATTTGCATTACGTTATCCATTTTTAAAGCTTGCACATGTAAATTTTCTTCATGTCTGATGCAGTGCTGTTTCATCAAACACGAACTGTTGGTGGTAATTGCATTGTCTTCTATTAATCATGTAGGTCCCTCTTTTTTTACCAGTTATCTATGTGGAACCATCAGTAGCTATACTGGATATATTGACAAAAGTTGAAGAAAATTGCTTTAATGTATTTTTTACTGCTTCTTACAGATCAAGAAATTTATTGTGTCTTTTAAAGGCACCAAAGGAGTTATTTCTTCAGTGACACTATTCACTGTCACTATCTCTAATGAAGATGACAAGTTGAGCTGTATCAGTAGCATCAGTATCTATCATAAAAGCATAAAATTTGAAATCAGCATCTTTACTCTCTAAGTTTCCAGTGAAAGACTTGCTGATTTATTTTTTTTTTCCCATTTGCCTGGCTTCAGTATGGTGAGACAAACTCGCTTTAGAGAAGTCCATTTTTTAAAAATCAGGACAAATTAAATCTGTCACACTTTCCAAACATTACTTAATAAACTCGTCATCAATAAATTATTATTATTTTTTTGCAGTTAGATTTGCTATCACTTCACTAGCTTTTTACAATAAGAGTTCCTTTGAGTTGTAGCTTTTTTAAAAAAGATTTTGTTGAGATGACAGGTTTTTTTTTTCAGTTCTGCTGTTTTGTTTTTACATAGTGTTCTGTGATCTCCATTGAATTTGTCATCATTTTTCTCCATATAATACCTTTTCAAATTATAATCTTTGAAAATTGACACAGTTTCCTTGCAAATTAAGCATAGTACCATATTATTTATCTTGACAAGAAAGAACTCATCAGTCTATTTTTTGTTGAACACTCTTCCTTCATCCATAATTTTCCTTTTTTGGGATTCTCATTTTCTTTTGAGGCACCATTAGGTACGTTGAAATATCAGTATCAGCAGTCACTATTTTTTGTTCAACAAGTGACACAAGCACATGCCACATGTAATACATGTGGGTTGAGTGCATGTGATGAATGTAAGAAGAAAAGTTTGTTCTGCACTATGCCCCCCCTGTTTTGGATAGTATATGAAAAGTGAACAGGAGTAGTTGGCTGTAAATTAACTTCCTGAGACTGTATCCTGTTTGCAGAAAGTCACATAGAAGTGTGTGATGACTAGGACCACGGAAATATTCAGACATCAAAGTACTTTTGTAGCCTCTAATTAAATGTTTAAGTTCTTATTGAGTGAGAGCTTTCTTGGAGCTCAGTTTCTACCACTGGAGTTCTTGCCACTTATTATACACAAAAATTCCCAAATCCAATTCCACTATACCAAATGGGAACACAGTATTTCCAAATGGAAATACTGGGTTATGGCCTAAAACAGTGGTTGAGTACCTGCTGGGAAGACAGGATCAACCCAGTGCATGCAATGCACCTGAGTGACCAGAAGGAGTAGGATGAGGATCTACTCCTTCCCAGACCTCATTTAAGATTTGGCAGTGCAGGGCAGCTGTTGCTGTAGATCTGTGCCTACCTGAGGCCTTCTGAATGTAAGCAGCTCTTTTCCTTCATTTCTGCATCCGTGGCTGCTGCGTTAGGGCTCATTCTCATTTGCTGGAGCCAGAGACTTTGCCACTCTGCTATTATCATCCTGTTATAGCATTACACTGGGTCATGCTGCGGTGTCTGTGGGGATTCACAATCTTAGTGGTCCCTTGCATGTGTGGGCAGGGCACAGTCTTGCTGATGAGATTAAGCCTTGCACAGTGTGTCTGAAGAGGGAAGGATGAATGCTACTTCATCCAGTGGTAGTTTGAGGTTTCAAAATATTCCAATCTAGAGAGAAGGATTAGGATTACAGGATTTCTTCATATTAGAAAATGGGATTCAGGTTGCTTTCCCATAGCAGATGAAATGGGGAGTTGGAAGCACCTCAGTGTGTTCCAGGTGACTGGTTCCATCAGTGAAAAAATTGATGGGTTAAACTGAAGAGCACACTAAACACAAATCCTGCCCCATCTAAATAGTGTCCTCATAACGCTGCGTATAAGGGATGAAGGGAGAAAATAACCACTGGAGATGCATAGTCACAGAGTAAAGCTACTAAATAACATATGAAATTTGCTTCAGTTCAGACTAGGAAATGCATCTGCTTGAGGAAGCAGAAGGTCAGATACAGTACTTTTGGATTGCGGGAGCCCTATGCATGTGGCACAAAGTCTGAGCTGAGTTCAATGCAGTGACCTGTTGGACATGGTCACTGTTTGCAGCTGCTGCAAGATGGCTGCAATGGCTACATCTGCATATTCACTTAATGATAGAAATAGATACATAAACCAGTGTTAACTAATGCACACTAAGCAGTGGGAGTAGGAGTGACAAGAAGATTCTTTGCCTTCAGATATTGCTGAGCAGCTACAAAAAATCAGAGGATGCTAGCTAAAGCATGAACCCTTTATATTCACAAAAATTAGAGGTCTGGTAATTAAAAGTGCCTGCAAATACTCTTTGAATAGCCTGAGTCTTAACTAGAACCTTACTTGGTTACAGATTCCTGTCCTGTGAGGTGGTGCTAGTGGAAAATTAAGTGTATAATAGCAAGAGTATGTCTTTTGCTGGCATACTTTATTTCATAGCTGAAGGAAAGTTACAGCAGCCTTACTGATGCCTAGCAAAGCACTTGATGTTGTCTTTAGAGGACCTTTAGAGGGCTATAAGCAAGATTATTTTGGTATAGATTAAGCCTGTGCTGCTGTTAAGACATACAAATTGTACTGTAGGTATTCCTTAGTACAAGTGTATAAGGGTAACTAGCCCTGTGAAATATAATCTAGCTGCAACATTTGAGTCAGCCTTCTTTCTAAAGTGCTCAGAGATTCCTATTCAGGTTTACAAGGTAAAGGTTATCAGGTTGCATGACAGCAAAGATGAAAAGGTGTGGTGTGCATGTTTCCCTTCTAGATTTATACAAGAATAGATATTACAGGCATACTGTCAGCCTTATAGGATGGGGTCAGTGTCTCACTGCACAATATTTTGGAGAGCAAGTGGTAGATCACAGAATCGTAGAATCGTAGGTCCTGATGATTTATATTCTATGTGGCTTGGATAAATCTTGCCACTGTCTGTTGCCTTTCTGTGTCTGTTTCTGTAACTCGCTTTGCCCTGTCACTCTTCCTCATCTGTGGGCACTGCTGCGAAGAGGGAACCTTCTCTTAGTACATCTGGATGAGGGATTGAAAAGGAAACTAAGATAGTCACAGAGTCAGTGCTACCTTCTGTTGTCTTGCTACAGAGGTTATTTCAGCCTATGTTCTGTGCTGTATTGCTCTGTACAGTGTGTAAAACAAGCTGTTTCCTTCCAAAGAGGTGCAGAGGAAGGTACATGAGCAGCTTGGACTGCACTGGAGCAACAATCATGCTGCGACCAATCACATGGCAGGGCAGTAAGAACCCATGTGAAATTATGTCTCCCTGTATATAAAAATAATAGCAACTGTATTGTCAGGCATATTGGAGCTCTTTACTTCAATTCTGAATGTTGCTTCATGCTTACCTATTTGGCTGCTGAGTGTATAGTAACAATATTAAAAGAATAAAAGTAGGCATTGGAGTGGAAAATGGAATAACTCTAGCTCTTTGATAGTCACAGCAAAATGGTTTTAAAGAAAAAAGTATAATAAGAAAATATGGGGTTTTATGGACCCCACATGCAATGAAAAAAAATCCTGAAAATGAGGAATTTCAACTTCAGCAGAGCAGTATGAAATCAAAGCTGCCCTGAAATATGTTATCTTTTACTAACTTGTTCCCTTTGATAAGTTAATTTATAATTCAGTACTGTACAAATTTTGATTGTGACAGTGGAAAATAGTGTAGTGCATTTGAATTTTTTTCATTTGTATTCACAGAATTGCAGTATTGCAGAGGTTGGGAAGACCTCAAGAGATCATTGAGTCCACCCCCCCTGCTAAAGCAAATTCCCTACAATAGGTCGCACATCCAGACAGGTCTTGAATCTCCATAGAAGGAGACTTCACAACCACTGTGGGTAATCCGTTTCCATAAGCTCTGTCATGCTTACCGTAAAGAAGTTCTGCATGTTTATATGGAACTTCCCATGTTCAAGCTTTAGACCATTGCTCCTTGACCTATCACTACACACGAATGAGATGAGCCTGGCCTCATTCATTTGCCTCCAGCCTCCCCTGAGATTTTTATAAACATTTATCCATGTCCCTCCTTAGTTGTCTTTTTCCCAGGCTGAACAGACCCAGGTTACTCAGCCTTTCCTCATAAGGGAGATGCTCCCGGCCTTCAAGTACTGAAAATAAGGCCGAATTTCTCCAATTTGGAAGCATGGTATTATGATACATAACTCTCCAATGTGTATTATTACTTCAGTAATATATTGTCTTTAAATAGTTGTCTGCAGTAATCCTGAGCCAAGAGTTTAAGACCTGAAATTAAATACCTGGATCCATTCAAAACAATTAGATATACTCAGTCTGCCCAAACAATTCCAATGTAACCAAAATATTATTGGTTTGTGTTCTGTGGGCTTCTTAAAGCCATAGGTTCAGAATTATAGATTATTTGAGAATAATAGTGGATGGGGGTAGTGTTGGATTTTGGTGGTTTTGTTTTGTTTTCGACAAAAGAAACCCTTTAACTGTCTTGACTGTGGGAAAGGTTTGAAGTGGGACAGAAGTGTGATATGGCTTCTGCAGCAGAAGACATTTAAAAAGTAATCCCAAACTTCCTTTGTCTCTCAGACAAGAGAAATTGCATAGGAGAGACCTATACACCTAAGTTCAAGTTTATTTGTGAAGAGTTGGTTTTCAAGAATGGTTTGGTGGAGATACTTGTTTTGTGCTTAGAGATGCCAAGAACTATTTGATGCTGTATGTCTTGAGCTCATAAAATTGTTGGAATTGCAGAAGTGGGTTTATCTGAATGTGGACAGAGTGAAAAATAAGCTGCTGTGAATACCTGACATTTGTGAAATTATGGGGCGTGTACTTTCATCATGCGGGTCACTAGAATGTAAGCATGATAAAAGAGTAAAACTGGTCCAGAATGAGTTGAAACAATTAATTATGAACACTATTTGTATGTATCTGTTGTTTATGTAAAGCATCTACAGTACAAAAGTAAAATACATTAGGAACACCTTTCATATTTTGAAGAATTTGGAGGCAATAGACAAAGTGAGGGATCTGAATGAACAATTAATACTTTTTCTGTTGGTGAAGGGATGGTTTAAGTAAGACTTTACTTACAATTGCAGTCTGTTACAGAATTTAAAACAGGGCTTTGTGTGTTGATCACACTGAGTGGGCACTGACTTACTAATCCTGAGAGCACATCTGTGAGGTAGGAGGGGTTGTGGGGTTCCCTCAGCTGCTGAGGTGGGCAGGAGCTGCTAATCAAAGAGCCAGAACTGGGAATTCTGTTGGGGAGAGTTTGAGGGTGAAGTTGCGGTTCTCAATTGCCTTGAAAAATCACTGATCATCCAAGCCATTTATAGATTCTTTTCTTTTTTTTTTTTTTTTTTTTTTTTTTTTCTTTTTTTTAAATCAAATGGTAACAGTGGGTAATTGAAGGAATGAGAACTCCTACTATCCTAAAGTGCACAGTTCCATTTCCGTTATGTTAGCGATGTCACCCTTTGTGGACCCATCAACTTGAACTTTGTGGGTGACCACAACTGTTTAAGTGTTCACAGGCTATAGCTGTAGATAGAAGCATGACTTCATAAACAGTCATGTTAGTGCATCTTTATCACTTTTTATTAGGATAAATGCTAGCAGAGCAGGAGTACATAAACATTTGCAGTGCAGGGTATTTTTCTTTTTGAAACAAAAGCAGTAATACTGCTAATTCCTGGTGTGAGTATAGCTGTGATCATTCTTTGTCTATTTTCTCTCTGTTTCTTGAGAGCAGGTCTAAAATCACCCATTGTAACTCCTGCGTATGCCAAGGGATACAAAAGTGGTTTGTTATCTCATGATGTGTCACTGCGATTGTTCTCATTAGCATACTGAAATAATGAGCTTGTACTGTCCTTCAGTCCTGCAGCAGGCAATCATAGCCAGATATAATGCGAACCTGATACTGAGGAAAGACAAAGACCTCTGAAACAGTGGCTGGATGTTGGTTGTTAAGCGCCCCTGCCCTGTGTGGGTGAGACCTCACTTGCTGCAATGTTAGCTCTCAGCATCATGCGTGCTGTGGAGAGCGGGCGATGTGCAGAAGTTGCTTGCTTCTTGCTCCTACCTGACCACTGATACACTGTGACACATGAGAAGTACAGGGTTCATTAATTGTCAGCAATAATTTGTTCTTTGAGCTAGGTTCGCTAAGACTGGCAGAGGAAAGATGGAAGACCTGTTCTCAGTACAGGAGTACATTTGGGAAGAGAGTTTTGACTTCCCTCCCTTTCTGTCATGGTCTATGGACTACACCAGCCCTTTCTTTTGTGCCATCCTGATCTTTCCCCCTTCAGACGCCCCCTGTAGCTTGGCTTTCCCAAGACAACTGCTGTACCTCACTACATGCTGCAGTGACTGCTAAGTGCAATAAAGTGGTTTGCCATATATCAAGTCTGATAATCTGTGAGTCTGATGAGCAGTGTCAGGAGTTAGGACAGAAAGCTATTAAGCTTAACTCTGCTGAACTCCACTGAATCTAGGAGAGAGAGGATGTTTGTGTGTTGTTTATTTATGCCCCACTGACTGAAGTTTTTGCAGGTAATGGGAAAGACCGTGAGCTGAGCCTTGGATTTCATGAACTACTGCCTGTAACTTCCCAGGGGAAGTTACTTATGCTAAAGTATGCACAGTCCCAATTAGAATATAGTATGCATGCTTGTGTAGGTTGGTGGATCCGAATACGTCAAGGATTTTGCATTCCTTAGCTTGACATTATTGTATGATAGTGTTGTGAAAGAGGCAGAGGAAATGATATAAACTTTCTGTTGCACAATTAGTCATGATGACTGTTAGGAGACAAATTGTCTCATGTTCCAACTTCTCACTAGCATACTGAAATTGTAAGCTTGGGGGTGAATTTAAGGTGCAAAGGACTGACTTCTCTGTATTTCTTTTTGGAGGTGTGTGGCCTAGGAGGAGAAAAAGAAGCAGTTCTGTGTGCTGTAGGGCTGAGGACAGAGAGGCTATAGGTCAGTCAAGAGTTGGAGCTGTTTTCTTCAAAGATTGCCAAAGGGCAATCTCAGGATTTAAACTGTTTAGTTGAAGAGCTGTGGAGGTGTAAAACAATATTGTTTTAAGGGATCTTGGTGGGTGAAAATGTGAAGCAGACTCTGCCTCCTCATTCATATGCAAAAGAATGAAAATAGATGAAGGATTAAAATGTCTGTAATTGTTCCTTATACATTTAAACTTATTTAATTATTATTGTAGGAAAAATACTATAATTAGTTAATGATAGAAAAGCTAGAAATATTTCTAGCTGGTATACGTTCTGTGCATTGAAATAATACAATCTAATTCTATCATTTTTGCCCCCATTTTTTCACTTTTGTTCCCCCACTTCTTTGCTTGCTTCCTTCCTTCCCCAGCCCTTTTTTTTTGCCTTAATCTGTTCTACATTGTACATACAGTGTGTCCCCCTTTCCTCCTTCCTTTTTTTTTTTTTTTTTTTTTTTTCCTTTTTATGTTCTAATTCTGCATTCAGTGTGTCATGTTGAGTCCTAATCTAAATTCACTTGGACCTCTGTATCCTTTGTTCTAATTAGTCAGGAATGAAGCCTTAACATTTTTTGGCTTAAAAGGCTGAGATAAACCCAGACAGTAAGATCTTGTCATTGAGCCTTATTTATTTATTTGTTTGTTTGTTTGTTTATTTATTTCCCCAGACCTTTTCCAAACCGGTATGTGGGGAAGGCTCTGGACGCTCAGGACATGTTAGAGACATAACAGCACACCAATGTGGTTAAAAGCTATTAGTCTGCTTTATTGTTAAGCACTGCTCTATTTATACACATTAACAGAGCATTCTGCAAAACAGTCTAAAACCGTTCACACAGGCGCTTAGCCAATCAGAGCTGTGAGATGTTCTTTCTTCTTCTAAAGGTGTCCTTGGTTCTCATGCCACTATCTTGCTCCACAGCTTCTGCTCTGAACAGTTTTTTCTTACATGCACACATTTCCCCCTTTTTTGTTTATTCGCAAACTTCTACCATACTATAAAATAATAATTATATTAATAATACAATCATTATAACTCAATCAAGGCCTCGATTGATGATACTGTAAGTGTGAGAAAGGAGACAAGGCAAACATAGTATCATGGCAAGAAATACTGTTGATCTACTAAGAAGAACAAACACTTGTTTGATCTGCAGCTCGACTTTCTGCAACCTGGAAATAAATCCCGGAGGGCCCCATTCTGTGTTAATCTCTTACTGCCTTGAAAGTGGTCTTCAACTTTAATGTATTCTGATACATTAATTTTGAAACATCACTAAGAATTGTACAATAGATGCTTTTAGAGTGCTCATAATTATGCCTTTGGGCTAATAGAGAATTAATAGTTGGGCAACTTTTGCATGCCAGATAGAACTAGGGGCATTATTACTTACTGACCCTCGAGAACCAACAATCTGCAGAAAAAGAGAGAGAAAAAACATGGTGGTAGTGAATGCGATAGGCAGTGCCAGCAGGGCATCCCCTGCTTCAAGGTGCACTTTTCCTCTCTCACTCTCTCACCCACCCCAGATTCTCTCTTGCTTTTATTCTTCTCGGGGTCTGAAGGGTATTTTCCATTTGTACACTGCATCTGTATGGCCAGTGCGTGATACAGAGGCCAAATGGAATGCCTGCTTGCAAAACAGAATAAACTATTGAGGTTAACTCTCTTAGCATGCGCCTTTGGCTCAGGTGTTGCATGATCATATTTTAAATTCCTGATTAGTGGGATGAAAGAGAGTTAAACATTCTATATAATATAGGGTCATCCCTTTGCTTGGGATTCCTTTTCAGGTTTTGTCTTAGCGCTACTAATACATTAAAATAGCTATTTCCATAGATTCCAGCATTGGTAACATTAAATCCTGTTAATTCACATTCAATCTATTACTAAAATAAAAAATAATAATAAAAAAAACACACAACAACTATTACTACTGTTGCTATTTGCAATACAACAAGTTACAAAGCAATACCAAACAACAAGAAGCACACAATCCCAATCATTATGAGTTCATGGTCATTTCAAGCCTGGTTTCAGTCTTTCTCATCGTTTCACATCCTGACACCGTTCTTTTTGTGGATTCCGTGAGCTGCAATGGGGGTATGCACAACCATTCCCCCTTTTTCCTTTTGCGCAAGCAAGATAGTGGACATTTTGTTAAGTAAGCATTTTACAATACCAATAACTATACTAATAGTTATAATACCTATTCCCAGCAACAGCCCCTGGTATAAGGACAGCTAAAGCTACATGTGTGCTGCATTTAGGGTGGATGTCATGCATGTCCTGGAAAGTGAGAGAAAATATAGTGAGTTTAGCAATGTAACATGGACCCCCACAAGCATTTCCTGGTATTTCCAAACATAAAACATGTTTTCTTCCATCCCTTAGATGTGTTACTGATCTGTTGAGTTCCAAGATTTAACTCCTGTTGGTCCCAGGGTATTGTGGTATTTAGACTCCTAAGAAGCTTGAAAGAACAATCACCTGGAGTATCCGATACATTGCAACTACCTGTGGAGTAAGCAGAAAAGTCAGAATCATTGAGAAACAATATCCCTATAAAACAAGTTTGGAAGGGATCAGTGGCAGAAGCAAGCTGTAAGCAGAAGTTGGTCCGGCCTGTTGATTTAGCCCAAGTGACCCACATATTTTGGGTTGATTTGGTGCAGTTCAGGTAGTGCTTCCGCGCCAAGGACAAACACTGTGAGCAGGAATCCAAATAGGGCCATCATCTGTGGAAAGACAAAAATAACCTCTTCCTACAAATACAGTACTTGGGCCCTTCCAATCTTCCGTCAGCGGATCTTTGTAAGGTACTTTAGCAGACTCAGATAGCACTCCCATGCTAGAACCTGAATGATGCAAGGCTATAGCAGATACCAATGAACCTCCTTGTACAGAAAGGAAATGAAGGGAGAAAAGAGTGCTCATGAGGCGATCTGGCACATCACGTATATTGCTCATTTGGTTTAGCTGTGTTTTTAGTGTAGTATGTGTGCGTTCTATAATAGCCTGACCTGTAGGAGTATGTGGGATCCCGAACTTATGTTGAACTCCCCACTTTTGCAAAAAAGACTGTACTGAACAGCAACTTATAGGCTGGCCCATTATCTGTTTTAATTTGTTTCAGAACTCTCAAGATAGCAAAACATGCTATCCCATGTTTAATGACATATTTAGCAGATTAACGTGCTAAAGGGAAAGCCCATAAAAACCCAGAGTAGGTGTCGATGGTGACATCTGCATATCACAGTCAGCCAAACTGTGATATGGGTGACATCTGTTTGCCACACTTCCTATGCTTGCAAACCTCAGGTATTAGTCCCCAGCCCAAAGCCACCGTTACAGTGACTGCACTGTGGATATGTTTGTACTATCAACCTTGCATCATTCACGCCAATATTAACCTGTTTTATGTAAACCACGGGCATTTTGATGAAACATCTCATGAGAGCTACGAGCAGCATCAAACAGATTAACAGGAATCACTATAACCAATTTATCAGCAACAGCATTACCCTCCCCTAAACCATGTGTGTTTAGTGGTTGTGAATATGGATGACACAATATGTTTCCTTTCTTTGCTGTTACGTGTGTTTAAGACGTAAAAAACAGAGATAAAGCACATGTTATTGTTATCTCTAATGTGAGCATCCTCAGTTCTTTGACGCCAGCTGCGTAGAGGGAATCAGTTACAACTTTAGAGGTTCTTTTGGCCACACAGTAAAGGCCCATGAAATTGCTTTTAGTTCCATAGTTTATAAACTGTCCCGTGGCTCCGTTGGCACAAACTGATGCTTCCAGCTATTGTTCCACCACACACAGACATCTCTGTGGCTCCAGCATCCAGTGTCAGTACATACTATGCAACCATCCACTGGCTGTCTCGAATACCGAGGTATTCCAATCCAGTCAGTTTTTTCCAGGAACTGTGCTACTTGCTGATCTGGGCGTTCTGTATGCAAATGGCCACGATGCCCTTCTAAAGCCAACTGTAAGGAGAGGGAGTTATGGTACACCCACTCTGCCCACCACAAGGTAAAGGATAAACTAATATCGTCAGGTTCTCTCCCTGCTATTTAGAGAATTCTGTCTCTGCCCATACAAATCAGTTCAGCTACTATATCGATACAAGTCATAAGGAGTACCGAGGCTGAACAGGGGAAAACAACCATTCCAGCAAAAAACAAAAAAACAAAAAAAACAAAAAAAAAACAAACAGGAGAAGCAGAGAATTGTTTATTAGGCCTGTTTTGAGGAGAAGTGTGCCTTTTTCTCTGTTGACAAATGACTGTGAAAGCATGCTTCTCCTGGACATACACGACAAGGGAAAAGTCATGAAATAAGGATAGATGATGGCTAGCTGCTGATTGAATTTGGACAGTAATCTGAATTAGAGCCTGCTTAGCCTCAGGCATCAGTATGATCGCATCATTAGCACATTTTCCCCTTAACAACTGAAACAACGGCTCTAGTTGAGCATTAGAAATGCCAACCGATGGCCTTAGCCATTGTAAGTGACCTAAAAGAGTTTGTAAGTTGGTGAGTATGGAAATGTCAATTTTCAATTCTACAGTCTGAGGGTATATCATAGCATCTGACAATTTCCAACCCAGATAAGGAAATGTGTGTTGCACTTTCTCTGGTGCCACCGGAAGGCCAAATTGAGAGAGATGGGAGATTAATTGCATTTCCCAGCTATTATCAAAAGCCTGTTCCTGACAGCACAGTATGCCATCCATGTAATAATAAATGATCATATTAGGGTTTGCTTTACGAATAGGTTGCAAGGCTGTGGCTACGAACGGGTGACACATAGTCGGAGAATTCTTCATGCCTTGAGGCAGTACAACCCATTCATAGCGAGAGGCTTTATTGACAGATGGCACAGAGAAAGCAATACGCTTACAGTCTTTCTTGTGGTGTGTCTCCCGTATTCCCCCTTTTTTGTTTATTAAGAATGGATTTCAATGTTAGATGAGTATACTCAGTGATAGCTTGTCCAGGGGGAGAGTGAGGAATGCCTGTAATATGTCTAACACCCTATTCTTGGAGGAAGGTTCGAATGGCTTCAGAAATATAAGCAGGTCCGTTATTGGCTCTAAGTAAGTTACACGCAGGCTGCGGAGACGCAGCAACAGGCAACGTACGCGGCGCGGAGGAAAGCAGCGTCACGGTGAGCAACGGGGGCGGGGCGGAGGGCGGGAGCGGCGCGGCGAGCGTCAGTGGCAAAGCCGAAGGCGAGAGCGGGATGAGCGTCGGGGGCGGAGCCAAGGGCAGCAGCGATGAGGGGGGTTGCGATTTCTCTTCCCCTCGGTCAGGGGTGGGGTAGGAGCCGCGGATCGAATCCGGACCAGGGCTCCTTTCTGCCCGAAGGGGTAGCGGCGGGGGTGGGAGGGCGGGCAGGTGATGGGGAATAGTCGGAAGAAATTTTTCCTTGTCGGATTGGTTTAAGCCCTTTCATAATTTGGTGCCAAACAGATAAAAGTTTAGCAGCTGTTTTGTCTTTAGTAATAGAAGCTTCCTGGAGTTTTGTGCCAATTTGGTCCCAAAGCTCTCCATAAAAAGAGAATCCAGTTTTCGGAAATTCAGGGACATTTTTGCTTTACCATTTGAGAAAAGTATCTAATGCTACGGTAAATACAGGCTGATTCTGATTCTGCAAGATTTACTTGCTGCTTCCTCGCCAGTGAACTCCCCATAGTTTCCGACTGCTCACCCTGTCCCGCAAAACGTTGTGGATGCGCAAAACAATCTCTGCGTAGTTCAGTCGGGTAGGCGGCGCTGCCGGATGAGTCGATGGAGCAACGGGCGCTATCGGTAGGACAGGACCTGTAGAAGGCACTAGATGAGAGCCTTGGTCAGGCCCTATATCCCTTTTTTGCCACATACAGATTTCCAGATCACATAATCGCTCTGTTAATATTTTAACCTCGCAATCCAGTTTTTCCAGCCCCTCGCCCCCATTGTCGCTCACTGATTCTGCACGAGACTGCTCCTGGCAGTGTTCACCAGGGGTGATGTCGGGTATAGCCCCTTTTACCTGCTGCAGTACTGCCGTGATAGCAGTGTCATTTGAAAGATCAGGGGCTGCTGCCTCTACCGATGCTTTTACCTGACCTGCCAAGGAACACACATGGTGTGTGATACCCTGAACAGGCATGTCAAACTCTGAAGACAAATTAGTTGTTGTACCAGCCAGTGCCTGTATAGCTGCAGCAGCTACCTGTCATTCAGCTTGCATAGCTTTCAAAGAGTTAATAATAGACCTACACAAGGGGTCAAGGGTCCGCAATAGTTTTTCTTCCTTTCCACCATTAATAACTGAGTCCCACATGCGGTCCCCAATATCACACCATTCATCGATGCTGAACATCAGTGCCACTTCCTACAAATGTCCCTTCTTCCAAGCCCAATGCATCAGGGTCTCAGTCATGCCTTCAGGAGATGACTGCTCCTCTCTCTTAGAGAGTTAACAGCAGTTTCACTGCAGCTTCCCACTCCATCGTGGGTACAGAGGGTGGGTTGCGACCCTGCTTCCAGCTAACCGCAACACTTACGTCGGTGCCTAATCCACCTACCACAACACGGTGCCAACCTCTGTCGCGACCGTCCTGACATTGTCCATTTCCCTGAATTGTCCCACGAAGTGTCCCTGTTGGGTGCCAAATTTGGGGAAGTCTCTGGACTCTCAGGACGTGCTAGAGACATAACAGCACACCAATGTGGTTAAAAGCTATTAGTCTGCTTTATTGTTAAGTGCTACTCTATTTATACATGTTAACAGAGCATTCTTCAAAACAGTCTTCAACCGTTCATACAGGTGCTTAGCCAATCAGAGCCGTGAGATGTTCTTTCTTCTTCTAAAGGTGTCCTTGGTTCTCATGCCGCTTATCTTGCTCCACAGCTTCTGCTCTGAACAGATTTTTCGTACATTCCCACACTGGTAGAGGCCAGACATACATTTTTCTTGATTGTAAGCCAGAATTCTTGCATATCCACATGATTCTAGGAAGTATATGTAAAACAAAATACTGTGATGCACACAATGAGCCTATCCCAGTTGTTACTCACAGCGCAATGCCTGAGCATCCAAGATTTCCATGTCTTTGCATTAGTACCTTCCTATTCAGCACCCACACAATTCCTGTGGCTTTGGGTGTGTGATGCTGTTTTTTCCATGGGGAGTGAGAGGGGGTCCTCACTGGTGCTTTCCCACATTTACATTGTTTGAAAAATTTTATTTATATCTAATACTTGCTTCCAAAAGCAAACTTCTCACTGTGCTTCTTCTATCTAAGTTCACCAGTTAACTGTCTAAGAAAAATCAGATAATTCTCTGAAAAGTAACTTTAGAGAGGGTTTTATCAAAACCTGTTTTCCCCACGCACGTCACTACATCCCTTTTGGATGGACTTTTTTTTTTTTTTTTTTTTTTTTTGGCTGCAGGTTTCAGTACAAAACAGCACCAGTATTGCAATATTGCCAAGTATTGTTGGCTATGATGTTTATCTCAAAACATCTTTCACATTTTTCATTAAGTCTAATTACTAGAGTAATAAAACAATAAAAATGCTATGGGGAGCAAAGACTGAAAACACGTATTCTGAAAGCACAAAATAAAGACAAATGAGTTCAAGATTTAAGAAAAAATAGTTGCTATGTCAGATTTAAAAAATCAATATTTTATTTGTATTTCCATTTGATGATACTTAAGATATTGAAGCCAAATACATGGCATGTTTGGTTTTTTTTTTTGCTGTGGATATGATAGTTGTAGCTGATGAAGTTGTAGTTGGCTGAAGTTGTTAGCACAGTGTGATGGGGTTGCTATTACTAGGAATTTTTTCAGTTGTGTATATATATGCTTCATTTATTGATAAGGCTCTGGCAGCTATCACTGCTGGAAGCAAGAAATCTAACTGTTCTCATATGGGACTTGATCCAGTTGTGAAAACTTATGTTTTTTCCAAGAACATCAGACAGGATAACTTCAGAAGCTCTTCCTGCAAGGGAGGACAGTTTGTTCAGGTTGTTGAATATTGTTCATCCTTATCTGTCCGTAGCTTAACTGTATTCAAGACTGGTACAGGTAATGTGGTGGTAACTGTGCTTAGCAATGATTCCACTGAGCAGTTGGGGCAAGGCCACACTTTCAAGTCTGTTTCCAAGCTCTTTGATGTTTTAATGGCATTTCTATATGTCAAAGTGGTTTTAGTATAAACATTAGCATTCTTTAATCTGAAACTCAAAAACAGCAGCATGGGCGCATGTTTCTGTAACGTAGTAGGAGACTGTGAAATTTCGACAGCTAGCTGGAGATCTTCTTACATCTAGGTCCTGAAATGCTTTGTTTAAAGAGAAACTGGAACTCCTGTGATTTATAGCAAAACTTTTGTCTAGGAATGTGTGTAGTGTGTAGCGTTCATCATAGCATACATTTCAGAAGTCCTTGCTTCCTTTTGGGCACCAGATGTTTCTGTTGATTGTTTTGTTTTGTTGTTTGTAGAGACACCTGTATGGTGCAACTGGAAGTGACTGTACATTGCTTTCACTGATGCTTCCTCTCTGAGTCCAGTAGTATAAACAATCGTACTGCTAAGCTATGTCAGTGAGCACTGTTTACTATTCCTGTTTATTCTTAAAGACTGTGCTAAAGATTACAAAGTGTCGAGACTTATCCAGAACTTTTATGAATATAAAACTGAAGCTCTGCTTCAAATGAACCAATTCTCCCGATGTATAGATGGCCTAATGGTTGTCATAAGACTGAATCATTTTACTTGGGAAGTGCAATATGCTGTCCAAGCTGCGGGCATCACTTGCTGTTTAGATTAACATTTTGTAGCAATTTCTGAGGTGAAATTCTGTACTACTAATTTTGTTTCTTTGATATTTTTTAAAATTTATTATTTAGTCTTATAATCCATTTAAGAGAAAACAAATATAGAATAAATATCCTTTTTCTCCCAGTTAGTGAGTAGTTTGATAATTAATATGCTCAGTACATCTTCAGTATGCCTACTATTGGTGAAAAACAGTGAGATACTGAATGTTAAAACTCATCAAACTATACCCATATGACAGAGGTCTTATATTTTCCTGAGGTTCAGTAGCAACTTGGATGTATTTTCCCTTTTTTTTTTTTTTTTTTTTTTCCCCTGTCCAAAACATTAGAGGAGGCAACTTTTTCCCAGCATGCCAATAGCACACAGGCTTTTTAGCATAGTGGAAGGTGCTACATAATTTTGACTCATGCTTTTTATGTAACGACCTTTTATTCTTTATGTTATTTCCTTTGGCAAGCTCCAAATCTGCTTTCCTTCACTCTAGTGCTCTGTGAAATCTCTTCCTGAGCTCAGGGGTTTTGACCCTGCTACTTCACCTTTCTCAATGTACAGTGCAGTAGCCTGATGGTTTGCGAAGATCACGAACTAGGCCTCAGCCTGGTATCCATTTTCTGGTGTGTTTTTGTTGTTGGTGGTAGTGTGTTGGTGTGGCTTTTTTTTTTTTAACATTTATTTATTTATTGCAGATGCACATATGCAGTAGGCTTCATGCAAGAAGCACTGAGCTGTGGAAATGGATTAAAGCAAGATGTTTAGTTATAGGGGTGCCCTTCTGGGGAACAGCCCACTGAAAACTGAGTTTTGTGGTGGGGTAGGTTTTGTGCTAGCACAGCCCTGGCCATTGTACTGAGTTTTTTCTTGAGTCCCTCACCAAACCAAAGGATATGCAGCCTCCAGGTAGAAGTGGAGATTTTCCTACATGGATCAGGATTTTGGATGGAGGAGGCTAGAGTGAGCCAGCCTCTGCCATCATGGCTCCTTTGAAGTATGCTTGAGCTGTGTGGCAGCCCAGATGGGGCCAGACATCCATTCACCACCCATCAGGAAGCTTGTCTGCCCCATAGGAAAGGCACAGCAAGATTCCTGCAGACCTTGCGGGCTGCAGAGGGCCAGTAGGCCAGGCAGACAACCCAACTAGTAGTGTGTGTTAGTGCAGCTCCAGTTGTCAGACCTGTAATTGCAGGGCAGGGCTTTCTCAGGCGTGAGGCTGTTTACAACAACATGGGTGTATGCACCTTGTGCTCCCACCTCTATGCACCTTGTGCTTCTACCTCTCTGCCCTGGCACAGGCTGGGGAGCTGGCTGGAAGCACTTTCAGATTCTCCGCAGAGGGAAGGCGAGGTGAGGGCACAAGAGGTGGGGTCTATCCCCAGGTTGGCAGGAGGAGGATCTCAGCACTCATCTAAGTCTTGTTTTTCTTAGGATTAGTGCTGTATTTAATTCCCTGGAGTTGTTGCACCTTGTTTCCTGGCTGACTGTAGAGCCTGTCTGTGCTAGACAGCACTTGTTATTTCTTCTTTTTTTGTTTGGGGGAGGAGGTGGGGAGGGGGAGTGAGTACTTTCTGTTTAAAAACTTAAGAGTTTGTCATCTCCATCCAGGTAATTAACACAGGCTGGAAAGAAGACTGATATGTTGTTTTTTGTAATCTGGGAAAACTGCATAAACATGTACCATCACAGAATTGCCTTGTCTGCTAGTGCTTTCACTGCTGTCTAGTTTTGAGTAGCCGGCCAACTTATTCATCCTTCCACCCTAAAATTTAGTGTTTCCTGTTGCAGTAAGAGCAAGTATTACACATTTTTTTTTTCCATGCTGCTCTGCAGCTCACTACACCCTCTCATTTCCAGCTTGTAGCTGTTTTGCTAGCATCTGTTAGGATCACTGTGCACTGTTGAGTGCATACAATCTCTGAAGTCTTAGAGTTTTAGGTCCTCTTGGCAAAAAAAAAGTATGCTATGCTTCTGTGCAGGAGTGTCTTCCTGATGCTTTTGGAAAGGTAAAAGATATAATAAGCGTTGGCAGCAGTAAGATACAACAGAAGCCCTCTGGGAAAGTTTTGAATGGACCTATCAATTTATAGTTTCAAAAAACAGCATGTTTTAAATATTTACAGCTATTCTCAATTTTGGAAATCCAAATGCTGAGGGATCTATTTTTATCTGATTTTGGAAAAAATAAGTTTTCAAAAAAGAAAACCCACAAAAACAAACATGGAAAAAAGGAACAAAGTTAACTGATTAACTCTTTTCTTTCTTTTTTTTTTTTTTTGTAAATTTTTCCAAGCCTTAAAATGATGAAAATCCCCACAAAGCTGCATCAGCGAGGGTGAAGTTGGACATTAGGAATAGGTTCTCAACTGGGAGGGTGGTTGGCCACTGGAGCAGGCTCCACAGAGCAGTTTTGGTGGCATTAAGCTGATGGAGTTCAAGAAGGATTTGTACAATGCTCTCAGAAGTATGATTTAATTTCAGAGTGGTTTTGTGTAGAGCCAGGAGCTGTACTTAGTGATCTTTGAAGGCCCACTTCAGAATACTCTGTAACTGTATGATTGAGATATATACATATGTATAAATATATATGTATATATATAAAGCTTCAGGTCTGGAATCATTGATTTCAGAGCAGGTATGCTGTTTCACTTGACATAAGAAAAAATAATAGTGAAACCAACTTAAAGGTCAGGTCTATCCTGGCCATGGAGCTGGATGGGGCAATTAGTCCAGATATAATCATGCCCTTAGTGCTTTTACCTTCTGTGTGGAATAAGCACAATTAAATTGTCACTGATCTCAAAGACTGCTCTTTCCATGCAGAGACTTATCTTGCTCTGTGAGTTTCCCTCGTTGAAATTGAAATTCCCCCTCCATTGTACAAAGCAGTTGAATTTCTGGAAAAAAAACCAAACAACAATAGTCTTAAAATTGGGAAAAGGGAAGGTGGAGAGCCAGAGAGAGAAAAAGTAATTTAATGAACTCTGCACACTCTCCGGACTCAGGCTTTAGAGCTATTCTACTGCTAAACTGTTAGTAGGTTTTTATGTGAAGAAGTGTGGAATGGTTTGTTTGATCAAAAAGATACAGAACTATGCATCTAGAAATCTTGACAGGGTGAAGGAGGAGAACACTGAAGCTTTGTTCAGGGAGAAATCTTCACTGTGGTTACATGTTGCAGCAGATTCTTGAAAGATAATTTACAAACTAGTGTGGCTGTAGGTGTACCTAGTGCACATGAAGCAATGTCAACGGTTTACCAACTGGTTCAGCCTGATTCTGTGACTATCTATTTCTGATAAGCAGGGAATTGAAAATAGGGAAGAAAGCATGGAACATGAGGAAGTGCATCCCTGAAGCCAAAGAAAGGAGGGGGAGCCACTCAAGTTTGTCTGTTTCTTACATCTTTTTAAATTTGAGATTTTTGATCATGGGATAAGCAGAATCCAGAAAAAGTAAAGCAATGAATCAGATTCTACCATCATTGTAATAGACATTTCTCAGATGCGATGTCTGAACTTCAAATGCAGTAATGGATAGGAAATTCTGCTATGTCCTTAGAGAAACTGTCCAACAATCCTGTGATTTTTTTTTAAACTAAAACTGATAATGTGAATTTTCATTTTGTTTCTCTTTGTAATCTGTAGTTATGTCTGTGTGCACCAGGAGTACTCCTCTCCACCTGTATAGCTTATACAGCCTTCAACTATCTTATGTCATGTGCTTGTTATGTATTAATCACATTCTTATATTCCTACTTCTTAATGAATTCCTGTGATGAGGTGCAGTAAGTTCTTCTATTTCACATACATACAAAGAGATCTGTGAAGAGATCCATCAGTTCCACAGTACAGGTGCTGCATTGCTGAAATCAGAGATTTTAAATCTCAGCAAGCCACTACAAGAGATGGTGAATATTAATCCATTCTGTGACAAAAAAATTAATGGAGATTTTTATTATATTCTTGTCCTGATTTCTGAGTTTCCCTTTTGGGTTTGAGAGGGGTCACCATAGCCAATACTTTTCATAAATTGCACTTTGCCCGTGTACAGAATGATCAGTATCTTTACTACTGACTGAAGTCACTTTCTGCATTTGCATTTAAAACTTAAAAGGCACTAGTAGTTTTATTTTGGAGTTACAATCCTATACTGCAAGCTCACCTCAAGTGTTTGCCTGTAGTTTTTGCCTCAGTCAGTTTTTCTCAACACGTAAGTATGTATTTTGTTTTCTTTTCCCTCATCAGTGTTAGTATGTTTTTTAAGTCTCTTAAGCCAATTAGTTCTACTAATTCATTCTGCAGTACTAACATAAGAATGATTTTTTCTTTTTTATCTGAATGCATCATGGATGGTCTCTGAAGAAATCAGCAAGGGAAGTACTACTCCCTTGGAAGCTTGCAGCACTGCTGGGGAAGCCTGGAATTCTGCAGTAGCTGAAAGAGAGCATCATGCCTTTCATGCATCAGTTGAAATGAGCATCAGCCCACTGGATTCTGCAGAGGGAGCAGAGCTCAGCACACCTGCGGACTGTCTTTCTGCTCCAGGAGAAGCAGCAGAAATGCCAGGCAGACCCTCAAATCCTATACAAAAAGTGCCAGCAGTACTGGAACAAGAGCATGGTGATGCAGATCCTCAGAAGAGACTCTCAGAATGGGATGGAGAAATGATTTTAGAGGGTGGACTGGATTGTTCATTAAAACTTAAGCAAGGGGAACTGGCTGACCTGGAAAGCAACCAGGACTTTTCCTATCTCAGCCCAATCCAGGATGGACCAGCTAATGGCAGTGCCATCCCACAGTCTGTGGACCTCAGCACTGAATGTTCTCATTCCCATACAGAACTGGCTTTTCATGTCTCAGATCCTCAGGCCCAGTATCAAAAATCTCCTTTGGCTGATAACATTTCCTCTCAGAGAGAGGCACCTAAGTGCTTCTTGGTTTTTAAAACCATTTCGGAGGGGCACTATAAGGCTGAGCCATCTCTGGATAAGGTAGAATCTTTGCAGGAGATTGATGCTAGTGCAGAGCAGAAGCAAAACAGCAAAAAGGTGGCACTGGCAATTGATGAACGGCCTGCCTTGGAGATAACAGCAGAGGACATGGCTAAACGTTGCACTTCTGAAGATGGTAAGGAAAGCAGAAGAGTGCTCCAGAGTTGGGAAGAAAATACAGAGTCTTGCTATCAATTGACTTCCACCTTAACAAATGACAGCCAAATAAGCTCACTACAAACAGGAGGAAACATCTCAGCTTGTGAAATAAGTAGTAGCAAGCTGTTCAAAGACCAGGAATCAGTAATGATTCCTAAGGAAAACCCATCCACTTCTGAATGCATTCATATTGAAGATGATTGCAGAAAAACAGACAGCAGACCTACCTCTTCAGTATCATGTGTTTTCTACAAAAAGGATACTGCTAAAAAAGCTAAACGAATGAATACTTCACAACATAAGGAAACAGCACAGAAGGAAGCAGTGGCTGAACTTCAGCAGGAACAAGAGAAGAAAGAGTGCAAAGACCAGAACATGCAAGAAGAAGGAAAATTTTTGAAGCTCAAAAAACAAGAAAAAAAGGAACAAAATGAACAGGAACAGCAACGGCAGAGGGAAGAGCTCAGATTGAAGACACTGTCATCAGCTCTCCTTTCAGAGACACTTTATATGCCCAGGCATAAAGTGGACTTCTGTAGTTTGGAAAATGTCTTCTTGGCTGAGCAAACTGGAACAGCACTTCCTGGGGAGTGTGATTTCATGAGAGAGCATCTTGGTGAGAGTGTGCTGCTCAAAGCTCAAGTCACAGCAGTGAGTTCTAGATGTCAGACACCTTTTGCCAGCCCTTTCCCATCAGAGAGCCTGAACCTAATGGGTGAAGTTCCAGTGGTGCCTCTGCACGTGTGCCATATCTCTGACCTGGAAGAGCTGGAAGACACTGTCCGCTTTTCCATGACCAGTCAAAATAGTGTAGAAGTTGACAGGGATGACAACATAAAGCTGGATGGGAAGGGTGAGCACAGTGGTGAACCTGGAAAGGCTGCCCAGATATTTGACAAAGGAGAAGCTCCACACTGTGGAGGAGTGGCAGCACCTTCTAGCATAGAGGGCCATGAGGCTTCTGTTCCAGTATATTCCTCCACTGGTACTGAGAAGATGGACCCAACTGATCCTGTGGATCCTCATCCCATTGCAGAAAACTTACGAAAAGCTGAGTTTTGTGACTTTGTTTCAAATTTACCCTTAGAGCTCACTTTTGTGGCTTCGATGTCTGGCCCACAGCAAGAGGACATTGGTGGAGGGGCCCTGGTGAACCCTAAGGACTGTCCTAGTTCCAGCTTGAATAAGTTGTCATACTCTATAGAGAAGCATGCTAACCAAGCTGTTTCTGTGTGCATGCAGGATTTGGCATCAGCGGAAACTATTGTTTTAACTGCTGATCCAGAGGAGGGCAGTGGTTCCTATGAACTGCTTGCTCCTGAGGAAGACATTCATGAAGACCTTAGTGTCTCATCTTCTTTCTCTGTAGTATATACAAGCTCTCTTCCTGCAAAGAAGAGCCTTCCTGGGGACAGAGAAACACTGTTTTTTGTTACAGAGCCTCTGGAATCAACTCAAACATGGGTCAGGACTTCCACTACCTTGAACCAACCAGAAACAATTCTTCAGTACCAAGATCCACCAGAAGAAAGTGCCATTATGCAAGAAAATGAAACTGGAACAAACGTGTTTCACAAAGCGCAACAGATACCTTTATTTGATCAGTCTGACTGGAATCCTGGATCTAGAATCTCAAGCATCCTGAGCACCCTAACTTGGCCCCCTGAAGGAGATACGGTCCTTGCTGTAAACCAGGGAGGACGACCTCTGTCTCCTAAGCCTAACACAAGCCTAACTCTCATGTCTGAGCCTGATGCCAAACACCTTCCTTCCCATGTCCCAAGCCCTGTTCAAGCTCAGGCCCCTGCACCTAATGCCAATCACTGTGTCCAGGCTCTAGCTCATGAGAGTCATGAGACACTGACTCCTGTACCCAACTCCAAGCCACATCTGAACTGTAATATGGACAATCATGACTTACTAGCCCTTACTATAAGCCATCCTTTATGGACTGCTGCTATTGTGTCTGATGCTAACACTGCCAACTTTTCTCCTGATAAAAGTCTTACAGACGAAGTTGTCCTTGTTCCAGCAACTAAAGAGCACAATTTCTGTGACTTGAGTACCCGAGATACAGAGACTTCTAATGACTCAGGGGTCAGTTTGTTGGCCAAAGGCTTTTCTGCTGCTGGAAATGAGGCATTGGCCAGCTGTTCTGACACCAGCACTGAAACAATGATTCAGCACGAGGGTATACAGTGTGAAAAATCCTCACCTGACTACCTTTCTTGGTCCTCATTGGAAGATTTGGGAACATTCACAGACTCAGAGAGCAGAGACTCTGTACAGTCCCTTCCAATGCTAGCATTCACCAATCCAATTCACTTTCTCCAGCTAAGCCCTCCATCACCACCAACTGCTCAAACAGTCTGCCAAGAAGATGAGGTATCAGGAGAGCTGCAGTGGGTGCAGCGAACAGACCTCTTTGATATGGACACAAGGAACATCCAAGCTTCAACAATTACAGGGAAAGCAAAAAGTGAGGGAAGAGTAAAACAAAGGCTAGAAGGACAAGAAAAATACCGTTTGGTATCTCAATCAAAAGAAGTACCAAAACATTTACCTTTGGAAAAATCATCAAGCTGGCCAGACAAAAAAACAATTGGGGTAGTTGCAAAAGAGCCAAAAGCCAGTCAAGAAAGTCTGAGTAAGTGCAGAGTGAAAAGCAAGGACTGGCACCGGCAGGGCCTAAAAAGGATATCTGTACCACCAGACATCTTTCAGGGTGAGTCCATCCTCCATCTCCAGCTACTCTTCTTCACTCTGCAAAACTTAATGTAGTTATCAAAAGCCTGTAGTTAAATAGGCAATGTGATAGAAAGTCATGAGAGTTGAAAGTGTGGCAGTGTTTTTGTGCATTTCTGGCAGTACTTGGAACTGCAGCCCCTTGTGCATCTCCGGGCTGCTATCACACTGCTCTCTCCTAAACTCCTGTCTGCTACCCCATGATAGGTGCTTCCTGCTGCACACGGGGAATTAGTTCCCCTGCTTGCACTAACACATGCAGCAGAGACCTTATATCACTTCCTATTCCTTCTCTGTGTTTATTGATCTGCTGCCCTTACACAGTAACATGAGCAATTTTAGCCTACTTGCTAGAGCTGGGTTTTTTGTGGGGCTATTTGCAGCTGTTAATCACCTCTGCTGCCATCATATAGCCATTGTGTTTTGTTGCACTTAAATAACAGCCCCAGGGTCAGTGACTCCACCACCTCCCTGGGCAGCCCATTCCAGTGCCTGATCACTTTTTCAGAAAAGTGATGTATTTCAGAAAAGTAGTTTTTCTGAAATGTGTTTCAGAAAAGTAGTATTTCCTAATGTCCAGCCTAAATCTCCCTTGGTGCAGCTTGAAGCCATTCGCTCTAGTTCTACCGCTAGTTACATGAGAGAAGAGGCCGACCCCCAGCTCACTACAACCTTCCTTCAGGTAGTTACAGAGAGCAATAAGGTCTCCCCTGAGCCTCCTCTTCTCTAGGCTGAACAATCCCAGCTCCTTCAGCTGCTCCTCATAAGGCCTGTGCTCCAGACCCCTCACCAGCTTTGTTGCCCTTCTTTGAACCCACTCCAGGTCCTCAATGTCTTTCCTGTAGTGAGGGGCCCAAAACTGGACACAGTACTCGAGGTGCGGCCTCACCAGAGCTGAGTACAGGGGGACAATCCTCTTCAATATCTTTGTTGATGACCTGGATGAGGGCATTGAGTGCACCCTAGTAAGTTTGCAGATGACACCAAGTTGCTCTGAAAGTTCCTCCTATTTATTTGAAATGCCTCCTATATATTATATACATATTATATGAAAATGCCTCCTATTTATTTCCATGTAAACTAGAACAAAGAGAGCAATAATGCTATTTGATAGAGCTAATTCTTAGCTGCAAAACACTGTTTTTCAGTATAGCCACCACCAATAGCTATGCATTTTTGCCTGCATGATGCACTTGTAAAGTCTTTACTAGTGGAGGTGACCCTGTTGCGCCTGCTTTAACACACCACCCACTGCCTCACTTTGCTAACATCCGTTGTTTGATCTCCATAAACATGAGCAAATGTCAATGAATATCAGAAGGTGCAATTTTTTCTGTATGAAAGAATTCAGTTCCACACCTTGGCATCTGACCTGGAGCGTATGAAGCCATTTTGTCAGACTGCCCTCTGCTGCCATCTGTTACATGGCAACAAAATGTAACAGAATAATGGTGGAAAGGTTGAATCTGGATTGAATATCTATCTCTCTCACACCATCATGATCTGCCTTGGATGTTGTGGGCCAGCATAATAAAATAGAAGGCAGTAGTTTTGGAGTAGTCCTCATACAATATTTTAAACATGCTGGCTTTTTTTCTTAGAAATTAATAAGTTTATTTTCCAACCTCCACAATGTGCTGGAGTTCTGTTATGGAGGGAAAGGAGGGAATGGCTGAGGGGTGCAAAGAGTTTGGTGGCACACTCAAATCAAAATTTCTTCATGTATTCGACCTGTACATTTTTTGTTCAATATTTTAAAACATTCAAAGCAGCAGTTCTTTTCCCTATTTACAGCTCAGTCTCTAGTCTCACTTCCTTTTTCTGCTTCTGATGAATTTAAATGTAATTTCTCCACTCATTTAATTAAACCTCTCACAGAATGAAAGAGAAGCCCACATTTTCTTCATTTTATAATATAAACAGATGCTGTCTCAAACAGCAGTTTGTAAGCAATCAGGGCACAGAAATGCAAGTTTTGGATAACACCTATCATTCTCATGCGGGTGTCATCCTTTATAAGACTCTAGGAATGTGTAATTTTGTTAGGTGTTTGGTATTTCTGTTCTGGATGCTGCTGGGAGTTTTTGGAGCTCAACATCTGCAAAAGCAAGTCTAGATTCTCACATACTTGGCCCAAGTTGCTGAAAAGGAAAAGGCATCTTGCAAATATAGGACCTGCAGGCAGTAGCTTTGCTTAGGCAACTGAAAATTCATGCTCTTAGAGATACTGTCAGTTCTGAAAGTATCAACCTTTCTATTGGTATGAAAAGCAAATGTAACTAAGTTGTAGTTCTAAAGTATAAGTAATGCCAAGGATTACAAAAACCAGAAATAAAGTTCAGGAGGGCATTTGTGCTGTAGACTTAAGACTGTTGCATAGATAGGGTATGATAAGGGGTATCTGTGTCTTTTGTGATTGTAGCTCGACTCTACATTTGTATTTGTGTTTACCTTCTAATTATCTTATGTAACAGAAGTCTGTCCTGTTCATTCAGAGGAAGAAGTACACAAGGTGCACAGGGAACCACCAGTCAATTCAGAAACAGTTATATTGCGGTAAGTCTCTTAAAGGCTCCATGCTCCATTGATTTTGGCCTCATGCCTATGTAGCACAGATACCTGATGCTCTACCATTGTTTCTAAGGGGTCCAAATGAAGATAATAAGTAGAAAACTATGCTAAAGTGACTTACAGCTGTGTTCCTCTCCATGTCCTGTAGGAGAGGACTCCATTGCAGTAGAAGTATTTCTGTCCAGTGGACAGTATTTCCATCAAGCCAAACTTTGTTCTTTCTAACGTAAAGTATGTGGAGCTTGAGCTTGTTAGAAAGAGAGGGCCTTGTGTCAGATCCACTACTAAGATTTGGGTTATCCATCACTGGCACTGTGCTGTTCATTTTCTCTGTGTTTGCAATCCTTACTTCCTGACAGAGAAAAGAAACCTGCAGATACAATGGGGACCTTCAAACGTCGGCACTCCAAACTCATCAACTCCTGTAAGTACCTTCTGCTTGAAGTGCTATGGCAGACCACTATCTTCTGTCATCTCCCACCCTTGCTGTTGGTTTTGTCACTTGGGAGCATTAGAAAGGAGTGTTTAGTGGAGGCAGTGAAGCCATAGTCATGGTCACCACTTGGCTGATAGTAGATACATATGGTTTAATGTTATCCTAACAGTTTTCTCCAGACTGAAGTAGAGGGCAGATAGCTTCATAGAAAGTGTAAAAATATATGCCTCTCTTCACAGCAAAGTTGCTGTATCAGGAGTACAGTGATGTGGTTCTGAACAAGGCCATTCAAAGCCAGAAGAGAGTGGATTCTTTTACAGAGGATACAGAATCGAGTTTGCCAAGCTCCCCGAGGCTACGAAGGAAAGTGTTGTCTCCCCAGGACTCATATTTGCAACGTCTGTCAGTGTCATCAAACGCATCCCTCTGGCAGGATATCCCCATGATCCGGGGCAGCAGAATATTACTCAATATGTCCCGTGATGAGCAGAAGCTGCAAGAGGTAATGGATAGATGTAATAAGGTAGATTGGTGGCTTGTAGTCAAGGAGGATGGAGGACGGTGGTTAAAGTGGAAAGCAAAAATGCCTGATGTGGGAATGCATTGGTTGAATGCAGAGGTCACCGTGTCATGTAAGCAGTTTGGGAATGTGGTGTCAGTACTTATGAAGTAATACAGTGCTGAAGTTCTGCACTGTTGGTAGAAGAAGCACAGAAATAAGGTAAAAATTCTATCACTAACTTCATGAAAACAGATGTTAGGAAATTGGAACAAGAGAAAACAAGGAATTTTGAACAAATTTGATGCAGAATAGAATCTTAAATAGAAAACTGAGCTTTCTCCCACACTTAAGCTTGTGAGAGAATTGACCCACATGTGCTGCAGGGCTGAGGGGGAATGAGAAGATATATGTATGTATTTGGCAAATTGGTACATGGAGTAACAGGTTAAGGAAGATTGGAGGGACAAACAAGTGGATGGGAGAACCCTGAGAAAGAGGAAAAAAACAACAGCACGTGAAACATGAAGGAGAAAAAGAACATAGGCAGTGTTGATGCTGGATAATTTATGGGAGCACATAACATAGGGGAAAGTGGAGTCTAAGAATGAAAACTAAAATTAGAACAGGTAACTATTGTTTTAAGTCATACTGCAAGCTGTCTTTAGTTCCTGAAGTTTCTCTTCTTTTGTAATTAATTGCACACATAGCATACTTAAAAGTTTTCTTGCTTTATCCCATCTCCACCTAATAAGATTCCTTGCAGGCTTGCCTGGTCTGCTGATGTTCTGCTCCCTTTTTTCTTCTCTCAAGGCCAAATTTGAGTTGATAATGTCTGAGGCTTCCTATCTGCGCAGTTTAAATGTGGCAGTGGATCACTTCCAGCGATCAACAGAACTCCAGGCAATTCTCAGCAATCAGGAGCGTCAGTGGCTTTTCTCACGCCTTCAGGATGTACGTGATGTCAGTGCCAGGTGAGATTACAGCCCCTTACTTCCACATCCAACACCGTCCATGAAGTGCAAATTACAGCCTTCAAACAACTGGAAATGATATAACTGTGCTCAGAGATCATTACAGAGTCAGAATATTCAAAATGCTGCCATGTCTTATTGGCACTAACTGCAAACAAGTAACTAGACCTCAGTCCAAACCAAATGCAACTTTTACAAAATATATGTGCAGAAGATGCAGCTGCACAATCCTGAATCAAATATAAGTAAATAAGATTACAGACATAATATGACAGTACCTAATTTGAAATCAATTAAATGTAAGTTATTAAACATAGATTTCTCTCTCCTTCTATGGCACCACAACTGTGTGCTGCAGTTTCCTTTTTGACTTGGAAGAGAAGTTTGAAGAGGACATGTTCACCTTCCATGTATGTGATGTGGCTCTGAAACATGCTCCTGAGTTCCATAGGGTCTATCTACCATATGTAACAAACCAGACATACCAGGAGCAAACCTTCCAGCGGTTACTGTAAGTGTTTAAAATTTGTTGAAACCTTCTACAGCCTCCTGTTCGCTTGCTGCACTTCTGATGTGCACTGTTTCAAGTGACAGGCATACAGCAAGTATGATCTGTTGTACATCTGCTGGTACATCTGTTTGCAGTACATCTCCAGAAGAAAAGGTAGAAGCCTTCTTCAATTCAGTAGCATTTGGAACAGAAGGTCTGAGATTCTGTAAGGCTCCTCTTTTGAGAGGAGAAAAAGAACAACTGAGATAATGTAAGAGAATAACATTCAGTAGAAATATTCTATTGAAGGCAATTGCCACAGCCTTAGAGCAAAAATGATTGTCCTAGACAGTTGTTGTCAGTATGTGGTTTTCAGACTATTAAGAACCTGAAAGTGATAGTTAAGAAAAGTATGGTTGCTGCCATTAAATCTAAACTGGCTATTCAAGAGTGTTTGAAATGGATTGAAAATCTTAAGGCCAGAGCATCATGAGTTTCTCTTGCTGTTGTCTTCTGCACTCAGTGGCACAATCAAGCACTGCTCAGGCTCAGTCATGAGCAAAGTTTCCTTAGGACTTCTGCACTATCATCAGTAAAAAAACAATCCTAGTTGATGTCACTGTTCGAAACAAGTCATTCAGGCATTGGGTGCTCTGGGTGCTGCTGACTGGGAGACATTTAGTCTTACCATTGGTTTCCTTCAGTGAAGGCTCAGTTCTGCACAGAAAGAACCTTCAGAATATCATCTAGGGTACTGTGGGCCCAATGGCTACTTGTGAGATACTTCTGGGCATAAAAGCTTCTTTTCCAACTCTTTAGGGATATAGAATTTGACTGTTTTGGCAGTAGATGCCACTTGCGTACCATTGTTCTTGTATCTGCTGCTGCCCAAGACAGAAAACTGGATGGCAGTGTCTGTTTCTAAGACATTAAGCAACACATTAGAGAGGAAGGCAGGTGTAATACTCTTCCCAGCAGTAGCAAGATTGTGGGAGCAGCTTTTCCACTCCCTGGGTAAAGCCCCTGGAGCTAGGCCATTTGGTATTAAGAAAGGATACAAACCACAACTATTTTGTGAAAGGTACCCTTTTTGTAGGTGAGACTGAAACACAGATGCTACTTCTGGTTACTCCAGAGTACTATACCACAAAGATCAAACAAGATCTTTATTGTAGTGCTGCCCTCCTATAGCTGTTAGAAACCTATATTTATTCTGACTATGCTGAGTGCTCCAGTTTCTTGACATTTCTTGCTCCAGGGCCAAAACATGACTGCAGTGACTGGTATATCCCAACATTCACTGAAATCTGGTACTCTTTCTCTGCTAGAAAGACTACTTATTTGCTCTGATGCCTGCATATGCTTTCTCATTTACTTTCCCACAGGAGTGGAAATGCAGGATTTCAACAAGTCCTGGAAAGATTGGAAAGTGATCCAGTATGCCAGCGCCTCTCACTTAAATCCTTCCTCATCCTCCCTTTCCAGCGCATCACTCGACTTAAACTCCTCCTGCAGGTTACTGCTCATTTATCAGTTTTTCTACACTTTCTTTTAAGCTGACCCTTCTTTAAATCCGAAAGTCACATAAATATGAACTAGCATCAAGCACTAGCGGGACGGGCTGCATACAGCTCTTCATGCTCTGTGTGATAAGCTTGGCTAGATGCCCTAAAGCAACTCCATTGCATTTATTATGAATATGCATTTCAAAAAATAAAGCAGGCATTTGTACAATGATAAATGGGTGTGTGTTAGATCAATGCCATTAATTGGATACAGTCTCTCTTGTGAGGCAATGTATTTTTGTATATTATTAGGACTTAGTTGTAACACTATAACAATTACATACCAATGAATAATAAATTGAGTATCTCTGAACTTGTTTTAAATTTTATTGATTTTTTTTTTTTTATTTTTTTTTTTTTTTTTGCTTCCTTCTAGAAGGCACATGTTCCCTGGCTGCCCTCTGGAAGGCAGTCTGTCTCTATTCTTTGCCTGCAACATTGTCTCTCTGGGACACTCCTATTAAGTCAACATGCAAGTCCCCAGTGAATCAACCTTGAGCACTTCTGTGGAACTTTTTTTTTTATTATTTGAGCCTCTTTTGAAAAGGAGAAAAGGGGTATCAGGCAAAGAATTATTCTACACTTAAGACTGTGCTCAGAGTAGTGGTTGTCTCCTATATCACGTAACATACAGAGGATAGTTAACTCCATTTAAATTTTCAGGGATGCCCTGTTCAGAGCAGCTTGTCAACTGCATCCTGCATCTCAAATTTCTGGCCTTGTTATCTCCACATCTCCTACCACTACTTCAGTCTCTCTTGAGGCTATATCTTAATGTCTCCTTGTTTCTTGAGCCCTTCTGAGAGCTCTGCTCTTCTTGTCTACATTATGAAAAATGCTTTTTCTCATGCAGAATATCCTGAAGAGAACTCGGCCTGGGTCTGAGGAGGAAGTGCAAGCAACACAGGCCTATGATGCACTTGAAAAGGTAAGGCTGTCAACCTGTTCTCCACAGCCATACACAGTTGGAGAGCTTCAGAGTGTCAGTATATGCTTTTTCTATTGACTCTCACACTTGTCACCCCTGCCAATGGCCCATATTACTGATTGTCACCTATAATAAATTACTATGTTCCTGTGCATCTTCTGCAATGAGCACTAAGACAGGACCTAGCTGGGATGCAACTGAATCTTTGCCAATAACACTTAACTCAGGATTCATCTTTCCAGTTGTCCAATCAGTGGGTTGCAAGGGAGGTAAATCTTTGGAGACCCCAAAATAAGGCACTCCCTTCTCTGCATGAGTCACCAAAGCCGTGGAGTCAGATAGTTACTCACAGGAAATATGCAAGAAGATTCATTGAGGTTTCCAATAACAGTACAGGGCAAAATTAAACAAGTTTCTAACAAGGATAAATTAACTACTTCAAGTCAAGATTAGGCAATTTTCTAACAACAGTTAATCAATGTTATGGGTAAAGGATACTTTGGCACTTATCAAGTGTTTCAAGGTAAATTTAGGCAATGGCTACTAAAGAAAATGAGTAAAAGAAGATCAAGAGGAAAAAGAAGGGGACAGAGAGAGAAGTAGAGAAAGAATGAGAGACAAATAAAGACATCACTGGTCCATTTCAAGGAGTTCTAGTGCTTGCCCACCAGTGCTGGAGAATAGATGAGGGGAAGGGGTGAGCTCATCCAAAGGTTGAATTCTCTAACTAGAAAATAGCAGAAAGTTAAAAGCGCCCTGAAGCTTCTCTCAGGCATCCTTTTATGCCTGCAGGACTTGCAGGTACACCATCCCAAGGTTGTAAACAAGCAAGTTTGCAACAGTAAGTTTGTAGCAAAAACTTTATTGTGGGGAAAGTAGGTCTCTTTTTTGGACAGAGACTACCCTGTTATTTCACATGATCCCATACTTCGCTGTTATCAGTCTTTGGTTTGTAGTCATAGCCATGGCCTTGTCCTAAGGTGTTGGAAACCTACCAAACATACCACAGGAAGCCTGAAAGCATTTTTCATTGGTCCTTTATACCAGTCTCCTAAATGTTATCTCTCCTTTGTGCTCTTTATCTTTGTCTCTATTTAGCTATCAATTTATCACTCACTTCTTGAAGAAGATCTTGCTCTTAAAAAAAAAAAAAAAAAAAAAAAAAATCTCAAGGTGTTTAATACATTCATCCTTACTCTCTGTTTATTAAAGAGGCAAGACTTAATGTCTTCTGAGAGTATTTGTTACCTGCAAATTGTACTGCAAAATTGACTTTTTCCTTGGTAGCCCTTGTGCCCTTGTTTTGTCTAGTCTTCATTTGACCTTCTTGGAGTGTCACTCCCTTTCTTGTAATTACTCTGCAACTCTATACCACAAATCTAAACACCAGTTCTACATGATGCATAGCTCCTTAAAATCTGAAGAACTGCACTTGCCTTCTGCACAGATTCCAGAATACTACAGTCTGAGACAGGTAAGTAAGATATCATACATAGAATTCTGTAATTTAGTTGTGTTTAAGCCACCTCTGCTACACTGTCATGTAGCTACCTTGTATCACCTCAGACAGCTATGTGGGCAGCTTTAAGACTGAAATATTTCTGTTGTATCAAGTCCTCAGAGTTACTGCAAAAAGCTCTGGGTTGTGAAAAATCTGGCCTGATGTTTATCTAATCATCCTCCTGTCTTTACAGTGGAGCATCAAATAAAAGCTCCATCCAAATGACTGGTAATTAAACTTCTGTTATCTCAAAGGAGAAGGAAGTCTCTACTATCCCTCCTAGTATCCCCAAGTTAAAACAATATGTATAGAATATGCTCAGTTGGAAGGAACCCAGAAGGATTATTAAGATCGCAGAGACTTCTTAAGAAATTCAGATGAAAACTTCAATGAAAAAAAAAAACAAAAACCAGTCATTGTAGGTATGGATGAGTTTTAGTATGCTTGCCTGAAATTTTCTTTTTTTTTTCCCCTCAGGAGGATGCCCAAGAATTGTAATTTAATGATTCTTCATAGGTTCCTGGGAACAATACTGATTCCAGTAGGCAGTGCTGCACCTCACTATCACCTATTTTCCTCTGCAGCTCATCAAGGACTGCAATGAAAACGTTCAACGCATGAAAAGCACTGAAGAGTTGATTTACCTCAGCCAGAAGATTGAGTTTGAGTGCAAGGTGAGATTGTCCGTGCCCTTGGCCTTGCTCTAGACTAGTATCTCTCATCTCATTCCTTACAAAGTCACTTGTGCTTTCTTTTGTTTTCCTCCCTTGTATACATTGATATGCTGGTTCAACAGCTTACACAGCTCAATTCTTCATCAGTGCTTCCCTTACCCAAACACTTGTGTCAGAATTCAGTTGAAGGTCTCTAGACAAATAGTCTTGGTCCAGCTGAAGAAATGAAAGTATGCTTCCTCTATAGAAAGATCAAAATCCAAAATTCATGGATACTTTTTTCCTTGCATACACTTCACATAAATATTACTTCTGTCTTGTAGATATTCCCACTCGTTTCACAGTCAAGGCGACTTGTGAAGTGTGGTGAATTAACAGCGCTGGACTTCAATACTCCAAGTCCAAAATGGAAAGTCACCACGCGTCCTATCTACCTACATCTCTTCAATGACTGTCTGCTCCTATCTCGGCCAAAGGAGTGAGTGCTTCAGCCACAGTTCTTGCTGTCCCTTCTAAAATGCATCCTTCTGGGTCTGTGCTTTAGTTAGAGTCAGTTCCTTCTGGCTGCCACCAAGTGGCAGCATTTGTCAAGTCATTTCCTAACCTTGCATTACGTGAGTATCACTTAAGTGACATTCCTGATGTTTTATCAAAATATAAACAAAACAATATAACTGGGCACTTCCTTGTGCAATATTTCCATTCTGTCTATCTCTACAATATGAAACGCTTTAATAGCAATTTATTATAGTTATACTCTGTATGGTAACTATGGAGTTATGGCCTGAACCATTGATTGAGCACCTGGGGAAAAGACTTGGTCAGCTCTGGGAGCGCAGGCACAGACAGCTTGGCTCCACCTCTCTTAGACCTCCTGTAAGGGCTAACTGCCACTGTGGAAGGATCTCTTTCAGAAGATCCCTCCTTTGTGGAGTTTTCCCCTGTGAGCCTAATCTTTGAGACAGGTAAGCAGTCCTTTTTCATTGCCTTACAACATCTTTCTATTGCATTAGTCCCCCTGTCATTATACCTCCAGTATCACCTTTCCATCATGTTGATCTTTCTGATTGTTACATACTCAGAGAATAATTTCCTCCTAAATGATAGTATGAAGTCTCATGAACGTGCAAATTAATGAAACAGAAAAAGTAGTTTAAAAAGGTGGGTGAAAAGATGGTGTTTTTATTATGCTGTAATCTATTACATAAAATCTTGACAGAGTTTGCAAAGGTTGTATTTCTACCCTTTTAGTTAAATCTTCTCTTGCCTTCTCAGATTTCCAGCAAAAACAAAGCTTACGGTGTCTGAAGCAGATCAGTAATCATTAAAAACTTCTTGCTTTCCTAACATCAGGCAATTACATGTACTTACTTGTTAACCTTCATCACCTTAACAATCACAATTTTTGTTCCTCCTCTTTACCTGCAGGGGTGGACGTTTTGTTGTGTTTGATCATGCTGCTTTCTCAGATGTGCGTGGGGAAAAGTGTGAGATGAAACTGCATGGAACAAACAAAAATGTTTTCCGTCTGTTTCTACTTCAGAATTGCCAGGGAAAGAGAGTGGAGTTTCTATTTCGCACAGAGACACAGTGAGTTCGCTCAAGGTTACCTTAATATGTTCCAATGCCATAACCAGTCACCTCCCATGAGCCTAGTGGTTGTCCCTTAACTACCAATATGCTGAAATATAAAGCACAGCTGCTGAATGGAAACTCAGAAATCATCCCTTTGCCATAACGAGTTCCTAATGAATCATGTTGCTCCTCTCTCATCACAGCTGCTTATAGAATACTACAATGTCATTTCATACCATCAGCCTGAAAAAATGGGAGTTTCTGCCTTGTCCCACCCTTTTTTCCACTTCTTCCCCTACTTCTGTAAGGACCCACTTGCTGACCCTCCTGTGAGGATGGACATGTGCACACATGCACGTGCACTCTTACACTGCTGTCCCTCACACTGAAATCTGACGCATACCTGGTGATGTTTTTCAGCAGTGAGAAACTGAGGTGGATCTCTGCTTTGGTTCCTCCACAAGGGGAATTGGACCTCCTGGAATGTCCTGGTAAGACTGCTCTGCTATTATTACCAAGGAGAGTGGGCAACTTGGAATTACTGCAAGGTGGATTATCCCAGAATGACTCCATGGCAGAATATTTTCCTTTACGTAATTAAAATATATTCATGTTTTTTTCTCCTCAGTGCCAGGTTCTGTCAGTCATTCTACTTATTTTTTATTCCTCATTTGGTAGAAGATGTGTAATCTCCCATCCAATTCTCTGCTCTTCAGTGGTTGAGCAATCTTTTATCCCCTTCTTCATCTGGGCTGATACATAGAGACTTACTGTTAGTTTCTTGTATACCATTATGATCTTTCCTCTCCTATTAGATGCACCACAGGTTCAATGCATAAGGATGTACAAAGCTCGGGAAAATGATGAGCTAGCTTTGGAGAAAGCAGATATCATCATGGTTATGCAATACAGCAATGATGGTGAGCAGAATGAACGATATCTAAAATTATGGTTAGCAATTTACTTAAGTAGCATAAAGCTTTTAACAGCACAATCCAGCTTCAGAAGGAGCTTCTCATTTGTGGTTGTTCATCTGAAAGAATGAAGAGATTTTTTTATCTTCATTAAAGAATTTTATATGGAAGCTGAAAGGGGCTTTAGGGATTTGTTGGAGTGAGGTTTGAGGGAAGAGTAATGGAAAAATCCTCACCTATTTTGCCTCATGTTGTGTTTGTCCCCACTCCTACAGGATGGATGGAAGGAGTGAGACTTTCAGACAGGGAGAGGGGATGGTTCCCCTCAGAACATGTGGAGCTCATCTCCAGCAAACATGCACGGCAAAAGAACCTGAAAGAAGAACAACGTGTGAAGAATGCCAAGCAGCAAGTCTTCTGCAGGAAATAATTCTACCTTGCTTGAACCTGTGCAGTCTCTCTGCTACAGAGAAACCATCTTTTTTCTATTGTTCCTCGGAATAAGCACCGCTGCAAAGAGTGTATTACAGATGAATCTTTTGCCAAAGAAAGTGGGAATTCAACCGGGAAAATATATTCACTTCCTTCCTGTCACCAGAATCACAGCAGCAGAAGGGAAAAATGTTGCATGTATTGCTTGCTTTGTGTTAGTAGGGAGTGACTTTAATCGTACAGAGCAATGGAATCTGGATTCCTGGAAATGTATTCTGATTTTACCACTGGCAAGTTACTTCAGAATTCTGCCTTAGTTTTCCTATCTGTGAAATGGGTTTATACTTACCTACCTCACTGGATGTTGTGAGGCTAAATTGATTATTATTAGCCTACTGAGAGCTTTGAGTTTCTGAGAAAGAAGGCGCTAAGCACAAAGCACAACATAAGATGAGGAAAATTTTCCATTTGAATATCCTCTTCATGTCTTGAGAGTATTGATCTCCTTTCTATAATTTCTACTTGGAACAATGGATCTATTTGATCGTACACATCTACTGTTGTTTTCTTTTCTTTTTAAAAGGTACAGATACAATGAAGCACTAAGTCTTAGCATGCTATAAAGAATCCTCAGTAACATTAGAATACACACTTGAGTTTTAGAAAGTTTTTGGAAGTCACTGTTATGATTTTCTGCACCTTAAGAAGTATAAAACTGAATTACAGAATTGTAGGAGCTGGAAGGAACCTCCAGAGATCGAGTACAACTCCCCTGCAAAGCAGGTCCCCTACTGCCAGCTACACAGATAGGTGTCCAGGGAGGTCTTGAATATCTCCAGAGAAGGAGATTTCACAACCTTCCTGGACAGCTTGTTCCAGTGCTCCATCACCCTTACCATGAAGAAGGTCCTTTGCATGCTAGTACAGAACTTCCTATGCGCAAGTTTATGGCTGTTTCCCCTTGTCCTGTCCCTACTGACTGCTGAAGAACCTGTTTCACAGCAGTCCCCCTCTTTCCTGAATCAGAGTTCCACTAAGCCATCTGAAATGGCCCTGTTTTCTACTCTACCTCCCACTCAAAGTAGAACAGTTACTTTTTATAAAGATCTGACATGTAGGTACATGCCCTGTACAAAATAACCATGTCTAGACATTTGGAATGAAGTTGCATTTTCCTGCTGTCCTAACTATTACAGCTGATATGATACTGCATGCACCATTTTGCACACTTGTGGTAGACGCTGAGATATTTTGCCACTGTAGATAAAGTCAAAATATGTGCCAGGGACTCTGTTGTATTTGTAGAACTCTCCAGTTGTAAGTCCAGTTTACATGTAGTCCTGCTTTTGTGCAGAACCTGTCTGAGCACATGCCTTCAACTGTAAAATATTGTTGCTGCTGCATTTAGTTATGTTAATACAACATCAAGTATATGAATCAATACACCAAAGAAAACTCTGTATCTTTCTTGCATTTAATATATTTTAAGAATTATCTTCATATTTCCAGCTTTCCTTTTGTATAACATTCTGCCTTTACAGAATCACAGAATGGCCAGGATTGGAAGGGACCTCAAGGATCGTGAATCTCCATGCCCGCTGCCACAGGCAGGGCCACCAACCTCCTCATTTAATACTAGACCAGGACCCCATCCAACCTGGCCTTGAACACCTCCAGGGATGGGGCATCCACAACCTCTCTGGGCTTGCAGCACCTCATCACTCATAGTAAAGAACTTGCCCCTGACATCCAACCTAAATCTTCCCTCTCTCAACTTAAAACCATTTCCCCTTGTCCTGGTGTTATCTACCCTTTAAAAGAGTTGACTCCCCTCGTATTTGTAGGCTCCCTTTAGGTATTGAAAGGCTGCAATGAGGTCACCCTGCAGCCTTCTTTTCTCCAGGCTGAACAAGCCCAGCTCCCTCAGCCTGTGCTCGTAGGGGAGGTGCTCTAGTCCCCTGATCAGTTTTGTGGCTCTCCTCTGGACCCTCTCTAACAGTTCTTTCTGGTACTGGGGGCTCCACACTTGGACACAGTAGTCCAGATGGGGCCTCGCAAGGGTGGAGTAGAGAGGAACAGTCAATTCCCTGTTTCTGTTGGCCAACCCTCTTCTGATGGAGCCCAGGATACCATTTGCTTTCTGAGCTGCAAGAGCACGCTGCTGGCTCATGTTAAGTTTTTCATCCATCAGGACCCCCGGGTCCTCTTCTGCAGGGCTGCTGTCTGGAAGGACTGCTCCTTCCAGTCTGTATGGATGCCTGGGATTCCTCAGTCCCAAGTGCAAAACTGCACTTTGCTGTGTTGAACCTCATTAGGTTCACCTGGGCCCATCTTTTGTGTCTGTTGAGGTCTCTCTGAATGACATCCCTTCCTTCCTTCCGCTGTGTCAACCACACCACTCAGCACTTGCTGAGGATGTACTCAATTACGTCGTTGATAAAGATGTTAAAGAGCACTGGTCCCAAGACAGCCCCTGCGGGTGCCGCTTGTTACCGGCCTCCACCTGGACATAAAACCATTAATCACCACCCTCTGTCTGTGGCCTTTCAACCAATTTTTTTATCCATTGAGTGGTCCACCCATCAAATCCACATTCCTCCAATTTGGAGATAAGGATGTGGTGGGGAACCATGTCAAAGGCCTTGCTCAAGTCCAGGTAAGTGACATAGGTCATATTTCCTTTGTCCATCACTCCATCACTGCATCATAGAAGGCCACAGATTGATTAAGCATGACTTTCCTCTGGTGAAGCTGTGCTGGCTGTCTCGGATCACACGCTCATTCCTCATGTGATCCAGCATGCCATCCAGGAGGATCTGTTCCATGATCTTCCCAGGTACAGAGGTGAGACTCACCCACCTGTAGTTCCCAGGGTCCTCCTTGCTCCCTTTCTTATAAACGGGAGTGACATGACCCTTCCTCCAGTCATCCGGGATCTCACCTGACAGCCATGATTTTTCAAATATGTTGGAGAGCAGCTCAGCAACAACCTCAGCCAGCTCCTTCAGAACCCTGGGTTGCACGCCCCATAGACTTGCATACATTCAGTCTCATGAGGTGGTCTTGGACTTGCTCTGCCCTTACAGTGCCCTCCATGGGGATTTACCATCCTGATCCCCACCTAGAGGTTTAGGGATGCAGGGCTCAGGGATGTGAGAAATACTGGAATCCTGGCCACCAGTGAAGACCAAGGCAAAGAACTCATTCAGTACCTCAGCCTTCTCTTCTTCCGTTGAAGCCAGTTCTCCTTTTACATTTACCAAAGGAGGTATACTTGCTTTGGCCTGTCTCTTCTGGCCAATGTACCTGTGGAATGTCTTCCTATTGTTTTTCACATCCCTCTCCAAGTTCAGTTCTGCCTGCACCTTGGCTTTCCTAATCCCACCTCTGCAAGTCTGGACGGCATCCCTCTATTCTTCCCAAGTGACACGCCCTTGTTTCCAGAGCTTGTACACACCTTTCTTTGCCTTCAGCACGCCCAGCAGGTCCTTTGCCAAGCCATGCCAGTTTCCTACCTCCTCAGCCCGCTTCCTTATTCAGAGGGACGGAGAGCTCTTGTGCTCTCAGGAAGGCATCCTGGATTCTTTATCCTTTAATTGCCATGTACACTGTGGTATAGCTTATTTTAGCCTATTTACGTCAGTAATTGTAGCTGGATTTAAATAAATAAATGAATAAATAAATAAAGTTTTCATCCTAGTAAATTCATGCACTTCTCCCATTAAAATAAAATATAAAAAAAAGTCTGCTTCCCTGATTTTAGATTTTCATATTAAATGAGAGTAGCTGACTATTTTCTGAATATTTTCAGAAATATATTCAGTATTTTAGTTTCTTTTTTCCATAAACACTCCTTTCTAAGTTAAGTACAAATTGCTATACTTAGCAAAGTTAGTTAAGAAAACTTGCTTCACTAGCCATGGTAATGATTTCAAGAGACTTGCGGTGTAAGTTTGTGAATGTTCTGGAATAGTTGCTGCTGCAGGTTTCCTAGTGGTATTAGTCATCAGTATATAAGGTTAAGCTAAAAGAATGAAATAGAATGAAAGATAGAATGAAAAAGAATGAAATCTCTTCACCTAGAGAAGATGGGATTTGGACCTACTAGTAATGTGGAATTTTTGAGCCCCTCACTAAGAGGAAGATACTGAGTTACAAGAATGCTTGGAAAGAAGAGCAACAGAGCTGCTGAAGGGACTACAAAACTAGACATGCAAGGTTACGGAACAGGGCTGTTTAGTATGGAGAAAAGGAGAGTAGAGAGTAGATCTCTGCAACTACCTGAAAGGAGGTTGCAGCAAGGTGGATGCTGGCCTTTTCTCAAGTGACAACTGATGGGGTGCAAGGAAATGGCCTCAAGTTGTGCCAGAAGAAAGTTAGACTGGATATCAGGAAGTTTCTTCACAGAAAGAATAGCAACACATTAGAACAAGCTATCTGATGGAAGTGGTGGAGTCACGGTTCCTGGAGGTATCTAAGTGATGTGTGGATGAGATACTTAGGGATGTGGTTTACTGGTGGATTTGTAGGGTTAAATTGATGGTTGGACTTCATGATCTTAAGGTTTTTTCCAACCTGAAAGTTTCTAGGTTTGTCTTTTTAATTTACGATCCAGACTACAGTATGCATACTTTTCTTGCCTAGAAGAACTGAACCTGATACATAGCTCAGAGCAGAAGTAAAGCCCTATCTCAAACTACACAGTGACATAAGAAAAGTTATAAGCTTCACCAAGATCCACAGATGTTTAAAGATCCAAAATACCTACTCATTCAAGTCTTATGAAGTGTAAAGCGATCACAATCACTGATGTTTCAATCGTGTCTGTGTAAGGTCATCTTTTACAAGCAGTCCCAGGTGTATCGTATTTTATCAGCTTATTGCCAATTTCAGTTAGAAGTCATCTTGTTAACAGTGTGTAAACCAAGAATTCTTTACTCTTTCAACTTCTGCTCTCAAGAACAAGTGGGCGTATTATTTGTTAGTCTTCCAAGGTGATTTTTAAGTTAAACTGTGGAGACACTATTGTTGTGAGGGATAGAATGCTTATACTGTTTAACTATTTGTATCAAAGGTTAACTTCTCCCTTTTAAAATACACACATCCTGTTGTCATGATTTTGTTTAGGAATATTTAATAATCTACTTATGCTTTTAAGTGATTGTATCCTGTTTTACTTTGCTTACATTTCAGGTAGTTCTCAGCTTCTCACTGTCTCTAAACTAGTTAGCTGCAGCACCATCCTACCTCCAAAATCCATAAAAAATCTCCACTGACTTGCTTCATGCTTTTTGAGACTAACTTTGTAAAAGCTAAGGACTTGTTAATTAAGCTACTGCAATTCTTCTCAACAGCTCTTAGCACCTTCAACTGTACATTCAGTTGATCAGAATCAAGTTGACAATCTTCTGAATCCTATTAATCTTAATTGTAAGTCAGAATCTCTCCCTTACATTATCTAAGAGGGCCAGCCTGCCTTCCCAGAAAATTGATATTAAACAGGCATAGGTTAGAGCTTATCTGCTCCTTCTCTACACTCTGCTTATAAGCCAAAGAAGGTCCACTGAACAAGAACACTGAATGAGAAATGACCTTTAAACATATGTCAGCAAGACCTGGGACTCAAACACCAGTGCTGTTTATATCTGGTCTCCTGTGTAATTAGCTTGAGGCATCTATTTGACATCACAGAGGCTACAGAAAGGAGTAGCCGTGTGCATAAACAAGAACCTTATAGCCATATGTAGAGCCCATCTGAAGAGCCATAAAATACGTAGTTTTAAAACACATCCCTTCCACAGAATCACAACACACATCCTAGTAAAATCTATTATTTGAACAAGAATCTGCTAATGTTTTACACTATAAACCAGTATGTTTATTGCTGAAGCCTGAGAAAGAAAAAAAAATTCTGTTTCTAAATGTGAATGGTTCTATTTCTAAATGTGAATAATCTTAAGAGGTAACCCTTCTTGCCTCCTTGTCATGGCTCCAAGTGCACCAACAGGCTTCTATTACCCTGAATGGTTTCCTACACCAATTAATTTATTCCTTATTGTCTCTGGAAGTATATTTGAGCTTAAGCATAGGGACATAGGAACCACATTCCTATGTAGGCTTGTAGGCCTGTGCCTACAGAGACAGGAATACCTGCCTCTCACTGCAATTCCTTCTACTTGTGACTGCAGCCTCCAGACAGACCAGGGCCTGTTTCATCACCTCACCCTGCCTGATTCATCACCTCACCCTGCCTGAGGCTGTCAATGGGCCCTGCTATCATCACCCTGCACTGACGCTCTAGCTGTGCATTCTGGTCAGCAAGGACACCACCTCTGCCTGTACTGGGGTCATCCCTGGCTCCAGGCTGGTCTTCACTTACAAAGCCACACCAATCTTGCAATCTTGCTGTTCCTGGCTTTCCCAGTGTGCTCTATTAGCTGGAAAGATTCAGACAAATTCTCTCATAATCTGTCCAATTAAGTGTTCCTGTCAATGTCAGACATGCATTCTAAATGCCATATAAGCTAAATTTCTCCAATGAGTTTCACACACTATATATATATATATAATAGATAGATAGATATAGATTTTCATTTTTTGTTATATGGTACTCCAGCACATAGAAAATTTAAGGGTAATCATTAGAACATTTAAGATCTGGAAAGTAACCACACGGAAAGAAGAAAAATTTGAGACTGTAAGATTCAATTCTTAATTCCAACTGCACAGAGCCAGTGTTCACTCACTGGGAACCTAAAACCCATTTATTTGGAATAAGATGCATCTGACAACAGCAAACTAAAAGTAGTAAGGTTTACAGTAGATAAAAGAACTTTAAACCAAACATAATGGAACAACACTCGACAGTGAAAACAAACACATGAAAAACAAACACATCAGCATCACCTCACTAACAAAAAAACAAACAAACAAAAAAAAACACCTTAGGTTTTGCACATAAGCATAGGCAGGAAAGGAACAAATTTATCTATAGAGAGTGATTCAAGACAAAAACCTAAATTAGGGTTCCGACAAATCAGATTAGGATCAATTGTAATGATTCTCTTTTGCAGACATTCCCACTACTGCTACAGGAACAGCTGGAATGGTGATGACCATTAAAGATTGTGGCTTGAGTGAAGGAAGAAATCAAACTCAGTGCTAACTTACTTTAAAAGGTGGGCTGTAAAAAGAAGCATGAATCTTTCACAGGAACCTTTTTAGACATATCTGGACAAAAAATATAAATAAGTAAACCAGCATTTCCATGCTGATGTGATAAAAAAAGAACTTTAAAGCTAACCCACATTAGAGGGCAATTATGCTTGTTTCTTTTTGCGGTAAGAACAGCAATGAAATACAGGCATGAGCTACATTTGAAAAATTTTGTCAAGAACCTGGGAAAATCTTGGTTTATGTCTAAAAATAAAACATTTTAAGTACTATTTTTTTGGTTTGTTTGTTTTTTGTTTTTTGTTTTTTGTTTTTTTTTTTTTTAATTTGGAAAGTTTGAAATACATAAATATATACATTGCTCTAAAAACTAGAGGGTCACAGCCCTGAAAATCTTGTATTTGTTCCTTCTAAAGAAAGAAAGCATTCTCCATAGTTCTTTGTCTTCTTCAGAATACTAGAAAAAGCTAATATTTGAGCCAGATACTAGAGTCAGCCAAACTTTATGCAGTAAGTAAACACAGTTTTGATTAGAGACAAGAACCTCTAAAGCAGTCTTTCTTTTTTATTGTTTTTTTTTTTTTTCTTTGGTTTAACATTTAAGAGGTTCTATCCACTCTAAGATCAGATTTGTGCCTGGTCAGCTGGATGCCTCTGAGAAATTAAGCATCATTTTAGCTTCGTTAACACTCCAGCCAGCATCTTTACATTTACTATCTGAATCAGCTGTACTATCATACCAATTGTACTTCATTTACACAACGCTGCTACACTTGCTTCATTTTATACTCATTTAACACTGTAAAATTACTCTTGGGTCAAAGCATCTCACCAGCAGAGGAGAGAAGAAGGATCACTTCTTTTGACCTGCTGGCCATGCTTCTTTTGATACAGCCCAAGATATGGTTGGCTTTAACTGGGCTACAAGAGTACATTACTGCCTCTTGTCCAGCTTGTCATCTGTTAGTATTCCCAAGTCTATTTCAGCAGGGCTGTACTCTATTCTTTTATACCCCAGCTTGTATTGATAGCGGGGATTATCACAACCCAGGTGCAAGACCATGCACTTGGCTTTGTTGAACCTTGTAAGATTCATCTGGGGCCACTGTTTGAGTCTCTCTGAACAGCATCCTATTCCTCAGGTGTGTAGATCACACCACAGAGCTTGCTGTCATCCACAAATTTGCTGAGCATGGATCCCACTGTAGTTGATGATGAAGATATGAAATAGCACCGGTTAGACCCATGAGTGGCATCAGCCTTCACTCCATCCAGGTATTGAGCCACTGACCAACTCTCTCCAAGCACGATTTTGCAACCAATAGGAGCCGTGCCTCACCACTAGCTGCATATCAGGGATTTAGTGTTGCCTCTCCATTACATGTGGTTCTATCGGGAGTCCTTGCATCTGCTCAGGAGTTGCCCGCCTACTGCCACCCCTTCCTTGGCCAAGTGGCTGAGATAGCTCTCTCAGATAGCGGCTTCTGGGCAGCGCTTTCCCGTCACTGGCGCCGCAGCTGGCTTTGATTAGCTGGCTGGCCCCGCAGTCCTCACAAGTCTTGCTGCTGGGCGGGGCACTAACAAGGCCGCGCCTGGCTGTGGCGGGTTGGACGTGCGGCAGCTGTCCAGCCGGCAGGGACGCGGTGGGCATGGAGGAGGAGCGAACGCTGAAAGGGACAGGTAAGGGTAGAGTTTCAGGAATACAGCGCTAGCTCATGTTAATCACCAGAGAGAAAGCACCCGACAATAAACCTAACGAGCAGCCCCAGGAGAAAATAACAACCCCGTCGTCTCCTCCTCCAAGCTGTTATCTGGGCAGTAATCCTATCAAACCTGGGCCGGTACTTGCAAGATGGGTGATAAGAGCTCTTGCCCTAGGGATAGCTGCCATCTTATCCAGTGTGCTGTCTCGAGGCTATGGGCTTCTGTCAGCTAGCTCAGTGTCTGTGTGTGGCCTTGGAATCACAGGGCTTGTAAAAGTATAGGGCAACCTGGTGAGGAGGCTGAGGTTGCTGATCTTCCCGTTTTAGCTCTCCAGTGTGATCCTGCTACCTCAGAGTTTCCAGGCTGGTGGTGCTTATGTCCCCAGTTCTCTTCCTCTTTGTCTGAGTTGCATGGATGTTTATGCATGCCTGGGTTGCTTTGCACCAAATGCTCAAAGCACCCTTGAAATCTTGCTGTCACTGTGCAAATGCTTACCTTGTTCTAGGAACTCTGAGGAGGTGATTGCAAGAAAAAAGGACAATTTTGCTGCTTGTTTATACGACTTCAGACTTTCTGAACTACACTAGTATGATCTACCTGTTCACTTAAGATCTCTTTTATTTCAGATTATTTATCCAAAAAAATGTGATGTTCAATCAGGTCTCTTGCTGTAGCAATGATGAAAAGAGAGGGCTGGCAACCCTCTCTGGTTGTTACTGTGAAGGTTTTTTTTTTTTTCTTTTTTTTCTTTTTTCTTTTTTTTTTTTTTTTTTTCTTCCCAAGTTTTACTTTCATTTCAGGTATCTTCATGTTGATACCAAGTTTTGGGTTGTTAGGTCTTTGCTTTGTGTCTAAGAAATAGAGGTGGCAGATTTTCTTTTTTTTGATGAAAGAATTATTCCTGCAGGTGGTGCAAAAATCCTTGCCTTTAATCCATTTCTACTAAGGATACAAGGAATGGGCACACGACTTCAAAACAGGTTTTGTGATTTAAATGCATACTAGTTCATAAATGAAAATAAAAATTAGTTGGAAGGGTCTTTAATCATGAAGCTGAAAGTATTATTTCTAATTTGAGGCACAGTATGAGAGGATGAATGATGTGAAAATACTAGTTTTATCATGTAATCAGCGAGAACAGGACTGAAACAAGATACAGCAGGAAGGACAGTGGAAAAGGGAATTACATAGCATATGTATACATAGCTTTTCCCTCCCTTAGTTCTTAGCCTCTCCCATCTGCGCTTGTAATTTCATCTCATCTCATGTAATAGCAAAGGAAACTTGCTGCTTAACAAGTACATAGTTTTTTGCTACTGTCTTTTTCCTATTGTACTGATTCAGTTCTCTTAATCCTGTAAAAAGGCAAATTGAGAGGTCTTGGAAGCAGTCTGATGTCTATTTGTATGAATGCTTTCCATGAATGCTTACCCAATTGACTGATGTTGTGAGTTTCCTACTCAATTAACAATTGTTTAAGAAAGAGGCTTTGGATCAGAAAGCAAGTTCTTTATTTTGACATTGTGCTATTTTAAGTAAAAAGTAGGAGAGAATGATTTTTTTTTTTTTTAATGCTTTGCTCCCCAATTAAATTGCCATGTATTCTCTGTAGATGCTTACAACTGAAATGTTGCCAGCAATCTGCTAAAATCTTCCTCTTTCCAGAAGGAAGCAGAAATACAGTTCTAACTTTTTTATTCACTTTTATTCACTTTTATTCATTTATATTTTTTATTAGTCACACTGAATTCTACATGCATTCTGAGTCATTCAGTAAGATTTTTTGGTTTGAAAATGTATGTTCCAGCTGGAAAAGAGCATGTTTTATTTTTTGTTCTGTTAAACTAATGGTTGACCATTTTATTTCTCTTGCTATGTTGTTTCTTAACTGTCTTCTACTATTTGATATCTGTTAGCATAATACAGTCACTGCTTTTTATTAAACGTGGTTGGACTTCATCTATTTTTGTCTTCAGGTACCTTCTTCACTGCCCATTCTTAGGTCTGTTATTCATTACTGTTGTGTCTGAAGCTGAAGAAAGTTAAGTCAGTTAATAAATGTTCATACAATTTTTTTTTTTTTTAAAACTTTGATCAACTTCAGTATGATAGAAACAGAAGCCTCTATAATGAAATGTGGTGCCATTTGTCAGATAATAACTGCTGACAGAATAGACCAGACTCTGGCTTTCATTTGTCTTTAGCTTATTTTTGTAAAGAGTCATTTGGTGTCTTGACATATCATAGATTTTTTTATTATATTCTTTATTCCAAAGGCCTCTGTTATTCACAGTGCTGTTTTCCTTAAAAGTACTACTGTTAGTTACATGCAGCTTTCTCTTGATTTTTCTTTTTTTTGGTGTGCGTGTGTGCTTAGTATTAATTACTCCTATAGTCTGCAGTTGACTGTTTTTGCAGGCATCTTTTCTCTCAAGACGAGGCTTTTCTAAGATCAGATGTTTAAATATCTCTATGTTGACCATATTGTATTTTTTTTTTCTTTTTCTATCTTGGTCACTGTCTTATTTTGAACTCTCAAAGTATGTTTGTCTTTTTTCACACTGTTAATTTTTATTGCAGTGTTTCCCCTTTTCCATGACTGAAACTTATCTTGGTGCACGTGGGTAAGAAAGCATACATATGAGTCAGTCTGGGGAACACCTTTCTTTTTTTTTCTTCCTTGTAGAGTGTAAGAACAGCAAGGAGGGCGTATCACTGAACACTGAGCACTTTGTGATTGATGCTGATCCTCTTGGTGGACGCAGTACGGGGAGTAATGCGCTAGTTACATTCCAACTTGCAACTAGAAAAGAAGTTGGGGATACCCTGGGAACAGAAGATAAGGCTAGCCTTGTGAAGGAGGAAGATGGTAGTTACTGCATGCTGCAAGACACTGAGTCAACTTCTCAAGACTCAACAGCCCTTCCTCTCAACCTTGCCTCAGTGTGTGGGCAGTTGTCAAATTTCCTCAGCAACATAAATTCTGTGCCTCCTCTTCCTGTGGTTATGTTTGCACAGGCACCCATGGATAATTCAGGGTCATTCAAAAAGAATGAAGGTTATTACTCTGATGTGACTGAAAATGTGGCAAAGAAAAAAAATAATTGCATAAGTGGAGTATGTGCTGAGAAGTTACCTGGTGCAATCTCTGGAGATTTCTGCAGGCTAGCACTGTTAGAGGATGTATATGGCCCAACTACTTGCAGGTCAGTGCTCTGTACTTCAGCCAGTATTGGAGGTCAGCAGTCCTACACGACATCTTCATTCCTGAAATCTGGAAGTAGTCATGGTGAGAACAAGCAGAAAAAAGATTTATGTGAGGATCCAGAAATTCTACTGCCAGTCAAGAAGAAGACACGCACCTTCTATAGTGCAGGTAGATAATGCGGAACCCAGTGGTAGGCAGCTATATTTGTACTGATAATGGCACTAATGTTTCTTACATTGTCCTGAAGGCACAGCATGGAGATGCTGAACTGCCCTAAATAGTATTTTAATTGCATTTTGCAGTACTAGAGGTTGAGAACTTCAGTTAAAAGTTTGCCAAGTCTTTGTGCTTGAAATATTGCTAGCGATACTATTTGTTTTACTGTGGAAGGAGACATTTGCTTACTTCTGTGGTTTGCTTTTAAGAAAATACCACCTATGTTGTTCATGTATTGCTAACTACATTAAAAATTTGGGTTTTTATTTGTTGTTTTTGTTGTTTTTTTTTTTTTTTAATTGTTGTTTGTCTTCTCCTCATATGCTTTCAGTCTCTTTCTGTGTTGTTTCTAGAGCAACTAGAAGAGTTGGAGAAGGTGTTCCAGGAAGATCACTACCCTGACAATGAAAAGAGGAGGGCAATCGCAGCTGTAGTTGGGGTGACACCACAGCGTATCATGGTAATAATGCCTGTGTGGGTAACAGTGACTTATGGGATTTGTGCCAAAAAAAGTGTCAGGAGGAGGAACTGAAGCAGGGAGAAGTTAATTTTGCTGATGCTCTGTGGAAGCAAGGCTCTTCAAGAGTTCTGGATTCATCTGAGCAAGCATGGAGGCAGTCATTGCTGTTTCTTTGCCTGTGTTCTTGTGTGTAGATCATTTTCCATCTGAATGTTTCTTTCTATTGATCAGGTGTGGTTTCAGAATCGCAGGGCAAAGTGGAGAAAAAAAGAGAAGTTGAATGTCAAAGGCAGCAAAAAATACTCAACATCAGCAGCTCTGGCAGTCCATGCTGGGTCAGACATTTGTGGGTGAGGGACTTGCTCTGTTTACTCATTTCTCCACAACAGATACCTAATGAATTAAATCTTCACCTATTATTTTTGACCTTTATTTTTAAGCCATGGAGAACTGATCATTGAGATGAAGTTTTATTGCTCACCTGTTTTTCTCCAGCTAGACAGGTTCCTAGCAAATTATTGTAGTGCATCCTCTTAAGAGAGCTATTGGACACAGTGTAGCACTGTTTTACTGAAGCCATGCAGAGAGCAGTGTTGAATAGAAAGGATAAAGGAAATCACTCCTTCATTTTTATTTTCGTTTTATGTGTTCTTTAGGCCCTTTGTGTGCATACAGGAAGCTTTTTATTCCAGACCTCCTTCCACCATCATTGAACATTTTCATAAATTTGTCACTTGGTGATGGAAAAGGTGCTTGCATGTAACAAATATCATGGAGATATGGGCTTCTATGAAGAAATGAAAAACAGCACGTTTCAGAGATGAGGGGGGAACAGAGAGAGAAAGAGAATCTGTTAAGTGACAGATAGGAGACCACCTGATGGATTTCACTGCACTGTCCCTGCTACTTATCCTTTCCACACAAGTAGTCTGAGACTGCTTCCCCAAATATTGGTCGATAGTGTTCCTTGCACTCATAAGTGCAAAGACAATGCTTACTGATCTAATGATCTAGGATCTATCTGTTGTAGGATAGCTAAAAAGGTGTGTATTTTGTGGTAATGTCTTGCATTGTGTTCCAGTTTAAGTTCATACCTCTTATGTACAACTCCAGGGCACCTCTTCTGCCAATGCCTCCATTGCCTGATCAGTCTGCCATATTAAGTGTAGACACTACAGCTGGGAACTGCTCCAGTAGGGTCAGTGAGCATTCTGCGTTGCTTGCTTCCTCCTCAGGTGAGACCCATATCAGTGCAAACCTTATTGTTGTTATTTTTGGTGATGTTGGCAGGCTCTCAGACACTTCAGAGAGGTCATGTTAGAGTTCAATCACATCAGTACAAAAAGTGACATTAGATTTAGCAGTTCTACCTCTGTACTAGCACTAGAGCTAGATTTACCATTCTTATTCATTCATGCTATACCACAGCCCAGCAAGCAATTCTGAACATGAGTTCATAAGGATATGTGGTTAAAACATTCTGCTGTTATAGCTGAATGACAACTGTTGCAACTTTGGGTTCTCCCACATGATGACAAAACTATTATTTTGGCTATTATGTGCTCTTCAGGGCAAAAGTACAAATCTGCCTATATTGAGCCATTTCTTTCTGGAAAATCTGTACATTCAGATCCAATTCTTGATATGGAAAAAAAATCAAGATAAAGGTTTATGGGTTTTTACTTCCTGATCCTTTGAACTTGGTGCTGTGTGTAAATCTAGCTTTTATGCAATATGCATTTCCTTTACTTGTCTGAAACTCCAGGATCTTTAGTATTAAGGACATGTAGGTGAATTCTCTTTGTTCTCTTTAAATCAAGCTAAGCAGAAAGTATTAAAGACTGTTTGTCATCTAAGGCTGGTAAGTATTTTCCAAATAAATATTTGTGTGACAAAAATATTACCATTTCTAAATTACTTTGCAGCAAAGAGGTGTATGTTTTGCTAGCGAGCATAAATTGTGAAGTAATTTATTTATTTATTATTACTATTATTTATCCTAGTTTCCTGAGGAGAGGGAGTAGTGTGGTAGGTGTAATGATACAGGCTGAACTCGCTGTTTACGAAACCCACCCTTCCTTCCAGTCTTAAAGTTACATTCCTACAAGTCATGGGAAAATTGCTGCCCAGGAAAAGTAGAGATCTGAGTTACTGCTCCTTCTGAGTGAAAAGATTGCTATTAAGAGAGTTCTCATAGGAGAGAAATCTGCATATTCCAATAGCAGGAAAGCCTTCAGTCACAGCTGTATCTTAGATGTAGGACAGTAAAACCATGAAAAATGAGACTTCCTTTTTTTTCCCCCTCTTCTAGGCAGACCCATTTATCCTCATTCAGAAATAAGCTTGCTCATAAACAAAGCCAATTAGGGCTCACCGTTTTTCTTAGAAGACTTCAGAAAATGAAGAAGATAAAACATGGATAGGATAACATGCCAAGTAAAAGGAGGAAAATAAAGAGTGAACAAATGAATAAAAAGGTCATAAATCCACAAGGCAAAGGCCAGGAAAAATGATCTCAGTGGAAAATCGCACAATGGCAGATTTCAGCAGAACAATCTGTGACCTATGCAATGATGCAGTTATGCTCAGAGACTGGCCTAATTGTTGTTCAGGTGTTATCCTTGGTAGCAATGTTTCTCCATGTTTCTCCACTTTCAGCTGGACAAGCAAATTACGTGTGTGAGAATGCTACAGCCTGTTAACTTTTGTGAAGTACTCAGTGCCTTTTTTTTTCCTTTGCTTTTTCCTTTTTCTCTAGACATTGGTTATCTATTTTTTTTTTCTTTTCTTTTTTTTTTTTTTTTCCCCCCTCACAGTTTCATACAGTTATCCAAAGAAGTTGGTGTGGTGATATTTTTCCATTCTGGCAGTTATGGATAGCACAGCTAATACCAAAATCAAAAGACTCGATTGTGCTTCAGAAATTTTTCTTGATCTTAGAATGGTATTATGATTTCGATAGATAGGTAGCTTGCTTTAAACAAAATAATGTGCATGTATGTATTTGACATTTCTAATTGTTTGCAGTTTATTTGACTGAGACTTCTGACAATTATATTACTTTGATTTAGTGATTTAAAACATACATGACCTCTTAGAGATGAAACCTGAATGTCTCTGAGTAGGACTGAACTTCCTTACTGTTATGGAAAGTTTGGATGCATGTATAATTAAATGCCTTTTACATGAAAAACAAGAACATGTTTATGCAGGTAAGCACTGGATGTGCATGTACATAAACTTCCAGTTATAAAAGTTCCTTGAGCAAAATCAGGCAGTTGTGTTTTGGATCAAGTTGTGGTTTGGATCCAAAGTTTGGAAATTTTGTGTATTTTATGAGATTTCTGGTGATTTAGCTGTTGATGCCAACTTTTCAGAAACTGTTTGTAAGCTTATATACAGATAAGTATTTACCCCCATAGAAATAAAAGCTACTTTCTATGCTTCTGTTAATTGAAGTTTTGTTTTTTTTTTTCCCCTTGGTGATTTTGCAGGAAGAGCTTGTAGCTCTTAGGGAAATAACAATGTGATTGATTAGCCAGAAGCAGAAATTTGAATGGGATGGAGGAGCAATTTCATGAAGTTCAATATGATCTGTCAAAGAACAGTAAATAAATCTCATAAGTCCTAATGATTTCACTATTCTTTATTCTGGCCTTTAAACAAATTAAAACTGGTGATGTATATCCTATATGGCAAACAAGATTCACAACTTTTAAACAAGTAGTAGGTTCTGTTCTACTGAAAATCCATAAGATCAGACCAATGCACTTCTCCTAGCATTATAGTTATAACCTGAAATTGGTATACTCATCTTTAGTTAATTAATTGAAGAATGCTTGTGCTCCTAACTTTAAGATTTTCTCTGCTTTGAAGATGCCATTTGCAAGAAAGATGCATTTTTTTACAGAACTTATAGTAATTTCAGGAAGAGACTGTGTATGAGACAAGCTTTATGATGGTCCTTAAAGTTCCAGTAAGTGCTGTGATTACTATTAAACAGGCATATTTTCTTTACAAGAAACTGGATTGTTCAGTGTGTAACTGACACTCATAATAACAGAGACTTTTGCTGAAGTCTTGATGCTTGAGAAAGCAGTTCTAGTATAAGTACATTGTCTGAGGTTAGTTTTGTTGCTCAACATCAGCTGCACTGTACCCAACACTGTGCTTTTTGAGCAACTGGTCATGTTCCCCAGAGCTACTGAGCAGTCTGCAACCAACTGCTTGGTTATCTGCCAGGACAGTGACAGTTGTCTTATACTGAGGACTTCTGGAGTCAGTATGATGAGAAAGTAATGTATAGCAGATACTGGGAGAAAGGGCTCCAAAGCAGATAGGAGTCACCCTAGATTTTGGAGGTGATCTGATGATAGTGAAAGCAACTCCCTAAAACAGTCTTATAGTTAAAACCATGCCCAGTTTTAAGTTCATGGACAGATCTGTAGCATAAGAAGATGCATCTTCCTATGCTATCCCCTAAAGTTTAGTAAAAGACTGAAAACAGTTATCTTGAGAGTAGCATACATATCCTTCACATCTTTTTCTTTCCTTTTCACTTAAGACTGTTTCAGTCATTGGAAAATCTTGCCTTAATGAATGGCTTTCATAGTTCTGCCAGGATGCTGAGAAAGAAGCTATACTACAGCAAAGACATTACTCATAGTTCTAATGTCACAATCCACAAGGGCTATTTTGTACTAAATGTTTTTAAATATTTTTTTTTAAAGATACAGAACATATTTCTCATTATGTGTGAAAGTGGGTTTAAAATTGTTTTTATGGGTTATCTTATTAACACTGCTCACATTTGTCCTGAGCATGGATAAGGCCAACTTCAAAATAGCTAATTGTAGTATTATTGTTTAACTGAAATTTATCTGGATATAGAGAATTTTTCAGATAAGTTGTACCCAGTATGGCTATGGCTTCATGAAGTTTGTGCAAAATATTACATTCTGGGGCGTTGCAATCAAAGGCTTTTGTAAATGAAAACAGAGCTTCGGCTCTGTTTCTGGCCAAGTTATTTTGTCTTGTTATGAAACTAAAAGTTGTTTTGACTTGTTTTACAAACCTTGGACTGTATGCTATGTCAAAAGAATTGTGGACGTGCAACGTAAATGCTGCCTGAAACAGAAAGATCATATTGAAATAGCAAACTAAACCACTTGGAATTGCCTGGGAGTGTGAATGGTTTAGAGATGCCATGTCTTGATCTAGTTTTTTAAATTATCCCAAACTCAGGGCTCTTCAAGTTTTCACTGAAAGATCCTGTCTCTTTTCATAGGTGCAGTTAGTTGAAAAGAAAATCATACAGGAAGATATATTAAGATAAATGCAATTGCACAGCTCACTGGAGAATTTTAGAAATGGAACTGCAGATGATTGAAGTGGAATCTTATCAGCTCTCTGGACACGCATTCCAAAGTTTTATAAAGGTTGCTCATTCTAGCTGCAGCAGTATTATGTTTAGGTTTTATGCCAAAGGCATACATCTGGTAGAGTGCATCTGATGTTCCTCTTTGCCTGTGAGAGTGAAGTACAGCTGTAAATTATTCACACTGCTATAGTATTCTCTGAGTGCTTTGCCATGTGTGGAAGTAGACCAATTGTTCTTGAATAATAATGCCTGAGATATATTTTCATATCTGCTCATCCTTATTCTGGTTTGGCCTAACTAGTCTTGAAAAATCATTTCCATTGCCCTATATTCCTAAAGATAGTTAAATTTCTCTAAACAGAAATTTGATGTTTGGCTTAATGGAAGAGCATTTTGTTAACATACAAAGTTCTTGAAGACCACATATAAAATTCTTGAACATCTGTGCATACATGTTCTGGATCACTAGCATATATGCTTATAAACTTTTCCTATCATGTCCTCTTTCCACAGAGGTGGCTTGGTAAGAAACTACTCCATTCTTCTTTTCCAGCAGTGCCTGAAGAGACAGACTACTAAACAAGACTAGCTACTGAAATATGTTGTTGTGCTTTCTCATCTCCCAGCTTCCTTTTCCCAAGGCTGACATCTATGTTATCTATCCTTTTGCTTTGTTTATTTTAGTGTTTGGCATGATTCATCAAATGCATATCAGGAATGAAGGTTGTGTTTTTAAAACATGGCTGAGATTTTATGTCTACAAAGGCATGCTTTTTGTTTCTTCCAGACTAGTTGAATTTTTCAAAAGGATAATCTGTGCAGCACATTCTTCCCAGAGGACAATAGATGTGGAAGAAGGCTGAGGGATCCTGTCTTTCTTTCCATTAAGTACTTATTTTCATTTGGCTGCCTTCTTGAGAGCTGAATAAATCTACTATACGGAGACTAAAATTCTGAGAGTAATCGTAGTTAGTTAATAAATGTAACTGTATGTTCCAGAGAGCTTGTTACTGCTTGTTTTTCTTCCCAGAAGAAATGCTGCTACTTATTCACTTTTATTCACATCAGTTAACCTACACTCCTTCACTGGCATCTTGCCTTTCTGTTTTGATACTTTTATTAGACTGATCCTTTGCTTACTCCTTTCAATTTTTAGTATGACAGTCTCTCTTTTTATTCACAGTCTCTCCAGTGACAGGGATGATAGGATCTTGTGAAGCAGTTCAGACAAAGGCGTTGCTGCAGCTTGACTTCAGTTCCAGCAGAGTGGAGTGCTTCCAAAGCCTTCCTAGTCCTCCACCCATTCGTAGGGCCAGCCTGCCTCTCAGTCTTTCCTTCAGCCCCTACGGTCACATTGTCCCATTGATGTTGGATGCTCCCAACAGTGAATGCAGCTTGTCCGGTCAGGAAAACAGCTCCAAGGAGGCCTTCGCTTATAGCATCCAAAATCAAGGGTAGGAGTAGATGAGACTCTCATTGAAGAAGACAAAGAAAGTGAATTTTGGGAGGGCAAAGCTGGGACATAGGACAAGGAAATATATGGGAATGTAACTAAGAATTCAAAAGAAAACAAACCCTTTAAATGGAGTATGGAAAAGTGTATAATGATGTTGTAGGACTATGCACTTACCTCCAGAAAACTGATAGCCATAATAATTGCATGTACATCAAGTGGTAGTGAAGTTCAGAAGCACATCCTTGAGATTAAGTGTTGGTGTTTGCCACTTAGAGAGTGGAAAAAACTAAAAGGTACTCCCCATCAATGTGCTATGTTAGAGAATCCTGCTGTTAATGCTCTGTCTCTTTTTTCTTGTGTCTGGGATTTGGAAGAAAACATTGGATTCAGATAAGGATTTGATGGTTGTCAAGGGTGAATAAAACAATAGTTGTATATGTTAGAAGGTGCTGTTTGGGGTTGACTCTACTTTGAACTCTGAATTGCTTCTCTTCTTGCGTTCCACAGCTTGTGTTCAGCAGTTTCTCCTAAGCAGCTGGACTTTATAGGCAGTCTAGAGACCCCATACTGTCAGTATGGCAGCCAGGGTGGAACTTACCAGCTGTCCCAACATCCCCAGCATCATCAGTGTTCCCAGTTCCACCGTCTGCCATTTCACCGACCCAGCAATGTCTCCAGCATTCACCTCACTTCTACAACACCAACTGAATCCAGTTCAGCTTTCCTTGCCTCACCTGGCAGCAGTGGAATGGTATCCTATGGGCCAGCAGGAGACGCACAGGGCTATGTAGAAAACCATGTGGAGGAACAATCTGTGTTACAGTGGCAGAATGGAAATGCAGGTAAATTTCTGAAATCTTGACATGCCACTCCTCAGGAGTGTCACCTGAAAGCCTCAGGGTGATCAGTGGTTTTACTGGTGACTGAGAGAAAGAAGGAACGTGCTTGTATATGCATAATATATATAAACTGTTTTTTCTCCTTTCCCCATAATCTTTTGCTCTCTTAATAGGTCACTTACCACTTAATTTGAATGCAAAGTTACTTCTTAGGTTATATGTTATACAGAATGTTACTGTGTGTGTATATTAGGTACTACAATGGTTTCATCTAGATTGGAGAGCAACTTATGTTTTTTCGAAGGCTTTTTTTTTTTTTTTTTAATTCCCTATGGGAATTTGTGATATCACTTAGAAAATTATGCTGAAATGCTTTATTCTAAGTAACAAAGTAGAAATGGCAATATTGGTATCTTTTTGTATCTGTATTCTGAATTTGTTCAAGTCCTAGTAGGATCAAAAGATAATACTACAGCCATGTATTTAGTTTGTCTGTCAGGTTTGTTAAAATAAAATTACAGTCTAAAAAACACCTCTGATCAAATAAGAGAACAAAATGCTTTCAGACTGCAGATGCTGCTCTTGTACCATTTTTGTGGAGGTCCTTTTGTCAAGGAAAAAGTCTGACTCACAGGATGACTGGTGCAAGCTGACTCGCTTTTCATGGCAAACATTTTCTAGAACAGTTGGCAGCAACTCTTTCTAGCACTAGGCCTGGTTCTCCCCTCTGGTTGTAAGGCAAAATTATTATTTTCTGTGGTTTTTCAGTTTAAAGTTTCAGAAGTAAGGGCTGTATTCCAGAATACAAAGTTATTATTTTTATAGCATGATGACAGTAGAGTGTGTTACCTATCTTAGAGCATGTCATGCAAGCATAGAGGGGTGTGTAAAGGTATAAGATTTCCTAGGACTGACAAAGGGGTATTGCTGAAGAAACAGCCTCTTACTTCTGTCTGGAGCACAACAGGTAGTGAATTAAAAGTGGTGTGGCTCTTTCCTGATAAGTAGGGCTGGAGATACAGAAATACAGTGGGGAGAGAACCAAATTAATGTAGCTACACCACAAATTCTTACTTCAGCATGTAACCCAGTGAATAACTTAGTTGTATTAATATATACAAATACAACAAACATTCAAGGTTCAGGAATTGCAGCTATCAAAGTGGATCAAAGGATGATTAAGCATCCAGCTCATGTTTTGCAGAGCTCACCTGGAAAACTAGAGTGGAGGAATAAAAAACAATATTGTGGAGTCTCCAATATCATTACACACACCCTGTATCTGTGCCAAAGTGACATCTTGTTATTTAGATTGTAGTAATGATATAGCTTGAGTTTTCTCTGAATATAAATGTTCTGAATAGATAGACTGCAATGTAAACAAAACTAATCTTCATATGTGTATGATATCTGCTCTATTGTAGTAACTGTTAAGGAATAATTGTAACACTGTTTTGCAGTGAGTACGCTGTCAGAAGCAGAACATGCATTTTTACATACACATAATTTTAATTCTATTTTCCTTGTTGTCATGATTTTTTCCATTCTTGCTTTTTACTCAGTGGGTATCACTGCCAATGAGATTGTCCCCTGGAATGACTGCTACATGCAGGGAGCTCTGTTCTTGCATCAGCTGTGCTCTCAAATGCCATTTTCTAGCACAGCAGGAGAGTCTTTTACAGAGCAGATTTTGTACACTCAGCTGCCTTGCCTGTCTTCTTCTACATATTGCCTTCAAGTGCTCCATGGAGCAACATTAGGATCCATGCCACATACTGGAAAACAAAAGGGAGCGATAACATCAAGCCAAAGTTCATACCAGAATCACCAAAAAGAACTGGAGTTGACATCATTTGCTGAAAGAGAGGAAATAGGGAGCAGCATCAAGAAGGAAGAGAGTACTGTTGGTAATGGAAATGGAGAATAAATGGTATGAGTAAAATGAGGCAAAATTCTGTGTTTTATCAGACTTATTGCGTTATAAGTTGAGTAGCTACATAGGATTGATTTTCTACATATCTCTTCAAGGCAGAACTTCTTGAGAAAGAAGAGAGGAAAGGATGGCTTTTTTTGTTTGATTTCCCTAATGACTTTTCAGAAAAAAGACATTTATTTTAGATACAAAATTATGTTGCTCTAGATTTGCTGTAAAGAGTTGAGGGAGGATGTTTGTCTAATTTTGCAATGTGAATTATTTCAAAAAAATCCAGGCAATTCTAGGCCATGTGAGAATTGAATTTTCTTAATCTGTTTTTCTTCAGATGTTAAAGAAGAATTGATTGATGCTGTGTTCTGAGAAAAGAGGAAACATTACTATTTGAACTCCAAAATAAGAATAGAGAAGAGAATATCATACCATTTACTGTTTTTTTTTTTTTTTTTTTTAATTATTATTATTGCCATTATTGTTTTCCTGCTCAGGAAAGAAGCTGGAAAATTTAAATCAATCTAACTTCTAGTCTATGTTGTTTTCTTTTTGGTTGTTGTTTTTTTTTTTGTTGTTTTGTTTTGTTTTTTCCAAAATCTGACTTTATTCTTAATAATTAACGAGCATGCAGAAAAAAACAGAGCTGATACAGGCAACACAGTCCCCTGGATAGGTGGAAATTCTCAAGAGTTTGAAAGTATGGCTCTCCTGGGAAGAGAGCCCAGGAAGATTAAGTTGCATACAAAACGAGGAGGAACTCCAGCACATACAGCTAATTTTAGGAACTACAGACATTACAAGAAGTGTTGTGGGAAGTCCAATTTGTTTCATGTTTGCCAGCTTTAAAATGCAAATACTATAAAAATTAATATATTCAAACTATAAATGTCAGCGATATAACCGAATCTCCATCAGCTATTAGTTGATTTGCTTCTAGTCTGAATTGCTGAGAATTATGTTGTTCAAACTTAGGAATTGGTAACTTAAATATTAGGTGGGTAACACTTTCATGAGATACTAAGATGACACAACACTTGAAGTGACTCAGTAGCTGCAAGATGGGTTAATACTTTTAACTGTCTTTTTCAGTTAACAGAAACTGTGAACTGTTCAGTGTTTTGCCTTGCATTCGCACCTGCATCCTTTTAGGATGTGTAGCAATTTAATCTGATGGGATGTTTCAGCTGTGGCTTTTCTCTCACATTCTTGCAAATCTTAATGTGGGAACATCAACCTGCAGTGTTATTATGAGTAATTTAGTACAGCAAGTGATCTTGATTCAGCAGTCTTGGCTGCTGCTTTACTTGGGGCTGTCCTCTTAGGAAATAGATAAAAATACACCTTTGAAATTAGCCATCAGTTGTAGTAGCAGAGGACTTTACTGAAGAGGTTTTATACCCTGGTTCATAAACAAATGGTTGCAATTCCTATGAACTGTGGCTTCCAAATAAGCTTTAACCAGATGAATGCATAGGATGTATAAGGAGTGTCTAAAATATCAGGATCTTGCCATGTCCTTCTGAGGACAAACCATTGTCTTACACAGAGTTGACAGTGCTTTTCCTCTGATGATTTCTGTGTTGAACTGTGAGCCTTTTCATTGCCTTTTAGACACAGGCATGGCTTAAGTAATTTTTACATTACCATGTTCTATATGCTTCTATTATACTCTATGAAATTAAGCATTGTCAGGTCTTCTGCTTCATTTTTTTTTCTGTACCATGAAGGATGTTGGTAGGAGTTGAACGGTGCTGGTCCACTTTTTTTTTTTTCTTTCCCATTTCAATGTATTGTACAACATTATCAGTGGCCAAAGGCTAAGCAATGTAGGCAGAAACAGATTTATATCACGAATCTACAAAATTGAGAAGGAATTTTCTTTTCCTAGAGCAAACACTTATTATTGACTGCAGAAGGTTAGGAATATGGCGGGGAATGATTATCAGTTCAGTTCATGCTTGTTTCACTCATCCACAGCTGAACAGTCTAAACCAATATTTCTAAGAAGCATGAAGAAGAATTTTCACTGCAATTACAACTGTGACCTGAAAACTGTTAGTGATGACTGCAGTATTCTTTTTAGCTTGTTTTGTTTTTAAATATTGTCTTGCTTTTAAATATTGTCTAAATATTAAATATTGCCAAAACCAACCCTTCCAGGAGATAACAAGGACAAGAATAACAACAAAATATTGGCTTGTCTGCTCCTACTTGCCTTTTTTCTCACCCTGAATTGTTTTTCTCTTTACTGCATATTCTTGAAAAATTTTTAGCTTCAGAAATAGGCCTTTTGGTTGTCGTTTGATGAGTTGCACAGTGGACTTGCATATTCTGCTTGTGATATATCCCATAAAAATTATATGGGCATTCAGGATCACAATGTAAAGCAATTTCAGAAATTACTGGGATTGAGTGAGCATAGTAAAATTTTTAAATAGAAAATCTTTTGTTTTCAAACCTTTGAATAAAGTGTAGGCATCTCCTCCAAGTATTTTGAGTGGAACAGTAAGATTCACTTCTGTACTTGCACCTTAGATTTGCCAAGTTAATTTGGCTTGAAGTTTTGGATGTAGTTTTCTTTTGCCCCTGTAGAAAACAGGGTAGGTACTTGACAGTATGCAGAAGGCCAAATTCATCCCTTTTGCAGTTCCACTGACTTAGCTGGAGCTAAACCAAGTTTAATCTACTCCAAAGATACAAAGGTAATTTTTTGCCACTTGTTGAAAATAATGACAGTTTGCATGAGCTGTGCTCACATAACACCAAGAGTTGGTCTGCTACATCTGCAATAGCAGATACACTGGTAGCTTGAACTCTCATAATTTCTTAGGCTCCTCTTGTTATTCTCTCTGCTGCAGCTTCTCTTAGTAGAATTGGATATGTTTTACAAATGAACTGCTTGTTTTCTGTTTACAAGATTCTTTGCATGCCATCTGCTCAAGAGAAAGCCTAATGAAATAACACATGTTTTAATGAAGAGGAATATTCTTAGTTTCTTTGAAGAAGGATGAATTACAAAGTATCAACGTTTATTCAGCTGATCAGTTGAAATTCCAGTTTTTATCACTTATAAGGATTATTAAAAAATATAATCTATTGTTGCATGGTAAATATTGATTTTCCTCTTTATATGGTTGTGTCTGCATGAGAATAATACATAGAAATAATCAAGTCCATTATCTGACAGTATCATGCATCTTGACAGATAAATGCTGACAAGCATGGAAACACCTGTGATAACTCATTTAGCTTAGTGATAATCAGATCCTCAGAACTGATAATAAATAAACCAGAACAGTATGCAGAGCATAAGATGCATGGCGTAAGTCATGCATGCACTGTGGGACTTTCAGATGTGTTGCTCAGTTGTCTTATTTAAGATAACAGAGCTGAGCATTGAAAAATTAGGAAATGTTGCTGTAAAAGTGCAACTGCTTTTGTGCCTATCTATTATAATAGTAGGTGATCTTGTAATTAATTAGTATTTTAGCTCACAGCCTCTGTCTCAGCCAGTGAATATGTAGGCAGTAATTTGGATTTTAGGGGGCTTTCCAGGCAGTGTATGACTGAGATCATATTTACTTGGTGTAATCTTTATTAACAGCATAGTAAGTAATTATTCCTACATGGCATTTTTGATGATGCTCACAGCATTGTTGGTAAGTGGTACAGAGACATGAATCCTACATGAATAGGAGCCACTACAACAATTCTTTCCTGTATCTTTTTTTGCAGCTTATGAATGCAGGCACAAAAATGATAAAGTTCAGAAATGGGCACTGGCGTTAAACTAAGACAATAAAGCCATAATTGCATTCACAGATGCAATCTTTTGTTGTGCATGGCTCTTACGGACTTCATTTGCTCTCATTTGTGCCCAACACTGTAGCAAAGCTAAAGACACTTCTACACACAGAAAATGAGGGATCAGCTGTGTGTCTTGTCCTGCACCACTCTCAGTCAGAAGCAGACATTCTGTCTAGTTCTGATAACATAATTTGTCTTCATCACAAGGCAATTCTTTCTTTTTCTCATTTCCTCTCATTTTCTCTGTATTAGGACTTCCAATCTGCTGCCAAAGGGAAAAAAGATATCTTGTAGATCTATGTCAAAATTTATGAATACATGAATTAGAGTTTTCCTTCATGTTTTTTTATGGTAGCATCACTTGAGATCGTAACCTTAATGTCATTTACTCTCTGTTCTTGAGTGTTGATTTTTGTTGTTGTTAAATAAGTGTAAAAAATATATGTTTCATGAGGTGGGGTCACTAGCACACATAATGATCATCAGAAGATTGAATTCTTCAATTTCATTATTTGAGCTAATGAGCTTGCTAATAGTTCTGTGGATTGCAACACAGGATCAGCAACAAAGTCATGGGCATGAGAGGACCTGCTCTCAATGTTGTAGCCTGGCACATCATACCTGCACCTGACATGTTGCACCGTTTCACAGTTTCTATAGGAACTTGGCAATACAGCCCACAGGAACAGGTTACAACCTGACTGCGCGTTAATTAAATTGTTGCTAGACTTTAAAAAATACATATTATATATATCTTTTTTTTTAAGCATTGGCAGAGCAACAAGTTGTGTTTCTCTAAGTTCACTGTTGAAAACACCTGAGCTCTACTTCCTGAAACTTAAGTTCATATAACAAAATTCAACTTGAGGCAGGCAGAAAGTTCCTGCATTGACATTTGAACTCGGGTATGATAAGAAGCTGACAATAAGATCTGTTCACAAAAAGCATGGAGGAATCATGTGAAAAGCTACTATTAGATGGAAGAAAAACTTTACAAATAAACACGTTGTAAAGCAAACATTTATGGAAGGAAAATTTTCCAAACATTTAACAGAATTTTCCCATGTAAGTAAGCAATGTCACTGCAGAAGCCCAGACAGAGGGCAGGTTTGCTCACAGCATAACAAAATGCTCAAATTGGATGGATCCCTGTTATGAAAAGGACAATGTTTGCTTCCCTTTGCACAGCTGGGAAAGCTTGGGAAGCAGCTTGTGAGATTCCTGACAAAACAAGGAAGGGGAACAGTTGGCAGAAAAGCCTGCTTCTTATACCTGAGTCAAGCTAAACTGGCCCTTGCAAACAGGAGAAAGTTACTCTTTCTAGTGGATCTTGACATATAGGACTAGCAATCCTGCCAAAGGGAGGCAGTCCTTGACAGGAAGATTTTGTTAAGTAGGGCCTTAGCTGTTGGTCCAGCTTTCTGTCTCATTTCTACTTCAGTGTTATTTCTTTTTCCATGATAACATTCTTGATCATGGACACTCTATCCTTCAAAAACCCATAAGGCAGCAAAAATCTGTGTATTGTTTTTCATTACCTACAGTTCTTCTCACTTTGGCTACTAACTGAATGAAGCATCACAAGGGAGAATCCAAGAGCAAAAGTCTGCAGCTTCTCAGAGAGCAGCCGAACAAGAGCTGTGTCTGTGACAACTTTTCCAGACAACTACCCAGTGTCAAAGACTTCTTAAATATCTTCCCAGAAGAGCAAAGTATTTTCACTATTTGCTTCTGTTGGAAACAGATTCTCAGCCCACAAGTAGTGCAAGTTTCCAAGTACATAAAAAATCTTTTTAAAGGAGGTCAATAACCAGTGTGCTGCATCTAAAACATAGTGCCCAGTTTTGGGACTCAATATCCATCACTGAAAAAAACAGAGTGAGCTCAGTGGAGGGCAACAAAGATAGTAGCTTTCTGGAACATGTTCACTGTGAGAAGATGCTGAAGTTATGATGCTTTACCAACCTGCAGAAGAGAAGAATGGTGGGGGCTAGTTACACCCTCCCTATACCTGTGAGGTTACCAAAAAGACAGAGCCAGCAGCCTCACTGTGGTACGTAGTGGTAGGATGGCAGATAATTAGCATAAGTTGAACCAAGAGAAGTTCAAACTCTTGTAAGGAAAGCTTTTCCTCCAGAAGACAGCCAAGCAGTGGATTAGGTTTCTGTAAGACATTGTGCAGTTCTCATCCTTGGAGGTTTTCAGGATTGTGTTGGATAAAGCCTTGTTTAATCTGTCCTGACCTCATGGCTGACTCTGCTTTGAATAGATGGTTGGACCTCTTGAGGTCAACACAAAATTGGCCTGTTCTGCGATCCTATGGATCTCTTTAAGCTTAACAGTTCTCATACCCTAGAGAAAGTAAGGGTCAGCCCAGCCTCTGCAGTAAAACTGAAGTAACTTTGCATTTTTTAATTACTGTTTGCTTCCTTGGACTGCCAGTGGGCAGGCAGCTGATAGGTTGAATGGCAGAATCCCAGACATTTTCCCCTCATGAATTGCAAAAAAGCCTCAAACCCTTGTTGCCCTGCTGGAGGATAGCAGGCACACAGTATGTCATGCTTTCTGCTTCTACAAGAAAAGACCTCACTAATTCATCTTACCCATTAAAGCATGATTTACACTAGTGGAGGATGAGTTGGATTTGACTGTCTGCCATCTTCCATCCATTTACACCATATTTGCCATGTTACTTTCTTTTCAAGAGCATTCTTTGATGTGCAAAAACCTTCAAGTATGGTGCAGGACGAAGGCTGAAGATATGGACTGTGCAAGAGGGATTGGAGAAGGAGCAAAATCCCCTTCTGTCCCACAGGTGCAGTCTGCGTGCTCACATAGCAAAAATTTAAAAAGAAAGAAAAAAGCACAATCATTTTCTTTAGAGGAGACTGAAGCGAGGCCTCATTGCAGTGTACAGCTTCCTCAGAAGGAACAGCCTCCTAGGAGCATGAATCATGACTTGCTGACAAGGAACCACATCTCTCTTCCTATTGTTTGTCCAAGGATGGGATGTAACCTGTAATTTGGAGGTGTTAGCTGCCCTGCTCAGAATCTTTCCTGCAAGGGGAATCATGCCAGAATGTACAGCAAAGCACTTCGGCACAGCAGCAGATGAGTAAAGGATAACAATTAAGAAGGATTCTTCTAATTACCATCCTCAAATGATTGCATCACTGAGGTGAGGCATGGCTTTAGAAAAGACTGCTGAGCACTGCCCCAGCTCTCCAGGAGCAGCAGTGTATGCATAAGCTGATGGTGCAGTTTGTATGCTGTTTCATTCCTACAAAGCCAAAAAACCTCTCTCTCCAACCCCCAGAGCAGAAGCTCAAACCTAAAATTCTTGTCCTAAGAAGGGCATGCCAGACTAAGGTTGATGCTTCATGATGACGTTGCATGAGCCATTTCTTTGGTGGGACAAAGCAGAAGTGCAAGCTCTCGGCACATAGTAAGTTAGCAATTAAATGTCAACATGGAGAACAGGGCAAAAAATAGTTTTCAGCCTGAATTGAATGTCAAATAGCCAGCTAGAGAAGAGAAGCATTCAAACAGCCATAAAAGGCTGCCTTGTAGATTCATTTTTGTAGGAGACGCATGTGTGAAAGCCTGTATCCAGCAGTGGAAAATCTCACTAATTATTATTGCCAGTGAAGTCTGGAAGCTGCCTACATGTTCTAGGTTCATTTAAAAGTGACTTTTGGTAGGAATCAAGGTTCTCAATGCTGACAGTTTGAATTAGGTCAGTTCAAATTAGGTCATTTCCTCAGAGCTGCCAAGAAGCAGAAACTGAAGAGGTTACTATTTTATAATCATCCTAATTATATAGTGGCTGTAGGCAAAAGCCACCCTCTTAACATAGAAACACAGAAGAGTCCAAGCTGGGTTTTACTTAGCTAGTGCTTGTGAATACTCTGTTGGACAAGCAGCTTTCCCTGAGGGACAGAAATCCCCTCACCAGGCCCTCTTGGGGTCCCAACTAGACACTCCCCACAAACAGGAATTTGACTCACATTTAGCACTATGATTTCAGTCCCTATCACTCTTTTCTATCTACCTCCCCTTCCTGTTGCTCCTAGCCAGATCCTGTGACACTCACTTGAACTGTAGATCCAGCAGGAAATGTAGAATAGGGCAGATGTACAACCAGTTCTTAAGAACTGTCTGCAAATGCTCTACAGTATTTGGGCTGACAGGTAAAAGGGATACAGAATCATCCTGATCCAGATAGCCTGTCAATGTAAGTTCATGGTGTTGCTGCTGAAACATTTCTTTTTTCAGATCATACTGTAGCTAAAAACAGTATCTCCCTGTCAGACATTTTCTACCCCCTTTAGAAATAAACTAATCACTGAACTATAGTTCAGCAAATTGTCAGAATACAATCTGACAATTCTTCCCACAGTGAGTCTGTTAGGCTCACACCTTTCTGGCAGCTTCTTCCAACATCTCTCACTGTTTCCACAGTTCAGGGATCTGCTGTTATTTTTTCCTTGCACTTGACTCAATTGTTAATATGCTAGGACTCCCTTAAAATGACAGTATGCTAATATGCTGTACCACAGTTGTCCTTCCTAGCTCCACTATAAAAAAGAACCTCTTCTGTAGTGATAAGTGTTGTGCCTGTGCAAAACCCAAGTTCTCCCCATGTTAGTGCACTTTCTGACAACATTGCCAACCATGTAGCTAGCTTGAGGCCTCCTTTAATTTCTGAGGCAGGCTAGGTCTGACTTTGAAAGTGGTCTAAAATATATATTTTTTTAAGGAAAGCCTCAATCCAGTCCAAGAACTTTGTAAGGTTTGGCCAAGTGGCAAGGACATATTTTGAGTACATAGCAGCAGATATGTTGCTTATTTCTTGGAGCAAATTTCCATATTTTATGTACGCCTTTTCCCAGCTGTCCTTAGCTAGCTTACAACAAATAAATAGCTGTATCTTCTAGTGCCTTGACTTCATTTTCCTTTGATTTTCCTCATAGCAGTGGATAGCAGGCACAACTTGTAGCAGCCTCAGAGCAATGCAGTGCAAAGCTTATCAATGTTTCCTCATGAACACTGCAAAAACTAGCATCAAGCTATGCTCTGCCACATGCATTTCAACAGCTTGTGCTATCTTTGCCTACCATTCATCTGATGGTTCAATGGTCAGCGTTATGTTAGTGCCTTACCCAGGATTTACACCCATTATCAGTTATCATCTCTTGAGATATGCCATTCCAAGCAAGTATCCTTCAGATACACCTGACCTGATTTGAAGATGAGAAACTCACCCTCTGCTCAGAGGGACAGTACAAGAAAGCCTTTTTTTAATTAAAAAAGTGGTATCGCTTTTACTTAGAAGCAAATTCTTCAGGAAATCTACCTAGTTGCTGCCTGAAAAGCGAGCTGCCTCAGAAGCAGTTGTTTGAGATGTATCGATTTGATAACAGCTTTAAGGTCTTAGCAGGACTGCAGCCAGATATTACACCTATAATTCATGTTTCTGCTAAAAGGAAAGTAATAATCAAGTAACCATCAGTAACTATAATCAGCTGTCTTTGAAAAAAGATTTACAGAAAACTCAAACCAGCACATATAGAACGTTCAAGAAGGGCTGAAGGTTGGGTTGTAGTACTTCCAGAAAGAGTTTGATGGCAGACAACTATGAAACGTTACCACAAACACTGTAAGAAGGCAGTATTGTAAAATAAAGACTAGTGTGTACAGAAAATGCTCATTTAGGTTCTTTAGCAAACAGGTGCAAACATATCCTTCCAGGTATTCAGTTGAATTCTACATCAGTTTGAGAGCTACCACCACAGCTCATGCTATTCACCTGCACTCCTGCTATCAACAACATTCTCTCATGAGCTTATAACTGAATTAATTCAAGTCTACACTAAATGCATGCTTCCCACTTCCTTTAGAGTGATCTTTTTTAAGAAGGCACTATGTACTAGAGAACAGATTACAGAGGAAAGCTTGTATTTGCATAAGGCTTTGAATTTGTCAACAAGGCAAGACATCCAGATATTAATCTGTTGCTACAGTTAGAGCCCCAAACCTCCACAATTCTGACACTTCCCATGTCAAAAGAGAACCTCTTTATGAGAGAAAAGTGGGAAGTGCTGAAAAATTTAAAATACACAGATGGCAAACACCAGAAACTCCTAAGAACATATATGAGGTGCTAGAGCTGAACATAGCATGCAGGTATAGCACAGCAACTGGCAAAGCTCTGAGGTTTGTATCCCACCAGGAGGTATTTTAAACACTATAAAGGCCATTTAGATTGCAAGGATAGGAAAACTAGTAACTTTTCAGCTAGCACAGCTAGCTGTCCCACACAATAGCACAGCTGCTCTGTCCCATTTTTCACTTTGAGTCTGAAACACAACAGCCACAGTGCTTGTCGCTGCTATGAGCAGCGACTGCAGAGTAGTACATTAACTTCTAGTAGAACTTGTGTTCCCTCCCCAGAATTTGAGATTTGGCCTTTAAGACTGTGTACATCAGTAGTTCTGGATAGACAATGCACAAAGTCAGCTACTGAGAAAAATCGTGTGAGTACACGCTATAGGAATTTGCTTTATCAAGACACTGAGGCCATAGCAGATGCCAGGGGATAGAGTTATGCCAGGACACAAGCTAAGAAAGCCCACCTGGCATCAGAGTAGAGCCTAGCACAGCAGGGTAGCACTGCCTGTGTATCGTTAGTATGACAGTTATCCTCTAACATCCTATATGAAGATGATGTTGCAGCGGTACGAAAAATATTATAACTGGTTTTGTTCAAGCACTGAAAAAGGGAGAAATTACGAGATCTTCCAAAGTATGTACCAATAAAGCAAATCATGAAAGATCTTTGCATTCTTTGGAATTGTCTTCTAAAATTACATCAAAATAAACATAAAATGACTGAATGGTTCAGGTAGGAAAAGACCTTTAAAGAACATATACTTTCAACCCCCTGCCATGGGCAGGGACATCTCTCACTAGACCAAATTGCTCAGAGCCCCATACAATCAGGCTCTGCTCCATCAATGATTTTCCCCAAACATAAAATACATCTTACTCTTTATTAAGTATCAAATTGCCTTAAACATAAATATATCCAAATTATTTAAATTTCAAGAAAAACAGATGGTTTGTGTACAGTATTCATCTTGAGTCAAATATAACTTTATCATTTTAACCTATAGCATAAAAAGCAAACCTATATCAGTACCAAATAAAGCATTAAAAAGGTTACATACAATTTTCTTTTAGAAATGCTTTGAGAACACTAGAGTTAATGACAGATTTTATAGTGCAGACACCTTGGATTTACAGCCCTTAGACCATTTCTCTGTTTCTGCGGATAGCACAGCAAAGAACCATACTGAATATCATGCCAAAAATCTGTAAAGAAAACAAACTCATTAGAAATCAGAATGGGGAAAAAAACATTCTTATCAAGATGCAAAAAAGCATAGATACTTCCTGGCTCAAAATGCATGCTAACAACTTATTTTGCAGTTTATGCCCCCAGGCCTCCTTTCACTCTGATCCCCAAATTTCAGCTAATTCTCACTAATCCCCCTTACCCTCAGTACTTCAAAACAGATCAAATACAAATTCAAGTCAATCTCTTAAAGATTGAATCTTCCCAACGTACGTTGTTGCATCTGCATCATATTTGCCTCCCAAGAAAGGAAACAAGTGCAAGTTTTCTTATTAGCGCTGTTATTTCAGACTCCTGGTTACAGAGGAAATAAACTGTTCATGTTGCTAAGCCTATGTTTGCAACCTGCACACCCCACACTCAATACAAGTTAGCCAACGCTAAAGCTACAAGGAGGCAGATCCTAATCCAAAGTAGCATAGCGCCCCTAGGCACCCCACCCATCAAGTTGTTTCAAGGACCCACAGCATACAACTTCATCTTACGGGTACGCATGATTAGCAGAACAGGCTCACAGACTGTAGTTAATGTCAGGCACTGTTCAATAGACTTGTACTCAAAGCAGCCTTGGCCAGGCAGCAACCCCATAACCTGCAAACTCACCATTATCACAGCAATACCAAGGCCAACTGCTCCAATGACGTTCAGTTTTGAATTAAAGACATCATCAATGGCTTTAGGGCATGGCTGAAAGGAAACCATTTTTGTTAGCGTTTCATGCATAGTGAAACACTGATTTGTTTGCTTGTTTGAGCTTATCTGCTCAACCTGTCACGAGAGGTGTTCCCCAGGGGTCGGTGCTGGGGCCTGTCCTCTTCAAGATCTTTACTGATGACCTGGATGAGGGCACTGAGTGCACCCTCAGTAAGTTTGCAGATGACACCAAGTTGGCTGGAAGTGTTGATCTGCCTGAGGGTAGCAAGGCCCTACAGAGGGATTTGGACAGGCTGGATAGCTGGGCTGAAGCCAATGGGATGAGTTTCAACAAGGCCAAATGCCAGGTCCTGCACTTTGGCTGCAACAACCCCAGGCAACACTACAGGCTTGGGGCGGAGTAGTTGGAAGGCTGCGTAGAGGACCTGGGGGTACTGATTGATGCTTGGCTGAACATGAGCCAGCAGTGTGGCCCAGGTGGCCAAGAAGGCCAATGGTATCTTGGCTTGCATCAGGAACAGTGTTGCCAGCGGGGACAGGGAAGTGATTGTCCCCCTGTACTCAGCTCTGGTGAGGCCGCACCTCGAGTACTGTGTCCAGTTTTGGGCCCCTCACTGCAAGAAAGACATTGAGGCCCTGGAGCAGGTTCAAAGAAGGGCAACAAAGCTGGTGAGGGATCTGGAGCACAGGCCATATGAGGAGCAGCTGAAGGAGCTGGGATTGTTCAGTCTGGAGAAGAGGAGGCTCAGGAGAGACATTGCTCTCTGTAATTACCTGAAGGGAGGCTGTAGTGAGCTGGGGGTCAGCCTCTTCTCTTGTGTAACTGGTGATAGAACTAGAGGGAATGGCACCAAGCTGTGCCAGGGAAGATTTAGGCTGGACGTTAGGAAATACTACTTTTCTGAAAGAATGGTCAGGCACTGGCATGGGCTGCCCAGGGAGGTGGTGGAATCACCGACCCAGGAGGTCAGTGGAAGGAACGTTTGGATTTTGTGTTGAGGGACATGGTTGTGTGAGAACTATTGGTGATAGGTGTATAGTTGGACTGGACTTGTAGGTCTTTTCCAACGTTGGTTATTCTGTGAACTATAAAAGTGCCTCTCCTGTCTGTGGCACTGCAGCACTATTTCAACACTGGAATCTGATTCAGAGAATTTGTTTATGATATAACCACTCAAGCAAGACACCAGTGCACTATCTATCCTATCTCCTGTTTTCAAAAATGCCAAATTTCTCACTAAAATTTCAGACTTGCTCCCTTCTCATGTTCTCCTCCCAAAGGAAGAGAGGCAACAGCATTAGGGCATATCAAGAAGTCACTTTATGGTAGCAGCAGTCCTGACAACAGAACTCTGGAGTGTGTTATGTGAAGTTTTTGCATTGATTTGTTCATCGTGCCCCTGAATTTAATGACATAGGCCTCAACACCATACATCTGCATGTATCTACAAAGTACTGATTTCCCGCTCATCTCACTTGTTCCTTCTACAGGGAGACTGTATATTTTGTACAAGTGGATTGACTGTGTGGATAGGCTGCCTATCAAGAATGACAGGCATTTTTCATGGACTGGAAGGTTTTATTCAGAGAACTGTTTCTCATTCTCATTTGGTAGAATGACTGAAGAGTTAGGTCATGAGTTACCATTGTAGTGAATGACTCAAGCAAGGTCTTCTTTGGACAGGTGTCCATCAACTGCTGCTCAAGACCTCCAGTAATACCACAGCAGTTCAGCTACAACAGAAAACAGGAAGAGAAAACCAAGTGACATTTTTTTTTTCCCCCCTCTCCATACTTGCTTAAAGAAAGAGCTAGGTTACATTAGCTATTATTACAGATCTTATGTAGTTTGCTTAGAAGTCCTGCAAATCTGATTAATGTAAAAGGATTTTAAAACAAGGTTTATAGCAAAATATAGGATTCCAAAAGTAAGAACTTAATCTCATTAAATATACACATGTACACATTTTGGGGGGAGCTTGGTACTTCTTATATTCTTACACTTCTTATAGGCGAAAGATTAACTTTTTTAAACACATGCAACTACACATGTTGTGGTACTTTCAGATCAGTGCTAGAGCTCTAGAGTTTCTCAGCTTGCTTTTAAATTTATTTAGGAAAAGAACTAGTCCTACTTATTTCAAAGGGAAAAAAAGGTATACCATTAGTGAATTCAGTATACAAGAGCTGCATTTCTTACCAATTCTCCTTTGGTTTCTTCTAGTTAGTAAGGTAGTAAGATTTGTACAGGATTCTGGATTTATTAGAAAACAGTGTCAAACAGTATAACTACTTAGTTTAATACTATGTTTACTTACAGCAAAATGGAATGCTTTCAAGGTTTCTCTGGCAGCTGGTTGAGATCTCTTTTCATAGGTTTCTCTGTAGAAATCCTGTAACTCTTTAACAACCTACAAGATAGATAGTTGTATTCTATTAATGTTTTACCTTGATTAATAACTTGTTTTGGATAGAGTAGTCATTAAAATTTCTACAATCTACAATACATGGCCTTTTGACATATAGAAACAGAGAGCAGAAACTGGGTGGACAGCATTACTCACCTGGAACAAGTAAGCCTAAATGGTGTACTCACATTAAAACATTAACCCAAACAGATAAGCTTCACAGATTCCCTTCAGAACTATGAGCTTCTAAGAGGATTAAGAAAACTAAGTTTTTCCCATTAGTTACACAGAATTATTTCCTACTCATTGCTGTACTCCAGAAGTCACTACAACCCCCAGCTGCATAATATAAGCAGCAAAACAATCCTGAACCAAGAACTCAGTTTGGAAATTAAAAAAAAAAAAATCTGAGCATTAAAAAGCAGAACTGAATTCTATTCTACAAAGTATATCCAAAGAGTTTCAATTATTTTTGCTATTTTTAAATGTTTGCCAAAAAGTCTAGATCTACATCTACCAACATTTCTATTCTTGCAGCCTGCAGCACCTTCCCTTGGCTTATTTTGCTCACATGATGCTGGTGATTCAGCATAAAGCCCTCCTATTTCTGAACTGTTAGAGCACCAATAATCTGTTGTACTCCCAGCCTGACTGGTATGGAAGGCCTCACCACAGAATCTGCACCAAAACTGCAGCCACCTCGATGCCTTATTGTTACGTGAACTCATACATAGTGACAAGGCAATATTCAGAGCACATGAACTTCCATAGTGGTAAAGGAGATATCTGAGGAGGAAATAGCAACTTGAGGCACGAATACAGAACAGTCATGGCTTAGATATGATATTCAGCCTTTAACAGCAAGCTCCTTCCTAGAAATTTTAAGACCTTACCGAAGGCTTGCTTCACTTCACAGTGAAGTGAATTGAAGCAGACATTCAGAAGGCACCTGTAAGGGACAATACCACCTTGGATTCTGGCCCCTCTGCTACAGTCTTTTTAATTCAGTAATTAGTTTCTCATATTTGGCTGCAACAAGCCTTCTCCCTCCTCCTCCAAATTAAAATAGATTATCAATATTTGATTATTACTGGTACATTTTTCACTAGACATCTACATTTGAACAGGCATGAGTCCTCAAATTTAAAAAGAAGCACAAAGCCAGTAGGAACAGCACTTGATGCACTTAAACCCAGATGGACAAGGGCCTGCTGGGCCCCATGCCAGGTGGAAGTGAAATAGCTGGGGCAAAATGCAGAAGGACGTTTGCTTGCTGGGCGAAAACCCAGAAGAAAGATAACTTGATGGGCCAGAAGTAAGAAGGAATGGGGCTTTCTGGTCCAAAATGCAGAAGGAAGGAGACTTTTTGGACAGACACAGGATGTAGGGGGCTTGCTGCTCTGAAACACAGAAGGTGGGAGGCTTGCTGTCCACATACCCAAATGGAAGGGGGTTTGTTTGGTCCTTACCCAGAAGAAAGGGGGCTTACTAGGCCCCAAGCAAGAAGGAAGTGAATTTGCTGTGTACAAAACCAGAAGGAATTAAGCTAGCGTGCTGAAACCCAGAAGGAAGGCATCCTGGGTTAAAAGCCAATAGGAAGTTGTCTTGCTGAGCCAAAAAGCAGAAGGATGGAGGCCAGCCATATTGAAAGCTAGAAGGAATAGGCCTGCTGAGTCCAAAGGCTGTAGGACCGGAATTTACTGTGCCCAAATGCTGAAAGAAGTTGCTTGCTGGGCTGAGACATAGATGGAAGGTGCTTGCTGGGCAAAAATCTATAGGGGAGAGATTTTCTGCACAGAAACCCCAGAAGGACAGTATTAAAGGTTAAGAAAACTACAATATCATTTAAGACCTGTAGCTTTGGGAAAAATATTTGCATTTAGAAGCTGTGACATTGAAAGAGTAAGAAACTAACATACATGGCCTTTCAAGTGAAGAACACTCACTCTGAGGTCTCAGATAAGGTTTTGTTGATCACTTTGGTTGTTACTTAACAGCTACCTACCTTTTCTTTATTTGCAAATCCCCAGATGGCAGTAGCAATTTCAAGGGCAAAAATCACAAAAAGGAAGATGAAGAACTAGAAGAGCAAGATCACATCATTAACCAACACCACAACACCAAAAAAAGAAAAAAAAACAAAAGCCAACAGTAGCAGACATCCTTGAAAGCTTGTCTGGTCCCCAGTGTTAAGCCTTGTGGGAATTATCACTCAATCTGTTTTTAGCTGAAGTTCTGAAACTCTGGTTGAAAACAGGGAATAGGACATACATTCAACACTTCCTTCTGACAGCATCAGTAAGCTTGGCTATGTTTTCTAAGCAGGAGTCCTGCTTTTTTGATCAGTGTTAATTAAAACCAATTATTTGTTAATTCAGACTTGAAGTTACACAGGTCACACAGACTTCATATAGTTAACATGCTTTCTCTGGTTTGTCACCCTTATTGCTCTGCAAGTCATAGCTTAATACCTAGCATGCCACCTGAGAGCCTTCCTTCAGTGCTGATAGTCACTTGTTTCTAACACAAATAGAAGTAACACCATATTCAACTGACTATCAATTTCAGAACACTGATCACTTAAAGGCACTTTAAAAAGAGGTGTTCAGAATTACCATAATGGACTAGCGGCATAATTTTGCAAGAAAGGTAAAGCTTTACAAATCATTATACAGGAAGTGAATTATTTTTCCCACCAGCTATAGTAGTCCTATTAACCATATCTAGTTATTTGAATTAATAGTTTCACAATAGGCACAAACACACTTGAACTCAGTAAGTCCCAGCAGTCTAAAAACAATGGGGTTACTCTCTGACAACTGACTTGAAGAACACTTGTCAACTAGACTACTTCACACAGTGATTATTAACAGCAGAAAGTTTTCTGCTTTGAGGACCTTATAATACTCCAGTACTGGTCTCAAATATCTCAACAAAGCATTCAGAATTTAGGACTGTTTAATAAACAGCATTAATCTTACCAAAATTTTAGTCCTGCATTCACACATTCTCCAATTCTCTTGATACACCTCAGTGTCTGAATGTCATTAACTTGGTCATTTTGCATTCAAATGTAATATACGTTTTGATTTAGTGCCAGAAATGGAAACTAAATATCATTATTTAAATATTTTATCATTATGTATATGACCATAAATTAAAACATTGTGAGACCCATCCAATTAGCATCTGTTGCCTTTTACTCCACAGCCAATATTATCCTTCCTTTCTAATCAGAAAGCTAAGTTTAAACACTACTTTGTTAAGCACTCATGCTTACCAGTCCAAGCATACACTGTGATTCCTGCAATGCACCACAGCATCCCAAGAAGCCAACCAGCATCATGAGTGCACCAGCTCCAATTAGTATGTAAACTCCTAGAAAGGAAACAAAAATTCATGCAAACTAGTTGAATCCTCAGCAGCAAGTTAGTTGCTCTATAAATAGCTTTTAAAAAATTTGTTGTTTTCAGCAAAAAGGGGGTGAACTTAATTTTCAAAGTAAACTTCCCCACAAACTTTGAGACGCTATTAATACAAGAACTTCAACTTACAACAGGTGATGTGCACTGTTGCTGCAGTTTCACAAAATTTAGAAAAAGTACAAGATAATGCCATCAAAATAAAACTATAAACACACTTAAAAATTAGCTCAGAGACCAAATAATATACTTATTTTTGGATAAAAGTGTTGCAGTTAGTTGGAACTAGTGATTTATCAAGAACTCAAAATTCTTTCAGTACCTGTTCTCCTAATGGAAGTGGACAGTACAATCTGTCAAAGCTTTAAATGCTTTTGTACCCTACTTGTCTGTCAAGAATTACCAAATTATTTTACCAGCCACAGTGTCATATTCAGCTGCCTAATTTAACAGCTAAAAGAAATTCAAAATCTTCTGCCTTTTTGAAAGCAGATACTTCTTTAAATCAAGTGGTTAAACCTATAGACCATTTTGCCCAGAATTTAAGTAGCAAGTGTTAAAGAGGAGGGAGCAAATGGTTCTGGACTAAGTATTCCTATGCCCAAATTTCTCCTAATCTTGGGAACTATCAAGTTAAGAATTACAGCTCTTCAGCTGCTAGCTATTACAAGCATTAAGAGATAGCTAAGAAAACACAAGTCCCATGGGATGGATGACAAGTATCACTTAGGTGGTGAAAAATGGTAAAAAAAATAAAAAATAAGAAATTAACACAACACATGTAAAATTACTTTGACATTCCATAGAATCATAGAATGGCCTGGGTTGAAAAGGACCACAATGATCATCTAGTTTCAACCCCCCTGCTATGTGCAAGGTGGCCAACCACTGGACAAGGCTGTCCAGAGCCCAAGGGAGCCCCCTTGAATGGGCCCCAGGGATGAGGCATCCACAACCTCGTTTTGCAACGCAAGCACGTCACCACCCTCTGTGTGTAAAGCCTCCTAATATTAACCTAAATCTTCCCTATCTTAGTTTAAAACCATTCCCCCTTGTCCTATCACTATCCACCCTTGTAAACAGATGTAACCCTTTCAGTTTATATGCTCCCATCAAATACCAGAAGGCCACAATGAGGTCTCCCTGAAGCTTTTTTTTTTTTTTTTTCCCCAAGCTAAACAAGCTCAGTTCCCTCAACCCTTCTTCACAAGATACGTGCTCCAGCCCTCTGATCATCTTAGTGGCCCTCCTCTGGACCTGTTCCAAGTGGTCCACTTCCTTCTCATGCTGGGGGGCCCCAGGCCTGGACACAGTACTCCAGATGGGACCTCACAAGAGCTGAGTAGAGAGGGACAATCACCTCCCTCTCCCTGATAACTATTCCTCTTTTAATGCAGCCCAGAACATAGTTGGCCTTCCAGGCTGCAATCGTATACTGCTGGTTCATATCCAGCTTCTCTTTCTATCAATACAGATGAGAATTACAGTTCTTGTGTTCAGAGACCCAATCCACCACATCCCTATCTCCAAATTGGAGGAATGTAGATTTGATGGGTGGACCACTCAATGGATAAAAAAATTGGTTGAAAGGCCACAGACAGAGGGAGGTCATCAATACCTCTATGTCCAGGTAGAGGCCGGTAATGAGTGGCGTCCCCTAGGGGTCTCTCTTGGGACCAGTACTCTTTAACATCTTTATCAATGACATCAATGACAGAATCGAGTGCACCCTCAGCAAATTTCCTGATGACACCAAGCTGAGTGGTGCGGTTGACAAGGTAGAAGGAAGGGATGCCATTCAGAGGGATCTTGAGAGGCTAGAAAGGCAAGCCCGGGTGAATCTGATGAGGTTCAACACAGCAAAGTGCAGAGTTTTGCACTTGGGACTGAGGAATCCCAGGCATCCATACAGACTGGAAGGAGCAGTCCTTGAGAGCAGCCCTGCAGAGAAGGACCTGGGGGTCTGGATAGATGAAAAACTTAACATGAGCCAGCAGCGTGCTCTTGCAGCTCAGAAAGCAAATGGTATCCTGGGCTCTGTCAAAAGAGGGATGGCCAACAGAAACAGGGAGGTGATTGTCCCCCTTAACTCCACTCTTGTGAGGCCCTATCTGTACTACTGTGTCCAAGCGTGGAGCTCCCAGTACCAGAAAGACATGGAGCTGTTGGAGAGGGTCCAGAGGAGAGCCACAAAACTGATCAGGGGACTGGAGCACACCCCCTACAAGCACAGGCTGAGGGAGCTGGGCTTGTTCAGCCTGGAGAAAAGAAGGCTGCAGGGTGACCTCATTGCAGCCTTTCAATACCTAAAGGGAGCCTACAAATAAGAGGGGAATCAAGTCTTTGAAAGCGTTGATACTGCAGGACAAGGGGAAATGTTTTTAAGTTGAGGGAGGGGTTGGGGAGATTTAGGTTGGATGTCAGGGGCAAATTCTTTACAGAGAGAGTGGTAAGGTACTGGAACAGGCTGCCCAGAGAGGTTGTGGATACCCTGTCCTTGGAGGTGTTCAAGGCCAGATCGGATGGAGCCCCGGGCAGCCTGGTCTAGTATTGGCAGCCTTGCTGTGGCAGGGGGGTTGCAGATTCATGATCCTTGAGGTCCCTTCCAAGCTGGGCCATTCTGTGATTCTTTAATAAACAAGTAAGTATTACCTGCCAAAATAAACATCTAACTTGATTAAGTCTATGTAAATGATTATTCTTATCAACAATTACAGCACTTTCTAAACTCAGTTGAAATTCTTCCCATTGTGGGGGGAAAGAATTCATAAGAACCTCTTATTTTAAATTTTACTTATAGTAGAATAGAAGGCCTTTGAGGTGATTTCATAGAACCACAGAATGCTTTTGGTTGGAAGGGATCTTGGAGTTCCTATCCTCCTGCTATGGGCATGAGTCATCTTCAATACCTGTAAGGATGAGGCACCCACAATTCTCTGGCCAGCCTGTCCCAGTGTCTCACCACTCTGACAGTTTCCTTCTAACATCTAACCTAAATCTTCCTTCTTTTAGTTTAAAAAATTAAAATTATTAAATTTATTATTAAAAAATTCTATCACTCAGATGGTGAAAACCAGATTCCCTTTGCTTTCTTATTAGCTGCAAGCTGGCAGACTCTTTTAACCTTCCACTGAAAGCTACCGCCAGAAATTAGCTCTGTAAAAATGTCAAGCCATTAATTCATATTTACCTCTTTCTTAACTCAGTTTAACCTACAGACTTTAAATAGGTTTGTTTCACTGTATTCAGCCATAGGCTCAAATACAACATTACAAAACTGCCATAAATTTTAGGAGATGAAAGGGTTGTTTTAGATTACTCAAAATTGAGCTCAGCTATGTTTAGCTCTCTTCCCCTCTCAAAGTCCAGTTAAAAGCATCTGGAAATCTGGGCAGCTGCAGGAAGAACCCACTCTACTGCCATATCAGTGGAATACAGGCTTTCTTGCCAGCTAGCATGCTTGTGGACTGCAGTTGATTCATGGTGATGCACAAGTATAAATTATTTATCCTAGCTACTGTCTCTAAAAAAACTCAACTCAGTATTAACAGTATTCTCTGCAAGACTACGTGATACTCAAAAGCTACAGTGTGAACAGTGCATACCAGGATGGCTTACATTGTCTTCACTGACCCCACGGATATCTGTTTGGATGCTGAAAACAGTTCAAGTACCTAAATCACAAGAAAGCTGCCTAAGACAAACCTGTTGGGGATGGCTAATGGTGTAGCCCACAAGCCCACGTTCTATATGAAGTATATTGACACAAATTATGTACGTACAACAAGCGTCCAAGCATATGATGGCAGATACATGCAAGAAACAGATATTTTAATTTTCTTTGTATGCAGTTGTTTGGGACATTCAAGCTCAGCTACTCTGTTTCACAAAGGGTTTGAGCATCTACTGATGGTAAATGAAGGAACACCTGTTCTTCTGTCCAAGCCTGACAGTGGCTGTAGAGATCAATATCTTAAGAGTTACCAGGCTTTGTTGGCAGGTAACCTAGACAGAGATCTTATTAGATCAGAAAATACCAAGGAGTAAATTCTACCTGTCCTAAAACTATATTGGTTAGGTTGACCATAATGAATGCTGAAAGATTAAGACATTGTACATCCTTTTCAGTATTAGTATGCAAAGAGCTGTAGGAATTTCACAATAGTATGTATATTTCTTCAGAGATGGGAAGGGATGCAGTTATGGTTTTGTAAGCCTTGTCAATTTAGGGAAAAAGTACTTATTAATGTCACTAATAACTTATTTTAGAGTGAAATCTGACTGACTTATCTGAGAGAATCATCAGCAGGGCACATTTCCTGAGCTTATCAGAAGTTCCCAAGTGCTTACCAACAGCATGCAGAGTCAACCACTGCTGCTCTTAGCACAGAGGCTCAGAGCACAAGCAAAAGCAAGCTACTCTTAGCCCAACAGATGTTGATTAGGACTGTTTTGTCTTTAGCCTTGAAAAAAGTAGCCAGGGCCTCTATGAGCAAAACAGTGATCTATCCCATTGAGTTACTGCACAACTTACCTGTATAGAATGTCGTGTTGTTGGATTCCAGTTCAAAGATGCTTTTGGTCTGCACATCAAACCGAAGCCATAATCCTATTGCAAGAACTGCTGTTCCTGCAAGCTGTAGGAACAAGTAAGACCAACTAATACATTCATCCTACCAACACCAGAATTAATCAAAGGATTTGGTGCTGTTATTTAACAAGGTGTTGACAGAACCAGCATGAAGACAGGGATACCAAAATAAGACTAAAGTCACTTCCTGATGTGAGGCATCTTGTTGACAGTTCTGTTTGCATATTGAAGTACAACAAGAGAACAATGCCATGCTTTTTTTTTTATAATACTGAAAATACCATAAGTTTACAGATGTGTCAAATACCAGATTTTCCACTGACTACTCCACCCGTGTTTTATTCCAACTGACTAATGATACTGCATGACTAACAGATCTTGCATACGCATTATGAAAGACATGCACAATGTAAAGAAAAGCACTTTACCATGTATTATAGGGCCAGCAAAAATTGTTAACACATTAAACACTGATGTGTACATTAAACACTGTTCAGTGTACCACAGTGCTCAGTTTAGAAAGAATGATCTCATTTGTAAAGCATGAGCAAAGACACAACAAGTTATCAGACCAACAGAAAGTAGAAAATAAAGGCTACTAAAACAGCAACATCGCTGTGTGCTGACCAAGAAGAACACAGTTAAGCTTTAGGTAATATTTAACTTTGTGACATACCATTTTTGCCTGTATGCCTCTAGGCTCCTTTTGACACAGGGCTTGTGTTTGTGGCAAGCATGTGCTTTTCTTTTATCTGAATAGCATTTAACTATCAAAAGAACAGCTCAAAAGAAGGAAGGATACATATACCAACACACAATACAAAAAAAAAAAAAAAAAAAGTTTTATGAAGACCAACAAGCTTAAAGCTTAGCAAGTACAGAACTTCATTTAGGCTGAGCATGCATGAAAATAAAAAAAAGAAAGCCTTATCTTTGTGAAGTCCCTTCTAGAAGGCAACACATTCTTGAATTGCCTCCAAAAAATGGGGAGGTGTTTACTTTCAAGTGCCAACTTTAAACAAGAATATGGAAAGAATTCCCACAGAAGGCATGTGAACACCCTCAGACACTAAGCCTAACCCTTGGCCCTATGTTCTTTCTAAAGAATGAGAACTTGTTCTCTGACAGGAATATTCATATTTACTGAAGGCAGGCATGCTCCCGTTGCCTATAGCTATCTATTCTAACCTCCTAATCTTTATCAAGAGAAGAAAAAAAAAAAAAAGCTTTCAAGACTGATAGGGGATAAAGGATCAAGCTAAGAAAGGGTTCAATGGGAAGGTATCACCCTTGTAAATTCTCACCAGAAAACATTCTAACTGAAGTCTTCAAGTGCTCACGTACCAGTGAGTAAAAGTGAGACAGGCAGCTCTCAGAGAAGCCAAATTTGCTGGAAAAACAAAACAAACAAACAAACAAAAAAAACAACACACAAAAACAGCACTATCTATACAGCAGAGGCAGCAAAGGCAGAAGAGCAGAGCTAGAGGGTTGAGGCTGGGAAAAAGATGAATTGAACACACAGAACTAAACCCACACAAAGGTTTCCAAAGCTATGCAAATGATATTTAGTGCCATGTGCATAGGTACAGGCTTAGTCATTAACACATAATAACACATAATATAGCAAGAACAAAGCCTGCACAGAGAGAGCGCCTCCCTTGTTAGAAGTATGCTGGCAGAAAAACTAAATCACACTGTTGATGCAATAACTAAATGTAATAAGATTGTGTCACCTCTACATACTGTAACAGTTGCACCATCTCAAGAGAAGAGAAGCTGCCAAGGGGATTGCAGGGAGAGAAGTTCCTGCTCTTCATAGCACTCTCTGCCACGGCATTGCTTGGGAAAATCTCTGGCAATCTCAAACACCAGAAAGGCTTGGTGATAAAAAAAAAAAAACAAAACAAAAACAAACAAACAAAAAAACCCTATACTTACAGCTTACTTTCCAGTCACCCAACATTTAATTCCCTGATAGAGCCCTGCTTTCTGGGGTCTTCAGCTTTTACAGATACCCAGTTCTGAAGTGTTAGGAGAAAAACCTGCTGCCTCTTCATGGCTTCCTGAGAACTCGTGAATTGCAGAGTTCAAGAGTGCCTGGCTGTGTGCAACTATGTATTTCTGCTGTTTGACAAGCTCCAGTGTTCAAGCAGAGAACTCAAGGACTGTGCTGCAAACAGAACAGGGCACAGTGAAGGTTTGCACAACTTAAATAGCATTTATAATCCAGCAGATCTTTATTTGTGAAGGAAGAACACTGCATCAAGTAGATAATCTTGCAATTCTAAGCAAAGTGGAATGTTTTGTTAATCCTTCAGGGAAAGAAACTGCATGATCAATGTTAGGAAGTCTTGATATACTTGATATGGATCATTTTGAAGAGGCTTAATACACACCTGAAGTACTATAAACAAATGGCACTCTGGTATTTTCTCCTTTGGAACATAGCTATCTTGAGAGAAAAAAAAATAACAGGATAATCACAGGGCATCAGCTCAGTATCACTGAGAACTGCAGGATTAAAAGGGATCTCCCTTATCATGATATACATGTAAAAGTGAATTTTTCCTCCATTTCTTAAGGGAAGTGAATTTGTTTTTCCAGTTTGCGATCTTCCAATGACTGAACTAAAAAAGGACATTTTAAAGTCAAAGGTTAAAAAAAAAAAAAAAAAAAAAAAGAGTTAAATCTGGAATTACTTTCATTGAAACAAGTTTAATAAGATAGGGCACTAACTTGTGTCTCAGAGGAAAAAGTAGGTATTCTTCCACTGCACTCTTGCCGGCAGCAGCAACTGCTCAGACTTCAGCTTACCATTGGCACTTAGGAAGCATTTCTGCTTCCTGGTGCTACTTCAGTAGCTGTTAAGTGGCTTTGGTAGTTCTATTTCTCCTCCCTGACAAAGGTATTCAAGCTCTCCTGCCCAGGATGCCTGGAAGCTAAACTCTCCAATGCTAAATCTCCTCTGCTAAGAGGTGGCTTTTTTTTTTTTTTTAATGTTTTCTTAGTTTAACAGGTGAATTTCTGCATTGTCATGCGAGTTCAATAATTCCAGATATTTCTAAGTACAAATAAGCTGCACTGAAACAGGAAATTTAACAGAGAGAATAGAACTCTTCCTGAAGCCAGCATTCTATGTTCACTAAATCTACAAAAATGAACTTGTTTGTGCTTATGAAAGATACTGTAGTAAAATATACTGGCAAGAGTATCTGGGAGACAGTTTCACCAGCCTGAACAGTCTGTCATTAAAATGGAAATTATTTACTTACTGTATTAGAAACAAGTTTGAGGCAGCAAAACTCCAGCAGTAAGTTCAAGCGTACTAAGTAAATAGCACAAGCATACTACTGACATTCCTGCAAGCTCCTCTTGTTTTCTATAACCACTATTAAGCATCTTAAAGTTCCCAGTTTATTTCTTCTTAACTGTATTCTATAGTGACAAAGGACAAGGATAAAAATCCCTGATTATTCTACCTCTACTTTAATGGAAGCTTCTTGCTTGCATGTAGTATCAAAAGTGGCATCTCCATTGCTCTAAACATACTGCTCCTACATGCATCCTTCTGCTGCAAGAGGGAAAAAAAAAAAAAAAAAAAAAAAAAAAAAAAAGCAGTCTTTCCAGCTTTTTTCCACCCCCCTCCCTTTGCATTCTGCGGCTCCCATAGCACAATCTCCCACTAAAACTTCTCTCAAGCCAGCCTATAACTAAGGGCTTATCTACCTATGGGTGTGACACAGCCTTGCATCTCCAAAACAATGCTTTTAGCCTTCAATGTCACAAGACATAGCTGACAAAGCATCTATGTCATGATAGAGATTTGCTCTGTAGTTAAGATGAGTAACAGCTGACCTATTCTGAAGGCAAAACTGACAATACTTCTCATCATAGTTGGGCTGGCTTCAGTATCACCTTAGAGTTTAGCCACTGAGTGAAATTATCAAGCTGCTTCCACTCTCATCTCGCTCTCCCTCACAAAGCTATCTGAGGTTTCACAGTCTGCCAGTAAAAAGTTCTCAAAGGGAGACATTAGATTTAATGACGCTGGTGGGAAAACGTCAAGTTACTATTTGAGCTGCTCAGGTTCAAAATTTTATTAATAGTAGTATCAGAACACTATGACCCTATTTCAGGAAGCTGGAAAGCTTGTTTCAGATTAAATTACTCTTTCTCAAAGATCACTTTGTTCAGTCCTTTCTGAACTCGTTATCCTGACCCACCTTGAGAAAGCACAACCCTGCAGCCACAGAGCTGCAAGTGCTATAGACATCTTCCAATAAACTGCCTTTTTATGCATAAAGCCTGCTTGAGGTCCAAAAGGTTAGCAAGTCCTTATAGTTGACTGATGTAGCTTAGATGGCAGACCCCTTCAAAGCACCTTTATACAGAAAAAGCCTCTTTTATACAATTTTAGTGCATTTACACCAAAGCTATTGACAGCTTCTATCAAGTATGTGGCACTACCTCGCGCAGAAGGTAAATCAATATGTGGAAATACAGTCAGTCCAAAAAAAAAAAAAAAAAAAAAAAAAACCACCAAATCTCAAAGCTGCTTTCAGTGCTGCCTGCTCAGCATTTCATCTAACAGAAGACTTTATGTAAAAAAGTATGCCAGGCTCTATATGGCTGTTATGCTAGTTTTACATAGGGCACGCCAACAGTATACTGCCAGTAATCTCTAAAGCAACATCCACAAACAGGAAGTACAGGTGAGGCTCAACATAACTAAACCCTTAATTGCAACATCAGTATTCACAACAGAACTTCTACTTCAAGATCTGAGGGGAAAAAAAAGCAGAACACCCAAACCATCCTAGAAGATGTGTAATGACTGCTAGCAGTTACATAGAAAGCAACAGCTATTTCCAGACTCTGAGACGGGGGAAGAAAAAAAAAAAAAAAAAAAAAAAAAGACTGGAAAGGAAGTACTTCTAAGTTCTCAAGAAGACTGTGGGCTAAATTAAAGTCACAATATTTACTGCAGTAAAATGGGACTCCAGTAGAGTAGCAACAGCACTGTAGAATTCCTGAGCCACAGCCAAGATCAGTGCCCATTTCACAGAAGTTCCAATTCAGGAGGAAGCCTACTGTATTTGCAAATAACTTAAACTGTAAAAGGTAACATCCTCTAGTTCCATTCTTGACTTAGTGTCTGCTTGAACTAAAAGCTGATAAGCTGAACCAAAGCAGCATTTTACCTCAACACTCGGCAACTAGATTACTTGATTAGAGAAGACAAAACCTACTTCTGTTGCTCTTGTATGTATATATGTCTGCATATATGTATATTCCCTGTTCATCCAACAATTCTGCTTCTTCCTATCACCAACTGTACAATTAATGAACATACAGATGTTATGGTATAGCAGAGAGTTTGGCTACGTAGTTGTTACACCAAAGCAGGAAACAGAAATGATAGGTACACTCACCCATATCCTGAGCTCATGTAGAAAACTACAGTGGAGCAGATCTCCAAAAGAGATCTTTCCCCACTGGTAGTAAGCTCTTAAATGGGTCTAGGAGAGGTGGAGCCAGGCTCCACCCCTTCCGGCATTACAGGTGAATTGCACAGATGAATTGCCTCAGGTGATCAACCAGAGGTTCAGGCAGTGACTCAGCAGTTCCCACACACTCCACCACTTCACAGCATGAACCAATGATCAGGTTGACTAAAGGCTAAGCTTTTCCCAATACAGAGATCCGATGTATCGTGACGCTTTTAAATTTCCATCACGACGCACGTTGTTAAAATTCAAGATGAGTGACGATTAGTGAACATTGATATTCTTTCATGGGCCAGTGCTTGATGATGTTACTGGAGGCATGCAGTCATGAGGTGCAGGTCCATCCTATGTTCCATCAGTCCCATGTAGACCATCACCAGGTGTTGCACATGATCTGACAGTAACACTGGAATGCTTTGATGGCATTCTGATCCTTCCAGTGATCCTGAAAGCTCAAAGACTCACGGGGAGTAATACAGATGTTTCAGAGGTACCAAGAGGGGAGGTCTGCTCTCCAGGGCAAGATACAGGCTGTATTTCTATCCTGGGTCAACACTTCAGCTTGTACTAGGGCATGTCCTCGCCGCCTGTAGCACATACTCTGGCCAGATGTCTGCAGCTGCATAACTATCAAGCACCAAAGGGGGTGTCCTGATCTGCCACTGGGACATGATGGGAGTCCCTTTAGCAATGAAGATCTGAGTGTTGACCACAAAAGTAGGCCATGTACCTATTACTGGAGGGACTACTAAGCCTCCCGCCTCCAACAATCTCCCCCAAGGTGCAAGTAGGCCACACCACTTGGGTCCTACCTGCACCTTCCAAGGCCATTTTATTCTATGGGTGCCTGGATCTAAATTCTCAGGGTCAGGGAGCAGAAGACTATTTTCATTACCAATCTGGGGTCTTACCTGATGATCAGTGCCCATAATTTGGATCCTAAGCATGGTGGCCCATGTTGTCTGCAACATTCTCAGGGCACTGGGTCTGCCATCTCAGGGTCTTTCATTCAGGTCCTGCAAGGTTTCATACAGTCTTTTCGTCCACCCCTGCAGGGACTGGGAGTCTGTCTTCAGGGCAGCCTTAAGAATATTATTATAACATTCCACGAGGCCTGCCCCCATTGGATTATATGGCAGGTAGAATCACCATTCAATCTTATTTTCTTCTGCCCAGAGCTGTATCGTTGCACCAGTAAAATGAGTCCCTTGGTTACTCTCAATATCTTAAGGCATCCTGTAGGCAGACATCAGTTTAGTGAGTGCCTTGATGGTATATGCCTGGTTTGCTTTTGGTACTGGATAGGCCTGCAGTAGCCCACCGGCAGTGTTGACGCAGGTCAGGGCGTATCTCGCCCCCTCAGACCGAGGAATGGGTCCAATGTAATCGACCTGCCATCGCTTGAGAGGATAGTGTCCTCTAGCAAGATGGGCTGTTGTTTCAGGCAATGATCTTGGTCTCATCTTAGAGCAAGCACTGCAATCCCGGCTTGCCTGGACGATGTCCGGTAGCTGTATGGGCAGTTGCCATGCTTTAGAAGCTGCCCACATTGTCTTTTGTCCCACATGCCATAGCTTCTGATGTAACCAACAGGCAATGTTCTCAGATGGTGAATTCTCAATCCATCAAACTCAGGCCAGCGTCGCTTCATCATTTCCCAGTGACTGTAGGGGCTGGTGACCAGAAATGTGGTAGACACGTACAGTCCTGTGTTTGACTGTACTCCATATATCTAACCACATGTATTTTCCTTAGATTGGTCAGGCGTGGATAGTCTATTCCTGGATGGCCCACTGTGCAATCCAAAATGTGAGACCCCAGTACACAGCACAACTATCTGTGCAGATGTTCAGAATACCATCACCGGGTTCCTTGGTTATAACCATCCACATGGCTCGCAGTTCTGCCCATTGGCTGCTCTGACCATCCCCCTTGTCAAACCAGATTGTCTCAATGGAAGGATGATATGCTATTTCTCTCCACTTGCTCGGGTTGGCCTTGCTGGACCCATCTGTGTACCAGGCATCTTCAGGGATAGGATATTTTCCCTCCTGAATGGGACTCTTTTCTGGTGGAGCGACCAATGTTTCTTATGGTGCATCACTATGATATGTCACTGGGCATATGATCTTCTGAAGTTCTTCTTTCAAGGGTGATGAAGACAGACTTCTCCTCTGGCTGAGATAGGTGACCCAACGTGCCTCTGTCTGTGCTTGGGCCATCCCTGTCTTAGGAAGGTGGGTCAGATCTTTCACCCAACCCTGAATCGGCAGAGTGGTCTTAAGTAATACTTCAGCCATTTGAGCTATTGGCTCTACTGCCTGTAATGACGAATAGGCAGCCAATATCTGATTTTCAACCATACTGAATCTTTCTTCTGCCCCATGCCAGACCCGAGATCAGAAACCAATGGGGGTCCAAACAGAACTCTGGCATTGCCACAGGCCTCAACCAAAGCCATCTTGAGTGAATGTCTAAATCAGCTGGGAGGGTAGAATCAAATATACCCAATGCCTGGGCCTGTTTAACTGCAAGTTTTGCCTGTTGGAAAGCATCCTGTTCTGTTTTCCCCCAATCAATTTCCCCCCTTTTTTGAGAGTCTGTACAGCGAGCAGCCTCAGCAGCTATGCTAGGTGAGGTATAAAGGAATGCCAATAACCCAATATATCTCAAAACTCTTGCAGCTGCTTTGATGATGCAGGGACTGGGAACACCTGAACCTTACCTATGACAGCACTGGGTAGTACTTTGGTCTTTCCTGACCAAACCAGCCCCAGGAATTTTATGGACAGGCCTGGACCTTGCACCTTTCGGGGATTTATAGCCCATCCCCTCTGTTGTAAATAGGCAGTTGATGAATCTGCCGCATGCCCTATTGCCTCCAGTGAGTCAGATGTCAGCAGGAGATCATCAATATAATGATATAAATTAACATAATCAGATTTTTTCCAATCAGCCAGGTCATGTGCCACTAGATTATGACAATATGTTGGTGAATGCACCTACCCCTGTGGCAGGACCTGAAAGGTCCACTGCCTGCCTCCCCATGTAAACGCAAACTGATCTTGTGATTCCTCAGCCATTGGGATACTGAAGAATGCATTTGCTGAATCTAGGACACAATGATAGGTTTTTATCTCTCTACTCAATGTGTCTAATAGGTAGGCAATATTGGGTACAGCCGCATGAATAGGCAGCGTGACCTTATTTAATTCTCTGTAATCCACTGTCATTCTCCACGTGCCATCCAACTTACGCACTGGCCATAAGAGGGAGTTATATGGGCTGTGTGCAGGTCTTATAATGCCCACTTTTTCTAATTCATGCACCATTTTCGATCTTTCATCTTGCCCACCCAGGAATCTATACTGTCATACTTTAGTAATCCGGTGCAGTTTCAGCAGGTAAATAGGCCCATGTTTCACATGGCCTCTTAATATTACCTGCACCTCCTGGATACTGATACAACTCTGTCAAAGTCTGAACTTTCCCTCAGTTGTCTGGAGGGCCACACCCCATAGAATATCTATTCTCAAGATGTATTCCTGAACTGGGGCAATAGACACCTTATACTCCTGAGGCGGGAGATGCCCAACCCCCAATTTTAACCACGTTTGGGTGACAGGAATAGTCTGTCTCCCAAAACCACCAATCGTCACTCTGTCTCTATCAAATCTGGTTGTAACTCCGTAGATAGTTGATGTTTCTGCTCCGGTGTCCACTAATGCCATAACTCTGAATATTTTTTCGGGACCAACAAATAGTTAATTCTACATAGGGCCTCTGGTCCCATCTGGAGGCCCTAGGGGGACTAACATCCCTCGTCATGCCATGAATTGTGCTAGGGCCAATTCTTTTGCTTCCGGTGGCTCAGGCATCATGGCCTGAGACACCTGAGGCAGCTTTTTTTTTTTTTCCTGCTATGAACAATGAAATTTTCTAGGTTCCATGTTGTTATTGGTATTTTCTCTATAACCCTTACCCTTGGTTTCTTAGGGTAGCTCTGAAATTTTTGATTATCCTTTAGTTGTCTTCAAAGCTGGAGAAGGACATGGTTGGGCTGGCGGCCAATCTTAGCAAATTGGACCCCAACCCAAATTAAATCATTAAACATTTGTTTTCAGGAAACCCTTATGGGTCCCGATCAAGGAGCTCAAGTAGCCAGCATCTTGGTTTTAGTCACCAGCAGGACCTCGGCTTCTTCTAATGTCTAAACGTTGTGCATGGTCCGCAGACGTTCTGTTTCTCCTAGGTCAGCCACTAACTGGGCAGCCTGCTGGACTACTGCTTCTGAGGCCACAGGGGATTTGATGTAGAGATGAAAGTACTGTATGGGAACTGCTGAGTCATGGCCTGAATGGATTGATCACCTGAGTCGAGCAATGAGTCAGCCAGAGGAGCACAGGTGAAGGCAATTCACCTGTGCTGCTGGAAGGGGTGGAGTCTGGCTCCACCTCTCCTAGACCTATTTAAGAGCTGGCTACCAGTAGGGAAGGATCTCTTCTAGAGATCTGCTCTGCTGGAGTTTTGTAAGTGAGTCCAGGATAGGGGTAAGCTTTCTATCTGTTCTCTTTTTGTTATCACAATCTGCTTTGCCTAACTGTCTTGTTTATTTTGTAATTATAACATCTTAATTTTCATTGATTTTACAAGTACCATATAAATGAGAGGGAGCTTGCTGTAGAATTAAGTTTCTCATTCCTGCTGAAAATTTGACCATATCAAGGCCATCAAATGTGTCTTCATAAATTGCTTCCCTTATGCCTAGTTCACGGATATGATTTTGAAAATCCTCCATGGAGGACCACATCCCTGTATGTAGAGGTATACCAGATTTATTTGGCCTTACCATACAGCAGGCCACCATTAACCATTCTATTTTAGAATGGTTTTCATTAGGATATTTGTTACCCACATATAACCTCTGCCTGAGAGCAGGATGGATAGTCATGGTGGCCAACTTGGCTATTTCTGGGCCATTCACCATAATACTTTCTGCTCCAGAATCCCACAGTCTTAATAACCAGGCTGGCGCACTTTCTCTAGGCTTCTGCCAAAACTGCGGTACTAAATCCATCAATTCTGTTGCTGCATACAGCTGTTATGTGCAAGTGAGTCTGGGCAGGAGGCCACTGATCAGGTAGTACCCCTGCTAGTCTGTCCCGTACATTTTTTTGCTTTCTAAGTTATGACAGGACAGAGTTCTAGTGGATCTGCCAAAATCAGATTTGAGATTTAATTTAGATTTTTATTTTCCTGATCAATTAAGTCTATTGATTCAGGAGTCTGGTCATCGTCTATTGGAATGTTATGAACTTGACCTAATAGAAGACACAGAATTGGTTTCTTCCCTTCTAGTACGCTAAGTTCTTGCTCTAACTTTTCGATATGGTCTTTCAAAAGTTGGTGTTCATTCTCTAAAGTATTACTTCTAATTTCTGCATGATTTAAAGCATTTAATAGCAACCATGCCATCATGGAAGCAGCAATTGTCTTTCTTTCATCATTAGTATATCTTTGCTAAGTCACAACACATAAGGGACCCCATTTTTCAATGTTAACTGCTAATTCATAATAGGGAGATCCCACAAATCCTGGGATCTGCCGTGGAATCATTTTATCTAGGGGGGCGTAACGTCCTCCCCCTTGAACCATTTAAAGAAATTCCATAGGAAGGACACAATGTAAAGTTAGTATATTTTGCTTACCTGGTGTACAATTAATGAATATACAGATGTTACGGTATAGCAGCGAGTTTGGCTATGTAGTTGTTACACCAAAGCAGGAAACAGAAATGATAGGTACACTCACCTGTATCCTGGGCTCATGTGGAAAACTCCAGTGGAGTGGATCTCCAAAAGAGATCCTTCCCCACTGGTAGTCAGCTCTTAAATGGGTCTAGGAGAGGTGGAGCCAGGCTCCGTGCCTTCTGGCATCACAGCTGAATTGCCTTCACCTGTGCTCCTATGGCTGACTCATTGCTTGCCTCAGGTGATTAATCAGAGATTCCGGCAGTGATTCAGCAGTTCCTATACATTTTCTTTGAACAGCAAAATCAAAACACTGATCTGGCTGTCTCAAGAGCAATATAAACAGCAGGATTGTGGCCCAGAATAAAGTCACAGATAAACTCCAAATTATCAAAGAAGAGCTCTCCAAGCCTGATCCAACTAATCTTGCTTTAAAAGGAGATCTTCTAGAGTAAAGGACTTGTTTATAACTGAAAGATTCCAAGTAGAAAACCTGGTCAGGACAGTTGCCTTGCTGTAGAAAGGAGCAAGAAAGTGAATCCTTGCAAAGACTGCATGAACTCTGAGCATATACTGTAAAACTTCCATGGTTATAAACACATTAAGTTGTAAACATTAGCAGAAGACATCTTTGTATGCCAGGAAATTCACCAGGGAAAAAACAGGCATTTAAGCTTAATGATGCAAGCCCTGACTTCTGTTCAGGAAGGGAAAGCCAGTGGGATAGCATGCAGGTGCAAGACCGTACACACAGTCGCACTAGGAGCTGTCTCACATTTATTTGCCACCTGCCCCATGTCAGCCCAGCAAGCTATGGAAGCTCAGTGGGAACAATAATTCATAACACAGATTGAGGTAATCGGCATACGCTCAGACTAAGGTTGTTCAGAGCAAAGTGAACACCACTCAGGTTTAAGGCACATTATGGGAAGTTTCCACCATTTTCTTGCCAGACTCAAGCTGTGAAAATCTATTAGTTGTTTACAAACCTCTACATCTCCCTTCCCCACACCATCTCGAACTTTAAAAAAAAAAAAAAAAAGGAACTGGTATGGTTTTTATTACTAAGTATGATACAGCCAGTGTTGATATGACAGAATAGCAGTGTGCAAGTCCAGGTAGGAGTACATTGATCAAAACAGCAAGAAAAAAAAGAAGAAATAAAAGTTATCAAATTGGCTATGCTCAGAATCTAGCTGAGTATCCCATGTGTGTGCTTTCTGGGAAGGGCATCAGAACAAAGCAGGGCAGGCAGTGTTATTTCCCCAGACTGATCTCCCAATTCACATGTTGAGCAGTAGAGGCTATGCAAAGATGGAGATAGTTCTACTGGAAAAGAATAATAGAATCATTAAGGTTGGAAAGACCTCCAAGATGATGTAATCCAACAGTCAGCCCATCACCACCACATCCACTAAATCATGTCCTTGAGTGCCACATCTACCCTTTTCTTCCAAGGATGGTGACTCTACCACTTACTTGGGCAGCTTGTTCCAATCTCACCACATTTGAGAAATTTCTCCAAATACTGAACTTGAATCAAAGGCCCAAAACTGAATGCAGTACTAGATTCACAGCCTCACCAGTGCTGAGTATAGACAGACATCACCTCCCCAGTTTTACTAACTGTGCTGTGTTTAACACAAGACACAATGCCATTGACCTTGTTGACAACCTGGGCCCAGTGGTGACTCATGTTCAGCCACCTGTTGAGTAGCACTCTCATTTTTTTCTCCATGCAGCTTCCCCAATACTCCGCAGCACTGTGTTGTTGTGATTGAAGTGCAGGACCCAGAACTTGGTCTAGTTGAAGCAACTGATCTCAGACTATCAATACAGCCTATTCAGACACCTCCATAGGGCCTTCCTACCCCAGATAAACACTTCCTCCCATCTTGGTGCCATTTGCAATCTTACTGAAGGTGCACTCAATCCCCTTATCCAGATCATCAATAAAGAGGACTAGCCCCAGTACTGATCTTTGGGGAACACTACTAGTGACCAGATACCAACTGGATTTAACTCCATCCCATTCTGGGCTCAGCTGGTATTTTTATTTTTTACTTTTTCTTAAACAGCAAAGAGTACACTTATCCAATCCACAGGCAGACAGCTTCTCCAAGGGAATGCTGTGGGAGACAGTCAAAAGCTTTACTAAAGTCTAGGTAGACTAAATTTACAACCTTTCCCTCATCTGCTAGGTTGGTTACCTGGTCACAGAAGGAGATCCGGTTGGTCAAGCAGGATCTGTCTTTCACAAATCCATGACCAAATTCCCCAGTTGTCTGCACTTGCCATGGGAACACACATAATCTGCTTCACGACCTTATCCAATACCGAAATCATGCTTACAGGCTTGTAAGTTCCCCAGATCCTCCTTCTGACAGTTCTTGTTAATAGGCATCATGCTGGTAAGTCACTCCAGGACTGCTTAGCATCCCCAAAGAGCCCTTAAACTTCTAGGGGACATACAAAAAGTAAACTAGTAGTAATATGCATTCACTCCTCCTCCAGCATTCAGGCTTTTGAAGGCTTCAAAGCAAACTGCATCTTAAATTCCTTACAGTAGCCATTCTTTGTTGCATAACATCACATCTCCATCTGTACACCAACTTTTTATAAAGAGAATCTTCTCAGTCTATTCCAGAGGCACCATATATGCCACTATTCTATTTTTATAGGAGCTGTAAATAATGTCTACTGCACTCCAGTTCCCTGTCCCTAAGGTGAGCAGTAAGCCAGAGGTTTTACCTAAGCACAGCACATTTATTTATAGTTCTGAAATAACTGTTATGACTCTGGCAAGTTTTTAGTCAGCATTTTTTATTGTTATTTCACTACTCTTCCATCAGGAGATTAATCCCAAGATGGATATGGTGTCACGGACAGGTTATTCCACAGGACATCCCACGTGTTCCTCAAACATGCCAAGCAAAGTCAAGTTTTGCAGTATCTTCCTACTAACCTGCTTACACCTGGATTGGCTACTGCATTTAAGGACTCTGGAAGGCCTCCTGGTCCTAGTGCCTCTAAAGAGGGAGTAAATTATTTGGATTTATTTATTTATTTATTTTGCAAGTTACTGTAAAGCTCAATTCCAGCTTGCCTTACTGCATTTTTACTTGGCTTGCCAGCATTTATAGGCATTTATCTTCTTGGAAAACAGCTTCAACTCTGTTTCCCACTTTTGGTCTTAGTAACCCCTGACACCCTTATTGTCTCCTCTTGTTCTCTCTCAAATCTCTTTTGAAGAGAGATAATATGTCACTTAATATACCGTTTGTGCATATCTGTACGTTTGTTGCAGGCCATTTAAATTCTTCACTTGTCCTTTTGAGGACAACTGTTTTAAAAATAAATATGAACTTCATCACACTTCAAGCAATCTGCACTTTCTGCTGGTTCAGGAGGCACACTGGCTCTAACTATAGCAATGCGGACAATGTTAAGTAGCTCTTGGACAACAGAATGCCAGAACTTTGGGCTATGTAGAATAAAGCAAAGGCTTTTTTACTCCTCTTGGGGATCACAGAATGGCCCAGCTTGGAAGGGACCTCAAGGATCATGAATCTGCAACCCCCCTGCCACAGCAAGGCTGCCAATACTAGACCAGGCTGCCCGGGGCTCCATCCAATCCGGCCTTGAACACCTCCAAGGACAGGGTATCCACAACCTCTCTGGGCAGCCTGTTCCAGTACCTTACCACTCTCTCTGTAAAGAATTTGCCCCTGACATCCAACCTAAATCTCCCCAACCCCTCCCTCAACTTAAAAACATTTCCCCTTGTCCTGCAGTATCAACGCTTTCAAAGACTTGATTCCCCTCTTATTTGTAGGCTCCCTTTAGGTATTGAAAGGCTGCAATGAGGTCACCCTGCAGCCTTCTTTTCTCCAGGCTGAACAAGCCCAGCTCCCTCAGCCTGTGCTCGTAGGGGAGGTGCTCTAGTCCCCTGATCATATTTGTGGCTCTCCTCTGGACCCTCTCTAACAGTTCTGTCTTTCTGGTACTGGGGGCTCCACACTTGGACACAGTAGTCCAGATGGGGCCTCGCAAGGGTGGAGTAGAGAGGAACAGTCAATTCCCTGTTTCTGTTGGCCAACCCTCTTCTGATGGAGCCCAGGATACCATTTGCTTTCTGAGCTGCAAGAGCACGCTGCTGGCTCATGTTAAGTTTTTCATCCATCAGGACCCCCGGGTCCTCTTCTGCAGGGCTGCTGTCTGGAAGGACTGCTCCTTCCAGTCTGTATGGATGCCTGGGATTCCTCAGTCCCAAGTGCAAAACTCTGCACTTTGCTGTGTTGAACCTCATTAGGTTTACCTAGACCCACACTTTGTGTCTGTTGAGGTCCCTATAACGGGCATTCCTTCCATCCTCTGTGTCTCACAGCCAAACATTTGATCAGACTTCCAGGTTTGGTATAAAAATGGCACTTATTTATGCACAGTCCGATTTTTCACCTCCAGAAAGATAAGATGACTATGGAAAGACTTTCTTAAATGTTGCCTAGAGAAGTCACGAATGCCCCATCCCAGGAGGTACTCAAGGCCAAATTGGATGGAGTCCTGGGATGCATAATCTTGCAGGTGACAGAGTTGCCTACAGTAGGAAGTGTTGGAACTAGATGATCTTTAAGATCCCTCCCAACTCAAGCCATTCTAAGATCTCTCTCAAATTCTTCTCTTACAGGACCTTTACCCATCCTTTTCCCATGTTTGGATCATTATTACCCTTGGAAAGGCCATTCTGCCTTTTAGGGTTGCAGATGCTTCACTGCAAGAGTTCCCTAGGCATATGCAGTGTCAGCACATGATTCTGCAGGCCAGAAGCATTTCCTTCACCCACCACTCCTGCACTGAGAACTCCACATCTGGATGCATTACTCCAGCACAGAGTAGACGGGCAGGATCATCTCCATTGACCTACTGTCTGCATCAAAAGAAGTGTAGCCAAGGGTACAGTTAGTTTTCCGGCTGCAAGGGTGCATTGCTAATGCATACCCAGCTTTCCATCTACTAATACTCCCAGGTATTTTTCAGCAGGGCTGCATTAGACAAAGAAGGCATCAACCTTTTTTCATGACTCAACAGGAAGTTTAGCAGCTCACTGATTCAGGGGCTTCAGCTAATATGCAGTTCAGCTCCTTTTTTAGCAATTATATGCCTCCAAACTAAACTCCCTCCTCACTATCCTAAACAGTCTAGGATTTTCTTTATCTTGCCACTATAACCTTCTTCTGCATAAATTCCCTTGATTTCCCTTAATTGCAGCCTCTGAACTCTTTGTTTTAAGCTGTACTGAAACCTGTTTTTAAGAGATCAGAACGATTATGGCATTAACACTGGATCTATAGCTATTCCATGTGTAGTACTACAGTTGATCATAGAATTGCTTTCTTTATAAAATTCTAATTTATTTTCTCCTCTTCAGAGGGCGATAAGCATAAAAATGTCACACGTGCAGTTCTCTGCAGCAGCAGACAGCAGAGAAAATTTGTTTTTTTATTTGAAATAAGGAAGAATTGCTTCTCAAACAAATTCCCTTTACCCTCACACTTATACATCCAGCACACAGGAAGTCACACTGTGTTTCCTCTATACTTTTCCCAGAAGGCAAACACCAATAAATTCAGATGTCCTTTCAGCAGCTTGAACATAAGGTACGTCATGCTTCTCAATACTGCTGTACACATGAGGTATTTGTACCCAAAGCCATGCTAGAGATACAACTCCTACTTGTTCTATGCTACTACATATTGAATCATTTTAGGCTTTTCTTTAGGAGGCACTGCCTCAAAGATCTGATGCAGAAGCTCTGGCTTTACCCAGGGGTCCCACCAAGAAAAGTTAATGCATAAGACAACAGTGACTTCAAATGCTACCTTGCAAGGATTTAATTCAGTACCCCCAATAGTCTACACACCAAAACAGCCTCCATACTGCCAAGAAGAGCAGCTTCGTGGTACAGTGTTGGGAAAGCTGCCTTCCCATCCAGTTGCATCACACAGTAACACAAGTAGGATATGCAGCCTGTCTTTTCCAACTATAGCTCTAAACAAAACAAAACAAAACAAACAAAAAAAAACCCTAAAAAGAAAACATGAGCTGGCTGTGAGTTCTACTCAGGCTCCTCCTGACAGCACAAGAAATCTCTGAAGGCCGCACCCGACTGTGCCCCGCTCCCGAGCACGGACGGCCCCAACCCTTCCTCAGCACTTAGTTGCAGGGCTCTCGTGAACGCTTCCGGCCGTTTCTAAACCGGCGAATCAGGACGGGCTCCAGGGAGAGCAGCGCGGCTGTGGCCCCTACTCCAGGAGCCCTGTAATACCGGCTCGACGAGGGCGGGGCAGACGCTCCCGACCCGTAGAGGCTTCGACGGGACAGAGGAGAGAGCACAGCGTGTCTCCTCTATGGGCAGGGGAAAAAGAACTAGGAAGAAACAAATCCCAAAACAAGCAAACTGCAACAACCGCTGCCGCTCCCGCTCCCACTCTGAGCGGTCAGAGCAGATCTCAGCTCCCTCCCGGGTGAGGTCCCGTCGGGGAAGCGCTAGAGAGGGTCCCCTCCCGAATTCAGGCACGGGTCTCTTACCCAGAATATGAAGTTGAAGCCAAAGAGCAAATATTTGATGCACTTAGTGCCTCCTTTGACAGGCATCCTGCTGAGGTATAGCAACGAGTAGACGTAAGGACAAGCACACAAAGAACAGCTTTGGCACGCACCACTCCTTAAGTACTGCCCCGTCAAGTCCCTGCCCGCCTACTGTCTCCAGCCCCTCCAGCCCGGCCTTCTCCCCTCCCTTGTCCACGCCCAGGCTCAATGTCTCTTGCTGCCTGCACCTGCCGCAGCCCCGGGGCTCCGGGGGCCAGGGGGAAGGAGGGGGGGGCGGGCTTTCCCAGGACGGGCAGAGGAGAGGGTGCGCTACTACCTGGCTGCCGTTGTGCACGGCAGTTTCACACTACCTCGATGTGTCGGGAACCTTGTTTTGCAAGCAGGTGTCCCACTTGGGCTCTGTATCATGCGTTGGCCATGCGGGTACTATGTGCAAGTGATAAAAGCCCTGCAGATCCTGGGGAGAATAAAAACGGGAGAGAGGCTGGCAGGGGATGGTCTGCTGGCCCTACCTATAGGATCCACTGCCAGTATGCTCCTTCTCTCTGCTTTTTGGGAGTTTGCCATCTCTCAAGTGTCCATAAGTTACAGTGCACTTACTTAGGGAGTTTCTGCTTGACACTTACTGGGATTATCTAAAATGGATGCCTGTGTGTGTGTGGGTATGTTAAACAAAATTCATAACACTCTGTGCTGCTCTGAATGCATAGTTTGCTTGCCTCTGCTCCTGAGACATCCTGATCCTCAGATTCAAATGTACCTTGAAACGCTGTTTGATAAAACTGTACCTAGCAACAAGTGGAGAGGCTCTCAGTCTACAGAACAACACTGTGTCCACTTAGCATAGTATGGGTTTAGTTGTACTTAATGTGTCAGCCTAGCTGAGGCAAATGTCATTTCTGCCTTACTTATACAATTATGTTTATATAAAGTTATAAGCACACTGTTCAAAAAAAAATCAGGTGTGATAAGTGCATGCCTATCAACTGATCCATACTGACTAGTTGTATACATGTCCTTATTTCACCCTAGTTGCTATACAAATCTTATTGAATTTCAGGGATGTTCCAATTGATTTTAATGGGAAGCTTCTGAATCTGATAAGAAAGAAAACTGAGTTCTACCAATATTAATTTCTCTCTAATAGAACATGATTAGAAGTTCGGCAGTTATCAAGATTCAAATTCCAAGCAGAACAGAAAGCACAGAAAAGACTTAGTGGTGAACCAAGTTAAATCCAGCTGGCTACCAGTCATGAGTGATGTTCCCCAGGAGTGCGTATTGGTTGATTCTTGGCTGAACATGAGCCAGCAGTGTGCTCAGTTGGCCGAGACGGCCAAGAAATTTTGCTGCCAGCAGGAGCAGGGAAGTGATCATTCCTCTATATTCAGCACTGGTGAGGCTGCACTGTGAGTACTGTGTTCAGTTCTGGGCCCCTCAATATAAGAAAGACATTGAGGCCCTGGAGCGTGTTCAGAGAAGGGCAGAGAAACTGGTGAGGGGTCTGGAGCACAAGTCTTATGAAGAGTGGCTGAGGGAGATGGGATTGCACAGTCTGGAAAAGAGGAGGCTCAGGGGAGACCTTACTGCTCTCTATAACTACCTGAAGGAGGTTGTAGTGAGCTGGGCGTCAGCCTCTTCTCTTGTGTAACTGGTGATAGAACTAGAGGGAACGGCCTCAAGTTGCACCAGGAGAGATTCAGACTGGACTTTAGGAAATACTTTTCTGAAAGACTGGTCAAATGCTGGAGTAGGCTACCCAGGGAGGTGGTGGAATCACCAATCCTGGTGGTGTTCAAGGGACATTTTTAAACACTCCATTGTATGTGGTTTAAGTGAGAACTATTGGTGATAGGTGGATGGTTGGACTGGATGATCCTGTAGGTCTTCACCAACCCTGTTGATTTTATGATTGAGCCTGGAGAAAAGAAAGCTCTGAGGTAAACTGATAGCAGCCTTCCAATGTCTAGAGAGGAGTTATCTAAAGAAGGAAAAACTCTTCAGCAGAGTCTGTGGTGATAGAACAAGTAGAAATGGCTTCAAGCTTAAAGAGAGTAGATTTAGATTAGATGTAAGAAAAAAATCTATGACAGTGAGGATGGTGAGGGGAATTGGTTGCCCAGAGATGTGGTTGATGCCCTGTCCCTGGAGACTTTCAAAAGGTGAGTCTGGATATAAGGTCCTGGGAAACATAATCTAGCTGTGGATGTCCCTGTTCATTGCAGGGGAGCTGGACTAGATGACCTTTGAAGATCCCCTTCAACTCTAAGGATTCTATAATTCTATAGCACGTGGAGCTTCACTTACACCTTGGGATTTCTTTCCCCCAGCAGATTTGCAATCTCTCCCAGATCAGTTCCCTTGACAGCATTATTTTCCTCAGGTCCTGCTGACTATGCCAATTGTAATGAAAAGCATCAGCACTTCTGTGTAAGGTTTACGATACTGAAGAAAGGATGCAGAGGCAAGTTAATATTCGTCAATTTAATAGAAAGATTCTCACGTTACTGAGGGCTGGCTGTCCAGTAGTACATCCACATTGAGGTTTCTCCCCACAGATGCCATGCCAGTGGTGTCTGACCAGCAAAATGTCTACACTATCCCCTTAGAACTGTGGCCATGTATATAACAGCAGAAGACAATAATATATTAGGATAAGGAAGGTCATTCACAGAAAGCAAAGGTGCTTAGCTACAGCTTGTCTTGGTTTGGCCCAGTTTGGCCTAATTCCAGGACAGGAGATGAAAGAACCCATGGTCTCATGTCTCAGGAAAAAGGAAAGAGGGGAAGGGAAAAAGGCAAGGAGATGGGCCTAGATGAGAAAAAAGAAAACAGTGTCAACAATCTAAGGGAAACAATTTATTTACTAAATATGATAGCGGTATGAGATACAATATAATTGGAACTGAAGCTAATAAATCAAATAAAATGAGAGAGTGTCTGAAACCAAAGGCTTTACTATAATGCTGCAGGTGAGACAGGCAGGGCACATACAAAGCAAAGGTGGGCAAAAAATGAGACTGTCTTGTGACTCCCAGCCAGTTTTATATAGTCCTCTGAACAGAGAATGGAAATTGAATAATTAAGTTTTCTGGGATCTGTAGTTCATTCTTCTCTTCTGTATCCAGGATACCAGAGCTATGGATAGTCCACAGAACTGCAGCATTAACTCTTTAACTCCCAGTGGATTACATGAAGATATGATGTGGAATGTCAATCACAAATCATAAAACCACAACACAGCCTCAGAGCAGTTTATCACAAACAAGTTTCTTCTAGCTACATGCAGAAGTGAGATCCAGTGCATTTGTGCTTCCAAGCTAACAGTGATACTGTAAATCAGTCTGTCAGGAAACTCTCTGACACTCATGTTGGATTGTTAGAAAGCAGGCATTCTTTGTTATGGCTTGAAGTTGTGCCAGGGGAAATTCAGGAAATGGTGGGAAATACTTCTCCAAAAGAATGGTTAGGTGCTGGTACAGGCTGCCCAGGAAGGTGGTGGAGTCACTATCCCTAGAGGTGTTAAAGAAATGTTTAGGTGTTGTACTGGAGGACACAGTTTAGTGATGAAATATTGATGATAGGACAGTTGGACTGGATGATCTCAGAGATCTTTTCCAATCTTGGTGATTTGGCTGCTCCTTTCATGTATACTTTGCACACAAGATGTTCAGCTTATATATATGACTTGTATGACATATGCAGAAGTTTTACCAGAGGTATGTTGCATATCTGCTTCTGGTTGGAATCAGATTTCTCCTTATTTTCTTGGTACAAAGACTCAGTAGAACTTCCTTCTATATCTGTCTTCTAAGCAGATAACTTGGTCCAGAGACAAAGTTATCTAACCAAATTGCAGGCTATCAACTAACACTAGCAAATTTAATAATATCATTATAGCTTGTATCAATATGAGTCCTTTCTCATGGGCTGGTCCCCTGTTCAGGCTGTAATCTGTATTTTTCCACACAGAGGTCCATTCTGCCTTCTGGAATGGCAGATGCTTCACTGCAAGAGTTGCTACTCCAAGGGTCCCTAGGCATATGCAGTATCAGCACACGATACAGCCTGTCCTGCAGGCCAGAAGCATCTCCTTCACACACTGTTCCTCCTTCCTATCCTGCTAACAGAGCAGGCTTCATGCTTACTGGGCACTGAGTCAAACTCCTGGTCTTGATCACTAGGAAATTTCCAAGAAGCAGATGCTTCCCAGGCTAAATGAAGAGATACTTGCTGTTTTGAGTCTCAGGCCCCATACCGGCGTGTAGTGATGCTCATTCTAAGGTTGTCTTTGAGGCAGTGCCTTTGCCAGCACAACTGTTTCACTATAATGGCCTCTAGAAACATTGTATCATGAAAAAGTATAAAAGACATCAACGTTTTTTTTTTCAGTTTCAACGGGAAATTTAGCAGCTCACTGATCCAAAGTCAGTATGTCAAAATGTCAGCATGCAGTTCAGCTTCTTTTTAGCAAGTACATGCCTCCAAACATAAACTCCTTCCTCACAATCCTAAATCAAGTCTAGGATTCTTTGATTCTGTGATATAGAAAACAGTGAAGGGCTCAAGGTCTATGCTTCACAGACAAGAAAACAGAGGTCACATGCCTTCTTATTATTGTGTTGCACAGTGCCAATATCCCCGAAATGCAACTGATTGTAAATCTGACCCCTTGACAGGAAGCCTGGCAAGGTATGTTTAGTTTTAATTAAGCTCTGAAGAGTGATGATTCTCCTGGTGTTAGTGGCTCTTATAAGCTAGTGAATTACACTTTCATTTAGCACTTCATGCTAATCTGACATTGGATTTTATCTGTGTGCTCAGTGGAATAAATAAGTCATTCACATACAGCTTTCAAAATACCCAAGACCAGGAGCTTGTTTCTAGCACTTTAATGCTGGTATTTTTCCCAGGCTCTGACTGTGTGGGAATGCCACCAGAATACTGTGATGTCAACAGATAACCAAGAGTAGATTTCCAGGAGTTTTCCCTCAGATTCCCCAGGCTGTCCCAGCATCCCTCTGTCATATGCTCCAGCTAATGAATATAATACAACACAGGTTAGGAGACACAATTTTCCTTTTCTGCTAGAAAATGGATGAAAAATTTTCATGACATTATTTTTTTGTTTGAGATTATTGCTTTACAATATTCCTTTTTTTTTCTTTCTTTCTTCTTTTTTCTTTCTTTCTTTTTTTTTTTTTACAGTTTCTTATTGTTTTACAATTTTAAATTCTGATGTAAAGCAGTCTGAATATTCACATTATTTCACTTAACCATATTTCTGAATAGCCTTTTTCTTTTCTTTTCTTTTCTTTTCTTTTCTTTTCTTTTCTTTTCTTTTCTTTTCTTTTCTTTTCTTTTCTTTTCTTTTCTTTTCTTTTCTTTTCTTTTCTTCTCTTCTCTTCTCTTCTCTTCTCTTCTTTTCTTTTCTCTTCTTTTCTTTTCTTTTCTTTTCTTTTCTTTTCTTTTCTTTTCTTTTCTTTTCTTTTCTTTTCTTTTCTTTTCTTTTCTTTTCTTTTCTTTTCTTTTCTTTTCTTTTCTTTTCTTTTCTTTTCTTTTCTTTTCTTTTCTTTTCTTTTCTTTTCTTTTCTTTTTTCTTCCTGTAAGTTGATTAGGAACACTGTAGTTACAGGACTGAGCTTTAAAATGCTTTATTTATTTGTTTGTTTGTTTGTTTGTTTGTTTATTAAATTCAATTTAAGAAAGCAGGAGAAGTAACGTTTTACAATGAAGAATGTAGAATGCTTTTCCCTGATTTTTCAGCTAAGCAGTATTGATTCAGAAGATTGTTACCTGAGAACGAAAATAAATACAATAACAATATAAACATAATAAATATAATAAATATAAAGATAGTAAATAATATAAATTAACCTTATTTATTTCAGTGCCAAGAACAAAAAAGTGATAGCCAACACTATCAACACAGAACAATGAAAAGAATACATGAAAAGAATAAAAAATATTAAATATATTTTGGTGATAGGAATGTGCTGTTAGGAACTGATATTGTGAACAAGATGCTCCATAAGCTCTATCCTCACTGAAAATTAGCATGACTTAATTTTCATGTGACTGTTCAAGACTGGCTGCTGGAGAGTAACTTCCTATTTAAGCGCTCTATTTAGAAGGAAGAAGGTTTCATTTCTGGATAACCACACAGCACTTCCTGGAGAAGTTAAGCCTCTGATGTTAGTTGTGAAGTAGCACTCTTCTGAGGGAGATGATCTAATTGAGCTGTTCTGATATATGTTTAACTCATGAAGGACCAAATAAAGATAAACTTGTTTTCCAGTACTGTTCTCTTTAAAATCTTGAAAATCTTTATTTTTCAGATATATAGTTTTGAGTTTAAGCTTAAAAACAGCTCTTAGGAAATTAAAACAACTACTCACATCTTGGATAATGTTGATAAAAATGCTGTTATTAGATTAAACAAGGGTCCCAAAAGCAGCTGTCATGTTTTTATGAATTTTTGTTATCAATATTGTACATCATAACATCAGCTAGTACACTATGAGTTAAAGAGTTAAGGCTCCAGTTCCATGACTGCCAATGTTTCCGGGTACCTGGACTTTGCGTTTCCATCTTCTTTTCAGTGGGAAAGATAAAAACTGTTTGCAAATCACGATATTCTTCTTTTCCACTTTCTGCTCATCCTACAGTGTGTGTGCTCCCTGGTCATCTTCCCTTCAGCATTAGAGTAAGGCCTTCAGTTTTTGGACACTCATTTTATTTGATTTATTAGCATAAATTCCAATTATATTGTATTATATTGTGTTATCTTGCATTCCTATATCTTATTTAGTAAATTAACTTTCCTCTTCAGATCATTGTTGCTGTTTTGTTTTTAGACCCGTCTCCCATCTCCCTTCCCCCTTTCTCAGGGCATGGGTCAATGGGTCCCCCTCCCCCATTAGTGATGGAACCGGGTCAAACCAGCTCATAAACCATTAACAGCAGCTCTAATTTTTCTAAGGTGCTTCAAGGTGAGTGTTGTAAAGCTAAACTTTCTGTGTAAGAAACACATAACTCTGGAGGAGTCTTTTAAGGCCATTGATTTTGATTCCAGACTGATGAGAAAAACTACTAATAAACAGCATAGTTAAGTTGGAAGAAAACCGTTTGCTCCTCACAGATTTTTTGGGATACCTGAAGATATTATCTCAGAACAGACTAAGCATTCTTATTTACATAGAATCATAGTCTTGGAATCATAGAATGGCTTAGGTTTAAAAGAACCTTAAATGTCATCGAGCTCCAAATCCCCTGCTGTGAGCAAGGTTGCCAACTACTACATCAGGCTGCCCAGGGCTCCATCCAACCAGGCCTTGAATACTTCCAGGTATGGGGCATATACAGACTCTCTGGGCAATCTGTGTCAGAACTTCTAATTGCCAGCACCCTGTAAGTAAATTTTTTTTCCTAACATCTAATTTAAATCTACCCTCTTTTAGTTTAAAGTCATTTCCCTTTGTCCTGTCACTATCAGACCATGTGAAATGTCGCTTCCTCTCCTGATTATAAACTCCTGTCAAGTACTGGGAGGCTGCAATGAAGTGTCCCCAGAGCCTTCTCTTCTCCAGGATAAACAAGACCAGCTCCCTTAATCTTGAGATTAATCTGGAGAGGTGCTCCAGTCCTTTGTCTCCATGGCCCTCTCCTGGATCCACTCCAACAGCTTCACATCCTTCTTATGCTGGGGGCCCCAGGACTGAATTCAGTAGTCCAGATGGGGCCTTACAAGGGCAGAGTATAGAGAGACAAACACATCTTTCTCCCTACTAGCCACACCTCTTTTGAAGCAACTCAGGATACTGTTGGCCTTCTGGGCTGCAAGAGCACAATACTGGTTCACATCCAGCTTTTTGTCCATCCAAACCTCCAGGTCCACTGGACTTTTCCACAGGGCTGCTCTCAAGGAGATTTTCTCCCAGTCTGTGCTTGTATCTGAGATTACCTCCACTTATGTGCAACACTTGGCTTTGTTAAACCTCATTAGATTTGCATTTGCCCAGTTTTTCAAGCCTGTTCCAAGTCCCTCTAGGCTCCCTCCCTTCTATGATGTCAACTGCACCAAAAGACTACAATTGCTTAATAGAGCCTTTGAAGACTCTTCTGGATAATATAGGGATTAAAAAAAAAAAAACAAAAAAAAGGGAAAAAAAAAAAAGATGCAATAGAAATTTTAGAGCATACTGGAAGATTAGTAGATGTTTTAACAACCAGTCTTTGAATGTCAGGAGGCAAGGGTATGTCTTAAAATTGAGACAGGACTCTAGTCTACTGATGATGTTGAAACTTCAAGAAATGCTAATCAATATCCTAATATGGAACCAGTCTTGCTTACATATGTGCTTTGTATGAATTTTTGATAGTTGCATTTATATTATAATTTTATTTTGCTAAGTCAATTTTTACTAAATATTGTTCATCTATTATGTATCCAAATCTGAAATCATCTAAGTATGATGAGTTCCATTTACCCAAATATTTTAATATGAAATAAAATCAGCAAATTTGCTGATTTTTAATTAAGATACTAAAGGTGGATACAAATCTTACACAAACACTACAGCTTTACTTTTTCATTTTTTACACTTCTTTTTTTTAGAAAAACAAACCTTTCAATATGCACATGCAAAATTGTTTCTGTGAAGCCAAGCAATGTTAGGTATGACTCGTCAAAGACATCTGAGGAAATGTTTACCTGGAATTTCTAACTGGTCAGCTATATGTAGAACAAGAAAGGTGGTTTTGTCTATCTAATCTAGTATTGGATCAAGGTGTAATTCTCAGATGTTTTGAGTGTTCTTAAATGCAAGGGCCTTATTCTCATGGAAAATAAGTATATTGTATAAATGCTCAGCATTGAATCAGGCATCTGAATACCTTTATTTATAAAGTCTCTAAACTTGGTATTAAATATTTAACTTAAATTACTAAGATTGAAGATACTGATTGGTATCTTAATTCTGAAGTGTCATAGAAAATAGAAAGATGTACTTGATTTTCTGTAAAATTATGTGTGTCTCTTCAATAGGCTGCTAGGCAGATAGAAGTGGCAACTGATTGCTCATGGATGAAGTGCAATATGAGCAGTAATCATGGAATTACTATAATTCAGCCTTGAGCTAAGGGAGCACCTGAAAGTGTTTGCCTTGCAAAAAGGCACTCTTTGCCTTTACACAAGCAGATGCAGCCCCATCTGCTCCGGCAGAGTTGCTCTTGACTTAACTTGAAGGATGTGATTAGTGGTTTTCTCTGGTGTTAACATGGATGCCTGAGAAGAATCATACTAGCAGATAGCTATCAGGTATTTTTTGAGATTTTGTTGATCCCAAACTGTTAATGTTTTGAGATTGAATTTTGAATTTAGCAAGTATCCCTCAGCTCAGAGGTAGCACTGTGGTAAATGTCTACCTGATTGATGATCCATTTGATTAACTTGGTTGTTGCACATATGCTCACCTGAGTTCTTTTGATTACTCCAAGACTTGTTCTCTTCTCGTGCATCTTGTGTCTCTGTAAATTTCTGCTCTCCCTGCTTAGCTAAAACACAAACTTGGATGTGCCACAGAGGGGCTTAAATCACCTCTTTAATTTTCTAAGCAGAGGAGATAAGCTTTTTGAAAATAATACAGGTACACAATGTGCAAAGGGCTCAGTTCATAATTCACTGTTAACCTGGAGCACACACAAAGGTAATCAGCAAGTATGCAGTACTTTGCCAGATATTTGCCAGGTACCAGAACTTGGGACTCTGAGAGTTGAGTACACAGCTTTTATTGCTGACTGGAGAGGTAACAATTGTGTGAAAGGCTGTGATGTTTTTATTTTTTCTCTTCTTCCTGTTTTCATTGCCACTTGGCAGTCCCTCATCTCATTTGAGTACCTAGATTACAAATGCATATTTAATAGTGCTTCAGTTTGAGGCTGCTCTTTTTGGTAACTAAGGAGGAGCTGACATCTGCAAATATCTGTTGTTTAGGGACTGAATTCTATCTAGACTGTGCAGAAAATGGTTTCAAGACAAATAAAATTGATATTTGTGATGGGAACTATTGCTGGTTTTTTTTTCTATTTAACATATTCTAGTTAAATATATTTGTTTAATGAGTGAGGCCTGAGGACATGGCAGTGTCTCGCTCCAATTTATAGGAGGGAGAGGAGGTTCTTTTATTATCTATATACCCGGCGTGAGATTAAGAAGCAACGGTTCAAATGTTGGTCCAACCAGTTTATTACAAATCTTAATCAGGGGGAATGGGGAAGGGGAGAACGGACACTATTATGATTAGGGTAATGGGGGAAGGGAAGGAGGGCGATAGAAAAGATAGAAAAGAAGAAGCAAGGAGTCTCTATAGGCAGCAAGAGGGAGATAGTCACCAGCATGGATCCAGCGAGGTTCGTAGTTCAGTCTTTTGATCCTCAGTAGCGGTGGGTCATCAGGCAGAGTTGTCCTGTTGCCAATGACGACGACGACCATGGTGATGATGGCCCTTTTTCAATGCTTCAAAGTGGTTGAGTCAGCTCTTTTTGGAGTGACAGCTCAAATCCAAAGTGGTCAAATCAGCTCTCCTTTGAGTGACAGCCCAAACCCAAGGTGGTTGAGTCAGTTCTCCTTGCGGTGACAGCTTCTGGCTCTGGGATCTCAGCAGGAACCTCCTTTGTTCTTATCTTTCTGGCCTTGCCAGCAGATAAGAGGAAGCAGGGAGGCACCAACTTGCATCTTGCCTTCGCAAGATACAATGGTATCATCCCCCAGCCTTCCATACTTAGCTGGAACGGTTTGGCCGCAAGCCAGATCTTCCGCCAGTGAACACTGTTGAGCACTCTCTTCCGCTCTTCTACAGAGCAAGCAGCTCTGGGGGAAGGGGCTTGCAAATGTTCCCAAAGAGATATCGATTGTCACACAGTTAGCACCCATCAGTTGCCTCCCTGACAAGTCACTCAGAGTCTTATCTCAAGAAAAACCTCAGGAAGCAAGCTTTGAGCCAAAAAAAACTAAGAAGGATTCTCACACCACCCCGTGGCTCAAAGATTGCTTGAAATAAAGTATAAGTGACCCTCCACGGTGGTGAGGAAAAGGCAGAAAATAAAAAGACAGCAAAGAAGCAGGGGGGGAAGGAGGAGGGGGAGAAGGGGAAGATAATCGTTACACAATTACTACAAAAGATTTCTTGGGCTTGGTTACAAATGTTGCCCTGATCTGTTGGACTTGTCCATCATCAGTTGAAGTAGTTACAAAATACATGGAAGATACAACACGTTGTATAAGTTGAATAGAACATGGAATCATACACGGTACAAACATAAGAGTTGCAACAACACACAGTAGATAAAACAGGATACGTTTGACCCATGGGCCACCTGGAAGCCAGGAAAAGAAATCAACGTCTAGGCCCTTCCAGGTTTGGACAGGAACATGGGCTATCTTCCGCATACCCTGGGCAATTTGTTTAACAACTTTACCATTATCATCAATCTTTAGACAACAATTAGAATCATTCAATTTGCCACAGACACCACTCGGTGACACCTCAGGAGTGGTGGCACAAATGTTACATGTTGAATAAAATGTAGAAAGTGAAAAGAGACAACCATACATTTAGCAATGACCACACATTTCACAATAACCAATAATAATAAATAAATAGGTAAAACAAACTTAGGTATTTGTGTCAGCTGCTTTCCCCACCCAGGAACTCCCAGTGTAAGCCAGGATCCAGATGGGAATTCTTCAGTAGAGGTTGTGGTGTTTATGAATAGCCATACTACATAGAATACATAGGCTACATGAATAGCCAATACTACACTTCAGTTAATTCACTAAACGTGTATCTAGTCTAATTTGACAATATGTGGACTTGCCATGTAATGTTTTCTAAGATGATTTAGTGTCTTGAGAACTTTACACTTGAGCATTTCCAAAGCAATTCAAATGCTAAGAGATACAAATATTAGTTTGGCAAGTTCAAGTATTGTTACAGTCCACAGAACTTTTCACAGGACAGTGTGTGCAGGATACCCCACAGTACAAACCATCACAGAGGGGTAATCCCAGAAACACATACATCTCTTTTTAAAACTTAGGCACTTTCCAATAACCATGTTTTGGATGGAACTCCTGGACTGGTGTGACACTGAAAAGCATCAGTGCAAAAGGCTTTATGATAGATTTCTTTTGTGACCACATCTAATAGGTATTAGATGGGTCCCTTGATTCATTTCCCAGTTTGTTAGGAATTTGGAAACACTGTGGAGGAGTTACATGCAAATCATAATCAGTTTGGTAAAAAGGGGTGAAAGAAAGGGGTCAAAAGAAATGGTATCACTGTGCAGGGAGTACCAGTAAGCCAGGATGACCTGTAAAAAGCCCTGAACCCAGTTGTGAAGTTTAACAGATCCAAGGACTGATACCAATCACCACCCACACCCATAACAACAAAAAACATAACACTATTGCAACCAAAAAATGTAATCAAGAGGTACATTCTGTGTTCTAGCATGATCAAATCTTCAGTATTTCTGTCACAAAATACAAATAGTTAAAATCAGCTATTAGCCTTTTTGTGTTCTGTCAAGGTCCCACGGGGATCTTCTGTGAAATAAAAACAAGACACCGACTTGCCCTTATTTGGGCTTTGTTAATAGGGTTAAAAAATGAGGGAACACTCCAGCAAATATTGATCTCATATTCCTTTCTCGGGGTGTCTTTAGCCTTCCAAAGATATTTGTTAAGGGATCCTGTTAAGGTTAGGGAAACCGGCCTCAGGTTAGCTAAGTCAATCGACACAGTCTGGCCAGGGAGGTAACAGTGTTTCCCTGGCTTATCAGCTACTGGATCGTGACTCACAGGGATAACTGGCAAGAGTGGTGAGACTTTTAGTAAAAGGTGTTAAATCGACGATCTTGTTTCCCTTTGTTGTGAGCTTTCTCATGCATCCACCCTTCACCGCCCCCACCCCGCTCACTTGGGAGGGGCGAAGACATCAGTTTTGTAATGGCTTAGATAGCCGTTCAGGTTCCCTGAGAGAGACCCTAGGACCTGGGGTTTTGCTCTCCTCGAGATTCTGGAGCTTTTGTTCTGGCCACCAGTTAACTAATTTCTCTAACCTGACAGTGGGTAATCCATTCATCAAATCTCGTGGAACACCCTTTTTCCAGCCCAGTATCCAGAGACAATTACGTTTATGATCAATATTTCGCCTACCTGTTTTTACTGACAGTGAGACCCTTCCAGTCCCACTCAGCTTTGAGCTAGGAGGCCTGGGGGCAAGGCTGACTGCTGCAAGTCTTACTTCTCTTGGCTCAAGTTTAGTGGAGGAAGAAACCACTGGCCCATATTTCCTTCCATAGTTAATTAACTCTCGGGCAACTTCTCCCCACGTCCATACTTTGTTTCCTGACTGCGGATGGTTAGGGGTTACAGTTCTTTCTAACAGTGGCCGGGCACTCTCTCCCTGAGGCATTGCCTGTATTTTTCCTTGCAGCTGAATACCTATAGGTTTTAACGACTCTGGAAGCCCCCTAATTAAAGCAGTCATTCTCTCAGGATCAACAGGCATCATCATAGGTGATTCATGATGTGGCTGCAGCTTTCTATCGTACATCATTTGGAGACAAGCAGCCTTTTGAACGCTCTCTACTAACTGGTCAGTTGTTCCAGTAATGGCAAGAGGGTCTCCCCGTTCTAAAGGGTTGAGACCACCTGCCCAATAGGCAGCCCTTTGTGTTAATGACCAGGGAGCACGATTGTTACCAGTAGTTAAAAATACTCCTGGTCCCCAATAACCTTCTGCTTCCTTTTCTGTTAACCGAATCTGGTCGCCACCAGTGAGGCTAACCCTCCATACATATTCTGTTTCAGATTCTTTTGGAGAGCGGCTAAAGTCTTTCTTCAATTTTGCTAGTTCAGTGGCTGAGAAGGGAATTTCCTTAATATTCATTTGAGGATCTAGATCCTCACTGTTATCAAATGTATATTCAGTTTTTATCAAAGGACGCAATGGGGCTATTGGAGTTTCTAATTTATCTAGCCTTTCCTTCTTTCCTGGTAGTTCCACCTGAGGAAAAGTTTTTTCTCGAGGCAAACTATGGGTGATGGTATGGCTGGCATGCTTACACGTTAGCAGTTCCTTAAAAGCCATTTGCAACAAAGCCGAATTACTCTTCTCTCTTTCTAATTGTTCCTCGAGGTTCACTATTTGATTCTGCAGAGTTTTCACCAATTCTTGTGTTACTTTAACCGATTCCTGCAGTGCTTGTATGGTTTGGAGTTCTGCCGAATGCTTTTCATTTCGAAACTCCACGGCAGCTTTTAAAGCAGCCCCGAGTACGGCAAAAAATAAACGACTTTCCTTTTCCAGCTCGTGTACGAGCCTCATTCTGTAAGACACTAATACGGTCCGAAACACTTTGCAAGTTATACCAGTTCTGTCGTGCCCAATCCATGCCTGATAAAGAGGGTCGAGCACCATGTTTTTCTAAAAGATCAAATAATACATCTTCACTTTTCATGGTGGCAATGCTGTCGCTCATTTTTTCAATACAATGAAAGGCCTACACTAAGGGAGGTGTACGTATTCAAAAGTTCAAGTGACTCCTTATCTCCCCAGGGAAACAGACACTTTTCAAATGCTAATGCTCAAAGCACTCTTCCCTTTCTCTGAGGGGAGCACACAAAAAGATGCAAATTTCACACTTAAGTTACAAGATACTTAAAATCGCAAAATTCAGAGAGGTCTTCTCGAGGAGGCACAACACTTAATCAAAATTAATTCATACGTCCCCGAGAGGTATACGCATAAACTGTAAAGTTTCAGAATGTGGAGCGGTCTTCCTGGAGAAGGACTCACGTCTAAGTTTTCAAAACTATCGCCCCATGCAACTCCAGGAGGTGCACACAAAGAAAGTTTCAGACTATATCTGGAAGGACAACACTCTCACGGTGGGTATCCTGCAACGACTACGCCATTAAATAAATGTCTCGCTCCAATTTATAGGAGGGAGAGGAGGTTCTTTTATTATCTATATACCCGGCGTGAGATTAAGAAGCAACGGTTCAAATGTTGGTCCAACCAGTTTATTACAAATCTTAATCAGGGGGAATGGGGAAGGGGAGAACGGACACTATTATGATTAGGGTAATGGGGGAAGGGAAGGAGGGCGATAGAAAAGATAGAAAAGAAGAAGCAAGGAGTCTCTATAGGCAGCAAGAGGGAGATAGTCACCAGCATGGATCCAGCGAGGTTCGTAGTTCAGTCTTTTGATCCTCAGTAGCGGTGGGTCATCAGGCAGAGTTGTCCTGTTGCCAATGACGACGACGACCATGGTGATGATGGCCCTTTTTCAATGCTTCAAAGTGGTTGAGTCAGCTCTTTTTGGAGTGACAGCTCAAATCCAAAGTGGTCAAATCAGCTCTCCTTTGAGTGACAGCCCAAACCCAAGGTGGTTGAGTCAGTTCTCCTTGCGGTGACAGCTTCTGGCTCTGGGATCTCAGCAGGAACCTCCTTTGTTCTTATCTTTCTGGCCTTGCCAGCAGATAAGAGGAAGCAGGGAGGCACCAACTTGCATCTTGCCTTCGCAAGATACAATGGTATCATCCCCCAGCCTTCCATACTTAGCTGGAACGGTTTGGCCGCAAGCCAGATCTTCCGCCAGTGAACACTGTTGAGCACTCTCTTCCGCTCTTCTACAGAGCAAGCAGCTCTGGGGGAAGGGGCTTGCAAATGTTCCCAAAGAGATATCGATTGTCACACAGTTAGCACCCATCAGTTGCCTCCCTGACAAGTCACTCAGAGTCTTATCTCAAGAAAAACCTCAGGAAGCAAGCTTTGAGCCAAAAAAAACTAAGAAGGATTCTCACAGGCAGCATCTGCTGCAGGATGCCCAGAGATGGGATGAATGCAAACCTGTGAAAAAGCACTAGCATTGTTCTTTGTCCTTCAGTGTCAAGGGGAGATAAACTCCTCTTATTTATCCCGTCACAACTCTGTCTCTTTTGATGGTTTCACTGTCAGGCATTTGGAACAAACAACTGCATTTAGAAAATTAGGTTTATACCCTTATACTCCTTTACACTCTTATTTCCACAGCACTTGATATTGTTACATCTCTTTTCTTTTTTATTCATTAAAACAAACAAAAATCAATAATTGCTGATTAGCTTTAGTATGTTTCAAGTGTCCAGATAGAGACATACAATAACTTCCTCACACAGTTGGCGAAGGAGCCAATAAGGGGAGGCACTGGACCTGCTGTTTGTTAACAGAGAAGGTGGGGCATGTAAATGTTGGAGGCCATCTGGGGCAAACTGATTATGAAATGATAGATTTTTTGATTCTTGTTGAAGTACAGAGGGGAGTCAACAGAACTGCCATCTTCGACTTCCGGAGGGCAGACTTTGGTCTCCTTTGGGCCATGTTTGAGAGAGTCCCTGGGAGTTCTGGAGGGCATGGGAGTCTAGGAAGGCTGGGAATATTTTAAGGAAGTTATTTTTGAGGTGCAGGAGCTGACCATCACAATGTCACAAAAGACGAGCTGACAGGGAAGGAGTCTGGTCTGACTGAAAAGAGACTTCTGGCTGGAACTCAGGAACAAAAGGAAAGTTTATGGTCTTTGGAAGAAGAGGCAAGCAACTTATGAGGATTACAAATATGTAGTGAAGATGTGCAGGGAGAAAAATGGAAAAGCCAAAGCACAGCTAGAACTGAACTTGGCCACTAATGTGGAAGACAGCAATAAATATTTCTATAAATACATCAACAGTAAGAGGAGGGCTAGGGAGAATATCCATCCCTTGTTGGATGAAGAGGGGAACATGGTGACCAAGGATCAGGATAAGGCTGAGATATTTAATACCTTTTTAACTTCAGTTTTAATAGTTAAACTAGTTGCTCCCTGGGCATGCAACCCCTTGCACTGGAAGATAGGGGGTGTAGGTTTGACACTGTCCCCCATAACATCTTCATGGAGAAGCTGGCTGCCCATGGTTTGGATGGGCATATGCTCTGCTGGGTGACAGTGGGGCTGGATGACCATGTCCAAAGAGTTGTGGTCAATGTTGTTAAACCCAGTTGGTGGCCAGCCACAAGTGGTGTTCCCTAGGGCTTGGTACTGGGGCCACTACTATTCAACATCAGTATTAATGATCTCGATGAGGGGACTGAGTGCACCTGTAGTAAGTTTGCAGATGATGCCAGGTTTGGAGTGAGCATTGATCTGCCGGAGGGTAGTAAGGCACTCTGTAGGGATCTGGATAGACTGGGCCAAGGGTAACTGTATGAGCTTCAATACGACCAAGTGTTGGGTCATGCATTTTGGTCATAACAACCCCAGGCAACCCTACAGGCTTGGGGGGGAGTGGCTGGAAAGCTGCCTGATGGAAATGGACCTTGGTGTACTGATGGACAGTCAGCTGAATAAGAGCCAGCAGAGTTCCCAGGTGTTCTCCAAGGGCATCCTGGCTTGTATCAGGAATGGAGTAGTGAGCAGGACTAAGGAGGTAATCCTCCTCTTGTGCTCAGCACTGGTGAGGTCCCACCTCAAGAACTGTGTTCAGTTTTGGGCACCTCAATACAGAAAGGACATTGAGGTGCTGGAGCAGGTCCAAAGAAGGGCAACAGGGCTTGTGAAGGGCTTGGAGAATATGCCCTACTGGAACTGTTTAGTCTGGGGAAGTGGAGGCTGAATGGAGATCTTATTGCTCTCTTCAAATACCTGAAAGATGATTGCAGTGAGAGTGGGGTTGGTCTCTTCTCACTGGTGATAGGTGACAGGATGAGGGAAAATGGCCTCAAGTTGCATCAGAGGAGTTTTAGTTAAGGTATCAGGAAAAACTTCTTTACAGAAAGGGTCGTTAAGTAGTGGAATAAGTTCCCTAGGGAGGTGGTTGAGTCACCATTCTCGAATATTTGAAATCTGTTTGGATGTTGTGCTCAGGGACATGATTTAGCAGAGGGTTGTTAGAGTTAGGATAGGGGGTAGGGGTTGGGTTGGGCTGCTGTTGGACTTGATGATCTAGAAGATCTTTTCCAACCTGAGCAATTCTATGATTTTATGATTCTATTTTTAATGCCAGGTCAGGAAATTGAGAATATTTCAGCTCTGAATGTATATTTATTTAATAAGAATATATTTAATCTCTCAAAATTATTACTATATAGAAAACAGATTAAAAGTTTCTTCAAAGAACCTGTGGAAACTTAAGGCAGAACTTATACTCCTGTTACTGCTGAGTTTACATGTTTAAATTGCGTACATAATTTTTTTATATGTTTTATAGATATATATAACCTCAGAATTTTATATGACTGTTCAACTTTTTGTTCTCCTTTCTTAAGTTTACAAGATGCACTAGTTTCTGTATACTCATTTCTATTGCCATGATATTTGGTTTAGGATGAAGAGGAGAAGTATGTAATTCTCTCTACAGTTTGTTTACTTTCTGTGTTTGGAAGTAAAGTCAATATTTATTTTCCCCTAGTATATTTCATTCCTGTGGTTGAACAGAAAGTGACAACCCTTCTATTAGAGAAAGTTGTGGGTTATTTGCTTTCACTTCAAGGGATCCACAATACAGATAGCAGCAGCCAAACAGATGCTTAAGTCCTAGATGCAAATCCTGGCACTGTGCCATCTTCTGTAAAGAGAAGGGAAAAAAAAAAAAAAAGTATTTACTTTCTCTTGTAAAGCTGTTCTTCAAGAGATTGCATTCCATCATTTTTCCTTTTTTAATAGTCAGAATGTACTGGCCCTTTATTAAGTCCACCACTCTGCTCTATGGAGATATATGTATATATGATAAATAAAAAACACTGATGGAAATACCTATTTGGTGTTTGCATATGGCGTGTCATGAATTGGACATTGAAAGTTATATCCCAGAAGGACTTGCTAATTTTATAGAACATGTGATTTTTAAACAGGCTTCCAGTCTCTCACTTTAGTCCCTTATGCATTTTTTGAATGCTCACCTGATGCTCATGTTGTCAGTCTCTGTGAGTGTACTCCTCATCATTTCACTCAGTATCTGTATTTATAATATCTTGAGGAAGTCTTCCACAAAGCCGGAGTATAGTGAGCGGCTGGGAGTGTGGAAGGACTTGGGAGAGACTTAAGAGAGTCTCGTGACGCCAAAATTGAGGTGGCTCAAATACACTTGGACTGGTAACACAAGGGTGAATTATTTCTAGCTTGCTGGACCCATGAGACCTTGGACCATCAAGGAAGAAACACAAAAAATAAGTGGGGCAGAGATCAAGAGGTGGACTTAACTATGGAGGCTATTGCACAGGTTATTCATGACTGTGAAATGGCATAACAATTAAACAAGCCAAGAGGATGAAACCTCTCTGGGGGAAGAGCCATGGCAAAAGTATAAATATGGGGAGGCGTGGCAGGCTGATTATATCATCTTGCCACAAACCTGTGATGGTAAGTGCTTACCATGGTGGAGGCAACCACTTGGTGTCTTGAAACATGCAGTTTCCCATACCACCACCTGGAACAGCTTACTAGGTCTTGAGAAACAAGTCCTGTTGTGACATAGCACTCTGGAAAGAATTGAGTCAGATAATGGGACTCATTTCAAAAATTCTCTTGTAAATACTCGGGCCAAAAATCATGGCATTGAATGGATTTATCATATCCTCTGTCATGCACCAGCTTCAGATAAAACTGAATGGTACAATGGGTTGTTTAAAAACTATGTTGCAAGCAACGCATGGCGAAACACTAAAGCAGTGGGAGAGGCATTTGTGAGAAGACACCTAGTTGGTCAACACTAATGGATCTATCAATCACAATGATCCTGCCCAATCCAGCTCCCTACATACTGTAGAGGGAGATAAGCTCCCTGTAGTACACTTAAAGAGCACATTGGGAAAAGCGACTCAGGACTTTCCAGCTTCTGGAACGGCCAAATCTCCCTGTGGAACTGTGTTTGCTCAGGGACCCAGGTCCACTTGGTGATGCAGAAAAATGGAGATGTTCAGTGTTTACCAAAAGGAAATTTGATGTTGGAGGAATGCAGTCAGTAATTCTATGTATGTATATATGTGTGTGTTTAATGCATGTTAATTATTGTTTATTTGCATAAGTAATAAGTATTATGTAGTGATGTGGAATAAGGGGTGGAATGTCATGGGTTTTTGTTTTTTCTGGAAATTTGATGCATACTTAACCGATTTTGGAGACATCTGATGAATATGCATGCACTTGCCTTTGTCTGTATGGCTGAGTGCTGCTTTGGTGGGCATGATCATGTTCACTGGACTGATTCCCTGTGCACCCAGTGCTGTATTAAAGGTATAGCTGCTTGACATAACTCACTGGTGTGTCAAGTTACTCTGTCAGATTTCTCAGTTTCAGAAGACTTCAATTGCTTATTAGGACATAGTGAACCTCTTTAAAAACAAAACAAAACAACCACGAACAAAAACAGAAATGTATGTGGAACCCAAGGAAAATGTCCTTGCACGTTTAGAAGTAAAAGATAAAAGTATTATGTTGTGACTACTTCAAAATCATTGAGGCAGAAGATAAATGTATTCTATTATGTCCCCAATGAAAAATTATTGAGGAAAAACAAGACTGTTCACCCACTAAAGCTGAAATTGTAATTTTAGAAATATCACTTATGGATTCCTTTATATATTTGTTCTTAAACTAATCTTCTTATCCCTACTGCTGAACAAACTAACCAATATCACTAAAGAAGGGGATGTAATTGCTTCTCAAACTGAGACCAGCAGCTTAGTGTCTGTCATTTCTCCCTCCTGTGAAGGAAATGTCTAATTCTGCAAAATAACAACCTGTGGTATTTAAGTCTCATTGTACAATCTGTGTTACGTGGGCTGCTATTTCCATTAGCACAATCACTGAAATAAATGGGTTTATACTGACAGATTTTTTAAGAACAAAAGCATGAATAGGTGATTCATAATCGAGACATTAGTTGCAAGAAACTTCTGTAAGTATGCAAGCACTTTAAAACTTCTGGTCTTTCATATGCTTTTTAAAAAGTCATTTTAAAAAGCCTCAGAGCATCCTAGAATTGGTTACACACGCACATGAAAAAGATAGGTTTCTTCTTTTTTTTTTTTTTTTTTTTTCCTGAAAAATAGGGTGATAGGACAAGAGTGTCAGCGTGATACTTAGATTAGAGACTGCTTAACAGGCTGTAAATATTGAGGTACTGCATTTTTTTGAGATACTGTATTATTTCAGAATAGTTTATTTTACTTACAGCAGACTTTCAGCCAGTAGCTTTCTCAGTGCTGATCTGTGAGACGTGCTGGCCTCTCCTACCAGGTTGCAAGTTTCTTCTAAACAGAACTGCCCATCAGAAGGGGTGCCCTCCTGTACTGCCTTACCAGGAGCATTTGAAATGAGAAAATAAGAAATTTCAAAGCACTTTGGGTTGCTATTCCCTGGTGATTCATGAGGTCTGTTTGCAACTGCCTACCCACTCTTACAGGTTATTTGGCTACTCCTTGTTACTTCTGCTCCTTTCTTGGCATATTAATGTTTCCCTGTCAGAATGGATGTAATTCGCTGATACAGAAGTGTGTGTGATATATACGATATATATATATCATAGAATCATAGAATGGTTTGGGTTGGATGGGACCCCAGGGATCATAAATTTCCAACCTCACTGCCACAGTCAGAGCCAACAACCCCCAGATCTTGTACTAGAACATGTTGCCCAGGGCCCCATCCAATTTAGTTTTGAACACTTCCAGGGATGGAGCACCCACAGGAATGGGCAGCCTGTACCAGTACCTTATCATACTCTCTGTAAAGAATTTTCCCGTCACCCTATCTAAACCCTTCTTGAGCTTAAAATCATTCTCCCCTTGTCCTATCATCTACCCCCAAAAAAGCTGTTCTGCCTCTTTTTTATAATCCTTTTTAAATACTGGAAATCTGCAATGAGGTCTCCTCGTGAACTTCTTTTCTCCAGACTGAACAAGTTCAGCCTCAACAAGTCCCTCAGCCTGGTTCCATAGGGGAGGTGTTCCAGACCTCTGATCATCTTTGTGGTCTTCCCCTGGATCTGCTCCAACAGCTCCACATATTTCTGTATTGGAGTCCACAGACCAACCTTCTAACCTATATATAGGTGTATATTTCTGTAAGCATACATTTATGGTTCTTATTGATCTCCTCCATCCTAGAACAGGAACCCAGTGATATAGGCTGGTTTGTTTAGCAATTGGGTTCAGTATATTATTTTAAGGATCAATACATTTGTTTAGCAAAAGGAATCAGTGAGTGCTGGTTCTAAAACTTTCAATTTCAACTTTGCTTGGTGTGTGAATAGCCTCTTAATTCTGATTCATAAGAAGCACAGGAGTCATAATAGACTAGTGTTATCTTTTGCACCCAGCAGATGCAAGGACATCTTCATCAGGTTTCGCATATATGGCTATTTGCAAGTTGCTCATTTTCGCCTAACAAACAAGAAGTTAGAAGTTTGTCAAATTGGGGAAAAGCAGCTACAGGTCAGACAAAAGTCTCTGTGATGAAGCTGATGGTAGAAAAATGGGGATAATGTAAGTGGGTGTGTGACCAACCTAGAAGCTATAGTGCATGCCCAGAGGGACACCAGAATATATTAATGATTTCTTGGATAAGAAAATATGTATGTCAATGTACTACATGTGTATGTCTTAATTGTTTGAATGTAGAACCTGAACTCTGAGAGTGCATGCTCATTTGTCAAGTTGCCTGGTACATATTGTGAGGAATAAAGGAATGCTGCTTTCTAACACCACACTGGAGTTAGACAATGTTCTTCCCAAATTTTGGATGACACTAGTAGCAGGGATGTTTTGTCTGATGTTCGCTCAGTGAACATGTTTTGATTCTGTTGGTCTCCTCCTGCATTTTTGGAACAGCTGCTTCCTCGCTACAGAATCATCATTTAAGGGTGATTTTTACTGTAAATCTTAAAAAGCTCATCAAAACACAGATATTTCAGTTAAAAGAGTAACTGAGGATTTTTCCATATAGATGGGGTTTGATGATCTTGGTATGTGTCTGAGCATGACTTTGGCTATTTTAGTACTGAATTACTCTCTGTATAATGTTACATGGTAAATTTTTACTCCAACTGTTTTTAAGGTCTGCAGCCCAGAATTGTTACCAAGATACATTTTTCGTTGTTTCCTTTGGAGGTGTGTTTGTAACTGAGTATTAGTACAAATTTAATTCAGTGAGGAAAATCACTGTAAAGTACAGGGTTTGAAAACTGACATGACTTCATGAAGAATTCATATTATTATTTTCTATTATTATCTTAATGGAGAAAGTATCTTGCACTTTATAATTTTTTCCCCAGCATCCATGAAGGTGACATTGGTAGATGACTGGCCAGTGTCTGATGACAGTACTGGTGTTAAGAAATGACTGGGATGTTTAAATGCTTGGTCTCTCTGGTGCAGGCTAGATGAATAGAAATCATGTGGAAGGCCCATCAGAGAGTGGTAACAGCCCATTCAGTTCTGACATGCTAACAATGCCAAATCAGGAAAATCCCTCCCCCAACACACTTCACTGAAGAAGAGGAGATGGGTATTGGTGTAGGTAGTTCCTCCCTACAATGAGCAGATGTGCCAAGCAGACCCTCTTAGAGGAGTCTTCTGTCTTACCTGTGCACAAGTGAGGGACGCCAGGAAACTACCTAGCCTGGTATGACTGGCGGTCCTCAGTCCCTTATTGCTTAGAGGGAGAGATGATGCTGCTACATGTGAGTTAAGGACTATCAAAGGATTTCAGGGCCTTGGGATGATGGCTATAGCAACTGTTGCGCAGCTCATCTTTTATTCCCTGCCTCCTGTATTGGGTAAGGACACAGTAACAAACTAAAGGATCACTTCTTTAAATACCTGGATTTGTGGCTGGTGCTGTCACCAGAACTTCGGATTTTTTGACAGCCAATTGCCCTATATGGTACTGGGTTTGTGGGTACCAGATGGGGTTTGCCTTTCTCAAAGGGGGAGAAGGGTTTTTGTGGAAAATCTAATGGGACTCATTGGGAGGGCTTTAAACTAGGTGTGAAGATGTGGGGGGGAAGGGGGGGTAGTGAGTCTTCCCATTATAAGGTGTGGAAAGGCATAACTATACTAGAGGGACAAGGTGCTAGCAGGAGCCTTGAAGGACCTGATACCTTCAAAGGTGCTGGCAACACTGCAGCACATATGAAACTATGATGATGAGGCAGTGACTGCTGGGACAACAGAAGAAGGCAATGGGGAAATTTAAGGGAAATACCTAAAAGAAACTAAGGAGTTATCCTTTAAGGGAGTGACAAGACCAACTGCTCAGGCGAAGTGCCTCTACACCAATGCACACAGCTTGGAAAACTGTGTTGAGGAGCTGGAAGCTACTGTGCTGCTTGAAAACCATGACATGGTTGCTGTCACCAAAATCTGGTAGGACGATTCACATGACTGGAGTGTGCCTATCGACAGCTACAAGCTGTTCGGAACGGACAATTGAGGAAGGAGGTGTGGAGGTGTTGCTATCTGTACCAGGAAAGGAACAGAAGGTGAAGAGCTGTCCCTAAGGAACAGCTATTCACAAGCCCATGGTGACAGTTAGACTGAAGCAGCAGAGGGGGCCTTGTGACTGGTGTCTACTACAGGGCATCAGATTAGTCAGAGCCTGTCCATGAGGCCTTTCACCTCCAGCTACAGGAAGTAATGCGATTTGCAAGTGCTCTTCCTGCTGGGGAACTTTAATCACCCTGGTGGTTCACATGGTGGTTGAAGTCCACATCTGCTGGAAAAGTAGCATAGTGAGCTGTAGGCAATCCACAAGGTTCCTGGAATGCACTGAGGTTAACTTCCTGGGTCAAGTGATTGATGGCCCCACTACGAGGGATGCAACAATGGGCCTTTTGCCTCACCAATGTTAATGAACTGGTCAGTGACATTAGGATTGGTGGCTGCCTGGGCTGTAGTTGAATTCACACTTCAGAGGGACATGAGACAGGTGAAGAGTAAAACTAGGAAGCTAAACTTTAGGAAAGCTCTTCAGGGAGTTAATCAACAAAACACTTGGGAAACTCTCTTCAAGGACAAGGGTGCAGGGCAGAGCTGGCAGATCTTTAAGGAAGCTTTCTTTAGGGTGCAAGTCCTCATCATCGTCAAGTGTAGAAAAGTCAGAAAAAGAAAGCAAGAGACCAGCACAACTGAAATGGAACATGCTGGTAAAACTGAAGAATAAGAACAAAATACACAGGCAGTGGAAATGGACTGGTACTGTGGAAAGACTATAAAGAAGTTGCTAGGCTGTCTAGGATGGGTCAGAAAAGTCAAAGCTTCTGAAATGGAAAGACCAGGAGAGCATACTCTCCTAGTGAGTGACATAGGCATCTGGTAATGACAGAAAAGGAGAAGGCTAAGGTACTTAACAATTTGTTTTGCCTCAGTCTTCTTTGATAACTGCTTATCACACAGCCCTCAAATGTTTGGTTTGTTAGGAGGGGTCTGGGGAAGTAACATCCCTCCCCCTGTAAGCAAAGATCAGGTTCGTGACCACCTGAGGTACCTGAACATCCACAAGTCTATGGGTCTTGATGAGATGCATCCAGAGTCCTGAAGGAATTAGCTGATGTAGTGGCCAAGCCATTCTCAGTGGCATTTGAATGGTTCTGGCAACAAGATGAAGTCCCTTGTGACTGGAAAAAAAGCAACATCACATCCAAAAGGATAAGAAAGATGACCCTGGAAACTACCAACCTGTCAGTTTCACCTCTGTGGTGGGGACGATCATGGAACAGATCCTCCTGGAAGCTATGCTAAGGCACATGGAAGGGCAGGGACCTGACCTGATATGTGACAACCAGCATGTCTTCATCAAGGGCAAATCTTGTTTGACCAACCTGGTGGCCTTTTATGATGGTGTGACTGCATCAATGGACAAGGGAAGAGCCACTGATGTCATCTGTGTTGACTTCAGTAAGGCCTTTGATATGGTACCCCAGAACATCCTTCTCTCCAAATTGGAAAGATATGGATTTGACGAGTGGACTGTTCAATGGACGAAGAACTGGCTGCAGGATAGAATTCAGAGAATGGTAGTCAATGGCACAATGTCTGGATGGAGAATGGTGTTGAGTGATGTCTTCCAGTGGTCTATGCTAACACTGAACTCTTTAATATCTTCATCAGAGACACTGACAGTGAGGCTGAGAGCACCCCCAATAAATTTGCTGATGACACCAAGCTATGGGATGCGATTGATGCACTGGAGGGATGGGATGCCATTCAGACCTATACAGGCTTAAGCATTGGGCCCAAGTGTACCTCATGAGGGTGAACAAATCCAAGTGAAAGATCTTGCACCTGGGTTGAGGGAACCCCTCCATTAAAAAATACAAATTTGGGGATGAAAGGATTGAGCGCAGCCCTGTTGAAAAAGGCCTGGGGGTAATGGTGGATGGGAAGCAATGGACCAGCAATGTGCCCTTGCAGTCCAAAAAGCCAACCATATCCTGGGCTGCACCATAAGACATATGACCAGCAGATCAAGGGAGGTGATTCTGCCCCTCTACTCTGTGCTGGTGAGGCCTCATCTGGAGTATTGTGCCCAGATATAGAGTCTTCATTACAGGAGAGATGTAGACCTGTTAGAGCACATCCAGACAAGGGCCATAAAAACAATCCACAGCATGGAGCTCCTCTCCTACAAGGACGGGCTGAGAGTGCTGGGGCTCTTTCACCTGGAGAACAGAGGCTGTGAGGTGACCTGATAGTGGCCTTTCAGTAAAGGGGAATTGCAGGAAAGAAGGGGACAGATTCTTTAGTAGGGTCTGTGGTGACAGAACAAGGGGAAATGGCTTCAAGCTCTGGGAGGAGTCTTAGGTTAGATGTAAGGAAAAAACCAGTGAGGGTGGTGAGGTACTGAACAGGTTGGCTAGCGTTGTGGTTGAAGTTCTGTTCCTGGAGATTTTCAGGGTGAGGCTGGATAAGGTCCTGGGCAACCTGGTCTAGTTGTGATGTCCCTGCTCATTGCAGGGGAGTTATACTAGAGAGCCTTTAGATGTCCTTCCCAACTCTAAGGATTCTACAATCTATGATTCTATGATTTGTGGAGTACGTGAAGTGTATCATATTTATGTATTGAGCCCCATGCTTAGAAAATCCTTTACATGTAAATACACAGTGTAGACCAATAAGGCTGAAGTTCTGACTAATTGCAGAACAAAAAAGTAGGAATGTGAAAATCATAATTCCAAAGGAGCTAGAGGGGAAATTGCTGACCTCATGTATGCAAGGAATTTCAACCCAGGAGTATAGGTTTAAGATGTTAATAAACGAAAAAGATGGAAACAGCTCCTCAATTTTCTAACATTTTGAAGGAAGTACTACTTTGTTGTAGAAGCATCCTCCTTCTGGGAACACTATGGTTTGTGTCTGAGTAGTACAATCAAATGCATGTCCTTGAGTGATATCTAATTTATGTGAGGGACAAATTGTTTGCTGTTCAGAAGAAAAACTATCTGTCCCCCAACCCTTTGTTCAGTTTCTGGTGACTCTGTAATGCATGCAGATTTATGAGACCTTTGACTCTTTGGCTAGCACAGACTATTGCAGCACTGCTGATTTTGGGTGAGGAGTGCTAGTTGACACCAGCTGAAGTTATTGTCCTACAGCTACAGTATTATTATTCCTAGAGACTTTATAGGGTTGCTGTACAGCAGGGAGATCTTTTGCTTTCACACTGTGCTGCAGATCCCTTGGCTTAAAGCATGCATCTTGGCATGGAAGTCCCCATTTTGGATATGACAAAAGGGGCTCCAGCCAAAAAAAGCACTGCCATATGCAGTTTTGTGGTCTGGGAACTAGCTGAAGACCTTTAACACCAATCACTTACCCTCAGTAAGTTTGCAGATGACACCAAGTTGGGAGGTAGTGTCAATTTGCCTGAAGGTCAATCTGTGTCAATCTGTCAGAGGGATCTCGATAAGCTGGATCGCTGGGCTGATGTGAATGGGATGAGGTTCAACAAGGCCAAGTGCCGGGTCCTGCACTCTGCCCACAGTAACCCCCATACAGCGCTATAGCCTTGGGGCTGAGTGGCTGAATGACTCTGAAGAGGAAAGTGGAGTAGGAGTGATGGTTGATGCTTGGCTGACCATGACCTGACAGTGTGCTCAGGTGGCCAACAGGGCACCTGCCATCCTGGCCTGCAATAGAAATAATGTGGTCAGCATGAGCAGGGAGGTGATCATCCCCCTGTACTCAGCAGTGGTGAAGCCGCACCTCGAATACTGTGTTCAGTTTGGGGGCCCTCACTACAAGAAAGACATTGAGGCCCTGGAACGTGTCCAGAGAAGGGCAATGAAACTGGTGAGGGGTCTGGAGCACAAGCTCTGAAGGAGCTGGGATTGTTCAGTCTGGAGAAGAGGAGTCTCAGAGGAGGCCTTATTGCACTCTACAACTTCCTCAAGAGAGGCTGTGATGAGGAGGGGTTTGGCCTCTTCTTCCAGCCAACAAACAGGAAATGGCCACAGGTTGTGTCAGAGGAGGTTTAGATTAGACATAGGGAAAAACTTTTTCTCTCAGAGAATGGTCAGGCACTGGAATGACCTGCCCAGGGAGTTGGAGTTGCCGTCCCTGGCAGTGTTCAAGAGGCACCTGGATGAGGAGCTATTAGATATGGTTTACTAGCTTGTGGTAGCAATGGTAATGGGAGGATGGTTGGACTACATGATCTTGTAGGTCCTTTTCAACCTTGTGATTCTATGATTTTATGACCCTCAAGATAACCCCATGCAGTGCTATGTCTTTGGCTGGGATCTGCAATGTTCTCCTTTGCATCCTAGTCTGAAATTGGGAATCGTATGAGCTTGCTGCCAGAAAAGGAGTAATAAGAAGGATTATCTTTAATGATGCATACTTACAAGGGAGAGCATTTATTTATCTTGTGAACTTCCCAATGTGTGTATCATAAACCATGTCAGGCAAAGAAATTGGTCATCACTGGCCCAAAAGTGCATTGAAGCCCCTGTAATCCATACCAGACCAGGACAGATGTTGATGTTTGTTATTTCAAGCATAATTTCTGGTCATTTCAAATAAATCTATTCTGCTAGTTCTTGCTTAAATTTGTTTTACTCTGTTGTGTGCTACAAATTCAGTTCTGCTAGAGCAGCTGCCACAAGGACTGGTCAAGGCTTTGGCTTTCTTACAGTGTTCTGATGTTAATGAAGCAGCCCTGCATAACACAAGGCTGGCAGAGGTGACTTGCAGCCTCTCACTGTGGTTGCTCCAAGGACAAGCAGACACCACTGCTGCTACTTGGCAGCCTTCTAGCCAGCACTGCTGAGAATTCCTTGCTTTTGGCTAACCAAATTGCTAATGCATGGTACATTTGTTGTTTCAGCCATTATAGTGATCTTCTTTCTCTTGAAAAACCATAATTAATTTATTTTCCCTACGTTTACTTATGCCCCAGTGCTTTTCTGCATTGGGAGAATTTTGCCACTTATACTGACTTTAGTGATGGTCATCCAAAAGTCAATACCCCATTTTAATGCTAGCACATTCAATTGGTTTAGCTCAGACTTTTCCTATGAGTATGCTAGCCTAGATACTCCAAAGGGAAAGTATTAAAGACAGAGCTATGACTTTTCCAGGTGATATTTGCTTATGTTGGTTTATTTTAATTCAGCATGGAGAGGGTAGGAGGCAATGCAGAAGAAACTTTACTAATCATGCAACCTGTGTTATTTCTGGTCTTCTGCTTGGGACTTTCAGGATCTGTCATAGGATGCACTTATTTTTGGAACTATTTCAATCATTGTTTTGGCTTATTTTATGTTATTTTTTCTGATTTTCACTGCTGGGTCACTAATCGAACAATTAATGTGGATCTCAGTTGTGCAAAAACCATGGAGAGATTCCTTCTTTCAGTTTGGGATGAGGAAAAATGTATTGTTTTGGACCAGAAGTTAGGATTTTAGTGGCTAACCACTGTTGCTTAGGAATAGTTGAAAGAAATGAAAGAAAACATTAAAGGATGGGATTTCTGCTTCCACCATGCAATGGGTTAAGCCAAATGCTGTGTCTGATTCATTCAATAGCTTGTGATGGTCCAGCCATTTCTCAGGCTCCTTTTTGCTATAGTGACACGTCCTAAGATCTTCATAACATGTTGTGTGGAAGCAGTAGATCCTTTTGCCCATTTATAGGCAAATACCTGAGAATTTCATTCGTTGATTGCTTATGGTCTTTGCACTGAAAGGAGCAATGAATACTAATTTCTTGCTTACCTTCTCTGGGTCCTTTGTGATATAGCAGTTCCTCCTCATATTTACTTTCTTTGCCTGTTTTTCTAAGGCTGAAAGTTTCCACTCTTTGCCAAGAAACTAATCCCTATATCTAATCAATGTTATATCTTTTGTTTTCCTATATTTAAGTATTCCACTGTTTTTAAGACAGATTGGATGACAGCATGAACATTATTCAAGATGAAAATACACTTTGTTTTTATAGGATTGCATAATGAGGTGGGTTTTTTAATGTGAAGAGTTTTTTTACAAGAGAAAAGTATGACGAACAAGACTTCTAACTCCTCAGCATTAGTGGACTCATCATCTAAATTGGCTGAAGTTTTTATTAAATAATATACTTAAATAATTCATTGCTATTTTGCAAGGATCAGCCTAGTTGCCTGAAGAAACAATAAGGAAAATTGTTTTGAGGAAGAAATGATTATAGTATGAAGTATCATGATGATTTTTTTGTTTGTTTGTTTGTTCTTGGCTTTTCTATTATTATTTTTTATGCTACACTTTTTTAAGAACTGTATACTGTGACTAACAAGAGATTATCATTTTCAGAATTACTGACAAGACACCTGTAGTTAACAAAATATGCAAGTTAGAGATGTAGTCAACGAAATACGTAAAGCGGGGGTTGTCAAGGTCATCAGGCATAACCAGGCGTAATCTGTGTGGGTCCCTTGTGTGGTTAGCGAATACGTGAAAGGGGGGCTGTAACAGTCATCAGGCTCTGCGGGGGCTCCTTGACTCATAAGAAAACCATGATGAGACATGGCAAGACAAGACATGCCACATGTCTATTGGACACAGATAACCGTAGCAAGGGTGATTGGTAGCACTGTGATATAAGGGACAACTATAAGAAGAGTGTGTTGCTTGCAATAAGTGCCATTTGCCGCTCACCACATTGGTGTCATAAAAGTGTGTGATTCGGCCGGGGCTGTCTGAGCACTTCACGACGGGACATTAATCAGAGGTTGCCGAAGCAAAGGCAACAGACACCTATGTGTTCCAGGGCTCTCAAGAAGTGTGTTTTTATTGTTCTGCTTTGTTTATCTGCGTTTGAAGTAAGGAGCTGATTCTCTGGCAGGATGTGACTTACAGGGAAATGTTGCCTGCTAAACCCTTTGTTATTGCCATTAGCTATTGGAGAATATGCAGCATGGGACACTGACAGTAAAGTAAGGTACCATTTGCTCTGCACTTCTTGCTCAGTGTATATTTGCCCATGAAGCTTGTGCTTATCTCTGTTGACAACTATATGCATGATTAACTTTTTACTACATTATTTCAGGATATCTCTCTGAACATGCAAATTCAAGGACTGAATGTGTTGCTCTAAAAGAATGCAACACTTGTATCTGTTCTATGTGTGTTTGTAATAAGAGAACAAAAGCGCATCTTTACAAGCTGGGTGGTTTTTTTTCGTTTTTTTTTTTAACTTTTAAAGCAGTTGTTCATTGGAAAAAATGCTATATGGCACTCTGGTCTTTGAGTCATAGCGCATCCTATTCTTTTTAACAACAGTTCTTCAAACAAGTGTGCTATTGGCTCAGCCTGTGAGATCTGTCACATTTACACATGAAAAACATATTTTGAAGACTTATCTATCATGTAAGTTTTCAATACTACTTCCCCCCATTGTAATTTTCTGGCATTGAAGGCTACATGATTTACACGATAGTAATTTTTAAACTATTGTCTTGAGAATCAGACGGATGTGACGTTTGGTTTTTATCTTTCCTTTTAAATAAATAAAGAGTTCCTGGCTTGTACAAAACCAAGAAATTTCACTCCAAAGTCACTTCAGTCCCCTCTGTTGAGGGAACTATGGTGGTGTAAGCTAAAGGTGGCAACTGGAGGAGCTTCTTTTTTGTGCACAAGAGGAGTTTCACGTAGAAGAAGGTGCGTTTATTACCAGTTTAACTAGAAATAAAAATTAAGGAGGACAATATACTGGCAGATCTTATTGATTGTATCTGGATTTGTTAGTAGTGCCTGCTCCACAGGTGAAAACTTCAAACAGGCAGTTTAGAACTGACTGGGACATAAAAAGGGACTGAAGATAGGTTTTATATCTTGTATTCTATCTTTCCCTCCTTTGTAAAATTGAGGGGCTAAAAACCTAGTACAATATTGGATTCAGTCACAATTATGCAGTGCATGTACTAAAAATATACCTGACACAAGTTGTCATTATATTATAAGCTAGCTAGTGTTTGTTGATTGGATAGCCCTGTAATTGGTTTAGATAACAGAGAGAACTGTGTCTCTGGACCTAATAGATAAGGAAGTTCTGCTGAGACTTTGTACTGAGAAAATAAGGAGGTTCTGCTTGGAATCAATAACTGAATATGTGACATACATCTGGGAAAACCTCTACATATGTAATACGGGTAATGTATATAAGCTCAAGATCTTTTGTGCAAGGCATGTGTGATAGGAGGAGCTCAACCCCCATGAATCTAGTGCTGATAATAAAGAATGCCTGCTAATACTCCAGTTTGTGTCTTAGTGAGTTTCCTGATTGATTGATTTATGCTATCATACCAGCAAGTATGTGATCTGAGAATAATGCTTATTGTTTAATATTATTCCCATGTAGTTGCTAGTTCTTAGCTATCTTGCAGAATTATGGCAGATTGGCATTTGCACTGTTATATGACTGGTGTTTATAACATGGTTTCCTTTCTATTATAAATAAGGCAAGCTGCACTCTTATTTACGCGACTGTGAGCTGGATCTGCATAATTGACATTAATAAGATGTGTGTACCTGCAAGAGAATATCATGCATGCAAACTTGTGTAAAACAGAATATGTGTGTATGTTAGGCTGAATTTCTTGTGGAAACTATCTTTTTCTTGCAGTGATAAGTGAAAATAGAAACTAATAAGAGTTTATCTCCTAATTGCTTTCTTGGCATGGATGGATAACCAAGTTACTGTGCAAGTTTACATAAACTTGATTAAAGCTTTCTGAAATGGTGTAGATCATCAAAAATAGCTTTACAGGAAAAAAAGTTAGGAAATGGTGGGTTGTCGTGCAACAGACTACACCCCAGACTAAGAATATTTGTATGGGAACTGTTGAATCATGGCCTGAACCTCCAATTGATCACCTGAGGCAAACACTGAGTCAGCCATGGGAGCACAGGTAAAGGCAATTCACCTGGACTGGAAAGGGTGGAGCCTGGCTCCACCTCTCCTAGATGCCATTTAAGGACTGACTGCCACTGAGAAATGATCTCTTTCTGGAGATTGTTTCATTTGGAGTTTTCCTGTGAGCCTAGGACCCAGGTAAGTGTTTTCATTTATTTTTTCGATTATCCTTTTCCACTGTGATAATGTTTCTAGCTACGCGGTCTTTAGATACCAGCCTAAACACACCACTGTATGAATTTGTTGATTATACGATGTTCTAATGGCTCTTGATTTTTGACAGATGCACCCCTTGGCAGTGCTGACAGATCTACTGCTGGTCACTGTAGTAACAGGTAGGAAAAATGTTTGATGTCTTGAAACTTTATAGGTTGCCCTGAAAGTAGTTCCTCCTATCTATAGCCATGTGAACTATAACAGATACAGGAGCGCAATAACTGCTGTGATTATGACTACGTACATAACAAGTGATGCACGATCTATTGCTCACTACCTGCTGACCAATGCCCATCTAGACTCCAAACAGCAAAAGGGAAGATCAGAGGCTTCCCATACCTCTCATAACTTCCGCATGATGTCGTACTTATCATAACTTCCGCATGATGTCGTACGGTATGGAATACCTCTTTGGCTAATTTGTCAGCTATCTTTTTCAACATAGTTATCACCACCAAAGCCATGCATTTTTGCCAGTAATAAAAAAGCTTTCATGTTGTTGTTTGTCTTTTTTTTTTTTCCTCTAAGCACGACAACTGTGTGGCTGTCTGAAATGTGGCTTTTCTTTCAAATTGCTGTTACCGCTGCTGTAACAAATCACCCACACCTCCTCACATGCTAATGTCTACTGTTTAGTCCTCATAAATGTTGAGCAAGTGTTGAAAAATGTCAGTGGATGCAATTGTTTTCCTTGTGGAGGATTTCAGTTCCACAACTTTGCTTCATACACACTTCAGTGTCAGACACAGACACATTTTGTCAGACTGCCCATCTGCTGCTGTCTGTCACATAGTCACAAAATTTAATGAATTGCTATTGGGAAAGTTCAATCTACTTCTGATGTTGCAGGTCAACATAGTAAGATAGGAAGTGTTGCTTTCAGAGCAGCTGTCATATAATGTAATTTCTTTTTTTTTTTTTTTTTTTTTTTTTCTGCAAGACACTTTCCCTTCTTTTGCACATCTAATCCTGCAGTACTTGATCAGCCAATGTTCTCCTGATACTGGTGACATCAGTAAGGTTCTTTTGGCTCTTCAACTTTCAACAACTACTGTGTAGGATCAGTAAGGCTACAACCAGTGATGTCTGGCTTCCCGTACTAGCAGGCTTCACTATTACTACTGAGGCACAAATATGAGTGCATGGCATTTTTTAAAGCACTAAAATTAGCCATGCAGGGTTTAGGTTAGTAGAAATACAGATAAAAAGCTCTTTTGCTGATGTATGTAATGAAAACAATATATTCCTGATCATATGGGCTGTCATGTCAGGTATACAGCCTACCTAGAAGCTAGAGATTAAGGTCCAGGACAGATTATATTCAGGGTTTAAAACAAACAAAAAACCACCAGGTAAGTTCTTAAACTATGAGGTGTTTGTTTTACTTTGGAAGTTATATTGTGTTTTGATATTCAGGATCCTCAGGTTCTTTGCTTCTGGAGTCATCAGTTTCCCGTTGCAGCCTTTTTGGGAATGATCACATCAAAACCTTTGATGGTTCTTTCTACAGTTTTGCTGGGGACTGCAGTTACCTCCTTGCTGGTGACTGTCACAAACACTCCTTCACACTCTTGGGTGAGTCTGAGCAAGATATAAAATAGTAACGCTTGCAGAATATTGTAAGCCTGTGACATTACCCTGTGCTGAGTTCTGTCATTGAGAAGAAAAATAATATTTCCCTTTGTGAGATAGGCTAAGCTGCTGCATTAAAAAAAAGTTTCACTGGGAGTGAAATAGCTCTGCTCAATTGGATGACCAATACTGGCATCAAGTTCTTAAAGAGCAACTGAGATGGTTAGAGGGCTTATCAAGAACAAAGTTATCCATGCCTAGTTCTTATCTCAATTCAGTAGATTCCACTCCCTCTTCTTACTGTTGAGCTATAGGTGTTTTGAGGAGGGAACTTGTTGTTCTGGGGAGGAGACTAGGAAGAGAAAGACCAGGGATCAGAGTGGATAACTGATTCATTTTCTTGGGAGCTCTTCTAGTATGCATGGTGAGATGGAGAATTCACTGACTAGAGAAAATAAAGGGAAAAGCATGAGTCTACAGCTAGAGGCTGGGCAGCTCAGAGTTGGTAGTAGCTACCCTTATCTTGAGACTACCTCTGTATTTCACATTATCTATTTCTATTTCATCTTAGAATTGCAAGTCTCTTGAAAATGATAGACAGTATGCTTCCTGTACTGCAAAATATTCTTACAAGTTACTCTCCTCAGTCTCAGAGCTAACAGTGTTTGCTAATATCACATCTCTTCAGGTAACTACAAGGAAGGGGAGAAAATCGGTTTCTCTTTGTATCTTGGAGAATATTTCAACCTTCATTTCTTGTTGGACGGAAGTGTAACACAGGAAGACAAAAGGTATTAGTATTATTGGAACAGCAAATATTCCAGCAGGAAAAAACAATATGCTTAATGTCATATTCTGAGAAATTCTTGTTGTTCATCACAGGGTTTCCATACCTTTTGCTTCCAATGGCATATTTATAGAGAAGGAGGCAGGTTATCATAAAATATCCAGCAATGATTATGGCTTTGTGGTGAAGATTGATATTGGTGGGAATATTCAGATATTCCTTCAAGAAAAATACTATAATAAGACCTGTGGGCTGTGTGGAAACTTCAATAAATTTGCTGAAGATGACTTCAGAACTCAGGAAGGTAAGACTGAGACTGTGCTTGTACTGTGATGTATTCTGCACTTTTCCTAATGGGTGACTCAACAATTCTGCTGATCCAGAAAAATGTTTCTACAAACTTATCAGATACTCATTTCGATGAAATAAAAAGCTGTCCAAGTTGTTTCCTCTTCCCTTCCTTGTAAAGGGAAATTATGTAATCTCACAGAACCATAGAATTTCATTCCTGAGTAAAACCAGTGCTCTGAATTTAATGCTTGGAAACATCAAATGATAAAATAGAGATGAAGCTCTGGGCTAAATTATGTGTAACATAGCAGTGCTGGGGAACAGATGAGAAAATCCAGCAAAAATTATACAAGAAATACCCATGAATTCAACTTATTTAAAAATCAGTTAGACAAGTGGGAAATGAGTAGTCTTTCAGATACAGAATACTTAAATCCAGAGTGTTGCTCCTGGAAGACTTATACATGGATTAGGCACAGTATGCTGCTATGAAGTACTTACTACTTTTTTATTCTGAGACAGGTTGCTGTGTTAGAAGTGCACTTTGTATCTGAGTAGCTCCTAGAAAGAGGGAGAGACAAGATCGTTTTTGCTGCGCTCTGCATCATTATATGAAGTCTGTCAGTATGAGTGAAGATTAAGTGTTTTGGAGAAGTCATGAACATAACTTTCAAGGACCATCTTGATTTTAACGTATTTCAGAATGTTTAATAATTATTAGCATGCATTTGAATATATTTAGAGTAAACTAAGTTTAATTACTTTACATTATCAGTTTAACATAGTATGTCTTAAAATGATATAGAAAATGAGAGAGACAAAACAGCATGGAGAAGTATCTGGTGCTGTCCTGAAGATGTGTATTACTGATGCCTAGGATTCATAAGCATGGCTTCAATGTACAGATGAAACTGTCTTCACATATTGTAAATTGATTTAGCCTTTCAGCAATGCCAGTAATAAGATCTTAGAGAATATCTTAGCTGGGCTTAGTGACTTCGTACTGAGATCTGAAGCTTGCATTTTGAGACAATAACAGGAAGTGAGACTACTATAAGTGATAAGAGCAGCAAAGGAGACTGTACTGCCTAGCACTGTTCAAATATAGGATATGCCCTTCTGCTTGTGTTTACACCTTTTGTGCTGTATTTATTTAACATTCTTAGAAAACTATATTAGAAAACTGTCTTAGAAAAGGAGCACTTTCCCATACCTAGATTTCTGATGTGAAGTACATGGCAGGGTTACTTCTTGGAAGAGCTGAAAAACAGTGGAGAAGGTGATGAGACCATAAATGGCTCTTGTATGATGAAGACCTTTATTTCTGTAAAATGTATGGGTGTGCAGATCTGTACTTTTAACCTGAGAAATTACTGTATTATCCTAATTCTGACTACTTTCTACTCTGTTACAATCTTTCATGTAATTTGATGTAGAATTAATTATGTTAGAAATCATCTCCTTGACAGCTCTTCTAGCAGGGTGGCTCGTGCACTCTTCCTGATGTGCTCCAAGTAAAATCAGCTTTCCATTTGCTCAGACCATTCCTTAAAGTGCCACAGTTAACTTTCAGGTGAGGGGGAGCGCAAACAGCTAGTAAAGGTGATGCTCTTTAGAAGGAGATCTAAGAAGATAATGTTATAAAACCACTTATGCTTTTCTTCAACTGCAGTCTTTGTTCACCTTTTAGCCTGATTAGATCTTGTGAAGGTCAATGCAACCCCAGGATATGAGCTTGGCACAATGTCTTAGTGATCTGCGCAGAGGGGTTGACTTAATGTTGGCTGCAGACTGAGTCTGGCTGTCCTGTGTACCCGTAGCTTCCTGTTAAAATCTAGGTATGTTTTCACTGTTAGTTTAGGTCTTAAGTTCTTATCTATTAAATGTTTCATTAAATACAGTAAGATCTGTGAGCTCCATACTTGAAAGTATTGGAAGTTCAACAGGTTTTTCAGCTGAGCAAATAACTCAAGATATTTTAATCATCAAATGGCTTTGATTTAAACTGATATGGCAAACTGTCTGGGGGCTAATAGTCATCTAAGTAAGAGCCACTGTCTGTGCGAGTGTGGTGAAAGGAGAGCTTTTGCTGAAGTGTTTCTCTACCTCTCATAGATTGTAGCTCACTTTTTTTTAAAAGCCAGTGCAGGAGTTTTGTGTCATTTTCTGTACAGAAGGGAAATCCTGTGATTAACTCATGTAATTTAATGGTCTGTTTCCAGGAATTAGTTTTGGCACCAGATGATCACATCCCAAATTTATTTTAAAGTCTCAATCACTATGGACTGAATCTAAACCATAACCTCAGCTGTTCTTGAAATATCCTGCTTTTTATCACAGTTGCAACAAAATGAAAATGCTTAAATCAACATTAAAAAAGCGCACTATTTTCCCATATTATTAAAAAAAGAAATACCTCTAGTTTAATAATATTGGTCACTTTTGCTCAGAAAAATAGTTTGGTTTGACGTGACTTGCTCTTTGAAAAGTGGATAATGACAGAATTTCATTGATTTTATTTGAATTATGTTGAGATGGTGGGTAAGATGAGAGAGAAGTTTCTGTGTTTTTGGACATTATTTACTTGCTGAAAAAAGTTATGATTTAATTTGATATCTTTCTACTCATCACAGTAGTTTTCATCCTGTCAAATGGTTTTGGGCCAGTTTGGCCCAGTTCCATGACTAATGAGGCAGGGAAGAGCCATGGTCCTCCTCCCCAGGAAATGGGGAAGGGGCATAAGGAAAAAGCAAGGAGAAAAACAAAACAGTGATAACAAGTTAAGGGAGGAAAACAAATTTAGTAAATATGATAGCATAATGGGAGATAATATAATACAATTTAATTAGTGTTGAAGCTAATAAATGAGTGTCCAAAACCGAAGGTCTTACTCTAATGCTGAAGTTGTGATGGCTAGGGAGCACACATAGCAGAGAAGAGCAGTAAAAGAAGGAAAAAAGGGACAGTCATGATTTCTGAGCAGTTTTCCCTCTAAATGGGAAATGAAACAGTGAAATCTTCTGGATTTGTAGTTCTTCTCTTCTGGGAAGTAAGTGCCTGGAAATACCAACAATCCAAGGAGCTTTAGCACTGACTCTTTAAATCCCTTGCACTACAAGATGTTATGATGTGGAATACTGACAACAAATCATAAAACCATGACAATCATTAGACTAATCTTTGCCATCTGTGGTAAATTTAAGTTTCCTTCTTCCTGTTCTTTTTTTTTTAAGTGCCTAACCTAACTATTGTTTGAGTCCTTAGTATCTAGGTTAAAAGAAAAAGTCAAGTCTGCTGTCTTTATTATACCCACCCTTAGCATTTTCTGTATACTTCTAATGACAACCCTTCAGGAATTAGGAATGGTCATAGTGTTTAGTAAACTGTTTTTTACTGAGCTTACAGTACATCACTCAAATTTAGATTAAGAATGTAAATATATATATATATATTTTACAACAAATTATAAGGATATTATTTCACCCTTTTTTTTTTTTTTAGGTACAATGGGGATTATGTTTCAAGATATCCTCAGCATGATGTCTTGAATGTGTTAGCAGTAAGAACTAATATTCTCACATGAAAAACATTTGAAGTCATAAAATAGGGAAAGATTTAGAAAACTATCTATTCTGTAGCAAGTACCCATCAAAACAGAAGTAGTCCCACAGTCCTGGGAGGCAATTTGAGGAAGCATACTTTTTCTTGTTTAACCCTGTCCTTGGTTGAAGAATAAGAAGCAGCAATGTGCCTTGAATTTCCCAAGAAGCAAAAGCCATACAGATTAACTTATGGTTGTCCAACCCTTTGGCTTGCCTGAGCAGTACTGAGTGAACAGGAGTTGACATGAGCTGCATATAAAATACATAATTAATGTATATAAGTAACAAAACTTATTGTTGTCTATTATATTTCAATAAAATCACAGAGCAATAAAGACAGAAAACTAGTGGGGTATTTGACTTTGTTTTTGTGGAACTAATGCATAAGTCTAGTTTGAATACAGTGGTTGCCATTCCTCATGAGTTCTCAAGCTCTTCATATTTGGAGTCACAAATATACAAGAAAGGTTTCAAGATTTTTGGAAAAAAAAATCTATTCTCAGCTTTCTTTATCAAAATGGAAAGAATGTCTGCTTTTTTTTTTTTTTAATGCTTGCAGGACTGTGTTTAGCTAGTGTATAAAAATGCATGAAATTATTTGATGTAACTTCAGCTTGCCATTTCAAATGCTGCTATTGTCTGCAATATGGCACAGATAAGAATTTTCACTTTGAAGGTAGATATTTAACTCATTTAAATGAGCAGTCAAATCCATCAAAAATGCAGATCTGTGAGACATTTTTAATCTTCACATTCTGACACAAAGTTTTCTTGTAATTCAATGAAGGACTTGATTTTACTTTGTGGAGATTTTTAGCATTTTTCCCTGGTTTAGACTCTTTACTTCTGAAAAGTAAATGGTGACTCTGAGAAAATTGCTTTAATGTACTTTTTACTGCTTCATGCAAATCAAGAAATTTAGCTGTGTCTTTTCAATTGCAACAATAAGCCTTTTTTACAGTGACATATTTGTCATCAATACCTCTAATGAAAATGGCAAGTTAGCCATATCTGTAGCATATGTATTTTCATCTACATCTAAAGCACAAAATTTGAAATTAGCACCTTTACCCTCCAATTTTTTTTTCAATAGATTTTCCAGTTTCTTCAGTTTACCTGGCTATAGTCTGATGAGATCTGGTAAGACAAGCTGATTTTAGGAAAAGCTGTTTTTTATCAGGGCACGTTTTATGCTCTCTATACACTGCTTAACAAACTTGCCATCAGGAAAAACTTTTTTTTTTGCAATCGTATTTATTATTGCATTAACTAGCTTTTATAACAGAGTCTGTTCAAGTTTTAATTTTTTTAAAATATTTTTTGAGATGACAGACTTTCAATTCTCCTGTTTTGTCTTTATGAAGTATTCTTGATATGCAATAAACTTGACAGCATGTTTCTGTATATAATGTCTTCTCAAATTGTAGTTTTTTGAATACAGACAGAATTTACTTGCAAATTCAGCTTAGTGCTATATTATTTGTCAGCACTGTGCTGAACTCTCCCTGCATCCTGGTACCAGGCCTGGCTACTTGGTGAGGTGAAGCTGCTGTAATGATGATGGGACAGGAAGGAGTGCTGGCTGCAGTGGTGAGCTGATCTGGGCAGCATGTGGTATGCAGACTGCAGTTTAGACATGCCTGCATTAAGTCCTTTAGATTGGCTCCTAAACAAAACAGGTGCAAATCTAGCCATGTCTGTGCCAAGAGCTGCTTATAATCCTGCAGAGAAGCATGATTCAGGACAAGATCCAAAGCAAGATTAGTTATGGTGTATGTTACTTTTCTTTCAAATGAGATTTCCTTTCAGAAATCAAGAAAATGAAGGTTAACTGTGATCAGGAATGCTAATACTTCCACTGGTTCATGAGAGCAGCTTTGTTTTGTTTGCCTTTCTAATCTCTACTGTTTTGTGACAACTTCAAAATAGTATGAAAATGTCTAGATGTGCCTAGGTTTCTCCAGAGTATGTTCGACCAGCAAATAACTTCCAGCATGTTCATACAAAGGTGGGGAATGCTAGGAGCTGCCTTCTGCAGGCTTTGGTCTGCCCTGCTGTACAGGGATGGATTTTAGAAATCTGCCACTGTGCATGTCCAGAGGAAGTTGGTTTTCATACAGTCAGGCTATTTGGAATTGAAATTCTTTTAGTGCTACAGATTTTTAAAACAGCTTACACCTGCCAATGGCATTTATAATAGCCAATAATGACCCTTTGTTACTCAGCACCTTGAAAAACGATGTGTTTTTCCTCTTGTTGGTTCACAGGGAGCCTTGTGGGAAACATCTATGATTTTGCAAACTCATGGGCATTGCGGAGTGAAAATAAGTTGTGCAAGAGAGTGCAGACTCCAAGCAGCATGTGCAACGTTTCATCTGATATTGCAGAGAAGGTTTGTGCCATAAGATACCATTTGAGTTTTCAATATTACCCACCTGAAGGCAGTTTGTCTGCTCTTTGGCAGGGGAATATAGATACTTTCTTGAGTCCTACAGCTGACGTATTACTCCATCAGCAAAGTGGTTAGGATGCCAGGTGCAGGAGATACCTGTTTAGGATTTCAGAGGTACAGAGTGATCTGCAATAGCTATGCAAAAGACTGTTTGTGCTGCTGCATGGCAAGTATGTGGCAAATTGTGATTCCCACAAAGTGTGGGAATCAATGCCTAGTCTGGCAGGAAGCATAAGATGCAGTGGTCAGGCATATGTTGGAGGTGGCAGCGATGCAGTATGCCATGCTGTGGTGTGGGTGCTCCTGACACTCTTAAGGCTTGGCACAGGATGCAGATGTGCTTCCTTATTACTGAATGCAGTTTGCATCCTACTTGGCTGAATTATTTTTACAAATCTAGTACATACTGCTACCCCTCCACTCTGGAAAAACAATCCCAAACTCCAAACAGATAAACTCATTTGAGCCCGAAGTATGAGTTGTTTCCAAAGTTACACCAACGTTACTTGGGGAAAAAGTGTTTAATGGATGTCTTTAGAATTAGGTGAGCAACTCCTTCTATTATTCTGTGAGCAGGAAAGTGTTGAGTGACATCTGTTGCCACCACCACTGCAAACAGCATTTGCGTGTGCGTTGCAGTTGATACCCCTGTGCATCACCAGAGCAGGAAGATGCTTAAGTAAGTCTTTCTGACAGAGATGATCTTCTCTGTAGATGTGCACACTTCATGACACCCTGCTGTTTCCCCTGCCAGGAGGAAGACTTCAGTTAATGTACTATACTAGCTCTAACTAGTTAAAGAAACACCGAACAGCTAATTCTGTGATTCTTTTATCTTTTATTCTATAAACCATAAACAGGCCAGGCAGATGTGCACTGATGGTTGCCAGATCAGTCTTTTTCAGGCTGAACAGTCTCAGGTCTCTCACTTTCCTCGTAATGGAAATGCTCCACAACCCTAATAATCCTTATGGCCTTCCGCTGGACTCCCTCCAGTAGTTCCCTGTCTTTTTTGAACTGGGGAGCCCAGAACTGGCCACAGTACTCCAGATTTGGCCTTACCAGGACAGAGTAGAGTGGGAGGATGTACCTCAGGTTACCACTGATCTTCTTGACTGCAGAGGCATACTGCTGGCTCATGGTCAGTCTGCCATCCTTCAGGATATCCAGCTCCTTTCCTTTCCTTTTAGGTCAACTCCTAACTCATACTGATGCATGTGGCTCCTTCTAAGGTGTAGGACCCTATACTTGTCTTCATTGAACCTCATATGGTTCCTGTCTGCCCAGTTCTCTAGCTTGTCCAGATCACACTGAATGGAAGCAAAATGTTATCCACTTCTCCCAGTTTTGTATCATTAACAAGCTTGCTGAAGGTGCGTCTTTTCCCTTAATTAAAGTGAAGATGCAAGATGAAATCCAATCTGAGGAGTAGACTGCAATTAATGTGTTGTTTTGTTGTTTTTGTTTTTGTTTTTTTAACAGATTATATTAAATATTGTTCCTTTCTTGGACAAAGTTTGCTTGCCCACAAGAATATTAGCTGGATGAAATTATCTTTTCTCTATTGTGAATTCATGAGCTCACAGTATTTATTGTTGGCTAGATTTATTCACTACGCAAGAATGAACACAGTGCTATTAGCAGAAGTCCAGCCAAATTAGTACTTGCTAAAGAATACCGAGACTTTGAATAGCTTGCTTTATTTGCTTGCTCTGGTCTCAGAATGTACAACTTGTCTGTCTCCTTGCCTCCCTCCCTGAAGCCTCTGCTTCAGCCTTTTTCTCTTTGCTTGCCTCACATGCTGCAAAGTTGTAATTCTCTCTGTCCTTGCACCACAGATACTCAGCCAGCATAATTAGGGAAATGGCTTTAGATTCCTTATCTGGAGCCTAAAGTGTTGCACTGTTTTATAACTAAGTTTAGAAGAATTTGGAGATGGTGAACTTTGTGTTGTGCCTCATTCAATTTTATTCTGTAAGCCTCTCAAGTTGCAGAATTGGTGTCTGACTAGATGAAACTTGATCAAGGAACTGGTGAGTTAGGGAGAAGGTGGCTCTCCAGCTGGAAGCCAGGGATGGCAGTGCAGAGATCTCAGTGCTGCCCATTGCCATGAGTGGGTGCCTATTGTGGCCAGAAAAGGCTTATGCACCAAGAGCTCCCAGCTGGGCTACTTGCAGAAATTTTGATAGTACTTTGCCACGTGGAAGTCTGATGGAGCTGCTGGTTGTTTCAGCTGTTGGTCAGGAATATTTCATCTCCTTTACAGCTTTTGTCCTCCTGTTCTACCAAACAATCTACCAAACAATAGATGTTAGCCCAGTGAGTGGGTGACTGATGAATTTCAGCAGTGGTGACAGTGAAAAACAAGCTATGTTTCAGACATTAGTGCTGCAGAAATTATAAGAATGTGTGAAATACCAACAACAATTCTATGTGGTGGGAGTAGAGAACAAAGAAAGTCAGTGAGTCTGTGACTAGTAGGACTTGCCAGTGTATGGACAATGCCAAGCCATTTAAATAAACCCTTAACAACTGACGGAGAAGTAAAGGAAGCAATGTAAATAGATTCACCTATATACACATTATATAGTAGTTTTACTCTAACTGTTCTCTGTATTCTAAGCACTATTTCAGGATGGATTTTTTTTTTTTTTTCTGTGCAAAGCAAGTCCTGTAACCGGGAATGCTACAGCAGTGGGTGAAACTGCTCTGTTCTCTTCATGTGTACTGTCCCCTAACTAAAGAACAAGAAGCTCTGCTAATTCAGCTTCATCATTAAGTTTTAAGGAAATGTTTGAAATATACATAATTTGCAGAGTGAGATATATCCATTAATCCATAGCAATATGTAACTGAGATGTCTAGAAGACAGGAAAATTTCAGCTATAATTCCTTATATGGAGTTGGATATCTTAAGCAAATTGAATAGCAAGAAAACCTTAAACAAACCTTAAATAGAGAAAATTGTGACTGTATGTTGTTTTCTAGCATATAACTTGTATTCTTGATAATCAGTTAGAGATCAATCAATGGATATGTTATTGAACAAGAGTGAATAATTCTGTAGGGAAAAAACGTTTTAAAAATCATTAATGATGGGTCACAAACACAGTCATAATACAGCAACTTTTACATGCTCTCACCTCAAGTACTTGTTTAGGCATTCAGGAATAGAGTGTCATTACTGCAAATCAATGAACTTAAAAACCTAACCTACCCCCCTTTTTGTAATAGACCTGAAATTTACAGCATGGCTACAACTGCTTATATAAAACAATGATGAATAAGTAGAAAGTTAAACTTCAAATATCTGTGTCAAGGTTGTTTCAGAAATAATTCTCCTGCTTATTTGAGCACATTTTCATCCTTCCAGAAAGCTGCAGTAAACATATAAGACTTAATGAACTATGACATAATGTAAACATAAGAGAAGATTTACTTGAGAACCTCCCTCAGAATGAAGTGAATTCTTTTTAGGCTGTGTTCTGTGTACAGCTAATTCACAACTTAGCTTGCTGCTATCGTAAAGGACACTTTCAGAGCACACTTCTCCCCATCTCACTATGCAGACTTGTCCTTGCACTAACTGTCAGCATATGGTTTAACTTGCTAGAAAAGCAGAAAATACTGCTTTCCCTCTTGGGTTATTTTCATACCATTTATGTGAGTTATATTGACCTATCATATATACCGTATATTAGACAAGCCAGCAGGAGTGACAGAAACATGAAACCATAAATAGAAAACAAACTTGATTCCTCAGATCCCAGTCAGAGTTGATCTTTCAATCTAAAACTTCCTCAGTTCTCCATTTTCTGGAAGAGGATCTGTTCATTTTTCTTCTTTCCTTACTGGAAAGTTTCTCCCCCTTGTTGTGCATCCCTTCCTGGTACTCTAGACACCATGTGGTTCTTCACTGGATAGTAAGCAGTTCCTTGCTTTCCTGCATTTTATGACTGATCAACTGACATAACTTCAACTGTTTTGTATTAATTGCAGTGTTAATGTACCTCTATGTATACATGGATGTGGTGATAATTAGCTATTGACTGTGATGTTGTTTAACAACATCTTCTTGTTAAATAGTAACCTTGACATTATTATTTAAGAATTGTGGTGACAAATTGTTTGGAAAAAGTTTTTTTTCTTCTTATGATTACAGTAATTAAATTATTTTGTCCCCTCTGCCTCCTTGTTCCTCACTTGCTATGCAGGATGTCATGGAAACCTGTGAGCTGCTAAGAACATCTTTGACCTTTGCACAGTGCCATCATCTAGTGGATCCAGAGCCATACATCTATCTCTGTGAAAGAGACATCTGTTCCTCTACCTACAGCATGAATGGTCATTGCTTAGTGTTTCTTGATTATGCAAGGAACTGTGCTCATGAAGGAGTGATTTTGGATGGGTGGCCTGAAGAAAGCTCATGCAGTAAGTTGACAGGATTGTTCCTAAGTTACTTAACCTAATGGAGGTCATGCTTGTCTTGAAGATGTATGTGTTGTAGCTAAGAACAACTGATGCTTTTTTAGGGTGTTGATTAAAGCAGGCAGGTTAAACTGTGAAGTGCCAATCACTTCAATTTATTTGAAGTGCCTTTGCTAGTTCTCCATTCCAAGCCCCCCATCATGCACCTCTTTGCTAAAAGTTTTCCTTAAGTAAGGGTAGTTTGAACCACATACAAAGATCCTAAGCTTCTTATAGATTTATCTGATCACACTAACTACAACATCTAGAATGTTCTATTTTACATGCAGCTCATATGTGCGATCTTGTCAGTATCATCATGAACAGCACTCTCTACTGTTTAGTAAAGACAATTATTTTTATCTTTGATTTACCTAAAACATCAGAATTGAGATGGTGATTTTTCTACACAATTTTTTTCTTTTCTAGGTAAGAGATCCTGATTGGATCTTGAAATATTGCATTTATTAACTCAGTTTTCTGAGGTCTTGATTGCAAATTGACTAAGACGATTTTATAGAGGAAAGATCATGTTTGCCCCAACCTGCTGGAATTCATATAGGTAGATAGCTCTACCAAAGAACCTCAGCATAGCACAAAACAACAGAGCAGTGAAGTCGCAGGCTACAGTGAGTGAGGATCTGCTCAGAAATAAGAGAAAGAAACTGCTTACCTTCAAAAGACCTGTAAGGCCCTTAAGTAAGCAGAGATCTTTAGATGAGATATCCTTAACTCCACTGCCAAACCTTAAATGAAGTCTGGGAAGGGATGGATCCTGGCTCCATCCTTTCCCTTCATGCACCTGAGCTCTCCTGACTGGCCCTGTTTTCCTATCAGGTTCTCAATTAGTAGTTCAAGCCATGACTTAGCATTTCCACTACACCCAGTTAAATATTTATATGCACAAATGGGTAATAATAAAAATCATTCTATATGTATTCAGTGATACATTTTTTTTTTTTTCACGCTTCTTATATTACCTAGTGTCACGGAGTTGACCAGATCAATCTATGTCCGTGACAGGGGCGACAGGCCTCTGCCCTGCCCCCCCACCCCAGTCCCACAAAAATGGGAAGGAAGGAAGGGAGGAAAAGAGCAGTGGCAACAATCTATGGAGGAAAACTTATTTTACTATAATATCGGAATACAAGATAACACAATATATACAATTTAATTGAAATTGAGATGAATAAATCAGACAAGGTGAGAGAGGGAGAGTTCCCGGGACCGAGTCAAACCTGAAAAGCTTGGAACAGCTAGGAAAGCACCCTCCAGCACCCACTGCCAGGCAGCAAGAGAGCGCCCCCCCCACCCGGAAGGGCCAGATCCCGTGACTTCTGTAATGTACAGGGATAGGTACTTGGAATTGGGGCAGTGACACTTTAATGCCCCGTACACTACATGATGTTTTGATGTGGAATACTGAAACCCAAAAACAAAAACAAAAACAAAAACATAGAACCATGACATTCCACCCCTTATTCTACATCGTTACATCATGCTTAAAATATATATACATATATACAAACAAACAAAAAATGATTAAAATGCACACATGGCTATATACATATACATAGAATTAGTAACTGCACTCCCCCGGCATCAAGTTTCCTTGTGGTACACATTGAACATCCCCATTCTTCTGCATCACCCACCAAGTGGATCCTGGTCCCTGGGCAAAAACTGTACCACGGAGAGGTTTGCCCTTTCCAGAAGCTGGAAGAACCCAAACTGCCTTTCCTAACATTTCTTTACATGTACAACAGGGACTTTATCTCCCTCTACGGTATGTAGGGAACTGGATTGGTTAGGACCATCACGATTGATAGATCCTCTGGTATTGACTAACCAGGTGGCTTCTGCCAAATGCTTCTCCCAGTGCTTAAATGTTCCGCCACCCAGTGCTTTTAGCATCGTTTTTAACAATCCATTGTATCGTTCAATTTTACCAGAGGCTGGTGCATGATAGGGAATATGGTAAATCCACTCAATGCCATGATCTTTGGCCCAAGTATTTACAAGAGAATTTTTGAAATGAGCCCCATTATCTGACTCAATCCTTTCTGGGGTGCCATGTCGCCACAGGACTTGTTTCTCGAGACCCAGTATGGTGTTTCGGGCGGTAGCATGGGGTACTACATATGTTTCAAGCCACCCAGTGGTTGCCTCCACCATAGTAAGCACATAATGCTTACCATTGCGAGATCGTGGCAAAGTGATATAATCAACCTGCCATGCCTCCCCATATTTGTACTTTTGCCATCGCCCTTCCTCCCACAGAGGTTTCATCCTCTTGGCTTGTTTGATGATGGCACATGTTTCACAGTTATGAATAACCTGTGCAATGGCATCCATAGTTAAGTCCACCCCTCGGTCTCGGGCCCATTTGTATGTTGCATCTCTCCCTTGATGACCTGAGGTCTCATGGGCCCACCGAACCAGAAATAATTCACCCTTGTTCTGCCAGTCCAGGTCTATTTGAGCCACCTCAATTTTTGCAGCTCGATCTACCTGATAGTTATTTTGCTGTTCTTCAGTAGCCCGACTCTTGGGCACATGAGCATCTACATGGCGCACCTTTACAACTATAGTCTTTGTTCGGGCAGCAATGTCTTTCCACAGTTCAGCAGCCCAAATAGGTTTACCCCTTCTTTGCCAGTTATTTTGCTCCCACTGCTGTAACCACCCCCATAAGGCATTTGCTACCATCCATGAGTCAGTGTAAAGATAGAGCATTGGCCACCTCTCCCGTTCAGCAACATCTAAGGCCAGTTGGACAGCCTTTACCTCTGCAAATTGGCTTGATTCTCCTTTCCCTTCAGTGGCCTCTGCAACTTGTCGTGTGGGGCTCCACACAGCAGATTTCCATCTGCGATGCTTTCCCACAATATGACACGATCCATCTGTGAACAGGGCATATTTCTTTTCATCCTCTGGTAGTTCATTGTATGGTGGGGCTTCTTTAGCACGTGATACTTCTTCTCCTGGTGGTGTTCCAAACTTTTTACCTTCAGGCCAGTCCATGATGACCTCTAGGATTCCTGGACGGCTGAGGTTCCCCATCCGCGCTCGCTGTGTAATCAACGCAATCCACTTGCTCCAGGTGGCATCAGTAGCATGATGGGTGGAGGGAACCTTTCCTTTAAACATCCAGTTCAGCACTGGCAGTTGAGGTGCCAGAAGGAGCTGTGTTTCAGTACCGACTACTTCAGAAGCAGCCCGAACCCCCTCATATGCAGCTAAGATCTCCTTTTCAGTTGGAGTGTAGCCCTCTTCAGACCCCCTGTAGGCTCGACTCCAGAAACCCAGGGGTCGGCCTCGGGTCTCTCCTGAGGCTCTTTGCCACAAACTCCAAGTGGGACCGTTCTCTCCAGCAGCAGTATAGAGGATGTTCTTTATACCCTGTCCCGTCCGTACTGGCCCTAGGGCCACGGCACGGGCTATCTCCTGTTTAATCTGTTCAAAAGCCTGCTGCTGCTCAGGTCCCCATGTAAACTCATTTCTCATTCGTGTCACATAATAAAGAGGGCTTACAATGAGGCTGTAGTTTGGAACATGCATTCTCCAAAAGCCCACTGCACCCAGAAAAGATTGTGTCTCTCTTTTGCTAGTGGGTGGAGACATAGCAGTGATTTTGTCGATCACATCTGTTGGGATGTGACGACGGCCATCTTGCCACTTTATACCTAGGAACTGAATCTCCTGGGCAGGTCCTTTCACTTTGCTTCGCTTAATAGCAAAACCAGCACTCAGAAGAATTTGGATCATTCGCTCTCTTTTTGTAAAAACTTCTTCTGCTGTATTGCCCCACACAATGATGTCATCAATGTACTGCAGGTGCTCAGGAGCACTGCCCTGTTCCAATACAGTTTGGATCAACCCATGGCAAATGGTCGGGCTGTGTTTCCACCCCTGGGGCAAACGGTTCCAGGTATACTGAACGCCCCTCCATGTGAAAGCAAACTGTGGCTTACATTCTTTGGCCAAAGGAATGGAAAAGAAGGCATTAGCAATGTCAGTGGTGGCATACCATTTGGCCGCTTTTGACTCCAGTTCATACTGGAGTTCTAACATGTCCGGCACAGCAGCACTCAGTGGGGGTGTGACTTCATTCAGGCCACGGTAGTCCACCGTCAGCCTCCATTCTCCACTGGCTTTACGCACTGGCCATATGGGGCTGTTAAAAGGTGAGTGAGTTTTGCTGATCACTCCCTGGCTCTCTGGTTGACGAATTAACTTATGAATGGGGAGCAAAGAATCCCTGTTGGTGTGGTACTGCCGCCTGTGCACCATTTTTGTGGCAATTGGTACCTGTTGCTCTTTTACTCGCAGCAGCCCCACAACAGACGGATCTTCTGACAGGCCAGGCAAAACAGACAGCTGCTTAATGTTGTCTATGTCCACAGCAGCTATTCCAAAGGCCCATCGATACCCCTTAGGATCCTTGAAATGCCCCCTTCTGAGATAATCAATACCATGGAGCCCCTGGGCCCGTCACAATAGGATGTTTCTGCCAGTCCTTACCAGTGAGGCTTATCTCAGCCTCCAACACAGTCAATTCTTGAGAGCCCCCGGTCACTCCAGAAATATGGATTGATTCTGTCCCTTCATGACTTGAGGGCATCAGAGTGCACTGTGCACCAGTGTCCACCAGGGCCTTATGTTTCAGTGGTTCTGATGTGCCAGGCCATCGAATCCACACAGTCCAATATACTCTATTATCCCTTTCCCCCCCCTGACTGAGGGCAGGGCCCCCCTATTCATTACCTGTGGTAACTGGAGCAACTGCACTGGTGGTAGATCTGCCTTGTAATTCTTTCACCCGTGCTCGCAGTACAGCAGTAGGTTCATGGTGCCACTTCCTCATGTCTTCTCCATGGTCACGTAGGTAATACCATAAGACAATTCATGGTGTATTATCCCTTACTTGAGCTGGAGAGCATTTGCCTCTAACAGCTGAGATTTTTGATGATGCACGTGAGAAGGAAGGTTCATCGTCTTTAGTTAGGTGGGCTCGCATCATCTCCTTCATCTCCTTGATCTCCTTCATTAAACTCGTTTGATTATCCTGATCTTCATCAAGCGTTTCTGATACTGCTACAGGTTTGTCACGGTTAATCAGTTGAGACACTTGCTCCGTCATTTTTGATATAGCAGCCACGGCAGCATGAATTGGGGACAGCAATTGTTCGTAGTTTTGGAGCGTAACAATTAATTCATAAACTAAAGGCGTTCTCTGTTGTTCTTGGTATCTGTCACATGCTGATGTTAGTGTAGCGGCATATTTGTCCGGTGCTGTTGTCACGATTTTCTGCCATATCTCAGGCGTCGTCCTCACCTTTTCAGGGTCGCGGTTTTGGTGTGGTTGGTTAGGAACAAAGTTAGGGTCATACAACATTTCCACCACGCCTATTTCCCTCAAATACTGGATACCCTTTTCCACTGTATCCCATTTTTTCATCGCAATCTTCAAGCCGTTTTTGAAGGGGTACTTTTCCTTCACGGCTATTAACACTCGTTCCCAGAGGGAGGCAGCCTCATCCGAACATCGACTAATTCCTCTGTCAATAGCTGGATCTCTGGCAATGGCACCTAGTTGGTGAGCTTCGTTACCATCCAGAGACAAGCTATGGGCCCCACTGTCCCAACAGCGAACCAACCAGGAAACAAGACTTTCATTCGGGCGCCGTGTAAACTCCTTTCTTGAACCTTGGATTTCAGTCATCTTTAGAGGCCGGCGAGTAGTAATAGAGACTTCCTCTTCATCACTCTCTTCTGCATGTCTCTTAGTTTTCGCTCTTGCCTTTCGCGATGGTGGTGGTTCTGAGGAGGGCCCCTCGCCTGGATCTTCCTCCTCCTCCTCCTCTTCTTCTCTTTTTCGTTCAAGACGCGAAGACACTCGTTTCCATTTCTTGCCCTCCACAGGAGCAACCGGTATTGTTACTGGTGTCTCCTGTGATTGATTAGATTTGACTTGGGGATTTTCCCCTTTGGCTTGAACCTCAGCTCGGAAACTCTCTCTCTCTCGAATGGTATTATATAGGGCACGGTAAGCACAAGCCAAACCCCAAATAAGTTGTACCTCCTTAGATTTATGTAAGCCGCATAGTCCCTGACTCAAATACTGGCTTAGTTTCTCAGGATCCCACAGATGTTCAAGAGTAAAATCCCATGACACTGCGGGTCCCCATGCTTCTAAGACCTTTCCTAAACCTCTCCATATTCCCTGCCAGTCATCATTCTCTGGTTTTGGAGTAGACTCCTTATTACGAATGCGTTGGAGTACATTCAGGAAAATTAACGACATGCACACCAACATGAGTATTAATTCAAGATTCGAAAAACGTTTGATAAACCGAGAAGAAAACCTGGAGACTGGTCTGAACATTGTGTTGTTTGTAAAATTAGCTATTCCATTTGGGATGTAGCTGTTTGTGAAATTAGCCATTCCTTCTGGGATGTAGTTGTTTGTGAAATTAGCCATTCCTTCTGGGATGTAAATGTCAAAATTCAAATCATACCACATTGCAAGTAGGTAAAACATAGGTGTCTCCATCAGTGCCCTTAGGTAGCTATATACGGATGCAATTCCAAAACACGTAAGTGTGAGATGGATTATTGGCCAGTAGGTTGTGAGTAACACCATTGCTTTAAATCCTTTACACAGTGCCCCCACGATAACGAGCGGGTTCATCGGTGGTGCCTGCTAAAAAGGGGTTAATGAATTGAAGCTAACAAGAGGAGGGGAAAAAAAAAGAAAAAAAGGCACTACCCAGACGAAGTAGTGCTCAGAGTTTACAAATATCCCAGAACACTGGCAGTACGCCTAATCTTTCAAGGTCAGGTTTTCCAGCACAGAAACCTGAACTACTGATAATGCTCCCTAACGAAGCTCTCTAAGAGCAGAGAGAAAAAGAGATTTGTTCTAAAAGCTAAAAAGCAGTGAAGCCCCACGTTGGGTGCCAAAATCTGTCACGGAGTTGACCAGATCAATCTATGTCCGTGACAGGGGCGACAGGCCTCTGCCCTCCCCCCCCACCCCAGTCCCACAAAAATGGGAAGGAAGGAAGGGAGGAAAAGAGCAGTGGCAACAATCTATGGAGGAAAACTTATTTTACTATAATATCGGAATACAAGATAACACAATATACACAATTTAATTGAAATTGAGATGAATAAATCAGACAAGGTGAGAGAGGGAGAGTTCCTGGGACCGAGTCAAACCTGAAAAGCTTGGAACAGCTAGGAAAGCACCCTCCAGCACCCACTGCCAGGCAGCAAGAGAGCGCCCCCCCCACCCGGAAGGGCCAGATCCCGTGACTTCTGTAATGTACAGGGATAGGTACTTGGAATTGGGGCAGTGACACTTTAATGCCCCGTACACTACATGATGTTTTGATGTGGAATACTGAAACCCAAAAACAAAAACAAAAACAAAAACATAGAACCATGACACCTAGAAAGACCATTTTTTTCCAGTGTACTTGTAGTTATTCAGTGTATTTGTAGTTATTCATCATGATTTGTACTGACAGTCCTACAAGTCAAATTTCTTCTCTGGTAAACAACCAGAAAACACTGCCTTCAGATTATAGTTAGGACTGGAAGATATTGCTTATGAAAGGAATTGTACACTACAACAAAGACTCTTAATTCTTGAAGTAATTTATTACCTTACCATTAGGATATAAAGAGGATCTAACTAATCTCTTTGCTCAGGATGAAAGCCAGAGTACCCATTTAAGCTAAGGCTCTCTATAAATCTTGATAAAGCCATGAGAGAATATCTCTGTTCCCAGATCTCATTTCTTATCCTTGACTTCATAAAACTTTTTTCCAAGTCAGAAATACTACCCACGTCTGCTGCCACAGCAAGAGCTTTATTTCATATGACTCTTCATCTGTGCTATTACGCTGTCTTAGATGATGATAATTTTATGTCTTGGAGGCATGACATGAACAGAAGGACAGTGGTGCTGGGCACACTTCATTTCTGCAAGCAGATATCTGAGCCCTGGTGCCACAGAAGACTGTTCCTTCATTATTCTTCCATCTCTGTCAGTGGAGAATTTGTTGGGAAAGGGCTAACTCTACTCTGTCCTTCCCACTCAAAACCCATGCAGTTTTGTGGGATTTTTCTATGCATTAAAATGAACAAATGGTTCATATAATATGTGCATACATAACAGTTCTTGTCTACAACATATCAGCTGTAGGAATACCATATGTAGCAGAAATGTTAAGTCAGGGCTTGAAACAATGACTGAACATGTGGTAGGAAGGCAGGGCCAACTCGGGATTGCTCAGGTACATTCAGTGTACCTCAGTGACCAGAAGGTGTGGAGCCAGGATCCACCCCTTCCCAGACCTCATTTAGGAGTTGGAAGTGAAGGCAAAGGTATCTTACTGGGGATCTCTGTGTACCTGAGATGTTCCGATGGTAGGAAGCTTTTTTTTCCTCCTTTATTTTGGTGCCTACAGCTGTTGCATTTAAGGAGCTCCTCACTTGCTGGAGCCTTCTGTTTTCCTGTTATTGCTGTGATTTTCATTGCATTACACTCAAGCATGCATGTTAGTCTGTGCTATGAATTCTTTAGAAAAAGAGTGGGATTTTGTAGACTTAATTGTTTCCTACTTCTCTCTGAAAACACAAAACATCAGGTATTTTCTAAATAAAAAGGGTAACTGAGCAGTTCAAAGGTACAGAATGTGCTTTTTGTCCAAATTTCTTAGATATTTTGTGAAACTTCTTCCTGTGTTTAATTTTTCTTAATACACTTGGTTTTAGTTGATAATACTTGGTTTATTAAAGGCTGTAGTGGAATTGCTGGGTCACAGCTGAACCAGTGTTTGAACACCAAGTGAGAAGGTGTGGCTAACCTAGGGAGCTCAGAAGCAAGCAGTGCACCCAAATGACTGGAAGTGGAGCCTGGATCTATACCTCCTGGATCTGTCCTTCCTCACTCTCATTTAAAGGGTATCAACCAAGAGGGTGCTGTGGGTATCTCTCTGGGTAGGGATCATACACTTCTTGAGCTGTCACTCCTTGTGGAGAGGGGTGAGCTTATTTTCCTTCTTCATTACCTATTATTACTCTATAGTACTTGTATCCCATTTGAAGGCACTGTGTTATCTTATTTTGCTCTACAGAGGCTGATGTCAGTTTCTTTTCTAAACGCTTACTAAATGACCTAACGTATGATGATGTTGAAAACTGAGTGTTCTGTGTCTAAGAAAGGAATCCGTAATTATGGATTTTTAAAATATATTTATATAAATAAATATATATAAATATAAACTTTCTTGGCATTTCTGTGTTTTAGCCTTTGATAATTAAGAAAACTTACTGAAGAACTGTTCAGGAATTTGCACTTCTAATTTTTCTTTCATTATTTCAGAGCCAAGATGTCCAGTTGGCATGGAGTATAAGGCATGTATATCTCCTTGTGCTAAAACCTGCCAGAGCCTGAATATCAATGAAGTGTGTCATGGGCAATGCGTTGATGGCTGCAGCTGCCCTGGTAATTTATTTACTGGGTTGTTTATAGGGAAGTGTTTGGCAATGCTACTATATACTTTGTTAGAAGAAAGAAAGCTGTGTCTTAAGTATGTCTTAAGTATTCTTGAAATTAGAAACACTTCTCTTTTCTGGGACCAAGCCCTGGAGTGAGCCAATTCCAATACTGCCTGAATATTCCATGGAAGGGCCATTTTTTGAGACTCAACTATAATGTGAACATCAGTGCTATCTAATCGTCTTATGATTGCCTTTCATTCTTGGTGAGCAACTGCATACTACTGCAATGTCTAGATTTCTTCTGGACTGTTTTTCTCTGGAAAGTAGAAGAAGGAAAAAGAACTGAACGTACTGAATGTGTTTCATTAAAAAAATCACATATAGAACTTGCTTTGCATTTCTAAAAGTCATTAGGGTTTTAGATATATGATTTTACTTACTACTGAATCCTTTGTGGAGGAACTTTGATTAACTGAAAGTTGGCATCCCAATGACTGCTTTTTTTTTTTTTTTTTTTTTTTTTTAGTTTTCCTTCTCTGTTTACTGTACTTAGTAGCTGCAGGTGGAGAGTTAGAGTCCTGGCTCCCTTTACTATCTTTTTCATTGTTGTTATTTTGAATAGTGCTACCTCTTCCTTTCAAACCTCAAATGTGGAGTCTATATGAATGTGCAGATGTATTTATTGTCCTATATTAAGATACAAAATACGACTGAAGTTTACGGAATGTGTCATTTGATTTCCAAAACAAGGCAGTGATGATGAATAAATCTTGTCAGAGGAGAAACTAATGCATTCTAAAACGATACTATTCAGAGCTCCCATTTAGCTGCTTATCTCTTGTGTATTGTAGGTTTAAAGCTGTCACTCCATGTCAGGACCTGAACAGGTGCATAGGGAAGTTGACAGGAAATAGGCAGAGGATTGTATTTTGTTGCATAGGAGCTAGATATTATATTTTTTTATATTCCCTGGGAGTGTTGGGAGAAACTGAAGGAATTGAATCTACCAGCTGTGAAGGTCTCTGGCTATTCTCCCTTCTGTAGCTGCTCTGATCAGTCTGTCACACAAAAGGTGTAAGGGGATAGAAACTGAGGAGCAGAGAGACATAAGTTCAACAGAAAAGGTACTGCATGAGAAATAAGTAAATTACTGGAAGAAACTAAATGACAGGAAGTAGGAATTGACAGTACATGTGTGTCCCTGTAATTGGTGACTTCAGAGAAAAGGGTCAAAGTCTCTGCAGGCATTTGCAAGTATTCTCTCATAGAAGAGGGAAAGGAATTTCTAGCAATCAGAATTTTTTTTACAGCAGCTATTCTTAGTATAGAGGAATATCAGCTACCTATCAACATGGGGATCTGGGAGAAAGAAACTTGTCCTTTCTTCTACTGATAGTTTATGTTGCAATTCCAGACAAGTCTTTATAACTGCCCGGTGACTCCAATTATCTTTGTAAGATGTATAGAATATGTAATTACAGTTGCGTAATGTGGAGAATTTTATAAGCTGAATTCAAGTTGGGAAGTTAGCCCTCTCACTTTCTTGTTTCTGCAGCAGTTGAGAAGAGAAACTGCATCTCTACATCATAATGTATGTTTATTACAGACCCTGTCTTGTGGAACAGTACCTTCCTGTATTCCAAGGCAGCTAAAAGTACACTGCCTGCAAAGGCTTCTTCTGTTGCTTACTCCTTCTTATAGATGTTGTTGTTGTTCAACTTTGCTCCTTTGTTCCCTACTTTGTTTTTTTCTGTCCTTTCGCAACAAATACAAAACCTGTCTGGGCACTCTTTACTTATAGACAGGTCTGTTAGCTCTCAGGCTTATCTTTTGCACTTGATCTATGTATGTATATAATCTAGAACTTTTTTTTTTCAAATAAAATCATAGATTAGCTCAGGTCGTACTTGATCATGCTCCCCATTTTTGACTCTTGTGTGTTCCAATATTTGTTTTGAACTCACGAATTGGATGAACACAGAGCTTCTTTGGGAACACCAGGAACATACACCATTCTGCATATCTGTGGGAGAGGCAACACTAAGAAAAGTAGAGATCTGCCCCCACGAGGCATTTTGGCAAGCTACGTTCTTTTTAATTGCTATTCATGACTAATTACAGATGATAATGTTTTGAAGTCTTGCCAAAGTATATGAAGAACTAAAAAATCTAATCCTTTTTATGCTTGTGTCCCTGTGTGTGTTATGTGTATGTGCTGTTACCTTATCTATCCAGAGGGGAAGCTCCTTGATGGTGAACACTGTGTTGAAATCTCTGACTGTTCTTGCATCCACTCTGGAAGACATTATCCTCCTGGCTTCACTATCTTTCAGGACTGTAACTCATGGTAAATTCAGTGTTGTTCTGATATGGTTACTATTGCTCTAGAGTACTGCATTCCTTTTTTGTGACTGTTTTAGATGATCAGGGTCTCTCTATATGTGATGATGATTTTTTTCATAGTATTTATTTTCATTGGCATAGAGCCTGCTCTCTTATTGGAAATGCTACCCCCTTCTAAGAAGTGAGCTGCTCACAAATACAAATCAGCCCTGCTTTTTGAGGGATGTGTGTGCTTGTATAACAATGTGAGGGTCATACTTCAAATAGTAGAGAACTATCTGTTTCCTGTGGATAAGACAGACTGGCTCCCATGTCTAATTGGTGTCAATGGTGGTGTCTTTGTTTTGACTTCCTACATTTATTTAACCTCTAAACCTGGTTTCTTTCAAAGAGGTGCTAACTCAGGCACGTCTTTTGAAACCTCTTACAAAACTGGATTTTCCCAGCTGCACAGCTCACAATTTTTCTTTCACTTGTGAATACAAGTCTGAAGGGGAAGGCTGGCTGCCTATAGAAAGGAAGGGAAATGAGTAATGTATTCCTGACCTGTGTAAGTGTGAACATGTTTGTGAATGGAGTTCAGACAACACTGTGCTCAGATATTTGCAGTTAAACTAAAGGAGTCAGTTAAGGCCACCGTATAGAGAAGAAAGACTATGTGCAGCTTTCCATTATCAGCACCATGTGTCACAGAATATGAACCATAATAATAACATTAGCATTCCATCTCTTTTTCCTGCAGCTGTCTGCAGCTTTGAGATTGGCCGCACAGTATTACACACACCCATAGTATTGAGAGGTTAATGCTGCCTATTTGATAAAGCTGTTGTCCCATCAGCTCTATGTTCACCATCCTAAGCAAATTGACTCCCCACGCCTGCTTTTCAAGGGCTGGAATAATTAAAGGAATAAAAAGAGTAACATGTATTGAAACCTTTTTTTTTTTTTTTTTTTTTTTTTTTTGAGATTCTGGGCTGATAGGCTTGTTGTCACAGAGACTCAAGAATGACAGAAGTCTCAGAGTCTGAGTGCCTGTTGCTGGTTACTATTAGCTCCCCTGGGGGGATTGCACTGAATTCACCACCCAAAGACATTAAAACAGATATTCTTGCAACTTGCACAAACAGGGCAATTAAGTGAAGGAAGCTTAAGTAAACAGTGTGCAAACTGATAAAGGTCTTGGTTTGCAGAAATCAAGCCAGTTGGTGAAAAGACAGGGCTTCTTGCCCTCAGTGTTGAACTCAAGAGGCTATGACTGGAATAGCATAGCTGGTGCTGGGCCCTACTGCAAGAGGCAGAACGATGAACTAGAGAGAGGCTGGGGAGGAGAATTGGATTTGTATAAAGGCTAATGGGTGAAACATTGAATACATAAAGGAGAGTGGAAGGGAAGACACAAGCAAATGGCAAAGGTGATTTAGACAAATTGTCTAAATAGAGTTCCTCTTAGCACATGAGGAAAAAAATTATCTTCTGAGATGGTACAGCATTAGGGCAGCTGTCCTGAAGGTCCATGGGGTCTCATCCTAGAAATTTCTAAATTCAAAGGGGTCCTGAGCCACCTTTGACCTAGCTTTGGAGTTTCGCTCTGAACTGAGTGTTGTAGATAAAATTTCACTCAGAGGTCAAAGTATTTTTCCTTCCATGATTCAGTCATATCAGTAGACATATCTTGAGAATTGGTTTTAAAACTCATTCTACGTGAGTAGAATATGAAAACTCTATTATATGTATAGCAATGGGGGGGAAAAAGTTAAGCTATTTAACTTTGTAAATATTCCAGTCTATATTACCAGCTGTTGCTGTCAGATGATTGTAGAAGAGATCAGGGGAATGGATATATTATTATTAGGAAACAAGATTATGGCAGATGGAAAGGATGCTAAAGACTGGTCTAATTTCCATAAAAGAAGAGTCTGTGTTTCAATTATTTGTGGGGAAAAAAATTTAATTTGCAAATTACTGCATAACTGGTAACTCTGTTTTGTAGCATTTGTCGGCATGGCATCTGGATCTGCAGTAATGGGGAATGCCCAGGTATGTTGGTCCTACAGTTCTTAGGTTTTAGCACGTGAGTATATGTTATCCACATCCTTTCCACTTACATCCTACTTTTTTTTTCCCCATGTGAAGGGTGACTTTGTCTTTGCTCTTATCTGCTTGTTCCCATGCAATCCAGATGGGATTGTATTTCAGTTCTCCTTGTGAGACTAAGCAGATGTTGTACTGTATGTGAAGGAATAAATATTCCTCTTCTTTTCCTTTTTTTTTTTTTTTTTTTTTTTTTTTTTTTTTTAGGATCTGTGTCATCAGAGGAACACTGCTGTTCCTGTCAACAAATAGGCAGTACAGGCCCAGCACCTGAACTTCTTCCCACATTTTTTGCAGTAGGAATATCTCTGTGTAATGATATGTAACTCATATGAAATAATTTGTTTGCAAGCTCTTTCCTATGTGTTTGCAGAGACTGTAGAGTATGAAGATAGTACATCCCAGTAGTGGTGTCTAAATGCTGCTGTCTTGGAAATGAAGAGACACAGCTTACAGAAATATGTTAAGAGGCTGAAATGTTTAGGTAGCTTCTTTTTATAGTATGGTTGTAGGAACATCAAATTTGTGTTATTCAGTTAGTACTTGTGGATATCGTAAATAAGGATTGCTGGCCCAGTCTTTGGGTGCAGATATATCACAGTGGACTAAGTAAAAATGTTTTTCAAGTGTTCTGGTTCAAGATTTTGCAAGCTCCTGCATCAGTTTAAGCGGCCATGTGGTCCAGTGCACAGCACACTAGTGATGCTGGGGGAATCCTGACTTCCACAATGGGGTGTAGCCACCTTAGGCATTAGCACTGTCACTTATACAGAAGGAAATTTGATTGCTACATAAAAGTGAATGCCATCAGCATCACGTTGGGTTCAAACAAAAATACTTTAAGAGAAATTTCACTTGAAGTCTTTAGTTCAATAAACTAGTTTACTTAAACTAGTGTAATTTGTATGTGACTTAGCTGGCAGAAACCTTGAGAAATTGTACTGATTTCCCAGGGCCACAATGACATGCTAGAAAAGAATCAAAAACCAAGAGCTAAGCTGTCTTCTGATATCATTATAAGCCACCCTTTGAGGCATTATACAGGATTTTCCATGGACAGGATTTCAGTTCCTGAGTATGACTGATGCCATATTTCCCTGCTTTTGTTGGTGCTATTGTTGCTACTAGTAATGACTTACAGGAATAAGCAGTGAGATAAGCATCTTGTCCATACTCTCTGGCCTTCAGGGGATGTGGGCTTTGTGCAGCCATCCAGCTACTGTTCTCCTTCTGTGGCAGAGTGGGCAAGATTTGGCTTACAGCCGGCACTGGGGTCATTAACTGCTCTATGCATTTTTCTAGGGGAGTGCTCCATCACTGGCCAATCTCATTTCAAAAGCTTCGACAACAAGCACTTCACCTTCAGTGGGATTTGCCAGTACTTGTTTGCAAAAGACTGTGTGGAAAACTCATTTTCTGTTATCATCGAGACTGTCCAGGTAACAACAGCTTTGGCTCATGCCTGTGTGCGCACTCTTGAGTGAGCAGGAAGGGCTGTGGGAGTATGATAGGAATTGCATATGCACCGGACAACAAAAATAATTTTCCTATGAAATAGTTTTATTAACAGATGAAGTCTTTCTCCTTGGTTAATAAACACTTTGCCTTTTCTCACTACCATTTCCAGTAGTCTACCAGGAGATTCAAATTAGCAATGCAGTTTGGAGGATCAGCCTCCTCTTCCTCTGTCAACTAAGCAAGTACAAATAGAAGAGGCTGTACCCTTTCCTGAGCACCCTGGAGGCTGCTGCTCGCTGCTGCTTATGGAAAACAAGTTTCCACAGACGCTGAGTAGGGTGCATTGACTGAATAGTTATGTGGTCATAATAGTTTTTGGTCATGCTACTGGGTCATTCCTGTTGCTCAGTGATATGTTGTTATCTACTGACTTAAGTATCTCCCTGGATGGAGGAGAGAAAGGCAAGACAACTGAAGATCAGTGAGTGTAGATGACTGGAGTGAGGCAGGAAGGGTAGCCTGACAAGGATAGGGAGGGAAGGAGACCTGTGCAGCCTGTTACAGAGAGATGAGGTCCACCTGTAAGATGTGTGGAATGAGGTAAACTAGCCTGCAGACTGTAGAAGGTCTTGAACTGGCAGAAGGGACAGACAAGAGGTCCTGTGGACAGGGAGGTGTGTTGATGAGTCAGAGAATTTATACAAGTAAGGGGACTATTGGGCCACCATGCAGAAGATGATAGAGATGTGGGAGGCATGAGCAGCAGTGAGGCTGCAGCCTACAGTGGAATGGAGGTATGATGGATGAATGCATATCTGTGTCTGTACCCTTGTATTAGAGAGATCTGATAATGTAGCTCTAAGTTACCTGTGTTTAGAAACTCCCAAAATGAGTTTCACTGAAACTTTTTTTGAAACCAGGGAAGAAAGCTGGGGCCTTGTTCTTCCCCTGCATAACCTACCACTAGTGGAAGAAATACTCTGACAGTCTAGGTAGTGTGAGCTGCAGGGCTGTCTTGTGTCATGATGTGTTCTATGGGGCAGTGCCTGTCATTCCTGCCCCTACAGCAACTCTGGGCCTGGTATTCTAGGAATAGAAGTTACTACAGTGTACTTTCCAGGACAGGAGCTGCAGAGAGCTCTCCCATAAGCAGTTAGCAGCATAATGAAGGAAAGGCTGCAGGAGAGCCCGATGTCTATAGGAGGCAGTGTCCATCAATAAAACTGTCAAGATGCTTAATGCCTCCTTGAATTACAGGCTGGTATTCTTTTTGTGCGTCCAAGGTGAAGTCATGAATAAAGCAAAATCTTTGAACTTTAGTTCAAAGCAAATTTTTTCTTCTCTGTAGTGTGCAGATGATCCTGATGCTGTGTGCACTCGCTCTGCTTCTGTCCGAATCCGAGATATGGGCAACAGCCTCATAAAAATGAAACATGGAGGAGGAGTTTCACTGAATGGACAAGACATACAGACCCCTTTCCTACAAGGTGTGTGTGTGCAAAGGGGAAACTGGTGAGCTATTGAAGGGATCCCCTTTATTAGTCATCTTAGGCATAGTTCAGTCAGAAAGTGTTTTCCATATCAAATTCTCACTTGCAGCCTCTTTCTCTGTACCGAAAGTTCCAGATTCTTTCTATGAAGCTGACACATCTTGGGGTCAGCAGTTCTAAAATTAGGAAGATTAAGATGGTTTTGATTTGGGAGATGTGATGTTGAAAACTGCTGTTGGTCTATTTTTAAAAATTGTTATTTTTTAACCTGGAAGCTTGAAATCCTACAAGTTATCTAGCAAAATGTCACAATTAATGCCTAATTTTTTCAGAATGTGCATGCATCTTCGTCTAGGGCTCCTGAGCAGGTGTTATGGACAAATTCATGCACGTGACCTGATAAGCAGGCACAAAACTTGGGAAATGGAAAGGGGGGCTATCTGGTGCTCCTTCTCTTTGGCAGCCACCCAATTGTCCTGTTCAGAGAACTTCAGCAGTTCCATGGATTGAGCGCTGCATCTGGTCTTGACTGGTACTTTGTGGTTGCTTTGAGGTACCCTTCGGATCCAGCGTGTGGTGAGGACTTCAGTTCGCCTTACTTATGGGGAAGATTTGCAGATTGACTGGGACGGCCGTGGTGAGCTGCTGGTGAAGGTACTCTTTCATTCTGTCTCATTTATTTCTGCCTTCCCTCCACCTCTCTCAACCCACCCAAACATATACAGTGGCTAGCTTTGTGCCATGAGAAATTGTTTTTCACTGCATACTAGAAATACCATTCTCCTTTATACTCCTTGAGCAATGTACAGGTCCTTTTGTATTCCAGAACATATTTTCATCCCACGGCAGACTTTTTTTTTTCTTCTCCTTTTTGTGCTGTGGCAGCCATTATTAACAAGGAATACTTGTGTTTTGTTCAGCAGATGCCCTTCAAACTGTTTTTTTTTTTGTTTTCATTGAATATAACTGTCCTGCCTTATAGCAATAGATTCATATGACATTATAATAAGGGAAGAAGGTGACTTCAGGGACATAGTTATTCCAGGAGTTATTTCCATAGTTACAACATATAACTGTGGATATATAACTGCGGATATGTATATCCATAGTTATTTCCAGGAAAGATCAGTTAACTCATACAATATATGTTGCATGCTCCTCCTTTCTACAAGGAATGTTTAAGGTCAGTCTTGATTAACTACAAGGTCTTGTCTGTACTTTAGACAGCAATAATATTGAAATGCTCAATCCAGGTTTAAAATAAGTGAACTGTAAGGGAAACTATCAAGCAGAAAGAACAGAAAGCTTCAAGTAACACACTTTATCTATAAATATGTGTATATTTTGGTCTGTTAGTTGCAGAATAAGTTAGAATGCAGAAGAGCCTGTGAGGGAGGGGAAGAAGGCTGTTTACTGTGGAATGTTCTCCTGATAGCTGACCAGCCAACACACCTCACTCTTACAGTGGCTTTTGGAATTGCTGGGATGTTTAACTTGTGAAACACCATGCCAAGACATAGTGCAGCTCGAACAAATGAAACAGGATCTGTGTTGAGTTATGCAGGAGGTCAGGTTGCATAGCTAGAGTGATCTCTGGTTGTCTTTGCATTTGCCAAGAAGGTAAATGACAAACTAATTTCATGATCCCCTTCCCTGGCAAAGCTGTCCATCATCCTCTAGCTCTTACATGAGTCTGTTTCTCTTTAGAATGGTAGAGTCTTGAGGACTACAAACATTGAGGATCTATTTTCTCCCTCAGAGCTGCAGTCTGCCTGTGGTGTTTCTTCCTGGTGTACTGATCCCTAGGTGCTAAAGCCAGCTGGACTGGCTTGTCAGACCTGCATCCTCATGCTCTGTGTGGAGAATCTTAACCACAAGCCTGGCTGAGCCTGAGGCCCGCTTATAGTTGGGTTCTGCAGTCATCTTCAGTCACTATCTTAATTTGTTTTGTATTCAAAAGTTGTCCTGTAACTATTAACACTTTTGTGAGCAGTTAAAGAATGTAGTACAGTGGTGCTGTGTGATGTATTTTAGAGTTTCCTTAGTTAATTGCACATGCTTCATTCCTTAGAGAGTCTTACCCTACAATGATTACCTATTCTGGAGGATGACTGGGCTAACATCTGTGTTCCTTAGGTATCTCTAACATATACCGAAAAGATGTGTGGCCTGTGTGGAAATTACAATGGTAACCAAGGGGATGACTTTCTTACTCCTTCTGGCTTGGTGGAAGTTCTTCTGGAAGATTTTGGAAACTCCTGGAAGCTCAATGCAGACTGTCAAGACTTGTTAAAACAAGACAATGATCCCTGCAATCTCAATCCTCATTTAGGTATTGAATTCCCTCCAATATTATATGTGCTGTTCAGGAATCTGCGATATTCCATCTTAAATGGAAGAGGAGGGGGGAAAAAAAAAGAGGGGGGAACCCCAAATACTGATTGATGCAGGTTTCTTTTGGATAATGTACTGTTTTCTGAAAATAGAAAACAAAAATCAGTAACGTGAGGTCATGCTGCCATGTAATTTGGATGATAGTGTTAGATCATTACATCTGCTGCACAGGTATATGTTACTAAAACTGATCATATAACTGATAGCGATGCTATCATTATGCTGTAGGTGGACAGAACATTTGTTCTCTTCACCTTGCTGCCCTTACATGTCATATACTTTCCCTGATCTCTTGACTTCTGGCTCTTACCCAATCTGAACTAACAGTCTCCCTCTTTCCCTCTGTAGTGCCTAATTCTTCTGCTTGGACAGTGGGTGTATTCTTGGAGACACTTTCTCATGCCACATATTATAGCAGCCTCTGATTTCTGGGATGAGCAAGAACACAGAGAACTTCATTATCATAGACTAGAGCAGGCACTGTTGATTCAAGAGTGTAGTATAGCCTAGTGGGTTTAATTCTGCAAATATAAAAATCAGCATAAGGCAGGGGCCTTGTAAAAGGAACTGTAGTGCCACAGATAGTGGTAACAGAATATAAAAGTATTGCTTTTCCTTGTTTTGTTTTATTAATGGAACATTATTCTTTTAGTGGAACTCATGATCTGTGAGCTGCATATGCTTATTTGATCCGATATTCTTCTTCTTTTTTTTTTTTTTTTTTATTGTTGCTTTTTTCTTATGAAAGCAAAAAACAACAACAACAACAACAAAAAAAACCCGACCAACAACACAAGTACTATGGCTCTCCTATTTTTTTTTTTTTTTTTTGAAAGCCACTGATTTCATACTTTCACATCGTTTTTCTCTTTTCTTCTTAGCCAAATATGCTGAGGAATCCTGCTCAGTTTTGATATCTTCTGTTTTTGAACCCTGTCATCATGAAGTCAGTCCTACTCCCTATGTGAAGAACTGCCATTTTGATGTTTGCTCTTGCTTCAGTGGCAAGGATTGCTTGTGCTCCTCTATTACTAATTATGCAACAGCCTGTGCTAGGAAGAATGTTGTGGTCCAGTGGAGAGCGCCTGATTTCTGCCGTAAGTGAAATACTCCTAAAAGTTACTTCTTTTTTGTTTTCTCAAAAGAATTTCTTAGCAATATTGAATGGTAAATAGAACACAACTGTAATAATTGAAGGCATTCTTAATTAGATGGGATGTCTACAGCCTTCTGCTTACAACAAGGCAAGCTTACAGCAGATTTTCTGAGGCCTTGTCTATGCACATTTTGAATATTTCGAGAACAAGCATTCTACAACTGCTGTGGCACTTGTTTCAGTTTTTGAAGAATTGCCTAGGAGATTGATTATCATGTTGCCAATGCAGAGGTCTCAGATCTTATTTTCATGCACACCATTCACCAGCAGTTTCTTGGTAAATGTCATTTAGAGTTCTAAATTCTAGTATGATTTGGAAGCCAGTTTAGGATGACAGCCTGAGTCTGTGAATGTCATCACTTAACACAGCAAAAAAAGATCTTTGAGTATGACACTTTGTTTCACTTCCATGAGAGTCAGAAAGAATTGAGTTTTAAATTCCCCTGAAGACCACTTGCAGCATTCCACTCTTTCATAAGTGGCAATCCTGGCTCAAAGGGTAACAACCTATAAGATGAGATGCTGGTAGAGTATAAAACAATTCAGAGTTGGGGAAATGGAACAATAGGACGTTTTCACGCAGATCAAAAGAGATTAGAAAGCCTTGGCTGTAAGGTGAAGTCTTCAGTGACTGGAAAAAGGAAAACATCACTTTCTCATACTTAAGAATGGATAGCCTGGGGAATTACAGGCATGTGAGCCTTATCTCTGTGCCAAGGAAGGTTATGGAACAAATCTTCTTGGAAGCTATGTCAAGGCACTTGCACGATGAGGAAGTGAGCTGTGACAGCCAACATGGCTTCACCGTGGGCAGATCATGCTTGACTGACCTGGTAGCCTTCTGTGATGGAGTGATTGTTCCAGTGGACAAAGGAAGGGCAACTACTGTAGTTTACTTGGACTTCTGTAGGGCCTTTGGCATGGTGCTGCACCACATTCTTATCTCTAAATTGGAATGATAATGATTTGAAGGTTGGATTATTTAGTGGATAAGGAATTGTTTGAAATGTCACAGCTGGAGTGTGTGACGAACAGCAGTATGTCCATATGTGATGAGTGGTGTCCCCCAGGAGTTTGTCTTGATGCTGGTGCTCTTTTTTGTCTTTAACCTAAACAGTGGAATGGAGTGAACCCTCAGCAAGTTTTATGACTAATTTGAGTGGTGCAGACAGAAGAAAGGGATGCCATACAGAGGGACATGGACAAGCTTGAGAAGTGGGTCCATGTGAACTTAATGAGATTCAACAAGGCCAAGTGCAAGGTGTTGCACTTGGGTCAGAGCAATGTTAGAGATGTGTACAGACTGGGAGAAGAACTCCTTCAGAGCAACCTTGTGGAGATGTATTTGAAAGTTCTGGTGGATGAAAAGCTTGACATGAGCCAGTGTTGAGTTCTTGCAGCCCAGAAATTCAACATACTGGGCTGCATCAATAGAGAGATGGTCAGCAGATGAGGCACGTGATCATTGGGAAGCTCTGTCTAGACTACTGTATCCAGGCCTGGAGCACAAGGAAGTTGTGGAGATGTTGAAGTGGGCTCAGAGGTATGGCATAAAGATGCTGGATGCATTTTTACTTTGAGGAAAGATGGAGGAAACTGGTCTCATTTAGCTTGGAGAAGATTCCAGTAATCAAAGGCAGCTCATAAACAGGAGAAAAACTACTTTTTACACTATCTGATAATGACAGGACAAGAGGGAATGGTTTTAAACAAAAAGAGGGGAGGCTTAGGTTAAATGCTAGGAGGAAAATATTTACTTGAGGGTAGTGAGGCACTGGAACAGGTGTTCAGAGAAGTTGTGAATGCTTCATCCTTAGAGGCTTTGAATGGATTGGAATTAGATTGAATAGATTGGAATTAGATGGTCTGTAAGATCCTTCCCTGCACAAGACATTCTATTGTTCTATGATGAGTTCAGTACAAGATTAATTAGAAAACTACTAACAAGCTGGAACAGAAAGAATGCATTTTTTTTCTTGCTTTTCTCTTTGGACAGTATTGTAGACAAAAATCTATTGCAATGAAATTTTCTTGGGCATAGACACACTTTTTCCCATAAGTATTTGTGAAATGATTTTTTTTTTTTTTTTTCCATTTTCCATAGTGATCTTTCTTTTAGGGAATGGGGGCAGATGAGAATTTTTGTGAAAAGCATGTAGACTTGCTGGTCTTCAAGTTCTATTCCATTACTTCTTCCTGAAGGGAGAGTGGGAAAAACATTCATAAACTGGGTATGTAGAAGCTATGGGGGAGAGAAAGAAAGAGGTCACTGGTGTTCCTCTTGGTAGGAGCTGTATCTGTAGGGTTAGTGGCTACAGCTTCTGCAGGCTGGATAGCCTTTACTGCAAGTGAGAATGAAATGGATTTATGTACTGCATGATTTCATAATATTTTACCTAATTTAGGTAAATGTTCAGCTAGTGGAACTGCAATGTAATAAAAAAAATCTTTTAAATGTGCAGATTTGGAGGCTGAAAGAAGGAGCAGCAATAATGCACTGTTGTCCTTTCTGCAAATGAACAAGTGGATTTTCACAATTAATATTTAATAGTGGAGCAGTGTTTCCTTTTCTCTGTGTATTACAGAGTGCTTTATGTTCTCATCAAGTGATGTTTTCCCTGATTACTGATCCATCAGTCTCCATTTAACAATCCTGATGCCCCAGGCATCTCCTACCTTATGAAGGAAAACAGTCCCCCTGTTAATGGGCTCAAGATGTGAATGTGCAGATCTGCGTAATTTGTGTTAATTGGTGCATTGATCACCAGCTCTGTTCCTGTGCTGGCGAACTGTGGTTCAGTTTCTTGGGAAATGGCTGGACAGTACTGGTTTACCAAGAGAGCTGGCTCCTGCCTTTACAGCCTTCTGTGAATAAGCAATAGAGCCAATCTCTCTGTGATGTGTGGAAGCAATATTTAGGCCATAATTTCAAGGTCTGTGTCTCTGATGCATGTGTATGTTTCATATGTGTGTGTTTGGTGGCAAAAGATTCCTGTATCTTCAGATTTTAAGGTCCTGTTGATCAGACTGTTTTTCCTAATGTAGCAGAGGCACACTAGTTGCTTGTTGTCTTTGCATGGATTCTGTGAGAGGGATTTGTAAGGACTCAGCAGGAGCAGTATCTGCAAAAATCCCATGGTAATAACAGCTTGTTACTCTCATCCTCTGAAATGTATTGTCATAGCTGCTACCTAATGCTGATGCTGTTTTACACAGAGATGCTTCTCAAAACTGAGTTAATCTTCTATAGACAAAGAAGCCAATACAGTTTTGAAGGACAAAACTAGGTCTTCAAATAATTAAATTCATAATAAAAAACTTTCAGAATACAAGTTTTGGCTCCACAATTGCTAAATGGATTTGTTATTCATACCTATTTCCATGAATAATTCTGACAGCATCTGGGTTGTGAGGATTTAGACTGTTGTAGCAGTACAAAGGCACAGACATTCTAATTTTTTTTGACTAAGTTGTCCTTGACTGTACTGAAAATAAAGTGTAAATATGAACATGGTAACAGAAATTGAATAGAAACTGTTTCTCATTATGGATGAAATTTTGTTGTTGAATTACACTGCAGGGTTTGCAATCAAGCCCAAAAGTTTATTCCCAGCTGCACTTTGTAAGGTTTTGCTCATTTATGTAAAATAGCACATTAGGCTTAAAGAAAGCCACTGTAATTCAGTGTCATGTCTTATGATTTTTGTTATCAGTATTCCACATCATCACATCATGTAGTGCGCTGGGAGTCTCAGAAGAGAAGAAATGTACTACAGGTCTCAGAAAACTTTGCTGTTCTGTTTCCATTTTCCAGTCAGTGGGAAAGAAAAAAATGACTGCAAAGTTGTGAGACTGGTTTTTTTTTTTTGGTCTGTTGGAACAGAGTAATAATTTTCATTTTCAGAAACTCCAATTTACTTGATTTACTAGCTTCCATCCCAATTAACTTATAGTTCTGCTGTATTATGTTTGTACTATAATTAGTAAATTCACTTTCCTCCTTGGATCATTGCTGCTATTTGTGTTTGTTTTTTTTTCTTTCTTTCCCTTTTTGTTCCCTTTCCCTTTCTCCCTGCTTTTTTTTGGGCTGGTGGGCCTGCCGTCCCCCTGTCACAGTTATCTTTAGACATGTGTCCATGACAGTAACTGGGGCATTGGCTGGGAAATCCAAATTGAATTTTTAATGTTAGCAGAAGAGAGATTTTCTTAGAACATCATACAGAGAGTTGCAGAGTGCTGTAGCTAGCCTTGACCTTCATAGATTAGATTGTAGGTCTGCCAGACTCTGGGCACTGTACTGAGGGTTTTTTTGGGCATTATGCCAACTATGAAACTGTTGTTTATTTTACAACTGTTCTTTATTTTAGAAATGCTTTTTAAAGAATTAAATACTATTGTGTTCAGAACTTTAATTCTTAGAATGTACTGGTTTCTTATGAAGTTCACCATTTTCTGATTTAGGTGTGTGAATGTGCGTGTAAAACCAACTGGAGCACTGATGGAGACACCTACCTGGTATCTGTGTGCTATGTTGTATGATTGGAATATTGGCAGTTATATCCCAGAGGGAGTAGCTAATTTTTATAGGCAGCACAATGTTTATACAGGTTTCCAGGTTTTCCTCTCAGTTCTGTATGTTTTTTGGAATGCTAAATTGATTCTCAACCTCCCTGAATGTATTCTTCATTTGCTTTATCTGGAGGAAGCCTTCCCCATACCTGGAGAATACGGAGTGGAAGGGAATATGGAGAGGCTTAAGAAAAATCTTAGGGGAAAGGGGACCTCTCGTGCCATGGAATTTCACTCTTGAACACCTGTGGCATCCCAAGAGCCTACGCAAATATCTAAGTCAAGTATGTTGTGGCTTAGGTAGATCTGAGGAGGTAGAACTTATTTGGGGCTTGGCTTAGAATCATAGACTCACAAGGTTGGAAACGACCTATAAGATCATCCACTCCAACCGTCTCCTCATCACCACTGCCACCACTAGTACTAAACCATATCACGCAGCACGTCATCCAGACGCCTCTTGAACACTGCCAGGGACGGTGACTCCACCACCTCCCTGGGCAGGCCATTCCAGTGCCTGACCACTCTCTGAGAGAAGAAGTTCTTCCTTATGTCCAACCTAAACCTCCTCTGATACAACTTGTGGCCATTGCCCCGTGTCCTGTTTGTTGCCTGGGAGAAGAGGCCAAATCCCTCTTCACCACAACCTCCCTTCAGGAGGTTGTACAGTGCAGTGAGGTCTCCCCTGAGCCTCCTCTTCTCCAGACTGAACAATCCCAGCTCCTTCAGCTGCTCCTCATAAGACTTGTGCTCCAGACCCCTCACCAGTTTCGTTGCCCTTCTCTGGACACGCTCCAGGACCTCAACATCTTTCCTGTAGTGAGGAGCCCAAATCTGAACACAGTACTCGAGGTGCAGCCTCACAAGTGCTGAGTAGAGGGGGATGATCACCTCCCTGCTTCTGCTGGCCACATGGTTTCTAATGCAGGCCAGGATGCTGTTGGCCCTCTTGGCCACCTGGGCACACTGTCGGCTCATGTTCAGCCGAGCATCAACCAACACCCCCAGGTCCTTCTCTTCTTCACACTCATCAAGCCACTCACCCCCAAGCCTATAATGCTGCATGGGGTTGTTGTGCCCAAAGTGCAGAACTCGACACTTGGCCTTGTTAAACCTCATCCCATTCACCTCAGCCCAGTGGTTCAGCCTGTCTAAATCCCTCTGCAGGGCCTCCCTACCCTCAGGCAGATCAACACCACCTCCCAGCTTGGTGTCATCTGCAAACTTGCTGAGGGTGCACTCACTGCCCTCATCTAGGTCATCAATAAAGATATTAAACAAGATGGGCCCCAGTACTGACCCCTGGGGGACACCACTTGAAACAGGTCGCCAGCTGGACTTCACTCCATTCACCACGACCCGCTGGGCATGGCCTTGTAGCCAGTTCCTTACCTAAAGAAGTGTATATCTGTTCAGACCACGGGCAGCCAGTTTCCCCAGAAGAAGCCTGTGAGGGACCATGTCAAAGGCTTTGCTGAAGTCTAGAAAGACTACGTCAGTAGCCCTTCCCTCACCTATCAGACTAGTCACCCAGTCGTAGAAAGTGATGAGGTTGGTCAAGCACGACCTGCCTTTTACAAACCTGTGCTGGCTGGGCCTGATCCCCTAGACACTGCGTACATGCAGTACAATCTCATCCAAGATGATTTGCTCCATAACCTACCCTGGTACTGAGGTCAGGCTGACAGGCCTATAGTTCCCCAGATCCTCCTTACGGCCCTTCTTGAAGATGGGAGTCACATTAGCAAGCCTCCAATCCTCTGGGACTTCACCAGTTAACCAGGAGCATTGATAGATGGCTGAGGGGCTCAGCAATCACCCCTGGCAGCTCCCTCAGCACCCGAGGGTGCAGCCCATCTGGTCCAATGGACTTGTGACAGTCCAGATGGAGGAGGAGCTCTCTGACTGTCTCCACCGGAATTGCTGGGGGCATATTCTGAGCAGCGTCCCAGACTTCCAGATCGGGGCATAAAAAGCCCAGAGGATAACTGATCTGGCTGTTAAAGGCAGATGTAAAGAAGGCATTGAGGATCTCAGCCCTCTCCTTGTCCTCAGTGACCACATTCCCTGCTGCATCAAGTATAGGATGAGAATTATCTTTGATTCTTCTTTTCCCATTGATATATTTATAAAAGGATTTTTTATTGTCTTCTACTGCAGAGGCCAACCTGAGCTCAAGTTGGGCTTTCGCCCTCCTAACTTCCTCCCTGCATACCTTAGCTACTTCTTTGTAATCTCCCTGAGCAGCCTGTCCCTTCTTCCAGAGGATGTAGACTCTCTTTTTCTCCTTGAGTCTCAACAGTAGTTCCCAGCTCATCCACACTGGTCGTCTTCCCCTACAGCTCGCCTTACGGCACTCAGGGACAGCCTGTTCTTGTGCCTTTAAGATTTTGGTCTTGAGGAGCGTCCAGGCTTCCTGGGCCCCTTTACCCTTGAGAAGCGACTCCCAAGGGACCCGCGCTACAAGCTCCCTGAACAGGTCAAAGTCTGCCCTCTGGAAGTTCAAGAAGGTAGTTCTGCTGGCCACTCTTTTGACATCCCCAAGAATGGAGAATTCTACAATTCTGTGGTCAGTGGCTTGTGCTTACTGGGCTCTATATAATACTGTTTCAGAGAGAGAGCTGAGATGCAAGCCAAAAGGGGAAGTCTCAGAGTCAAACTACAGAGAACGAGCATTGGAACTTTCAACCTGATCAATCACAGGGGGTGCCAGTATCAGTGTCAGTTGCCCCTGTGGAAGGACAGAAATGGAAATGGGTGTCATTGCATCTAGAATGGAAAGAAGCAGCAGCAGAGGATAAAGTAGAGGAAGACCACTGTGTGGGGCCATCTCCAAAACCACTGTTATTGAGAAAGGCAACAGAAATAACTAAAAGGCAAGGAGATGAGAGCTTGGAGAAGGAGAAGGTCACTATTTCCACTACTTGTCAATGCCTGAAAATGACTGAAATCCGTGCTTCAAGAAAGGAGTTTGCACAGCACCTGAATGAGACTAAAATCACCTGGTTACTTCAGTGTTGGGACACCAGAACCAATACCATGTTTTTAAATGGTAATGAAACTTGTCAAGTAGGAAGCATTGCTAAAGACTCATCTTTTGGCAGAGGAATTACTAGATGTCTGGACACTGTCTGAGAATGAGTGTTATTTTCCATAAAGGAAAAACACTCTTTAAAAGACTAGCTGGAGCCTGAGATGAAAAAATGGACTACTATTGAAAAAGGTATCCAGTATTTGAGGGAAATAGCTGTAGTAGAAATGTCGTATGACCCTACATTTGTTCCTAACAATCTACACCAAGACTGTGATCCCCAGAGAGTTACGAGCATGTCATGAATTCACAAGAACAGCACTAGAAAAGCACGCTGATACACTAACAGCAATGTTTGAAAGATATGAGAAACAACAGAAGACTCCTAGTGTCTGAACTGATAATTACACCTCAAAACTTCAAATAACAATTACCTCCATCTCATGCTTGTATTTCAACCATCTCAAGAGTAACAGATAAAATAGAGAGGCAGGATGGTATACTGGAGGAACTGTCTATGTTGATTAATTGTGATGAACATGTGGTGGTATCAGAAACACCTGTTGAAGATCGGGATGACTATAACAGTCTACTGAAGGAGCTCATCAAACTAATTAAAGGTGGTGAATCCTGCTCCCCAGGTGTATCAAGTGTCTCAGCTATTAAAGACAGATATCTTCCTGCTCAAGTAAATTACCACAGTAAATCTGTCACATGCTGCCTTGTGGAGTTATTTAAGTGAGCATGGAGAATGTATGAAGAAGTGACACAAAAAAATCTACTCCTGTGATACAAGCTCGGGTGAGAGAATTACAAAGCAGCTCAACCACCAGTACAATTGGTCCAGTTACTGTAGATTCTGATCATGACTCAAAAGAGAACAATTGCAAGTAACAAATAGAGGGGCCCTGCCCTCAGCCATAGGTGGGAGAGGAGTAATAGAATGTAATGGTCTGTGTGGATTAGATGGCTGACATACCATACCCACAGAAATATGAGGCACTGGTAGACACTGGTGTGCAGTGCTCTCCAATGCCTTTGAGTCACGAAGGAACAGAATCAATTGATGATGTTTCTGTGGTGATGGGGAGATTCCCAAGAGTTGACTGTGTTGGAGGCTGAAATAAGCCTGGCTGGCAAAAGCATCCTGTTGTGACTTATCCAGGGGCTCCATATATTCTTGGTACTGATTACCTCAGAAGGGGCTATTTTAAGGATCTCAAACATTATTGATGAGCCTTTGGAATAGCTGCTGTAGACACAGAAGGTGTTAAGCAGCTGTCTATTACACCTGGCCTATAAGAAAATCTATCTGTTGTGGGGTTGCAATTAATGGAAGAACAAAAGGTACCAATTGCTACAAAAAATGGTGCACAGAGAGTAGTACTACACTAATAGGGATTCCTTGCTCCCCATTCATAAGTTGATTTGTCAACTAGGGAGTCAGATGCTGATAAGCAAAACTCACTCCCCTTTTAGCCCCATACAACCAGTGCACAAAGCCAGTGAAAGGTATAAATATGGGAAGGCGTGGCAGGCTGATCGTATCACCTAGCCACAAACCTGTGATGATAAGTGTTATGTGCTTACCAAGGTGGAGGCAACCACTGGGTGGCTTGAAACACACGTAGTACCCCATATTTCCACCCAAAATACCATACTCAGTCTCAAGAAACAAGTCCTATGGCAACACGACACTCCAGAAAGAATTGAGACAGATAATGGGACTCATTATAAAAATTCTCTCATAAATACTTGGGCCAAAGATCATGGTATTGAGTGGATTTATCATATCCCGTCATTCAACAGATTCAGGTAAAATTGAATAATACAATGAGTTGTTTAAAACTATGTTGCAAGCAATGCATAGTGAAACACTAAAGCAGTAGGAGAAGCATTTGGGAGAAGACACCTGGTTGATCAACACTCAAGGATCTGTCAATCACAATGTTCCTACCCAATCCAGCTCCCTACATACTGTAGAGGGAGATAAGCTCTGCACAGTACATGTAAAGAGCTTGTTGGGAAAAGTGGCTTGGGACTTCCCAGCTTCTGGAAAGTCCAAATCTCTCTGTGGAACTGAGTTTGCCCAGGGACCTGTGTCCACTTCACGGGTGATGCAGAAAAATGGGGATGCTCAATGTGTACCACAAGGGAATTTGTTGGAAACTGTTGGAGTACAGTCAGTAATTCCTGATGTATGTATGCATTTGTGTGTGTATTTAATGCATGTTAATAATTGTTTGTTTATGTGTGTATCAAGCATGATGTAGTGACGTTGAGTAAGGTGTGGAAGGTCATAGTTTTATGATGTTTGTTATTAGTGTCCCACATCATTACATCACATAGTGCACTGAGAGTAACAGAAGAAATGTACTACCGGTTCCAAAAAACTTTGCTGTTCTGTTTTCTGGCCGATGGGTAAGAGAAAATTGACTGAAAGTCATGAGACTTCTTCTTTTTGCTCCCTGGTGGATCAGAGTAATAATCTTGGTTTTCAGAAACTCTCTCATTCATTTGATTTACTAGCTTCTGCCCTAATAAGGTTGTATTTCTGTTATTAAAATTTGTTATTTTTTTCTTTAGTTCAAAACTTGGTCTTCCTGATGTACATATCTTTCCACAGCAATGACCTGTCCTGAAGGCCAAATTTACCAGCAGTGTGGGACACTGTGCAACCAGACGTGCCGATCTCTGTCCTTCCCAGATGAGAACTGTGATGAATTCTGCACAGAAGGCTGTTACTGCCCACCCGGGCACTACCTAGATGAGAGTGAAGAGTGTGTACCAAAGTCCCAGTGCTCTTGTTATTATGATGGTGAGATCTTCCAGCCAGAGGATATCTTTTCAGATCATTATACTATGTGGTAAGTACAGGATTTATTGCTATGTGCTGAGATTCAGAAATTTTTGGATGGTTTCACTAAGTGGTTTAGTTCTTCAGTTTGATTATCTCCTCTGAAAGCAGTTTAAAAGAGAACAATTTTCTTTGCTTTCAACTAAACAAATTTTGCCATTGCATCTCTTCATATCATTTCAAATGGTATCTTAATTTTAAAAAACTAACAGGTTATTAAGCCTTATTCTGTGAGCAGTTTATGACAGTTTCATTTGGAGTTTATTTACTGACAATGGCTACTTTGTAGGCTTTCAAAATTACGTTTGTGTACTGCAATACCTTTAACAGATTTTAAAACGTTATTACTTACCAAAGATACAAATATGAAATAGCATTTCTAATTGTTAAATTGAGTAGTGTTACATTGAGAGTAGGGATGTGTAAAGCAAACAAAGGCAATGACAGAGCCTTTATTTGAGATGCAGGTGTTACAGAACAAGATATCAAAGAAAGAGGAATGAACTCACTCCTCTCAGCAACAAAAGAAGAACAAGCTGAGGAATGTAGCCTTTACCAGTTTGAACTCAGATGCACCAGAAAGGGAGGGGGGAGAGAGGAACTGCTCAGGGTCTGAATATGTATGTGCTTCCAGAAACACGGCTGGAAGCACCGCTGAGACAGGGAGTGAGAGGAAGTGTGGATCTAGACGCCCCCCTCCCCCTCCGCCGCTCCAGGCATTCACGTGCTCACATAGTGGTTCAGGCTTTGACCTGGCAATTCCACTGCAGGATGTAATTGATACATGCTCATGACATACTTAGTTTTGGGAACAGTGTCTTCTGCTACCACAGAAATCAAATATTGCAGACACTTTGTGGTCCATTACCTGTCTCCATAGCAAACGTGACTATAATTATGCTCAGCTTTATGCCTGTGCATAAAAAGAAGTATGCATTGTGTTCAGTGGGACAGGGACAAAAGTAAAGCTCAGCTACCATGCTAATGCATCACTGACTGTCTCAAAGAAGTTTGGCCTTTAATGTTGATAAGCTCATTGGATGGAGAGCAGTAGATCAGTCCAAATTAGAGGTATAATTTTGTTACCCTCGCTGGTTTCCTGTAGGCCCATCTCGAAAAAGCATCGTAAGCTGGAAAAAAAATAAAACAAATGTCACTTTGTTAAATATTAACTCTGTTTTTCTTAGCTATTGTGAAGATGGTTTCATGCACTGCAGTAAAAGTAGAGCTCCTGGTGCCTTATTGCCAGATGTTTTTGCTGATGAGAAGCCTTCTGCCAGAAGTTAGTATGCATTAATTAATATTTCCTGTTTTTTCTCCTTTTTTCATGTTTGGTCTTCTGGTAATCGATGTTGGGAAGATGGTGTGTGTGTGTGTGTGTGTGTGTGTGTGTATTTTGTTACACGATACAAATGGCAGGTGCGGGGCTCATTGCATCCCACCTCTCAAAATCACATTTAGACACTAATTTCTTTGTATTTATAGAAGTTAAAAATTTTTGAATTTTTGATTTTTGAATGATCTGAAGCTTCCAGTTACAATTCTAGGATCGTATGACATCAGTAACTAGGCAAATTTATACCTCTTTCTTCTGGCCAACAAGCTTTCATTTCCAGTGCGTGCAAACTTTTTTTTTTTGTCTGAAGACTAGCCTGCTGCTGGACACTGACTGTACCTTCAGTCAGCAGGCATTTCAATTTTAAATTTCCTGGAGTCTGAAAATTGCCTTACAGAGAAATCCACTGTGTTGAAAAACATCACACCAGTGGTCTGGGACTTTGTGATTTTCCATTAATACCCAGATGGAGATCTCTAGAATTTTGATAGGAGAGGGCAATCTGAGGCTGAATGTCTCTGAGAGGACAGGGATACTGGGGATTTGGTGAGGCCTGGGAATACCCCTGCACAATCTGTGGGAATAACTACAAATATAGCATCTCTCATTGCATTCAACCAAATGCACTTGTTCAGGATATTATGAGAAATTTTTTGGTTGATGAGTTCAAGACAAGAGTTTATCGATTGACTTTGATTCTTTGAATTAACTGTCAGACATCCTTACTGCCAAGCTTCTAGTGGGAAAATACTGCAAATTTCATTAACTAGTAACAGCATGGCAGCCTACTAAATATGTCTTCTTAGACCACCAGTAACAGTAACTCTTTCAGGTTAAGACTTTTAAGAGTACATCAATACTTACCTCTCACCAAATTCTTGCTTTAATGCTTCAAAGACATAATTTTCTTAGAAATAGTTCATTAAGACAAACAAACAGTAACAACAACAACAAAAAACAAAACAGAAAGAAAACACCAGAGATCCTCAGGTGTACATAGTTCATTTGCTTGAAAGAGTAACGCAGAGTTCTTTAGGAAATTCTCTCAGAAATTAAAGTTTCACTTGAAGTTTCAGAATTTGAAAGTATTTTATTTATACTGTGTGCATTTTTATTAACAGTTGTTGATGGAGTTATGCTTGTTTTGGAGGTGGACTTAGATGCAGTATGCTGCTGATGCATCTGAGAAGATCTTTGTGATGATGCTTGTGTACAATGCCTACAGATTGAAATATGTTTCAAAATAAAGTGTACTTGCAACTTTAGTGCAATTTGGAGTCTGTTTATATTGGTAGGATAATATTTACTGTAGTACAATAATTTTGCTTCTGTGTTAGAATTCATGCTTTTGTGTTAGCCTAACTGTAGTGGTGTTAATCTATTCAGTATCCTAACTTAATTATCTAACATCCTTTAAAAAAAATACTATGCTAACAATACTTAAGTTGTAAAAGAAATTTCTGTGAATTTATTTTTTCAAGTAAAAAGAAGCTTGACATGCAGATCACCTATGGTAACACTTATCTGTCCTGAAAATAACCCAAGAGCTGAAGGGTTGGAGTGTGCCAAGACTTGCCAGAATTTTGACCTGGAATGCATCAGCCATGGCTGTATATCTGGATGCCTATGTCCGAAAGGGATGGTAAGGAGGCGTAATTGCACAGAATTGAAGCATACCACCTTTGATTTCTTGCTATCATTATTTCCCATCAGAGTAGTCTTGTAGCTTGGAAACATGGTTGTGAGTCATTTCACAATGACTATAAAGTTATGGCTGGTTTGAAGTGTCTATATAGGTCACTCTGGAGCTAATGTCTCCTACTTGTTTCTATGGAAATTTCAACAAATACTAAGAGCACAATAACACCTATTTTGTAGAACAAATTTTCAACTACAGAAAGCTATTTCTCAACATGTCTACTACCATTAACTATACATCTTCACTAGTGGTGAGCAAGAACTTGCAAGCCACAATTGTAAAAATCTGCACCTGCAGAGGTGACACAGTGTCTTTATTGCCATTGCTGAAAAAGCACCCACTGCTTCACTGTGCTCCCCTCCACTGTTTGGTCTCTGTAAATGTTCAGCAAGTGTTGATGAATGTCAGTGAGTGCAGTTTTTCCCTGATGGAGAAAATCAGTTCCATACATCAATTTTCTTCAGCCCATATCAGCAGCCATTTTGTCAGACTGCCCCATTGATGCCATCTGTCACATAGCAACAAAATGTAATGGAGAATTTTGGGAAAGTCCAGCTTTCCCAGTGCTGTAGCACTAGTGTCCACTTCTGATGTCACAGGCCAACATAATGAAATAGGAGATATTACTTTCAATATAGTCCTTTTTATTGGCCTGTCCTAATATACAAATGCTCATTCTTTCTAACTAATATACCTGCATAGGAGATGAAGTTTAGGTTGAAATAATAATTTATAACCAAGTAGCCAAACCTTTTTTTTTTTTTTTTTTTTAATCAATTTATTCTTTCTTCACATGTCCTCCCTAATGATTCCTCAATCCTGCTTAATTTCCCTAATCAGAGAGAGAAATATGCAGAAACACATAATAAAACTACCTACTCGACATCCAGCCAAGTTTTTCTAGGTATCTCTGTGTCAGCTCTCTCCCTCTGCTGTTACCTTGCTACAAGACAAGGGAGCTCCCCATGGGGTGGAATGTGGAATGTGATACTTTCTAACATGATGCCAGAGATATACTGGAATTGCAGATAGTGTGTTGAACATGCTTTCTTGAGTTCAGGACTATGTCCCCCCCCTGCAACCCTTAAATTTAACTGTTGTTTAAGTAATCTTTAAATTGAACAAATACTTATTTGTGAAGACAGACTGCGAACTCGATATCAGCTTAGAGCCCTGATACAAAGCATCCAGTGTAGGAGGGAAAGCAAATTACTGCTATTTTTCCTTGAGTGAAAGAAAAACAATGTTCAGAGCTGTACAGTACAGAACAGTAGCTGGGCAGGTGAAGTGTTGTATGTAGGATCTCCCTTGGCAGTTGGGGATTGGGTGCTATATGGAGACTTATGTCAGTGTCTGAACCAGTGACTGAACATCTGGTGAAGAGATGGGCTAGCACTAGGAGAACAGGTGTGAGCAATTCATCTGTGTGACTGGAAAAGGTGAACTTGGGTTCCCCTCCCTTTTATCCTTATTAAATAAGGACTAGCAACTGAGGGAGAAATATTTTGATTCAGAGTTAACTTCTCTTTGGAATGTTCCAGTGTGCTCTTGCCTTCGAGATGGGGTAAGCTACTCTTTCATAGTACTGTCCTTGTGATTAATACCTTTCACAAGTCCTCCTAAACTGGTTAGAGGCAGTTTGTTACCTCTTTGCCTGTTACATTTGCATAGCCCCAAGAATTCCATGAGTAGAATAGAGGTGGAGAACATGGTATGCTTTTTATGAAGTTAAGTAGAGGCCAGTCTTGAATTGTCTGCCCAGGAGAACTGTTGGGATGAAATTTATGATGCCTGGTGCATGAAATGTAGATGGAAGTATCTGATACATGTTGGAAAAAGAGAATTTATTTTGTTGGAGGGCTAAAATATCCTACAGTTGTTTGCTACTTGTAGCACTTACAGATGTGCAGGTACTATTTTCTCATGAGATGAGGTATAAAGCAAGATGTTTTCAAATGTTGCAACTCAAACTGTATAAAATGCAGAAGATCATTTATTGCTCTTTTATACCTATTCAGAGTAATATATGCTGGATATTACTATTTGCAAGAGAAGATGTGGGTTACTGCAGGGCTGAGGTGTATGTTTATTTTTAGGTTTCAGGTCTCAGGAATTCAACAGGAAAAAAAATCAACTTTTTAGTACTTAATCTTCTCCTTTGTTATATAATTTATTTTATTTTCAGTTGGTCGGAGTTGTTATCAAACATTTGTTACATATCATTTTTGCTAGGTGTCTCGCTCCAACTTATAGGAGGGAGAGGAAGTTCTTTTATTATCTATATACCTGGTGTGAGATTAAGAAACAACATTTCAAATGTTGGTCCAACCAGTTTATTACAAATCTTAATTAGGGAAATGGGGAAGGGGAGGACAGACACTGTTATGAATTAGGGTAATGGGGAAGAGAAGGATGGCAATAGAAAAGATAGAAAAGAACAAGCAAGGAGGCTTTATAGGAAGCAAGAGGGAGATAGTCATCACCATGGATCCAGCGAGGTTCGTAGTTCAGTCATTGATCTTTGGTAGTGGGGGTCGTCGGGTATTGTTGTTCTGTTGGTGACTATGACGACGACCATGGTGATGATAGCCCCTTTTCAATGGTTCCAAAGTGGTTGAGTCAGCTCTCCTTGGAGTGGCAGCTTCTGGATCCAGGATCTCAGCAGAAACTCCTTTGTTCCCATCTTCCAGGCCTTGCCAGCAGATAAGAGGGAGCAGGGATGCCCATCTGTATCCTGTTTTTCACAGGACATGATGGTATCAATCCCCAATTTTCCCATACCTAGCTGGAACTGTTTAGTCGCAGGCCAGATCTTCCACCAGTGAACACTCCTGAGCACTCTCTTCTGGAGGCAAGCAGCTCTGGAGGAAGGGGCTTTCAACTGTTCCCAAGTGATGTCGAATGTCAGACAGTAGCACTCATCACTTGCCTCCTCAACAAATCAATCAGAGTCTTATCACAAGAAATACTTCAGATACTTCAGGAAGCGAGCTTTGAGACAAAAAAAAAAAAAAAAAAAAAAAAGCCCACAAAGAAGGATTCTCACACCACCCTGTGGTTCAAAGATTGCTTGAAATCAAGCATAAGCAACCCTCCACAGTGTTGAGGAAAAGAAAAGGGAGGAAAAAAAAAAACCAGCAAACAAGCAGGAGGGGAGGAGGAGGAGAAGGGGAAGATAATAGTTATACACGATTACTACAAAGGATTTCTTGGGCTTGGTTACAAATGTTGCCCTGATCTGTTGGACTTGTCCATCATCAGTTGAAGTGGTTACAAAGTACATGGAGGATACAACACATTGTGTAAGTTGAGTAAAACATGGAATCATGTAAGATACAAACATAAGAGTTGCAACAACACACAGTAGATAAAACAGGATACGTTTTGACCCATGGGCCACCTGGAAGCCAGGAAAAGAGATCGAAGTCTAGGCTTTTCCAGGCTTGGAAAGGAACATAAGCTATTTTCCGTATACCCTGGGCAATTTGTTTAACAACTTTATCATTATCATCAATCTTTAGACAACAATTAGAATCACTCAATTTGTCACAGACACCACTTGGTGATACTTCAGGAGTGGTGATGCTAATGTTACATAATGAATAAAAGATGTGGGATAAAGGTGAAAAGAGTACATTTGGCAATGACTGTACATTTAACAATAGCCAGTAATAATAATGAATAAGTAGGACAAAGAGAGGTATTTGTGTCAGCTGCTTTCCTCCAGCTGACCCAGGAACTCCCAGTGTAAGCCAGGATCCAGATGGGAATTCTTCAGAAGACATTGTGGTGTTTATGAATAGCCATACAATATTACATTTCAGTTAATTCACTAAAAGTGTATCTAGTCTAATTTGACAATATGTGGACTTGCCATGTAATGTTTTCTGAGATGATTTAGTGTCTCGAGAACTTTCCACTTGAGCATTTCCAAAACAATTCAAGTGCTGAGAGATACAAATATTAGTTTAGCAAATTCAAGTATTGTTACAGTCTACCAAATTTTTCACAGGATAGTGTATGCAGGATGCCCCCACAGTACAAACCATCAAAGAGGGGTAATCCCAGAAACATACACATCTCTTATTAAAACTTAGGCACTTTCCAGCAACCATGTTTTGGATGGAATTCCTGGACTGGTGTGACTCTGAAAAGCATCAGTGCAAAAAGGCTTTATGATAGATTTCTTTTGTGAGCACATCTAACAGATATTGATGGGTTCCTTGATTCATTTCTCAGTTTGTTAGGAATTTGGAAACACTGTGGAGGAGTTGCATGCAAATCATAATCAGTTTGGTAAAAAGGGGTGAAAGAAGGGGTCAAAAGAAATGGTATATCTGTGCAGGGAGTACCAGTAAGCCAGGATGACCTGTAAAAACCCTGAACCCAGTTGTGAAGTTTAACAGATCCAAGGACTGATACCAATCACCACCCACAACAACACAAAATATAACACTATTGCAACCAAAAAATGTAATCAAGAGGTACATTCAGTATTCTAGCATGATCAAATCTTCAGTATTTCTGTCACAAAATACAAATAGTTAAAATCAGCTATTAGCCTTTTTGTGTTCTGTCAAGGTCCCACGGGGATCTTCTGTAAAATAAAACAAGACACCAACTTTGCCCTTTCTGGGCATTGTTAACGTGGTTAAAGAAATGAGGAACCAATCCAGGAAGTGTTGATTTCATATTCCTTTTTTGGGGTGTCTTTAGCCTTCCAAGGATATTTGTTAAGGGATCCCGTTAAAGTTAGGGAAACAGGTCTCAGGTTAGCTTAGTCAATCGACACAGTCTGGCCAGGGAGGTAAGAGTGTTTCCTTGCCTTATCAGCCACTGGATCGTGACTCACAGGGATAACTGGCAAGAGTGGTGAGGCCGTTGGACAGAAGGTGTTAAGTCGAGGATCTTGTTTCCCTTTGTTGTGAGCTTTCTAATGCATCCACCCTTTACCGCCCCCACCCCGCTCACTTGGGAGGGGCAAAGACATCAGTTTTCTAATGGCTTGGATAGCTGTTCTGGTTCCCTGGGAGAGGACCTAGGACCTGGGGTTTTGCTTTCCTCAAGATTCTGGAGCTTTTGTTCTGGCCACCAGTTAATTAATTTCTCTAATCTGACAGCGGGTAATCCATTCATCAAATCTCGTGGAACACCCTTTTGTCAGCCCAGTATCCAGAGACAATTGCATTTATGATCAATATTTCACCTACCTGTTTTTACTGACAATGAGACCCTTCCAGTCTCACTGAGCTTTGGGCCAGGAGGCCTGGGGGCAAGGCTGACTGCTGCAAGTCTTACTTCCCTTGGCTCAAATTTAGTGGAGGAAGAAATCACTGGCCCATATTTTCTTCCATAGTTAACTAACTCTTGGGCAACCTCCCAAGCAACTTGGGTTGCTTGGGCAACCTCCCCCTATGTCCATACTTTGTTTCATGACTGCAGATGGTTGGAGGTTACAGTTCCTTCTAACACTGGCCGGGTTCTCTCTCCCTGAGACATAGCCTCTATTTTTCCTTGCAGTTGTATACCTATAGGTTTTAACGACTCTGGAAGCCCCCTAATTAAAGCAGCCATTCTCTCAGGATCAACAGGCATCATCATAGGTGATTCATGGTGTGGATGCAGCTTTCTATCATACATCATTTGGAGACAAGCAGCCTTTTGAACACTCTCTACTAACTGTTCAGTTGTTCCAGTAATGGCAAGAGGCTCTCCCCCTTCTAAAGGGTTGAGACTACCTGCCCAATAGGCAGCCCTCTGTGTTAAGGACCAGGGAGCACGACTGTTGCCAGTAGTTAAAAATACTCCTGGTCCCCAGTAACCTTCTGCTTCCTTTTTTTGTTAACTGGATCTGGTCGCCACCAGTGAGACTCACCCTCCATACATATTCTGTCTCTGATTCCTTCGGAGAGTGGCTAAAATCTTTCTTCAATTTTGCTAGTTCAGTGGCTGAGAAGGGAATTTCTTCAACATTTATTTGAGGATCTAGATCCTCACTGTTATCAAATGTATATTCAGTTTTTATCAAAGGACACAATGGGGCTATTGGAGTTTCTAATTTATCTCGCCTTTCCTGCATTCCTTACAAGGAATCTTGTAAAGGAATTACAAGGAATCAGGTTCCACCTGAGGAAAAGTTTTTTCTCTAGGCAAACTATGGGTGACGGTATCGCTGGCATGCTTACATGTTAACAGTTCCTTTAAAGCCATTTGCAACAAAGCCGAATTACGTTTCTCTCTTTCTTATTGTTCCTCAAGGTTCACTATTTGATCCTGCAGAGTTTTTACCAATTCCTGTGTTATTTTAACCGATTCCTGCAGTACTTATATAGTTTGTGTTTCTGCCGAATGCTTTTCATCTCAGAACTCCACGGCTGCTTTTAAAGTAGCCCCGAGTATGACACAAATAAACGACTTTCCTTTTCCAGCTCGGGTACGAGCATTCTTTTGCAGAACACTAATACGGTCCGAAACACTCTGCAAGTTATACCAGTTCTGTCGTGTCCAATCCATACCTGATAAAGAGGGTCGAGCACCATGTTTTTCTAAAAGATCAAATAATGCATCTTCACTTTTTATGGTGTCAATGTTGTCACTCATTTTTCAATACAGTGAAAGACCTACACTAAAGGAGGTGGAGGTGCACGTATTGAAAAGCTCAGGCAACTCATTACCTCTCCCAGGGAGGCACACAACACCTATTAAACAAATGCAAATGGTCCAATCACTCTTCCCTTTCTCTGAGGGAAGCACACAAAAAAGTTCAAATTTCACACTTAAGTTACAAAATTCAGAGAGGTCTTCTCGAGGAGGCACACACCTATTCAAAATTAATTCACATGCCCCCGAGAGGTATACACATAAACTGTAAAGTTTCAAAATGCGGAGCAGTCTTCTTGGAGAAGGACTCACGTCTAAGTTTTCAAAAATATCGCCCCATGCAAGTCCAGGAGGTACACTCAAAAAAAAGTTTCAGACTGTATCTGGAAGGACAGCACTCTCACGGTGGGTATCCTGCCTTCGACTAAGCCATTAAATAAATGTCTTGCTCCAATTTATAGGAGGGAGAGCATCCAGCTCTGGAGGAAGGGGCTTTCAACTGTTCCCGAAGTGATGTCGATTGTCACACAGTAGCGCTCATCACTTGCCTCCTCAACAAATCAATCAGAGTTTTATCACAAGAAATACTTCAGGAAGCAAGCTTTGAGCCAAAAAATAAAGGATTCTTACACTAGGCAATACAGTCCTGAACACTCTGGAATGAGAAATTCCATTTGATTCAGCAGTGGTGTGTGCCACTGAATTCAACTGAGGGGTTAGGCCACCTTTAAAATAACAAAAAACAAACAAACAAACAACAAAAAAAAAACCCCACTCAACTAGTAAAATAAGCTCTTCTATCCACCAGATGACAGTATGGTTCAGTCTTCCAATAGACTCATATATAATTGCATCACAATTACTTTCCATCTGGCAGGGAATAAAAATGTAAAACTGTTCAGGGTGTTGTGATGTGTCATGAAAAGTAATTCTTTTTTTTTTTTTTACTTTCTGGAAGGCGGGGAAATTTCCCTGCTTGTCTTTGGAATGGAAAAGATACTTCATAAAATATATGCAGAAATAAGAGGAAAAATATACTTCTGTATATTAGCTTACTGCACTCCAGGTTTTTCTCATTGGAAGTTAATAATAAATATACAAGTGCTGTGTTAACCATCTACAATGGCAGGCTGTTTCACTTACATCAGCTAGTGGATTCTAACTTCCTTTAATTAATCCCTTACTCCTTCATAACTTTTGGCTGACTGAGATTGTCAGGTTTATGAGGAGAAACTGAAAATCTGAGTTAACCTTGTAGTGAGACACATATTGAAAGTGTATTAATTGAGCTTCAGATGCATCCTCAGCAAGACAAAGTTTAGAGCAGAGGAATCTTAAAGATTCTGTGGTCTGTAAAAGTGCCCTCACTTTTGCAAAATGTATTAATAATTTTACAATTAGGAAGATGGTAAGGAAGTGGTGGACATGTCTATCAGGTCCCTAGCTGAGGAGAGATTCAGCATCTAGTCAACTATCTATAATCTCACAGATGCACTCTTAAGAGCACTACTGTAAGAATGTGAGGTAGTGCAAAAAGCAGCTATAGTCATTGCAGTGGTTGCTTCCCATCAACTGAGGCACTGTTTGATCTTCTGTATTAAATGCTATATATTAATGGAATGATAGGATGCCATAGAAAATCAAGCAGTTTATTAATAATGATTCTGGCCTAGTAGATAATGACTGCATGGTACTGTGCTCACCAGGCATGTAACTCAGTGTATCTGGCAGTGCGTTGCCCCGTTATCATCTGGATGTGGTACCAGTATAGCTGGTTTTACAGGAGAAAAGTAATCAAGGAGAAAAGAAATTCCTCTCTGGATTATGTATATTCAAATTTCTACATCCTGCTTACCCTCTCTGCACCACCCAGACAAAGTATCTCTCCTCTTTGCTAGTGAATTAATGATTCTGTAACTTCAAAGGTTGTTATCTGTTGTTTTCCATCACAAACATATGTCAGCCTATTCAGTTTTTAGAGCTGGGCGCAGACTGTGACTAGCTACACATAGATGCATGAGAAAGCAAGTAGAAGGGATTCTAAAGAACGGATTCTAAAGTTCCTTTTACTAAACATAAGTGTAATCCCTAATTCTATATTCAGGAACTAGCATTTGATTCTGTTGTAAACAGTGCTGATGAACACAGTTGAAAAATTCAGGAATGTAGGTGTAAGTGTAAAGTCATACACAACTTTTTCCTGAATACAACCAGGAAGGGGTGCCCTATGAAACATATAGTTCTTTGGCCTGTTTTTTACAGTGATTAGATTTGACACAGAACCCCAGCTCTATCATCTAGAAAAGTATTTATTCCCATTTGCTTCTATTGACATAAGTTTATTTGGCATGATAACTCCCCATAATCCACAGTGCTATGTGTGAATGAATGATCTCTGGGATGTGAAATCCTTTTTATTTGTAATTCCCTATGATGGTTCTAGGTCCCCATAGGAGAAGACAGAGCTATTCTACTTTATTAAGTATTCAGACACATTGATCTCATTGGCTCAGATTTAATAAAAAAAGAAAACTATTTTAATGGTTTTACAGAAAGTATTTAAGTTGAGAAAGTGATATTTTGTGAATTCTGAGTGAGAGGGAGGGGAAAAACTCTCAATTTCAGTATTCCAAGAAGCAAGAGCCAAACTTCTCTCTAGTTTTACAGAACCACACTGAAGTAAAAAAAAAAAAAAAAAAAAAAAAAAAAAATCATAACTAGTCTTGACTTTATGTTCTGTAAAACTGAATGCCTTCAGAATGGAAGGGTAGTTAAAAATAAAACAACAACAAACCTGACAAAAAATGGAGTGGTCTAAACCCATTTTTTATTTTTTTTAAAATTTGTAGTAAGCAGAAGGTATTTGTTGTTATACAAAGATAATCTAATCCTTAGTTTATCCTTAATCCTAAACTGAAAAAACAAATGCTAGAATATAACACCATGTTTCTCTGTAACAGAACCTACTAGGGTGGAATAATATTTTGAATGGACTTACAGTTATTTTAGTTACCTGGTGTTCTGGGTAGGAGGCATTTGAAAGAAATAGAATGACTGCTGCAAATTTTTGAGTCAGGTTGGCTTTTGAGGGAAACAGGCTGTCTGTGATCACAAAATCTTAACCTGCTCCACATACTGTTTCTGGTCAAGTTGAAATTTTCATTGTGGTTGTACTCAAATTTGTTCCTCTAGCAGTTTATGCTGGTGCTTAACCAGTGAAACAAGGGAATGATTTTACATATCCTTAGCTCTACTTAATGTGGGAAAAAAAAAATTAGAAATGCTGTATCTTTCTTACGTCAAATATCTTGGAATCTTTGTTGATCTTTTCCTTTATTTACATTTTCTTGTGCTGAGTCCTATTCTGAGTCCTGGTATATACTGCTGGGTCTGCATGCTAATAGACTGTGTGTTTTGTTTAGGTGCGACATGAGAACAAATGTGTTGCTCCTGACAGATGCCCGTGTTTTCACAATGGAAGAGAATATGCCAAGGGAGAGACAGTGACTAAGGACTGCAACACCTGGTGAGTCAATGGAACAGTGTTTTTCTGCAGGAAGCCTAATGTATTTCTAAATATGAGGGCTGCTCTGAAAGTAATGCCTCCTATTTTATTATGTTGTTCCATTATGTCAGAAGTGGTTGTTGGTGGTGTGGCAATAGAACTTGAACCTTCCATTACATTTGTTGCCATGTTGCAGATGGTAGCAAAGGAGCAGCCTGACAAAATGGCATCTGGCATGAAAGTGTGTATGAAGCAAAGGGGTGTCACTGAAAGTGAAAAAAATTGCACGCGTTGACATTCATCAATACTTGCTGAATGTGTATGGAAACCAAGCAGTGGATGTTTGTACAAGAAGGCAGTGAGGCGGTGTGTATCAGCAGAGGCAACAGTAACATAACAGACAGTAACATCACGTTCTTGACAGCTATGTAAATTCTTATGAGCATGGCATGCAGACTCTTGTTCATTGCCAGCAAAAATACATACCTAATGATGGTGACTGCTGAGAAGCAGTATTTTGTAGCTGTGAATTTGCTCTGTCAAATAGTGTTGTGTTTTTTATATCTGCTGTAGTTTCCATGGAAATTAATATGATGCATTACTTTCAGAACAACCCATATGCATGTGTATATAAACAGTTTTTTCTTTGATGGATCAATTTTGTATGAATGCAGGATATGTAGTGCAATAATATGTGTTGCTCAGACCAACATCTTCCTTTTCAATGTGGCATAAAGATCAGTACCATATCTGCCAAGTTACACGTGGTGCTTTACAAATAAGTAGCCTATATACCTGTGTAGATCCTCTATAGGCAGTAGGTATGGGATTTGCTGCTTCATCTTGCAACACAATAATCAACACAGGAGTTGCTCTGTAGTGGAAGGAACGAAGCTAGCATTTTGTTGTAAAGCAGTTTTGCCATGCTTTCCATGAAATCCTACAAATCAGTCCTTTTTAGGCAGAAGAATTTATCAGCAGAAAGGCCACGATATGCCAATTGTAATATGACATAAACTCTTCAGGTAAATGTTAGAGATGTAAATGGTAAAGAAGAGCCTCAGGAAAGGTATGCTTTATTTGCCTACTGGACATCTTTTGGCTTCTGCCTGGATAGCACACTCACTGTTCTGTATAGGTGTTTTTGCCTTCCATGCATACTTGTAAAAAGAATAGTACCACTTCATGCAGAGATGCAAGATACCCAAGTGTACAAGGTGTACAGCATCCAGCCAGTAGTGGCATGGAAACAGTGTTCTCTTTGGATTTCAGTTGTTCACATGCATTTTACTCCAAATGCATGTGACCAGCTCTGTGGCACATCTGAGAGATGTGTTTCCATTATCCATTGTACAAAAGCATGGAGTTGGATCAGAGAACCAGCAGCATTAAAGAGTCATTTGTTTTGCTTTGTGCATTGGTCTTTCAGCAACAATAATTTCAAATGTTGCATTTTTATGTTAGTGGGGCTGATCACAACCAGTTAGATTTTGATACAAGTTTTCATGCTTTTATATAGAAATAGTTCACTTCCAGTGTTTTGGCTGCTTGTTTCTTTTTTCTTTAAAGCTGTATGTTATACTAGAAGTCATATAGTATGACTAGGCATGGAGAAAACTGTATGTCAAGGGAGGAAGATGGAGGAGAAGTTGGAATCTGTATGTAGATAGATATACATACAACTGTATGTCTATACTGCAAGTGGGCAAAAGTGACCCAACTAAAATACAGATGCAATTATAATTTTATTGAAAAAGAGGTGAAATACCTTCTCATTGTTGTGATATTTGCATTTCATCATAATTACCATGCACAGTCTTTTATTTTCAGTCATACATAAAATCTTTAATCTTAAAATAGTTGTAGCCTTGTTGCTTCATTCTTCTAACCTTTATTTCTGGCAGTGATACTGTAAGTGACATTTCTTCTTAAAGATAGAATTTTTTTCAATGTCAGCATGAAGAAAATGTTAAGAATTGTGCTTTTCTTGTTGGTAAGACCTTCATCTTATTTTAGGTATTTTTTCTTGAATACAGAAAAAAAAGCCCGGAAAATAAATTTATTTAAATAAGGGAGAGTAGAGCTGTTTGTACTGTATGACTTTGAAAAGCTTCATGATATTTCTCAGCAAATATCAAGTCAAATGTCATTTACAAAGTGATATAGGAAATTACTATTGCTTTGAGAATTGAGAAGAATTGAAAGTCTGCAATTTGGAGCTCAGATCTTCCTCTTTTTTTTTTTCTTTCTTTTTGTACTGCTGTTGCAGGAGTTCTTATTCTTACTTGTTCCTAGCCAGACGTGGACACCTGCAAATGCAATATATAAGACAGAGGTGTCAGATTTGGCATGTATATTTGACTTGACATATGGGAGACCTTAATTCATGAAGAATGTAATGTCTCCAAGTCTCAGCTAGTGGCAAAATTTGTCATTCTAAGAATCGTGGATAAATAAATTTGGAATAGTGTTTATGAAGCACTACACAAAAGAAATTTGCTTATTTCTTCTAATTGAATTTTGAAAAGCCATATACTTCATAATCTGGCTTTGTACATACATAAAGAATCTTGGTCTTACTCTGCCTATTAGATTTAATAACAAAGGATGTAATAGGCTTCATGTTACTGAAATTTCATTCTTTAAAGAAAATATACTGCACAGTTTTTATTATTTCGTGAAATGTTTTCAAGATTAAACAATTACTCCCAGATTAAAGCAATAGACAATGCAGTTCTGTAACTGTTGCTGCTTCTGTTAGCAATTTGATCTTGGGAAAGTACCTTAGAATTATTATCCCACAGCTTTTACATTTGTAAAGTAGGGATAGAATTCCCTTTTCCCCACCCTTATGGAGCTTGATTAAAAAATCCTCAGGGCAGTAATAGTGTCTATCTGTTATCATTTATGAGGGATACTCTGAAAGTAATGCCTCCTATTTTATTAAGTTGGCCCTTGATGTTAGAAGTGGATGTTGGCAGTATTGCTGTAAAGCTTGAACCTTTCTACCAGAATTCTGCTACATTTTGTTGCTATGTGACAGATGGCAGAAGAGGGACATTCTGACAAAATGGCATCTGTCTGTGTGTCTGGAAAGGCATACAAAGCAATGTTGTGGAATTGAATTCCTCCATGAGGCAAAAATTGCACCCATCGACATTCATCGACACGTGCAGAATGTACAGAGATCAAACAGTGGATGTTAGCACAGTGAAGTGGCTGGTGGGCTTATTGATTTTATTATTATTATTTTTGCTCAGTCTCCTGCTAGCTAGCAAGTCAATTTATTCATTTGAAATGAATCCCTTTCATACCTGCAGATCTAGCAGTAAGGCTTGTGAATCTCCATAATATTTCCAGAAAAGGCAGGAGGCTTGGGTAGATGCCATGAAGAAGTATCTTCTTATCTTTATTTCTCAATTTCCCTTATTTTAATGTGAGGCTTATGGTATTTACTTCCTTGAAGCTTATTTGTAAAGGTACTGTGCAAAACTTAGGTTATTAGGTGTCATAGCAACAAAAGGCTTGCTGTCTTTGTGAATAATAAGAATCTTGATCTATTTTTTCTGTTACACTATTATAATTATATGCTTCAGTATAATTGAGTTTATACTAAGGTGTTTGTTTCCTTAAAGAAAGGAGGAGCAAGAAGAAAGAGAATACCACACACACACACACACACACACAAAGAAAAAAAAAAGAAAGGAAACAAAAAGAATGCAGTCAGTTTCATCATGACATCGTGGTTTTTGTAGTTCAGCCACTAGAGCAAAATAGCTAGAATGATATGAAAACTTAACTTACTGCCTGATTTATCTTCAGAATTCCCCATGCTGTGAAAACATGAGGTATCTTGCTTTGCTTTGCCATTTTTTCTTCCATATTATTCCATGTTTAGCTTGTGAGGAATCTAGCAGGTGTTCAACAAGACATTACTGGCAAGATATATAGACAAGAAGCCACTAGTGTATCTCCTTTCAGAATTAGGCATACTCTTATCACATCTTCTATCACATAAGAGGAAGTTTAGGTTGGAGTTCTATTTATTTCTAGCCAAATGTGAATTCTCTTATACAGAAAATGTTTGGATTTCACCACCATAGGAGACCTCAAAAGATGTTATCACACTGACATTCCTCAGAAAGTGTATGAACTATTGAGGTACAGAAAAAATAAATATTTCTATCCATATGTGTCCTATTATTAGACTGTGAGGTAATGCTTCCAATTACTAGGGTCAAATAAACTATCCAGAAGAATGAACTTCATTTCAAAATAGATACACCTCTTTGGAAAAGGATGTTATTAAACTTAACTATAGACTCTGAACAAAAGTCACAGGGCAAACTGAGTTATAGTCCTGGTTACTTAGTCTCCAAAGTTGGTTACTAGAGCAAACACATTCTTTGTCATCATCAAATATTAAATTTACTACTATTCTAGCTTTCAGTGAGGAAAAATTGACAATACTGCAAAAACAGTAAAAAACAGATTTGCTGATATTAAAAACAGGTTTGCTGTTATTAAATTTTATATTTAACCTGTAATTTTCCTTAGAAGTTAATCAAACTGTTTTTCTAAGAGGATACTGTAAGAAGAGCAGGATATCTAAAGGATATCTAGCACCTAAAATGAGGTGCTAACAGTATTATGAAATATTCCAACAGGGTCTGTTTGGGCCTCTTTTTGTAATGAAGAAATTCAAAAAGCATGTATTCCTATGTGCAGCTTGTAAAAACAAAACAAATAAAAACTCACATATTCTTTAAGTGTTGAACGTGTTAATGTGCTGTTTCTGCACTTAATGTTACTGAATGGTACATTATGCTGATGAGTGAGTTGATCATTTGGTTCATAATAGCATAATTAAAGGCTGTCTGGGTAAGGATGCCAGTAGCCCAGGAGCAGAGCCTTCTCAAGGCTGAAGCCAAAGTGGATCTGCTGGAGATGCACCTGAGGATGGACATCATAGAAATTGTGTAAGTTCCTCACAGCTGCATCTGATAGACAGATTAAAGACACATAAGGAGACTTTATTCCCATGTGGTCTGCAGTAGGATCCTCTATGACCTGTGCCCAGCAAAAAGAAGGGAATGTTCAGATCAAATCTCACCCTGGGGAATTTCATTATTTGCCCAGAGAATACCACAGGTGAAAAACTGAAACAGCTTCCCTCTCCCCAAACAACAGCCAGCAAACCTGAAAATGGCCTGCAAGAAAAATTTTCAGAGATATTTTTATACTTTTATTTCCAGTTCTGATTACTGGGAATATTTATACTCATTTTTCAAAAAATGTGCTACTTTGATGTACTAGGCAAAAGATTTCTTGGTGTCAATTTAATTCAGATCAAGCAAAACATTAGTAACTCAGCATGTAAAATAGACAAAAGAGTAGAAAATTCTGTTATATGAGAACATCAATAATACAGTACAATATACAGCTGAAGAACATACGGAAAGTTAATAATGTACAATTGTGCACCTTCTGTCCAAAACTATTTCCTGCAGGGGAGCTTGAGAGATGAGTTAGGTTTTAACATCACTACTTCCACTGTGAGTTAACAGAATAGCAGAGAAATTTGTTCTGTTCATAAAGCCTTGTTGCATGTGCTTCTTACTATGGATGGATCACAGACACTTCAGTTTGTTTCAGATTTAAAGAAAGCTGATCACAAAGAAAGTCAAACTGAACTATCAGCTTTTTGCATTTATAATCAACCCATTTTCAGCACAGAATCTGCATCCCTAATTATGTTTGTGCTTACTGCTTACTGCAGAATTTTATCACTGACACCTGCTTATAAAACTTGGACTCCAATTTTCTTATCAAATATCTTGATGAGAAACACACTTCAGTCATTAACAAAGTTTTGGGTTCAGAGCAGAGGTGCCACCTTTCTCATATGAAAGTAGATTAGACAGTATTCCTGCGTTACAGATGTACAAAGGCTCAAAATCCGTTTTCCTCTCTTAATTATTTGTCACCTATGTTTCTTTATTTTCAAGTTTTTGTTTTGAAGAACTTGAAAAATACTTAAATATGAAAAAGTTCTGAACACACTTTATGCTGAAGAACCAACCCTTTTTAAAATACATTGAACTTAGGGGCCCCTAAAATCTTTGTGTGCTGTTCAACACATTACTGGTGTATGACAAGTAAAACTAAAAAGCTCTTTCAGATGGTGAAAGGTCATTATTTCGTATCACTGCTTGTTATGTGTCCCTTGGAGATTCATCAGTTCATGAGCTCCTGGAGGGAGATACTTTCACTGTCTCACTTTTCCTCTTTACACTTTACATTCTTTTACTTATTTTATACATTGCAAGTAATGATATAAATGCTATTTTCCTCTGTTTTCCTCTGTTGCAGTGTGTGTCATGGTCGAAAGTGGGAATGCACCAAAAATATCTGTGATGGTACCTGCACTGTTATTGGTCCAGCTCATTATTTGACATTTGATGGAATGAAATACAAGTTTCCAGGAGAATGTCAGTATGTATTAGTTCAGGTAAGAATATGTCAAGTGCCTAACCCATGATGCCTGTGTATTACACCAGAGAAATCTAGCATTTGCATAAGCCACAGTATCACTGTCTCGATCACTAAGCCAGATGCATGGCAGAGGAGAGCAGAGTTTATCAATGGCTTCAAAAGTACCTTGAGAAATTAGAAGTTTACATCACAGTATAGAGAAGTGAATTAGGATTGTGGTGTGTCTAACTGGCAGCCATAAAATGTGTGACTGTAGTGTGTTATGGAGGAACAATCCAAATCTCATTTCTAGATGCCCATTAGTCAGTCCTTTTTCCCTTTCTGCTCACCTCTTCATCCTCTACTACTGACTTACTGAGTCAGACTTCTTCAGAATGCATTAGAAAAGTATTTAGTGAACACTCTCTAAATGCTTCCAAAGCACAGACTCTGCTTGTTCACTTTGGCAATATCACTGTTTCATGCACAAAACTGGATTAAACTACTCATTTTCCTCACAGCAAAGTGGAGGGTGAATAAATACATACACACTAACTTTAGTCTGTGATTTATGGGAGCTGTCAAATTTGGAGAGTTAAATGAAATTAAGGCAATTACAAATGCAAATCATTATATATTAAAAAGTCTGTGTTCAAAAGAAGAATTTATTTTAAAATTTGGTCTAAAATAGATCGATCTGCTGTTAATTTATATAATAGCCTTCTGCAGTTAAAAATTGTCCTGTTTCATTGATTTCCCCCAAAGAGCCTTTGAATGAAGTACCTTTCTCCTTGAAATTCTTCTTGGACAGAAAAGTGTCATCATTGCGTCTTTGGCTGGATTTTTGAAATATGTTTCCACTTTGATACCAGCTGTACTACCATAGAAGGCTGATGGTCCTGATGCTAGTGAGAGCTCAGTAATACTATTATCTTAGGGACAATAAGAATATACACTACTACAAGACTATTTAAAATACCACTGACTGAGTGTGCATCATTCTTGAATAGGTGAACCCAAACCTCTATTAATGCTAATAGATAAATTAATTGATGTAGGAAAAATGGACATACCAGCATATATTTTATTTGCCACATAGATTACTTTGAGTATTATGAAGGTCACTCTGAAAGTTATGCCTCTGATTTATCTCCGTATAAACTATAACAGATACAAAGCACAATAGCACTACTTCATAGAACAAATTCTCAGCCACAGAAAGCTATTTCTCAAGATGTTTACTGCTATTGACTATGCATCTTCACTAGTGGTGAACAAGAACTTGCAAACCACAATTATAAAAATCTGCACCTACAGAGGTGACACAATGTCTCCATTGCCACTGCCTAAACACAGCACCCCACTGCTTCACTGTGTTCCCATCCCCTGTTTGGTCCCTGTAAATGTTCAGCAAGTATTGATGAATGTCAGCGGGTGCAATTTTTTCCTGATGGAGAAATTCAGTTTCACACCCTTACTTCAGTCCATGTCAGCTGCCATTTTGTTGGATTACCATCTGTTACCTTTGTCTCACATTTGTGAGAAAGTCCAACCTTTACTGCAATACCGCCAACATACACCTTTGACATTGTAATAATATATTGGAGGCATTACTTTCAGAGAAGCTCTCATATTTGAGACTTTCTTTTTCTCTAGACATCTGCATGTGTTTCTAAAATGTCCATATCAATGATTTACTAATTTATTTTTGTCTGATAGGATTTTTGCAAGAATAACTCTGGGACATTCCGGATACTGATTTCAAATGAAGGATGCAGCTTCACCGGTGAAAAGTGCACCAAAAGGGTTATCATTTTGTATAAAGGTGGAGAAATAGAGTTGCTTGATGGAAATGTACGTAAGCTTCTCTTTCTTTCCTTTTTTTAAAGAGTTCATTATAATTTTGGAATGTTTGGTAACTTTAGGTACGAATAATCTCATGCTCAGTGGTTCTTGAAAACTGTATCACCAAATGAACAGATTAGTAGGATTATAATTATTGTATTACTATAATTAGCCTTTTTGCTTACTGTTACAATCAGAAAAGTCAACATAGTGGAAGGGTGATACAGGAGCATAGTAGCAAAGGAGCTAGCGTGAATGGAATAGTGTTACATGGGAAAAGGAAAGGTGCTCACCCCTCTTTGAAGATCTAGGCTCACAGGGAAAACTACATAAGGGAGGGATCTCCAATTAGAGATCCTTCCCCAGTGGCAGTCAGCCCTTAAATGAGGTCTAAGAGAGGTGGAGCCAGGCTCCACCCCTTCTAATCACACAGGTGAATTACCTTCACCTGTGCTCCTAGGGCTGATGGGTCCTTTCCCCAAATGCTCAATCAGTGTTTCAGGCCATGACTCAACAGTTACCTTAGACTTACTATTTTGGCATTTCTGCTTGATGCTGATAAGATCTCAGTTTAAAATGATGTTCAATGAAACTCATATGAGGAAAGCTCTTTTTAAATATGAGAGGTCTAAGACTATTTCAAGCATGCTTAAATATAAGGAAGAGCTAAGTAGTGACTGTTCTGTGACCAGTAAAACTGCAGACCAAATATAGCTGTCTGAAGTACTTAGCACATATGAAGAAAAGAAATCATGGCTGAAACATTTATGCTGTGAAACTATCTTTCCTCTTTTTAAACTGTCAGGTGGAAAATTGATAGAACTGCAATTCTCTCCCCACCCTTCCTTTTCCAACTAACAAACAGTGAAGAACTGATGAAGAGTCACTTCTACCTCTCATGCCGTTCCATGAGAGGAAAGAAGCTTTCTAAAAGGTGGATTTCAGCTCTGTGTTTCTATAGCTGTTAAGACTATCTGCATGCTAACAGAACTACAGTGGATTACGATGTTTCAATTGCTCAGTTTTCAGAAGTACTGTCTAAACTGGCATCTGGACCAGAAAACTGCAAAAAATGTTCTCCATGTTATATGAAACCACTCTACCTTTTCCTTGTTTTGAGTAAGCAGACAAAGTTGAACCAGGTTTTGCATAGTCTGCAAATTGCCTATAAATTGCTGAGTGTCACTGGTACTTGGTAGAAACATAGAAAACGCAATCATATTTAAGAATGTCTTTGCAGTGGCCCTTGACAGCAGGTGATCTGCCTAGACTTTTGGGTGCTGGAGGAATGAACACATATCATTTTGTTTGCCCAACCAATTCTTTACTTCTGCTGCCTAAAGAATCTTCTACTTTAATGGGTACAAACAGTAGTGCAGGGCTCAGTCTGTAAAATCAGATGTCAATAGTTCATAGGCTGGTTTGGCCCGGTTCCATGACCAGTGGGGCAGAGGGATCTGCAGATCCATGCCTCCAGAAAAGAGAAACAGGCGACCCCAAAATAATTGAAAACAGCGGCAACGATCTGAGGTGAAACCTCAGAAATGCAGAAGTGACCTACAGTTACTGTTGCCACTGCTGAAACACACCACCTGGCTGTGCTGACATCCACTCTTTGGGTCTCCATAAACATTCAGAAAGTGATGGTGAAAGTGTAGTGATAAGAAGGAACTCAATTCCACACCTTTGCTTTATGTGTACTTACATACCAACTTCCATTTTGTCAGACTGCCCCTCTGCTCCCTCCTGATGCATGGCAACAGACTGTAATGGAATATCGGTGGGAAGCTTCCACCTCTACTGCCATACTACCAACATCTGCCTCTGATATCACAGGCCAACATAAAACAATAGGAGACATTAGTTTTAGGGCAGTCCTTGCATAATATACAATACAGTTAATGCATAAGTATCAAAACATTTTGACTTTTAATATTCTTATTAAAGGATTAAAATAAAATAGCAACAAAAACATACGATTATTGGGATATTTGACCATGTTCTGTGAAACTAATCTGTCTGTCTGGTTTGATAGCAGTGGTTGCAATTCTTAATGAGATCTCAAGGCGTTCATGAGAAATTTTTGAGAAAATGTTACTATTCACACACTTCATCATTGAAAATTGTCATTCACAAATGTACATACTGCCAAAAAGAGATTACATGAATGAGGTCTGATTTTGAAGCAAAATATATTTTTTCTCCAATAAGATATGTCTCATGAAAGCATGGCAAAGAGAGATGAACAGATTTTTGAGTTGAACATCTGATTGCAACTTGTACAGTTAACAAATGCACAGTTAGAAGGGTGGCATGGGTAGTGTTAGGATAGTGTTTTACAATTTTATAGTTAGAAAGATTATCACATTGGAAAGAGACAATCAAAAATGAAATACTCCCCCATACCCTAAGCTCACAGTAGAAAACTCCAAAGGGAGGAACTTCCAGTCAGCCTTTAAATGGGATCTAGTAGGGGTGGAGCCAGGATCCACCCCTTTTGGTCTCACACAGATGAATTGCCTTCACCTGTGCTCCCATGGCTGACTCAGTCCTTGCCTCCGGTGATCAATCAGTGGTTTAAGCCATGACTCAACAGTTTCCATGCACTCCACCCCTTCACGGCATGAATCAATGATTGAATTAGCTAGAGGATGAGCCTTCCCTAATACAGAGATCCGACACGTTGTGATGCTTATACAATTGACCGTTGTGATGCAGGTTGACACAATTTAAGATGAGTGATGGTCAGTGCATGGTAGAGGTTCATATTCTTTCATGTCAGTGTTTGGCCATATTACTGGAGGCATTCTGTCGTGGTGCAGAATCACAGAATCACAGAATTGTAGGGGTTGGAAGGGACCTCCAGAGATCATCGAGTCCAACCCCCCTGCCAAAGCAGGTTCCCTACAGCAGGTCGCACAGGTAGGCATCCAGGCAGGTCTTGAACATCTCCAGAGGAGACTCCACGACCTCCCTGGGCAGCCTGTTCCAGTGCTCCATCACCCTCACTGTAAAGAAGTTCTTGTGCACATTTGTGCAGAACTTCCAATGCTGCAGTTTCCATCCATTTCCCCTTGTCCTGTCACCATTCACTACTGAAAAGAGTCCAGCCTCGCCATTCTGCCCCCCACACCTTAGATACGTATAGACCTGGATCAGGTCCCCTCTCAGTCTTCTTTTCTCAAGACTGAACAGACCCAGTTCACTCAGCCTTTCTTCATAAGAGAGATGCTCCAGGCCCTTCACCATCTTTGTGGCCCTCCGCTGGACTCCTTCCAGCAGGTCCCTGTCTTTTTTGTACTGGGGAGCCCAGAACTGGACGCAGTACTCCAGATGAGGCCTTACCAGGGCAGAGTAGAGGGGGAGGATCACCTCCCTCGACCTGCTGGCCACGCTCTTTTTAATGCATCCCAGGTCCATCCTATGCTTCATCAGTCCCATGTAGACCATCGCTGGGTGTCACACGTGATCTCACAGCAACACTGGAACTCTTTGATGGCATTTTGTTCCTTCTGTTGATCCTAGAGGCTCAAAGACTCATGGGGAGTAATACAGATACTTCAGGGGTATCAGGAGGGGAAGGTCCAGAGCAAGATACAGGTTGCATTTCTATCCTGGATCAACACTTTGGCTTGTACTGGGGCATGCCCTGGCTGCTTATACCAGACCCTTTGGCCAGATACCTGCTGCTGCACAACTATGTCAGGCACCAAAGGGGGTATCCTGATCTGCCATAACAACATGATGGGGGTCCCTTTAGCAGTGAAGTTTGGAGTGTTGACCACAATATCAGTAGGCTATGTGCCAATTACTGGAGGGACTACCGAGCTTCCACCTTCAATAATCTCCCCCAAGTAGGCCACATCACTTCGGTCCTACCTGCACCTTCCAAGGTGATTTTATTCTATGGGTACCTGGTTCTAAATTCTCAGGGGCAGGGAGCAGAAGATTATTTTTGTTGCCAATTTGGGGTCTTACCTGATGATCAGTGCCCATAATTTGGATCCTAGTTGGGGAGGCCCATGTTGTCTGTAGCATTGTCAGGGCACAGGGTCTGCTATCTCTAGGTCTTTCATTCAGGTCTTGCAGGGCTTCATAGAGACTTTTTGCCCACCTCTGTGGGAACTGAGAGTCTGTCTTCAGGGCAGCCTTAAGAATATTGTTATAATGTCCAATGAGACATGCCCCTGTTGGATTATGTGGCAGGTGGAATTGCCATTTGATGCTGTTTTCTTCTGCCCAATGTTGTATCATCAGTCCAGTAAAATGAGTCCCTCGGTTGCTCTCGATGACTTGAGGTGCCCTGTAGGCATCAGCTTAGTAAGTACCTTGATGGTATATCCCTGGTTTGCTCTCGCCACTGGATAAGCCTGTATTAACCCACTTGCTGTTTCAATGCAGGTCAGGGCGTATCTCACCCCCTCAGACTGAGGGAGAGGCCCAGTGTAATCAACCTGCCATCACTGAAGAGGATTGTGTCCTCTAGCAAGATGGGCTGTTGTGTTGGGTAACAATCTCGGTCACATCTTGGAGCAAGCATCACAGTCACTGCATGCCTGTGTAAGGTCAGATAGTTGTATGGACAGCTGACTGTATTGTCTTTTGTCCAGCATGCCATAGCTTCTGATGTAACTAACAAGTGATGTTTTCAGATGGTGAATTCTCAATCCATTGAACCTGGGCCAGTGTGTCCGCTTCATCATTTCCCAGTGATTGTAGTGGTTGGTGACCAGTAACATGGTAGTCATAGTAGACTGGCAGTGAGCCCTTAAGGAGCCCTTGGTTTAGGAGAGATAGAGCCAGGCAAATTGCAGGTAAACTGCCTTCACCTGTGCTCCCAGTCATTGCCTCAGGTGAGGATGTGACTCAACAGTTCCCATATACAACTCAATACATTCCATTAAAAAAAAATATTAGGTATTATATTTATATTCACTGAAAATGAAGTTGCAAGTTATTTATTTTGGCAATCTTAAAACCTATCCTCAAATTCCTTTATCAAAACAGAAAGCACAGTTGCATATTTTTTGCTGTTCGGAGTAGGAAGGTGGGAGGAGTGAGCAGATGACTCTGTGGTTCTCCACTACCTGCCGGGTTAAACCACAACCTATCAAGAAAAGGGAAACCTATTATGACCACAACCATTGAAATGGGATTGAAAGAAAGTATTTTAAAATAATGCCTCAAGTTTCCATTAGCTGCAGGGTGGAAAGGCACACAGTGGAAGTAAAATGAAGAGACATCAAAAGGAACCTGTCAGGGCTTTTCCTGTTGGAGTAAATGGTCAGAGAAAAACCAGCTTCCTGACTTAGGAATCAGGCTCTTCAGTATAACCATACATGGGTGTCTCTGTTTGCTTTACACCTATACCAATCCAGCTTGTTTTTGGAACCTGCCTCAGGAGCACAAAATTTCCCTTTCCCTTTTTAAATAATAATAATAATAATAATAATATATTTTAAATATTATTATTATTATTATTATTATTATTATTATTATTATTATTATTATTATTATTATTATTATTAAAAAGGATTATTCAATGAACAACTACAAAATATTTAACTGTTCAATAACTGTATATACCTGGCCCTCTTTATAAACCCTACTTCAGTTTTGCAAATTTTTTTGGGTGTTTCAGCTTTCAACTTTCTCTTAGTAGTGACAATACCTCATTCAAAGATGCAGAAATGCGGTGAGTCTGAAAGACTGTACTTTCATCCCAATTTGCTCTTCAGAAGCTTTACTTTTAAGGAACTAACTTATCAACAGCAGCTTTTCTGAGTAGAGGCAGGCATGTAATTAGTCTTGTATACATCATTTCTTTGCAGTTTTGCAAACCCTCTTGGACTATCTCTGTGGTGTCTATAAGCTGTCTGTTCTCTGGCAAACACCATGGTTGGACATAACCACTGTTTATATGAGTTCATGTTATGCCCTACTGGGAAAATGATGTAAGTGAAAAAGAAAATCATTGGTAATACGATATGTTTTTCTTGTTCAGGTAAACATTAAGGTATCTCCTAAAGACAGCAGTGACTTAGAAGTCATGAAGTCTGGCCGTTATTACATCATTTTACTGAGGGAAAGCATTACTGTGACATGGGATCTTGCCATGGGAGTCTCAGTTATCTTAAAAGCCAATTTCAATGTAAGTGTTTTTTGCTTTAATTCTTACTCTCACTAAAGAATGAACTTGCGTCCTCTCTTGTTGATAGCAGTTTTTAATGCAGACATGCATTCCTTTGCAAAGATGGATTCCCTTGAAGTATTAGCTACGTGCTTGAAAATGAAGAGGTTTTTTTGTGATACATAAGGGTTGCTTACTTTACCTGGTGCTTCAATTGTAAAGGCTAAATTTTCTGTCTTTGGAGATGAGCTATGATGATGAATGCTATGGTGCCTAACAGTAACTCCGCTTTCAAAGACTGAGAAAATTTATTTCATTTCTTTCACAAGAGGAGCTGTGTAGGGAGCCAGGTGCACTAGTGATGGTGACTGGACAATCATCTTGAGGAATAAAATAGGGTCATATGTAAACTTCCTGGTCCTGGCCCAAACAGACCCAACAGGCACCACTAGTCAGAATTGTCTTCTCACCTCCCTGAAGACATGGGAACAGGCTAGTCCTACTTTCAGCTAAGCAGAATGGGAACTAAATATCTAAATATCTAAAAAAATATCTAAATATATCTAAAAATATCTAAAAAATATCTAAAATATCTAAATAACTAAACTAAATATCCTTCATGTCAGTCTGTGTATGTTTTAGGGAATTTGACAAGGACAGGGATAATTCAGATTTTAAGACTGGTGCCTTTAATGCACTGGGTTAAAAAGACTTCTAAACAAAACTCTGAGCCAGCCTATAGATGTATCATTTATGTATTTTGTATTTCTTTCCCTGCAAGGATCAAGTGTGTGGTCTTTGTGGGAATTTTGATGGAATCCAAAACAATGACTTGACCAGCAGCAATGAACATCTTGAAGTGGATCCAGTTGATTTTGGAAACTCTTGGAAAGTTAATACACACTGTGCTGATGTCGAAAAGGTGATTGTGAATGAGCTGAAAAGTAATTAATACTGTTTACAGTATCACTTAGGAGTGCTTAAAGAGCTCTGAAGGAATAGAAATAAACAAAAATGAACTCTTACAATTTTTTGAAAAAAATTTTTTTTGAAATCTAATTAAAGATCAATTAATTATTTTAATGCCTAGGCATCTTGGCTTCAGATGAATGTTAACATAGCCAGTCTGAAAGGTAAAGACTTCATAGAGTTTGCCAGTCTAGATGCTAGAAATCCAGGTATAACTGGAAATCTCATGGTGAAACTCACTTTAAAAAAAAATCAGCCAGATGTAATTTTCAGACAAAAAGAATTCACATAAAAGTTTCATATTTTTCCATCCAAACTTCTGTATCCCACATCTTAGTTAATCCATTTATGAACTGTTCAATGCATAGACTAGCTTCTTTCTGTATTATTTTTGATGTTATTTAGAGAGCATTCTGTTATTATTTTCGGATTAGAGAGGCATGAACAGAAAAGGCAAGGTACAAGAGTGAATGTAAGACCTTTTTTGCCATGTTATTGTCTTACTCCAATTTATAGGAGAGAGAGGAGGTTCTTTTTAATATGTGTATACCTGGTGTGAGATTAAGAAACAATGGTTCGAATGTTGGTCCAACCAATTTATTATAAATCTAATCAGGGAGACAGGAAAGGGAAGGACGGCTACTATTGTGAATTAGAGTGACAGGGAAGGGAAGGAGAGTGATAGAAAAGGTAGGAAATAAGCAAGAATTACATGAAGCGGGTATAGTCACCACCAGGATCCAGCAGTGGTCCCAATGCACGCCATTTTGAAGGTTTGAGGCAAAAGCACAAGGGGAGAGCAACAGCAGTGTGACTGGCCTTGGGCAGCAAGCAGGTAGCAAGAAGAAGTCGCAGAGTCAGTATGGGAGAAAGCAGCAGGACTCAGGTAGCAGGCCCAGGAGAGTCCATCAGCATGCAGGATTTCCATAGTGAGGAATCTGATGGCAGACAGCTTTGTTCTTTTTCAGCATGCAGGTAGAGCGCAGAGCAAGTCCAGGAGGGAGAGAGGCAGGTTGTAAGGCTTCTCATGTCAGAAACCTCCTCTTCGTGAGGAATCTGTTGCCAGAAAACCTAACCTCGTGGTTGTGGGTCCCCTTTTTATCCTTCTTCTTCTGCCATCGTGGCATTCCTGGGTGGTTGGGCAAGAATCATGTGCAGCACCTCCTGAGATGGCCATCTTCCTTGAAATAAGCCCACACGAAAGACTGCTTCTTGGCCATTAATCTGAGGCTTATCTCTCTCTCGTTGCCCCGGTCTTGTCCATCTATGTCCCTCAGACAAAGGATTTCTCAACACTTGACCAGGACTTGCTTGGACTTGTCCATCTGTGTCCCCAGCAAGCTTTGAGACAATGATGTAAAAGAATAGTCTCTTACAGTTATCACTGCTTCTGAATTTTGAGAAGCTTAACTGCTATCCAAAAGTGTTACCTAAGTCCTTGTCCTGGAGATAATGTGATTTATTGATGTACTAGTTATGCTACATGTGAGAGTGCACTTCTTTCCCAAATGCTAAGTTTTTAAAGGAAGAAATTGAAAAATAAATTTGTCTCAAGCTCTCAAATAATATGTTCAAAAGTATTTCCAAACCCCAAATTTTGGAAACAATTCAAAGACAAATTTTTTGATATTTAAAAAGTAGAATTTTTCATTCATATGATGCCTTTAAGGCTGAAAACTTTGCCTCAAAAACTGGCCTATATTTTCAAAGGGAGGAAGAAAAGGCCTTTTTAGATCTTTCCTCAAAATATTTAAATAATTAGAAAACAAAAGTCAATATTTGTTTTTGATCACATGGAATTTTGAGTTGGTTTACTTATGTGCAGCGACATAACTTCAGTGTTATCTTCCTTTCTATTCATTCATATAAATACATACATGTATATAAATAAATATACATAAATATGAATAAATATGTTTATGACTTGACTGGAGAACAGGAGAAATTATGGCAATGAGGAGTGAGATGTGCAGGGTAGAATCTATAGTATATCACTGTGATAAATAACATGTTAGTATCTATGTTCTTAGCTAAATTAAAATGGAGACTTCTGAGCCTTTTTGTATTCAGCAGTGACCTTGGTTATTGTCTTTTGAAGAGTGGTTGTATTTGTGAGTCTCTCATGCCTACTGAAGAGCTGTGAATTATTGTTATAGATGTTCGGTACAGCAACACTTACCACTAAGATTATATCTATGTTAAGACTGTAGCATTCCAGAGCTGGTGAAAATGTGGGAGGTGACATGCTCTGCTTTGCACTCTGCAAATTTCTTTTGTTATGAAAAATGTCTAAAGTGAGTTAATCTCTTCAGTTTGAAGTGTCCTAGGGTTCTGAAAATAAGGCTAATGCAGTGTGTACATGTCTCTTATAATAAGTTCAACTGGGAACAGGCCCTGGTGTCTCCACTGTGTAATGACAACGTATTGAAGCAGGTGATGGTAGAAACATCATGCAACATTCTTTCTGGAGATCTCTTTGAAGAATGCAAAAAACTTGTAAGTATCCTGTCCTGTGTTTCTCATTTCTCAGTTCTGCATGACCTGCAGATAGTTATTACAGCTGAGGGAAATAGTGCAGCTACTCTGACAGCACATGGAACATGGACTGCCTAACTGGTATTCTCATCTCTGACCCTGTATTTAGCTGACAGCTAAAGCAGCTGGGAAAATGCAAGATTCCCCTAGTGGAAAACCACAGAAAAACTTCTGCTTGAGGAAAATTTCACTCTAAACTCTAGACAGATGTGTGAAGACAAGTAAAAGGGTTGGCATTTTGGGAGGGAAAGTGGAGGAAAAGTTAACCTAATATAATGCCATTCAAGTTCTTTTCTACTCAAACTGAACAAGACAGTTTGGTAACAGGGCTCAAAATTTATAAAGCTGATCCACTCTTTAGAGTAGTAAGGTGGACAATAAACTGCAATGCCTGCAACTGAGAGTGTGGCCCCATTTGAGTTCTTGTTGGCATCAGCAGAAGGATCTGTACTGATTTACATAACATCTCAGCTCTTGGTGAGTGGAGCAGCCAAACCATCTGAATGTTAAATGCTTTTGGGTTAAGGTGATTTAGTGTACTGTATCCTAAATTTATCTTTTTCAGGTGAATCCTGAGCCTTACGTCGATATTTGCATGTATGACACTTGTGCCTGTGAATCTATTGGAGACTGTGCTTGTTTCTGTGATGCTATAGCAGCCTATGCACATGTCTGTGCACAAAAAGGTGTCATTGTTCACTGGAGATCACGAGATCTGTGCCGTAAGTATGATGTCGATGGGGAAGAACTGGAAATGATTTTGAATGAGAAGTAAATGGAAAAGGTTCAAGTTCTTTATCAAGAAGCTAAACTATTCTTATCTAGTTTTGTTCCCTCTGATGTCTGGAGAAATTCACTGTGATGGGACAGAGATTGCAAGTCATGGTGATTTTTCCTCTCCCTTTTCTATTTATTTTGAAAAGCCATTCCCTCAAAAATGGGATAGAATGGATTGTAGACCAGTCAAATTTAGATATTTTTTTTTAGTAGATATAGAGTTTGTTCTTAGTAATCATTTTTGTCAAGAACAACTCTCCCTCATCTACACCAAGTATTTCATTATGTGAAAAAATAGATGTATTTGAAGAAGTAGCCTGCCCTGGATGGACTGGGGGAAGTTATTTTAAGTTGTAAATATTTCTCAATACGTATGCAGTGCACCTTCTATTCAATTTGGTGTCTTAGTTCTTAAAGACGTGATGACTTCAATGTTGATTTTTTGCCTTCAATTCTTTTATTGTATAGCACAAAGCTGTGAGAACCTAAATAAACAAGAATTAGATAATCAGTGTGAATGGAGATACAATAGCTGTGGACCTGCTTGCCCTATAACATGCCAACACATACAACCTTTGAAGTGCCCTTTACAGTGTGTAGAAGGATGCCATGTTCACTGTCCTGCAGGTAAGTCCATTTTTTGCTGCAGTCAGTTAATTACAGTTTTACATTCCAGGAACATTCACAGATTTCTAAGGATGGAAATTGCTTAGGGTATAGATACAGAAATTAATTCCTCAACTGTTTAACTGATATATTTTCATCACAGTTTCTTGACACGTAAGTTGGAATTTGGTTAGGAATCCTAATTTGTGTCTGTGAGATGAGGACAATGTGTGGAGGGCACTAAATTGTTCCAGGAAGAGAAGAATGGAATCTTGTCATCATGAATGATGAGACGGGAGCAGTGTAATCATGGAGATAGGGGATTAGGGGCTATTTAATGACAGAGGCTGTTGCCTGTGTAAGTTATGAATTTGTGCTGGATGCAGTTATCTGAAATCCAGAAAAGAAACTCTCTAACTGTAATGTGGAGATAGAAAGCCAATGTTCCCTTAGTTCTCATGACACATATGAGGCGACTTGATAAACCAAGCATGCACACTGGGAGTTCAAGTTATACATTTAAACAATTAAGACATACATATGCAATACATTGGCATACATATTCATTCTTTTCCAAGAACTTGTTAACATGTGCTAATGTCCCTCTGGGCATGCATGGCCCTCTCCTGGTCTTAAACCACTTACTTTCTCCTCATTTTTCCATCATCATCTTCTTCCCAGTGCCTTTTTAGCTGTTTTTCCCCAGTGAACAGCTTTCTATCTTGGTGCACTGTAACTCAAAACAATTTACATGAAACTCAAGAAAAGTCTTTGCACCGGTGGATGCAAAGATTAAAGTAGTCTTACTGTAAATTCAGTGCTTCTGTGAAGCAGAATTTTTGAGAAAAACAAGGCTATTCACACACCAAGCAAAGCTAGACTGAAAAATGTTTTAACTAGCACCTATTGATTCCTTTTAATAAATTAATATATTGGTCATTAAGCTACTGTATTGATCCTAGTAGCAAAACCAGCCTATTTCAATACTCACAAAATGCTTGCCTTCAAAGAAGCTACTGTGGTGAAGGAAATTCCTCAACTTGACCTGCTCACTGCTCTCAGGGCTCCAATGCTTCTGAAGCTGCCCGGCAGATTTCGGCTTAACTGTACCCATAAAATTTCTTAGAAAGGGGAAAACGAAAAAAGTGCAGGAGGAAAATATGAGAGATAAGGAAGATCCAAATGAAGAGTGAAAACTCAAGTGAATATGTGGCTCATAAGATCAGAGTGAAAATGTTGAAGGAACTGGGATTGTTAAGCTTGGAGAAGAGAAGGCTCCAGGGGGACCTTGTTGTGGGCTTCCAGTACTTGAAGGGAGCATATGAACAGGAAGGGTGGATAGTGATACGACAAGGGGAAATGGTCTTAAACTGAGACAAGGGAGGTTTAGGTTAAATGTTCAGAGAAAGTTTTTCACACAGAGGGTCGTGTGACATGTTGGAAGAGATTGCCCAAGGAGTTTGTGGATGCCCCACCCATGGGGCATTCAAGGCCGGGCTGGATGTGGATCTAGGCAGCCTGGTCTAGTGGTTGGCAACCCTACGCATAGCTGAAGAGGTTGAAACTAGATACTCATTATGTTCCTTTTAAACCCAGGCCATTCTATGATTCTATGATTTTATGATTCTATGATTTTATGGATCATATCATATGAAAGCACAAAAAGAAATTTTTTTAAGACCAAAAATAGCTATTCTGGGTCTTGGTACTTCTGTTTACACTTTTACAGACCGGTGAGAGCCTTCTTGGATATAACTTTATGTAAGTATTAAATATGATACCCAAGCCTTCAGTATTCAGGTAATAGACATTTAAATAGTACTCTGGTATGATCAGTACCAGGAGGTAGGAAATAAGAGGACAAATCAGTAATATACATGTGAAAAGGAGAATGTTTCTTTCTCATGGTATTTTTAATACTTTATTCTGAACTATGTTCACCTTCTGCATGGCCCTGGCTGTTGCAGGTTATACGCTGAGTAAAATATTTCCAATATCCCACTAAAATAAAAACTGTTTTGAAGTCAAATTTGTGGTGACATTAACATTAGTGGAGTATTCAGAACTTGAACCCAACTCAGAAAACCAATCATTATTTTTTAAGCAGTATAAATGCAATGGATTGAGTTTGCAATTCAAGAATACTGGCATTTTTATACTACTGTCCTATTTCAAAACAGGGAAAATACTTGATGAACTATCCCTGGATTGTGTCAGTCCAGAAGACTGTCCAGTGTGTGCAGTTGGAGATGTCAAGATCCCACATGGAAGGAGAGTAGTTTTGAACAGAGATCATCCGCAGCACTGTCAATCTTGGTATGATGGAAGAGTTTATGCAGTGAAATAACATGTCTGTTGAGGAGGACAAAGAGAGAGGGATGAAATGTATCCCTACAAATATGTTTTTGGACTTAACCTAATAACACTACTGAATATGAGGCTTAGAAATCCTCTTCTGTGTCAATACTCTTTCTTAAATATCCTGAAAATGAACTTTTTTGATGGGTGGAGCAATTGGATGACAATTGAATTTAAGAAAGGGAAATCTATTAATTCCTTTCAACAGTGTCTTTTCTCGTATGTGGTGGCTTCACTAATTTAAGTCATTCTTCTTTTTTGTAAGGTGTGATTCAATATCAGCAAAGCTATCAAAACTCTTTCCTCCTGCTGGTACTAAGGAACATTATATACGTATAATGAAAGATCAAAAAATGCACTCCATCTCGAACTTTCTGAGCATTTGGTAGTGTGCAGCATAATTGAGAAAATAATTTCCCCAAGATTTTAAGATGATATACTGCTGTCTGATCCTGCATGCATGCATTTCCAACCATTACAAAATTAATGCAAGGGTGCACTATACTGCTGTGCAGTATGTGGCATTAGGCCCTTCAGCTGCACAGTGGCAGAGACAGATTTTCATATTGTATGCTGCTAAATGGCATATTACACAAAGTTCTATATTACCTGAAAGCTTGGCCTGCTTCAACTCTCTAGTCTCTTGAGAGATACTTTGACTAGTAACTCCAAATGCTGTGAATACAAAATTCTTTTCCATTATGTAATTTGATCTTATTTAACAGAAACTGAGTTGTTAAACTGCAGCAGCTATTAGCCCAGACTAACACCTTAGCTGCAAAGAGTCTGAACGTCACAGAACCTCCAAATGGGTACGAAACTGGAATTCTTGGCCTTTTGCTAGAGCTAGTGTGCATCTGCCTTATAAACCCAAGACATGAGACTGTTAGGCTGATCAATAACTAAAAAAAAACCATGAAACACCATCAATAAAACAACTGTATTCATGAAGAACCTTGAATTCCATCAAGAGGTCAAGAAAGAGTCTTCACAATTGAGTATATGTTTCCTAATCCTTGAAATTTTTAATAATAATTTTTCTTAAATGTTGATCAATTGGCTGCAGTTCACAAAAGATTACAGAGTGTTAGGATAACTTACCTCACTAGGGAAACATCTTTTTGCATAGCTGTCACCTAATTTAGAATGCCTACACCATCTGTACAAACAATAAAAGATATTGTGCAAAAATGAATTTTATAGCAAATGCCCAAAGGAAATTGGAAAGTAGAAAAGTCTTGTTCATATTAGGATTAAAATAATAAATCTTCTGTTGCTTTGCATTAATGCCAAAAATATCTGAGCGTTCTTCAATTAAAAAGACACTCAAAGCAGCTTGAATATAATATAGCCCTATGAGAACTTAAAACTAAGATGCCATATGTAAAATGACACATTTTCCTGAAAAAAAATGATACCTTCTTCTAGCATTTACTTGTTCGGTCTATGCATCTTTGGTTTTCTCTGACAGTGAGAATTAGTACTTTTTGATCCTTACGCCTTCATATATTTTCCATATTCTCTCCCTTATACTGTCCAGTAATACAAGTAAAATGTCTTTACTGATTCTGAGTCGTGTTGTTCATGAGTACAGATGTACTGATTTTTGGTCAGATAAGTGAAGTAAAGAGAATGATACAAACAAGATTAGCAGAGTAGAATTGTTAAAGCTTTACTGAAGTTAGAAATTAATGAATTATAAACAAGTTCCTAAAAGGTGGAGAGTGACAGAAGTGAAAAATCTTATGGGATTAAGAAAGGATTAACAGTGGATAATGTGGAGATGCATTAGGTAGTGAAGTACACTCGAACCTGAGATGGAAGGAAGAAGAGAAAAATGTACTAAGGGAGGTGAGCAGAAATTGTGAGGAAGGTAAGAAGAATAAGAGAAAACAAAATACATAGGGACTGGAAAACAGAATACAGTATGGGGAAGACAACGAAACACACATAAAAAAACGTAGGGGGTGAATATACATGGTTAGCGGAGGACATGACCATGTGAGCCTAGGCTCTTTTTCTCCCAACAGATAAACATGTACCAGAGCTATTCAAAACAAAATGAAGTCAGAAAAAAATCAAAGGAAACTAGTACAATTTAGATGTGGATAGAAAGCTGATTACATTTTTCTTTTGCTAAGATTAAAACCTGAGTAAGCTAAGCCTCCTCACAAATTCTGCTAAATCTTTTTAGAGCCAACTCTAGTATTTTTCTTTGTATTAGCTGCCTTCAGTTTGCCTCATAGCTTTTCTTCCTTGTGAAGCAAACCATGTTTTCCAGTTAAGTTCACCAGTTGTTGCATTGCTCGAGCTCAGAGTATTTCCATGCTGTTCCTAGACACAGAATTAACATGTTCTACTACAAGCTTTTATAAGAAGAGCACTGTCTGACAAATACAGCATATATTTTCAAATGCTTCCTGTATTTAAGCAAACATGCATGAACAGTTCCTCCTCTGAGTGGGTTTAATAAGGTTTGGCTATACAGTTCCTTGTGGGGAAGGGGATGAAAAAAAAAATCACTCTTTTGATTTTGTTCTGATTTTGTTTTGTTTTTGTTCATTTTGTTTTGATTTTGTTTATATATAACCAGTGGACTTTCTTTTGTAAGATGTGGGCAGTATGTTATTAAAAGCATTGATTTTTATTTTTTTTTTAATAGTTACTTGTGATGGTTTTTTATAGTCTGTGCGAAGGGAAGAATTTATCCTGCGTGTCCTGTGGACCAGTGGAAGAAATCCTAACACTAACAACACCTGCTCCAGAGGAAGACAGAGAACTTGCACCTAGTGAATATTCATGCAGCAAGATGATGGACTTGGCCTTTCTAGTGGATGGCTCCAATAAACTGTCAGAGGAGGACTTTGAACAGCTGAAGACTTTCATAACTGGAATGATGAACAAACTCCACATCTCTCAAAAGAAAATCCGAGTGTCAATTCTGTTATATAGGGCTGGGCCTACAATCTACCTTGGCCTTAAAGATATCAAAACACAGTCCCAGATGAAAAAAATTGTCCGAAGCATAAAATACACAGGTGATGAAGTAGCATCTGTTGCTGAAGTCCTTAAATACATTGTGTTTCAAGTGTTTGGAAAAGCAGAAAGGACTAATGCTGCCCAAATTGCGATGCTATTTGTAGCAAGCAAGTCTCCAGGAAAAGTCCGCACCATCATCCCAGCCTTGAAGAAAAAAAATATTACAGTTATTCCTGTGGGAATTGGACCACATGTTAATGTGGAACAAATCAGATTCATTGAAAAGCAGTTACATACTAGAGCCTTCCAAATGAACAATGTGTTGGAGCTAATGGATAACAGAGATCTCCTAATTGATTATCTGTGTGATCTTGGGCCTGCAGAAAGTTCTCCTGTACCCACTCCAACAATGTCTAATGACATATTTACCCAGAGAGTGCTTACAGTACCACCACACTTCTCAGAAAATCCCACTACAAGAAGTCTGGACATCGCTTTTGTTGTTGAAGGATCTGACAATGTAGGACTGGAAAATTTCAATATCATCAAGAAGTTCCTTGAGAAGGTGCTCAGAGAAATGAATATAGGACAAGAAAATATTCATGTTACTGTCATGCAGTATTCAGACACTATCACTCTGGAGTATTCCTTTAGGGAAATACAGTCTAAAGAAAGTATTATTGAGAAAGTGAGGAGTATACCCTACCAAGGAGGGAAGGCCACCAACACTGGGCATGCCCTTGACTATATTTCCAAACATACATTTACATCAGCAAATGGAGGCAGGCAGAATGTGCCTCACTTGGTATATATGGTGTCATCCAATCCTTCCACTGATGTTATAACAAGACATCCTATGAGCATAAATGTTATTCCCATAGGCATAACTCCCAATGCAAATGTCCAAGAGCTCAGAATGATCAGTCAGCCTAATAGACCAATAATCTTACAAAGTTACAGCACACTTATTGAAGAAGCACCTGAATTAGTGTTGCAGTCATGCTGCTCTCATAAAACTTGGACAGAAATACCAGGTAAAGTTGAATGTATTTTTTTGTGTAATTTCCTGTTTCCTCTATCCTGTCTCCTTTGTTTTTACTTCACATGTCTGAAAAATCTCGTATCTCAACTGATATTTTGTCCAAATGCCAAGGAAGGAACATTTATCCTTATTTGAGTCAGGTGATTCCACCCCAGTTTGGTAGTGCCATCCACTGACCTCCAGCCAGCCTTCTGTGGTCTGAGCAGTTCTTGGCTGTGTTTGTCAGTAGTGTATAGTAGCTTTCAGATAGGATGGAATGTAAGAGCAGAAAGAGTATTCTCATCTATCCACCTCAAGCAAGTAACAAAGTTCCTCTTATCAAACGTGACTAAATTGTTTGTTTATTTTAGTCCTCTGAGAGCAAAATAACATTAGCAGAACAGACGGAATTGAAATATAAATCTTGAGCCCTTCATTAAATATACTTACTGTTTCAACTTTGTTTTCTCCAACTGCAGCAGATAGCCCTTTCTACTCCTGCCAATAGATTAGTAGATGTTAGTTCTGGTTATCATGCTTAATGCTCTTTGTTTTTTTCCTCCCAACTCAGAGTTGTGCAACAAACCTATGGATGTCATTTTTCTTCTGGATGGAAGTCCTAATATTGGAGCATCAGAGTTTGAGGAAATGAAAAACTTTGTACAGGCATTTATTGAAAGAGCTGATATCAGTATGTGCCTCTCTTTTACCTCAAAAAACATAATTACTTTCAAATTCTTTTGCTTATACTAGACAAACAGCTAACTAAAGTCTTATTTTGTTTGTTTGTTATTTTAAATGATGGCAAAATTGTTCTGAAAAGCAGGTTTGTATATTTTATGTAAAGCATTTCAGCTGTGGATCTTTGTGTCCTAATTTCAGCACAATTTGAGATCAATGCACTACACAGACCTCCCTGCCCATGGCACAGGGATTGGAACAAGATGGTCTTTAGATTTTTATTGTAAGACATTCATATGCATTGCTTAAAGTATTTGTTTTCTGCCTTTCACTTCAGGCAATACATCAGTTCATGTGTCTGTTCTCCAGTATGCCAGGGAAAATAATCTAGAAATTTCATTGAACAAGCCTCAGGAGACTGAAAATCTCATCAAGATGGTTCACTCAATTAAACAGAGGGAACAAGGTCCTACCAGACTGGGTGAGTGATTATGTGGATGTTAATATTTATGCAAGAAGGGAGGAAAAAAAAGAAAGAAGTCCTGTGAATATAGTCTGATCTTGATCACCAATTTCTGTTAGTGTTTTCTACTAGAGTGCTCAGGTTTCTAATTCAAGTATTATCTTTACTATATGTACATTTCTTGGTAAAGTTTCAATTTTCATTAAAATGTAACTTTAAATGACTTGGGTTTTATCTTAATGTATTTTGGAAAGAAGAGCAGCAGTTATTTTTTAGCTCTGAAATAATTCTAAAGATTTTAATTCATTATCTTTCAAGCAAGCAAAACGCGATCAGAAAGTGAAAACTCAATCATAAAATTTTCAGTATCAATTATTGAGGTATTTAGCAGCAGAGATGCTTATGCTGGATTTGATAGCCGCCCTCTCCAGCTGTTTGTTGCTCTTTGCTGGGCCAGTGTAATGGGTCTTGTTTTGAAACAGCTTAGAACATAACTACTGTGTTACTGGGTAGTTTTGTTCCTTGTCAAATTGCCATGCTGGTCCCACAAGGACTCAGGTTGACACAAAGCTGGGAATGGTGCCAGGAAGCAGTGATCACCTACCAAAAATTACTTGTGAAACAGTGTATTTGCTGGAAATCTGCATCCTGAAGCATATGTCCACTTCAAATTTTTATGTGCTAAACATAACAGATTTCCCACTGAATCCGTGGAAATTCAATACACACGTATCAGTTGTAGGGTACAGCAAACAGTGATTCTCCTACAGTGTATCTGATCTTTCACTAGATAACCTGATAATTTTGTTCTTTTGGACTAGACTACATTTGCTCTGGCAGCAGTCTAGCATTAATGTCCTGTAAGAGTTAAGGACTACACAGATTTTTAGAGTCTTTGGCCTACATTAGGCTGTAAAAAAATGTTGGTACAGAAAAGTGAGAAAAAAACCTGACTTCCATAGTTTGCAGAAGGGTTAGCCATGATTGCTTTCTCAGCCTGGAGAAATAAAAATACCAGATGGCTGATGAGACCTCTACAGACTCATTTTAGGATAAACCATTACATACAAATAGATATGTTTCATGAAATCTTATATGGCAATGGGTATAGTAAACAATGCTGCAGAATAAATAGAGAAAAAATAATCTTTGGAAAATGAAAAGGGAGAGGCAGCCACATGACATACTTGTTAGTGATTTGTTTATGTCTCATTGGAAAATACTCAGAGATCATGATTGGGGTATAGTATAATAAGCCTAAGTGGAATAGAGTATAAGTAATTCCTCCCAGTGTAATGAAAATAAGTCACTATGGTCCTGTCCTGCACTTTGCAGTGTGTGAATGTGGCTGGCTGAGTAGAAGGATTGACTCTTGGGAAATGCATGGTCATTCATTTCACTCTGTCTGTGCTTAAGCCTCTGGAAACACGGAGGCTGCTTAAAAAGTTTTGAGACAGCTCTAAAAAGACAGCTCTATTTGGATTCTGTACTTCCCTAGGAAATTTTTCTAGTTTATACAGAACTTGATCAGATTTACCTATAAAAAATATCATTCTCATCTGACCATCATTTTCATCTGTTTCTTCTCATCTGTGCTGGCTTCCCTGCTGCAGAAACATGATCCTATAATTCTTATGCAACCTTTGTTGACCAAAATAATCCTGTTTCAGTCAAAGCTATACAAGGAGAGAACAACTATAGGTTTGAGTCACATGACTGACTGTACCTTCCCTTAAGTTATAGATGTCTAACATTTTGGCTTGGACTTCAATGAGTCAAAAAGCACTGACTTGGGCTCCATGTACATAGGTTTCTTTGAAAGTAATTCCTCCTATTTATTTTCATGAAAACTACATCAGATGCAAAGAGCACAATAAAAGTCATTGACTGAACAAATTCTCAGCTACAAACCCTATTTTTTCAACATAGTCACAGCCATTAGCTATTCTTGTTTGGCAGTGATGAACAAGAGCCTGCATGCTGTGCTTGTAAAAATCTGTACTAGTGGAGGTGACTCACTGTTGCTGCTATCACTGCTGAGATGCACCACCCACCATTTCACTGTGCTCACATCCAGTTTGGTCTCTAAAAAAATTCAGTGTCAATAAATGTCAGTGGGTGCCATTCTTTGCACATGGAAGAATTCAGTTCCACGCCTTTGCTTCATAATCATTTCCATGTCAAATGCCAATTTGCAGACTGCCCCTCTGGTGCCATTTGTCACGCAGCAACGAAATGTAACAGAATCTTGATGGGAAGGTTCCATCTCTAATGTCATACCAGAAACAACCATCCATCTCTGATGTTGTAAGCCAACATAAAATAGGAGGCATTACTTTTGGAGCAACCCTATTAAATACATAATGGAGTTAATGTATATAAAGTAACAAATATTCTATTTTTAATTTTTTTTTTTTTTTTTTTAAAGCATAAAACTAGTGGGATATGTTTCTTTGCTTTTGTGAAACTAACATGATTGTCTGGTTTGATGGCAGTAGTTGCAATTCTTAATGAGATCTCAATATATTCATATTTCTCTTTCTGTACTTCATCCTTCAAAATACCTGTTCACAAATGTGCATACTGCCAAAAAGCGATGACATAAGACATAGTTTTGAAGTGAGGGATATTTCTATCTGCTAAGAGAGGTCTTACAAGAGTCTGGTAAAGACACATGATCAAATTTTTAATTGCAACTCTATACATTCCATTTGAATATTCACATATAATGTATTTATGTTGACTAAAAATGGAGTCACAAATAAACAAAAAAATTAATGGATTTTTGCCCAGACTAAACCACGACATTTTTTTTCAGCAATCTTGAAACTTATTTCCAAATTCCTTTATTAAAACAGAAAGCATGGATGCATTTTCTTTGCTGTTTATAGGACTGTGTTTAGCTAATTTGTCAAAATGCATAATCTTCTTTGCCATAACTTGAATCGGCACTACACTGCATCCCAAGCTCTTGTTTCAGCTCAGATAGAGTTAATAGCATACTAATATTTAGTTGCTGCTAAGGGGCCTGGCGGGGCTGCTCATCAGAAAGAGCCCCAGCAATGATGGTGTGGGGCGGAGGTGGGGAGTAACCGTGAACTGTGCTGGGCTGCATTTGGGCTGTGGGCTGTGGATTGGCTATGACTGCCTTAAGTTATGGCTCTAACACGGCTCTAACAAGTGGCTTGTCTCCTAGGGTATTTTCTTGCACTCAAAATGCACAGCATGTAAGAGAGCTGGTCTATGTGCGATACTGAACAGATAATACTCATTTTAAAATCTAATGGATGGGGATATGACAGAACTGTACACCTCCAAGACCTGAGATGGGCTACAGGTGTGCTTGCTGAGCTGCAAGCACACCCATATCAGCTGAACTGCTGATATGAGGGTATAGTTGAATTAAAGAAAACAAGGGTCTGTCTCCTCTCTGTATGGAGTTTATTCTATGGGGAATGTTCCAGATCTGTTCCCCCTTCACCTGCCCTGATCTAAGGGCTCTCATCCTGTAAAAAATGTGTCTTAATGTCTTGCTTCATGCCCTCCCTACCCCCTCCCAAACACACATTTTAACATTAATAGCAGAATATTGAAGTCTTATAAACAGACCTTTTAAAACATCCACATGTGGGATCAGTTTGCAAAAGCTAGTTTGCTTTGAAATAAAAAAAAAATCTGATATTTTCAGTAAAAATAAATTAGTAAATAGATTCATATTCAGTTAAAATCCTCAATTAAGATATGAAGACCAGTTTCTGATTTATTGTCAAAGAAGGTTGTTTCTGACAGGTCCTTGGTTACCAGGTGCAATCTGGACTATTCACAGGCTTCATAGCTTTGGGCTGTTTCTGTACCTTTTCAAGTGCTAAAGAGCTATGTCTTTTAGCTTCTTTCCCAGGCAGCTTTCAGTGCTTGTGGGATACTGACTTCTCCTTTTTAGTTAAGTAGTTGCAGAAGTTTTAGCAAAATCATTGAGACCACTGAAGACATGGATACATAAATTCCCAGTAGGAACCTCCACATATTTGGAGTTCCCTGTCACAGCTCCACAGGCCCACACAAGGGCTTTACATTTTATTCCTCATTTCAGACAAAAATGAATAAAATAATTACGAAACTGTTTTAAACAGTTTCTGCTTTCCCCAAGTTATTGACAAAACCATCAAACGTTGCTGTGTTGGTTTATGTTTCTCTGGATTTACTTATTCTGGAATGAATATCGTTTGTTAGTTCTTGGATGTATGTCTGTCAACGATTTATGGGCTGGTTTGGCCCGGTTCTGTGACCAGCGGGGCGGAGGGATCCGTGGATCTACTCCTCTGGAAAAGGGAAACAGGGGACCCCAAAATAATTGAAAACAGCGGCAACGATCTGAGGTGGAACAAACTAATTTACTAAATATAGTATCAGCAAAATATAACGAGAGAGAGAGAGCGTATCTGAAAGGTGGATAGGTGGAAACCAGCATGGAGAAGGATCTGGATTATTTGCTCTCATTTCTCAAAAACTTCCTTTGCTGTCTTGCCCCACACGATGTCATCAACGTACTGTAAGTGCTCAGGAGCACCTCCCTGTTTCAGTGAGGCTTGGATCAAGCCATGGCAAATGGTTGGGCTATGTTTCCACCCCTGGGGCAAATGATTCCAGGTGTGCTGAATGCCCCTCCAGGTGAAAGCAAACTGTGGCCTAGATTCTTTGGCCAAAGGAATGGAGAAAAAGGCATTAGCAATGTCAATGGTGGCATACCATTTGGTTGTTTTTAACTCCAGTTCATGTTGGCGTTCTAACATATCTGGCACAGCAGCAGTCAGTGGGGGTGTGATTTCATTCAGGCCATGGTAGTCCACGGTCAGCCTCCATTCTCCACTGGCTTTACGCACTGGCCATATGGGGCTGTTAAAAGTTGAGTGAGTCTTGCTAATCACTCCCTGATTCTCTAGTTGACGAATCAACTTCTGAATGGGGAGCAAGGAATCCCTGTTGGTGCGGCACTGCCGTCTGTGCACTGCTTTTATATCAATCGGTACCTGTTTCTCTTTTACTTGTAGCAACCCCACGACAGGTGGATCTTCTGATAGGCCAGGCAAAACAGATAACTGCTTAACACCTTCTGTGTCTACAGCAGCTATTACAAAGGCACATTGATACCCTTTGGGATACTTAAAATATCCCCTTCCGAGGTAATCAATACCAAATACACATGGAGCCCTTGGGCCAATCACAGTAGGGTGCTGTTGCCAGTCTTTACCAGTGAGGCTGATTTCGTCATCCAACATAGTCAGCTCTTGGGAACCCCCAGTCACCCCATGAATATAAATTGATTTTGTCCCTTGGTGACTCGAGGGCATTAGATTGCACTGTGCATCAGTATCCACCATGGCCTTATATTTCTGATCACCGTGTGGTTCTGATGTCCCAGGCCATCTAATCCACACAGTCCAATAAACTCTATTATCCCTTCCCCCCCCCCCGGCTGGGGACAGGGCCCCTCTATTTGTTACTCCGTTGTCTGCAGCAACTGGAGCAATCACCTTTTTGGAGAAATTCACCTTGGTGGGTGATTTGTCTTGTAATTCTTTTACCTGGGCTTGAAGTGCAGAAGTAGTTTGTTTATGCCACTCCTTCATATCTTCTCCATGGTCACGTAGGTAATGCCACAAGGCAAAATGTGATGTAGTCTTACTGTTTTCACTTACTCGAGCAGGAGGACGTCTTCTTTTGATAGCTGAGACATTGGATGACACCAACTGGGAGGAAATCAAGTTGATCAGCCCCTTCAGTAGGCTGTTTTGGGAATTCTGTTCCTCGTTGGATATATCTGTTACTACCATGGATTAATCAACATCAGGCAATGTTGATAGTTTGTCAATTATATCTTCTTGCTTGTTCTCCATTCTGTCCAGCTTTTCAGCTGCTTTTGCAATGGCTGAAACACAAGCTTGTAGAGGGCTTAAATGTAACTCAAAGTCTTGAAGTTTATTAACCAATTCATTTATAAGGGGTCTTCTTTCCCCTCTGCCATACATTGCTGCAAATGTACTCGCGTACCTTTCTGGTGCAGTCTTTGTGAATGTACGCCACATGTTTGGTGTACACCTGACTCTCCCAGGATCATGCTCTTGGTCTGGCTCATTAGGAATGAAATCGGGGCTATGTAGCGTTGCCACCACAGCATATTCTCTCAAGTGATGGATGCCTTCTTCCATATCAGCCCATTTCTTTTTCTCAGGCATCAGATCGTCTTTGAAGGGGTATCATTCTTTTACAGCTAACAACATCCACTTCCAGAGGATAAAAGTCTGGTTCTAGCATGTACCTTTGTCAATGGCTGAGTCTCTAGCAATGCCACCCAGTTGGCGAACTTCTCTACTATCTAGCCACACACTGTTGGCCCCATTGTCCCAGCATCGAAGTAACCAAGTAGCAATAGGCTCATTTGGGTGACGTGAGAAGTCTTTTCTCAGACTTCAAACTTCATTCATTTTGAGAGATCGATCAACAATGATAACGATATCTTGTTCACCTCTTACTCTTTCAGGACTTCTTGTTGACCTTGTAGGTGTTGGTGACCGTGGTCTTACTGAGGGCCTCTCCCCTGGACTCGGGGGTGCTTCTCCGGGATCTTGGAGCCACTCCTCTGGACCTCTTTCCTCCTCTTTCTTCTAACTGAGTCGAGATTTGTTTCTTTTTCTGTCCTCTTATAGGGGCAACTGACATCAATTGTGGTGCCTCCTGCAGTTGATCAGGTTGGTCAGTTCCAATACTCTCATCCTCCAGCTCAGCTTGGAGCCTGTCTTGTTTGATAATGAGAGTATCTAGCTCATATTGGAGGGTATCTTGTGGAGATTGAAGACTGTCGAGTTTGGATTGCAGGGAATCTCTCTCAGTTTGGAGGGAATCTCTCTCAGACTGGAGGTCTTTTCTCTCAACCAGGAGACTCTCTCGCTCACTTTGTACTGTTTTCCTGAGACTCTCCCTTTCAATTTCACAAACTCTCTCCCTCTCCCAGATAGTACTGAATAAGGCCCAATAAGCATTAGCCAGGCCCCGTATCATTTGTGCCTCCTCAGATCTGCCTGAGCCGCAACATTCCTATCTCAAATATCTGTTTAAGCTCTCAGGGTCTTTCAGGTGTTCAGGAGTACACTGAAGATTTCCATCTGTCTAAAGTCTCTCCATGACACTGAAGATTTCCATCTGTCTAAAGTCTCTCCCAGGCCTCTTCACATTCCCTGCAACTCAGTATTCTCTGGTTTTGGGGAGGACTTCCTCCTCAAAATACAATAAATACTAATACTGAATGAAATGATGAGCAATACATTCAGGGAGATTAACAACGTGATCAGGTGAGCATTCAAAAACTGCATAAAGGATTCAAAGGAGAGATTGGAAACCTGCTTAAAAATCCCCAGTCCTGTAAAATTAGCAGCTCCTTCTGGAATTGTATGCCACATTGTATGCAGATACCAAGTAACCAGGTACAAATTTCCACCAGTGTTTTCAATTGATTGTATATATCTATAGCTCCATACAGCAAAGTGGCAAACTTAAGTAATGCCCAGTATGTTTTGAGCATTAGAAAAGAAGCAGTAGCATGCAGTCCCCAGTCCATTGAAAGGCAGTTTCAGAAGAGAATGCTTTTTTTTTTTTTTTTTTTTTTACAGAAGCATAAGAGCAAGGCTCAAAGTTTACAAATACCCTAGAATATTGACAATCTGCCTGGAGTTTTCAAGGTCACATTTTCAGAGAGTACCAGTGAAACAGATGAGCTTTCCCAATGAAGGTCTCTGAGAGCAGAGAGAGAGATTCGTTCTGAAGAGCTAAAAAGCAACTATTGCCCACATTCTCTACCAAGAATGTCAGGTTTTTTGTCCTTAAAAATCTCTGACTGTGCAGAAGATGATTTCCACAAAAAAACAAACAAGAACAACTAATTTTTGAATGATCTTCTTCAAAACAATAAGAAAAAGATTTTAAAAAGGCTTAATTCTATTTGTCAAAGTTGATAATCAGTTTTTCATAAATGTAGGTAAGAGGAGAAAACTTAGGCAGTGACATAATCCCTTCTCTGTCTTTTTTTTTTTTTTTTTTTTTCCCCTTTTCTCAAATATCTTTGTAGGATATTTTCTATTCTTTTCACCTTAATCTTCATTCCATGTATGACTTTTGCTATGTATAGCAAGGAATCTTAGGGCCAAAATGACTGAAAAATAAACAGTTTGTTAGAACTGTTTTACAGACCTGGAAAGCTTGTATGGGCTGAAGCCTGTATAGGTAAGATATATTCATTTTACAGGTATGTCTAAAATGCTGCACACTCTCTTTCCAGTCTTAACATATCTTTGTCCTTTGTGAAATTTATTTCAATGTAAACATTTTACATTTCCTCTGTAAGTATGAAAATGTCAGATTACTGCTATATTGCAGTCTAGTAGTAAGAAAATGTTCAAGTGTCAACTGTGGACAAGACTGTTTATTAGTATACTGAGCAGTTTGCTATTACTGGATGTAGAAACTAATGGTTGAGAAGTGACGTACGTCTTCCTGCTTGGTATAGCAAATTTCTGAATGCCTCCAAGTGTTCATTTGATCACATCTTTATACACCTGGCTCTTTTCTCTCGAGCTGACTCCAAAATAAGGGTAGAAAGGGTAGAAAAAGATTTGACTATAGTTATAATAATTTTTCCATACATTAAATTGGATATTTGTTTGTTTGTTTTGGGGGAGGTGATTTTGAAATAATTGCTGGCTCTATTACAATAGAAATTGATTTCCTTATTAGAAATCATAAAAATAATGGATTTTTCAGTTTATATATATGCATTAATGTTTCTGCAAACTATCAGAAATAATGGGAGAAATAAAAAGTAGCTGGTTTTACTGATGACTGCATGAACAACACAGAAGTCAAAGTGGTATTAAAGAACAGGAAAAGCACAAGAGTTCCCAGTACTTTTCACAAATGAATGGAAAAATTAATTTGTAATTCTTACTGTGCAAAAGTTAAACCGCGAGTATATAAAAGTTAAAATCTGAAATACTTTTTAACAATTATTTATAGAACAGAAGGGAAACCAGTAAATCTCCTGGCATGGGGATCATCCTGGAGTAATCTCAGGGGTTAGAATATAGTTGTATAATTATTTTCTGTATTTTGTTCCTTCCCATAATTATTTATAACTAACATGCCATTCTGAATTGATTTTCATTATCTACAAACATACAGAGGAACTACTATAAAGCAAAAGCACTTGATTATGTGCAAAAGCAATGATTATGTGACAGCTTTTCTTCTGGTCAGGAATCATAAAATAACAGAATCATAGAATGGCTTGGACTGGGAGGGACCTTAAAGACCATCTAGTTGTAACTCCCCTGCCATGGCTTGACCTTCAGTATCTCCAGGAATGAGTATCCACAACTTCTCTAGGCAATCTTATCCCACACCTCACTACCCCTCCGAGTAAAGAGTTTTCTCCTAATATCTGACATAAATTTACTCTCTTTTAGTTTAAAACCATTCGTCCTTTTCTTATCACTATCAGCTGGTGTAAAATGTCAGTCTCCTTCCTGTTCATAAACTCACTTTAGGTACTGGAAGGCCAAAATGAGATCTTCGTGGTGTCTTCTCTTCTCCAGATTGAAAAAGCCCAGCTCCCTTAGCCTTTCTTCATATGAGAGGTGCTCTAGCCCTCTGACCATCTTGTGGTCCTTCCCTGGGCCCATTCCAACATCTCTATGTCTTTCTTGTGCTAAAGAACTTGGACTTGGACACAGTACTCAAGATGAGGCCTCACATAGGCCAAGTAGGTGAATAGTATTTTGTGAGATGGAATCAACATCACCCAATCAATTAAGATATTTTAAAGCGTTTTGTTATAAGTAGAAAAACATTCAACATTTATACATTCAAGGTTTCTACTGAACAGAATCTTTTAAGTGATTTAGTTTCATCTGTAAAAAGTAATACTGGAATACTATGTGACCCTCTGTCGACAAATTGCTAGTGGAGGTAAATGAACTAAACAGATGGTGTCTTATAGAAGAAGAAGAGCTCATTTTGGATTGTAATTCTGCACTAAGTCTGATGAAGTCTTACAGGTGTTCCTGAACATTTCCAGCTCTTCTGTTCAATTGTTGGGCATCTATGTGGAGAGATGACACTGAAGATGAGGCTAGGTCTCTAGGGAATAAATAGTGATAATGTTCTAGCAAGGAAGAAGTTGTGTCCGGATTAAGATGGAAAGAGGCTGTCATATCAGGGACTGTAGGATATTGGAGATGAAAGGATGGGCAAAGCAGCAGAATTTGAGAAGGTAGTACCACCTTCAAAGCAGTACTGCAACAATGGAGACATTTGGGTGCCTTCCAGATTCCAGGCTAGATTCTTCTGAGGGTTAAGTTCTTCCTGAAGGTCTGATTTCTTAAGATAAAGCTTTGTAGAGTATGCAGTTGTTGTTCTCATGTTGTGTGCTGAATGGGCTTCATAGAGGTTGTCCTTGCAGTAACTTGGTGAAATTATCTTTGCTTCTGTCAGTTAAGAGGGATGAGTAACAAAAAAGAAAAAAAAAGAAAAAAAAAAAGCAAATTGCAGAGTTATTCTGTACACCTAAACATTTTGCAATTTATTTTGTTGTTAGAGTGGATTGCTGGTGAACTATGATCTGATTGACAAATGTTTTTATTATTCGAAGTTTGTCAGTAAATTTCTTATGCAAGCATATTTCTGCTCAGTAGTTCTTTGAAGATGATTACTCAGAGGAATTAGTATCTCAGGCACTTTTTTTTCACTATTCAGTGTTTTCCCTGAGCATCACATCAGCCATATAGTATCATTTCTGCTTCCTGACCTGATAATTTCCAAATCCAAAGCAGCTTTTAAGATTTTGAACAAAATTTTCTCTGAGTATTCACTTTATTCACAATTAAAGAACACTGGGTACCCATTTTAACTTGTCTGTTTTTTTTTTCATGGGATTGAATTCTCTGGAAACTGAGCAACTTCAGTGTACCAGTAACGTAGTATGAAATTGTAGTGTTCATTGAAGACAGATCATATAGCCGCTAGATGTCCATGTTATTCTGCAATTGGGAAACAAATACGTTTTCATAGAGTCACAGAAACATGGAATCACCCAGGTTGGAAAAGACCTTAAAGATCATCGAGTCCATCCACAACCTAACTATAGTACCCTAACTCTAACAATCCTCCGCTAAATCATGTCCCTGAGCACCACATCCAAATGGTTTTTAAACACATCCAGGGATGGTACTCAACCACTTCCCTGGGGACCCTATTCCAGTGCTTAGCAACTCTTTCTGTAAAGAAGTGTTTCCTGATAACCAACCTAAACTTACCCTGGTGCAACTTACGCCCATTTCCCTCATCCTGTCTCCTGTCACTAGTGAGAAGAGACCTACCCTGCTCTCTCTGTAACCTGCTCTCAGATATTAAAAGTGAGCAATAAGGTCTCCCCTCAGCCTTCTTTTCCCCAGACTGAACAGCTCCAGTTCCTTCAGTTTCTCCTCATAGGGCATATTCTCCAAGCTCTTCACAAGCATTGTAGCCCTTCTTTGGACCTGCTCCAACACCTCAATGTCCCTTCTCAAGATTAGTCATCTTATTTCCTTTTGTGTAGCACAATGATAACACTTCAGGAAAAGGTCATTACTGAAACAAGAATCATGACTTTATCCTTGTGGCTATGGGAAGGCAGTAAGATTTTCAGTACATCAGAAATTGGGGACATAAGGAAGAATCTTTTGTGTTGGGGTGTATTAGTAATGCTGCTAGGGACTTAGTAGCTTTCTCATGTGGCAACAATAAAAAAGGCACTAAATATTCTTTGAAAAGAAATCCTCTAATATTCCAGTACTCTATCACCTACTAATAAAACATATGATTTAGTTTTATATCCCTTTCTATGATTCTATGAAAACTCATAATGGTTTCAGTTGGGGGGGGGGGGGGGCGGGGAGGAGTGGGGGAAGACACACTTCCAAGATCATCTAGTGCCAACTGCCCTGCCATTGGCAAGGACAACTCCCACTGGTTGCCCAGGACATCATCTAGCCTGCTCTTGAATGTTTTCAGGGGTGGGACATTAACAGCTTCTCTGAGTAATCTGTTTCAGTGCCTCACCACCGAGTAAAGAATTTCTTCAATTTACCCTCTTTATTTTAAAACTTATTGTCCTATTACTACAGCTCCCTTCAATCATCTTCATTTATCTTTTATTCTTAGGCAAAGCCATTGACTTTGTAGTTCAGAACGCATTGTCAGAATCCTATGGAGGGAGACCCAGCGCATCAAAGGTGATAATAGTCATTGTGTCAGGGAAATCAGAAGACACCATGGAGACTGCTGCACTCACTGCAAGAATGAACAGTAAATCGCATTTGACTGACCTTATTTTTAAGCAGTTGTTTTTTAAGAGTTGTTTCTTTTTTAAGTAATTCGCTAGAACAAAGGGTGAAAAATTCAGGCACTTGTGTGTAAATTTACTGATACAATCTTACTGTGTTTAAAGTTCAGGTAAGAACAGGCCTGAAGAAAATCTTCAGGGTGAAGGCTCCTTTGAATTACTGGTGAGATCAGGACTAATCTGCAGTTTAAGCTGCACAGTTTATATAGACTTCTCAGTTTAATGGCATTTCATATTCTGGTTCGTATGAACAGACAGGCACAACTGAAATGTGATTTAATGCTATAAATTCAACATGGCTGCAATATAGTGAATCTTGAAAGATTCATAAATAAATGAAGGATTTGGTCAGTTTCTGTACTGACTAGTGTGGGAACTTGGTTTTGGTATCAGTGTTTTTTCAAGTTTTCTGGCTGTAGCTTCTGTATCTCAGTTTCTTCAGGTATTCAACTGAGAAACAGTGGCTTCATTTGTTGACTGCTTTGGGAGTTCTTGAATAAGGCATGGCCTAAGTAACAACTGTTATATTTTAGCTAAATAAGTTGGAAATAATCCGATTGCAATCTAAATACAGGATGAAAAATTTCAATATGTTGTTTTCTTATCTGGAAAATGTGAGGATGTTGCCAGTAAATCTGTACCTGCATTCTGTTGACTTTACAGAATATTATTATGTTTGTGATTTCATTTTAGCTAACACTAATTAAAACATTGCAATTTCTACCTTAGATTGCATTTAGTTTATGTCAAGGGAGTAGTATAAGTAATATGTAGAAAATTAACTGTTGAAAGAAAATGTTCCTAGTAAATTTTTTAGGAAAAAAAAAAAAAAAAAGAGAGAGAGAGAGAAATCTGCATTATCCACTGAAAATCTTTTATTATCTTATTCCAGAGGTGTCCCTGTTTCTGATTGGAGTTGGTAATGGGTATGATGAACAACAACTCAGGACTTTGACTGGGCCATCAGCTGTTAATAGAATCATGAAACTCCAGAATTTTGAAGACTTATCCACCATGGTCACATTAAATAGTGAATTTATCCATAAAGTGTGCATGGGTAAGTCCAGTATAATTGTGGCTTCGTAATTTGAGCAAAAACAGAAGTTGAAACACAATAAGCAACAAAAGAGCTACAGTGTGCTGAAGTGTTTCTACCTATTTAAATGAGTGTAACTTTCACTTAATTTCAGGCAAGAAACCAATGATTTTTCCTGAGCTGAGAACTCAGACTAGGTCTCCTTTGATAATGTTTCAATGACATTCTTAAAAATTGCTAACCTATGTCACCGCTATCACTTAAGTGGAAAACTGAATTTGAGGCCTTTTAGCATGTATCCAACTTCTATTCAAATTAATGAGTTCTTTGCAAGCTTTTAAACTGCAAGAGCTTAAACTTTCATGTATCATCTCCTTAATAATGATGACTGGTCTCTAATTGAAGGACACCAGAAAAGCTCAACTGGTCATAAATGAATGGGACATGCTTCAAAGTGTTGTGTTGTTGTGTCCAGTTCTGGGCTCCCCAGTACAAAAAAAAAAAAAGAGGATTCTCCTGGAAATGGTCCAGTGGAGGGCAATAAAGAAAATAAAGGGCTTGGAGCACCTCTGTTATGAGGAATGGCTGAGCAACCTGGGTCTGTTCAGCCTTGAGAAAAGAAGACTCAGAGGAGATCTGATAGATAAATATTTAGATAAATATCTAAACTGTGGGAGATGAAGGAACATGGTCAGACTATTTCAGTGGTGTGTGGCCATAAAACAAGGGGAAATGGCCACAAATAGGAGCATACGAAGTTCCACACAAATGTGTGTAAGAACTTCTTCACGGTAAGGTTGATAGATCACTGGAACAGGCTGCCCGGGGATGTATGGATTCTCCTTCTCTGAAGATATTCATGACCCACCTGGATGCCTACCTGTGCAACCTGGTCTAAGGAGCCTGGTTCGGCAGCAGGGTTGGACTAGATGATCTCTAGAGGTCCCTTTCAGCCCCTACAAGTCTGATTCTATGATTCAAAATGTTAAAAGCTAGTTGTGAGTAAAGATTTCAAATAGCATTCTTTTCTGCACAGATCTAAGCTGTGGTATCTGTCTGTCTACAAAGAATTTAACCAAAGTGTAAGAAAAGGAAGAGTAAGAAAAACTTAACTGTTTCTGGGGAAAAACAAACAAACAAACAAGTACTGTAATGTATGGGAAAGAAGTGCAAAATATTTTAAAATGTTAGAATATTAATATTTTTATAAGTTAATTCATGTATTTGTAAATAGTTCTCTTGCTAACAAAATTTACCTAAAAATTTCATTTCAACTCTTGGCATTATTTTACTTGTTTTGCCTCCTTGGTCTGTGTATATATAGGTATTTATTTGTGCTGTTTTATTATTACATCCATCAAAATAGCATCTATGTAACCTCTCTGCAAGCCAGTGTCTCATTGTGTTAGTCATTGCAGAGTTTTTTTTACCAGCTTTAGTAGTGCTTATGTCTCCATTAAAATAACAGAGCCAAATACTTCCATGAGGAAGTTGCAGGTTGTGAACAGTTCAGCTTTGAGGTATCCAATTAATCTCCACTGGGATCACTATAAAACCTCCCCAGAGCATCAAACAGCTGCCATTTTTTCTATTTTCTTTTAAATAAGCTTTTGAAGAACCACTTCCTCTCCTCACAGTATAAAATATCTGATGTTCTTACCCTAAATTACATTGATATAGGATGAGCAGCAGGAATTTGAAACCAGTAGCTATTTTGTTATTGCAATATGTGCTATAATCCACAGGTGGAAGCTTCATTTAATTATAAAACCACATCCAGCTTTTCTAACAAACAAATTGTATGATAAAAAAATTTGAATATAAATCTGAGAAATCTGGCTCTTTCTGTTGCTGGTAAAACCATCTTTATGGAGTGTGAAATGATTACCTTTTTTTTCCTTCTTTTTTTTCCCCTTTATTTAATCTTACTTAATTTTCTTATAGTCCATAAAGTAATATTGAGCCTGTAGTCGAATTTCTTGTACAGAGAGTCTGTTTTTTTGTTTTTGTTTTTTTTTGTTTTTTGCTTTTAATGGAAGCATACCAAGAATAATACTATTAAAATATTTAAAAGACTTCCCAAATGTTTTCAAAATGTATTACTTTCCTGGAAAAGAGCATATAAGGTATATATCTAGCATAATTCAGTAACGCATATAGAATTTTCTAGTCAGTGTTTTAATTTCCTGGATGCATGCTCATCCCACAGCACTTACGTATCATTCCTCTTAACTTCAGGTATGTCATGAAAGCACATTAGCATGGAAACTATAATTTCGAAGCGAGTTTGTGAACATCTAAACATTTATAGAAAAAAATTACGCATAACAGTATTATCTGAATGTAATGAGACTTAAAGTATTTTTAGTACAGCTGTTCTCATATTTATACTAGTTGCACTTTCATACTAGTTGCTGACACTTTGTTTCAGGTTACCCTCTGTATTTTTCCTTCTGCATTGAATAAATATGTCTGTGTGGAAATTCTTATTATTTATTAATTAGCAGAGATACTTCTGATTCAGCAAAGAAATAAGACTGGAGCCTTTCTTAGAGCTTAAGCTATGATCTTTTAAGTACCATCTAGGCAGAAATCCATGTCAATACAAGGAAAAATTACAGCCTAAGTGGTTCAATACCTGTTGTTCACAAGGTATTTTCAGGACCAGTGCCATTGTAGAAGTAAGGTAAAGCTAGCAGTAGGAAAGTATACTGCTTTGACAAGAAGTATACATTCTTTGACTTTCTTTTGTACATTTTGGGCAAATGCCTGTGATCTTCAGGTAGGAAATTCAGACAGAGATTTCACAGCTGAGAACAGAAACACTTCCTACAGTCTGCAGGGGAACTGTTAGGCCACAACTTGAACTGGTGATTGAGCACCTGGTGAAGGAGTGTGGCTGACCTAGAGAGCACAGACAAATTGTTTGCACATATGACTGCTTGTTGAAAAGTAGTGGTGCACAGCCAAAGAGCCCTTTCACCTGTGAGTGAACTCTACTCTTTTTTTCTGTATATGACTGTTGAATGCTTTGCCTGGTATCACATAGAACCTGTCACAAGCAATTCTGCTACTTTGTGATCAGAATGTAGTCTAATTCACACTTTTAATTAAATAGTCTGTATTTTGGCAGACATTGCCTTTATTAAGCTTTGGTAAGGGAGAAAGATTGATAAAAAATATTTGTTTCTCTTTCAGATCCTGTCAGAGAATGTATAGATGAGGATGGAAACAAAAAGAAAGTAAGTTTACTGCTTGTGGCATCCACGTGGTTTTCAAGTTACAAAGTTCATGCAGGATGATGAATACCTGAATAGATGTTCTGAAACAAGATGTATTGGCTAATATTAAGGTTTTCTTTCTGAGAATAATTTTTGAGGAAGAAAACAGTGGCTTTTGAACTGACAGGAGGCTTTTATGCACACCAAGGAGAATTAATCCAAGGACACCTGATTTGTAGTATGTTGAATGTGACTGAAGGCAGTGTAGAGCCAAAATATTACGTCTGCCTTCCCTGAAAAAGAAAAAATGTACTTCCATCACCTGGTAAAAACTTCTAGGAAAGCTATATATGCCCAAAAATTATGTGTAAAGAGGAAGGTAACATTACTGTCCAAACTTCTAGAAAGTGCAAGTACCTCCTCCCTATGGAAATTTCATTCAGATAATTATTATGTGATAATTTTCTCTCTAGGAAAATTCATGTCTTCTTAAGACATTTCTGAATTGAAATCAGAGTTCTTAGCATTTGTTTGCATAAAATCTTCTATTAATCCTGAGAAAATTATCAGAAATTTTAGCAAAATTGCCTGCTCTCTTGAAAGTGATCCTCTGTAGGGAGTGATATAAATACTACAAATGATTCAGATCTCAGGTGAGATACCAAAGTTGTTGAGTCTACATGATGCTTCAGGCATTCTAAAATGTAAGCATAAGTTTGTACAACCTTATATGTTTTAGTAGGTGTCAGTTATGTGTTCTACTCTGATTTATTTTGAAATTTCAATACATTAAGAAGTATCTGGATTTTTTTCTCTTAAATGACTGTAAGGAAGGATGTGGCTAATAAGGAAATTCTTTTGAACTACTTAGACTCAGGAAATACGTCAGTTGCTCCAAAAGCAATGCCTCCTATTTATTTCCATAGAAACTACAACACATACAAAGAGCTATGATTATACTATATGATAGAGCAAATTCTTAGCCACAGAATGCTATTTCTCAACATAGTCACCACCATTAGCTATGCATTTTCACCAGCAGTGAACAGAATTTCGTATCTTTGCATCATATTCTTCATGTGCCAGATTCTATTTGTCAGTTTGTCCTGCTGCCATTTGTCACATGGCAACAAAATTTAATGAAATATTGTCATGAAAATTCAACCTGTACTGCCATACCACTGACATCTGCCTCTGATACCATGATACATGATAAAATCGGAGGTATTACTTTGAATCTATTTGAGTTTTTGGTATTCATGCCCTGTGGTGAGTTCAAATAACTCTAAATGCAAGCTGTGTAGAGAGCCACTGTTTAAATATGATTTGAACTTGCTGAATGCCAGAATATGAGAATGATTGTGATTTTTTAAAATGTAGTTTATTCTTTTTGGTACTCTTCCTCTGATGCTTTTAAACAAGATTGCAAGTGGCAACTGAAGTGTTAATATTTGTCTTAGTAATATCTCATTATGAAGAATTTGTTTAACTATCTTCTGATGGATTAGCAGTTAAGACTAGATGATTCTAGTAGTCTTTCCAACTGTAATGATTCTGATTCTATGATTTCTAGCAATAGTAATCACATTCCTAAACTAGTGGTTGCCATAACAAAACTTTTCTAGTATTGCTCAGTATTAAGTTTAGAGAAAAACAACCAACCAGCAAAAACCTTGACTTAATTAAAAGCTGGCAAATGATAAATCCAGTCCAGGCACATGACTGTTTTCTGTGGATCCACAGTAGTAGAAAGAGTGTGTACATCTATGTCCACATGTTCAGAGCTCCCTCAAAGAGGATGTCTGAGTCTTCCTCTGGCCCATCTCTTTTCAGTAGATTTCTACTTACCTATTGAGGTTTTGCTTTCCTTCTATTCTACTTTTACTTCTATGATTTCACATTAATTGTGATTTAGGATCTTTTTCTCTTTGAAACCCCTGAGTTTTTGTCTGCACTAAAATTCTTGATTTTGTTTGGATCCCTCAATTGATATTTTCATTTTAATGTGGTGTGCTTTGCTGGACAAGGAGTCCAGATCTTAGATGTTTTTCAGTTGATGTACTATGAAGGATTGAAATAAGAAAAAAGGAATTAAATACATATGGAAGCCAGAGAATCCTTTGCCAGTCTTGCACAGCTGTATATGTAACCTTCCAGGTGCCCTACTTTCACTGAGTTGTAGGCAAAGGCATCATAATTTAAAAAAAAACAAAAAACATTCAATTTGCTATAAATATTTTTTTTTCCATACTTAAAGTTCCTTACATTTCTGTCTCACAGCACCCTCTAGGTTCACAAGCCTGAAAAGTATCAAGTCACTTTCAGGCCAACTTCCCTTCCCAAATCCTGAAACATAAGAAGCCTACACAGTCATTCAAGTCATATTTAATGTGTGTTGTTGTGGATGCAAATCTGACAGTTCTCTTTTAGACCTGATGGTATGTAGTAGCTCAAAGATACAGGATGGTTATAGGATGGTTAAACTAAAAATAGATGTAGTACCAGATAATTCATTCTGTTATGGCAAAATGCCTCCTATTCTAGACTATTATATTTTGCTTGGAATTTCAAAAGTCTATTTCCTGCAGTGGTGCTACATTTAACTTTCTCTTGCTCATAAAGTCCTTAATACATTCATTCTATTATTTAGTGATTCAAAGCTTATTTGAGTAGCATTTCTATAGCTGTTATTTTGTGAGCTAGATGGAGATTATAAATTGCAGTGTGGTAGAAGGCAAATTTTGCATTTTTCTCCCTTCAACGTTCCTCAAGCTCCCAGTGATGTTCTTTTCAATAGTTAAATATTAATGTCTCTTTATCTAGCCCGGTGACAAATGGACATTACTAGATCAGTGCCACACTGTGACGTGCTTCCCAGGTGATTACACAGTTTTGGAGACTCACCAAATTAATTGTGAGAGGATGCCAAAACCTGTGTGTCACAGCAATCTTCCGGCTGTTAAGGTTGAAGAGACTTGTGGCTGCCGATGGATGTGTCCATGTAAGTATCTATTTTTGTATACGTCTCCCCTTGTCATCACTTGAAATATTTATCAGAAAGGTAATGCTGAATTCACTGAAGATACGGTTGCATTTCTACAGTCCAGTTGTATACCCTATTACAGCTAAAATTTATAAAAATATCAGAATGGAACCTAGAGGTGTTTCCTATAGCATTTTAGGCTGTTTAAAGCCTAAATTTCTCCTGTTTGTTGAATTTCACTGACCTTGAGGTGCTAAGAGAAGTGCATAATTCAACATAATTCTTAAAACTGGGTTTGTATTTCAAGTTGTAGGATTACTTTTCAAAGTAAATCAGAACCCTCAGAATGTATTGGAATATATACACCTCCTCTTTATAATGCATGATTTCAACTTAAAATATCCTCTGTAGAACTGGGTGTTTTAAGAACAATTCCTAGTTCATTGTCTTATTCAGAAACAACATAGTTGTTTTGATATAAATAATTGAGAAGGAAATATTCTAGCTGAAACATCTTAAATATTTTAGAGAGTTTTAAAGACAGTCTTAATGATATCTACCTATAGAAACTGTATCTGTCCTGATCTTGATCCCAAGTGTGTTAATACCAATATGAGGACATTACTCTTGGCATTGAAGTCATTTATTCCTAAAGAATTTCTGATGATTTGAAATTAAAATTGACATTTGTGTCATTAGTCAGTTGTTATGAAGTGGTCTGCAGTTCACTTCAGATTGCTGCTGCTTAACAGAAGCTAACGTTTGTGTAGCTCTTTATTAATTTAATGGACCACAATTTAATTTCCCAAGATGATACACCTTGTGATACTACTTAGTGAAACTAGGTTGATACTGTAATTAGTGCCAACATCTGCAATAGATCAAAAACTCACAACAATTTGTAAGATTTACAAATGAGATAGCAGGGAGATTACTGGGAGGTCAGAATTTCTTTGTTGTTACTGGTGGAGTTTGGCTAGGCACTCTGTTCTGCAGGAGCATATCAGTGTGTGTTTTGTCGACTGGAACTGAGTGAGGTAGTAGTTATTTAGACAGTGCCATTTCAATCAGTTTTTTGACAGTGAAGCAACAGAAGTTGTTTCTTCTACTTTAATTGTGTAAAAATTGCTGTTAATGTAGTCTCATATAATTATGCAATGATTTGGTTTGGAAGGGACCCTAAGGCCCTTCTAGTTCCAACCTTCTACCAGATAAGGTTGCCCAGGGTGCTATCCAAGCCTGGCCTTGAACACTTGCAGGGATCAGGCATCCTCAGTTTCTCTGGGGTACTTGTTTCAGTGATTCACCACCCTTATGGTGAAGAATTTCTTCCTGACTTCTGATATAAATCTACCATTTTTTAGTTTAAAACTGATACTCCTTGTCCCATCACTACCTAATCAAGAATTTCTTCCCATCTTTCTTGTAGTACCCATTTAGTACTGGAAGGCCACAATAAGGTCTTCCCTGAGCCTTTTCTTCTCTAGACTAAATAATACCAACTTTCTCTGCCTGTCTTCACAGGAGAGATGCAAGAATTTGAGGAAGAAAGTTAATTTACTATATATGATATTGGAATGCAAGACAACAAAATATAGTACAATATAATTGGAATTGAAGCTAATAAATCAATGAGAGAGTGTCCAAAAAACTGAAGGCCTTGCTCTAATACTGAAACTGAGATGGATAGGGAGCACGAACTGCAGACGGCAGAGGAATATCTCATGACTTGCAAACATTTTTGTCTTTCCCTCTAAACGGAGAATGGAAACAGAACAGTGAAAGTATTCTGTAATACGTAATTCTTCTTGTCTTCTGAGAACCAGGTACTTGGAAATGTCAGCAGTCCATGGAACTGGAGCATTAACTCTTTAACTCCCAGTGTGCTATATGATGTTATGATGTACAACAACAATAACAAACATCACAGAACTATGACATTCCACCCCTTACTCAACATCACTAAATTATACTTGATATACGCATAAACAAACAATAGTTAACATGCATTAAAAACACACACACACATACATATACATACATGGAATTACTGACTGTACTCCCCTGACATCAAATTCCCTTGTGGTACACATTCAACATTCCCATTTTTCTGTATCACCCACCAAGTGGACACAGGTCCCTGAGCAAACACAGTTCCTTGGAGAGGTTTGGCCTTTCCAGAAGCTGGAAAGACCCAAACCACTTTTCCCAACATGCTCTTTACATTATCTCCCTCTACAGTTTGTAGGAAGCTGGACTGGGCAGGAACATTGTGACTGATAGATCCTTGAGTTTTGACCAACCAGGTGTCTTCTCCCAAATGCTTCTCCTACTGCTTTAGTGTTTCACTATGCATTGCTTGCAACATAATTTTAAACAACCCATTGTGTTATTCAATTTTACCAGAAGCTGGTGCACGATAGGGGATATGATAAATCCACTCAATGCCATGGTCTTTGGCCCAAGTATTTATGAGAGAATTTTTATAATGAGTCCCATTATCTGTCTCAATTCTTTCTGGAGTGCCATGTTGCCATAGGACTTGTTTCTTGAGACTGAGTATGGTATTTTGGGTGGAAACATGGGATACTACATGTGTTTCATGTAGGGGGAGGGCATCTGGAATGATGATGTTTGCGTTCCCAAAAAATATTATGAATGATGCGCACCTAGCATGGGGCACTAAGATTTCATGATAACAGATTTATCTAATTGTAGTATGGAGTTGCTAGACCAAATTTATAAATGTTATAGATGTTTAGATCATAATTTTTAGGCTCCTGTGGTTATCATGGGGCTTTCTTGCTTTCTTGTATATTGGAGTCCTGGGTTTATTAGTGGCTGCTTTTGGTTCTACCCTTTGCTTTGCTCTTTACCATCTTGCTTTGCTGTGCCTGTGAACATTTTTACAACAGCTGCCAGCATCAACCTGGGCTGGCAGATGGATAAGGCATTGTTGCCATCTCTGTGCTGCTCTTCTGGACGGGCTGGAACTCCAGACTGAACTTGAGTCAGAGGACGTTGACTTATGGATGAGTCCACATCGAGCATGTACACCCTAAAGCATCTGTGGCCACAGATAGATTCATTCCAGAGCAAGCACATCTTGAAGCATCTGTGGCCATGGAATAGTCTGTGTTACAGCAGGTACATCTTGCAGTGTCCGTGTCCATGTCCATTGATAAGGCCGTGCCAGAATACCTCAAAACATTGGTATTTGTGGATAAAACCAAGACATAGAAGGTGTCTGAAGGGACATCTGGAGGGACCACTGAGGGGACTGTGACCAATGGAAAAGGCCATGCCAGAGCAGGTACACCTCGAAGTGTCAATAGGTAAATTCTTGCTGCAGCAGGGCACATCACTGAACAGACTATGGCTCATTAATAAATAAAGTCTTTGCCACTGGCCAGGCCAGGGGCAAGGGTAGGAATTGTGATGTTATGATCTGTAGCCTGGTCCAAAGGAGCTGGGGGTAGACATTGTGATGGATATAATGTTAAATGTTTGTAAGTCATGATCTGAGTTGCACATTATAGGAAGTCCTATAGCAGGAACCACTTGAACCAACAGAGAATGAGCCTCACAACAAGCAGTATAAGTGCAGCAGTGACCTGACCTTCGCTGGCTTTGATTTCCTGTAATGCCAAAGAACATCACCTTTCCTACCCCAGATGACCTTCATTATAGATAGAAGCTAAATTATGGACTTAAAGAACTCAGTGGACATTTTATAGACTTAGCCCATAGATTATGGGAAAGATATCTGTGTATTAAGTGAAGAGTCATGATTAATGAGGATGTACTGGCAATGACCAAGGTGCTATAGAATCACTTTCAGAGTGATGATATCTGTCTTCCAAAGAAAGTACTACATGTGATGAGCCCTGGAAGGGGCTGAACACTTACATGCTGGTGGAAAGTAGTGAATGAATTCCTTGTCTTGCTTTGCTTGTACATATGGCTTTTTTTCTTTATGTAGTAAACTGTCTTTATATATGAGCCCATGAGTTGTCTCATTTTTACCTTTCCAGTTGTCTCCCTATCCTTCCTGAGGAGAGTGAGCAAGCAGCTGAGTGGTTCTTGGCCTTCTGTTGGGATTAAACAACAACAGAAATCAAGTTTGAAGGTCAAGGAACACAAAACAGATTGCTCTCAGCAGACCAGCTCAACTTCATGAGTTTATGAGTTTAATACCACTGTTAACAGTGGTAACATTTTCCTACATACTTAGTAGTGACTACTTTTCATGCCCTTGTAGTCTTTAAGCAACAGAACTGAGTTTTAATCATCCTTTTGTTTGGGTCTTGTTTAGGTACTCGTGGTATTATAATCTTTATTCTTCACTATGTGAAGAAAGATGGTGTTTCTAACCTAATATCTACAGCACTAACCCATCAGTTGGCCATTAGGTGATCCTGTGTGCAATATTTCTCCTCTCTTTTCCTCTGTTTTCCATCTGAAAAAAACACACACATATATATATATACACATCCTTTTGAATCCTTTTATGACATGTTTTTTAAAATGAAATAGTACTATGTTTGAAACAACCAATTTACTGAATAAAATGCAAGGTCATAACAATGACACAATTAAATTAGTCAAATATGATTGCAGCCTTTCTGAAAATAGGAGATGCATTTTCCTTGCTTTTATTTTTCAAATTAAATTTATTAGCAGATCGCATTCAATGTGAGGGAGCTTCATTCTATTTCTGTAGTACTAATTTGTGTGGGTGATACTTTATAAATAATTTATTATAGATTAATAGCTATTATGATTAAGTGATTTATTAAATTTACATGTATATAATGATTGTGAAGAAATAGTCTAATTTGAAAGAAAGTGCGTGTTTACATGCCGTTATTTATTGATTTACAGGTGTCTGTATGGGAAGTTCATCTCGACATATTGTCACTTTTGATGGGCTTAATTTTAAGCTCACCAGCAATTGCTCCTACACCTTGTTTCAGGATATACAACATGATGTTGAAGTTCTTCTCCATGAAGGACCGTGCAGAGCTATACCAAAGATGAACTGTATGGATGCTATTGAAGTGAAACATCATGGTGTATCCATTCAGCTCTTCAGTAATATGACAGTAAGCAAAAGATAATTAAGTCATCTGTGCATTCTCTGCTCATGCTGTAGAGTTTTAGGTTAGGAGGACAGATTTGTTTCCTCTATCCAGTTTCTGCTCCCCTTGCAACCTGTTCTTAGTTGTCTAAGCAAATGCCTCATTTAAACTTCCTAATGTATTCTACATTCACATAATAAACCAGTCATTGTTTCTCCTGTTGTTTTCCCCACTGTGCTGGAGTGACTGTTCTCCAGATACTTCTGCAGGAAAGGCAGGAATTAGGACATACTATATTCTGATTTTCCTTTGTTGGTAGAGGTCCTCTATGCAATGTTATCAATTAGTGAGTGGGAGAGCAGTCCTATTTTTTAAAACCCACGCAAGTTTGTGGCTACCTGAAGAGCTAAGGAGTCAGATCTGACCTTGCTTGCTGGTGGATACCAGTCTCAGAAGAAAGACCAGCTATGAGTTATGTATTGCATTTCTTTTAGAGGTAATTCAAATACTGTATTCAGTATTCAAATTATGTATGAAACATTTGCAGTCTCTGAGTTCCTCAGACGTACTGGTCAACTAACTTGAAAAGGTGATCTCATCTAACTCATGCAGTAAAATAGGATTGACAAAAAAAACTTTGAATCAGTCTGGTATGGTACTGGATAGCCTTGATTTTCACCAGTGTCACAACAGTGCTCAGGGTCTGAATGCAGCATTTTAGCTTCATGGCATGAGGACACTGGTCTGTGTATCTGTTGTGCTGTAGGAATGCACTCATATGGAAAAATGCTGAAGAAGTTGTTCATGTAATGCACAAAATGTAAGACAAGTATTTCTGTGCATCTGAATCTTAGATTCAGTGGAAAGTTTCAGCATGCAAAATTAACTCTTACGACCAGATTCAGTTGAAATGTGATTCAACTATGATTAGGTTGGATTGATCTTAACTGCTTGTCACAATCATTTTGCTTTTTTAAAAACAGGTGACTGTTAATGGTGAAAGCATTCATATTCCCTACTCTAGCAGTTTGTTTGAAGTCACTGTCTATGGAGCAATAATGCACGAAATCAAGTTCTCCCATCTTCGCCATAATCTCACATTTACTCCAAGAAATAATGAATTTATTCTTAAACTTAATCCGAAGAGCTTTTCTCCAGAAGCTCAAGGGCTTTGTGGTAAGTTAGAAAGTGACTTTAACAGCTTGCTACTCAGATTTGAACTATTATTAATGCTGAAATTTGTGCAGTCCTGAGCCTTGCAAACTCTCTCATCTAGGCAGTCCACTGTTGGCACACTGTTAATCTGTATTGTTTTTTCTACTATGACTATTAGTGTAATAGCTCATTGACTCCCAATAGGACCTTAAAAAGATCAAGACTAGACATCTGTCATATTTTACTTTTATTTTACATCATCTGTCCCACATTTTTTTTTAATGAGGTTTTAAATATAGCTTTTTGTGTATATGCAAGAGCACACTGTGATGTGAGTCCCATCCTGTGTTTGAATGGCAGGTGAAGGGCTTGTGGGGAATATTTCTGCCTGGGAGAGTTAATTCTGGGGTATCTTCTACAACAGGTTAGATATCTATGGCATAATCTGTGCCTGCTGTATTGCAGAAACAAAAAATCAGGATCATTACAATTACTCAACTGCTGTAACTAATATCATTGATTCATCTTCCCCTTGGAGTTTACTGAGCAGCCCCAACAAGCTCAGTCCTCAGCCTGTTTTCTCTAGGTTTTTTTTTGCTGCTGACTATACTCAGACTGTTTCTTTTCCTTTTACTCACCCTTCTAGGAGTGTGTGACCAGAACCATGCCAATGACTTCATGCTACGTGATGGCACGGTTACTGCTAACAGTGATGCATTTATTCAAGAATGGACAGTGAAAGAGCAGGGGAAGGACTGTGAAATCCAGAGAGAAGATGACGAGTGCTCTGAGCATGCCACCAGTCATTGCCACCTTCTGCTCTCTGACCAGTTTTCAGCATGCCACAGGATAATACCCCCAGACATGTTCTATGAGGCCTGTGAAGAGAGCAGCTGCTATGAGGAAGAAGCCTGTGAAATGATAACTTCTTATGCTCACATCTGCAGAGAAAATGGGATCTGCATAGACTGGAGAACACCTGAGTTCTGTCGTAAGAGGTTTTCCATATACTAAAACTGGTACAGAAACTGCCTGATTCAGTGCAGTATTACTTTTTGAATATCATGTAATGAGGCAGATCAAGTTTTCATGTGTAAATGTAAAGATCCGTAGCTGGCTCATCATCTACTAAGTTGCATATTACAGAAAAAGTGTCTCTTAGTAACATGCTAACTAATGAATGCAGGGCATTTATGCAAGGCTGGACGAATAACCTATGAAAAAAATGCAGCCACGTGATAATATCTGACTTCACGGCCACTGAACTGTCATGGGGTCGTGTTTGAATTGCCCTCATTCTGCCAGTTACTTGCAGACATAATTGATTTGGTACAGACATCTGAGCAAGACAGGCAGGAAGGCTAATAATCTGTGCTGGTGGAATTCCTTCCCAGCCTGTAACCTTTTTTTTTTGTGTGTGTGCCAATTGCACACAATTAGAATTTTGTTTATGCATATATTTGTATGAGCAAAGGCTTTCAGGCTTTGGTTGATTTTTAAGCTTCCACTGTACTTAAAAAAAAATGGGGAAATTGCTATGAACTGTGGTGTTTTATTTCCAAATTATGCTATCTACACTGCCCAAGCTATTTTTAAGTTATTTTGCAAATCTCGTTCTCCCTCTCTGTGTTTTTTTTACTTCCTTATTGAAGGTGAAGAGTTTAAGTGTTACGAGAAAACAGTATAGCAGGATGCTGGCCTTGCAAATGCCCAGAGCCTAATGGAGGTGCTAGTGTTAAACTCATCCAGTTGTTGTTTTGTACACTAACTTCTCAAAATTCTTACAGACCTAAGAAATTCTGCCCTGTTTTCTGATTTTTTTATTGCCTTTTTTTTCTTTTCTTTCCTGAAAGCCCTGTTATGAAAGATCTGCCAAAAACCCTGTACATTAAATGACTCTTGAGGTAGCATATTCTATGCTCGTAGAATTATGCTTTTATCTGCAGCAATTATTACAGGCATTCAGATATTCACTTGCAGCATTTCTGGAATTTAAGGGACCTGGAATGCATATTTGTCTAGAGAGAGAGACATTTTCCCTCCCAGCAAGTCCAGCATACAGTGTCTTCATATCCCAGTTGTTTTTTGCATCTGATTTTTGTAGGTACATGTAGTCTTTTTTTTTTTTTTTTTTTTTTTTTGGCCTTGTTTCCCTTCCTTTTTGTTCACAGATGTTTTTTACTTCGGAATTAGAAAGCTAGCACCTTGAACGCCTGATACCACAAAATCTCAGTACATATTTTAGTTTGGTTTGAGGTCAGATTGAGGAAATTATGGAATATATTGTCAAGAATGTGAAACTGGCCCGTACATTCAGTTAATTTCTCTATTATCTTTCTAGAATAGGTTATTGATCAACATGTTACTGTTTGATACTGGTTCTTTTAAGAAACTAAACTCTGTTTGAAGTATTGACCTAGAAAAGAGCAGTAGAATATTGCCTGTAATTTTCCAAATTTAGTCCTATGTAAGATTTTACAAATTGTGATGTCCAAGTACTTTAGTAACTCTGTAATCTTCAAATTTGCATCTTTCTTGTACAGCATATACCAGGATAGCCAAAGAGTTGCCAATTTTAATCCTACTTATGTAAAGAAGTTGTTAGTGGCCTAAGAATAGTATCATCTTTTTACTTCAAGCAGGTACATGTGTGCAGCTGCCAAAAATAAAATTGCTAATTACAAGGATGTTGTACAGGGTACACTGATGATTAAACAGTGCAACCTAAACTCTCAAACACTGCATGTTTAATAAAAATGGCATGGTTCTGGAGAAGCTTGGTTTATTTCTCTTTCACCTTCCAGAAAATCCCTGTCATTTTTGTAGACTCTAGATTTTTCACTATGGACTTGTAATTGGTTTATTGTATTCTGATGAGCTTGAACTTTCTGTAGAGCCTCACAGATTATTTGACCTCTGTGAAGAAATATCTACTAGGAATGGCTACTGTAATTCAAAGACAAAATAGTTATGTCTCTTTGAAATGTGATTTCATAGGTTTATAGAAAACTGGTGACTTTTCACAGTTGTTTTTTTTTTTTCTTTTAACTGTTCTTTCCCTGTTCGAAGAAAGAAATCATGTTTTAATGGAATCAGCTCAGAATGCAGTATAGAAGCATGATCATAATATCCTCACATCCTCCAGTCTTTTTTTTTTTTTTTTTTTACACGCAAACAAGAAACACTGAAATAGCTAACTGGAGGAAGTGGCTTGTTGAAATACAGTTTTATGAGGTTGTCAGTGGGGAATACTTAATTCCTCCTCACTTTACGTGTCTATAGCAGAATTTTCCATACAAAATACACAGCAACATGTGAGTCATGCAGGATCTGGCCAGATTTCTAGAACTCTCAGATTTTTTTTTCTCAGATTTTCTAGAACAAAAGCACAGTAATGTCTGAGGTGGCCTTCTACAACCATCTGGTTATTACTGTGCCATTAGGATGAAAGAATGTTTACAAATGATTTTCCAGATATTGATGATGTTTATCCCATGTCTTGACTCTACTTACACGCACTGTACTCCCATGTGCCCCAAGGCTAGGAGTCAGTTCAGAACAGGGGCACTCAAAAACTAGCTTTATTTGTTTGCAAAACACAGCTACATGCTACATTGCATGAACTATGTTAGAGGCTATATAGCACTGACACTAGTTTTGCTTTTGAGCTGTCCAGATTCTACACTGATGAGTATCAACATTAAACTTTAAAATAAATTAACCTGATTTTGTGCAGAGGTTTATTAGTTTTGCTCTAGGGTTACTGGTAGGTAATCAAGATGAAAGCCTGAGTGTTGCCACAAATAAATATGTAGATGGTGTGCTACTCTAACAGGTGCTATGGATGTACTTTGATATGTACTCATCAGACCTGAAGTGAGACTATTGCAGGCAGCATCCATCACTGCTTATACTCGATATAAGGATATATTTTTCTTACCGTAAGTATAGTGAAGTCCTGGAACAGATTACATAGAGAGGTGGTGGATGCCCCATCCCTGAAGATATTTAAGGATGGGGCTCTGATCTAGCTGTAGATGTCCCTGTTCATTGCAGAGGCATTGGAATATATGATCTTTAAAGGTCGCTTCCAACACAAACAATTCTATAATTCTTACTGCAGTTGCCTTGTTTGCAGAATTTTTTGGAATCTTTTTTTTTTTTATATGCAGAATAGTTTTTGTAGCTAGTACTACCAGTTTTTAAGCAGGTATTTTTTCCTATTTTACATGAACAAACTTCTTATATTTTATGCAGAATTCAACCAAAACCTTTAGTAAAGGGATTGATCCCTTCAACAACTGTGATTTCCAAGTTCCTCTGTGCATGCTGGACTGTGGTGCCTGGTAAAGTACAACCATATACTCCAACACACCAGAAATAATTGAATTTAGCATTTTTTGAAACAAAAAAAGCTTTATTTTTAAAGGTTTTTTTTTGTTTGTTTGTTTGTTTTTTTGCTTTAGCTAAGAGATGTACATGTATATACAGTGTATCTGAAGAATGCTTGCTGAGTTGGGAGCTCAGGCCTTTGTTCAGTAATTTTATTTCAGCATTTTTTGCTAGAGGAGTTTAAAAAAGATTTTATAAATATTTGGAAAGCAACAAACTAGAAAATAAGAAACGTTTCTTAATTGGAAATGTAGAGAAAAATAAAGCAGACAAGAATGTACGCAGTATGCAAGCAGTACCCATGTGTTTCTCAAATTGCCATCAATTAGCTTAGTTTTATGATTTTGATTAATTAACTCTTCTGAAGTCATCAGCAAAATTTTTATGAATTGGCTTCAGTAAGAGGAGTGCAACTTTCCTTCATTTAGGGCAGTTCAGTTCGTAAGATGCAGGTATCCAACAGATTCGGTGTTGTAGTACCAAACAGTTCTGTTCATTAGCTTTCTTTACTTGCTTGGGACACTACTGCTGATCAAGTTGTCAAAATCTCTTTATTCAGTGCTGTTGCCTGTCCTGGTTATGTCCTAACCCTGAGCTGTTATCAGTGCTTCTCTAATGCATGTAAAATGGTCTGAATTCTTATGTCTATTATCCCGTGTTGAAAACAAAGTTACACAAGATGTTCAGCTCATGCAAACTGTTGTATCATCATTGGTGTAAGTTGTGCTATGTTGATTCATGCAGTCTAAAATAGTGGCTTCATGATTTTTCTGTGGGCTGCAACTTAAGCATATGCCTTTAAACACTTTATACTGCAGGTTCTGTTATTCCAAAAATGTGTTTTCAAAGATGTTAATGGCTGCAGAGGATATTGGCTTTAAAAAATCTCAACAGAATTCTAAAGAAAGTGGGAGTAGGAAATCTGCATTTTAGATCTCTAAGAAATTTTTTTTGTCTTCCCCAGCAATGAAGTGTCCTGCATATTTGGTATATGATCACTGTCACAAAGCTTGCATAAAGATCTGTGAGAATAGTACCAGTCTCAGTGTCTGCAAAGATTATCCCACAGAGGGCTGCTTCTGTCCAAATGGGCAGGTGGTTTTCAATGACAGCTGTGTTGGTGAAGAAGTTTGCACACAATGCATCAGTGAAGATGGCACGCACCATCAGGTAACTGTATACTTTGCATGTTGCCTTCACAAGTGGTTGTGGTTTGTACTTTTGCAAGTAAATCTGTCCTCTAAGCCTAACTACTTTTCCCTTCGGACAATTTATTTACTAGCTCTGCTCATCATAATTAGACAGCTAATTATAATCAGCCCCATTAGCTTTCCCAGTGTGAAATTAGCTGGTATGGATATAAAACTCACAGCTGGGACTGTACACATCCAGAAACACATCTATATGGAGGGAGGGCTACAGGGAAGAGAGGAGGAATGGCATAAGCCAGCTTCTAGCAAGATGAACTCTTCATTCAGCAGGTTTTTTCCAATAATGACAGTTAAATGATTAGTCCAGAACACTTGCTTATCATGCATAGTATTGTTTTTGTAAAGCTTACTGAAATATTTTCAGTGCCTGGTATAGAGCCATCAGATCAGACTAAGATGACTTAAAGTCCTATTAGCCTACCACCTTTTTTTTTTTTTTTTTTTTTTTTTTTTTAATTTGACATGTGTAGATGAGGATCATTCTTCTGAAGAAACTAATCATTTTAATTTTCACAGAAAATCCACTTTCCTCAGCTAAGTCAGACCTCAGAATGGAATGAGTGCTATGAGTGCTGAGTGCCACACTGCAGTGAAAGACTGTTAATTTCTCTTGCTGTATCATGCAAGTGGGTGCACAAGCACCTGCCTACATCCCTGTTGGGAGTATGATGCTCTTCCTATTCACCCACAGCTACTCCACTCAGAGTTTTCATCAAAATCAGCCAGGTTAAATATTAAATCTTCAGGTTTTTTTATGGGACTTTAAGAAGGCCTTAGTTTCAGTATTTTATAGATTATACATTCTTGCAATTTTATCATTACCTCTTATCACGCTCACCGAGCATACTGTTGAAGACATTTGTTTTTGTTAGATTTTCTGTATGTAGAAGTCTCTGTGTGTGTGTCTATAGTCTATTTCCTCCTGGAAAATATGTTAAGGCACACACAAAACGAAGATGTGATCCAAGCAAGCCAGCATAGCTTCACCTGAAAATGTGCCTGACCAATTGGGTGGCCTTCTACAATTCAGTGAGGTCACTGGTGGACCATTGAAGGTCAAATGAAGTTGTCTACGTAGAATTCTGCAAAGCCTTTGACATAGTCCCACTTGATTCTGAATTATTTCTGAATTGGAGAGATCTGAATTTGAAGGGTAGACTCTTTAGTGGATAAGAAATTAGTGAGAAAGTCACAGCCAGAGGATTGTAGTGAATGGCTCTAAACTTAGGTAGAAGCTGGTGATAATCAGTGTCCCCTGGGGGTCCATGCTAGGACAAGTGCACTTTAACATCTTTATCAATGACATAGACAGTGGGATCGAGTGAAAAAAATTTAGACATTGGGAATATGTTCTTTACTTAGTGAGTGGTGAGGCACTGGAACAGATTGCCTGAAGAAGTTAGGGATGCCCATCCTTGGAGGCATTCAAAGCCAGGTTGGGTGTAGCCCTGCACAACTAATCTAGTGGTTGGAAATACCGTCCTTAAAGGGAAGGTTGAAACTAGATGGCCTTTGAAGTCCCTTTCAACCTAAGCCATTCAATGAGTTTATGTTTTATGTAATGGCCTTTTATAGGTGCTGGGGCACTGATAAACAGTGCACTTAGTGAAAGATACCGTGCAGGCATCCCTGTGCTGGTCAGGACATCTGTGCATTGGGAAATCCAGTTGTGCCTGCCCAGCTCTGTGCCTCAGTATCAACTGCTGGTGCGGCACAGCCTTGGAGCGAGCATTTCCAAAACAGAGATTCTGAGGCTTTCCACCTCACAGACAAGGGACCTAAAAGCCTTACACTTCTAAAGGCCTTAGACACTAATTTTGTCAACAAAGGGAAGACTGATTTTTTTATTCCACAATTGTGTTATTCAAATGACATTTTCCAAAATAAAAAGTATGTTTTAATTCTTTTTTTTTTTTCTTTCTCAAGGATTCAACATGTAGCTTGTATTAGCTTTTATTTTAAAATTACAGTATCTCCGTACACGTAGCTGTAATCATGGTAGGTCTGTTGTGAATCTTTCTCTTATATACAATATATTTGTATCTGTGTACTGCAAATAAAGCTGGTAAAAATTGAAGAAAATTTTTTGTTTGTTTGTTTGTTTTGGTAATAAGAGGAAATACAATTCATTGTATTATTTCTGTTGAAGGAAAAAAATAATAGCTCTCAGTGTATATTTCAACCTACCCTAAACACAGATCAATTGTTCACACCTCCCACTAAGATTGTGAACTTTTCTTTAATATTATGATTCTCTGTGAAATTGTTATTACAAGTATAGATTAAAATCTTCGTGGCTATATACTTCAAGCCCCAAAATCCTCAGGCAGTTAGGTGTATTTTCCGTTTAAACAATTGTTTCAAGCTCTCATGGAGAAAAGCTCAGAGCACGTTTTGAGAATAATGACTGTGGTGATATCTGCTTGTTTATGTGCAAGTTCTGAAACTCATATGAGTTGTTGCATACCCCTTAATGGGGTCTTAACTCTCCAAACCTCTAGTCTGTACCTGGATTTAGCTTCAGCTACTGTGTGGAAAAGGAGGATAAGCTCTCAGCTTTTTGCATCTCTACCATTGCAGGACTAACCATGTGAGCAACATCTCAGGCAGTGAAACCATTGTTAGGTTATGATCTTCTTAGTCCCTTTCTTTTCCCCTGATGTTCTTTTCCTCTGTTCGTTTCTCTATCCAGAGTAGTGCTTGGGCTCATGGGATTCTCAGTACCAATACCCAGTAAGAGCTCTACTACCACCATTCTATCTCTTGTCATCTCATCTAGTATTAGAAAGAGACTCATTTACGTTGAGAAAATTGAGGCTGATGAAAACGTTAGAGTACAAGTTGTGATTTTTCTGTCATGAAATATCCAAATGCTTTTCACATTATCATTTGTAAATGTAGACTTTCTCTGTCAGCTGCCTTCTCAGGGCTTTCTAACTTGTCCATTGAAATCTATGGCAGAATAGATCTTTCAGCAGAAGATCTTTTCTAGCAGACATCAACGCAAGCTTTCCTTGACTAAAATAGATTTCTTATGCATTAATTAACTCTATGCAATTCGGTTTCTAAGCTTAGGAAAATCTCCAGTCGTCTTGTTCTGGCATGCCTCCTCTTATCTTGCCGTGCTTTCAACCTTTGAAGGTAAAATATAATTTGACTTGTCTTTACAGATTCCTGTAATTGCTTAAATCACATAGATATTGCTAGGTAAAGATGACAGTATGTTTCCTTTCTTTATTACTGAGGGTTTCAGCAAGCTGGGTTTTTAAAATGCACTTTGGAGTTCTCTGGATGACGCCTTTTTCCTTAATGGCATCCTAGCCGATTCTACATGTTATCACCCAGATTGAGTGTACAAAGTAACTTTATTGTCCTGTAGCCCATCTTTTCATTCATGCCTACCTATTGTCATAGGTTTTAAATGTAGGTAACCCTTTATAAGTCTCTACATCTTTAAAATCAATGATTTCCTCTCTCTAATGAGAGAGACCTGTAGTTGAATAATTATATACTTCACTGGTAGTTTCTTAATACGCTTATTACCTGCTGGTGGTCATTACCAGAGTGATTCTTTTGGGTTTGGACTTGCTATGTAATGTTTTTCCAGCCTGCAAATAAATGGGAAATCAGGTGGTGAGACACCACAGATTCTTAATCAAAAGTATATACTGTGTATTTCTTTATATATAAGTACAACTAATTTGGGAAAGAAGCCACTTCGTGTATTTCCAAAAAATATCATTTCTTCTATTATTATCACTGAACACCCACCATGGCATATAGTTCCATGAGTCCACAGTTAGTTTCACAGCAGCTTGAGATTGCATTTATAACATCTGAGCATTTTTTATGCATAAAAAAATAGTAATTGCTCATCTCATCCACACATTCTTTACATGTTTAGCTAAACTTGTGCAGTACGATTATTTCAGAATTATGCATCTCCTCAGTTTCCTACTGTTAACAGAGCAACCAACTAAATCCTCATGCAGTCTTCTGGTTTTCCTCATTAATTTTGCTCACCCTTATCCATTCCCATTGCTAATATACTAGTATAATAGCGATCATAATATTACAATTCATACTAACAATCAATTTTTTGTTTGGTTGAGTTTTTTAATTTTTTTTTCCTGCAGCACATGGAAATATGGATTCCCTCCAGTGAGCCTTGCAAGATCTGCACATGCCTTGACAACAGAGAAGTAAACTGCACTCTTCGACCTTGCACTGCTATCAAAAGTAAGTTAGTTTAGCTCTGAGTACCATTGGTCTCAAACAGATTTTTGTTAACTTAGTGCTTTAGCTCTTATCTAAACTTAATTTATGGATGTTTCATTCTCACTCCAGCTGTGCAGTGTGGCCCCTGTGAAGTTCCTCGTCTGCGCAGGGACCCTAACCAGTGCTGCCCTGTGTATGAGTGTGGTAGGTTCTCATAAGCTGTTGGAATTTTCTTGGTATGTGTTTTCACTTGATCATTCAAAACTATACAACACAGTGTTTTTTTAAACCACTGAATTATCATCTATGTGGAAAAAAAAAGGCCTGAGGAAACTTCAAACTCGACTTTGCCCTTCTATAAGAGACGAAGAAAGGAAATAAGATAAGCTTCTTTTTTTTTTTTTCCTAAGTGACATCAGAAATTTTTTTTTCAAGAATGCATTTCTTTGTGATCTGGTGTTTTTTTTTTTTTATTTTATTTTTTTTTTTTTAACACGAAGTGTGTTAGAACTTCAGTCCTCATAACACAAACTTGAACTGTTCCCTAAGCTATTTTTGAAAATGATCACCGACCTGCTGAACACTAAATTGCATCAGATTTTAGGATAGCAATTGAGTGTAGGGAACAAGCATAATGGGAATGTACCTGAATGCATATAGCTTTTCTAGAAGATTTACTAGTCAGGCATGTTTTTTAAATACTATCAATTTCTCTTCTCAGTCTGTGATCTAGTTTCTTGTGATTTGCCTCCTGTCCCTGACTGCGAGTTTGGCCTACAGCTTGCTCTGACCAATCCTGGAGAATGCAGACCAAATTATACATGTGGTAAGATGTAGATAAATATTTAGCACTGAATAAAGTTGGAGCACTGCATATAAATAACACTGACAGTGACATTTATTCACAGCATTTTCCCTGTGGAAAGTTTTATTTGGGAGCCATTGGCCATGTAATGATTTCACGGACTTAGAAAAAAGTTGCTGTTGACACTTTCAAAAGTGTACTCACATTTGAATTAAGGAAATTGTGAACACCATATATGTGCTCTGAAATTTGTGTATATTTTGTAAATCTTTTTGTATTTATGAAAAGATACATATATGTTTGGCAAGATAGGACTTTCTTCTGAATCTCCAGTACAATCTCTGACCTGGGTCTTCTGTATTTGTTTTATTTATTATTATTTTAAGGAGATGTATAATAATTTGCAATAGCAATTAGTGCCTTACTAAGAACTGTCCTCTTCATTTGCAATGATCTGAAATTGTATTTGCTTAATCTTTCTTTGCTAGCTTGTAACAGAGAAGTGTGTAGTTTAGTTCAAAGACCTTTCTGCCCATCCCATCGGGAGCTGATTGTTCAGAAGACAGAGTGCTGTGACAAATATGAGTGTGCCTGCAACTGCAGTAACTCAACAATGACCTGTCCTCTTGGGTATTTATCCAGATCTCTCACCAATGACTGTGGCTGTATATCTACTACTTGTGTTCCAGACATGGTAAGGGAGGTGAACTAGAAATCCATAGATGAGATTATCTTTTATGTGTGAGGTGAAAGCACCGAAGGCAGTGGGTAGATAGATACAAACAAAACCCCAAACAGACTACCAGAAAATGATACATAGGCATTTTTCATTTGTGTGTGTGAGAAGAATGCACACTTGGAACCTACTGTAACTGTTTATTACAGTAATTTTATTCTGATGTAATCACTTGGTTTTGTGACTATGAGAAATTCAGATGATAATACATGCTCGTATATATTTATACATATATATAAAATCCACAAATATAATATATATAAATGTTATATCCATATATATGTACCAAATCCATATATACTATTATGACATTTTAGAGGTCTTCTTGAAATTTTTGGTTTGTTTCTGGATAACAGGTATGTGCTTTTGTTTCAGTACAATTACTGTATTTTAGAATTTTATATTTTCAATCAAATACTGACTTTATGTACATATTTACATCACCACAGACACAGTTTCTGTTCTTTGATTACCTTTGTAGGGGAGGCATTGTATCTTATGGGAACTATATTGCTAATTTCTTTTTATTTTTCTAAATTAGTATGTGGCTTGGTTAAAGTTACACTCATTCAAATACTTTTTTTTCCCTAATGCTGCCAATCATTTATTAAGTTATTATGTTATATTAATATTTAAGATAAGGTTGCTTAGAAGGGAGATTTCAGGGCAGTGAAACCTGTTCACTGGAGCAACCTTACATACTAGCTTAACATAGGGTTAGAGTGTCTTGCAGCTCAGGAGAAGTAGGCTTTATTTTCTGCTCATACATAGTTCAGCACCTTACATAAGTAATTTTGTTCCTTCTTTAATCAGTTTCTATGTCTATAAAATTAACAGACATATCTCTTTGATAGTACACTGTAAAATTGTAGCAAAAAGATGAGATAGCTGTCAAAAGTTTTGTGTGTGGGGGGGAGGGGGGCATCTTCTACAGGGTTCATTGTTTATCATTTCTAAATATTGGGTCCCATTATAATTCCAGTGAAACCTAGTCAGGCCTTGAATTGAGTTTTTATTTGACTCTGAACGCAAACAAAAAACTCCAATTCATTCATTACAAAACAGCAGCTTTGGCTGTTTATGTTCCTTTCCTCAACAGAATGATCTTAGTTTTGAGATTTGTAGCATATCTAGTGGCTTTAAAATATGACATAGAACTTATGGTAGGTTTCATGTGTTAATGAACAGCCTTTTAGAACTAAGTGTATCTTTACAACAGCAATGTGTTCTTTTATGTATAAATTGTTGCATTCAACAGGTGTGTGTGCACAATAACATTGTCTACCCCATCGGGAAAACCTGGAAAAATGGTTGCAAGGAATGTTCTTGCACTAGTATGAGAGATGATATTACAGGATTTCAGATGATGGAATGTCATGACAAAATATGTAACACATTCTGCTCTCGGGTGAGTAACATTTAAATCAGTGCACTACACTGATAGAGTACTGATGGGAATTGAAATGCTTTTAAACCTGTGAGCTTAGAGAAACTAAAAAAAATAGGAAGTGTAGCAATGAATTATCTTGGAAACGGAACCTAGGAGTGTCCAAGTCTTACTGACTTTATTTTAGGGTTATTGCTTCAGGATCAGATTCTGCTGACAAGAAAATCAGAATTGACCTAATTTTATCTTTTAGGTATTCAACTGCACCCTGACATGTCTATATTTTACTTCACTTGCACAATAAGTGTTCACAGTGCCCAAAGTTCGAGATGACTTAATTATAAGTGTAGTTCATTTTTTAAGGAGAATGTTTTAGATCTGTCTATTGTTAAGCTCTGTCAATTATAGCAGTAATAACAGACATGCTGTTGCCTTTGTTATGCTCAGACATCTGCCACATGCCTTAAAATGATGTGATCTATTTTTGAAAGCCCTCAAAATTATGAGTCGCTTTGTTATATTGATATAACTGGTTAATCAGGAGGAGACAAATATTCAGTAAACAAATTTGGCAGAGGAATTCTAGAAGAGTCAAAGGAATTGGTTAGAAGCCAGCAATACTTGCCAGTGTCATAGATTATGAAACTTTGGCCCTGACATGGTTGGTGCAAAGAAAAGTTCAAAATGTTTTTCATATTGCCTTTAAATAACCCAATTTATATCCTTAATATTCCACACCTTTAAATAATGTGGAGAATAAGGAATTTAAAAAGCACTGTAAAATTTAACATGATGTCTTAGAGTGATATTTAACATCTTTTGTCCATAATTCATGAGCATTTCCATGTTTTTGCTTCATGTGGTTAGCATGTAAGGGGACAGACAGTGAAGACAGTGGCACTATACAGCTCAGGTATGCATAAAATACAATAATAGAATAAAATCAGTAATAGAAGTGGCTGCCTAGCCACACAGTGACAACCTACACCCCTTACCCACTGACATCTGGTCAGAAGAATAGTTAAGCTATGAATACTGGAGACCACCACAAATACATCTTGCCTCGTTCTAAAATATTTTTCAGAATATATGTAAATTAATTAAGACTGTTCTTGATGGCAGTGGCTGATTTCATTCAGGTCATATTTGACCTGAAGAAGCTCCTTCCAACTTGATGATCAAGTGTTCACAATCTGTAAGTTCACCAAGGGTTGTGCAGGATCCATGTGAATTGGCAAGAACTGGGACATGTGAGATGCAGAGTATTCTCTGCAAATCTTTTTCTGACCCAGAAAAGGTGATTTAAAAAACTTCTTTTCCTAAGTGCAGAAGCAAAGATGAGCTAGCTAATGCTATGCAAAAGTTCAAGTTGTTTTTAAAATCTTGATTTTGGACTATATGTTTTATTAGCCCAGGAAAATTTGATGAGTTGACCAAGCAGCAGGTGTTCCAGTTGTGAGTTGATATTCAAACTACTTGCTGCTTTCTGTTATTAATTCCATTGCCAGTTTTAAGGCTGTAAAATGTCATTGTTGTCCATATCTTCTGACTTATGTGAAAATAGCTTACAGATTTTTACTTATGAATTAAAAAAAATCTAACCCACAAACAAACAAACATACTCTAAAAATAGCAATAAAAAATGCATAACAACATAATACATAACAATCCATCATTGTGATGAATGAATGGTGCTGCTGCTCTCCTGAATATGATCAAATTAAATGCAAGTCTGATCTGTTCTTTTAGCACATACAGAAACACTATAGAAGGAGGTGCTTAGATTAACAGTGAATATAGCCTTCTCATTTGCAAACAAGATGTGGTTTTGCTTTAATATGTATTATAGTCCTGTCACTTTTTCTACTGTCTCCTATCATTCTCGCAAAATATTGATAAAGCAAGTAGGTAATTGTCATAATTATTGCATCTGTCACTAGGAGAAGTGATATTTGTACATTGCTATTCTCCTGGAGCATTTTAGATAAACTTTTCACTTGAGAACATCAAAATAAAATGGCTGCTGATAAGTGGTGTCCCCAGGGCTCTGTGCTAGGACCAGTGCTCTTTAACATCTTTAATTTTTTTAAACTAAAAGAGAGTAGATTTTTCACTGAGAAGGTAGAGAGGTGCTGGAATCAACTGCCCAAAGATGTTGGGGTTGCCCCATTGCTGAAGATGTTCAAGGCCAGGTTGGATGCAGCCCAGGACAACATGATTTAGTGCCTGATATAGTAGTTGGCAACTCTGCTCATGGCAAGGGAATTGTTGGAACTAGGTGATGTTTGAGATCCCTTCCAACCCAAGCCAATCTATGATTCTGTGTGGTTCTATGAACGTTTGTACCCTATCTGCAAAGACATAGTGAATGATGGTTGTAATAGACTATGAAATTGTTGGCTTTAATGTCCAATATTTCAAGATGATATTTACCTTTGAAGGAGCATACTTTGACTTCTACATGTAAAACACGGAAGTAAATTGCTTAATAGTGTGTATATTAAGGAGGTCAAATAAACTAACTTCAAAGGAAGACTGTTGTTTGAGGATTAAAGATATTTAGGATCCTATTTAAAAACTGTGACAGTCTTGGTGGGAAGTATTTTCAAACATACTGCTTGCATTTTCAAGCATAATTTATTATGGAAGTTAGCAGGGGATACTTTAATGTTCTAGACACTTTTAAATAGAGAATTAAGTTCTCACCTGGTGAAAAGGATCTTATCTCCAGGGAAATCTCTAGAATTGTGCTGATTCATCACCACTGAAGATTTTGCATTCAGCATTTAAAGTTCATTTGTATCTATCCTATTATGTCTTTTGCTCTTTTCCTTCTCTTTCGTTCCTCTGGTTCTCTCTAGGGACTCTCATCTCAAAGTGTAAAAGTGAAATACTGGAGTCTTTGTAAAAATGCTGTGTGTTAAGAGATACTTTCTATCATTTATTTCCAATTTTGTGGTCCAGAAGGCAGCTGACAGAGTTCTGATCAAAACCTTAGTATCCATAAAAAGATTAACTTTGCGTCCTGAGCAACACTGGAATGAAAGCAGAAAACGCCCACATAAGCCAAGTCATAGTCTGTGTAGATCCTTCCTGCAGGTTTGAGTGGGCAATGAGACCACAGTGTGCATTCTCTGACAGCTACAGAATTAATCTGCAAGTCCCAGTTCAAAAGCAGGCAAAATTCCACCGCAATTCCACTCCTCACACAGAATGATGCCTTAATCTCTGCAATTAGATGTGATAAAACAGCCTGATCTAGCAGCAGAGCTGAGCACTTGTCAGGTTCTTTGTAGCAGCTGAGTATTATCACTGATGGGTTGAGTCAGCCAGAGGCATGTGATTCAAATGCTGCCTTGGGAGTTGTTCAGGAACTGGGAGCTGTGACCTCTCATGTTTCTTCCACTGAGGAGTCCTCAGATTTTGAATCCACTGAGCACCAAAGGGGCCACTTCAATAGGCTGAACTGTGTGAAACACAATTCACTGACAGTGTCTTAGTGGTATGCTTAAGTCTGCTGTATGGCATCTTGTTTAATTTGCTTTTTAGACTCTGATAATCACACAGGCTTTGTGAAATTTGAATCTTGTAGATGGGTTTTGCTTAGTCAAGATGCTGATTTTGTCTTGGGCAGCTTGTAGATTGTTATACCTCTGAGTTTGCCACGCGAACAAAAAATTGTACCCCCATGCTTCAGGTAGTTCACACACATATTTAGCTGTTAAAATGTCGTATAAAACAGAATAACGAATCACAGAATCACAGAATTGTAGGGGTTGGAAGGGACCTCCAGAGATCATCGAGTCCAACCCCCCTGCCAAAGCAGGTTCCCTACACCAGGTAGCACAGGTAGGCATCCAGGCAGGTCTTGAACATCTCCAGAGAAGGAGACTCCACCACCTCCCTGGGCAGCCTGTTCCAGTGCTCCGTCACCCTCACTGTAAAGAAGTTCTTGCGCACGTTTGTGCGGAACTTCCTATGCTGCAGTTTCCAGCCGTTTCCCCTTGTCCTGTCTCCACTCACCACTGAAAAGAGTCCGGCCTCACCATTCTGCCCCCCACACCTTAGATATTTATAGACCTGGATCAGGTCCCCTCTCAGTCTTCTTTTCTCAAGGCTGAACAGACCCAGTTCACTCAGCCTTTCCTCATAGGAGAGATGCTCCAGGCCCTTCACCATCTTCGTGGCCCTCCGCTGGACTCTTTCCAAGAGATCCTTGTCTTTTTTGTACTGGGGAGCCCAGAACTGGACGCAGTACTCCAGATGAGGTCTTACCAGGGCAGAGTAGAGAGGGAGGATCACCTCCCTCGACCTGCTGGCCGCACTCTTTTTAATGCACCCCAGGATGCCACTGGCCCTCTTGACCACAAGGGCACACTGCTGGCTCATGGCCAACCTGTCGTCCACCAGGACACCCAGGTCCCTTTCCGCAGAGCTCCCCTCCAGCAGGTCATCCCCCAACCTGTACTGGTGCATGGAATTATTCCTCCCCAGATGCAAGACTCTATACTTGCTTTTGTTAAACCTCATCTGGTTTTTTTTTGCCCAGCTCTCCAGCCTGTCCAGGTCTTGCTTAATGGCAGCACAGCCTTCAGGCGTGTCAGCCAATCCTCCCAACTTCGTATCATTGGCAAACTTGCTGAGGGTGGCCATCATCCCCTCATCAAGGTCATTGATGAAGATGTTGAACAAGACCGGACCCAGCACAGACCCCTGAGGAACACCGCTGGTTACAGGCCTCCAACCGGACTCTGCACCACCAACAACGACCCTCTGTGCTCTGCCAGTCAGCCAGTTCTCAACCCACCTCACTGTCCACTCATCTATCCCACACTTCCTCAGCTTTGTTATAAGGATGTCGTGGGGGACAGTATCAAATGCCTTGCTGAAATCAAGGTAGACTACATCCACTGCTCTCCCCCCATCCACCCAGCCAGTGACAACATCATAGAAGGCTACCAGGTTGGTCAAGCATGACCTCCCCCTGGTGAACCCTGACTACTCCTGATAACCTCTTCTTCTTCCAGTTGTCTGGAGATGACATCCAGTACAAGCTGTTCCATCACCTTTCCAGGGACAGAGGTGAGGCTGACTGGCCTATAAAATGCTCAACAGCAAAACATTACCCGCAAATCTACTTCAAACTCTGATCCTATTACAGAAGAAAGGTAGTGCTTGGGAATACTTAAGTAATTTCAGCTCAAAGTTGTTGACCACAATTGGAATGATTCTTATTTTCTTTGACATTTTTCCCATGAACTCTATTTTCACTGTAAGAACATTTTCACATCTGTATGGAAATCAGCGTTATTATATTTTGCCCCCTGGAGGCTGTCTAGTTGCTAAATATTAAGTATATTTTTTTCTAATTAGCATAATGTTCCTTGCTTAATTTCACTGGCATACTCTCACCTTTGAATACTTGGCTATTGGTTCAAGAGATGAAATGGTGCAATGCTCAGTCAGAATTGATCCCCAGACTTCTTATCTGACCTACCCCTTCCCTCTGCTTCAGCATGTTAAAAACCATCTGAATGCACTCAGACCTCAGACTGAATTCTAACCTTGAAGTCTCAGAGCTGGAGAAGTGTGGGTGTTAATTCATGCCCAAAATGCCACCAGAACAATTCTCATCTTGTATTTTCTTTTGTAAAATATTATTGGTATATTTATATACGTATACAAATAAAGACTTTTAAAACAAATAATTCTCACTTTTTTTTGTATCATTTAGGTGTAAAAGCGCATGTTTTCATGTAGTGATTCTCAAACAGATTTTTCTTCTTCCAAACTGGATTATTTGTATTCATATACAGTTTTCTGAGTGGTGAATTTCTTATTTGTAGTATCAGTGTATAGCCTTACAGTTCTGCTTTTAAAATACTTTCCTTAAAATGTTGCTAACATCAAGCCTTCAGCTCTGCGTTTTAATTTTTTCTTCTAATTTTCTCTTCTTTGATCAGCCAATGTTCTTCTTTTCTCCCTCAGGGATATAACTATATTGTTCAAGACGGGGAGTGCTGTGGGCGCTGCCAGAAAACTGCCTGTGAAGAGCAACCGTTCTGGTCTCGGGGTGATGCAGATCCTCGTTTATATGAGGTGAGATGATAACTGGGAGGACTTTTCCTCTCCTAAAACAAGTTCCCTGGCATTATTTTGTATTCCACAGAAGGAAACAAAGTCATTTTTCTTGTAAGGTTGGCAACGCTGAAAGCCAGTGGGTACTGGGCTTGTTACTTACTTAATTCCCTTAACAAGCAAACCCTCCCACCATCCCATTTCAGGCTCTAAGGAAGAAATCTTTTTTTTTTTTTTTTTTTTTAGAAAATTCATAATTTCACAAATGATAGTTAAAAAGAATTTTAATGGAAAAAATTTCTCTGGCTGTAGAAAATCTGTTTATCCTAATAATGGTGGATGGTGTGTACATTGAATATTTAGCTGCCTGAACTCTATGGTTCTGTTCAAATACTATGTCCCATTTTATGTGAGTTGAAATATCAGAATATCAGGAACTGAATGTGGATAGAAATATTAATTGCATCTGTCTATTGAAGGTGAAGGATTAATGTCAGGTCTGACTGTGGTTGTCTAGGCACACTTCTTTGTTCAAAAGAACAGCTTACTTTCAGTAGTGTCTCTTCCTTTAGTATTTATTTGTGTCCTTTCCAAAAAGACCAAAAATGGGAAATAAATACATGCAACTAGCCATTCAGAATATTCTGCAGAAAATCTATCACTCTGGATAACTAGGCCAATATTTTCTCTCTTTTTTCTCTTTATTTATGTTTAAATTCCTTCAGTTTATTCAGTTTATTCTGTCCCTAATCCAACTAACTGGCCGTGGCAAACCTTTGCCATCCCTTGTAGCATTAAATTACTTAATCTTACACAGAAATTTGGATTTGTTGAAGAAAGGCATAAACAGTAATTTAAAAGGTCTGAAAATAGAAGACCTTCTCCCCTTGTTTTTTTTTTCTCTGTTATTCATTATAGCATGTTTGCACTTATAGTTACATATCACTTTCATATATTTGGTATTGACTTTTAAATTACCTATTTTACAAAAGCAGTTTACTTCTGTCCTTTTCAAAATGTAAATGTATCATTTTACTGTCTGTTTCTAACCTGATTTCACCAAAGACATTTCATAATCTGGATCAGTATTATTCTCTGCTTCATAAATCAAGCCCTCAGAAGACCTTTTTTTTCTACATCCTGCTGTGTATTACTGGGTTCTGTTGTGTTAGTGGAATTACAGACACTTATACTCTGTTATCTTGTTCTTGCTGTGTACTCTTTCATCTCCTCTGTTGTCAGCAAAGAATGAACTGTCTAACAAACAGAAGGAAGAATATTCAGGAACTTTCTGAGCAGTGATGTTTGACTGCTTGGACGGGTCTGATTCTCACAGAATGGCTTGACTTGAAAGTGATCTTAAAGGTCACCTACTTCCAACCTCTCACATCACTTTTCTCGAAGTGAAATTAAAAGTGGAAGCATGCTGCCTCAAAGCAGTAATCAACCCTGCATGGCACTGAACTAGGGAGCATTTTCTTTCTGGCCTGCGTTGATATCTCTTCCCATTTACCTGCTTTATCTAACTCATGGATGACAATAACCAGCAGGAGACATCAACAAGATATAGTCTCTCCTATATTTGCAAGTTTTTTCTTATTTGTCTTTCTTTATTGTCTTTATTGTTCTTTCTTTATTGTCAAAGCCTGTTTTGGACCTTAGTGAAGCTGGTTTGCAGTAGGTTCCAGTGGAAAGATGGCCAGCTTGGCTGCTGAGTAGTGCAACACAACCAGCTACCAGGAATAAATGTAAACTTAAATCTATGTAAACACGCATTTTCTTCTTTGAACGTTATTTCACCTGCCTCTTTCATTTCCTTACCTTAAAAACCAAGCAGAAAACTATTTTGTAAACATATCGTCACAGTATGGGCTTGCGAAGAGCTTTTGAGTGACAGGTTGTTCCCAAAGCAGTGGATGTATATTCTGCAAACTAATGCTTTGACTAGGGTGCCCTTCACTTTGTTTAGTGACACAAAAACTGCTGCCTGTATTTAATCCTTTTACACTTTCCTGTCAGGTTGGTACGGAGTGGCAATCCCCCTTCAATAGATGCATAATTAATGAGTGCGTCCGAGTGAATGATGAGGTTTTTGTGCAGCAAAAGAATCTGTCCTGCTCTCATATGGATGTACCTGACTGTCCAGATGGAACTCAATTACGCTGTGACGAAGTAATAGACTGCTGTCCTTCGTGCAGATGTGGTAAGGAATTATGTATGACGAATGACAAATGAAATTAGTAAAGAGTTAATCATCTCATGTGCCAATCTCCTGTTTTACAGTGGCAATTTCAAAAGTATATCCTATGCAAGTGTAATATCACTTTCAAGCTATCCTGCATAATTTAAGCATTGACTATAGTAGCTCCTGCTGCTATTATTTTCTCTTTCTAAACAATGTTCTCAGTTTCCTTTTGAATTACTATTGTTACTACTTAGAGAGACATGCCAGGCTATGTCTGAACAGCAAGTTACAGCACTAGCTTGTGTTGTTAAGCAGTTACTACAAGGTCTTGACATGCTTTTGACCTAGAAAGGTGCAATGCTGTTACCAACATCAGTGTTGTAATCCTTATGAACAGGGAGTTTTCATGTCATTATGCGTTCTGGACATCTGAGTGTTATAGTGGTGGCCATTTACTCGCATATACTTACAGCAAAAATAGATATAAAAAAGATTTGGCTGTTTGGACGCAGTCTGGGTAGACTCTCAGTCACATATAATTTACAGGTATTTGGGACAACCTCATGGGAAGGAACTTCAGTGGAAGAAGGAAGAGAAATAAGTGTTGTAACTTGCTGAAAACTTTTGAGTGTGTTTTCTGAGAATGTGAGGATAGAAACAGAGGGGGAAATCTACATAATAAATAAATTTAAGAAAAGGTTAGGGAAAGAAATAACAAGCAGTTCAACAAGGGATATTTGGAGGCAAGGGATGTTTGGATGTGGATATCGGTATAACTGACAAATTATTACTTTTCAAATTATAATGTTAGAATGTAAAATTGTATTTATTTTCGCTGAACCTGGATTTAGATATCCTCAGTTGGAACTTTAATGAATAAAGAATATATACTTCTGCTTTATTAAGTCCAAGTAACAGCACATTAAATGCAACGTTATCATCTCTTTCAGTACCCATGAATGGTTGTCCTTTGAATGGCACTCTTATTGGGGTAAGATAAGCTTCTTTTTATTTGCTTTAGTGATAAGACACTTAGCTCATTTGAATGGGCTTTTGAAGAAAACAGGCTTGCTCAAATACACATAAGTGTACAGGGCAGCTTTTCTCAGCCAGAATCCCTACCAGTGAGGCAAAGCAATCATAGGAGTTCCACATGTGCACAATGCTGCCACAAACTTTCTTGTATGACAAGTGAGCATCTCTGCAAAATAGGGAAAGTCATGTGATCTTATCTTGAAAGGATGTTCAGAAAATACGTGCTTAGAAACTGTGCTAATTTGCATTGTGTAATGACTTACAGGCTACCAGACACACAGGAAATTGCCTATGATGGATAATCTCTAAGGTGGTTCTTACCAATCTCAGGGAAGGGAATGCTTCTTGTATTCTACCAAGAGAATGAGAAAGATTAAGAAAGGGTAGAGATTCTTGTTCCACCTGTGTGGAAGGAGGACTCTCACTCCTTAGTAGCAGGAATAGGAAAGCTAAGCTCCTGCTTGCCTTCGGTGCCATTTTAAAATCTCTGCTGATCTCAGCTCAGAGAAAGTTTTTGTCTCAAGTGCATATTAGTGGATAGATAAAGATGTGTTTTACCCAGTCCATGACAGTGGGAAGGATTGTAGTTAAACATCTGATCTCATGTTGAATCTTTGGAGAGCTCTGTCAATAGGCCATTATTCCCCTAAATCCATGTTCTGGCATCACCTCTGGTGTCAGACAGCTCTCTCAACATCCTCGGGGGAAACAGGTGCTCTTTATTCATTTAACCTAAATTTTAACCTACACATTCCTTTTTTTCATTTATTGATAAAGTATATTGATAAAGTCCAAATCTCTTTGGACTCTCAAAGAGCAAAACTCTTTGCTTTTTTGAGCAGAGAGCACCTCTCTCCATCTATTGCTTCCATTTTGGATTTTTTTTAATATTTAGTAGGTATAAGTTCTTCATTTTGTTAGAGCTTAAGCCGTTAAACCTCCATCATTCTGTATAGATAACTTCCCTGTAGAATTAAATTCAAGGAATAACTATGCCTTTCTACCTGAATGCTGGAAGAAGGGCTTTAAAGTGGTTAAATCTTAAATAGATTGCTTTCTCTTTGATTCCTCTATTTGTCTCCTCTACAGTATGTTGAGAGACAAAGCCTTTCATAAAAAACTTTCTTGTAAAGAGTACAGTTCAGTAGAATTCAGTAAAATTGTCAGCTCCTGACATCTGTTGTCATAGATTGTGTGGATATAAATTTATAAATAAAATTCTGTGCTGCAAAAAGAAGGTATCTTTCCAATTGCATGCTGTTATTTGATTAACAGATAATTTTTTCTCTTCCAACAAAATGTTGACTGGATTTGTCAGAGTCCTTATTCTGTTTTCAAGTATTTAAAAATATTTTAAGTACAACATTAGAAATTTTTGAGAAAGCTCTTATTAAGAGCTCTTATTAAGAATTTTGAAGATAAAAAGTAAAATCTTTAAATTTGTCAAATACTGAAAAAAATTCTGTCTTAATAAAATTTCCCAAATTATCATGAATTCATGGTGTGACACAGTTGCGTTATGATTCGTTTTTGTTTGCTATTTGGACCTCTATAAAACCTTATTTTTTTAATCCAGGTTTTAAAATGTTTCATTTGTCTTTTTGACAATTAGCCATTTTATCAAACACAGTCTGTGAAAGATTTTGAGGGTATAGGTAGGCCTCAGCTGCTGTATTGCTTCAATGCTTCTCCTTTTGCACTGTATCAGGCACCTAGCATTCAGCAACACAGTTAGTAACATTTTTTCAGAGTGGAGAGAAGAGTGTGAAATTTGAATGGAGATATGAATTTTGGAAGCTATCTGGACAAAATGGACATTTTAGTGGGAAAAAAAAGGATAAAAGTATTTTGTGGATTTTAAATTAGAACTTGTTTAATGCATACTTTTTTTTTGTTTTGTTTTGTTTTCATTCAATTACTTCTTTTAAGCTGATTAGCTGTACGTCTGAAATTTTTTTGAGCAGCTGGGGTTACCACAGCTTTATCTTAGTCTACTTCTTACGTCAGTAACTGTTTTAGAGCTCTGGTCGGGAAGGGAGATGTTTTGCTCACAGAAGTTTGTACTTCCAGGATTTCAAACCCTTTATTCTGTGTCCTTTAATAATAGGTTTCAGATTTCATTTTAAATCAGGGAAAAACTTTGCTCTATTAACTCATTCAGTGAATAGTTCAAAGTTTTGAGTCATTTACTGCAGTGGTTAACTGTGTAATTCAGTGTATCATATTCACTCCACTGTTCTTAAAAATATGGTGAGCTTTCCTGCAGAATTCCAAGCAGGTGTTTGTAGTTACTGGAAGGATTATCTGCATCACTCATCTGTTTTCTCAGGCATTTATTGAGTTCTAGTTTTGTAGGAGATCTGAACAGATCTTGGCTTTATGCATGTAATTTTATTTGCACTGAGAAGCACTGGGCTAGCAGATGTTGACATTTTATTCTATGCTAGCCAAGAAAACACATGATAGCTGTGTGTTATATGAAGGGAAAAAGTCATATCAATCTATTGTTTCACTCATTTCTGTTATCCTAAGCTATGTTTGCTCACAAAATATCATTATTAAAGTCCATTTGCATGCTGATTGCTAAACACTATAAAAAATTATAAAACTAAGCTGTAAGAGAAATTTTGGATCAAAGTAAATCTTTCCTCCATTTTTGTGTGCTTTGTTCTAACTAGTGTTTCTAGTATGCACTTCATTTCTGCCCATAACAGTGATTTTTGGATAGCTCACCTTTACTTATCTTTTTCTATAAAATTGTAATTTTTAAACCATCCAATCAGCATAGCAATTGTTATATCAGTTGTGGTTTTTTAGATCCTTTCTTCATGATATGAAAGCCTGTGTTGCTAAGGAATTTTGTGTAAACATTCACATCTAGAGGAACTGAATTAAGTATGTTTATAGCTAAAAAGATGGAGGAGGGCTGGAGCACCCCCCCTGTGAAGAAAGGGATTTGGGCTTGTTTAGCTTGGAGAAGAGATGGCTCTGGGGAGACCTCACTGTTGCCTTCCAGTACTTGAAGGGAGCTTGCAAGCAGGAAGGGGATCAACTTTTTACATGGTCTGATAGAGACAGGACAAAGGGTAATGCCTTTACAGTAGAAGAGAGGAGATTTAGGTTAGACATAGGAAGAAATTTTTTACTCAGAGGGTGGAACAGGCTGCTGAGAGAAGGATGCCTCATCCCTGTAGGTGCTCAGTGTCAAATTTAATGGGGTCCTGGGCAGCCTGATCTCCTGATTAGTAACCCACTACAGCTGTGCTATTATCAGCGAACCAAATGACCTTTAGGGGCCATAAATTCTGTACTGGAACTGTCATTCTGATATACAAACCCTTTCCAATGTTAAGAGTAGACAAAACAATGTGTTTTGTATATTTGCTTGCCTGTGTGTGCCTTCATGTCTGAATTCATTCAGTTCTTTCAACTCTCTAGATATTCGTAATAGAAAGTTAAATTGGTACAAGTGAAGGATCTTATACTGAAATTTCAAGCTAAATTATTAAAATACTGGTATCTTCCCATCAGAATTAAAACCTCCATCATATTGTTCATGGTGGATCTTTTTCCTAGAACTCTACAAAACAAAAATAAGTCATTTCTTTTGTTAGTGCTCTATTAAAAACCACTGAGCTCTAAAGACAGCTGTTGTGCTGAGGTCTAGTGAATGTAATTAATATTCTTTATTCAAAACATTTTTTCTTCAGTGGGTATGAACTACCCCTAAATCTATTACCTTTACACAGTTGCTCTGGTTAACTTCTTAATTTTGCTCCATTTGTTCCAGGAATGTCTACTTGTGTGTAATAAAAAAATGAAATTATGGTTACTTGTAGTATGAGACACAGGAAATTCCTGTTCTCTGAGAAATCAGCAGTGAAATTCCATTTTGAAGCCTACTCAAAGCTTTTGTCATGCAATATTCGGTGTCTGTTTATTAGTTTTCAGATGTTCTTTGTGCAATCTTTCATGCACTCCACCAATTTTGTCCACTTAGCCAAAGCAGTTTATTATTTTGAGGTTAAAATGAAAGGCTATGTGCTTTAGAGGCAGAAAGAATTTGGATTTAGAATTTCTTTAATCCAGTTGTTAACTCCACATCCTATCCTTTCCTATCTAGAAGTGTGGCATTTTCCACTCTACATTTTAATGTCATTTTTGCTTACTTTCAAAAAGGTGATAGAATTAAGAAAACAATGCTGCAAAAAAGTTCTCTGCCAGTTCAGTCACTGATTTTCTTGTAACTGAGGGAGTCCAGTGCATCATTCAGTAACTGCTTTCTGTTTGTTTTTCTCCTTCTACTCTTGCCAATTTTAAACTTTTAAGCCTCCAGGGATTCTAAGTAGTTGTGTTTTTTTTTTTTTTTTTTTTTTTTTTTTTTTTAATATAGAAACAATAACAAGTAATTTTTGTTCATGAATGGTTAGCTGTGATGGCTCAAGAACAAAATATTGTTGGTGAACTGATTCATAGCACTTGAGAAAAATGAACTGGTGGGAACCACCTAACACATAGTAAGGACAACTCATGACAAAATCTTTCTTACTGTTTTCAAAGATTCCTTCCTTCCTTGCTAGTTCTGTAATTAAGGAAGTAATCATAATGCCATTTTGGAAATAACAGAATTCTAAATGATTTACTAGAAAAATAGGCTTCTGCTTTGCTGCTTGTTGGGAGATTGTAGATGTAAAATTTGGATCTCTGGAAAATGAGGGCATTGATTTTTCTTTCTCTTGCAAACACTTGAAGAACTTTGCTTAATGAAAGATAGTTAACACAGATAAAATTGCTCATTTGTTTGAGTTTTGCTTGAGACAGACTCTGACAAGCCATTTCTAATGTTTCAGCCTTGGAAACGCATGATGGTGGATCAATGCACAACTTGCATCTGCTCCCTCCAGTCAGTGTCTTCTTCTCGGAGATACAGTCTGACATGTACAAAATTCAGCTGTGAACCATGCCCAACAGTAAGTGCAAGTATTCTGGATGCTCTAATTAAGAGTATCTGATGATAAGATCTTCACTGTATATACCAGGTTTTTTTTGTACAACTCAGGCTACTTACCTTTTGGGCAAAATGAGATATTAGAAATCACTGTTACAGGAAGTGCTGTAACTACTATGGGTCCTTTCCTACATTTTCTCTGTCCATCTAGGAACTGACAGCTCAGACAGAATCTTCCTCCTTCAGGACTTTCCTGTGACTATTTCCAAATTGTCTAATAGCTGAACCCAGTAGTAATTTGAAGTGATTATCACTATTAGTTTCACTGGCCTTTTTGAAGTCTGCTGATGCTTCATGCATTCATTAGCAATGAATAAGCTTGGCAAACAGCTCTCATTTGTACTCTGCTGACCAACAGTGTGACTGGAGTGCATGAGTAGTTTGCTGGATCATATATATATTTTTTCTTTTAGTGTTAACAATTCAAAATGAGGGAGATCTAAGCAAATTGCAGAGGCTGCTTCTGTCTCCCCCTGTCCAAAGAACACAGAGCAGCAACTAAATTTCACAGAAAATGTTTAAATGCCCTCTTCTCTCTGCCTTTCCCAGTGTGGTGAATGGAGTCCAATGGGTCCACACAAACCCACAGCCTGTGCAAGCAATGGCCATTGCATCACAAACACATCTCTGACACAGTCATATGGGATTCCTGGTTGATATCTAGGAGAAGAATAGATCAACAGAGTCCTTGCAAAAGGAGGGGACAGTGTCATGGGGAAGGCTGGTAGAAGTTGGAAGGAAAAAGTAGTAAATCAAACTTCCACTATGCCAGCTGCACTAGTAAACAAAACAGAACACAACTACAGCCTCAAGTTATGACCTGCAACCCCTGATATTGATTAATCATTAGAAGTGTCCCAGCTAGCTTGTCTTACAAATAATTAAATAGGCAGAGGTTATTTGTTGACCTCTGTTTCCTACACAAACTAGAAACAGCCAGTCTCTTTTATTGGGAGAAGGCAATTTAGACATACACATATGTGTTCCATTAGTCTGTTGGTTGAGAAAACAGGCCTTGACTCTGTTCATTTGTACCAAGTGACAAAGGGATGAATGTGGAATGTAGATCTGGATCCTAATATTGCCACTCATATAAGATACGATTTTAGACACACACTCCTGAAGAGAAAATAAATGATGAACCTTGGTGCTGAACATCTTTGTCTCTTTCACAAAATGTAACCTGGTAGATAAATGACAAAAGATATACTAAAATGAATCTGTGACCAGTAACATGTGTGCACGCATATGTTCACACACAGACGTGCACAAACAAGAATTCTTCCTTTTCAGTGCTAGCTGTAAAAATTAAGGTAGGAGGATCGATAAAATACATGGTAAAAACAGAAGGGGAAACATTCCACTCTTGCCCCTTTTGACATCCGTGTAATTCCCAAACAGCCTTCCTACAACCTGACTCAAAAATTCAGACTAAACAAAACAACAAAAATAAAAACAAAAAAAAAGAGCTATTTCCAGTTGGGATTATTAAACACCATGAAATTTTGTTTCGGAGATGCACAGCTACCCAATAGAGCTTACAGGTCTAGATGTACGTGTCCCATTGTAGCCATAGTAATGATACTGGAACTCAAAGGAAACCAAATTCAAATAAATCAAATTAATGGAATTAATCACTCTAAGGCCAGTGAAATTTACACACTCACTTTGGATCTTTTCTGTCTCAGTCACTGATCTTGTAATATACCTAGATTAAAAGCAATTCCTCCATAATGGACAAAATCATGGGGTAGAGTATGTACTGTCTCAGGAACACTTGTTTTCTGCTATATCTTGAAGCTATGAAACTCAGTGCACTGGTCATTGAAATGCAGCCAACTGCACCATATTCTGTTCTTCAGGGTCCATGTGTTTTCTGTTTATGGCCTGCTATAGGTGCTTACATTTTTAGTAGTAGAGCAAATTTACCTAATTAGTTTTCTGCCTGTGGTTTAATATTAACACTCCACTCTCCCCAAGTTATTTTTTATAATAATTCATATGGATAACAAGCATGCCTTCATTTAATCAGGAAGTGTTTTTTGTCTTAAAGAAAATTCAGCTAATCATAAGCAGCTTGTTTATGTGTAGCAGCTGGAGACATTTTTGTGGAACACTTCTTGTCTTAAGTTAGTTTCTTTCTGTTGTTTTATTTTTCAGTTACCATTATATCTATTCTATCCTCACCATCAAGTTCTACTCGTTTTTCCATACTCCTTCCCCTGCCAATGTTTTTTCCTTTTTTTATGCCATTTTTTCAGACTCTATTATTCCTTTCTTCCTTCCTTCTTTTTCATTTTATGATACTGTATCCTCTCCGTTACTCTCTTTCTTTTCATACTTCATAATTTCCATCTTAGCCTTATTCTTCCATTTCCCTGTCCAATCTTTACTGGTTTTCTAGCCCTCTTAGTTTATGGAGAAAAATGGCCTTACGGAGAAACGTATTTATTAGCTTATGGAAAAGTTCCTACCCACCACAAATGTGAATTGCATGCCTCTCAAAATATTTTAATGAATTTGTTTCCTCCTACTGTCACTTCTTTTAGTGAACCTTATCTTGCAACAGTTATAGTCACAGAATATTGAATTTAGTGGACACGGGAGACTTTGTAATTGGAAATTAACTTCTTTCCATATTTATTATAAATCAGTAGATAAATCAGTTTATATTGATTTATTATATAAATCAGCATAAAACAAAAGCGTGCAATTAGTTAGATTGAGCTAGTTTAAACCTACTTTAAAAACAAACAAACAAACAAAAAACTGAAAAATATTTGCTTACAATTTCTTCAGCTATTGAATCCTTCCTCCATTCTCTTCCCCCTCGGAAACACCTTCTATAAAAAAGCGTAGGAAACATGCTTAGGAAAAAACAAAACAAAAGAAAAACAAAAAAAGACAACAAAAACAAACAAAAAAAGCCCAAGCAAACAAACAGGAAAAGAAAAAAAAAGAGAAACAATTCCATGTGAAGTTCTTTGCCTTCTAGAATTACAGAAGGCAGGAAATTTCTGGTTCTTGCTGTGGAAAATGTGTGCCAACTTCATGTGGCATCAGACTGAGAGATGGAAGGTTTCAGTACCTTCAGGTAAGTTAAAAGCACTGTTTCTTTTACTAAAGAGTTAACATATATGTAGCACAGACTTCTGGTAGCTACAAGAAAAGGTTTTTTTGTTCTCTTTTTTGTTAATCAGTAAGGCATTGTTAGTACCTTTTATTTTATATCCTAGAATGTTTTCTAAAGAAAGTTTTTGTTGTTGTTTATAGAAGAAAATTAAGAGTTCACAACAGAGTGAATTAGAGAAGGATAACCTAGACGTCTAGAAGTTTGAATATTATTAAATAACTTTAACTTGAATAGGAAGTCAACAGCTACCTAGCAAAAATCTAAATCCTCCTTTGAAATAAAACGGGTAATTTAAGTTGAAAATGTGAATCTCAAAAAAAAAAAAAAAAAAATCCCAGCTTGATTGTTTCTTAAACAGGAGTTCCTTGTGTGTGATTGTGTTATTTCATTGAGGAAGCTCCTCGCTCTGCCAGCTATTAAATATGCATATATATGTCTCTTCAAAAGACAATTTGTTTCTTGCTTAGACAAGTTTCTTCTTTAAGTTAATGGAAGTTCCTTCCCTGGTAAGAGCTAAAAAAGGTCAGATTTGGCAGTCTTCACTGAGCTGTATTCAGTACTGCTATGAGAGTAAGTAATTATTTTTAGAAAACTACGGTTTACTGGAGATTGCCATGTTTTATAAGCTTCCCCACAATGGTATATTACTTGAATATGGTATATTACTAGAATATTAATAAAGGAATATCAGGTTGTACAGTACCCTGAAAACTTACCGTCCTGTACTTTAGTAAAAAGCTAACAGTTCTTAAATCTTTCCAGCCAAATGAATCACTTCAGGATGGGTGTGATAGTCACTTCTGTAAAATAAATGAGAAAGGGGAATTTATCTGGGAAAGGAGAATCACTGGCTGTCCTCCATTTGATCCCAGAAGATGTTTGGCTGAAGGTGTAAGTAGTGAAATGGGTCCTGTTTCTATGTTTCCCAATAGCCTTTGTCAAGTTTATTGTTCTGTATATAAGTACCTTAAGTGTATTAGGGATAGGAAACTCCAGTTCTCTAACCACACCTTGGCTAAACTGAATTTGAACTTACTTTGAAATTCAGAAAACTGTAAGTTTATTTTAAAATAAATGCTAGTTGCATGTGAGAGTCTACTGCTGGAGAGATGCAGTAATTCCATGAGATTTCATATGAAGCAGTAAAACCAAGAAAATTATTGTTCTCACAGTATTTTCAGTTCAGTATCCTGAGCAAAGCTGAGTGAATAATAATGCATACTGAGAAAACATTCAAATTGGATTCTTTTTTTTTTTTTTTGCTTTTGATAATATACATTAAATACCAAAGCATTTTTTCTCTACTCTCTTAAAAGATTATAGAAAGGAAGTTTTACTCATGCTCTTGGAAGAGCTCAAGCCTCTGCATTTGCAGTGGTTTGGTATAATGGTGTAACAAAAACCCTACGTGTGCAGTCCAGGAAGGGGTGTTGCACATAGTATTCTATTTTTGCTTAGCTAGCATCACTCAGATACTACATCCACCTGGTCCCATTTTTTCAGCATGACAGGAAATAGGAAACCTTAAATAAAGCTCATGCTCAAACCTTCCTCAACATACAACCAAACAAATGGAGAAAGAATTGATGTGTTAAATGCAGAAAGAATAAAACCATTTTGGGAAGTCACTGCAACACAAACAAAATTTTGGAATAATGCTGGATTATGTTGCAGGCATGGTGTTATCACAACATTCAGAATGCCCTGATTGTAAATCAATGGGGAATAATTTTTAACACCAAAATTCCCAAACTGCATTTATTCTCCTCCACTGCAAAACAACAGCAAAGCCCCACTACATCATCTGTAAAATTAGTGGGTTTTTCTCTTGTTACAGTAAGTTTAGAAAAAAAAGTCAGAAGGGACATTTAACTAATTTTCTTTCAGAGAAGATTTGAATATGCTGTTTTGTCACTTTGGTTCCTAGGAGTTGATCTGTATTCTGCATCTTTACTTTAAAAAACTTCTACTATTAGCTAAAGTGAAAGTAATATTTTAAAGTATTGAACGTGTTAAAATATTCAGTTATTTCCAATCTTTTATCAACAAATGTAATCACATGTTCAACACCTTTAAGTAGATTAAAATGAGATTGGTTACTACTATAGGTTTATATTTTTATGTATTTATAGAAATACAATTCTCTTGCCTAACACACTGTTTCAAACATATTTTGTAGACTTTTAGCAGAACAAATGTGTATCAGTAGAGTCAAAATATTTGTATTTTTGTTGTTTTAGGGGAGAATTGCAAAACTAGGCAATACCTGCTGTGACACATGTAAGTAAATAAGCCAAAAGTCTTATTTGGAAATTGCAGAGAACAGAAGCTTTTGGATAAGGAGAGCTAAGAAATGTCATCCCCAGTACCCCTGTGGATAATGCTGTCATGTTTTTTCCTCTATAATATGTGTTTTGACAGTATTCATAAGCACTTTGAAAGAAACAGATATTCTCTACATTTCAATATGTACCATTATGCACTTGTTAATTAATTACTAATGTTATATTTTATTGTTTATCTGAAGAGGAAAGGAAGTTACAAATATGCAGATTGGCATGACACATAAACTGAGACTGAGTCAAACACTTAATGAATAATCAATGGACTGAAAATAGATTTAGCAGAATGAGCTGGTGTAAGAAAAGTAATTATAATTTTTTTTAATATATATTATAACAAAAAAATTGTTGGAAACAGAAACTTGTCAAAGGTTTATGCCTACTGAACAATCTGCCTGCATCTTAAGTTCTGTCATTAAGGAGTCAGTCCTGCAACTCTTAATTTAATGCATTAAATGGCAGTCAAACCTAGAAAGGGCTTCCTTACACGAGGAAGGGTGGGCTCTCATTTCTACGGTGAATCTCTGAGTGCTCACCAGCACTCATTCTCATGGGAGACTTCAGTTTTCCAGATATATGTTGGAAATATAATACAGCACAGAGGAAGCAGTACAAGAGGTTTCTAGAGTGTTTGGGAGATAGCTTCCTTACGCAGCTGATAGGAGAGCCTATCACAGGTGATGCCCTGCTAGACCTGCTCTTCACTGACAGAGAAGGACTGGTGGGAGATGTGAAGGTTGGGGACTGTTTTGAGCAGAGCAACCATGAAACTGTAGAATTCTCTATTCTTGGCGATGTCAGAAGGGAGACTAGCAAAACTGCTATCTTGAACTTCAAGAGGATGGACTTTGTCCTGTTCAGGATACTTGTAGCATGGGTCCCTTGGGAGTCGCTCCTTAAGGGTAAAGGGGTCCAGGAACCCTGGATGCTCCTCAAGATGGAAATCTTATAGGCACAAGAACAGGCTATTCCTGAACGCCATAAGTTGAGCCATAGGGGAAGAAGACCAGTGTGGATGAACCGGGAACTACTGTTGAGACTCCGGAAGAAAAAGAGAGTCTATGTCCTCTGGCAGAAGGGACAGGGTACTTGGGAGATTATAAGGAAGTTGCTAAGGTATGCAGGGAGGAAGTTAGGAGGGTGAAAGCCCAACTTGAACTCAGATTGGCCACTGCAATAAAAGGGAATAAGAAATCCATTTATAAATATATCAGTGGTAAAGAAGAACCGTGGAGAATTTCCATCCTTGATGCAGTGGGGAATGTGACCACTGAGGATAAGGAAAAGGCTGAGGTCCACAACGCTTTCTTTGCATCTACATAGGCAGATCAGTTATCATCAGGGCACATTGTGCCCTGATCTGGAAGCCTGGAATGCTACGCAGAATACAACCCCGGTGATTCAGATGGACAGTTCGAGAGCTCCTCTTTCATCTGGGCTGTCACAAGTTCATGGGACCGAACAGGCTCCATTCTAGGGTGCTGAAGGAGCTGGCGGGGATGATTGCAGAGCCACTTGTGGCCATCTACAAGTGCTCCTGGTTATCTGAAGAGGTCCCAGAGGACTGGGGTCTTGCCAGTGTGACTCCCATCTACATGAAGGGATCCAGGGAACTACAGGCCTGTTAGCCTGACCTTGGTACCAGGGAAAGTTATGGAGCAAATCATCCTGGGACAGCTCACATGATATGTGGCATTCAGGGGATCAGACTCAGCCAGCACGGGTTCGTGAAAGTCAGGTCATGCTTGATCAACCTCATTTCCTTCTACGAGTGGGTGACCAGACTGGTAGATGAGGGAAAGGCTGTTGATGTAGTCTGTGTAGACTTCAGCAAAGCCTTCGACACGATCTCTCACAGTATCTTCCTGGGGAAACTGGCTGCCCGTGGTCTGGAAAGGAATACCATTCTTTGAGTAAGGAACTGACTAGAGGGCTGTGCCCAGCAGGTAGTGGTTAATGGAGTTAAGTCCAGCTGGTAACCCGTTACAAGTGGTGTCCCCCAGAGTTTGGTATTGGGGCCCATCTTGTATAATATCTTTATTGATGAGTTAGATGAGGGGATTGAGTAAGTACACCGATGACACCAAGATGGGAGGTGGTGTTGATTTGCCTGAGGGTAGGAAGGCCCTTCAGAGGGATCTGGATAGGCTGGATCACTGGGCTGAGGTGAATGGGATGAGGTTCAGCAAGGCCAAGTGCTGGGTCCTGCATTCTGCCCACAGTAACCCCATGCAGTGCTATAGGCCTGGGGCTGAGTGGTTGAGCGGGGATGACTGTGAAGAGGAAAGGGACCTGGGGGTGTTGGTTGATGCTCGGCTGAACATAAGCCAACAGTGTGCTCAGGTGGCCAAGAGGTCCAATGCTATGCTGGCCTGCATTAAAATTGTGTGGTCAGCAGGAGTGGGGAGGTAATCATCCCCTGCACTCAGCACTGGTGAGGCTGCACCTCGATTACTGTGTTCAGTTTTGGGCCCCTCACTACAGAAAAGACTTTGAGGCCCTGGAACATGTCCAGAGAAGGGCAATGTAACTGGTGAGGGGTCTGGAGCAGCGGAGGGAGCTGGGATTGTTTAGTCTGGAGAAGAGGAGGCTCAGGGGAGACCTCATTGAACTCTACAACTTCCTGAAGGGAGTTTGTGATGAGGAGGGGTTTGGCTGCTTCTCCCAGGCAACAAACAGGACCCGAGGAAATGACCGCAAGTTGTACCAGAGGAGGTTTAGGTTGGACATAAGGAAGTACTTTTTATCTCAGAGAGTGATCAGGTGCTGGAGGAATGGTTCACCACCGGCGGTGGTGGATTTGCTATCCTTGGCAGTGTTCAAGAGGCATCTGGATGAGGAGCTACGAGATATGGTTTAGTGCTTGTGGTAGCAATGGTAGTGGGAGGATTGTTGGACTAGGTGATCTTCAAGGTCATTTCCAACCTTGCCATTCTATGTTTCTATGATTCTTTTTTTTCTAAGACAATCTCTCAGTTTTGTCCTTTTTAAATAGTAATAATAATAATAATAATAATAATAATAAACACAAAACTTGCAGCTCATAAAAAAACCAAAACATCTTGCTTGTCCTTTGTTATCTCTTTTATTTGCTCTATGCATGTGCTAATAAATAAAAGATTAGCAACGTAATAACACTCCTGGTGAAAGAAGTAAACTCTACAGAGTTTGAAGCCATTGCTTGTCTGTATAAACACTGAGATCTGGCTGTAGAAATAGAAGTCAAAAAACTATTGAGAAAGATTGTCATCAAATGGCATAAACAGGTAATTTAGTGATGAGAGCTTTAGTATACCAGGCTTCAAGTAAGAAATGCTGAAAATCACCTATTCACAAAAATACCTTAAGATTTAAAAGATGTGTGGGGTGAGTGGACTTTAATGAGAATTCCTATCATTGTAGTTTTGTAGAGAAGAAAGCCTCTTCTGAATGATCATAGCTCAATAAATATGTTTATTTAATGGTTATAGTAATTTAAAAGCTCGTTGCAATAGTAAAATTAAGTTAAATGAAATACTGCATACTGGAAAAAAAAAAAAAGCATGTTAATAATTGGACAAATAATTAATTTCTTCTCTCAAGTTCAAATAATAGTCTAGAGTGATTGGAGCAAAGGTTGTTTAAGGACCAGTTTCTCTTTGTATGATATGACTTGGCAGTTTTAGCTAATTAGTGTGCCAAGTGCATTGTTCCAGGTTTAAAATACTTAGGAGTGCGTAATTGAACAGGCTTATTTTCTCATTACATTTTTGCGTCAAGGGACTTCGTTATTTGAAAAGGATATTCCTTGTTTTCCTCTTAAGAAATGAGTTGTATCTCTGCTTTCTACATCTTTTCTCAGCTGATCCCAATTGAATATGTCTTTGTAAGTTACAAGCAGCAGTCTTTGCAAAGGAAAAAGTCTATGAAAAAGTAAATAAGAAAACTGAAGTAATTTGGGAACAAGTCAATAAGTCAAGATTAGAAAGTCAATGAAGCTGCTGTTGAGTCTAACAATTATTTTCAGCTATGCGCACACAAGTGTGTGTTTCTCCTGTGTGGACAAGTTTTATTAAGTGAAATGATTAAATCATTAAAGGAGAATTTGAAACTCCAGCAGGCCTGGAACTATGGAGGTGGTTTTTTTTTGTTTTTTTTTTGTTTTTTTTTTTTTGTTTTTTTTTTTTTTGTTTTGTTTTGTTTTGTTTTGTTTGTTTGTTTGTTGTTTGTTTTGTTTTGTTTTGTTTTTTTGTTGGCTTGTTTTTGTTTTGCTGCTCCCCACATAACAAACATTAACTTCTGTCTAATTTCTTGTTAGATAGAAGCATAAAACTAAACATGAGGACTTAGTAACCACTAACAGCAAAAAGTACTAAAAAAACATGTATTAGATTATTTCATGGCCCAATGAGGACAGTAACAAATTTCCTATTGACCAAAACTTAGATATTTTCAGAAATGGTTCTGTAATTCTTTTTCCCTCTTCACATTGGTTTTCTGCAAAATACACCTCACATGCAAGAACTATGAAGTATTGTAAAATATAACAGCTTGAAATAGGCAAGACTGCTAGAGCTCCACGTCCCCAGCTCTAGGCAGTGGTGAGGCTGAACGTATATCCTAAAAGGTCATACACACAAACACATGTACATTCTTAGAACCCTGACAAATATGAGCAAGACCCACAGTCTCATCCTGTTTCCCTCTCTGGTTGATCAGTATGAAAGTCCTTAAGTGGCCATAGATACTCACTGTCTGGTGAGGGTCATCACAACCCTGCAAACCTAGACTCAGACACTGTGACCTATGGTCCAAGTGCTGATGCTTAAGCCTCCATACCAACCAAATGCACAGACTAGAGAGTCTATCATCCAAGACATCCTTAAAAATATCCTAGTGACTCTTGTAGAACCTCAGGCTGTACTTCCTTAGCGTACCATAACGAGTCCTACACTCTTGTAGTCAATGACTCACCTCAGTCTATAATGTGATCTGGAGACTTGCTCCCATTGACTCATCTTGAAGGGCATCATCTCAAGTGAATGAAATATCTCTCTTGGAACAGTTCCAGGTGTAGCCAAGCCAGGGTGCTATTTTTTCTCTGGTTGAGTTACTGGGTTTCCTGGATGTGTCATCATTCCTTTACATCAGCTCGCCCAATGTAGTGCTGAATCATCTTTTAAAATTGGGACACCTAATAGAAGCTACCAGAGAAAAGGCAAATATTAGTTGCTGAGAGAGTTTAAAAACAAAGCAATTAATTGAAAAGAAACATAAGAGAAACCCTGTTCTTCTGTGGAATTTTAGGAATCACTGTTGCATCATTGTAGTACAATACACTTACAGAGAAAAAATTGCCAGCCAGCATTGTCAGACACTATTGTTATTTTTTTTTAACTTGGTAGGTGTGGAAGAGGAATGTCGACCAATAAGTACCAGACTGCAGTATAAGAACATCAATGGATGTGTGGGTGAAAAGGAAGTGCCTATTTCTCATTGTGAGGTAAAAAATAAAATCACCTCCCTCATTTGCCAACGCATACACCTTACCTTGCCCACTTTTTCTCTTACACAAAGAGAACTTTTGGATCACTTTACAGAGCACCAGTTTTTTTTTGTCCTCACTGATTCACTCAGACAATGAAAACATTTTTGACACTTCCTAAAGTAATTTGGTGATGTTGAATTTTCCTTGTTTGAGCCAGCATGAAAAAGAGGAACATAATCTAATATACAAACGTGCAGTTCACAATCCTTTGCTTCCAATTGAATGGCTCTGACAAGGTTTAGTTAGGACTTGGAAGAGAATTTTCATCTGAACATTACTGAGGCTGATTTTCAGATCTGTGTCTAAAATTAAGGACAAGTATCCTTCTTTAAGTTCTGAATTTGTCTTATAAGAGCAGAAATAGATATTTAGATGCATGATAATTTAAACAGGCATTGAAATTTAAGTGCTATAATTTGACTTTTGTGCTCTGTAAGCTCTGTGACTTTTCTATTATCCTGAACACTAGTGGCTGTTGTGTACTACGTGTCTTGCATGTTACCACAGTTGGACTAGAAGGTGATTTTTATAAGAAATGTTTATGCCTATCACTCCTTGCAACTTGTAGAGCAAATTCCATTTCATACAAGAACATAGCATCCCTTCCAGATATTTTTGTCTCTCTGAGACAGGGAACAAAAGAAGGCATTCTCTTCCCTGACTGGTTTGTAGCAGAGCAATTGCTCAGTTTGATAAAGATGTTTCATACAAGAACTACATGCAACAAAATGATGATGCACAAGGATGGCTGCCAAGAAGTTGGTTTGCATCCAGCCTTTAAGTTTTATCTTTAGTTGATGTAGGCAAAATGAGTCTTCAAGTTGCCCATGACTACTTGGAAAAAACAGGAACGGCATTATGAGCACACATAGCCAGGCTTTTCACACTGGTGGACCTCAATTTGCTGCACAAATCCTAATACAAATGGAAGCTTTAAAAACCGCTGTTACCTTTCATTAAAAACAAAAACAACAAAATGAACAGTGACAACAACAAAAAAACTCCTTGCTTTATCTCTTTTTCTGTCCACAGCAAATCAGTAGTAATTAACTTTTTAGCCTGTGAAAGTACAGATTTTATTTTGTTTCTGGCCACATATTGTGTAAATACTCATGCTATAGATTATAGTTTTTCTGAGCACTTCTCTCATAATGCTATGAGTATTTTCTTTTTATTAATCTCAGAAATAAGAGTACAGAGACACAAAAATAAATGGACTCTAATAGAGCTTGATGGGGGTATTTTTTTTTACATCATGAAAACATATGTCAAAATCATTGACACATAAGTACAAATTAGAAAAGTGATGAGACAGGAAGAACAATGGAAAATAGCATTCAGAAATACAACAGTGTATTTACTTAGCATGAAGAGCAGCAAGAAACATGGCTCAGAAGCAGTTGGACTAAGTCGTTCTCTGAATGTGGTTCTCATACATACAGATGAGATAATAATAGAAAAAATTTTCTTAACTACCGTTTTTGGTCTGTTTAGAAGTCAACTCCACAGTCCTAGAAATATATATATATTTTTTCCTCCATAACTAGTTCCTTTACCTTTTCTTTGCTGTGGTTATGGTTGTGAGACATTATTCTTTGACTAGCATCCTACACTCTGGAACAAGATACCCATTTCTGAGTTCATGCTTTGCAGCAGGAAGCTGAACTTGAGGCAAAAAAATCATGTATGTTTTGAAGGAGAAACCTGGATCCTGATTTCACTGAGGTCTGGCACTGTTCAACCTTGGTATCTGTTTTTCTGCTTAGGGTAAATGTAGAAGCAGTACAAGATACTCCATTCAGACAGAGAAATGGGAAGACATGTGCAGCTGCTGTACAGCCACACGAACAACCACAGTTGCCATCCCAGTCCACTGTCCCAACGGCACAGTGGTACAGCATTACATCCCTTCTGCCTCTCAGTGTGAATGCAGCTTGCGGAAGTGTACAGAGTGAGTAATTTGAAGAACCTCAGTGATTTAATCTTGAGTTTTATGACGAAGAACTTTACTGAGCAAGTCACATTTCCTCTCTGTAGCCAATCTTATCCAGTAGAATTCTACTTAATTGTATCAACATAGCAAACAATAAAACTTACTAGCACAACAGAATAATATTTTCTGACTGTTATTGCTATAGAAGTAATAAATGTTACGTTGTTCCTTCATATTCATATGGAAAGTTATTCTCATTAATACAAGAAAATACCACAGTAACTGAAACAGTTGTTCCTACCCAAAGAACATATCACAAAGCGTTTTGTCTTTGAAGACATTACACTTGCCTTCCCCACTTTAGACCTTAGCCACAAATAGTACACATTTCATTTTTGGCTCTTAACTGTCCCATCCTATCACTGAGTACAGTGATTATAGTGTGAGACTTCACAGTAAGAGGGAGATGTTCTTGATACAGAAACAATATTGATTATGTCTCAGGCAATCAAATATGTCTGCAATACAGATATATTTTTCTCCTTTATCTGAATGCAAAGAAATTATGTGCTAAGGACTTGTGTACTGTATGCAAATCCTCAGTACCTGTGAATGGGGATGAGAGCTCTTAACTATTTACTTCAGTACTTCTACAGACCAGCTTGAAGAAAAAGTTCTTCTGTTATCTCCCTTTATTCCACATACTAGAATTTCATCTGTTGCATTAGCTAAAAAAGAGTTATTTCAAATGTGAAATTGTCAGGGGCAGGTTTAACTTAGTTATTGCTCCCAGGAAAAAAACTAACAAGATTTAAATTTCATTTAATCTAGTCGGGTCACAGAAGAAAAAATATTTTCCAGAGAGTAATTTCTGATAGAATTTAGTGCCAGTGAAGCACTTTTATTGGGAAATACTGACTTAAAAATAAAAGTATAGAGGAGAGAACTGTTCATTTCATTTGCATTTTTGAAAGACTGCCTTTCAACAAGACCTAGATAGACTGGAGAGAGTTGGACGGAGAGATACCTGATTATGTTCAGTAATCAATTGTGGAGTCTTGCACCTGGGGAGGAATAACTGCATGCATCAATACAGGTGGAGAGGAGGTCTGCAGAGAAGGACCTAAGGGTCCTGGTGGACAACAAGATACCCAGCAGTGTGCCTTGTCAGTGGTAAAAACAGAATGACTGGCATGTTGAGGAAGGTGATCCTCCTCATCTACTCTGCCCTGGCAAGGCCATATGTGGAATATTGTGCCCAGCCCTGGGTGACCCAGTTCAATGAAGATGAGGATCATCTAGAAAGAGTCCAGTGGAGGGCCACAGGGATGATGAAGGTCCTGGAGCCTCTCTGTAATGAGGAAAGGCTAAGTCTGGGTCTCTTCAGTCTGGAGAAGAGAAAGCTGAGAGGGAATCTCATAGCTTTCCATAAACACCTGAAGTGTGGGAATCGGGAGCAGGCTCTTTTCCTTTTTCAGTGGCAAGCATCAGTAGATAAAGAGCAATGGGCAGAAACTGGAACACAACACAAGGAAGAATTTCTTCTCTGTCAGATTGCTAGAGCACTGAAGTAGGCTGCCCAGAGAAACTGTGAGCACTCTTTGAAGATATTCAACACCCATCTGTATGCCTACCTGTGTGACCTGCTGTAGGGAACCTGCTTTAGTAGAGGGGTTGGACCCTACAAGTCCCTTCCAACTCCTACAATTCTGTGATTCTGTGAAAAGCACAATAACCCCAGAGAGAAAAAGAAAAAACACATCCTTATTAGCACCATTCTCACTTATTGCAGTAGATCTGTCACCACTTTCCCCCCTTCCATTGTAGCTACCTCTGGATATTTAGCATCCTGACAGATGTATTTGAGTCCCCCAGGTAATCAGGTGCACAGAATCTCATCTGAAACTGTGAACAAGTAAATGTCGAACATCAGAGCCTATAACAGAGAGGACCAGAGCAAAGGAGTACGTAGAAGGTATAAGGTAATACCTTCATCTTCCTCTTGCCATTACTTCATTTCTATTAGGACCTTCACCCAGACTGACCTTCTTTAGCTTGCAAAAGCTGGAAGGATTGCAGTCAAGGGCTTCATAGGTTCAGACAGATCTTCTAATCAGATAATTATATAAGTCTAGCTTATTGGCATGGGAAGGACACACAAGGACATCCACAGGACAAAGACGGAGCTACTGTCTTCTGCAACCTCTGAAATACCAGAGAAGCATAGCTAGTATTTTCATTAACTGCAAAGCGGATAGATAATATTTAATTAAACGTCTGTCCAACAAACAAGCAAACATTCCTGTCTTTATTATTTCTAATTCATTTAACAAGAGCTAATATTCTGGGGAGAAACAAACTAAAATAAAAATGTCAACCTTCTAACTAGAGTAATTTTTATTTTTCTTCAAGGAGAGCCAAGAGATTCATTGAAAAACTATATATAGATTCAAACTCAAAGTAGCTATACTTCAATACAATGGGAACAACAGAGCTGTGTTAAAACTTTATGCTCATTCAAGAATGACCCATATTACTTGGCTTTCCTTCACCTTCCTCTGCTGCAAGGTTACTTTCATGTCTATGAAAGTAATGTATGTGCCAGTATATGAACTAAAATGGGCATACAGTAATGAGAACTCAGTGCTTTTGTCTTGTAGAATAGAATTCTGTGGATTTTTGTATAGCTAATACTTTTATTTATGAGGTCTAGCTAATGCCAGTGCATTCCAAGCAAAGCCAAGGCACTGTTGTGCTTGATGTACAATGCTAGAAGAAGCATCTCCCTTGAAAACTGTTTCATAGAGGCAGACAAGTGAGAAAGAGCAAGAGGAAGAAAACGTTATAGCATCTCACTCAATAGACTGAGAAGGCACAGATTTTTGGCACTGACTTGCTGACATGAAAAACTAGCTTTTCCAGGCAGCCTATCCCAGAAGAGCTCTTTCTGATAATGGTGCCAGGATGGGCTGCAGAACAGATCATCTTGATGAGATCACATGGCATGTGCATGATAACAGGGATCAGGCCCAGCTAGGATTGGTTTGTGAAAAGAAAGTCTTGCTTAACCATCCTGGTCTTCTATGATTGAGTCACTTACCTGGTGGATGAGGGAAAGGCTGTTGATGTAGTCTACCTAGAATTCAGCAAAGCCTTTGACACTGTCTCCACAGTAGTCTACTGGAAAAGCTGGCAGCCCATGGCTTGGGCAAGTGCATTCCTTGCTGGATAAAGAACTGACTGGAGGGCTGGGTACAGAAAGTGGTGGTGAGTGGAGTTTAATCCATCTGGTGATCGGTCATGACTGGTATTCCCCAGCGGTCAGTACTGGGGCCTGTCTTGTTTAATATCTTTATGGATGACAAGGGAATTGAGTGCACCCTCATGAAGTTTGCAGATGACAAAAATCTGGGAGGAAACATAGATCTGCCTGAGGGTAAGAATGCGCTGAACAGGCTGTATTGCTGGCTAAGTCCAAAGGAATGAAGTTCAACATGACCAAGTGTTGGATCCTGCACTTTGGCCACAACAACCTCTTGCAGTGCTACAGGTGTGAGTCAGAATGACTGGAAGACTGTGTGGAAGAAATAGATCTGGGAGTGCTGGTTGGCATTCATCTGAACATGAGGCAGCAGTGTTCTCAGGTAGTCAAAAGGCCAGTTGCATTCTGGATTGTGTTAAAAATACAGGATTAGGGAGATGATCATCCCCCTGTACTAAGCTCTGGTGAAGCCATACACTGTATACTGTATATTGGGCCCCTCACTACAACAAAGACATTGAGCCCCTAGAATATGCCCAGTGAAGAACAACGAAGCTGTTGAAGGGTCTGGAGCACAAGTCTTATGAGAAAGGACTGAAGAAACTGGAATTGTTTAGTCTGAGAACAGGAGACTCAGGGATGACCTTATTGCTCTCTACAACTACCTGAAAGGAGCTTGTGGTGGAGTGGGAGTTAGCCTCTTCTCTCACATAGCTAGTGATAAGACTAGAGGAAATAGCTTCAATTTGTGCCATGGGGAGTTCAGATGAATATTAGCAAAAAATTCTTCCCAGAAAAAGTGGTCAGGTAATGGAACAGAACTGCCCAGGGAGGTGGTAGAGTCACCGTCCTTAGAAGGCATTCAAGAAACATTTAGATATGGTATGAAGGATCATGGTTTAATGGGGTTGATGGTAGATCCATTGGTAGATGGACGGTTGGACTAGATGATCTTGGAGGCCTTTTTCAATCTTGGGGATTCTATGATTCTATGAAATAGATTTGCATTCCCTCCTTGCAGGTTACTAATGCCTTTTGCACAGCCCAGTTTCATCGTACAATTAACACTTACTTGCAAAATCTAGGCTTTGAGGAACATTATCTTTAACTTGCAGATATATCTTGCAAGTCTTGTTTTGAGCTATCTTTGGCTTTCCACCAATGTTTCATCTCTCATCACTTTAGACCAGTTTGATTGGCAGACATGCTACAAGATAGGTTTATATGAACAGTAAATGGATTTGGGGAGGAGTCTTTATAAAGCTTCTTTATTATTAAAAGTATGTAATATCTCTGGTAATTTTCACTAACTTCTAAGATCCTCTACAGCAGGTGAAACACAATTTGGCGCATTGGGATTATTTTTTGCAGTTTTGCACTATCGATTATCACCATACTCACCTACCAAAGTAAACAATGTTGTTCAGATATGATTTTCTCCAATGAAAATTGTCCTAAAACAACCAACAAAAAGCGAAACTCAAACCCATCTTCATTTTAACCAACTGGATATTGTTTTCCATCATATTGCCTTCTTTGTGTATTGTTTTTTACCTGTACTAGATGTATTATAATATATAATATGTATATATATACACATATATATAATATATATTATATAAGTATGTATGAAATACATACTTGGAGCACTTTGCCCAAGAGGAGAGGTTGAGGGAGTGTGAGCTGTTCAGCCTGGAGAAGGCTCTGTGGACACCCAATAACAGCCTTTCATTATCTAAAGGAGGCCTGTATGAAAGAGGGGGATAGAATTTTTAACAGAGTCTGTTGTGATAGGATAAGGAGAAATGGTTTCAAGTAAAAGAAAGGAGATTCATACTGAACATAAAAAAAAGTTCTATATGATAAGGATAGCGAAGCACCACAAAGGTGTTGAATACCCCTCCCTGTGGACATTCAAGGTAAGGCTGGACAGGGCTCTGAGCAACCTTATCTAGCTGTAGATATCCCTCTACATTGCAGGGGAGCTGGACAAGATGACCTTTAAGGATTCCTTCCAATCTAATGATTTTACAGTTTTATGAAATACAGGTGTACACCTGTACAGTTCTGGCGTTCGATCAAAGTGATCAAGCAAAGAGGGATTCATTTGTTCAAATGGATGAGGTACTCATATAATTAAAAAACAACAACAACCAAACAAACAAAAACAACAAAAACAAACAAACAGGCATCATCTCAAAACTAGTGTCCATGTGTTTGTATGCAAAGAAGCATCCTTCCTGGTAGAGAACATCACATAGCAAAGTTTTTAATTTTCATTTTTTTTTAATTTCTGCAATCTAATACTTTCAAGAATAATCACTTCAGAAGCTGTGGCATTCAGGATGCCTACTGCTTCATAACTGTCTCTAAGTGAAGTTCCAAGATTAACACAAGATGCTATAGCAGGGTGAGAAGGAAAAATATTTAATATCTGTTGATGTATTACTTAGAAATGCCATTCCAAATGAAGAAATGAAGAAAAATGATGTGATTTAACCTTTTTGTATCTGAAGACATTATTCTACGTGAATACTAAAGCAAGCATTAAAAAGTTATCTGTAACGTCTAATGTACTCATCTTCCCTTTCTCACCAAGAGAATGACTAATCATTATTTCTCTGCTTTTGTCACTGTTAAAATGTAGCACAGAACAGTTAAAATGTAGCACAGAACTAACCTGTTAAGACAAAGTCAAAAATCCTGACCCCCCTGCCTTTTAGATAAAATCAGGAATGTGGTATTTGTCCAGGTTACAAATAAAACTGTTAAAGTGGCACTTCAATTGAGCTGAAGTAAACCTATTAACAGGATGAAATTTTATGTCAGTCTCTTTAGTCTGCCTGAAACATTCATTAGAAAGACAAACACCAGATTACAACAAACACATTTATTTCTCTGGCTTTCTGGGGAAGTTTTACAACACCTGGGCCAAGTACTGGGATATGACAACTTGCATTGCTTCCCATATAAACACACTGTGATAATTCAGTTGTGGTATACATATATGACTTGCATCATTCTTCTCTCTGTAATATAAATGCCCAGTATTCATAAAGCTCACAGCACAATATGCAATCCCAATTTGTATGCCACTGGAAATACTGTATGTTATTGTCATTAAACAAATCCACTTCCCCCTCTTTCACTAAAACAGACAAACAGACCTAAAACTGTTGTAGTGACATAGGTAAAGTTGAAAGAAGATAAAGATTTGAATGCCGTATACTTTCAGCTTCTTCCAATTATCGTTAAAAAATATAAGTCCTTTCTCAGAAGGTCAGTAACAATTTTGCACCTGTGGGAATTAAATGTTGTTTCTGCATTAGAATTGAATATATATATATATATATATATATTTACTGTTATTTCATTGTCTCCACTGCCATAGTTCTTTTTGGGAGTCTTTCTACTTTATTTGGGGGGGGTCTCTGATAGTTTGCCTCACTTATCCTCTACACGAACCTTCTCTAGGAATGCACGTTCAGTATATAAGAGTATATATGTATATTCTATCATATATACTGGGAGAACATCCTGCACAAAAAAAACAGAGAACAAGCCATGGCATGCCCTGAAGAGGCTTTGGGAAGGCTTGGCATCACCCCCGCCCCCTAGTGTTCTTTGTTTAATGAAGACCTTGAAGAAAATCACCATATCAATACAAGAAAAGCACTGAGACATCTTGGAAACAACAGGGTGGCTACTGGCTGACACTACATAACACAACAATTAGCAAATGTAAACTTTGATAAAATTGTGGAGTACCCAGCCAATGGGGAAACAGGGGAGGGGGATAGGCAAAGGCAGAAACAAGGTATAAAAAGCTGTCATTGTGTCCTGAGGGATGCTTCTGCTTGTGGGACATCCGCCATTGCAATCGCAAATAAAATCTGCTTTTATCAGAGATACCGTCCTGACAAAAATTATTTGGATATTTCCAACACACCCAACACATAATTTGAATCAAAGGTTGAAGGCTAAGTAACTTTGATCATCTGGTCTGACTATATACTTAATTAGAAAATAATCCCCTGATTTTTTTCATGCATGAATGACAGAACAGCATCCAAGCAGTGTAGCCTCCAGGCAGTAAAGTAATTTGAATATAGCTGGGATACAACGTTATTAAAAGCTTGCCACACTTACCTCCTCTGTGAAAGCACTGCAAAGCTCTGAAGATACAGAAACTCCTACGCATAGAAACCACTCCCAGATAATTTTAATCCTTGAAATAACAGCTTTCTCGGAGTATTGCAGAGCCCCATTTTTTTTTCCTTTCTCTATTCAGCTGCCTTCTGAGGAGTTAGCAGAAAATGTTATGTTTCTTGTTGAGGTATTAAGGAACATGAGGAAAAGATGCTGAAGTTCAAGCAGAGAATTTCAATGGCTTCTCCTGTCATAGGAATTTTGCCTCCACCTCCCCCCACAGTTTTTTCTGTGATGGTAATAACCAAAACAGAAGGTCTGGCTAATTAGTTTCAGTCTGTGGTTTGCTTAAAGCAGGATCAAGCAAGAATGGAAATAGCTGCTAGCTTGACACAGCTTAAGCCGGTGCAGAAACAGATTGTGCACATGATCAGCACAGCCACATCCTATTAGCATTGCTGCAACTAGAAGCTAGAAGCCAAACCTCTCAACGAGATGGAAACTCAAGTATCTGGTAAGTTTTTTTCTCTGCTTCACTGTTAATTGCTGCCTATGAATATGAATAGATCGGGAACAGAGAAGGGATTACTTTGAAAGGACTTCAGTGTCTTCTTTCAGGGCATTTTCAAAAACAGAAAAGAACTATATATATCTATAAAAGAAAAGTTTGTGGCACAAGTTACATACAGCTCAGAGACAAAACATGCAGAGTTTGCTTCTTTTAAAGTTTCAGGACTGCAGCTGTGGGGAAACATCATGACCAATTTGAAAAAGACAGTTATGATGGAAATGCTGTACCTCTGCTGCTTTCCTCTGAGTTTGCCTTATTGCAGTGCAACTTGGGGAAATAGCAATATCCTTTTATTAGAAAACAGTGTGCATAAGTGAGCTTTTAGTTCCTATAGGCAAGGAATAAATCTGTTCAGTGTGTAAAAGCTTTTGTGTTTAAGTTTCTAGAATACAAGTTTTAATGATGTTCCATGGTAATATTGTGGCACTCTACTGCTACAGGTCAGAACTCTGTAGTTGTTCCCAGGTTAGCTCATTATTTCTGAGACTTGTAGGTTTGCTGTGAATTTTGAACTATCACGATTCTCATGGAGTCCTGCTGTATCTTTGTTTTCCCACCCAGTCCTCTTCATAAAATTATTTGCATACCAAGTCACAGAGTGCAAACAACTATTAGAAATAAGACTTGCCTTTGTAACATTACTTCAGTGCCCCTTTGCTATCCCCAATCCTTCACTTTTTGATTTAACCCCGATACACACTTAGTGTTGGAAAAATCAGGTGCTTTCTGTAACCTTAAAGAAGGATTAGGAAGAAGAAAAAAAAAAAAAAAAAAATCAGAGCCTGTGAAGTTTTACACACAAGTTTTTATAAAGATACAGCTCAATTAGCTCTTCAGTTAATGCTACTACTCACAAAGTGGCTCAGGTTTTTAGCTTGTACTTATGCTTCCCACATCTTTCTTCACAACTCTGCTCTGTTTCCTATATTCCTTGCGACTGATGTTCATATTCTTCTATCCCTTAAACGACTCTCATAGTATGTGCCTGAGGCAAATGTGTACCTACGCTAACTCAGGCTGTTCTTCCTGCTCCTAATGTCAGAGGTGAGGGCTCCTGTATATGAGGGTCTACCAAAGGTGTGCAATGCCTTTACATTTGTGTGACGTGTGGAATCAAACTCTGTAACCCAAGTAAGATTACAAAGCAGGTATGGTTTATTCAGTGCTACGCAGACACCAGATGCAAGGGGGATCATTCCACCTAACTTGTACAACATAGGGCAAAAGTTTGGTACCGATATAGGCCAAAGTAATACATAATCAATGATTTTCCTGGAATTCGTATACATATTCATTACATTTCCGAGAACGCATCAGCATATGGCCCCTCCCTCTTACACAAGTGCTGTGGGCAGTGGAGGTCTCCTAGTGGTCATGGGATGAAGGCTTATTGGCTTCAACAGAAGTAACCTGATCCAGATCCGTTCCTTGTGTAATGTTTCTTCAAGTTTACAATAGAGTTTTGAGATGTTCTTTTCTTATCTGGCCTCACATCCTGCTTACCTGCATTCCTATACAATGGTTAACCCTTATCTTCTCCTCTCCTTACTCACATTCCTATACAATGGTTAACTCTCAGTTTATCCTTTCCTAACTCATATGACTGTTACTAGAGTTATTTGGGCAGGTCCATAACAGCAAGGATCTGTGTTCCTACTTTCCTGCTACTTTCTGTCTGAGGTGCTTCTGTGTCAGACCCTGATAACTCTGGCCCTGATCCTGACCAAAACCTGCTACTCTGCACCATGTTGATGGTATCACTCACTTCTTTGCTCCATTACAGACTGATCTTAGCTCACCTTACCCTTCTGGAGCAAGCGTGACTTGCTGCTACCTGCCATGTTTCTTCTTAGGTTTCTCCTTTTTATGAGCATTGTTATTATTTGCGTCAGTAACACTTCAAAGAGTCAGTGCTCTCTTTCTATGACTAAGTGACCAGGCTAGTGGATGAGGAAAAGGCTGTCAACACAGTCTAGCTGATGGGGCCTCATAAGAACGGAGTAGAGGAGGACAATCACTTCCTTCTCCCTGCTAGCCACTCCTCTTTTAATGCAGCCCAAAGCATAGTTGCCCTTCTGGGCTGCAAGCACACACTGCTGGCTCAAGTCCAGCTTCTCACCCACCAGGACCTCCAAATCCTTCTCCACAGAGCTACTCTCAAGGAGATCTTTGCACAGTTTGTGTAAATACCAAGAAGGCCAATGGCATTCTGGCTTGTACAAGAAAAAGTGTGGTCACCAAGACTAGAGGTGATTGTCCCTCTGTACTCACTACTGCTGAGGTTCCACCTCAGCTACTGTGTTCACTGCAAGAAAGACAGTGAGGCCCTAAGGCATGCTCAAAGAAGTGCAACAACGCTGGTGAATGTTCTGGAGCACAAATCTTATGAGGAATGGCTGAGAGAACTGGAATTGCTTAGTCTGGAGAAGAGAAGTGTCAGGCTTTCTACAACTGTCTGAAAGGAGGTTGTAATGAAGTGATAGGACAACAGGGAATGGCTACAGGTTGCACCCAGGGAGATCCAGGGTGGATATTATGAAAAATTTGTTCTCCAGACGAATGGTAGTGAACTGGAACAGGTTGCCCAGGGAGGTGGTAGAGTCACTGTCCCTAGAGGTTTTCAAGAAAAGAGTAAATGTGGCACTTAGGAACATGGGTATGGCAGTGATGGTCTAATGGTTGGACTAGATGATCTTAGTGGTCTTTTCCAATCTTAATGATTCTATGATTCTATAAAACATAAGAGTATGCTGGCACATTTCTAGAAAAAGAAATAAAAAAGAGATTGAAGAAAGGAATATGATCAGACTTTCTGGTCCAAGCACTTTAGATAGGATATGGCAATGGGAGTTTGCTTTTCATTTCTATAGAGGGGGGATCTGGCACATAATTTGCATTTCAAGAATTATTATTCGGTTTAAAGTTATTTGATTACAGTATGATCTGCTTTTGAAAATTCAGATGTCAGCTACAATATATTGCATTAAATCTTCCAGGAAGAGATTTTCCACGTCTTTTGAATAGACTGATGTATCTTTCCAGGTTATTCTTATCACTACTTCTTTACAAACGGTGTTTGTGAATGGTGTAGCGGAATACATGAATTAACAGTGACAGTTTTGAAGGTATGGCTTGATTCTTGGATGTTCCGATGTGTAGCCAGGAGTTAAATTTGATAACCCCCATGAGTCTCTTCCAACTCAGGATAGTCTGTGATTCTCTGCTTTTGAGGTAATCCTGATATATTTGGAGCATTGTATTTTTTTTTTTTCCTTGAAGTTCAGATTATATGCAGGTATATTTACTCTCTTTTTTCCTACTCTTTCCTTTCCTTCATTGTCATATCACAACACATATCTCTGTGGAGTTGAAGAGGTGACATTATTACTTGTCTTGCATGTTTTCCGAAAATATCTCTGTAGGCTTGATCACTCATGCAGATATCAGTGTTCTAGGTTTATGTACATCCTGCATGCTCAGTTGGTGCTTAGATGTTGAACCAGGTGTCCTCCATCAGTTATTTCAGCACCTAGCTTGATCCAGAATTATGGTCACCATCTATCAAGAGTAAGGCTTTGAGCATAACCAAATACTGGCCTCATTATCAATGTGAGCTAGGCCTTGAGAGCAACAGCCAGACCAAATGAGGAAACACTGTCACAGGTAGGAGGAAGAGGTGGGAACTAGAGACAGAAGACATCATTTTTCAGATTTGCTACTTCTGGTTTCTACCAAAAGACAAGAGATCTAGAATTGCAGGCTGCAGATTAGGTGTTTATGGAGAGCTTCTCAAACTGTAGACGGCAACCACAAAAAATATCTTTGAGGGAGAAGGCAGAGTAGAGAAAATATGGGTCTGCTGTGGAATGTTGCAGGGTGTGTTGAGAAGGCATAGCTACTGAACGTCTTCTTTGATGCAGCCTTTATGTGCAAGGCTGTCCCTTGAGAATCCCAGGCCCTGGAGATAATAGAGAGAGTCTGGAGAAAGGAAGACTTCTACTTGGTTGAGGAGGATCTGGTCAGAGAATTTACAGCCAAAATGAATGCAATTAACTCCATGGGTCCCTATAAGATGCGCCTTTGTGTTCTGAGAGAGCTGGTAAGAGTGATTGCTAAAACTCTATCATCAGGAGAGGTCCCTGAAGTCTGGAAGGATAGCCATTGTCACTCCATCCTTCAATAAGGTGAAGAAGGAGGATCCCAGCAAGTACAGGACAGTCTGCCTCACCCTTGTCCCAGAGGTTGTTGTTCCATTACAACTTGTTCAGGATGCTATTTTTGGGAAATTAGTGTAAAATAAGGTAATCAGGAGAAGTCAACATGAATTCACCAAGGGGAAATCGTATTTTATCAATCCTGTAGCCTTCTATGATACACCAGCTGTGTAGATAAGAGGATAGCAGTGGGTGTTGTGTAACTTGACTTCAGGAAAGGCATTTGACATTGTTTCCCATAATATCCTTGTAGGTAAGCTCAGTATGCAATAGGCTCTCCCTATCCCGCATATTTACCTTAGCTTGTGCTTTTGCCAATTCTACCCAGGTGAGAATGCCTCAATCTCAACTTTACTCTGTTCAGCAGCTTTCTTTGTGAAAAACAACTTATCCTACACTACATACAGAAATACTGGAAACTTATACTGCAAAAGCACAATCTACCTCTCACATGTTGAAACTAGAGCTAATTGCTTGCTAAATGTCTTCCCTGAACTCTGTTGTGGGAGTACCTTGTCCTTGGAAGCCATTTGAAATTTTAGGGTATTTGACTGAAGGGAAGACTCAAAGAATATTTTTCTAAAATGAGTGTAGACCTTTAATGTATGCTTTCCAGTTGGAATTCAAGATACAATCTACTACTGTTCTGTGGGGAGTAGCTGTGGTGTTTTCGTGTGTGTGTGTACATGTACACCACAAAGTTATGCATAAGCTTATGTATGAATGAGTATGTGCATGTATACACACCTAACTTAGAATCATAGAATACCCAAGGTTGGAGAAGACCTCCAAGGTCACCTAGTCCCTAACCGTAGTCCAACCACCTACCTACCTCCAATATTTCTCCATTTAGTACAACATCTAAACATTTCTTGAACATCTCCAAGGATGGTGACACAACCACCTCCATGGGCAGACTGTTCCAGTGCCTGACCCCTCTTTTGGAGGAAAAAAAGAATCTTTCTATTTATACCAATTCCTCTACAATATTTAAAGAATGAGAACAAACAAGCCAGATATCATAAAGGCTCTCAGAGTAAAATATTGTGCAGCATCTAAAGCACAATATCCTGAAGAGCCTTAGTACGATAGGCAAGCACTCTGTCAAATGTGGAAGCCATTCAGATCATTTTGGTTCAGTTAGTTTGATTCAGAAAGATGAAAACTTTCTGTGTGAATGGGAATCTTCTAAATTCTGACATGGAATCTACAGTTTTGTCTAAAATGTTATTCTGAATCAAAGTCCCTGCCTGTCTTACCTACTTACCAGTGTTAACCTCACATTTGTGACACAGTTTGTGAAGGCTGGGAAGCATAATAAAAATCAAATCATTTTGTTATGAATGAGTTGCGGATACATATGTTTTTTTTCCCTTGACCCAGCTAAAATGACTAGGAAGTAAAAAGGTCTTTCAGCAACTGTGCTTAAAGTTCTTGTAATATATTCCATACTTAAACTGAAAATACTTTGCATAGCCCCTGGGAATGAAAGCTTCACTAATTAATCATTTGCCTTTGAGTTTCCCTTGTAGCATCATTATGTGCTCCAATGAACTAAAACACTAAGTCTCCTTGCGAAATCAGAAAAGGAAGACTGGTGAGCCAATCTGCTGCATGGTTCAAATGTTGCAGAACACTAATCTGTTACTAGCAGGAAACATAAGAATAATCATGACTTTCAGGGGAAACCCCCACCCCTCAAGCATTTCCTTCTTTATCATTTTACTGACGCCTCTTTTTCACACAATTGCAGGTAAGTAGTTTCAATTGCTGTGGTTTAATCTAGCAAGCAACTGAACACCACACAGGCCTTCACTCACTCTCTCCTCTTCCTCAGTGGGATGGCGGAGAGCATAAGAAAAAAGGTGGAACTTGTAAGTTAAGATAAAAAAGTACGCATGACAACAGAAAAGGAAGAGAGAAATAACAGTAACAACACTAATTATGTATGTGCACATATATATATATTTATATATATATAAAAAATAAGTGATGTACATCAGTTTCTCAGTATCTGCTGACCCCCAGTCAGCTGCAGCCCCTAGCTAAAACCACAAAGAATCTGTATTGAGGGTATAGAAGATTACACAGTGCCTGCCTTTGACTGTTGAAAAATTTAAGAAATTCAAAGATTAAGAGGAAAATCTGATTTCTGGACACTTTTTAGCAATTCTTCTCCCTCCATCCCAAAAAAGAGGAATATGCAGAGTTTAGTTATCACCATCTTCAAGAATGATTCTTTTAGATTTTGCTTAAATTATTTTAATTAAATGAACTCTACACAACTCTGTTGGTTTCCTGCATACAGTTCTCTCTCCAATTCTTTCTCTTTTGAAATGCTGTTTAGGTTCACTGATTCTGCCACCAGTTAGATGTTTCAGCAGTGTAGAAGAAGAACTGTTCTGTCTCATGAACACTAAATAAGAGTGAGAATTATTCCTGCCTTCAGGCCTGCCTAATCTCCACAAGGAAGGTCTGGAGGAAACTGCTGGAATTTCCCAGCACTTTCTTACGGGATACAAGGATCCTGACACAGCTTCTAACACAGAGTAGCAAATGCCATAGGACATTTCCTCTTAGACTGCAAAGTAACTACATTATCTGTTTGGGTTTTTTTTGTTGTTGTTGTTGGCTTTTTTTTTCTTTTTTTCCCCACCTTACGCAGAAGAATTTCATTGCTAGGATTGTTTACTAAAAAGGTAAGAAGAGTGGGGCTAGACATGTGAAGCAAATGGGTCATCTCTTTGGTAGAATACACTAGTACTTGAAAGACCAAACCATAACTCCTGAACCCAATAAGCATCTCAAATAAACTATTGGTAAAAAAACAGGCGATTTTCATTTACAGCTATGGTACCACTAGAGGGGGAAAGAATATGAAACATCAGTACATTACACAGGTTTCTGTACCCATTACTTTTTACCTTTATTCTTGCATAATATTACTGACTCTGTTGACTGCATTTGAATCCTGTAATCCTGTAATCAAAAATTATTCTTCTCTATTGTTATTGTACAATTCTGTACAGCAGAGATACAGTTACTAATTACACTGATAGTGAATAGGGAATGGCATGCAACTACTGCCCCCCTTCAATTATGCTGCCTTGTGACCATGGCATTCTTTTGTACTGGAGATGGGAAGCACATCTAAAACTAAAATTCTCATGACATTAGTCCCTCAGAATAACTCCAGAAGTTGAGTTCTTAGTAGAGAATGACTTAGCCAGAATCTTCTATCTGAATGAACTAGATTTTGTTCATGTTATACTAGCTGTAAGTCATAAGCAAATGTGACTCACTTCAGTTCTAGTGATTTAGTTTCCATGCAGCATGAATGGTTCACCCAGAGAGCCCTGATGCAATCACAACACACAACATACAGCTTCCTCATGTTTAGGAGGGAGGTCCGTGGCTAGTTGCAGTACACTTAATTTCCAGGATCTAATTTTGTGATTAAAGGAGGAGTACAATGATACTGAACAATCAGGATAGTACTGAACTAAATGCAGTATCTGCTATTCCTCTGCAGTTGTAGGTATTCTTCTCTAAATCATCTAGTTCAGTATCTGAAGTCTAACAGTGTTCATTAATTGTCCTACTTCCTATTCCTTTAGGAAACCACCTGCACAAAAGCCCTATTTATATAACACTAATCAATTCTCATTCCTCAAGTCTGAACAGGCAGAAGGCAGCAACATCATCAAGAGGGTATTTCTTGGGATACAACAGCAAATACCTAACGGTTCCTCAAAACAGGCCTTCCTTGCACAGCAGCGGGATCAGTGGATCTTTAGAAGCACCTAGCTGTGTGGATACTGACTGCAGTTCTGTAAGTAGGATTTTATGTTCATTGACATAACTCTAATAACTTTGGGAAGAAGAAAAGGTTTGGAGTAGGATGAGCAGAGTATGATGCATTCCTTCTCTGTTAGGCAAAACCAAGCTGTACTGAGAAAAGTGACTGCTAGTAGACATATCCTACAACTTTAGATAGTTCACTAGGTTCTTGTATTGTAATTTGTGTCTTAATAATGGGTGTTCCAGTGGTATCACCAAGATTCTATTGAGTATTTACCGGAGTCAAAATTTTTTGAAAAAGAATAGAGAGGTTGCTATTACCTTGGTGAAGGAATAGATTTGCAGGTTGATGACAGAATCGGCTGTCCCTCTTCAAAGTGTGGGTCAGCACATACCCAGGTGTTAATGTGAACAAGATTGGAACTGGGGTGGCTACAGCCTTCCTATCAAAGCCAGTGTAAGAGGAGAGATCTCCTGAGGTATGTATGTAGTTATAATATTTTCTATTAGAGGATTAGAACTCATTAAATGTGGATCCTACCGTCCCATATTCTTTTTGCTTGGTGTGCTAATTACTTATCTTGGAAATATTATGAAGCCATGAATCTGGGACTGAAAATAGTAATTTAGAACACTCTTAACTTCTAGAATGGCTATGAGAAAGATCTTGATGGCTCTTCCAGAAATTTTGCAAATTGCAACTTACTTGATAAGTTTTTCTTTCTAATAAGGTCTTCCTGTGACAAACAAGTGAAGTGGTGCGAATTTAGAGCAAAAAAAAAATATTTGACAAAAATTTATGGGAATTTTGTCCTGTTCTCTTAGCAATAGAAACCTGCAGTAATTGGGATGGCATTTTGCTGCCAAAAGTCTGTAGTAAGGAAGCATCAAGAGTCAACAGGAGAGGGGGAGGAGGAAAAGGGCACAATGGTATCTTCTCATCCTTTTATTTTGTGTAACTCCAGCAACACCTAATGTTGCTATGGTGATCTGTCACGTGACTGGGATGTGGCAGCTGACTGCACGCAGGTAATAAACAAGAAAATCTGCTAGCGACTTTCCATGTTCTTTAACTTCCTTGTTCCTTCTCCTGTGTTTTTTTTTGGTGAATCTCATTTCTGCTTGCACTTGCCCATAAGGGAGGAGCCAGTGTTTAGAGTTCATCTTCTCTAGATACAGCTAAACATTGCATTGTGCCAGTAAGCAGGAGGTGGTGACATCATCACTTCTGTGTTGTACTGTGTGAAACTGGAAGGGAACATATTTTTCTTCATTGTGGCAGAGATGGATCCAGAAGTTTTGCGTGGACTGCCTGTGAGTACTTTATGAAAATGAATCGAACAAGGACACAGGGAATTGCAATAAAATGCTATCTCCCAAGCAGATTTATATTCTGTCAGAATGCATTGCTGAGTGTAAATTTATATGTGCCTAGAGGGACTGTCTTGATGCAGTACACATAAGTTTGAGATAAGTGTAATGTGTGCAACAGATTATCTGGTGATAATTTCAGGAAAGAAAGGATGGAGTGTGCACATTAAAAAAAATATTTAGAGATATGGTGATTGAAAGCTGCTTTGTGGGAAACTGAGATGTGAAGGGAAACAATGAAAATCAGGTTTTTGGGTGATATTAGCAACATGTGCATTTATATAATGTCTTGAAGTATTCGTGTTGTGTTAACAAATGACTGCAAAAAGTAGGTTTGGTTAACTTTGAAGTGCTACCACTACATGTAATAGAAGGGGAGGTAGGGAAGAGAAAGGAATTTTTAACAGTACTTGTCAGTATTTTACTTGTATAGAAACCTGTGGGAGCCATAAAAAGCTGGATTTATGGGTTGATTGATCTGAATTAGTGTGACTCTATTTATTTGCTTTTATGTAGTTCCCCAGTCCCAGGAGAGCTGTTGTCATGGTAATGAATGGCACTGGTTAGGTGAAGGGTTTTAAGATACAGCATTGACCAGGATGTGGTGGTTGTTAAAAATTTGAAAGATATACAAGCTACCTTAGTGAAAGAATTGGAAGTTAATGCCTAAAATCTAATTTCAGTGTTCAACAAATGTACATCAGATTTGCTGTCTCTGCAGGGGGTGGGGTTAGAACAGAAGTAGTTCCATGCCAGGATTTGTACAGAGGGGAGAAGATGGCAGAGGCAGTCCACAGTTGAGTAGAACGTAAGTGATCTTAATGTCATTGATTTAGTCGTTGATTTTCTTTTGCAGTGCTGCTGTTCAGTCACATACTCTTCTCTTATTAAAATACACATCAACTGTATTTTCTCTCTAATCCCTGGTATTTGCCAAATAATCTGTGTCCAGCTCTGCCCTTCTTGCCCTAGCACTACTTGGAGGAACATTTTCATGTTCTGCCTTGAATCAGTTTTTTCTTTTCCTTCTTGCACAAATTTGTCTGATTCTTTTCCCTGTCCAACTTTCTTCCCCAGTTCATCCTTTTCTATGTCATGAGCTGTAATGTGATTCTTTTTTCTCAAACTTCAATCCCATTTTAAAATGCTGATGTAGCCTCCTATGTCCTGTTTATACAGAGGCCAAAGAGACAGTGCAGACATACCTGACCATACCAGCACATCAGAGGGTTAGCTATCTTGTACATTTCAAGGAGCAAGATAAAGCTGCTATATTTACGCACTCCTATATGTTTACAGTCAGAGGATGTCAACATGACCTAATCTGAACAATAGGGTAACAAGTTTATAGCTCATTTGTATTCTCAATCTCCAATTTTTACTCTGCTCAACTAGTACTTTTAAATACCTGTGTAAATTCAGACCCAAGGTCTGGCGTCTCCTTGGACTTTTTGGTTTTCCATCCATGTATTTCCATCCCAGATTATAAACAATTACCTGGACGGGACCCAAAGAGAGGCCATGGACTCCATGAGTGGCATGCACTTCAGTGATAGCAACAGAAAGGTTGATTATGTTTTAGTCTACCACTACCGGAAACGCCTCACCCAGCACAGTCCTGGGGCTGGATCACCAGGACCAATACACATGGCAGCCTCCATGGCCATTGTTTCAAATGGAGAGACCAAGAAGGGCGGCCTCAATCTGCAGCAAGACAATGGCCAGCATACCCCTCAGGAGGCTCAAGTGATTGAGCTGGACCCACTGGACACCCTGGAGGAGGAAAAACGACTGCAGAGGGAAGAGTATGAATGCAATCTCATGGCAGCTGGACTGGAGATTGAGAAGGACATTGAGGTAAGAGGGAGAAAATTGTGTATCCTGAATGGTACTGGGTGCATGATGGGTAATGGCCATCGTGTTGCGTAAGATGGACATGCAGGAAGCATAAACAATGGCAAGCAGAAGCCTGGCTGTGACCCTGCATCAGAGCCAAGCCTATCTCTATACCTTCTCTGGTTTAATGATAACCAATAGGAGAATCATGTATTACATGTACTGTTCCTGAGGTATCTCATAGCCATTTAAGAAGCTAATCATAAACCTTGTCACTGCTGATCACTGCTGAACATCCTAGAATTTAAAGCTGTTGCTGTAACCCCAAATTAGGAATCATCAGAAATAAATTACATGAACTATTTTATACATGCCTGTCAATGTTTTACAGGCTGCTTTTTTGGCCCAGTTCCATGACTAGTGGGGTGGGGGGACCCATGCCCCAGGAAAGGGAAAAGGGGGAAAAAGGGTAGTATGTAGTGTGTAGTTCTCTTCTGAAAATGAGGTACCCAGAACTATCCATGATCCATGGAACTGGAGCATTAACTCTTTAATTCCCAATGCACTACATGATGTTATGATGTAGAATACTGATAACAAAAGCCACAAAACCATGGCATTCCACTCCTTATTCCACATCACTACATCATGCTTAATATGTACAAACAAACAAATATTATGTAAGTAACAAACAATAAACATATGTACACACTCATATATTTACATATATTTACATGGAATTGCAGATTGTATGCACTCAACATCAAATTCCCTTGTGGTACACATTGAACGTTCCCATTTTTCTGCATCACCCACCAAGTAGATCCAGGTCCCTGAGTAAACAGAAGCTTGAGAGACCCAAACTGCTTTCTCCAACATGCTTTTTACATGTACTACAGGGACTTATCTCCCTTTACAGTATGCAGGGAGCTGGATTAGGCAGGGCCATCACAATTGATAGATCCTTCAGTGTTGACCAACCAGGTAGCTTCTCCCTCTGCTTAAATATTCCACCACCCATTGCTTTTAACATAGTTTTTAACAATCCATCGCATCACTTGATTTTACCAGAAGCTGGTGAATGATAGGGGATATGATAAATCCACTCAATACCATGCTCTTTGGCCCAAGTATTTACAAGAGAATTTTTGTAATGAGTCCCATTGTCTGACTCAGTTCTTTCTGAAGCACCATGTTGTCTCAGAACTTGTTTCTAGAGAGCGAGTATGGTGTTTTGGGTGATAACATGGGATACTGCATGCTTCAAGCTACCCAGTGGTTGCCTTCACCATGGTAAGCACATAACATTTAGCATCTCAGGTTTGTGGCAAGGTGATACAATCAGCCTGTCATGGCTCCCCATATTTATACTTTTGCCATGGCCCTTCCCCCTAGAGAAGTTTCATCCTCTTGGCTTGTTTAATTGCCGCATGTGTTTCACAGTCATTAATAATCTGTGAAATTATAAATAACTGTGTTAAGTCCACCTCTTGATCTCTAGCCCACTAATATGTTGTATCTCTTCCTTGGTGCCCATACTCTTTATTTAGGCAGAAATGTCTTTCCACAGTTCAGCAGCCCAAATACATCTACCACTTCATTGACAGTTGTTTTATTCCTACTGCTGTAACCACCAACATACAGCATTTGCTACCATCCATGAGTCAGTGTAAAGATAAAGCATTGGTCACCTCTCCTGTTCAGCAACATCTGAGGCCAGTTGGACAGCCTTTACCTCTGCAAATTGTCTTGATTCTCCTTTTCCTTCAGTGGCCTCTGCAACTTGTTGTGTAGGGCTCCAAACAGCAGCTTTCCATCTGTGATGCTTCCCCACAATAGACATGATCCGTCTGTAAACGGGGCATATTTCTTTTCATTCTCTGGTAGTTCATTGTATGATGGGGCCTCTTTAGCACACAGTACTTCTGCTGGTGATGTTTCAAACTTTTTACCCTTAGGCCAGTCAGTGATCACCTCTAGGATTCCTGAATGACTGAGGTTCCCAGTTTGAGCTCATCACATAATCAGTGCAATCCATTTACTCCAAATGGCATCAGTAGCATTGTGGGTGGAGGGAACAGTCCTTTAAACATGCAGTTTAGCACATGCAGTTGAGGTGCTAGAAGGAGATGCATTTCATTACTGATTACTTCAGAAGCAGCTTAAACCCCATCATATGTGGCTAAGATCTCCTTTTCAGTTGGAGCATAGCACTTTTCAGACCTCCTGTATGCTTGACTCCAGAATCCAAGGGGTGGGCCCTGGGTCTTTCCTGAGATTCCAAGTGGGACCTTTCTCTCCAGCAGTAGTGTAGAGGGTGTTCTTTACATCCTGTCCCTTCTGTAGTGGCCCCATGGCCATGGCTTAGGCTATCTCTTGTTTAATTTGGTCAAAAGCCTGCTGCTGCTCAGGACCCCACATAAAATTATACTTCTTCCACATCACTAATCAACCCATGGCAAATGGTCGGACTATATTTCCACTCCTGACGCAAACAGTTCCAGGTATATTGAATGCCCCTCCAGGTAAAAGCCAATTGTGGCCTACATTCTGTGGCTGAAGGAATGGAGAAAAAGGCATTAGCGATGTCAGTGGTGGCATACCACTTGGTGGCTTTTGACTCCAATTCATACTGGAGTTCTAGCACATCTAGTACAGCAGCACTCAGTGGTGGTGTGACTTGATTCAGGTCACAGTAGTCTACTGTCAGCCTCCATTCCCTACTGGCTTTACACAATGACCATATGGGGCTGTTAGAAGATGAGTGAGTTTTGCTTATCACTGCCTGACTCTCTAGCTGACAAATCAACTTATGAATGGGGAGCAAGGAATCCCTGTTACTGTGGTACTGCCATCTGTGTACCATTTTTATAGCAATTGGTACCTGTTGCTCTTTCACTCATAGCAACTTGACAGATCTTCTGATAGGCCAGATAAAACAGACAGCTGATTAACACTGTCTGTATCTACAGGAGCTATTCCAAAGCACCCACGGATACCCCTTGTGATCCTTAAAATGTTCCCTTCTGTAGTGATCAATACCAAGTATACAGGGAGCTCCTGGGCCAGTCATAATAGGATGCTGTTACTGATCTTCACCAGTAAGGCTTATTTCCACCTCCAACAAAATCAACTCTTGGGAATCCCCTATCACCCCAGAAATATAAATTGATTTTGTCTCTTCATGACTTGATGGCATTAGAGTGCACTGTGCACCAGTGTCTGCCGGTGCCTTATATTTCTGTGGTTTTGATGCTCCAGGCCATCGAATCCACACAGTCCAATACACTCTGCTGTCCTTTCCCATCTGGCTAGGGGCAGAACTCCTGTATTTGTTACCTCTATCATTTTTCTTGTGAGAAGAAGTGTATCATTCTCCTGTGAGCCATGAATCAGAGTCCTCATGGTTTTTTGCCATGTCCCACAGCAACTGGAACAATCACCTTTTCGGAGGAGTTCATCTGGGCATTCATCTGTCTTGTGATTCTTTTTCCTGAGCTTGAAGTGCAGGAGTGGGTTTTTAGAGTCACTTCTTCATATCTTTTCCATGGTCATGTAGGTAATACTACAAGACAATATGTGACACAGTCTTACTGTTGTCACTTCCTCAAGCAGGATGTCCTCTTTTAATAGGTGAGATGTTGTATGACACAAGTTGGAAGGAAACTAATTTGATCAGCCCCTCCAGTAGGCTGTTTTGATAATCTTGATCCCTATCAGGTGTCTCTGATGCCACCATCAAGTTTCATCAGTTCCATCATATTAAAGCACAGTAGACAGTCCATCATACCTTTTTGATTATTCTCTACTCTGTCCAGTCTTTCAGTTACTTTTGAAATGGTTGAAATGCAAGCTCATATAGGGGTTAAATGTAACTCAGAGTCATGAAGTCTATTAATCAGTTCATTTAAAAAATAAGGGGTCTTCTTTCCCTCTGCCATAGAAGTAACCAGGTGACAATGGGTTCATATGGGTGGTGTGAAGAGTCTTTTCTCAAACCTTGAATTTCTGTCTTTTTCAGAGGTCGAGTGGTAATGGTGATGATGTCTTCCTCACCTCCCACTCTTTCAGGACTTGTTCTTGCCCTCCTGGGCATTGGTGACCATGATCCTACTGGGGGTTCCTCTCTCTGGATCTCTTAGATCTCCAAGCCACTCCTCTTGTCTTCTTTCCTCCTCTTCTCTTACAGTGTCTTATACTTTCTCCTCTTCCTCTTTCTTCCATTCTAAATAAGGTGATAAGATGATCATTTTCTATCCTGTTACAGGGGCAACTGACATCAATTCTGGTGCCTCCTGTGATTGATCAAGTTGATCATTTTCAGTGCTCTTTCTCTCCAGCTCAGCTTAGAGTCTGTCTTGTTAGGTTAGGAAGATGTCTTGTTCAGCTAGAAGGGTGTCTCATTGAGATTGAAGTTTTACTTGTTCAGTTTGGAGACTGTTTAATTTGGATTGGAGGGTGTCTTGTTTGGCTTGAAGACTGTCAAGCTTGGATTGGAAGGTGTCTTGCTTGGTTTGGAGGGCCTCTTGTTCAGATTGGAGGGTATCTCATTCGAAATGGAGACAGTTGAGTTTGTATTGAAGGGAGTCTCACTTGGTTTGGAGGGTGTCTCATTTGGATTGGAAGCTGTCTTGTTCATTTTGACGGGTGTCTCATTCAGGTTGGAGATCTCTTCTCTCAGGTTGGAGATTCTCTATCTTGGACTGGAGATTCTCTCAGATTGGAGAATTTTCTTCTCAGTGTGGAGACTCTCTTGCTCAGTCTAGAGATTCTGTTCCTCGTCCAGAATACTCTCTTTCTGAACCTGGAGATCCTCTCTCTCGGCTCGGAGACAATCTCTTTTGGTTTGGAGACTGTTTCCCAACTAGGAGACTCTCTTTCTAGTCATGAAGATTTTCTCTCTTGGTTTGGACTCTCTCCTGGAGACTCTCCCTTTCTGTTCAGAGACTCTTTCTTTCGGCTCAGAGACTCTCCCTTTCAGTTTGGAGACCCTCTTGCTCTATTTCGGAAACTCTCTCCCTCTCTGGAATAGTATTGAATAAGGCCCGATAAGCATAAGCCAGGCCCCAAATACTTTGTGCCTCCTCAGATCTTCCTGAGCTGCAATATTCCTGTCTCAAATATCTGCTTCGGCTCTTAGGATCTTGCAAGTGTTCAGGAGTAAAGTTCCATGATAGTGGGATGTCCATCTCTCTAAAGTCTCTCCCAAGTCCCTCCACACTCACTGCCATTCAGTATTCTCTGGCTTTGGGGAAGGCTTCCTCAAAATATGGTAAGTATAGACACTGAGTGAAATGATGAAGCGTACATTCAGGGAGATTAATGACATGATCAGATGAGCATTCAAAAAATGCATAAAGGATTCAAAGGAAAGACTGGGAAACTGTTAAAAAAATACAAGTTCTGTAGAATTAGCAACTCCCTCTGGAGTTGTATGCCACATTGTATGCATATACCAGGTAGGTACTTCCATTAGTGTTTTCACAGAATCACAGAATTGTAGGGGTTGGAAGGGACCTCCAGAGATCATCGAGTCCAACCCCCCTGCCAAAGCAGGTTCCCTACACCAGGTTGCACAGGTAGGCATCCAGGCAGGTATTGAACATCTCCAGAGAAGGAGACTCCACAACCTCCCTGGGCAATTGATTCTGTGTACTTACATACTTATATTGAAGAACAGTTTTACAAGACAAAGCTTTTTTTTTTTTTTTTTTTTTTTTTTAAACAAAGAAGCAAGCTAGCAGCACCCAAAATGTTTACAAATATCCCAGAATATTGGCAGTCTTCCTGGACTTCAAGGCCTTGTTTTCAGTACAGCTACCTGCAGTCCTGATAAGCTTTCTAATGAAGCTCTCCGAGAGCAGAGAAAGATTTATTCTAAAAGCCAAAAAGTGGCCTGTGCCCACATGTCAGTGATTTATGGGCTGATTCAGCCCAATTTCATGACTGGTGGAGTGGGGGGAACCATGGACCTAATTATTAAATCAGTTAAGCAATATATGTCTAGTTTTCAAATTCCTTATAATTTTCTACCACTTTTTACTGTTGTTCTCTCCAAAGAGAAACTTTGTTCTGCCTTGTAATATAACATTCTCGTTTGTTTTGTTTTGTTTTAAATTCAGTTATTATTTTGCATGTACAAGTAAAGTGCACAATGAAGGCAAAGAACCTGAAGGTGTGTTCCAAATTTTTCCCCATCTAACATGACTCCGAGTACATAGAATGATCCACAAGGGTCCACAACTAACAGACTCAGTTTAAGGAGCTCTTTAGTTGGTTAATCTCTTCAAACCAAAGTCCAGTATAGCCTGTGCTCAGAAAAACAGTATAATTACCATAACTTAGTGCTATGTGGAATTGACATTTGGTAGAAGAGTAGAACAGAAGAGGAAGCTCCCTATTCAGATCAGCTGACAGCAGGTTAGCAGCAAGGAACTACTGTTTTGCATACTTTGTATGAGTGAAAACAATATTTCTGTATGTGACTGATCCATTTGGTATTATGAAGGTAAAGGAAGATAAAGGAAATCTTGTGTTGACTCTTGTGTATGTCTGCAGAATCAGCTAGCTTCTATTTTACAGTACTGTATTAGTGACCCCACCTGCAAATACTTAATGCTAATCTGCAGTGTTAAGCATTTGCAGGATTTTCTTCTTCTCCTTCAGAAGTAAAACACAGTTAAAATCACAGTAAAAATATTTTTCCAATATACTTGTGTCAGAGTCCAAATTCTTTGGTTCATCTTCACAAATTTAAGAGGAAAAGTCAACAGGTAACATTTATCCTTGCAAGTTAGCTGCCAAAATATGAGAATCACCTCCAAATAAATGCTATTTAACAGGCAGTGACACAGGTCAACCTCTGCATTAGATATGTAAAAAATAGTATAATGATAAGGTCACCTAAAGGCCACCTCAAGGCCACCTTGAATATTCCACTTCAATTCTCAGGAATGACAATAAATACTATTGACACTGCAGGAAGTTCTGAGGTTTGATTTTCCTTTTCCCTTCCCTTTCCCTTCCCTTTTCCCTTCCCCTCCCTTAATGACTGCAAAGTAAAATGTACTTTATTCAGTCTGTATTAGGCATTGCAAAAGTATAGCACGAATAGAATGAAAAAACACTAACTTAGCATTCTGACAAAGTGCATCATTTTCAAGAACAGGGGAAATGAAACATGGTTTTCTAAATGGCTTTTACAAGATGAGAACATCTTTTAACAATAACATGGCAACAGTTTTAAAATCAAGTATAGATTACCCTTCAAGAAGCTTATCTAACTGGAATTTTTGAGCTAGTGTATTCAAAATATCTCATTAAATGATGCTGGCTACATCACAGTTCAAGCCAAGGAAGTCCTTGAGAAGGTACTCAATGTATCAGCTTATGTAGCACTATTGACTAGAGTAGTGCTGATGGAGTTTAGATTCTTCTACTTAGTATTCCAACACATGTTTTTAAGGCTTCATTTAAAAAACAAAACAAAACAACAACAACAACAAAAAAAAAAAACACAGAAAGAATCTTCAAAATATTTAACCATAAAATCCAAAACCCCACCTGGGCTAAAATAAAAATTATAGTGCTGCAGTTGTTTTGTCCCACTAAGATACTCCCTCTCTGGCACAAGGCTTTTATCTTTTGCCTCCTGTCAGTGGTGGAAGACAATAGTAACCAAAATCATATCATGGTAAATTATAGTCCAAGTAGAGCATGCTTCTGTTGAGTAGTCCCACCTGTGTTTCTGCATTGCAAGTTGTTTTCTTGGGTCTGTTACATTATTGATTACCATAGTTATGTCATAATGTAATTTATTTTAGTGTCAATATCTTTCAGTGGGAAAAGTGGAATTTAACTGTCCAATACTTTTATTTCAATAGATCGTTTTTTCCTTGACAAAATATTTTTCAGTACAAAACATTTCAGATTTTAATTATAGTGGTATTTCTTAATGTGGATATAATTAGAAAAATGATACCATTTTACATATTTTTTTCAATGTGATTTGCAGGTAATTCCAAGAAAAGCCCTTAGCATCTATGAAGAATCTTGCAGGCACTTAATACAAATATTCAAGTTATTTCAGAACATACCTTCATCTAAAGTGCAGAGGGAAGCTTAGCAATAAGATACATTAATTTTAAGAAAGTAGAAAAAGTTGATGACTCTAGGATGTTTATTCATATTAATGAATGCTTTATGAAGCCAAGAAAGTAACATGCAGAGTGGTGTAATATTGGAAGAAGAGTGGGGTCCTTTGTGGCCTAAGTACTTGGACGTTTCGTTCACTCTCTCTTCATCTCTCTCACTCTGAACAAGAGAATGGCAATACTTAGGGGGAACACTTCATATCCCCATTACATAAATATTTGATGGGTATTTTTCAACTTCTCTTGTTACTCAAGCATTAATTAGAGAAAACATGTTTAGCTCTTCTATGGGGCTGAAATGTAATACACAGCTATTATAGAATCGATTTTGAACAGATGCAAGGTCTGCAGCGATAGTGAAATAGAGGTGAGGAGAGGCTGAACGAACTGGGCTTGTTTAGCTTGGACAGAGAAGGCTCCAGGAAGACCTGATTGTGGCCTTACAATACATGAAGGGAGCATATAAACAAGAGGGGGAATGGCTGTTTACAAGGGTAGATAGTGATAGAACAAGGGGGATGGTTTTAATCAGACAGGAGAGATTTAGGTTAGATATTAGGAGGACGCTTTTCACTCAGAGGGTAGTGATGCACTGAAACAGGTTGCCCAGAGAGGGTGTGAATGCTCCACCCCCCAGAGGCATTCAAGGCCGGGTTGAATGTGGCTCTGGGCAACCTGGTCTAGTGGTCGACAATTCTGCATGTAGTAGGGAGCTTGAAACTAGGTAATCATTGTGGTCTTTTCAACACAGGCCATTCTATCATTACATGATTCCATGATGAAAATAGTGTCAAAATGATTATCTGTTTAAGGAGAAATTTTATTTCAGTTTTAGAGAGGATTTTGGAGTAGCTTCATGGGTGTTGGATGTGGTTCAAATACTGTTAAAATAATGATTGATGGTAACAATTGTCTAGGCTGACTGTTTTGTCAAAGTTGAGAAGCTTGCATTATGAGTCCTGTTTTTTAATTATTGTGTTGTCACCTAAATAGACTACTGGGCGGACAGAATTACTCCATGTATTTTAGTCAACATCCAGACACTTAACGCTGAGCTCCTAGTTACTTTAGTCAAAATGGCTTCCAAAGGTCTTAGATAAAACCGAAGGGATACTTTGAAGTGAGTTTATACACTATCAGTTATGTTTCTGGAGCTCTTGGGCCAGAAGTAACAAATCTTGCAAATTATCTATGGTTTCAGAAAAAGAGGCATTAAAATCTAGAATTTCAGATGATAGTAGATTTGAACTGTACAATTTGGTGATATTTACAATGAAAGTTGAGCAAGAAACATCCCTATTTTACCCACATTTACCTTTATAGACTTGCCTGGTAAAAATGGCAATAGCCTCCCAAGCTTATGATCCCTTTTTTCCTAAGTGTACTGTGCTGAGTTCTGCCACCTGCTGGAGAAGCTATTTCTATTTTCTCCAAACTACTACAGAGATAAGAAGACAGCAGACATGGTTCATTTTTCTCCACTGGAACACAGCAGGGGAGAATGTGACAGTTGTGGGGAAAGGTATGAAAACTAACAGAATCAGCTTGGTTTGTTCACAGGTTGACCCATGAAAAGATTTTTAAATTGTTGGTAGTCTTGTTTGTAGCAGAAATTTTAATCTATAAATTAAATCTGTGGAGACAACTGGAAGAGTGATGCAGAAGCCCTGAGGGATGCAGCTCGTCACCAATTATACTGCAGTCACCAAAGAGCCCCTGGAGGAAATCTGGAGGCTGAAATGGTGATAATTTCTGCAAACTGTTTAGACTAGTGCAGACTGAATAGCTGTTTCACAGAAGTAATGTAGTTAAATATAAGATAGTTTGGGGATTTGGGTCCTACGATTTGCTGCTTTTCTGACCTTTTAAGGGACGGAAACCATACTGCTGCTTATTGGGGTGAGGAAGAAACAGTTTCTGGATGAAGACTCCTCCAGTGGCTCCTCCTGCTGCCTGGTGTGTCTCAACTTGTTCTTTGGCAGAAAAATAAATCCTCAATTTGGGAGATTTGGTAGTAGGGAGAACGGGACTTCACTATCCTCTGACAACTGCCTGTTTTGTCTGTAGTAGAAGCAGCCCTATAAGAATTTCTGCTACCAAGTAAGCAATCACTTCCATATGCTTGCTGACTGAGTATGTATCATTTGAACTCTTATTAATTGGAGACATTCTTCTTAGTCTTGTTTTCATACCTTATGTGAAGGAAACAAAAGAGATCTTATGCAACTCCTTTCCAATAGACATTGGAAATTTGTGTGGGAGTGGATAGAGCACTGCAGGGAACTGTTCCCTGGTTTTAATATGTTGCTATTATAAATATATACGTTAATATAAATTAATATCATTGTGTATTTTATGTTGTTGCTATACAAGACAAAGATGAGACTGTACTTCATTCAGAGTTTTTGTTCTGTATGAAAGCAAATTAAAAGGCAGTCTAAGTCTGAAAATTCTGTGGCTCATTGACCAGAACAGCTAGAAGGGCAGCAAGAAGGAACAAATTTATTTTCACATGGAATTACAAGGTTGGAAAGAACCTACAAGATCATCTAGTCCAACTATCCTCCTACCACCATTACTACCCACAAGCTACTAAACCTTATCTCGTAGCTCCTCTTCTAGACACCTCTTGAACACTGCCAAGGATGGTGACTCCACCACCTCCCTGGGCAGGCCATTCCAGTGCCCTACCACTCTCTGAGAGAAAAAGATTTTCCTTATGTCTAATCTAAATCTCCCCTGGTGCAACTTGTGGCCACTTCCTCAAGTTCTATTTGTTGTCTGGGAGAAGAAGCTGAACCTCTCCTCATCACAGCCTTTCTTCAGGAAGTTGTAGAGTGCAATGAGATCTCCCTTGAGCCTCCTCTTCTCCAGACTGAACAATCCCAGCTCCCTCAGCCATTCCTCATAAGACTTGTGTTCCAGACCTCTCACCAGATTTGTTGCCCTCCTCTGGACACATTCCAGGGCCCTGATGTCTTTCTTGTAGTGAGGGGCCCAAAACTGAACACAGTACTTAAGGATGTGCCTCGCCAATGCTGAGTAGAGGGGGATGATCACCTCCCTGCTCCTGCTGGCTACAGTATTTCTAATGCAGGCCATCATGGCTCTTGGCCACCTGAGCACACTGTCGGCTCATGTCTAGCCAAGCATCAACCAACACCTCCAGGTCCCTTTCCTCTTCATAGTCATCCCCACTCAGCCCCAGGCCTATATTGCTGCATAGGGTTATTGTGGCCAAAGTGCAGGACCAGGCACTGGGCCTTATTGAACCTCATCCCATTAACTTCAGCCCAGTGATCCAGCCTATCCAGATCCCTCTAAGAAGCCTCCCAACCCTCAGGCAGACCGACACTACCTCCCAACTTGGTGTCATCTGCGAACTTACTGAGTGTATACTCAGTTCCCACATCTAGGTCATCAATATTATTGTATTTATAATTATAATTATATTATATATATATTATATTATATATGTATCAATTACATATTATATATTATTATATTATACATATTATAATTATAATTATATTTCCTGATATATGTTGGAAATATAATATGGCTCAAAGGAAGCAGTCCAAGAAGTTTCTAGAGTGTGTGGAAGGTAGCTTCTTTACACAGCTGGTACGAGAGCCTACCAGGGATGGTGCCCTGCTTGACCTGCTCTTTGCTTACAGAGAAGGACTGGTAGGTGATGCGAAGGTTGGAGATTGTCTAGGGCAGAGTGACCATGAATACCATAAAGTGAGCCATAGGGGGAGAAGACCGGTGTGGATGAGCCGGAAATTACTGTCAAGACTCAGGAAGAAAAAGAGAGTCTATGTCCTCTGGAAGAAGGGACAGGCTACTAGGGGAGATTACAAGGAAGTTGCTAAGGTATGCAGGGAGGAAGTCTGGAAGGTGAAAGCCCATCTTGAACTTAGAATGGCCACTGCAGTAAAGGAGAATAAGAAATCCTTTTACATATATATCAGTGGCAAGAGAAGAACCAAGGATAATCTCTATCCTTTAATTGAAGCAGTGAAATCGATGCAGGGGAATGTGACCACGGATGACAAGGAGAAGGCTGAGGTCCTCAATGCCTTCTTTACATCTGCCTTTAATAATCAGACCAGTTATTTTCAGGGCACTTTGTGCCCTGATCTGGATATCCGGGCTGATACGCAGAATGTCCCCCCGGAGATTGAGATGGAGACCGTTAGGGAGCTCCTCCTCCATTTGGGCAGTCACAAGTCTCTGGGAGTGGATGGGCTTCATCCTAGGGTGCTGAGGGAATTGGCAGGGGTGATTGCTAAGCCGCTCCGGCTATCTACCAGTACTCCTGGTTGACTAGAGAGGTTCCAGAGGATTGGAGGCTTGCTGATGTGACTGCCATCTACAAGAAGGGCCGTAAGGAGGATCCGGGAAACTACAGGCCTGTCAGCCTGACATCAGTGCCAGGGAAGGTCTTGGAACAAATCCTCCTGGGAGAGATCACATGGCTTGTGCGTGATGTCCACGGGATCAGGCCCAGCCAGCATGGCAAGTCATGTTTGACCAACCTCATCTCTTTTTACGACTGGATGACCAGACTGGTAGATGAGGGAAAGGCAGGTGATGTAGTCTACCTAGACTTCAGCAAAGCCTTTGACATGGTCTCTCACACTATCCTTTTGAGGAAAATGGCTGCCAGTGGCTTGGACAGTTTTACCCTCCGTTGGATAAGGAACTGGCTGGATGGCCGTGCTCAACAGGTGGTGGTCAATGGAGTTAAGTCTAGCTGGCGACCTGTTACAAGTGGTGTCCCCCAGGGGTTGGTGCTGGGGCCCATCCTGTTTAATATTTTCACTGATGACTTAGATGAAGGGATTGAGTGTGCCCTGAGTAAGTTTGCAGATGACACCAAGCTCGGAGGTGGTGTCGATCTGCCTGAGGGTAGGGAGGCCCTGCAGAGGGATCTAGAGAAGCTGTATCACTGGGCCGAGGTGAATGGGATGAGGTTTAACAAGGCCAGGTGTCGGGTCCTGCACTTTGGCCACAACAACCCCATGTAGCGCTATAGGCTTGGGGCTGAGTGGTTGGATGACTGTGAAGAGGAAAGGGACCTAGGGGTGTTGGTTGATGCTCGGTTGAGCACGCTCTGACAGTGTGCCCAGGTGGCCAAGAGGGCCAACAGCATCCTAGCCTGCATTAGAAATAGTGTGGCCAGCTGGAGCATGATGGTAATAGACCTCTGCACTCAGCACTGGTGATGCCGCACCTCGATTACTGTGTTCACTTTTGGGCCCCTCACTACAAGAAAGACATTGAGGCCCTGGAGCGTGTCCAGAGAAGGGTAATGAAAATGGTTTGGATCACAAGCTTTATGAGGAGTGGCTGAGGGAGCTGGGATTGTTTAGTCTGGAGAAGAGGAGGCTCAGGGAAGACCTCATTGCACTCTACGACTTCCTGAAGAGAGGTTATGATGAAAAAGGGTCTGGCCTCTTCTCCCAGGCAAATAGTAGGACCCAAGGAAATGGCCAGAAGTTGTTCCAGAGGAGGTTTAGGTTGAACATTAGGAGAAAGTTTTTCTCTCAGAGATTGGTCAGGCACTGGAATGGCCTGCCCCAGGGAGGTGGTGGAGTCACCGTCCCTGTCAGTGTTCAAGAGACTCATCCTCCTGGATGAGGAGCTACGAGACATGGTTTAGTAGCTTGTAGTACTGGGAATGGGACGGTGGTTGGACTAGATGATCTTGCAGGTCATTTCCAACCTTGCGATTCTGTGATTCTATGATTCTATGAATAGAAACATTAAACAAGGTGGGCGCCAGTACTGACAAATCGGACTTTTCTGTTTCATCTGAGCTACTGCCTGCATTTCTCCTCCTGTGCGGAATCCTTGGAGGGGTTGCGGGTATAGAGGCTGCCTGGTCCCCAGTGCCCCTGGCTCATGAAGAAGTGGTGGCTGATGGGTTAGTGCCAGCGGGCTCTGTGATGACGGCCATGTTGCTTCCCCTACAGCATGTCTGCTCCGGCGGTGCCAAGTACATTCCTGCTACTAGCCGTGCTCTCTGCTCTATCCTTCACACTTCTGACAGGACACAGCCCACAGCCTATTTTGTTTATGTTGGTGGAGAGAAATAGGAAATAATATCATTTTTTCTGTGAGACAGAAAAATTTCAATCAATATGCCTGTGCATATACTACATGTACAGAATACTTGTATATAGATAAATATAAACTTATCTAGTGAACAACATATACATCACAGTTCATAATATTATAGTATATAGTATATATAATTATGTATGATTGTATTTTTTTTCATTCTGTAATATATCACATATCGCAGTACACAAAATGTAAATTGTAAATTGTAATGTATTAAAATATATATAAAATATTTAGTATCTAAAATACAGCAGTATTTATGATATATATATTCCAATCTGACACTTCTGAAGTGCTAGCTCTAACAACTGTTATTTTCCTCTAATCCCTTCCAAATGAGTGAAAAGCATAGGATTTCAGATTCTATGGTTACATTTCTTGAAATCAGAGTGTAGACTCTGCTCCCACTAAAACTAGTCATAGTATGTGAAGAACTACTTATCTTTTATAATTCTGTGAAGAAAAGTTTAAATTCTAGTACAGTTTCTAAAAGTCATATTCAGTTTTTCTGAATTTGTGTGTGATTTTTTCTATAATTTTCTTTCTCATTTGCTGTTTTTCTCACTTTTTTGCAAATGACTTTTTTCCATTGACTGTTTTGAAAACTGTTGACATTCACAGTTTTTCCAGTTCTCGTACTACATACAATTTAAGACTTTGAATAATCATTTTTTGTCTGTTTTTTAACACTGGTACTTTCAACTGCCACGGGACCCTTTTAGGAAATCATGATAAATAGGTTCCTAAAGATCTTGTCCCTTTTGAAGGCCATTGGAAGGCTACTGAATCATTTATTTGCTCACACTCTGCACTGTAGGACCCAGGAATATCTTTGTGGTAGCCTGCATTTTGAAGACATACTGTCAAGTTTTTGCAGAACAGATAAATACAAACTGGCAAGCTTATCTGTTTGTCACTGGTCTCTGTGAGTTGACTCAGCAGTGTTTAACCTATATGCAATGTTACTGTTCAGCTTTCACAGGTCAGTGCGCACTGCTTCACCTATTCAGTGTTTGACCTGCTCACCTGTCTCAGGCCTCTGAGTATTTGTTACTATATCTTCACATCAGCCTTCCTTAGTACTCTTGCCACAGGACTGCTCTGTCCAAGATTCTCCATTTATACTAATATGTCTCCAGCTGCCATTTCACATTCAGCTCCAATACCTGTATCAATCCTGCCATTCCTCAGTGTATCTTTCTTTGATCTATGTGAAGGCAGTCCATCATCCTTTTCTCTTGTTTATCAGTTATAATCAGCCACAGGTCTATGCAAAGTCAAAAAGCCCAAGGCATCTGCTGATCCACATACATGAGAACTTAGTACGTTATAACAGCTCATTTCTCAACGATATCTGTACAGAGCTTGTTCTTCTCTTGCACCCTCTTATTTTAAAATGCTGTCTTTAAGAAACAGCTCAACTTTGCCACGGACTTGGCAAAGCTTGTTTTCACTTAGCTAATTTTGCTCACTAGAGGACTGGACTTAATTTTAAATGGATCTGTTGCACTAGGTATTTGAAAACACCATGGTGACAGTGTAGGTCACAGCTATCACCACAAGGGACTCCAGTTTATTTTCCACCTGTGAGCCACAGATCACAAGTGATTTCCTGGAAAATATATGCTTATGTATAGGAGTTGTGTCATGTAATGTCACCAAAATAGCAAGCTTCTTCACAGAAAAAGATGTTCCATGGTCCAAGTGTGATTTGTTGATAATTTCCACATCTTCCTTCATAATGCTCTATTAGAATCACCAGACTCACTTCCTGGCAGGACAGATACAAGTTATCATGAAGACCTGCTGACTGGTTTTATGAAAGACAGCTGTTCATTCTACTACAAATTAGCTGCAGTTTATGTTAAATTGATTAATAATTCTCTTTGATACTGTGTCTATTTAATACTAATTTATTATTCTCTTTGTAATTAATTCTTAATTCCCATTGTTTCATAAAAAGATTTGACTATAATGTAAATCTGATTTTGGTACTGTTGTATTATTTTAAGTATCAGAAAAGGCTAATAAGTAGTTTTAAAATGCATGACTGGAATGCTGACAAGAAAAGATTAGTTGGGGATGTGAATGTTGAGGACAGCCTTGGATGTAGCAACCATGAGATAGAGGAATTTAGGATCCTGCATGGAAGAAACAAGGCAGTAAGTACAATTACAACCCTAGAGTTCAGGAGAACAAATGTTGACCTTTTCAACTTGTATATTTGGAGGTATGCTGTGGTTTAGAGCACTAGATACTAAAGGGGTCCAAGAGAGTTGGTTGACATTGAAGCACCGCTTCTTCCAAACTCAAGATAGATGCATACCTAAGAGCAAGAAATGAAGCAAAGGTGTCAGGAGACCCACGTGGATAGGCAAAGAAGCGGAAAAACTCAATTAGAAGAAGAAAGCCAATGGAATCTGGAAGAAGGGTCTGGCCACATGGGAGGAACATAAGAAATTTGTCGGGGCATACCACAAGGAAGGCCAAGGCCCACTTCAAATTAAATCTGGTGAGGGAGGTCAAAATCAGCAAGAAAGGTTTATTTAAGTAAGTATATCGACAGTAAAAGGAAGACTAGGAAAAATGTGGGCCAGTTGCAGAATGAGTTGGCTGCTCTGGTAAGAGAAGACAATTAGAAGGCAGTCACTGAATGCCTTCTTTGCTTCAGTCTTTTGTGCAAGACTGCCCCTCAGGAATTCCAAACCCTGTAAAGGGAGAAAATCTGGGGAAAGGAAGACTTCCCCTTGATCAAGGAAGATCCGGACAGAGATTATCTATAGGCAAACTCAAGGCACAAAGATCCAAGGGCCCATATAGGATGCAGCCACAAGTGCTGAGGGAGCTGGCAGAAGTGATTGCCAAACCACACTCTATCATCTTTGGAAGGTCATGGAAAACGGGAGAGGTGCCTGAAGAATGAAGGACAGCCAATGTCACACCAGCCTTCAAAAAGGGCAAGAAGGATGAGCTGAGAAACTACAGGCCAGTCAGCCTCTGTCCCAGAGATGGTGATGAAACAGCTTATTCTGGATGCTATCCCCAAGATATAGGAATTAAATAAGGTAATCAGGAGTAGTCAACATGGATTCACCAAGCGGAAATCATATTTGATCAATCCTGTAGCCTTCTATGATGTCATCATCAGTTAAGAGATGAGAGGAGAGTAATGGATGTTGTGTACTTTGACTTCAGGAACGTGTTTGACAATGTCTGCCACAACATCCATGTTACGAAACTTAGATAATGTGGAATAAATGAGTGAATGCTGAGGTGGATTGAGAACTAGCTGACTAACAGAGCTAGGAGGATTGTCATCAATGGTGTAGAGTATGGATATGGAATGGTGTAGAGCTGGCCTGTAACTAGAGGTATTGCCCAAAGAGTCAGTTCTGTGTCCAGTTTTGTTCAACATCTTCATCAACGATCTGGATGAAGGGGTAGAGTCTACCCTCAGCAAGTTGCTGATGATACAAAGATGGGAGGATTGTCTGACACACCTGATGGCTGTGCTACCTTTCAACAAGACCTGGATAGACTGGAGATTTGGGCAGAGAGGAACCTAGTGATGTTTGACAAGAGCAGGTGTAGAGTCTTGCCCCTGGTGAGGAATAACCGCATCCATCAGTATGGGTTAGTGGATGATTTGCTGGAGAGGAGCTTTGCAGAGAAAGTTCTGGGGGGTCCTGGTGGGCAGTGGATTGGCCATGAGCTAACAGTGAGTTTTTCTGGCCAAGCAGGCCAATTGTATCCTGGGGTGCATTAAAAAGAGCATGGCCAGCAGGTCAAGAAAGGGTATCCTACCCCTCTACTCTGTCCTGGTGAGGACATGTTCAGACCACTGTGTCCAATTCTGGACTTCCCATTTCAAAAAATACAGAGGTCTCCTAGAAGGAGTCCAGTGGAGGGCCAAAAGATGATTAAGGCCCTGAGCATCTCCCTTACAAGGAAAGGCTGAGTAACCTGGGTCAATTCAGCCTGGGAAAAAAAGACTGAGAGGGGATGTGAGAAATGTTTATAAACACCAAAAAGGAGGTGGGAGACAGATGGATGAGGCCAAGATCTCTTCTTAGTGGTGTGTAGCAATAGGACAAGTAGTAATGGCTAAAACTTGAGCATACAAAGTCCCATACTAACATGTGGAAGATCTTGTGTATGGTAAGTGTGATGGAGCATTGAAACAGTGATTTGGAACAGGTTTTGTGATTTAATGAACAAGATCAACTCATTGTCTGATTAGGAGTACAAGAAATAGTAGGATAAGAACAATTTTCTTGAAGTCAAGTGCAGAGCAGAAGAAATGTTTTGTCTTTGCTTGTTCAGATGGGCACAAAAGTGCTCTAATGAAACCATGTAACTTTCAAAATATCTTGTGTATGGAACCTATAGCCAGGGATTTCTGGTTCAGATGATACCCAAATCCAGATGATTCCCAAAACCTTGCATCTTTGTTGTGCACATACAGTTGCAGAGTAGGCAGGCAGTTTTATGTCTTTCAGAGCACTAGAAGATTTGGCTTTTAGAGCCAAAGATCAGACATGCCCAACCTGCAGCCCATGGGACACCTTGTACTGTGGCCAACCCCCTGTCATGGCAGTGCCTCTTCCCTACCAAGAAGCCTGGCATATCCTGAGTACACCCTGAGCATGCACCTGTCCCTCAGCAACAACCAAACCATTGGTGTGCAACTGGCAGTGACTGGAGAGAAACCAGGACACAGAATGTGCAGTGTTAACTCAAGTTATGACAAATAGTTTTTATGTATTTTGATATATTGATTAAACACAGTCTTGTGAACAGCAAAAAAAATGGCTTGCTTTCTGTTTTGATGAATGGTTTTGACAACAGGTTTCAAGATTGCCAAAATAATAATTTGTCTGCATATTTGCAACTCCTCTCTCAGTTGACATATATTGCCTGTAAATTTTCAAAGTGAACGTATAGAGTTGCAATTAGATATTCACCTCAAAAAATTTTATTTTGTCTCTCTATTACACTTCTATCATACTTTACCAGATACCTATGTCAACAGAGAAAAAAATCCCTCGCTTCACAGTCACAACTTACTCATTTCATCATTACAATTTTTTTCAGTATATACATTTGTGAACAACTATTTTCAAGGATGTACAGGAAGAAAAAAATTTCATCAAAAATCTCTGATGAGCAATAAGAATTGCAGTCACTTCCACTGCAACAATACTGATGCATTAGTTTCACAAAAATGTCAGATGTCTCAGTAGTTCTATGCGTTGCTCACTTTTTAATGTTTTAATTAAAATATACATAATAAACATTTTTACTTATATACATTAACTATGTTATATATTTTACCTGTGGTCAAAGACAGCTCCTCTTCTTTCATGGTGGACCTAGCAAGCCAAATGTTTGGACACCCACGCATGAGATGGTTTGGCTTTTAAAGAGAAAGTCACATTTAATCCTTGTTGTAATGGAAGTTGGTTATTCATTATGATTGCTCTTTGTTGCAAAATTTAGTTAGATAGGCCATCTTGAAACCCGATTACTGTATTCTGTTCGATAATATTGAAATTTGTTATTTTCACCACATATTTCAGAATAAGAGCCAAGGACTGAACTTTGTTCGTATTCATGCAACTTGGCAAGTACTTAGCCGAGAAGCGGAACTCCTTAAAATAAAAATGCCCACTAAAAAGGTAAATATCTTCCATTTTATAAAAACTAGTTTTATATCTGAAGGAAGAATGATCAGAAACACAAATGTTTTGAAGCTCTTAGAGGTACACTATTCTAAATCACTCCAAATGACATGTAATACTTATTCTTTCATTTTACTATTTTGTGATGATTTAGTTTTCAGAGTTGGATTTAAGAAGGGAATTTCTGGGCCGATTTCAAAGGCCCCAGAGGCAGCTCGCTGGTAGACCATGTTCTGTAGAGTGAAAACAGAGGAGAGTTTTGAGGAGGGATTTGCAGTTTAGAAGGCAATAGCTATTCAGAATTTTGTCAAGGAACTTTCTTCAAAGGTGAGGTGCAGTATGTTATGATAGTGAAGGCATGTCTGTAGTGTTTTGGTTTTTATTTAACAGTTGTTCTCACCCAGTAAAAGATGCCCACACCTTAGAGTACTACTGTCCGTCACTGTCAGGGATTTGGCCAAGCTAGTCTTGCATATTCTTTATTGTAAGAGTAAGATTAAACAGAGTCTCCCTCAACAGTTTACTTATAGTCAGCCTCTGAAAATGAATAGGCTTTGGACAGCTACTATAAGTTGTCCTTTCTGCTTTTATACTTGCTTTTTTCTCAGTTGCAGAAATTGAATATTACCAGCTAAATAGAGCAAGCATGGCATGAAAATTCTGTTACTGTCTTAAAATTTTTGCAAAGACAGTCAGGAGATGACAGTCAGCGGGAAAAGACCCGCTTTGAAAAACTGAAACCTTGTATTTCAAAGATTTAGCAATAAAAAATGAAAAAACAAAAAATCAGCCATTAACAACAAAAGGAAAAGCATTTCTTTCTTTTATTTTAAAAGCACAATTTTTTTTTCTGTGATGTTATTTTTATTTATCCAAACAACAAGTAAAATCATAAATAAAGGATTTTCAGTGGAAAGCATTCATCTTTAAACATAATAAGTTGGTTGCAAAGAACTATGAAACATTCAATTTTAAAACATCTTTCAGGACAAATGACATTCTGGTGCTGTCTGAGAAAATTCAGCTACATGTGTAACTTCTGTACAGGACTGAACTGTTACAACTGTTACTTTTGATGAATGAGAATTCACCACACTGGAGCAAATTAGATGCACCAAATATTATTAGATGCATAACAACTTCAAACAAGAAAATAAATTCCCCAAAATACTGTAAGTTAAAGAATGTCTAAGTTTCCAAGGAACCTAACTGCAGTCCTTGAAAAAACTTGAGAATGTGCTGAATGTAGAGGATCAGACCATCTAAACATTATAGAGACTTAAGATGCTTAATTAAGGAATTGCTATAAAGCCACAAGCCAGGCATCCTCACTTTTAATGGTAGGTGTATGTGGGTGCCATGTATGAGAACTGCTGAGTCACAGCCTGAACCTCTGATTGATCACCTGAGGCAAGCAATGAGTCAGCCAGAGAAGAACAGGTGAAGGCAATTCACCTGTGCTGCCTGGTTCCACCCCTCCTAGACCTATTGAAGAGCTAGCTACCAGTAGGGAGGGATCTCTTCTGAGATCTGCTCTGCTGGAGTTTTGCAAGTGAGCCCAGGATAGGGGCAAGCTTTCTATCTGTTCTCTTTTTGTTATCATAATCTGCTTTGCCAAACTCTCTTGTGTATTTTGTAATTATAACATCTTAATATTTGTTGATTATACAGCCATTAGACAAAACTAGCAATTATTATCCAAAAATAGCATTTATTCTTGGTAGTATCATTGACAGTGATTAAAATTCTTTCTTGCTTTGTCTGCCCCTCTATTTCCAGTTGCAGTTACAAAGTCAAAATCATTGCTCCATCTTTCTATCATACCCTTGCAGCTTCTAGCTGAGAAGAGTTAGTAAGGGTTTTTCTTGTGCTATCAGTTTTCTTCTGCAAGAAACTTGTGTCTCTGGAATTGAAACCTTGGCAAATTCAGGTGCTTGCTCTTACATTAGAATTTACGTTAAGGTGCTTATTTTAAATATAGAGTTATATATGTGGGTTACTATATATGGTGGGGTTTTTTTGGAAGTCATGTTCATATGAGACATTTTACTTACTCAGATGTACGAAATCAAAAAAGAAGAGGGAATAATCAAAAAGTTAAGTGAAATATGGTGCAAATTGTCTGAACCTCTGCAACCCCAAGTGCCACAAGAAGATACCAGGATGAAAAGCCTGTCTTATCCATTTTCCAGAGAAAAAATGTATTTGTGAGTACCTTAAACTGTAAAGAGCAATGAATAAAACTAGGAAAAATGACATAAGAGATTTTCAATCAAAAAACAGAAATTTGTTAAGATTGCACCATTTCTGGGATTTCTATGAAAATGCGCATTAACACTGACATCAGTTTCAGAGGATTAAGAGAAATCTAAGTTGAAAAGAATTTTGTCAATGTTCTTCTTTCTGCTAGTTAAGTCACTTAAAGCAGTGCAAAAATAAATTAACTATGTTCTTATAATGAACTGTAGAAACATAGCAATAAATTTGTGTTTAACAGGATAATAATATTACTGCTTGTTTTGAGACAAGAAAGGTTATATAGAAATTTGGTAATATATTTCCTCTTGCAAGATTTATTGTAGTATGAGACCTCTTCCAAGAGTAATACCTCCTATTATTATTATTATTATGTTGGCCCACAGAATCAGAAGCAGATATTAGTGGTATGGAAGTAAAGGATGAAATTTCCCAACAATATTCCATTACATTTTGTTGCCATAAGACAGACAGTGCAGTCTGACAAAATACTGTCTGTTGTGTAGGTGTGTATGAAACAGAAGTGTGAAAATGAATTCCTCCTTGTGGAAAAAATTAAATCCATTGACACTTGCTGAACATTTATGGAGATGAAACAGTATATGTCAGCACAGTGAGGTGATGAGTAGTGTGTTTCAACAGAGGCAGCAGCAACATGAAACAGAAAACGCGTTCAGGGCAGCCAAACAGATTTTTACAAGTGCTGCATGCAGGCTCTTCTTCACTGCTGGCAAAAATACATAGTTAATGGCAGTGACTATGTTGAAAAATAGCATTTTGTATTTAAGAATTAATTCTATCAAATAGTGTCTTTGTGCTTTTTTAATTTATTGTAGCTTCCATGGAAATAAATAGGAGTTTATTTTTATCCAGAGTGACTACGTAATTAAAGTTTGGCTAGCAATATGAAGATAAGAAATTCTTGACACTTTCTCTTTCACTCAGAATAATATATCTGGATGTTATATATCTCAGCCCCCTCATTCCCCCCCCTTTTTTTTTCCCTCATGTTTTTCCTTGGGTTTGTGTGTGAAAAAACAAATTAAGTGAAAAATAAAACATATCATTTATTGTGTCCTCTTTGAAAACTTTTATTAATGCAAAATACACCAAAAGTGAATTAGGGGAATAAATTGGGAAGGCTAATTTAACAAATGATGATTCCAGTGGAAGTGTTATTTTTAAAGCAAGTGAAACATTGACTGTAGAAGAATAATAAGCATATATATAGATCAGGCAAGTTAGAATGTCACATAATTGCATAGGGTTGAGACTATTTTATAAAGACTGAAATATCAGTTTGTCTAAACAACAAACATTCTCCTTAAAAGAAAGGCATTTTACTTTAGTTAATATTTATGTAGCTTTTGTGCCCACTGTTACTGCAGTCCCAGTAGAATTCTGAATGATGGGGCACAGTATATCATGCAGTTTCATCTTCATTTCCTTAAAACATTTCTTTATCTTACTTGCTGTGGTTTGTGAGTTCATCCTAAGTCAAAATCTTGTATTTTGTTTCATTCACTTCTGAAAACATACCTGATTGTTTTTTTTTCTCTTAACATTTTTCAGGTATAACATCAGAGATAAAGACACATTTTTTGACAATGCTACCCGCAGTCGAATAGTAAGTAAGCAAAAGTAACTTCTTGCATGGAATGAGATTTAATAGTGTTGACTACTTTGAAATACCATCATTTTATTCATTTCTCTTTTCCTATAAAGCACTAAGCAGTTAAGTGTAATATGAGTGTAAGCATATATATGTAAGAAATGCTCTGCTGAAGCTACACAGTAGTCCATATAGTTTGGTGAGAGTAGATACTGTGGAAGGATGTACTGCTGACTCGAGACTATTGTTAAAAGTTGTCATTAAGTCTTACTTATTGCTGTTTAGTCAGATCCTCTTCCATGAAAGTGTCTCCTCTACAGTCCTATAGTAACTTACTTGCTTTGGTAGTCTTTGCTGAGAAACCTTTTAACATGTTCCTGATGTTCTGTTTAGTCTCCAGAGGGATATCAAGGCAGGATTTCTCTTTATGGATGCTATGCAACTCCTCTCCAGCATACTATGTTTTCCATATACACTTTGGCTTCATAGATACAGTGTATATACAGTGTATAACAGTACATATCCTGATTACTTCTATATGTAGCTTAATGTTATACCTCCAAATCTGATTGTTTTTTTCTTAAAGTTGGACTATCTTGTGATTTTTCTGTAGTTTAAAATGCTCATTATACCTGAACTCCTTACACTTCTAATGGTTTTATAAGACTGCGACACAGCAGAACACAGCCTCTACATTACTGTCAGAAAATCAAATATTATGAATTGTTATATCACTGTTAGGTTTTAACTAGTAACTGCAACAGAAGTTACTAATTCCTGAAGTTTCATTCTATTGCCTCCTCTGTGAGGAAGATAATTTTAAAAGACAATTTTCAAGTTATATCACTATTATTCTTTTTCATAGGTACATGAGATTTTGAAGCGCACTTCTACAAAGACCAGAAACAGCATGGGTAAGAAGGGAAGATAACCATGAATGTCCTTTTAAAAGGAATTGCTTAAGTATCTCAATGAATATTTGTAAAAAACAGGTACATGAGGATGCTGAAGAATGTCCTTCCAGAGGGTTTTATACATCAGTGTCTTAAGACTGCCTTTGCCAAGAATAAAAGCAGGGTAGTTGTCATAAGAGACTCCCTTCTGAGAGGAACAGAGGGCTCATTGTGCTGTCAGGTTTACTCAGAGGGAAGTCTATTCTCTTTGTGGCCCAGCTTAGGGAGGGCATTAGTAGTGTTCCTAGTCATCCTAGTTACTAGCTATTTCTAGTTAATAGTGGTAGTAGTGGTCCTAGGAAGCAGCAAAACTGATTCTAGAAGTTCTTCATGATACCAAAGTATCATTGGGAAACCAATAATAATTTATATAGAGATAACCAATTCAGCTGCTGATGAGATTCTCTGGCTGAAGACTCTCCTTCTCAGGAAGTGACGTTTGTCAAAAGACATTCTTCCTTCAGAGGCTAACCCTTAAATAAGCCCAGGACCCTGGATCCACCCCTTACAGGGAAAGGGCAAGTAAACTGCATGCAGCTGATCTTTCCAGACTAGCCACCCCCTTCAGCAGGTATTCAATCATCAGTATGTGTCATGATGTAACAGTTCCCCTACACTCCACCCCTTCAGCATGAACAGTGATAAACACATTCACATACTTCAATTACAATATTGAACCAGTAGTTCTTGTCACAAAGTAATTAAAAAGATCTGATAATTCAGCCATGACATAACAGCATGAACAGTGACTGAACATGTTAATTTCAACTACAATATGGAATCAGTAGTTCTTGTCACAATGTGTATAATCAATGAATATAAAGATGTTATAAATATGAAATAAATCAAAGAGTTTGGTTAAGCTGGTTATAATAACAAAAATAATAGACAGAATGCTTACCTGTGTCCTGGGCTCACTATAAAACTCTGAGGAGGGATCTACAAAAGAGATTCTTTCCTACTGGTAGTCAGCTCTTAAATGGGTCTGGGAGAGGTGGAGCCAGGATCCAACCCTTCTGGCAGCAAAGGTGAATTGTCTTCACCTGTGCTCCTGTGGCTAACTCATTGCTTGCCTCAGGTGATTAATCAGAGGTTCAGGCTGTAATTCAGCAGTTCCCATGCACTCCACCCCTTCATGCCGTGAACCGATGATCAGGTTGACTAAAGGCTAAGCTTTTCCTAATACAGAGATCCGTTATATTGCAACACTTACACAGTTTCCATCTTGATGCGTGTTGGTAAGATTCAAGATGAGTGATGATTGGTGAACATTCATAATCTTTTATGGGCCAGTGCTCAGTGATGTTACTGGAGGCATGCAGTCGTGAGGTGCAGGTCCATCCTATATTCCAGACCATCACTGGGTGTTGCACATGACAGTAGCACTGGAACGCTCTGTTGGCATTTTGTTACTTCCAGTGATCCTGAAGGCTCAAAGACTCATGGGGATTAATACAGATGTTTCAGAGGTACCAGGAGGGGAAGGTCTGGTCTCCAGGGCAAGATACAGGCCGTATTTCTATCTTGGGTTAACACTTCAGCTTGTACTGGGTCATGTCCTGGCTGCCTGTACCACACCTTCTGGACGGATGTCTGTGGCTGCATAAATGTATCAGGCACCAAAAGGGGTGTCCTGATCTGCCATAGGGACATGATGGAGGTCCCTTTAGCGATGAAGATCGGAGTGTTGACCACAATATCAGTAGACCTACGTAACTACGTAATACTGAGCCTTCAGCCTCCAATAATCTCCCCCAAGGTGCAAGTAGGCCACACCACTTTGGTCCTACCTTCACCTTCCAAGGTCTTTACTCTATGGGTACCTGGATCTAAATTCTCAGGGTCAGGGAGCAGAATATTATTTCCATTACAAATCTGGGGTCTTACCTGATGATCAGTGCCCATAATTTGGATCCTAAGACCCATGTTGTCTGCAACATTCTCATGGTACTGGGTCTGCCATCTCAGGGTCTTTCATTCAGGTCCTGCAAGGTTTCATACAGTCTTTTAATGCATCCCTGCAAGGACTGGGAGTCTGTCTTCAGGGCAGCCTTAAGAATACCGTTATAACATTCAATGAGGCCTGCCCCCGTTGGATTATGTGGCAGGTAGAATCACCATTCAATGTTATTTTCTTCTGCCCAGCACTGTATGGCTTTAGTTGCACCAGGAAAATGAGCCCCTTGGTTGCTCTGGATGACTTGAGGTGTCCTGTAGGCAGACATCAGTTTAGTGAGTACCTTGATGGTATGTGCCTGGTTTGCTTTCAGTACTGGATAGGCCTGCAGTAGCCCACTGGCAGTGTTAACGCAGGTCAGGGCGTATCTCACTCCCTCAGACTGAGGAATGGGCTCAGTGTAATCAACCTGCTGGAGAGGGTTGTGTCCTCTAGCAAGATGGGCTGTTGTTTCAGGCAATGATCTCGGTCTCATCTTAGAGCAACCGTGCAATCCCAGCATGCCTGGATGATGTCCGGTAGCTGTACGGGCAATCCCCATGCTTTAGCAGCTGCCCACATTGTCTTCTGCCCTGCATGCCATAGCTTCTGATGTAACCAGCGGGCAAAGTTCTCAGATGGTGAATTCTCAATCCATTGAATTCTCGCCAGCGTGTCAGCTTCATTGTTTCCTGGTGACTGTAGGGGTTGATGACCAGAAACATGGTAGACACATAGTCCTGTGTCTGACTGTATTCCACAAGTCTAACCGCATATCCTTGCCTCAGATTGGTCTGGCATGGATAGTTTATTCCTGGGTGGCCCACTGTGTAATCCATATAGTGAGCCCCTGGTACACAGCCCAACTATCTGTACAGATATTCAGGATCATCACCAGGTTCCTTGGTTATAACCATCCACATGGCTTGCAGTTCTGCCCATTGGCTGCTCTGAACAACCCCTTCATCAAGATTTTTTAACTGCAAGTAGGTTTTTATGTCCCTACTTGATGTGTCCATTAGGGAAGCAATATTGGGTATGGCTGCATGAATAGGTGGTGTGACCTTATTTAATTCCCTGTAATCCACTGTCATTCTCCACGTGCCATCCGACTTTCGCACTGGCCGTATGAGGAAGTTATATGGGCTGTGTGCAGGTCTTATAATGCCCACCTTTTCTATTTCCTGCACCGTTCTCGATATTTCATCTTGCCCACCCAGGATTCTATACTGCCTTACTTTAGTAATCTGGCACGGTTTCGGCAGGCAAATAAGCCCATGTTTTGCTTGGCCTCTTAATATTGCCTTCACTATACTGATACTGATATATACTTCACTATACGGATACTGATACATCTCTGCCGAAGTCTGAAGTCTCCCACAGTTGTTTGGAGAGCAAGACCCCATAGAATATCTATGCCCAGAATGTATTCCTGAACTGGGGCAATAGACACCTTATACTCCTGAGGTGCGAGACGCCAACCCCCAATTTTAACCATGTTTGGGTGACAGGAACAGTCTGTCCCCCAAAACCACCAATCATCACACTGTCTCCATCAAATTTGTTTGGATCTCTGTAGATAATTGATGTTTCTGCTCCAGTGTCCACTAATGCCATAACTCTATGAATATTTTTTCGGGACCAATAAACTTCAATTCTACATAGGGCCTCCAGTCCCATTTGGAGGCCCTAGGGGGACTAACATCTCTCATCACACCAGGCTGGCTACTTTCTCTAGGCTTCTACCAAAATTGCGGTACTAAATGCATCAATTCTGTTGCTGCATATGGCTGGGTTGTTACATGCAAAATGAGTCTGGGCAGGGGGCCACAGATCAGGTAGCACCCCTGCCGGTCTGTCCTGTACTTTTTTTGTTTCCTGAGTTATAACAGGCAAGACTTCTAGTGAATCTGTCAAAATTGGAGATTCGAGACCTAATTTAGATTTTTTATTTTCCTGATCAATGAAGTCTGTTGATTCAGGAATCTGATCATTGTTTTTTGAAATGTTACAGACTTGACCTATTGGAAGAAGCAGAATTGGTTTCTTCCCTGTTAATATGCTAAGTTCTTGCTCTAAATTTCGATATGGTTTCTCAAAAGTTGGTTTTCATTTTCTAAAGTATTATTTCTCATTTCTGCATGATTTAAAGCATTTAATATTGGCCATGGCACTGTGGGGGCAGCTAATTGTCTTTCTTTCATTATTAGTATGTCTTTGCTAAATCCCTGAAAGTAATCTGCCATGCGATTATGGGGAAATATTTCCCTTAACACGTGGGGGACTCCATAGCCTTCACCTGTGCTCCCGTGGCTGATTCATTGCTCACCTCAGCTGATCAATCAGAGGTTCAGGCCATGATTCAGCAGTTCCCATACACAATGTAATAAAATCTGCAAATTCAGCTGTCCATTTAGACTCATAGAATCAGAAGGTTGGGAAGGGCCTACAAGATCATCTAGTCCAACCGTCCTCCTACCACCATTACTACCCACAAGCTACTAAACCTTATCTCGTAGCTCCTCTTCTAGACACCTCTTGAACACTGCCAAGGATGGTGACTCCACCACCTCCCTGGGCAGGCCATTCCAGTGCCCTACCACTCTCTGAGAGAAAAAGATTTTCCTTATGTCTAATCTAAATCTCCCCTGGTGCAACTTGTGGCCACTTCCTCAAGTTCTATTTGTTGTCTGGGAGAAGAAGCTGAACCTCTCCTCATCACAGCCTTTCTTCAGGAAGTTGTAGAGTGCAATGAGATCTCCCTTGAGCCTCCTCTTCTCCAGACTGAACAATCCCAGCTCCCTCAGCCATTCCTCATAAGACTTGTGTTCCAGACCTCTCACCAGATTTGTTGCCCTCCTCTGGACACATTCCAGGGCCCTGATGTCTTTCTTGTAGTGAGGGGCCCAAAACTGAACACAGTACTTAAGGAGTGGCCTCACCAGTGCTTGGCCACCTGAGCACACTGTTGGCTCATGTTTAGCCGAGCATCAACCAACACCTCCAGGTCCCTTTCCTCTTCACAGTCATCCAACCACTCAGCCCCAAGCCTATATCGCTGCATAGGGTTATTGTGGCCAAAGTGCAGGACCTGGAACTTGGCCTTATTTAACCTCATCCCATTCACCTCAGCCCAGTGATCCAGCCTATCCAGATCCCTCTGAAGGGCCTACCCTCAGGCAGATCGACACTACCTCCCATCTTGGTGTCATTGGCGTACTTACTGAGGGTATACTCAATCCCCTCATCTAAATCATCAATAAAGATATTATACAAGATGGGTCCCAGATGGTACCCCTGGGGGACACCACTTGTAACGGGTTGCCATCTGGACTTAACTCTATTAACTACTTGTGCCATTGGGCACGGCCCTCTAGTCAGTTCCTTACCCAAAGAAGGGTATTCCTTTCCAGACCACAGGCAGCCAGTTTCCCCAGGAGAATACTGTGAGAGATTGTGTCAAAGGCTTTGCTGAAGTCTACCCAGACTACATCAACAGCCTTTCCCTCATCTACCAGTCTGGTCACCCACTCATAGAAGGAAATGAGGTTGGTCAAGCATGACCTGCCTTTCACGAACCCATGTTGGCTGCACCTGATCCCTCGGATGCCACGCATGTGCTGTGTAATCTCACCCAAAATGATTTCCTCCATTATTTTCCCTGGTGCTGAGGTCAGGTTGACAGGCCTGTAGTTCCCCAGATCCTCCTTATGGCCCTTCTTGTAGATGGGAGTCACACTGGCAAGTCTCTAATCCTCCAGGATCTCTCCAGATAAGCAGGAGCACTCATAGATGGTGGAGGGTGTCTGGTCCCATGGACTTGTGACAGTCCAGATGGTGGAGAAGCTCTCTAACTGTGTCCAACTGAATCACCAGGGGTGTATTCTGCAAACCATCCCAGATTTCCAGATCAGGGTATAAAGTGCCCTGAAGAAAACTGATCTGCCTATTAAAGGCAGATGCAAAGAAGTCATTGAGGACCTCAGCCTTCTCATCCTCAGTGGTCACATTCCCCGTTGCATTAAGTAAAGGATGGAATTTCTCCTTGGTTCTTTTCTTTCCATTGATATATTTGTAAAAGGATATCTTATTCTCTTTTATTGCAGTGGCCAATCTGAGTTCAAGTTGGGCTTTTGCCTTCCTAACTTCCTTCCTGCATACCTTAGCAACCTCCTTGTAATCTCCCCAAGTACCCTGTCCCTTCTGCCAGAGGACGTAGACTCTCTTTTTCCTCTGGAGTCTCAACAATAGTTCCCAGTTTATCCACACCGGTCTTCTTCCCCTATGGCTCAATTATGGCGTTCAGGAATAGCCTGTTCTTGTGCCTGTAAGATTTCCATTTTGAGGAGCATCCAGGCTTCCTAGACCCCTTTACCCTTAAGGAGCGACTCCCAAGGGACCCCTGCAAGAAGCTTCCTGAACAGATCAAAGTCTGCCCTCTTGAAGCTCAAGATAGCAGTTTTGCTAGTCACCCTTCTGACATCTTCAAGAATAGAGAACTCTACAATTTCACGGTCGCTCTGCCCTAGACAGTCTCCAACCTTCGCATCACCTACCAGTCCTTCTCTGTTAGCGAAGAGCAGGTCAAGCAGGGCACCATCCCTGGTAGGCTCTCGTACCAGCTGTGTAAGGAAGCTATCTTCCACACACTCTAGAAACCTCTTGGACTGCTTCCTCTGTGCTCTGCACTGTATTGTATTTCCAACATATATCAGGGAAGTTGAAGTCTCCCATGAGAATGAGTGCTGGTGATTGTGCAACTTCAGCAAGCTGCTCATAGAATGCCATGTCCTTCTCTTCATGCTGATTAGGCGGTCTATAACAGAACCCCATCAAGATGTTGCCCCTACAGGCCTTCCCTCTGATCCTTATCCATAGACATTCAACTTTATCATTCCCAACCCCAAGCTCTTCAACATCAAAATACTCTTTTTAATGTAAAGGGCCACACCACCACCCTACCTTCCTTGTCTACCCCTTCTGAAGAGCTTGTAGCCATACATCATAGCACTCCAGTCATGAGAGTGGTCCCACCATGTTTCGGTGATAGCAACTATGTCATAGTTAGCCTGCCACACAATCGCTTCCAGCTCCTCCTGCTTGTTGCCTATGCTGTATGCATTGATGTAGATGCAGTTCAGTGGAGTCATCTGCCTCACCCCAACTCAACCATTATTCCCCTAGGCTCATCTCTGGTGACCCGTTTCCCTGACATAGCTAGTTTAAAGCTCTTTAAATAAGCCCTGATAGCTCCTGTGCTAGGTTTGTCCCTGCATGGACAACAGGCCAGGGGCTGAGTAAACTGCCTTATGATCAAAGAACACAAAGTTTCTGCCTTGACATCAGCCTCTGAGCCAATTATTCATTACTTGTGCTTTTCAAGCCTGCTCTGTGTCCTCTCATGAGAGCTATGAGCAGCATCAAACAAATTAACAGGGGTCACCATAACCAATTTATCAGCAACAGCATTACCCTCCCCTAAACCAAGTGTTTATGTGGCTGCAAATATGGATGACACAATATGGTTCCTTTCTTTGCCGTAATGTATGTTTAAGGTGTAAAACATAGAGGTAAGCCACACATTCCTATTGTCCCTAATGTGAGCATCCTCAATTCTTTGACATACACCAGCCGCATAGAGGAAGTCGGTTAAAACATTTAGGGTTTCATTTAGCCACGCAGTAAAGGCCCATAAAATCACTTTTAGTTCCATAGTTTGTAAGCTGTCTTGCAGCCCACTCTGCCCAGTGTGAGGTAAAGGGTAAACTAATATTGTCACTTGCCCCACTATATAGAGAACTCTGTCTCTGCCCATACAAATCAGTTCAGCTACTATATCGATACGAGTCATAAGGATGACCGAGGTCGAACAGGGGAAAACAGCCATTCTAGCAAAAAAAACCCCAAAACACAGAAAGGGAAGTAGAGGATTGTTTAGTAGGCCTGTTTTGAGGAGAAGAGCGCCTTTCTTTCCATTGACAGATGACTGCAAAGGTGTGCCTCTCCTGGACACATACGACAAGAGAAATGTCATGAAGTAGGGATTGAAGATGGCTAACTTCTGACTGAATTTGGGCAGTAATCTGAATTAGAGCCTGCTTAGCCTCAGGCGTCTGTACAATTGTATCATTAGCACATTTTCCCCTTAACAACTGTAACAACTGCTCTAATTGAGCGTTAGAAATGCCAACTGATGACTGTAGCAAATAGTAAGTGACCTAAAAGAATTTGCAAGTTGGGAAGTGTAGAAATGTCAATTTTCAATTCTGCAGCCTGAGAGTATATCATAGCATCTGATAATTTCCAACCCAGATATAACATAGGAAAGGCACATTTCACTTTCTCTGGTGCCGCTGGAAGGCCAAATTGAGAGAGATGGGAGATTCATTGTACTTCCCAGCTATTATCAAAAGGCTGTTCCTGACAGCACAGTATGTCATCCATGTAGTGATAAATGATCATATGAGGGTTTGCTTTATGAATGGGTTGCAAAGCTGTGGCTACGAATGGGTGACACATAGTAGGAAAATTCTTCATGCCTTGAGGCAGTACAACACATTCATAACAAGAGGCTGGTTCTGCTTTCTTAACCAATGGCACTGAGAAAGCAAAACACTTACAGTCTTGTTCAGCAACAGGAATCATGAAAAAACAATCCTTAAGGTCTATGACCAGTATATGCCAACCTTGCAGCAACATAGCAGGTGAAGGACGACCAGGTTCTAAGGTGCCCATCAATTCCATTTGATCATTGATTTTCTGAAGGTCATGCAACAGACACCATTTACCAGTTCTTTGGAATAACGATTGTTGTATTCCAAGGGCTAGTGGAAGATCAAATATGACCTACTTGAAGTTATTCCTTTACTAACCCTTGTGCAGTTTCTAGACACTCCTTTGACGAAGGCCACTGCTCCACCCGTATTGCCTCATCTGTTTTCCAGACGATAGGAATAGATGGCAGTGCCGCAGTGTCCATTAAACTAAATTCCGATTAGTGAGCCTAATTCCAATTTGGGATAGAATATCACAGCCAACATTTGCAAACCATTGGGCAACACCACAATACAGGCACTGGCCGATACAACAACTAATTTGGCTTTGGAGTTTGACGTGCCTGTTCGGGGTATCACACACACTGTGTGTTCCTTGGCAGGTCCGGTAAAAGCATCAGTAGAGGCAGCAGCCCCTGATCTTTCAAATGACACTGCTACTGAGTCATCTGCAGTATTGCAACTGGAAAAAGGGGCTATACCTGACATCACCCCTGATGGACACTGCAAGGAGCAGCCTCCTGCAGAATCAGAGAGTGACGATGTGGTGAGGGGTTGGAAAAACTGAATTGCGAGGTTAAAATAGTAACAGAGCAATTACATGATCTGGAAATCTGTATGTGGCAAAAAGGGGATACGGGGTCTGATCAGGGTTCTCAGCTAGTGCCTACTACGGGTCCTGTCCCACCGATAGCACCTGTTGCTCCACCGACTCACCCAGCAGCTGCTCCCTCACGGTGGTCAGGGATAATCCGTGATTATATATTGGAGGGGCAATGGGAAACAGTTTCTCTAATCGAATGCTCAGTGGTATATAATCAGCAGGGTGCACAATGGGAAAAACAGGTCCCGGTAAGGAGCAATGAAGGTAACTCATTGCCATCTAGTAAAGACAAATGTCTTCAAAAATTAGGGATGTTTTGACAACAATGACAGCTGACCGCTTCAATAGCAGTGTGGCCAGTGTTAATGCCACTAAGTTTCTACCAATCCTCAGAAGAAAACCTAAGAGAAGAAAATGAGTTACTTGCTTAAACTAAACAACTAGTGTACAAACTTATAGTTAATGGGGCAACATGCCAAAACAACAGGTAGAAATACACCCATAAAGTTAATAAGGGCTGTATCCTTAGAAAAGATGATTAAAACCCAGAACAATGGGATACAAGTGAACCAAAAATATAGATAAAAAAGAAAATACTAATGAAACCACCAAAAAGATTCAATTAGAGAGTCTGATACAACTGGAACCTCTACAAATTTGACTGATAGTAACACAAAAAAAGCCGTTTTAATTAACATGCAGTCTCTTTTGTCTGAGACTACTGAATTAAAAATTTGGAATATTTTGAAGAGACAAGTGATGATTAAAAAAGAAAAATATATTATTAAATTTTGTTGCTGTGTGATAGATGGCATTGGAGGAGTTACTTTTGGGATAGGAAAGGGGTGTTCCTTCTGGATTTCCTGGAACCAGAACAAAGCGTCATTTATGACAGCTACATTGTAGTGCTGACTAAGCTGAAGCCTCAAACTTTCAGATTCAGGTTGGGAAGAAGACAACCTTTTACTTTCAACACAACAATACCAGGACCTATATCAGTTTGAAGACTCTGGAGCATATAGGCAATCTTGGCTGCACTGTTCTACTCTATGCACTATGCAGTCTGGGTTTACTGCCTGCTGACTTCCATCTGTTTGGACTAATAGAAGACAGACTGCACATGCAAGATTAGCCTAACAACAAAGCTTTCACATCAGCTGTGAAGAACAGGGTCATCTTCACTGATGCAGTTTTATGATGGCAGTAAGAAGGCTCTTGTTGATCCCTAGCAGAAATGCATATCTAATGGTGGTGAAAAGTAGCATTTTGTAGCTGAGGATTTGCTCTATCAAATGGTGTTATTGTGTATTTTGTTGTAGTTTTCATGGGAGGCATTACATTTTGAGGGACCTACACATTTGCAAAGAATAGCTGTATGGTGTATAATGTTTTCCTTCATAGTCTTGGTATAACTGTGTGGTGAAGCTGCAGTAACAGATTTCTTTGTTACAGCTGCTGGAATGGAACATTGATTAATTTCTATAACCTAAACAGAAATTTTATTTTATTTTATTTTATTTTATTTTATTTTATTTTATTTTATTTTATTTTATTTTATTTTATTTTATTTTATTTTAATATGATTAAAAAAAAACAAACAACCCAAAAACACATTTGTCTTTTTCAATTAAGTGGATGCTTTCAGAGTACAGAAATTTGGAGACAAGTATGTTCAAGGCAGATTAGATGAGAAGCCTTCAGTGCACCAGGGACATAAAGTCTGTTGATATAAAAGCCACTTCCCATAGGTGCCACTTTGCCATGGGATCCAGAGAGATTGTGTGGAAGTTGTTCAAACTCTTAAGTTGTTGAGGTGACAGAAAGATGGAAAGAAGAAACCTGTCTTTCAAGGATATAATAAGTGGTATTATAATATGTGCTTTCATTTAGCCTCTTATTCAAAGTTCTGTGTTTAATAGCTTGTTCTAATTTTTAATGTAATAAATGCCACCTTTAGAGATCAAAACATAAGTAGAGAGTTTCTTATGCTTCTTCTTTTTTCAAGCTTAGGTCAACTCAAGGTCCCATTTGACAAGAAGCAAATATTTTTCCCTTTCTAGACTATAGCCTGAACTTGATTATACATCACATTCGACATATATTCAGTAATCGTTCTTGTCTTTTGAGATGATCCCCCGAAAGTTCTTTGCTTCATGCATCACTAAGATTCTCCTTTTTCACTAGTGTTAGGAATACTAAACTTGAGTATCTCAAAAGATTTCTTCAAGCATTCACAGAATCATAGACTCATAGAATGGCTTAGATTGGAGGGGATCTTAGAGATCACCAAGTTCCAATGCTTCTGCCATGAGCAATGTTGCTGACCACTAGATCAGGTTGCCTAGGGCCCCATCCAACCTGGCCTTTGACAGCTTGAGGGATGAAGCATCCACAATTTCTCTGGGCAACCTGTTCCAGTGCCTCACCAAATTATAAGTACAGAAATTCCTCCTTATATCTAACCTAATTTTTCCCTCTTTTTACTTTAAAGACAATCCTCCTTGTCCTGTCATTATCAGATAGTGTAAAAAGTCAGTCTTTCTCCTGCTTGTAAGCTTCCTTCAAGTACCGGGAGGCCAAAGTGAGATATCTCCAAAGCCTTCTCTTCCCAGGCTCAACAAACCCAATTCCCCCAAACTTCTTTAATACGAGAGGAGTTCCAGCTTTCTTATCATCTTGGTGGTCCTCTGGATCAGCTCCAAGAGCTCTCTATCCCTCCACTACTGAGGGCCCCAGGCCCCAGACTCAGTACTCCAGATGGGGCCTCACAAAGGCAGGGTAGGAGTGGAAAAACACTTCTCTCACTCTAATGGCTGTCTTTTGATGTAGTTGGACATACTGTTGCCCTTTTGGGCTGCAAGAGCACACTGTTGGCTCATGTCCTGCATTTTGTCCACCAGGACCGCTAAGTCCTTCACTGCAGGCTACTCTCAATGTGTTTTCTCCCCACACTCCACTCACAGCTGGGATTGTCCCAGCTCAAATGCAGTTAGTCTTGTTAAACCTCATGAAGTCCTCACTCATGTGCCCACTTTTTGAGTCTGTCCAGGTCCCTCTGGATGGTTTTTCTTGTATTCAGAATTCAAAAAAAAGGAAATTCTACAATTCCCTTTCTTGTATTTTCAGCTGTACCACTCAGCCTTGTGTCATCAGCAAACCTGCTGAGAATACATTTGATATCACTGTCTACACCATTAATAAAGATGTTAAAGAGCAGTGTTCTTAAGACAGACCCTGGGGGATATCACTCATCACTGGCCTCTTTCTGGACATAGAGCTGTTGCCAACTCTTTTGACTATGACCTCCTCCCGAGATCTAGATGTGAATGTTCCTGTCCATTGCAGGGGAATTGGACTAGATGACCTTTACAGGTCCCTTCCAATTCTAAGGATTCTATGAATTATTTTTTTACCTAGTAGTCCAGCGTTCAAATCCGTATTTCTCTGATTTGGAGATAAGAATGTGGTACAAGACCATGTCAAAGACCTGGCAAAATCCAGGTAGATGACATCTGTTGCCCTTCCTTTGTCCACCAATGCCATCAGTCCATCATAGAAGGCAACCAGATTAGTCAGGCTCAATTTGCCCTCAGTGAAGCAATTCTGGCTGTCTTGGATCACGTCCTTTGTTTTGTGCCTTAACATCTCTTCCAGGGGAATCATCGCCTGAACTTCTACAGAATGGAGGTGAAGCATACAGGCCTGTAATTCCGGCTTTAAATTTTTCAAATATGATGGAGAACTTGGAGGGTATGATTTCCCATCAGGATGAGAGCTTGTGAGTTCACCATCTCTTGTATCTGAAGGCTGTCAACAGGTTCCCCTTGATCTGGCAGCCCCCAAACACTAGATGACTTATGGGTCTGGTTCCTAATTTTAACCCACAATCTCTCAACATGTTCATGACTGTTTCTCAGAGGCACCTCTTCACAGTCTATCCATTCTTAACATAAAGGGCAACATCCCTGGTTCCATCACTTATACTTCTTTTTCCTGCAGTTTGACCAGCAGACCCTTGCTCAGTCATGCTGGTTTCCTGTCTTGTTTGCCTGATTTCTTATTCTGGGGAAGGGGTTTCTTTCTGTGTTCTTAGAAAGGTATTCTGAGAAAGGTCTCCTTGAAGTGCTGCTATATCTGTTCTGTTTGTTTTCCCCTAAGAACAGTTTCCCAGGGTATATCATCCAACAATTCCTGAAACAGCCTGAAGTTCGCTCTCCTGAAGCTCAGGCCTGTACTCCTTGAGATCATGAACTCCACCAGGCCATGGTCACTGCAGCCCAGACTGCCTCCAATCTTAACCAGCAAGTTTTCGTCAGTGGACTCCAGGATTCTCATGGTTTGCTTGAAGCTTTCTCTGTTGCTTTCCCAGCAGATGTCTGGGTGGCTGAAATTTCCCATTAGGATGAGAGCTTGTGAGTGCACCATCTCTTGTATCTGACAGATGTCAACATGTTCCCCTTGATCTGGCAGCCCCCGAATGCTAGATGACTTAAGGTTTGGTCCCTAATTTTAACCCACAATTTCTCAACATGTTCATGACTGTTTCTCAGAGGCACCTCTTCACAGTCTATCCATTTCTTAACATAAAGGGCAATATCTCCTACCTTGCTTATCCTTTCTAAAAAGTTCATAGCTCTCAGTCATGGTATTCAAATTATGTGAGTCATCTCACCATCTTTGCATGACAGCAACAAGATGGTAGTTTTTCAATTGCACCATGGTTTTCAGTTCTTCCTGCCTATTTCCCATGTTGTGTGCTTTGGTATAGAGGCACTTCAAGTGGGCTTTTGGCCACATTACTTTCTTGAAGGAACCCTCTTCTATGTTATTCACCACTATACACCCTTCCTGCAAGAAATCTAGTTTGAAGCCATGGTGATAGGTCCAGCCAGCTTGCTTCCTAGTATATTCTTGACCCTCCTGGTCAGTTGTGTCTTATCCTGTGTCAACATTCCGTGTTTATTGAAAGTGTGCCTTAGATCATAGAAGTCAAAGCTCTGGACATGACATCATTCATTCAGCCATTCATTCAGGTGGTCTGTTCTCTTCTGTCTGCCCTCATCCCAACCTCCAGTTCAGGAGAGTTGAGGGGGGCTACTACTACTACTACCTACACTCCTGATCCCTTCAGCATATCCCCAAGGAATGTAAAATCCTTTTTGATACTTTTTAATTTCCTAGTTGCAGCCTCATGTGAACCATCTTGGAAGACCAACTGTAGTCCTCTGGCTTTATCATACCTCATATCCTCTTCCTGATGTACCGAATGCAGGCCTCTGGCAGGCAGCAGACCAGAGATTGTCTCGGTAGCAGATGGGTGCCTCAGTGACTCTCAGCACAGACTCTCCAATTACTAAGACATTTCACCTTTTTTACTACCATTAGTTGTGACTTGAGTTCTAGTTTGGATCTTCTTAACATAGTGTCCCTTTTTGTGGTTCTGAACCACTGTCCATACCCTCTTCTCTTTCCATCTCCAGAGCTTCATGTCTGTTGGTTAGGGAGACTTCAGGGGTACAGGGAGGCTTCTCCTTCTGCCCTGAGTAGGGCCAAGGGTCCAGACCCTCTCTTCCTGCACAAGTTTTCCCTCTGTCAGTTTGGAAGCCTGCTTACTTTCTTCCCCTTGCTGGGACCTAAGGCAGGGCTTTATTCTGTTTTCCTAGGATTTTGTTACTTATTTTGCATAGGAAGTAGGATGATGATATTGGAAGTGTTTGAACAATATTTGGTTTTCATGAATCATCATGTGGTGGGAGGAAAATGACACTTCAAATACATTTGCTTATTGATTTTTGCAGCTGTGTAGGGCTGATTTTGATTCTATTTCTACGATGTTATACAGATTTGTTTCTAGCATAACTATGAACTGCTACCAGCTTTCCAAAAGCAGAATGCTTTCAATAGAGGACTTGATATGATCCAAACATTAATATTTCCTTTCTATCTTAGTGCATGTAGGGATAAGGATATTTTGCATGTTCCAAGGGAGAAATGTATTGCTAATGCCCATCTAGGGTGTCTGCCAAGGGTTTTGCCAAAATATTTCAGAATGTTGTATAATTTGACTACCATTTGTTTTCTCCTAAGGACAAATGTTCTGATTACTTTCTGCTGGACACTGAAGCATATAGGTCTGAAATAAACTGCTAATCTTAACTGACATTTTATGGAGAAATTGTGTTCACTTCCAAATACTGGAAACAGAATAACTGTAAAAGTTCTAACTCTTGAGAGCCTGTAGTGGTCTTTAGGTGATGTAATCATTAGGTAGGAATGCATTTGCTGAAACCTTTATTAATAAGGGTTCTCTGTGATACTGCTGTGTCCTTAAATCTTGCTGTTTTTTTTTTTACCAGACTTCTTTATTGCAATCTTTAGAAGTCAGCACTTCTTGCCGTGAAACATGCAGCTTTCCACCATAACCATGGATTAGATGAGAATTATTGATATAACTCCTGCAAAGATGAGTTGTTTCAAACTCAGAAGGATGATCTTATTTATAAGAGGAAGGACAGAAACACTAGTATTTGGTTCCACAAAAAATAAACACAGTGTAATGTTAGTCAATGGAGAGCAGGAGTTTCTTACTCACAAACTTTTGTAAATGTATTTTTTATGTGTTTGTGTATCAGTAGGGATCCACGATTCTGATCATTATCTGGCTTCTGAAAGGACTTCCCAGATATTCTCCTTCTCAGTCACATACTTCTTTTTTATCAGGATGATAAAGTAATCAAAACTGTTTTTATATCATACTAGTTCACTCAAGAAAAAGCACGTATAGAAATGAACTTTTCTATGAAAATATTTACCATAGCTGGATACTTCTATACTTCTGTGTTAGTAGATACTTATCTACATGATTTTGATCATTTTCAGTAAAATGTCTCAGTCTTTTATGTGATGTCATCAAATGAAATCAATAATCTTCTCTGCTTTATTTATTTATTTATTTTAGGTATTAGCACATTAATAGCAAACAACGTTTATGAAGCTGCATACCCACTTCATGATGTATGTATATCCCATTAAAAATTTAGTTCTCTCATGATATCACTCAATAGCATTAAGGATGTTCCAAAATCAATGCCTCCTGTTTTATTATGTTGGCCCACTACATCAGAGGCAGATGTTAGTGGTATGGCAATAGAGATTGAACACTGCTTCCAATATTCCATTAAATTTTTTTGCCTTATGGCAGTAGGCAGAAGAGGGCCAATCTGACAAAATGATATCTAACATGGAAGTATATATGAAGCAATGAAATGGAACTGAATTCCTCCATATAGAAAAAATTGCACACATTGGCATTCATTGACACCAGCTAAGCATTTAATGGAGATAAAGTAGTAGATGTTAGGACAGTGAGAAGGTGGGTGGTGTGTTTCAGCAGTGATGACAACATGAAAGACAAGCCACATTACAGATGGCCATGCCGATTATTATAAATGTGGTATTCAGGCTCTTGTTCACTGCTGGGAAAAAAGCATAGCTAGTTGTGGTGACTATATTTAAAAGCAGTGTTTTGCAGCTGATAATTTGCTCTATCAAATGATGTTATTGTGCTCTTTGTATATTTTGTAGTTTCCATGGAAATAAATAGGAGGCATTACTTTTGGAGTGACCTACGTACATAGACTTTAAAGATTATTTCCTGTGACAATGAAAATATATTCTATTTCTTTAGTGTGCAGTTCTAGCATTAAAACCTTTGTAAAATATGGTTCAGACTGTGACTTAAAAGTAAAATCTACACTGTACTAGCAGCTGAGCAATCTATTATTGAATATAATGTTTTTACTTTACATTTTCTTTTCCTAGGGCGAATATGAATACCAAAATGATGATATGAATGAAAGAAAGGTACAGTACATTACAAAATTAGTGAATTAGTGTAATGTTAGGTTTAATTTACTATATTAATTAATGTCCGAAATGTTGTCATAAGATAGCAACCAACATTTAGTCAAACAAATGCTTTTTCAGTGCATTTAACACTTATTACATTGCTTATTTTTCTGTCCTTTTGCACACTAAAATTTGTTTGTAAGAATTTCTATTACATTTCACTAAGTGTTTCAGTGAATTTAACTTTATGTAAATATCTTGAACTTCAAGTTTTGCTCCACATGCACAGAGAATATTTTTCAATCTATTGAAACGCAAAAGTAGTTCAAGAATTTACATGATTATTCTCCTTCCATAACCAAATGATGCTATAGATAAATAATTATGAAACTAAAACATGATTGTATTATTCATTTTATTATTCATTTACTTAAATTATACACAATTTAAAAAAGTCTACTTTCAGTTACTTTGTAAAGAAAATGGCTCTAGCTGTCAAATGACTTGAAAATATATCACCTACCATCTGCACAAGAGAAATGGATGTGTGATCTCTTCAGACTATATTTAAAACATATACTTACTATTAGGAATGTGTAAAAACATTTAATTAATGGAATCCAATAAGAGACATTCCATTCTTTACTGTTTGTATTTTTTTCCTTGATATTCAAACAATAAGAATGTAAGTAAGGAGGGAAAATTGTGGGGAAATGAAGAAAGAACTGAATACTCAGTGTAGTTTCTGGGTGTAATTGCCACAAGTTACGATAATTTGAACTCTTGATACTAAGAATGAGTTCATAGATCATACGGGTAAATTTGATTTCTCCAATAACAGGTAGGTAAAAATCTGAAAACATAATCTTTATTGCTTTTGTTAAATAGTGTTAATGTCAGCCACAAAATGTCTTCATGAGACATATAAAATTCCATTTATTAGTCAGACAAAATTGGAAAGCTAACTATGCAGAAGCTTGTGTACTTATGTCTATAATTTTGAACCTTTTGTTTGTGAAGAAATTGTCTCTGAGTAAGTGTAGTAGTTTCATGCACGACAGGAGGGGAGAAGAAGGGGGAAAAGACTTCCCTGGCCCCTTTCACTCTCCCATCCCTTTTTTGGTGAGAAGAAAAACAAAAATTACCCAACTAAGATAGGGAGAAATATGAATTTACTACAAATGGTAACAGAATATAAGATAATAATATAAAAAAAGAGTTACAGGTAAATCAATCAAACAAACAAATCAAACAAATGGGAGATAAAGGTGTTTCGACCGTACTGTGACCACACTGCCCAGATGTGAAGAAGAGTCTAGTTCACCTCTATCACCTGGAACTGGAGATCATGTAGGAAGTACTGTAGACTCCTAGGAACCGTAGTTTGTCTCTTCTCAGTGTACCTTCCTCTTGGAAAGTCAGATCTCATTAAGAATAACTGACACTATCAGTAGCTGAGAGCCAGAAAATGAAGCTTCCTGGCACCACGTTCCAGCATGGTTCTTAGCAGCTTGCTGCATGGTGTCATTATATGGAATACTGATAAAACCAGGAGAAAAAGTGTTAATGGTAATACATTGAGGGACTCTGAAAGTCAGAAGTGTAGTTTACTTCTAAGATTAGTACACTTTTTTAGAGAGAAGGAAAGTAAGTGATCAGTAGTCAGTGTAGGAAGACAGGGTAATATGAAAGAAGGGGAAAGAGGGCCTAAAAGCACTAATACCTAGAAAAGTATTCACCCTACTACTTATATTTTGTGTTGCCTTCATTTTATCCTGTCCAGTTGACTCAGCTATGAAGTATTAAGTATTAAAAATATAAAAGGGTCTTTTCAGAAATAATTCATTAATTATTCACGTTTCTGCTGGCTAGACGTTGAATCTGCTGTAGTATTTCTATGCATAACATCATCTGTTTTCTATCTGAATCTAATAGTCTCAATGTTTAATTTCCTGAAAGGCCTTTATCAGATTTAAAGGAAAGTGGGGCACTTTTGTGTTTTGTTACTCTGTTTTGCCATATTAACTTGTCTGCATCTTCTGTTTCACTAGTCTGTAGTATAAACCCAAAGAATGATGAATAGAACCTGCCTAGAATATGTAAGCCAATATGTCAGCAGTAATTAAGGTTAATACTTATTTAACCCTCTTCAGCATTTCCTTGGAGAAAATGCTCTATTTTCATGTGATTGCTTATGTCACATCCTACTAGAATTAGTAACGAACTGTCAATGAAACCCACTCTTTTCCTAACACTGCAATAATCTTTTCCTAAGACTATAGTAAAGATATTTCTCTGTTTCAGTGTGATTTCTGCTGTAGAAAAAATAAAAATAAAAAAAAAATTATAGCATATATTATTACAGCATCCCTAGATTATTAGAAGCAGATTGAAAAAATGTTATCATTAATCTACATAGAGTTCTGATTTAAGTGAAATTAATAAAATACAACAAACTATATTAGGAAACTCTTTTTAGAATTCATTTCAATTTAGTAAAAATCAGGAAAGGAAGCCCATTCCTTTCTCCATATTAATCTTAATCTTATAAAATTGCATTGCTAAGTCTAAGGGTTAGTGTATGCAACACAGGAGTGGAAAATATCCATACCATAAAGTCACATTCAGTGTTATGTCTTTTGGAATTGATATAACCAATGTGATTCTGCTGTCTGATAAAATGCCACAGCAAACTGTTCCTAAAATGATTGAAATTTTAGAAGACCTGTCTTTCTGCTCTTCACTTTCAATTCTCTAGCTTTCAGGTAGTCCTAATAATTTAATAGTTTTAACATTCTTGTTTCAGTGAATGCACTTACCAGTAGGGTCATTTATGAAACTAAACCAGATTATAGGCAAGGGGTGATTTTAAGGAGGTAACCACAAGAATTCATATGAAAATATCGATGTGGCATCCAGGGCAATCTTCTTCAGCTACCGCTGAAGCTGAAGAAAATTGAGCCTAGTTTCACTATTTCTTCATACAAATGCAAAGCATTTTTCAAGGCTGTGCTCTGTAACAGCAATGTTCTATAAGATAAGATTCTACACTCTTTGAATCTCATTGCAGAATTTTCAATTTCTGCAACAGGGTGGGATTTACTCCCTTATCTAAGACCAGAAAGTATTCTGAACTGAATCATTAACAATAACACATTGGCATAGCTCCATTTCCTTAAGTGGCTGCAACCAGTTTCCTTATTCTGAACAACAATAATCAGGTGGATTGGTGTCTGTGAGATTTAAATCTTAATTGCTCCATTGATATTTACCTAATCCTTTCACACAGCATCTGCAGGAGAAGAGGCATTTTAAACATTAGAAAAGTAAGAACGGGAAACCTCATAAAATAGTTAGATAAAAAATTCTGTATCTTATCTTACTAATTTTTTTTTTTTGAGGATTTTTGTAGTTTCCTTTGTTTCTGTTAAAGAAATCAATAGTATAAATATTTAATTTATCTGCAGAATGTACTCTGTTTTCTTTGTTCTGCTTTGTGTGCATGTGTTTCTTGCTTTGTCTTCCTCTCCTGCTATTTTTAAACTTACTGCCCAGTCCTAGCCAAATCTGACAGAATAGTAGAGACCTTCAAGGTATTAACTCTGCAGTTACATTGTTCCATACTTGTTACAGTTTCTGTGAGACCAGCAAGCCGCAGACAGTGATTACAGAAAGGGAACAGGTAGTCTCTTGCGAGACCCAGAAATTCCACACAGAAACATTCTTAAGATGTAGTTTGCTCTCTGTACTAGTAATGATGTAGTGCCTTATTTTTAAGGAGCTGACCTCACCTCTTATGTGTTACTCTTTCTTTCTTCACTCTCTGTTTTGTTTTTGAAATTAGGGACAAAAGGCTTGACATGTCTTTTTGGATAAAACCATATTCTGCATTCACAATCTATAAATAATGATGGGATTCATTTACTTTCATTTATCAACATATCCTTGCTTTCATTTATTATTTTTTTTTAATTACTCTGTACTTCAAGAAATAATTTTCAATGAGTATATTTTCTTAGACTGCCTATAGTCCTCCAGCAGCATAAAAATGTGAAAGGAATATAAAGAAATCAGGTGTTTCCATAGAAAGTCTTGTGGTTTTCTTTTTTGTTGTGTTTTGTTATTGTTGTTTTGAAGTTAAAACATGATGAATAGCCATCTAAATTTGTTAAATCCTCTGATGCTTCCTATAAGCTTCCTTGGGTCTTCACCTATTTCTGAAAAGCCTGTTGAAAGCCCATTCTGAATTATTAATAAGTATGTACACTGTTATAAAACTCATGTATGGGAACTGCTGAGTCACTGCCTGAACCTCTGATTAATCACCTGAGGTGAGCCATAAGTCAGCCAGAGGAGCACAGGTGAAGGCAATTCACCTGTGCTGCTGGAAGGGGTGGAGCCAGGCTCCAGCCCTCCTGGACCTATTTAAGAGCTGGCTACCAGAGGGGAAGGATCTCTTCTGGAGATCCCCTCTTTTGGTATCTTCTGGTGAGCTCAGGGTAAGCTCAGCCCAAGGGTAAGCTCTTCCACTTATTCTCTTTTTGTGATCGTTGTCTGCTTTGCCTTACTCTCTTGATTATATTGCGATTATAACATCTTGATATCTATTGATTATACACAATTATATTGTGATTATAACATCTTGGTTATACACTTGGCGAGCCAGGCAGGCTGAATATACTGAAATTAACATCATGTCTTTTCTATGGAATTTCTATAAATGGGTCAAGGGGGAGAACAATACTCCTCTAGAGAAAATGATTCCAGGGCAGATCCCAGGATTTGAGGGATCGCCCTATTATGAGTTAGCTGCCATCATTGAAAAATGGGGTCCCTAACGCGTTATGGGCAATATCTCCCCATATCGCATGGTGGACTATTTTCAAGGACTTGGCAAGGATATCCTCATTACCAAAGAAAGACAATTGGCTGTCTCCATGGTGGCATGGCCATTATTAACTGCCTTAAATCATGCGGACTTAAGAAATAATACTTTAGAAACTGAAAATCAGCTTTTGAAAGACCACGTTGAAAAGCTGGAGCACGAACTTGGCGTTTTAACGGGGAAGAAGCCAATTCTACATCTTCCTGTAGGCCAAATTCGTAACATTTCAATAAATGATGACCAGACTCCTGAATCAACAGACTTCGTTGATCAGGACAACAAGAAATCCAAATCAGATCTTGAATGTCCAATTCTAACTGATCCACTGGAAGTCCGTCCTGTTGTAACCCAAAAAAACAAAAAAAGTACAGGACAGACTGGCAGGGGTGCCGCCTGATCAATGGCCCCCTGCCCAGACTCATTTACATGTTACAGCTCGGCCATACACGGCAACAGAATTAATGGACTTAGTACAGCGATTTCGGCAGAAGCCTAGAGAAAGTGTGCCGGCTTGGTTATTGAGATTGTGGGATTCTGGGGCAGAAAGTGTCTTGGTGAATGGCCCAGAAATAGCTAAGTGGGCCACCATGACCATCCATCCTGCTCTCAGACAGAGGTTATACGTAGGTAATCAATATCGTGATGAAAACCATTCCATACTAGAATGGTTAATGGCGGCCTGCCGTATGGTATGGCTGAATAAATCAGACATACCGTTACATACAGGTATGTGGTCCTCCATGGAGGACCTTCAAAACTATATCCGTGAACTGGGTGTAAGAGAGGCCATCTATGAAGATACTTTTGATGGCCCTGATATGGTTAAATTTTCAGCAGGGATGAGAGATTTAATTTTACAGCAAGCTCCCTCCCATCTGTACGGCACCCTAGTTTCCATATTAAATCCCCTTGTAGCATCAGAAGCCGTAGTCCAGCAGGCTGCCCAGTTAGTTGCCAACTTGGGAGAAACAGAACGCCTGCGGACTAGGCGCAATATTCGGTTTTTAGAGGAAGCAGAGGTCCTGCCGGTAAGTAAAACCAAAATGCCGGCTACTCGAGCTCCTCCATCGGGACCCATAAGGGTATCCCAAAAACAAATGTTTAATGATTTAATTTGGGCTGGGGTCCAATTTGCTAAGATCGACCGCCAGCCCAACCATGTCTTTCTCCAGCTCTGGAGACAACTAAAGGACAATCAAAAATTCCAGAGCTACCCTAAGAAATTAAGGGTAAGAGCTATAGAGAGGGTTCCAACAACAACATGGAACCTAGAAGATTTTATTATTCCAAACAGGAGAAAGAAGCCACCTCAGGTGTCTCGGGCCACAATGCCTGAGCCGTCAGAAGCAAAAGAACTGGCCCTAGCACAATTCATGCAGTGACAAGGGATGTTAGTCCCCGTAGGGCTTCCAGACGGGACCGGAGGCCCTATGTAGAATTAACGACTTATTGGTCCCGAAAAAATATTCAGAGAGTTATGGCACTAGTAGACACAGGAGCAGAAACATCAATTATCTATGGAGATCCGGGAAAATTTGATGGTGACAGAGTGATGATTGGTGGTTTTGGGGGACAGACTATTCCTGTCACCCAAACATGGTTAAAATTGGGGGTTGGGCGTCTCCCACCCCGGGAGTACAAGGTGTCTATTGCCCCAGTCCAAGAATACATCCTGGGCATAGACATTCTATGGGGTCTGGCTCTCCAAACAACTGTGGGAGACTTCAGACTTCGACAAAGATGTATCAGTATCTGGGCGGTGCAGGCAATATTAAGAGGCCATGCGAAACATGAGCCTGTTTGCCTGCCGAAACCGCACCGGATTACTAATGTTAGACAGTATAGACTCCCGGGTGGGCAAGATGAAATATCGAGAACGGTGCAGGAATTAGAAAAAGTGGGCATTATAAGACCTGCACACAGCCTGTATAACTCCCCCATATGGCCAGTGCGAAAGTCGGATGGCACATGGAGGATGACAGTAGATTACAGAGAATTAAATAAGGTCACGCTGCCTATTCATGCGGCCGTACCCAATATTGCTTCCCTAATGGACACATTGAGTAGGGAGATAAAAACCTACCATTGTGTCCTACATCTAGCAAATGCGTTCTTCAGCATCCCAATTGCTGAGGAATCGCAAGATCAGTTCGCGTTTACGTGGGGAGGCAGGCAGTGGACCTTTCAGGTCCTGCCACAGGGGTACGTGCATTCACCAACGTATTGTCACAATCTAGTGGCGCGTGACCTGGCTGACTGGAGAAAACCTGATGATGTTAACCTATATCATTATATTGATGATCTCTTGTTGACATCCGACTCACTGGAGGCAGTAGGACAGGCAGCAGATTCATTAACTGCCTATTTGCAACAGAGGGGATGAGCTATAAATCCCCAAAAGGTGCAAGGTCCAGGCCTGTCCGTAAAATTCCTGGGGGTGGTTTGGTCAGGAAAGACCAAAGTGCTACCCAGTGCTGTTATAGATAAGGTTCAGGCGTTCCCAGTCCCTACAACATCAAAGCAGCTGCAAGAGTTTCTAGGTATATTGGGTTATTGGCGTTCCTTTATACCTCACCTAGCACAGCTGCTAAGGCCACTATACAGACTCACAAAAAAGGGGCAGCTATGGGACTGGGGGAAAACCGAACAGGATGCTTTCCAACAAGCAAAACTGGCAGTTAAACAAGCTCAGGCATTGGGTATATTCGATCCTACCCTCCCAGCCGAGTTGGACGTTCATGTTACTCAAGACGGCTTCGGTTGGGGCCTGTGGCAACGCCAGAGTTCTGTTCGGACCACCATTGGTTTCTGGTCTCATGTTTGGCACGGAGCAGAAGAAAGATACAGTATGATTGAAAAACAGTTATTGGCTGCCTATTCGGCATTACAGGCAGTAGAGCCAATAACTCAAACAGCTGCAGTTATAGTCAAGACCACTCTGCCAATTCAGGGGTGGGTGAAAGATCTGACCCACCTTCCTAAGACAGGGGTGGCCCAAGCACAAACAGTGGCATGATGGGTCGCCTATCTCAGCCAAAGGAGCAGTCTGTCTTCATCACCCTTGAAAGAAGAACTCCAGAAGATCCTAGGCCCAGTTACGTATCACAGTGATGCACCAAAAGAAATACTGGTCGCTCCACCAGAGAAGAGTCCCGTTCAGGAGGGAAAATATCCTATCCCTGAAGATGCCTGGTACACAGATGGGTCCAGCAAGGGCAACCCGAGCAAGTGGAGAGCAATAGCATACCATCCTTCCACCGAGACAATCTGGTTCGATGAGGGGGATGGTCAGAGCAGCCAATGGGCAGAACTGCAAGCCGTGTGGATGGTTATAACCAAGGAACCCGGTGATGGTATTCTGAACATCTGCACAGATAGTTGGGCTGTGTACTGGGGGCTCACTCTTTGGATTGCACAGTGGGCCACCCAGGAATGGACTATCCACGCCCGACTGATCTGGGGCAAAGACATGTGGTTAGATATATGGAATACGGTCAAACACAGGACTGTACGTGTCTACCATGTTTCTGGTCATCAGCCCCTACAGTCACCGGGAAACAATGAAGCTGACACACTGGCCCGAGTTCGATGGATTGAGAATTCACCATCTGAGAACATTGCCTGTTGGTTACATCAGAAGCTACGGCATGCTGGACAAAAGACAATGTGGGCAGCTGCTAAAGCATGGGGACTGCCCATACAGCTATCTGATATCGTCCAGGCATGCCAGGATTGCGACGCTTGCTCCAAGATGAGACCGAGATCGTTACCCGAAACAACAGCCCATCTTGCTAGGGGACACAATCCTCTCCAGCGATGGCAGGTCGATTACATCAGGCCCCTTCCTCGTTCCGAAGGGGCAAGATACGCCCTGACCTGTGTTGACACTGCCAGTGGGCTACTGCAGGCCTATCCAGTACCGAAATCAAACCAGGCATATACCATCAAGGCACTCACTAAACTGATGTCTGCCTACGGGACACCTCAAGTCATCGAGAGCAACCAAGGGGCTCATTTTACTGGTGCAACGATACAGCGCTGGGCAGAAGAAAATAACATCGAATGACGAATCCACCTGCCATATAATCCAATGGGGGCAGGCCTCATCGTACGTTATAACGGTATTCTTAAGGCTGCCCTGAAGACAGACTCCCAGTCCTTGCAGGGGTGGACAAAAAGACTGTATGAAACCCTGCGGGACCTGAATGAAAGACCTCGAGATGGCAGACCCAGTGCCCTGAGAATGTTGCAGACGACATGGGCCACCCTGCTTAGGATCCAAATTACGGGCACTGATCATCAGGTAAGACCCCAGATTGGTAATGAAAATAATCTTCTGCTCCCTGCCCCTGAAAACTTTGAGCCAGGTACCCATAAAATAAAATGGCCCTGGAAGGTGCAGGTAGGACCCAAGTGGTGTGGCCTACTTGCACCTTGGGGGAGAGTATTGGAGGTGGGAGGCTCAGTAGCCCCTCCAGTAATAGGTACATGGCCTACTGATATTGTGGTCAACACTCCAATCTTTATTGCTAAAGGGACCCCCATCATGTCCCTATGGCAGATCAGGACACCTCCTTTGGTGCCTGATATCGTTATGCAGCCGCAGATATCTGGCCAAAAGGTGTGGTACAGGCGGCCAGGACGTGCCCCAGTACAAGCGGAAGTGTTGATCCAAGACAGAAATACGGCCTGTATCTTGCCCTGGAGAGCAGACCTTCCCCTCCTGGTACCTGTAAAACATCTGTATTACTCCCCGTGAGTCTGTGAGCCTTCAGGACCACCGGAAGGATCAAAATGCCATCAAGCGTTCCAGTGTTGCTGTCAGATCACGTACAACACCTGGTGATGGTCTGCATGGGACTGATGGAACATAGAATGGACTTGCACCGCAGGACCTCATGCCTCCAGTCACATCATCGAGCACTGGCCCATAGAAGAATATAGACATCCACTAATCATCACTTGTCTTGAACTGTACCAACATACGTCGCGATAAAATTGTATAAGCATCGCGATATACCGGATCTCTGTATTAGGGAAAGCTTACCCTTTTGTTAACCTGATCATTGGTTCATGCCGTGAAGGGGTGGAGTGTATTCCCGTACACTGCTGAGTCACGGCCTGAACCTCTGATTAATCACCTGAGGTGAGCCATGAGTCAGCCAGAGGAGCACAGGTGAAGGCAATTCACCTGTGCTGCTGGAAGGGGTGGAGCCTGGCTCCAGCCCTCCTGGACCTATTTAAGAGCTGGCTACCAGAGGGGAAGGATCTCTTCTGGAGATCCCCTCTTTTGGTATCTTCTGGTGAGCTCAACCCAAGGGTAAGCTCTTCCACTTATTCTCTTTTTGTGATCGTTGTCTGCTTTGCCTTACTCTCTTGATTATACTGTGATTATAACATCTTGATATCTATTGATTATACACAATTATATTGTGATTATAACATCTTGGTTATACAACTCACTACTATCACATTAACTCTTTTGCCAAATTATTAATCAGGTAATGATTTCTAACCAGCAGCTGTCACTGGTTTCAGAACAATGTGATGCCTTTCATACCATAATTACTGATTTCCTTTCCAGGAAGTCTTTCTAAAGGACTGACACAGGTTTCTTTTTAAAATCCAACAAGCTTGTAACATGTAGATAACAGAAACAAAACAGAGAACAAGGAAGATTATCACAAGTCCCTTGCCTATGGTAGCTGAGTGTATTGGGGTTGATATGGAGTTCTGAAATGTTTCCTCTTATACCTGACTGAGCAGTCAGGGGATAGAAGTTTTGTTCCTCCTTTTGTAGGACTTTTCTGGAGGATCTGCACTGCCTTTTCATAGAATCATAGAATCGTAGAATGGTTTTGGTTGGATTGGACCCCAAAGATCATCCAAGCCACCTACCGCGGGCAGGGCCACCAGATCTGGTACTAGACCGGATTGCCCAGTGCCCAATCCAACCTAGTCTTATCATCCTTCAGGGATGGAGCATCCACAACCTCTCTGGGCAGTTCATTCCACCTCACCACTCTCTCAGAGCTTCACCCTGACATCCAATCTGAATCGTCTCTCCTTGAGCTTAAAACCATTCCCCCTTGTCTTATCACTGTCTACCCAAGTAAAAAGTTGATTAGTTGATTCCCCTCTCCTTTTAAATACTGGCAGGCTGCAATGAGGTCTTCTTTCAGCCTTCTCTTTTCCAGGCTGAACAAGCCCAGCTCCCTCAGCCTGCCTTTGCAGGGGAGGTGTTCCAGACCTCTCATCATCTTAGTGGCCCTCCTCTGGACCCATCCCAAGAGTTTCATATCTTTCCTGTATTCAGGTCCCAAACCGAGATTTTTTTTTTTTATTTCATAAAGTACACCAGATAGTGCTTTATGAGTGCAGAGTAGAGAGAGTCAATCACCTGCTTGTCCCTGCTGGTCACCCCTCTTCTGATGGAGCCTAGGATACCACTGTCCTTCTCAGCTGCAAGACCACACTGCTGGCTTGTGTTAAGCTTTTCATCCACCAGAACCCCCAGAATCTTCTCTGCAGGGCTACTCACAAGGAGTTCTTCCAGTCTGTGCACATATCTGTGATTACTCTGACCCAAGTGCAATACTCTTTGCAATGTTGAACCTCATTAGATTCACACAGGCCCCCTTTTATGTTTGTCAATATCCCTCTGGTTTGCATCCTTCTGACCTGTAAACTGCACCATCATCAGCAAAATTGCTGAGGATGCCCTCAAGCCTGTCATCAATGCCATTGATGAAGACACTGATGAGCACCGGTCCCAAGACAGGTCTTTGGGGTACACTGCTTGCTACCGGTCTCCACCTGGATATAGTGCTATTCACCACAACCCTCTGTCTACATCCTTCCTACCAATTCCTTATCCACCAAATAGTCCATCCCCAAATCCGTATATCTTCAATTTAGAGATAAGGGTGTGGTAGGGAACCATGTCAAAGGCCTTGCACAAGTCCAGGTAATCTGGTTACCTTCCCTTTGTCCACCAGTGTTGTCACTGCATCATAGAAGGCCACCAGACTGGTCAGGCATGAACTTACTTGAGAAAGCCATTCTGGCTCTCGGTTCACCCACTCATCCCTATGTACTTTAACATGCCTTCTAGGAGTATCTGTTCCATAGTTTTCCCAGGCACGGAGGTGAGGCTCACTGGCCTGTAGTTTCCTGGATCCTTCTTCCTCCCTTTCTTGTTAATGGAAGTGATGTTTCCATTGTTCCAGTCCCTAGGGACTTTGCCCAACAGCCAAGACTTCAAATATGGTGGAGAGCAGCTCAGCAACTACATCAGCTAGCTGTTTTAGGACCCTGGGATGCATGCCATCCAGCCCCATAGACTTGTCTCATTCAGTCTCATGAGTCCATCTCATACTTGCTCTGCCCTTACAGCAGAGGTGGATTTACTCCCTCAGCTACCAGCTAGAGGTTCAGGGGTACAAACTTCAGGGACGTGAGAAATATGAGAATTCAGCCTTTGCGTCTGGCTGGAGAGAAGACCAAGGCTGCATAAGGAGAGAAGGAGCTATAAATAGTGTCCACTGGACACAGTGGTCTCAATAGTTGCAGAAAAGTCTTGCCACATTTCTTACATCTTGGTATATCTTATCAGCTTACCAGTTTTGAACTCTTCTTGGCTCACTTCACCTTTTAACTGAAAACACTGTACAGTACTTACTTGTGGTATAATTCCAGGCATTAAATAAATTATATTAAAGAAGAATTTTAGTGTAGGAGTATAATTGTTTCTTTCCAAAGACTTTCATGAGGCTATGGAATTTTTTCCCTTCTCTTTAAACACTTGTTTCTAACATTACAGTCTAATAAATATGATGTGGAGGAAGTAGGCATACGGAGAAAAGGCTTGTTTACCCCAAACTTGAATTCATGGCATGATTGAAATCTTCTACAGCTGTTAAAAAAATGTATGTGAAAGTTTGTACTGAATTTCAGAAAACTGTGTGGGTTTTGGTGGTTTGTTTTTTTTGTTTGTTTGTTTTTGCTCCATTTATTTAACTTTTTGACAATGTCTATAAAAACTAACAAGAACAGTTATCTCAATTTAATTTTTTGTTTGTTCTGTTTTTATTTTATTATTTAGTTGCTGTATCGAGAATGGGCAAGATATGGAGTATTTTACAAGTTTCAGCCAATTGACCTCATAAGGTAATATGGACATAAGGACAACAGGAAACCCTGTTCTTATCTGATACAGATTAATAGATTTCCTGTAGTTACTTCAGCATGTGACATCTTGGATTGATTGATACATAAGCAAAATTTCTACCTACTTTTCTGTAGTTCTGATGATAGCTTTCTTTCTGTATATTGTGTTATCCTAAAGAAATATAATATTTCTGATTACTTTCATGAATTTTTATTGGACTGTGATCAAAGTTGTCAATAACCAGAAGCAGTTTGTGAAAGTATTTGTCAGTTTTGAAATTGATTTATTTTAATTCTGATTTTACAAATTTATTTATATGAAAACATCCATGTATTCACAGTGTTTTTGCTATTTGAATTTGAATTTTTAAATTTATGCCATTCTTCAAACAGAGATGTTAGATTTAAATATTGGCAAAGCAAAACCATCACACTTCTTAAGGAATTTCCATCATACCTATTAAAACATAAATAAAAGGAAAAAATCCCACAATATTTGTTGTATACTAGAAATTTTGGATTATAAAAAAATAAATGTACTGTGATATTAGCAAACAGCGAAAAAAATACATCTGTTACTTGATATTTTTTTTACTTCAGAAAAAAATGTTTATTTCTGACTAATCAAACTGCAACTGGTCTTTATTACACAATTACCCCAAAGTGACTAGCTGCAAGAGCTAGTGTTAGTAATGTCAAGAAGCAATAACATTTGCAAAATATAATAATTATGTTTTGAATATTATCGAAGCCCTGCTTCGACATCATTTATCATAAACTGAAGTATTAAATTTATGACATGCAGAATTGAATTTTACGGACTGTAAGATGTTTCGAATTGGCAAATGGAAGAGAGACTGTTAGATCTTAGTGAAGTTCTGCAATTTCACAGAACTTTCCTCGAAACAGAAATTTCCCTTTTTGCCATAATATTTCCATGCAGAATTTACATATTTTTTGACAACTTTTACCTACCTTTTTCTAGGCCAGACTACTGGATGAACTATGTAAACCCAAAACTAGATTACAATACCTGGTACATTCTTAGTAGATTTTAAAAATCTTATGTTAAACCATGAAGAAATTCTCAAGTTTTACCAGACTCAGCAGCTTAGCTGAATTAAAAATAGAGGCACATCTGCTTCATCTTCATTTATATCTTGTTGTCCTCATTACGATGTTATATGATTTCATAGAAATTCTGTGGGAAAGAAAAAAATGGTCCAGACATGCAATTGATTCTCTGTTCTCAGTGTTGATTTTTCTTTCTTTTGTTTTTTCTTTGCTTGACTGCAAGTTTGACAGTTACCTGTAAAATAAATATGGTTTTTATTTTCTGGGTAAAATTAGAACTTTATAATTTATATACTTGAGAAATTACCACACTTTCCTTTCTGCATCTGGACTGTTTTTTTACATCTCTGTATTGTGGCAGGGAGGAGAGAAATGATTACTGTTACAACATGTGTCTAAAAATTGCCTATTGACCTCATATTTTGAAAAAATATTGTAATTTTTCAGATTGATTAGACCATACTCTTTCTTTTTTTTTTTTTTTTTTTTTTTTTTCTGGTTATGGAAGCACTGTGTAAGTTCACAAACTTACATTCAGAATCTGATGAACACAAACACCATTTATTTTACCTTATATAAAAATTTTGTTTAGTGTGATATTTTTCCAATACATTATATCTTTTGGAGTATGTTGTACCAATATTCATACCACTAAATTAATTGGCCTTTTAAATCTAATTTTTAAGACAACATGAAACAGTGTACATCTTTTTAACTCTTTCACCTTTACTCAGTGAGAATGCAGATGAAAGGCTGTTCTTTAACCCAAGATGCCTATAGTGGAGGACTCTATATGGCACTTGTAGAATTATCTGTTCCTTCAGTTCCTTGCTACTGTTCAAGGTTACTGGTGTCCAAGTGACTGTATACCAGTGCTAGAAACTGTGTATTTATTATGGTCACTCTTGGCACAGACTGTGACTCTTTGAGGTCCTTGCTAAGGGTGTTATTCTAAAGGAGTAATAGTTGTATGATTGGTCTTAGAATGTTTTCATGGTTTTAAAAATGTAAAATTAAAAAAATAAAAAAGAAAGAACGATAAAGAGAAGCATTGCAATATTTGCAGACAATTTCATTGATTCCTATGTTCCTATTAGTAGAAGTATTTTGCTCTGGCTAGTATGCCTTTCTTTGGGGATACAGAAGACAAGTCATTTTTAATTATAAATTAAGAAATCCAATGATGAATGGGGAGAGCTTCTCCAAATGAGAATACAGTAAGAGTTCTAAATTTTTATGCAGAAAAATTTCAAACAAAAATTTTAAGTGGATTTATAGAACAGATGCGTAGATACTAAAGTGCAAACTGAGGCTTGAGTTATATTAATTTAATTTTTGCTTGCCCAACTCAGATGCCAACTCAAAAAAAGGGGCATTTTTTGAGAGGGAAATTTTAAATTATTTTCTAACAGATATACCTGACTTAAAAAGTAGAAAATACAAGTTGCAATTCTAATAAGTGCTGAATTCTAGAGATATGTCTGTAATAAACATAATTTAAGTATTGATTTATAGTAGAAAAGACTTTATCTACTGTAGATGTCTTGTAGCTGTGCCTTTATCAACTCTAGTTCCCCTTAATCCTTGTAATGTAATTTAAAAAGAGCTATAAAATCTACCTGTGATTTTTTTTTTAAATCTATGATTGATGCTCTTAAACATATACCCAGACTTGATTTTTACTAATTTTTGTAGTTAACGAATTTGTCATTTTCCTAACAGCTAATACCAGTGTTGACCTGGAGACAGGTAGGATAGGACACTCCCTAGGAGTTTTATGAACCTTCCTGAAGAGAGCAGGTTTTGTGAAGACTACAGTATGTTAAACAGACTTTTAATTATGTGATTCTAGAATGAATAAGTTTTGTATAGGGACCTCCGGAGGTCCCTGAACTTAATCCATGATCACACCAAGGCTGATTTGAAAGCTAGATCAAGTGACTTGCAAACTTGAAATTTGTGAGGAAGGATATTCCATAGTATCATCTCCAGCACTGCAGCCCTCTCAAGGGGGTGAAAGATTTCCATCTGTCCTGTCCAAATTTGCCTTGAAATAACATCCAACCTTCTCTCTTGTCCTTTATCAGGGCACCTCTAATGATTTATGGCAAACAAGAAAGCAGCAAATTGAATTTATAATGAATTATGCGTCTGGTTCTATGTAACCTTCATCACTAAATGAGAGATGAAGTGACTATGCTGAGGTTACTGATATCACAAAAAGTTGGCTATCTTTCTCAGACAAAAAGCATACTTAATGAGCATCCTGAAACACCTGCAGATAACATCTCTGTATGAACTGAAATACTGGATAGGAGCTCATCACTTTAAAGAGAAGACTGTGTTTTGTTGTATTTTTATCAATGTAAAATTACCTCACTCTGATTAAGTGCTGGAGTCATAGAATATTCTAAGTTAGAAGGGACCCAAAGGAATCATCAAGTCCAACTCCAGGCTCTACACAGGACTACCCAAAATTCAAACAGTGTTTCTAAGTGCGTTTTGAACTTCAGCAAGTTCACTGCCGTGACCACTTTCTTGGCACCCTCAGGTCCTGTTGCTGTCACTGAAGAGCACCTGCCTCTTCACTCCCCTTGTGAGGAAGTTGTAAACACCACAGTCTCTTCTTGATTAGGCTGAGCAAACCAAAGTATCTTGGTCTCTCCTCATATGAGACCTCTAGGTCTCTGGACCTTTCATCATCTTTGTCGTCCTCTGGATGCTCTCTAATAGTCATTTTTCATGTTTTCATTTCTATTTCCTTCTGCTAATACTTCCTAATATCTAACAGCCTACATAGTCTATAGCATGATTACTTTCTAAACTCCCAGTGCCAATACATACTTATCATGATGTAAAGCTTGAAGTGGAGAAGATACAGTCACTGTAAAGATTAAGGTTATGTATACAATAATGCTTTTTGCAGCAGTTGATGGAAAAATGTATTAGCTAAAATATTATTTATAGGGTATAGCAATGTAAATAAAAACATGGGAGTTTCAGTTATTCTATGTAATATATTTCTTCCCTCCTACCTTCAACTATATTTTTCTTATGTATGGAAAATTGTTTCAAACTAGTGTATAACGAATTCTGAGAATTCTTTGTAGTGTGCCATTCTGATCTCGATCTTGACTTAGTATCTGTCAGTTCTCAGTTCCTGCAGTTGAATACTCTCTTCTTAAATCATAGCAGCTGATATCAGTGTGTGCCATTTTTTAAAGAAAAGATACACCTATAGTTTTCTGAACTTTATTTGTCTCAGGTCTGGATTGTGTTGCAGCATCTTGGATCCTGTTTAGTGTGATGTTCAGTGTAAGTAATTGGACTCCAAACTGTTCTTACTGGTTTGCCTGGTTTTCTTTTTAATTCTTCCAACAATCTTCACCACAAAAACCAAAATGGGTAGATCTGCTTCATCTATTTAGTATACAGAAATTTTAAAGGAATGATAGAGTAAGAAAAGGGGAGTTCTGAAGAAATGGTGTTTTAATTTTATTAGAGATAAGTGTTTCCTCTTTGACAGGACTGTAGTTAAGATCAGCTTCTTATACAGCATTCCCACAACTGTGGCAGTCTGTTCCGATTAATACCTTAGCAAATCGTGGCTTCTTTCACCATGGCTCTTTGTGGATGCATCTTCATCTCCAAAGAGAAAATATGTGACACTGTATATAGTCTGGAACAGCAAGAACTTGAAATTAAAGGCCTGTGATGCATTCCCTAATTTTAGAGGTACATTCAAATGTTGGTCAGTCAATTTTTGTGGTAATTACGGCACCACTGTTCCTCAAAATACAAATTTTCCTCTAGGTTTAAATTACTCTGTTTCTCTCTTAAGTCATCATTATTCAATTATTAGCCAAATGTACAATATTTACTTTTTATAAAATGTAACCACATCATGGTATGTGGTTGACTCAGATTGCGGTTGAACAACCCTCTCAAATGCTTGCCTTAGTGCTAAACCTAATCAGTCTTGACTAATGTTTTGGAAGAGAGATACATGTATAACGAATCAATCAATACTGGGCCGGCTGACCCAGCAGGTCAGTCTTACACTTCACAGATTTGCAGTAAATATTTATATCTTTTCTGAAAGCCAGGTTTCAAAGCAGAGAACAACGAGTCAAGTCTTACATACACAATCAGCAGACTGAAAGTAGTGAGCCTCTTTCAAACACTCATATGATTTTCACCAGCTCTCCTGAGGCTGCAGAGAGAAAAAACGACACTATGGTAGCTAGGCAGTATAATAATATCCTGTTGCTAATGCATGAAGAATAGTAATGTTATGATCTTTTCTCTCTGCTGAAGCAACTGTTGTTTTCTACCTTCTGAATAGCATCGTTCATGAAGGGGAGTCTTCACAGTATTACAATTAGGAGATTTTTGCTTTTCTCTACCTGACTGCTTGATTGCTTATTTAATAGAAATGCATTTTAAATGGAAAACTGTCATGCATCAGGTTTACCCTTTGATTCTTTTATTCACTGGATGTCAGTGGCTACTGCTTATTTTATGAGGGTTTGCTTTCTCTTTGAGAGCAATGACTATTCCTGCAATAGTGTTCAAGCTGATTTCATGCTTAGTCTACTGAATTACAGCAGAATTCTTCTGAGATAGCACTGATGTATGGGAACCTGGAGAGGGTCCTCTTATGACAGGTGGGTAACAAGCGTAAAAAGCATTTCTTGATAAATAACTGTTCTATACAGAATTATGGGAACACCGCAATTTTTCCCTGAATGTCTTTAGCAGATATATCTCTAATATTCACAAAGATGCTGAAACTTTAAACAAGGAATTCTTTATTAGGAAAAGGAGGAGAACACAACTTTAAGCTTGGGAAAAAGCAATAATCAAATGGAAGTAGAACTATGTACAAATATGCTTGTGAGTTCTAACAGTAATTCTGACAGAAGTTCATCCAGCTCCTTTCCAAGCCTCTGCTGAGAACGTCTGAAGTAATAATCTGAGTGCATCTTGCTATAACCTTTTTTTCACTTCAAGTCCAACATCTTTTTACAGTTCCAAAGAACTCTGCAACAAAGGCTTATTACCACCATGGACTATGTTCACCTCGTAGTTCATCTGCATTAAATCACTAGGTAGAACTGGAAGTACTATGACAGCTTTCACTCAAACTTGATTTTGTCTTTTGTGCCAGGTTTAATAGAAGAGACTTTCCAGGAGGGAGTAAGGAGATAGGACCTTGCTTCCTCCATTGTTATAGTTCTTTACCCTTCCCAGTGTCTGTGTGATCTAATTAACCCTTGTGACCTCTCTTTTTCAAGTTCCATTCCATTATCCCTCATGAATCCGGTTTATTTATGAATAGACATTTTTATCACATCATACTTCAATTAAATGGACTATTAGATTCTTCAGACAAGGGCACCACTTTTCATATACAGTTGTAGGGAGTTTCCCCTCCAACCATGGGACTTTTTATTCCAGGGCTCACATGAGTGCTGCTGTCTGTGTTCTTTAAAAAGCAGATTTCTGCTCATGACACATAAATCAATGTATCTTCAATTATTCTGCTGCTTGCAGGCCTGTGAATGGAGTTCGATGATTTACTTACAGCTCTGCATTTAGAAGTCTTCACCAGTCCTGTAGGAAATGGTTCCCGCTGTCCATTTTGGCAAGAGCTTGGTATTATTTATTGGTTCTGAAATTGAATTTCAAACCAGTAGGCTTGTACTGTAATAACGGGGAAGTCCAGATTCCTGCTTTCTGATGAACATAATCCCCAGTCCTCAGGTTACTTTCAGAGCACTAAGACCCTCATTACCACTGGGACTCTTTACTCCTCTGATAAGGTTTTCAGAAGCCAGATTCAAACGATGTGCATATCTACATTAGGACTTACACAAAGCTGCCTCTGAAGGTGTAAGTGCCCACCCCTTGGATTGCATAGTTTCACAGACAGCTAGAAGTCTGTACCATCTAGTCACAGAATAAGTTTCTTAGTGCCTGTATGGTGTTGAAACTTAACACTTAATAATTTAAATTTCTTATTGGAATTGAGTGATAGGCTCTAATTCAACTGATATCTTTAGAGCTGACATCAATATACTTTGACAGGAAATAAAACAACAAATCCTATACACTAGAAAAACCAGAACAAATCCTATAAACTTTTATATACATGCATGCAAATATTTGTAGGCATTTGGATGTGCATATGGCTGGATACTGCAGGGAGAAGAAAACAGCTGCTGCAATTGAGTGTTTACAGTTCTGCTAAGCTTTCTTTTTAAACTCTCTTCACATCTTAATTTCAGTAGGAATTTTTTGTGCACGTCATCTAATTAAGAGACGTAGCCTTTATTAAGACTTTTTCTATATGAAGCACCCAGCTATCTCTGTAAAAAATGTTGCATTAGGATAAATCATACCTTTGTTTGATTTAGTAACCTGTTGTTTAAGGGTATGTTTGGATACAATAGACAGGAGTCTCAGGAGCAGAGGCAAGCAAAGTAAGCACTTTACTTACTGACCCTAGAGAGATCAGTGAAATACCAAGTAGGAGAAAGAGAAGGAACATGCCTCAGTAGATTCAAGAGATAGTGCTAGTAGAGTGTCCCCTGCTTCAAGGTGTACTTTTCTTTCTAATCCAATGCAGCCTCCCCCCTGCTTTCATTCTCTCCAGGATCTGCAGTTTTTTTTTCACATGTACACCATATCTGTATGACCAGCGCACGATGCAGAGCTTCCAAAAACAAGTTCTTGCAGAAAATAGCAAGGTGAGCTCCCTACCAAAACAAGATAAGAGGCTCTAGCCACAACTGCCTCTTTCCTTAAAACTGTCATGTGGACCATAGTTCTAGTCATGTAGCCAACCAGTTATGTTCTCTGTCAGAATCCTTCATTCCAACACAAAATCACTTTGGCCAGGACATTTTGATCCCTGACACACTTGTCTCCAATAGTGTACAAAAACAAGATGCCAAGATTATGAACAGAGCATAATGTAAGAATTATTCCCTGTAAACACCCACATAAAGGAGGTTTCTAAAGTGAGAAACATTTGAGTGTCCATAGTAAGCACAGAGAACAGAAAAACAAATGTTTTTAATGCAATACAGAGAAGGTGATGGCTGCTACTCTGTATTATTGTCTTGGAGAAATAGTGCAGTTGAAATTATGAAAAAAAATACATCTAATTGCACTTATAGGCAGCATTTAAGTATATGTTTTTTCGTTTGTTTTTGCCTTTTCATTTGTCACAGTCTCAGATGTCTTAAGAACTGGCAATTTAAATTTAAAAAATTAAAAATAAAATTTTATAGATCTCTTATTATCTTAAGCCTACAGTAGTAGGATAGTCTTAAGAATGACTGCCTCAAGTTATCCAACGTGTATAAAAAGGAATTTATGGAAATTCATGGGAATTTATTTCCTGTCTTTTATGGAAAATTGTACAACTATCCATTATATGGTGTCCATCTGACAGTAGTGATAAATTGCCATCAAAATGCAGCATCTGATGCACGGACTCAGATGTGAATGATCCAAACCGTTATTACAAGTTCTCACGAGACATTCACAAGTTTCCTTTTTTTTATTTATTTATTTATTTTTTTTAGTTTTCTCATCCATCTTTACAACTTTACCATTCGCCTTTACATGTCAACAGAGTATTTTACAAGCACTCTTTAACCATTCATGTGGGCACTTATCCAATCAGAGCTGTGAGCCAGTCCTTCTTCTACAGGTGTCCTTGGTTCTCATGCTGCTTATCTTGCTCCACAGCTTCTGCTCTGAACAGTATTTCTTGTATTCCCAAACAGAAATCTATTACATGAAATGAATTCAGAGGCTATAGCGAAGCTCACCTATATGAATACGAAGAGCAGGAAATCTTTCAAGAAATATTGGTTATAAATTAATAATTTATAAAAAGAATAAAGTGTCTGAACTTCAAATTCTATTAAACTAGATGAGATAGAAATTTATGGAAACTATTTTGTGAATATTGAAGATTAGGAAAGAAAGAAAATACCAGTGACCTCATGTTTTCTCTAAGTATCTATGAACCTGGGCAAAGTTCTCATTTGCATCAGGGAAAAGCTGGAAGAGTATCAATAGGTGCTAAGGGCCATTAAAAATATATGAAGAAAAGGAAGAAAGAAGTTAAACCTCCTGCCAGTCTGAAAGAAGGGGTCAGGCACTTTAAATAGGTTATTCATTTTTAGAGTTTCTTATGAGAGAAAAAGAATGACATGCGTAACTGAATGAATTATTTATTCCTTTTATGCAATTTCACATAGCGAGCTGAAATGTTTCTGTTGGGAAAATGAACTCCATTCCTCCTAGGTAATCTTTGTTGGTACAGAGTAGTGTTGACTTATCCTCAAGTAGAATCATAGAATCACAAGGTTGGAGTAGACCTACATGATCATCTAGTCAAACTGCCAATCTGAGCTACCCGTTGTGAATTTTGAGTTTGCCAGATTTAGAGATCTAGTGACATTTTTGATTGTCAGGGTTTGATTGATTTAGCAAGAGAGACACTGAATGTTTATAGGTTGTATTGCATGAGTTCTCAAAGCTAAGTGATGAGACATGCATTGCTTTCCTGCTATTGTATTAGTGTCTATCTTGAGTAAATGCCTGGTTACTGCATGGATTCATAGGTATGTAGATTTTTGTAGGCAAAGAATGTGACAGTCAAATTCAGATATCAACGGAATAATGTAATTAGCAATAATCTTTTCAAACACTGTGTAAAGACTGCTACTACTACATCTGAAAAATTGTATGGATTATCATTTTTATAATTCCACATATCATATTCTCTTCATGCCTAGCTTTCCAGTAAAAGTTCTCTTTATCCATAAAGAACATTCTACGAAGTATTTACACTAATCCAGAAATTCTCTGTGGAAGCCCTTAAAGCTTTGTATTTTTCCATAAGAAAGTAGAGAATTTGATTACAGTGTTTCTGACTAGCCAGTATCACTTTTTTTGCTTACACAGTTGGTAGGTACTCTGCCTTAATTTCGGTCTCAGTCCTCATATCTACTTAATAAGCTTCTATTATTTCTTCGTAAAGAGTGCAATAGCTTTTTTAGTTTATAATCCACCAGTATCTCATAATCTGCTCTCCCAGCTGTATTCTGAAAACTTATTGGAATGCAAATGATAACATTAGTAAATCTGTGAGATTCAGTGAGTAATTTGTTTTCATTTTATTTCTTCACAGGATAAAGTTTAATCTTTTGCTATTTTAAATTGTTGTTAAAACTAAAGTCCTATATTTTTATCCAAAACTTTTTTGCCAGGTTTTTGAATACATTAAAATTTGGAAACTGAATGATTGCCTCCCACCATACAGATCATCTCCTTAAACAAACCCATTTTACTGTGTTTAATAGTTATTTTAAAGAGTCGAGAGGATGGGGAAAAACACAGTCTTACAGCTAAGTGAATTTCAAATCTTCTGTTCTCTAGGGGATTCCAGTCTTCATTCAGTGTTTTTTCATCCCACCATAGATTCAAAAAAAAAAAAAAAACCAACAAAAAAACAAACAAACAAACAAACAAAAAAAACTTAGTACTTTTTTAAGAAAATGAGAAAATGCATCTCTGGCTGCTAGAATCTGTAGTTTAGGCAGATTAGGCTTCAGGTATTATTGGAGATAGCAGCAAAAAAATTGTTAAATAATAGTTTCAAACAAGAGCTTCAACTAAAAGTTAACTTCATTAAATGGTTTTTGTGGCATCCTTTTCCACTCTAATTTCTGGCTAAAAGAATCAATCCATAAGTTCTCTCTTGGTCTTTGGTGAACACTCTCCCTCAGAATCACCAGAGATGTGTGTTACTTGTTAGAAGAAATACACAGGAAAGGAAATTTTTTTGTGAAAATAAATGCCTTGTCTTGACTCTGAACTTTTTCCTACATCCTACCAATGATGTCAAGTGTTCCCCAAAAATTTTATAACATTTGCAGATGCATGCACAAACATTAATGGTAGAAATGCCTTTCAGTACTAGGGGTTTGATTCAGGGCTCTTGTGCTGCTTTATCAAATATTTTCACAAGTACCCTCATATTTATTCCTTACTGGATAGTCTTGAACTTTATCTTCTGCTTAAGCAACACTTTGGACAAAAACTCCTTTCATTGCTTTCTGTGTATAGAATCATTTGGAATTTTATTTTTTTTTCCCCGAGAATCACCTGCAGCATAGCTGAGGTTCTCTCACAGTTAATTTCTCTCCTGCAAACCTTAATTAAAAAAATTCTCAATCTGCTGTCAAATTATTCTAAGTGGGGCTGCTTTCTGCCAGGAGGCTTTCTTGGCTTCCATCTTTCTCCATTTTGTGTGCTCTCCATAGATCTGGATTTAGCAATAATACATTTCTGTCTGGGACTGTCTAGACAGAATATGCACATATAGGCTGTCAGGCACTTACATGGTAGAAATCTTTAGGATCTTTGGATGCACAGCGGCCCCAGTGCTGCTGCTGAGCAGTAATTCCACCCAGATGTCCCAGATAGTTTCAATAAATGATAGCATCCTACCCTGAAAATTCTTTCAAGAGGAGAAAATATTCTAAGTCCAGAAAAATTTGGACACAAGTAACTACCGGGAATGAAATAATGAGGTATACCGAAATGTTTTGTCTTATTCCTGATTCTATTGTAGTGACTGGAATTTTATCTATACTCTAGCAGTGTTTCTGAAATAAGCGTACAGTTTTCAAAACTGCAGGTGGAAATATCAGTGTTCTGGAAAATTTACCTCAATAATAATGAAATACTTGTTTCATTACTGAACTAATTGTTGTACAGTCAATGAATATAGAGATGATACAGTATACCTGAGAGCATGGCTTTTATAGTCATTATACTAGAGCAGGAAAGAACACTCACCCTATCCTGGGCTTCTGTGGGACACTCTAGTGGACCAGATTTCAAGAAGAGATCCTTCCCCACCAGTAGTCAGCTCTTAAATGGGTCTAGGAGAGGTGGAGCCAGCAGCGCAGATGGATTGCCTTCACCTGTGCTCCTGTGGCTGAATCTTTGCTCACCTTGGGTGATTAATCAGAGGTTCAGGCCATGATTGAGCAGTTCCCATACACTCCACCCCTTCACAGCATGAGCCAATGATCAGGTTGACTAAAGGCTAAGCTTTTCCTAATACAGAGGTCTGATATACCGCAACGCTTATACAATTTTCATCGCGACGCATATTGGTAAGATTCAAGATGAGTGACGATTGGTGAACATTCATATTCTTTTATGGGCCAGTGCTCGATGATGTTACTGGAGGTGTGCAGTCGTAAGGTGCAGGTCTGTCCTATGTTCCACCAGTCCCATGTAGACCATCACTGGGTGTTGCATGTGATCTGACAGTAGCACTGGAATGCTCTGTTGGCATTTTGTTACCTCCAGTGATCCTGAAGGCTCAAAGACTCACAGGGAGTAATACAGATGTTTCAGAGGTACCAGGAGGGGAAGGTCTGGTCTCCAGGGCAAGATACAGGCTGTATTTCTATCCTGGGTCAACACTTCAGCTTGTACTAGGGCATGTCCTGGCTGCCTGTACCACACCTTCTGGACGGATGTCTGAGGCTGCATAAATGTATCAGGCACCAAAAGGGGTGTCCTGATCTGCCACAGGGACATGATGGGGGTCCCTTCAGCAATTAAGATCGGAGTATTGACCATAATATCAGTAGACATGTACCTATTACTGCACGGACTACTGAGCATCCTGCTTCTAATAATCTCCCCCAAGGTGCAAGTAGGCCACACCACTTTGGTCCTACCTTCACCTTCCAAGGCCATTTTGCTCTATGGGATCTAAATTCTCAGGATCAGGGAGCAGAATATTATTTCCATTACAAATCTGGGGTCTTACCTGATGATCAGTGCCCATAATTTGGATCCTAAGACCCATGTTGTCTGCAACATTCTCAGGGTACTGGGTCTGCCATCTCAGGGTCTTTCATTCAGGTCCTGCAAGGTTTCATACAGTCTTTTAATGCATCCCTGCAAGGACTGGGAGTCTGTCTTCAGGGCAGCCTTAAGAATACCGTTATAACGTTCGATGAGGCCTGCCCCCGTTGGATTATGTGGCAGGTAGAATCACCATTCAATGTTATTTTCTTCTGCCCAGCACTGTATGGCTTTAGTTGCACCAGGAAAATGAGCCCCTTGGTTGCTCTGGATGACTTGAGGTGTCCTGTAGGCAGACATCAGTTTAGTGAGTACCTTGATGGTATATGCCTGGTTTGCTTTCAGTACTGGATAGGCCTGCAGTAGCCCACTGGCAGTGTTAACGCAGGTCAGGGCGTATCTCACCCCCTCAGGCCAAGAATGGTCCCAATGTAATCGACCTGCCATCGCTAAAGAGGGTTGTGTCCTCTAGCAAGATGGGCTGTTGTTTCAGGCAACGATCTCGGTCTCATCTTAGAGCAACCGTGCAATCCCAGCATGCCTGGATGATGTCCGGTAGCTGTATGGGCAGTCCCCATGCTTTAGCAGCTGCCCACATTGTCTTCTGCCCTGCATGCCGTAGCTTCTGATGTAACCAGTGGGTTAGATTGGCAGATCGGCCAGTTGCAGATTGGCCAGGCATGGGCAGCAGATTGCCAATGGCAAATGAGCCGGGCATGGATAGTCCATTTCTGAGTGGCCCACTGTGCAATCCAAAGAGTGAGCCCCCAGTACACAGCCCAACTATCTGTGCAGATGTTCAGGATACCATCACCGGGTTCCTTGGTTATAACCATCCACACGGCTCGCAGTTCTGCCCATTGGCTGCTCTGACCATCCCCCTCATCGAACCAGATTGTCTCGGTGGAAGGATGGTATGCTATTGCTCTCCACTTGCTCGGGTTGCCCTTGCTGGACCCATCTGTGTACCAGGCATCTTAAGGGATAGGATACTTTCCCTCCTGAACAGGACTCTTCTCTGGTGGAGCGACCAGTATTTCTTTTGGTGCATCACTGTGATACATAACTGGGCCTAGGATCTTCTGGAGTTCATCTTTCAAGGGTGATGAAGACAGCTCCTTTGGCTGAGGTAGGCAACCCATCGTGCCACTGTTTGTGCTTGGGACACCCTTGTCTTAGGAAGGTGGGTCAGATCTTCACCCACCCCTGAATTGGCAGAGTGGTCTTAAATAAAACTTCAGCCATTTGAGTTATCGGCTCTACTGCCTGTTATGCAGAGTAGGCAGCCAATAACTGTTTTTCAATCATACTGTATCTTTCTTCTGCTCCATGCCATACCTGAGACCAGAAACCAATGGGGGTCCAAACAGACCTCTGGCATTGCCACAGGCCCCAGCCAAAGCCATCTTGAGTAACATGAACATCCAACTCCGCTGGGAGGGTAGGATCAAATATACCCAATGCCTGGGCTTGTTTAACTGCCAGTTTCACCTGTTGAAAAGTGTCCTGTTCTATTTTTCCCCAGTTGAATTTTAAGGACAGGCCCAGACCTTGGACCTTTTGGGAATTTATAGCCCATCCCCTCTGTTGCAAATAGGCAGTTAATGAACCTGCTGCCTGTCCTACTACCTCCAGTGAGTCGGATGTAAGCAGGAGATCATCAGTGTAATTATATAAGTTGACATCATCAGGTTTTTTCCAATCAGCCAGGTCATGTGCCACTAGATTATGACAATATGTTGGTGAATGCACGTACCCCTGTGGCAGGACCTGAAAGGTCCACTGCCTGCCTCCCCACGTAAACGCAAACTGATCTTGTGATTCCTCAGCAATTAGGATACTGAAGAATGTGTTTGCTGAATCTAGGACACAATGGTAGGTTTTTATCTCCCCTACTTGATGTGTCCATTAGGGAGGCAATATTGGGTACGGCCGCATGAACTGGCGGCGTGACCTTATTTAACTCCCTGTAATCTACTGTCATTCAACTTTCACACTGGCCATATGGGGACCATCCAACATTCACACTGGCAATATGGAGGACTTACATAGGCTGTGTGCAGGTCTTATAATGCCCACTTTTTCTAATTCCTGCACCATTTTTGATATTTCATCCTGCCCACTTGGAAGTCTATCCTGTCTTATGTTAGTAATCCGGTGCAGTTTCGGCAGGCAAATAGGCCCATGTTTCGCATGGCCTCTTAATATTGCCTACACCACCCAGATACTGATACATCTCTGTCAAAGTCTGAACTCTCCCATGGTTGTCTGGAGTGCCGTACCCCATAGAATATCTATGCCCAGGATGTATTCCTGGACTGGGGCAATAGATACCTTATACTGCTGGGGTGGGAGACGCCCAACCCCTAATTTTAACTATATTTGGGTGACAGGAATAGTCTCTCCCCCAAAACCATCAGTCTGTCTCCATCAAATTTGTTCAGATCTCCGTAGATAATTGATGTCACTGCTCCAGAATCAACAAGTGCTATAACTCTCTGGACATTTTTCCAGGACTGGTATATTGTCAACTCTACACAGGGCCTCTGGTCCCATCTGGAGACCCTAGGGGGACTAACATTCCTCATCATGCCATGAACTGGGCCAAAGTCAAGTCTTTTGTTTCAGGTGGCTTGGGCATTGTAGTCCGAGACACCTGAGGGGACTTCCTTTTTCTATTGGGAGCAATGAAATCTTCTACATTCCATGTTGTTGTTGGTATTCTTCCGATAACTCTTACCCTTGGTTTCTTAGGGTAGTTTTGGAATCTCTGATTCAGCTGTGGAGACAGCTGAAGGAGGATATGACTGGCCTGGCGGTTGATTTTTGCAAATTGGACCCCAGCCCGAATAAGGTTGTTAAACATTTGTTTTCATGAGACCCTTACAGGCCCTGACTGAGGATTCCACACAGGTGTCCTCTTGGTTTTAACTACTGGAAGCACCTCTGCTTCTTCTATTATTCAAATATTGCGCCTAGTACGCAGACGCTCTGTCTCCCCCAGATCAGCTACTAACTGGGCAACCTGTTGAACCACAGCCTCCAAAACCACCAGAGGGTTTAATAGAGAAACTAAGGTCCCATACAGGTGAGAAGGGGCCTGCTGTAAGATTAAATCTTGCATACCTGCTGAAAACTTTACCATATCTGGGCTATCAAACGAGTCCTCGTATATCGCTTCTCTTATGCCCAATTCATGAATATAATTTTGAAGGTCCTCCATGGAGGACCATAATCCTGTGTTTAATGGAATATCTGATTTGTTTGGCCAAACCATGCGGCATGCTGCTATTAACCAGTCTATTATTGAATGGTTCTCGTTGCTATACTGAACAGCAGCGTACATTCTCTGCCTGACAGCAGGGTGTATCATCATGGTGGTCAACTTTGATACTTCTGGCCCATTAACCATGACACTTTCTGCCTCTGAATCCTATAATCTAAGTAACCATGTGGGTACACTCTCTTTTGGCCCCTGCCAAAATCTCTGCACCATATCCATTATTTCCGTTGGTGTATATGGCCTAGACATTACGTGTAAATACATTTGGGCAGGGGGCCATTGGCCAGGGGACACCCCTGCCGGTCTATCTCGTACTTTCTTTGTCTTTTGGGTTATAATAGGAAAGAGTTCCATGGAATCCACTGTAAGTGGAGCCTCTAGATCTGACTTAGAGTTTTTGTTTTCCTGTTCAACCAGTTCTGTTACTTCAGAGGTATGGTTATTACCTATTGACATACTGCAGACCTGACCTAGGGAATGTCATGTTGGTCTTTTCCCTGTTAATACATTAAGTTCATGTTCCAGTTTTTCAATACAATCTTTTAGTAGCTGATTTTCACTTTCTAAGATGTCCGATCTTATCTCAGCTTGATTTAAGGCATTTAACAGAAGCCATGCCACTGTGGATGCAGCTAACTGCCTTTATTTTGTAGTTAGGATGTCTCTGTCTAATCCTTGAAAGCATTCTGTCATATGGAATGGGGAAATATTCCCCATAGTACGCAGGGGACCACATTTCTCAACTATAGTTGCTTATTGGTAATAAGGAGATCCCAGAAACCCTGGGATCTGTCCGGGGATCATTTTATCATTTTATCTAAGAAGGTGATGTTCTCCCCCCTGACCCATTTATAGAAATTCCACAGAAAGGCCATGATACAAAGTATATTTGACCTGGCTAGCTCACCAAATGTATAATCAATGAATATACAAATGATATAGTATATTTGAGAGCTTGGCTTTAGTAGTCATTATACCAGAGCAGGAAAGAAGAACACTCACTTTATGTCTAGGCCTAGGAGAGGTGGAACAAGGCTCCACCCCTTCCGGCAGCACAGGTGGATTTCCTTCATCTATACTCCCATGGCTGACTCATTGCTCGCCTCAGGTGATTAATCAGAGGTTTAGGCTGTGATTCAGCAGTGCCCATACAACTGTGTTCTGAGATAAAAAAAAATAAAATGAGAAATTAGTATTTACGTGGCAAATCATATATGGGTAAGACTTCAGTTTATGGACAGATTTTCTTTTCCTGACCTAGTTTGTTGTAGGAATTCCTGACTCTGGCACCATTTTCTTCAATGATATGTCACCACTGTAGTATACTTGTTGAAGAAGTGGATATGTCCCTTCAGGGGTTTTATTACATACTTTTTAACATTACTCAGGTTTAGGATTCGTCAGTACAACTAAGAAGACAGGTTAGAGAGGAGGTAGGTGAGAGAGAGCATGAGGAAGCCGGGGATGGGAAGAAAGCTTTTAAACTAGCTGTGGTAACAATTTTTTTTCATAAAATCATACCTCAGGAGTACTACTTGTCTATGCCAGACACTTTTTTGGGGGAGTAAATTTATTTGAAGGCATGTGACTTTCAATCATTTGCATAGGGGAGAGCCTAACCAATAATTAATTGTAATGCAGTTCAAGTTTTGCATAGAAAATATTGACTCGCTTGGGGTGCTTTTGTGCGAAATGAATTGTGGCATGCATGAAATAACAGCTGGCCTACAGTGGAGTATGGAAAACAAAGAACTGAAAAATTTTGAGCAGATTTCCCAGTTCTTGATGTCTAAAATGTATATTTTTAATATATTTATATATATATATATTCACTTTTGTGAGGAAAGGGTTGAGGGAACTGGAGTTGTATAGACTGGAGAAGAGAAGGCTCTGGGGAGACTTCATTGTGGCCTTCCACTATTTGAAGGGAGCACAAAAACAGGAGGGGTATGACTGTTTATGAGGATGGATGGTGATAGGTCAAGGGGGAATGGTTCTAAACTAAGACAGGGGAGGTTTAGGTTAGATACTAGGAGGATATTTTTCACACAGAGGGTGGTGACACACTGGAACAGGTTGCCCAAGGATGTTGTGGATGCTCCATCCCTGGAGGTATAGAAAGCCAGGCTGGATGTGGCTCTGGGCAGCCTAGTCTAGTAGCTGGCAACTCTGCACATAGTAGTGGAGTTGAAACTAGATACTCATTATGGTCCTTTTCAATCCAGGACATTCAGTGATTCTATGATTTTTTGCTTTTTTAACATCGTTATTGAATGATTCCAGAGTTTTTTTCCAGCATGTGTATTCGCATCTCCAGTATCCAACACTCATTTTTGAAAAGTCAAAATCTAAGGATTTATTCTTCTCTCCTTCTTTCCCCATTCCAAAATCTTAGTCTATTACAAATTGCACAGCTTGGCATAGAAGCAGTGCCCAGTACACAAGCATATAATTTAAATATATAATTTTAATATATAAAAATAATTTAAATACTAGGGTTTTTTTAAATACACTATTTTGGCAACAGACAGACAGAATCACATTGCAGATACATGGATTCAAATATTAAATGGGCTAAGCTTACTGGTAAATCTTTTGCTCTTGCCAGTGTACTATGCTGTAATGGAAGTGTTGATAAGAGCCTATGTGAAGATGATAACGGACCTTTTCCTGGGTGCATGTGTGCGCATGCCCCTGTGTACACACTTGCACATCCCTGCAACACTTTGGGACCTGGGGCAGTTCCTGGAGGCTACAGGAAACACAGCACCTTCCCAGCTTCAGCATAATTCCCAAAGAACACAGTAGGGCTGTTTCACCTCCCTTGTCTGCCTCTTTTGCCTGTAGAGCAGCATAATGATATGCGAGGAAAGGCACTGTCATTCACCTTGTTTAACTTCTTCCCTCTGGAGGCAAGAGACTGGCTCCCTTGCCATCCATTCATCATTCCTGAAGGCAGGAATGGGCTTCCATGGAAGCCTGGGGCTGGGACTTTTCATTAGTGGATCCAATCCATCATCAGGAAATGAATGGCATGCCTTTGCTTTCACTGCAGCTTTACGGTAATAACAGTGAAGCAGTGGAACAGTTACCTAGAGAGATGGTGAATGCCCCATCCCAGGAGGCATCCAAGATCAGGCTGGACTTGTATCTGAGCAACTTGACCCAGCTATAGATGATCCTATTAATTGCAGAGTGGACTAGATGACTTCTAAAGGTCCCTTTCAACTCAAATGATTCTATGACTGTATGAAAAGGCATTTGAGCAAGAGATGAATTAGATAGCTCTACTTGTGGAAATTGTTTTCTTGCACTGAGAAATGTATCTGGTTACCTTGGTGCCACTGAAGTCATTCTGTCATGATATTGTTTGATAATTCACACTGTTGCTTACTACAACCTTGTGGATTTCAGGTCTAATGGCTGTATGTCTTCCATGGAAATGAAATTTGCCTTGCTTTTGCACATGTTCTCCAAGCTACAGCATTCTCTCATACTGAAGATTAACACTGTCTGTTTATCACCTTTGAGTACTTTTATTTAGTTCTCCCTTCTAGGATTGCATATCTCCTCTTTTAGTAATAAGCTCTCTCTGGAACAAATAAAATATAGGCATTCATGTAGGACAACACTGCCCTCTTCCCTGTGTATGAGTTTAGGAACGGGCAGTTGTGATGGTATGAGAACAGCAGCAGGAACAGTAGTTATGGAAAAAAAAATCCATTGTTTCAACCATTTGTCCTTTCCTGGGAGCTGTAAGTTTAACTGTAGAGGCTTTTAATGTTACCCCCAATTTCTTTCCTCCTTGGTTCTAGTGCTTTGCTGCCTCTCTTAGGGCAAGTCTGCTCCTGCCACAAGAGTTAGCTTCTGAAATAGAATATTTCAGCATAGAAAACTTCAGCATTACCTATGATGTTGAAAGGTTCCGTATGTATGAATTTTTGGTACTAATTTCTCTCAGAATAGAGTTATTTCTGCAGCCTTTGTCCCAGGCTTTCAAAAATCTCATTTTCTGTTAGGAATAACTTAAATGAGGAATGCATTGGGTAAATGAGGAATGAATGGGTAAAATTTTCCTAGTGTCAGGAGATTTAGAGTCAGTTTCTAAGTGGGATCATGCTCAAATAATGAACAAGTCTTGCCAATTTTTTTAATTAGATATATTATCAAAAAATCTTTGTTCTTTCCACCCTTACTTCATAAATGCATATTTTTCTGGCTAAATGCAATCATATACCCTGTGTACATAATTGTCTTCTGACCAGCACCCTTCCATCTTATTCTTTAGCTTGTGATATGTTTCAAACCAGCATGTATTTTATGTGAATTTAGTCTCATTTTAATATTGATATTGTCATTGCCGAGTTCTTTAGCTCTCTGAATTTCTTGTTTTTTTTTAGTGTTTGTAATCTTTCCTACCAGTATTTTGGAAAGATCAATGACTTTTATCTGTGCTCACTCTGCTACTTTCAGTATGAGTCATGAAGATGTTGAGTAGCAACATGTTTATCAGTATTAACTATAATCTGTTCCTCAGAGCAGGAGTTATTTTTTTTCAAACCAGCTGTATGGTCTGCTCATTTGTCAAAGATATTTATTCTTTCTAAAAAGAAAATACTAGATATGCAAGTAAACCTTCCTGTTTTAATAGAAATTCCGGTTTCTTACTCTATAAAGATATTAGAGGATGCTGTCATTACGTTCCTACAGATTTATTTCCACATTAGTCTCCAAATAAATCTAAGAGGACTTACAGAAGCAAAGAATGATGGCTCACCTGGATGTGCTTTTGGAGAACTGAATCCTTTCCATCATTTTCTGCGAAACATTTGGATGAAATACTGTTATTTTTGATGGAAGTGAGGAGTATTTCATTGACTTCAGTTCAAAGATGTAAGAGGTAGTTTTTTTTTTTTTTTCCGAGCAAAAAGAATTTTGAGTATGTGTTATACTGAAACAGGATTCTCTTTAACTTTAGCAAAGTGCTTTAAACTACTCAAATCATTCACTTCATTTGGTGGTACTAACTTCAAAATACAGAATTTTCATTCATGTTTTTGACAGTTATTTTAAATTTTGGAGATTGTTAAGAAACTAAAATACATTTCAAAAATGATACCCTTGGCATATGTTTGTTCATCTCTTTCAGGAAGTATTTTGGGGAAAAAATAGGACTTTACTTTGCATGGCTGGGCTTGTATACAGAATTTCTCATTCCATCTTCAGTCGTTGGGATTATTGTATTTCTTTATGGATGTATAACCATTGAGAGCGACATTCCTAGGTAAGCTTCTCTATGAAGAGATTTTATTACTTGAAAGTTATGAATGTACTTTTTTTCTATTGTAAGTCTTAGTGAGAAAAGTTGCTTTTAGCAACAAGTCTGAACTACAGTGATGCAGAATTAACAACACTTTGGGCACTGGAAATACACATCCGCTGAGTAGATGAGACATTTGGATGACTAACATTCATTTGTCTGCTCAGTATTGTGGAGTCTGATGTAAAAATGTTTAGTAAGTCCACAGCATTATTTTAATAAGCATGATCAAAGTATTGGACTACTTGTAAGTTCTTTTTTATGCCATCCAGTTGTTTTCTGTGAATGAATATTTATATATAATTGGGAAAGTTCAGAACTCACAGAAGTTAATGAAAATACCATGTCTTGGACTGTTTTGTTCATCTTAGTATGTTGTGGTTTTGCGTTGTTGTTCTTATGTGGAATACTGACAACAACATGCGAACCAGTGGGAGTTAGAGTTAATGCTATGGTTTGCTTTACTGCCTTTTATGAGTATTTTGAATATTCGGATGGTAGGGGAGGAGTGGCATTCCTGGAGCACTTGGTGCAGAGAAAGATAGGTGAAGGTCTGGAGTGCACTCCAGTGACTCTCTCCCTGGCCCCACTCAGCTCCCGGTCGAAAAGGGCTCATGCTCCCCTTGCACTATAATGGAAACTTGCAATTTGGGTGCTCTGATCTTCCTCTCTCTCATTTTGTTTGATTTTTGTTGGATTTAGTAAATCATCTCTTCTGTTGTGTCTCTTCTGTTGGACCCATCTGCTAGCTCTCTGCTTTTCTCCCTCTCCTGGAGCACGTGGCCCACAGTGCATCTTGCTGCTAGGCCAGGGCCTGCTGGATTGCACACAAACTGCTAGTACTCCTTTTTTTTGTTTGTTTGTTTGCTCTTTTCCCCAGGCCTATGCCCCCAGTGTCACAGTTTTAGATCTAGGGATAACTTCATGACATAGTAAAACCAAGTTATTTGCACAAGATGAATATTCTATAGCAGATTAGATATTCATATAATTGATCTTGACAATTAGAAAAAAAGTTTAGTGTTGCTCTCTGTGTCCAGATACAACACTGCAAGGCGATAAAAAGAGTAACAAGATGGCAGAGCAGCAAAATCTTAGGCTACAGCAATTGAGGATCTGCTTAGATGTGATGCATTAGGTGCAGAAATAGCAGAAAGAAACTCCTTTAGGAAGACTGTAAGATCCACAGATAAGCATGGATCTCCAGAGAGATACCCTTGCCTCAACTACCAACCCTTAAAAGGATCCTGGATTCTAGCTCCCCGCCTTCTGGTCAGTTAGGTGCATCTCTTGCAACTGAGCTCCTCTGGGTTGGCCCTAATTTCCTACCAGGTGCTCAATCATCAGTGTCTAAAGGAGGGGTACAAGAGTCTAAAGAGTGAGACATATGAGAAAGGTCCATTGGTTTGGTCCGCCTAGAGAAGATGAGATTGAGGGAGGCCTCATGGCTGTCTACAGCTTCCTCATGGGAGGAGCGGGGTGACAGATGCTGGTATCTTCTGTCTGCTGACAGCATCAGGATGTGGAGTTTTCTCAGGAGAAAAAGATAGGGTATTAGAAAAATGCTCTTAATTGAGAGTGTGGTCAGGCACTGATAGAGGATCCCCAGGACAGTTGTCATGGCATCAACCCTGCTGAAGTTTGAGAAGCTTTTCAAACAACTCTCTCAGACATAAGGTTTCAGTTCTGGGTGGTCCTGTGGGGACTGGGAGTTGGACTCAATCCTTTGATTCCCTTCCACTCAGGAATTCTATGGTTCTATGAATATTGATGCAGTGAAGTCTGCTTCACAGTGTTGTGTGGGGGGGAATACACTATCTGGGACTGACTCTTGGTAGAGACAGCATACTGGCTTAATAGAGCTGTTGGTCACATTTGTTGCAGTAGTTCTTGCATTCATTCAAATAATTGGCAAATATAAAAGCAAATCACTCTGCAGTAGAAAATTACTGCTGATAAGTAAGGATGAATACACTTAAGTTAGGTTGTATTCATGATGCTTGAGGTCCCTTCCAACCCTGTGATTCTGTGATTTTCTTCCAAATTATGAGCTGTGCTTGTCCGTGGGAGAGTTTGTGGTGACATTAAAAATGAAGTGAGATTTGTCTCAAAGATATATCTGCAGTATCCTCTACTGCCTTTCAACATAGAGCAATATTTTAACTATATGATAACTGCTAACAGCTGTATGCCATTCAAATTATACAATAGAAAACATACTGATAGTACAGTTTGAATAGCTCTTCTATTTGAAGTAATAGATAAAGTACTATCGAATGGTGGTTGATTTAGAAGATGATCTTATCGCAACTTACCAGCTGTTAATGAAAATGATGCAAGTTTTACTGTAGGTCACAATCTTGGATAAGGACACTTGAGTTGGATCATGACACTTTTCATGAGTCAATTCATTTGAATGAGACTGTGCAGGTATGAAGTTATTTCACATATAAACCTTATGAAAAAATTGAAAGCATATTCAGGAGAGTCAAGTAAGGTTTGGTGTATTAAAGAATTAATGATAATGATTTTTAAATTATTTGTAGGTACTGTGGAAGTGCATAGTAAATAAGGCTAGAAATTAAAGTGACCTTAAATTTTTTTTTTTCTATTTGTTAGTCTCTTATGTCATGTTTTCCAGGGGGTAGCTGAACCAATCTTGCAGAGTAAGGAGGGAAAGGAAACAATGCTTAGCAAATGAACAAATAGGGCAGAAGTGAAATACTTGTTTTTATAAGATCTACAACTTTTATTTAAATTTGAAAATTAGATTAGCACTCTATACTAGAAAAACAAGGAGCTATTCAGCCAGAGAGCTCTAACTGTGGGGAAATTGTGTTGAGGACCCTGAAAAGTGAAGGAACTTCATTTTCTGAAACCACTGTGGGCACAGTATCTGAATACTCTTAAAACATATTTGTTTAGGTATACTTTAAGAACCTTATGGTAAGTGGTAGTACAGACCAGAATTTGTGTTAAGCCCTATCTTAGGTGAACGTGCACTGTTATTATAAATATCCTTCAAAATAAAATGAAGGATGGAGACAAATTTCAAAGCAAATGGGAAATATAACATCTTTCCTAAAAGTAAGACTGTTGGACAGTGTACAATGCTTGTGTCACTTATACAACCACCTAGTGTATCTTCCTAGCAAATGATATTGTAGGTATAGACTATGTCCATGACACATAACAACTAAAATGCCTGCATTTTGGACCTGGTTTTTATGCAGCATGATGTGGTCAGTAATATGGACAAAAATGCGTAAAGTAATATGATATTTCATGTGGACTTTTGTGCCGTCATGTAAAAATTTGTTTTGTTGGGGGCAAATGAAATAAGAACCCATAGAATTTCCATTCCAGCTACTACAAAATTCTTTAATTCAAGCCTGATCTATGTAAAATCATGCTGCTGAATGCAGAGATGGCAAATTCCACTTTGATTGCGTGTTAATTATTTTCTTCTAGTACTGTTAATCCCAATCTTTACTGTAGTCTTCACAGAATTACTAACAACATGTATACTGATTTATTAAATTGGACCCTGTTTTTAATTTTCTGTTGGTAAGGTACCAGTATTTTAATATTACAGAGGTTGGCAATGTGTTAAGAGATGCAGGGCTTTTGTTCTCTATTACAGCAAGCCACATATTGAAAATATCTTGTAATAGCTATGAATTGCTTCTTGGTATCACTATTGTACAACCCTTTTCTTACTCTAAGAACTCATATCATTCACAGTAAGGAAATGTGTGACAAGCATAATACCTTCACCATGTGCCCTCTCTGTGACAAATTCTGTGATTACTGGAACCTCAGCTCTGCGTGTTCTACAGCTCGAGCTAGCCACTTATTTGATAATCCTGCCACAGTCTTCTTCTCCATCTTTATGGCTCTCTGGGGTGAGTACAATTACCAAAGCTAGATTGTTGGACTGTCTCGCTCCAATATATGGTAGGGAGAGGAGGTTCTTTTAATATGTGTATACCTGATGGCGAGATAAAGACATGATGGGTGAAGTGCTAATCCAAACAGTTTATTACAAATCCTAGTTGATTAGGCATATGGGGAAGGAAAGACAGATGATAGAAAAGGATAGAGGGAGAAAAAGCAAGGAGTCTTTGTAGAAAGCAAGAGAGATAGTCACTACTGTAGGTCCAGCATGATCTGTAGAGTGTAATTGTTGATCTCAGAAACTCAGCCAGTCACTGCGGCGGATGGGAAAAAGCCAGGAGGGTTTGCAGTAAGCAGACCTAGGGGGATTCTTCCAAAGAGGTTTTTTTCCCATTAGGGTAATCTTCCAACAAAGGTTTCTTTGGGAGTTCTTCCCTGAAGTCCTTAGTTTAGTGAGGGCTTTTTATCCCTCATTTCTGTTTTTTTCCTTCTTTTCTCTCTGTTAGTGTGATGTACCTGGTCCAATGGATAGTAAAGGCTCCACTCCCTGCTGGCTTGCCATGCATAAGAATTATTGCCTTTTGCAGTTATCAGCTCCTCCAAACTGCCCCCCAAAAAGACAGAAGTTAGTTTGCTTCTGTTTATCTTGACAGTCATAAGCAGAAGTACTGTGGCACAGTGACACCTGCCACTTGTTCCCCCAGATAATTTGCAACTCTCATTCAGAGTCTTCTCACCAGAAAGGCCTCACGAAGCAAGTTTTGAGACAACAAAAGAAAAACAGTTCTGTCTTTAACAGACTTTTCATTAAAATTAAAGCTGATACATGGCAGCAGAACATTGTACACAGAGTAGAATAATATGAGTGAGTGTAATGCATATAGTTTTACAAAGTTGGCAAAGTTTCCTCAGAAGGCAAGTAATAGAATCTCTGAGCTGAAACTGGAAAAGGAATTATTACAATGCATTCTTTAGTCAACAGAAAGGTTTCAAATGAATGAAGAGCAGTTGGGTAGTCCAGGTAGGGAAACTGTATCATTTTTCCCCTCTATTTCCTTGTTTGCTTTCACTTTTGTCATGTTTTCCATCATTTTCTATTGAAGCAGCAAGTCCTATTAAGCACTTCTGCATTTGGGACTGGAGTGTATTTGGATTTTTCCCATGGGGTATGCAATTATAAAGGTTTAATTTAAGCCCTTCCACTTCCATGTAGGACAACTTAGTGACACAATTTTATCAAAACTTTGTTAGATTCTGAGAACAATGGAACTATTATTCTTATTTTTGTATTTAGAATATATTATTTATGCAAGCTTGTTTTTCTTTAGTGGCAAAAATACTCTGCCTCACTGAGGGGTCAAAACACTTCATAAACAGCAATGAATGCATTGTAGTATTGTCTGGCCTCATCTCAACCACTGTGCTTACACGTGTGTCATTGCTGTTGCTATGCCCTTATTCACTCTAGATCTTGTTTACTGTGAAAGTTAAGGGTGTAATTGCTACTGTAAAATGATTTTAAAAATTTTCTTATTCATTTTTCACAGAAGGAAATTTTAATTCTTAATATGAAATTGTGCAATTATTGCTCTACAGCTATAACCCAGCTATGTGCTTTACTCTAACTCTATTTAAATTTCACAGCTTCTTTTAGAAAAGACTATTATCTTGGGTTTGGGCATAAACAGCATTGAGGTTTTTAGGAATTTGAAGACAGAGTAGACTGTATAAATCGAAAGATTTTGTTTATCTCTTCCTGAAAATCATTCAACAGAAGCCTAACAATACATAATCAGTACTAGAGGGATTACAAATAAGATGAATTTACAGACTTGTGTCTTATGTTCCTACTTCGGCTACCATTTGGAGAGTAGATTAGCAGATAATGGGTCACAGTTTACCTGTTGCCATGAAGTGAGACTGGTTTTCTGCTTATGTAAATTAATGCAAAATTTCTAATTTCAGAAATGCTAGTACATATTGTAGTGAGTATGTTTAGACAAATTTTTGAAAAGCTAAAAGTAGATCTGTTTTTTGAAAAATTGAAAAAAATTCAGTGAGTAACTGCACCTTTCAGAATAATTTTTTTCGGCTATCTAAAATATTTTGAGTTTTCAAAACATAGTTAAAATAACTTTTGCGTATCATTTCTTCCAAAAAGAGGGAGACTAGAAACTTAATTGCTGAGCACCTGGATTTACTTCCAGTATACTGACAATCTTGTCTTTTATTTCTTAAATAATTAAAGAATAATTAAAGGATTCTAGTGTAGAAATATTTGATCACAGTGAACTGTGGGAATGCATGGTGTTTTGTAAGATTCGGATTGTTTTAATAGCAGTGGAACTCTTCCCACTGTTATCATGTATCTCACACCAAATGTAGATGCAACTGAAGGAAGCTAGATCTCAATCTTCATTCTTCTGTGTCTTGGGGTGTTATCTACACATTATTCAAAGTGATTTAAATACTGCTGTGATCAAATAACCTCTCAAGCAACTGAAAAGAGGAAAAGAACTATGAGAAAATAGAAAACAGTGTCCAAAGTTGTTTATTAATATTGTTTTTATATACATTAGATATTCTGGAAGAATGTTGCTATAATTTTCTGGAAATAGGTATCCACAAGCGAACAGGAAGTGCTATTTCTAATAAGTCCAAAAGTCCGTAAATTACAACTAGCAAGGCAAAGGTGTATCTAGAGGAAACAGTATTCATGAGAAGGTTAAGAGACTAAATACCGGACAGCACTACATGATCTGTTATTTCAAAATAATGAAAAAGGAAAAAGAGAAGACTAAATACTGGCCCATGCCTTTGGGCAAAACCCTAAGGTCATGTGCTTACACAGTGTGAAACAATTCAACTATCCCCTAACAATGTATTTCAAATAAAGATTATTTTCATCAATACCGTAATGGGTCATAATATACATGATATATAATATGTATCAATGACTGATTTCAGGAGCAGACTGCACCTACTTTCTTATGTTTCTGACTGAAAGACTGTTCAGATAATTAGAGTGTTAATATTAATACTTAGACCCAAATTTTGTTTCATTATATACTTTGTGACTCATAAGTAAGAGAGACGGTGTTATCGGGGTGCATATCAACAGATCAGGGTTCAGTTCCTGACAACATCTTTCTAGTGCCATTGGGCAATCTGCGGAATCTCTTTTCTGTACTTGTGCTGTGTTCCTTTTTTAGAATTGGAATGGGGATCTTCCTTATTTTTAAGAGTCTAGTATAATAGGCTTCGAATATCAGACGTTGCTTACAAGAAACACAAACATTCACAATAGTGGATTTATTACTCCCATTTATTTTTTTTTAAAGCTACTATGTTCCTTGAGCAGTGGAAGCGTTTACAGATGAGGCTGAGTTACTTCTGGGATCTGACTGGACTGGAGGAAGAAGTAAGTTTCTTCTCCCTGAGCTAATTTACTGTACAAATTATTCTCAGTCTGAGGATACTTTCTAATGAACGTTCTTCAGTTCAGTGCTAGAACTGGCACAGTTTTGAATGTCAGTGTATCCTTCAGGAAATCATCACATATGTACTAGCATTCTAATTTTAACAATCAGTGTTGAAAAGGACTGAAAGATGCCAGCAGCTCATTCCTTGTTGAAAATGCCATATGCTGTTGTACAGAATATGATATCAGAATGAAGTTAATACCTTGTCATATAGATGACACTTCATTATGCGTAACAAAAGTTTTCTGATATCAATTGTAACGTGTTAAGATAACATAAGTAATATTTGCATCTAGGTCTGTCCTCTCTCTGATGCCATATTAAAAACATATTAAGCTTCATGTACTCAGAGCTCTTTAAAGCAAGCAATGTGTTTGATTACTCAAGAATATTTTTGAAATACTTTGTAGTAAACTTATAGGTCTTCAAACTGTACCTCAGTTGGCTGAAAAGTGAGAGATAATAGTTTATTATTATTTACAACATCCCAAGTACATCTTTAGTTTTGTTCTCAGGTATTATCAGAATTATTTTGTCATAGTGTACTTCCTGTTTAAATTACTGAATGTCATCGGAGGATTAATTTCAAACTGACTAAAAAGAGAGGAGCTACTAGCCCTAAATATCCCTTAATATCTTCTAAATGTTGTAACTATGTATTTACATTATGTATGCCATACTGATAGATCCTGCCATGGCATTGAAATAGGGTCAGATTCAGCATCATGCTGTTCAAAATACGAAGTAATTTAAAACTGCGGTAATTAGATTTTCTTTTATAACTTTTAACAAGCTGTGTACCTGCAGAGAATAATTTGTTTTTGATTACTCTCTTTGTTGACTTAAGGAATTGGATTCAAACTCTATCAGATCAAGGCAGTTCTACAACTCCCATTCCAGGAATCTGATCACATCTTGTTGTGTTCCACAACAGATCCTTTAATATCAGACCACGTACAAAGCTAGAACAGGGCCACTTTCCAGCCCTGTTTCTTAAGCTCAACTCAGATTGAAAGTAGAGCTCAAATAAATGAGAAAACTAAGATGAACCTCATGCTGTAGTATGTTTGTATTTTCCACTATTGTAGAGTTTTTTAGATAAAAATTACTGGATAAAATGAAAAAATAACATAGCAGAAAATATACCTTAGTGTTCCTCCTATCACTGTCCCAAAATGCAGCCTTCAGCACCATTTTTAGTGTGAGAGAGACCTCTGAAGTATTCCTGCTCTTGATTAGGTTTTTACAACCTACCTCTGTTTTCTCAACATTTTTAATGCACCCTATTCAATGACGAAGTGGACAATGATTTCAGATTTTAAGGTGTGATATAAACTCAGTACAGCAGCAATCAAAAACTATTGTTTGTCCTATGTGGAATGTCATACTATCAGCTGGGAGAACAGCGATTTTGTAATGATTACGTTACGAACAGAAGAAGGAGAGCAAATTCTTCTTTACTCTTCAGTATGCTTGATGAATCCTGAAGATTTTACTGAATTTCAAGTTAATTCCTTACACTGCAAAATACTGAGTTTTCACACAGTATTTGCAAATTGCTGTGAAACGATCTATAGATCTGTGAGCCCTGTGATTAAGAGTTCTGAAGTGTTGAAGTTTTGTGTACAGGAACCATGAGATCAGCAAGAATCCTTTGTTTATGACAAATAAAGGAGTTCCAGACACACCTCAACACAAGCTGAAGAATTAGGAGTGCAGAACCATTAAAAAAAAAAAGGCTGGAGAGGATTGTGAGGGGCTGTCCCTTGTGTGTGACAGGATCAGTTCTATTTAAATCATTATAAAAAGATGTTTGTCTTATTTGTTCTTAAAGAAATCTGTAAGTGAAGATTTCACTTCCTCCTTCAGCAATTTGTTCTGATACTACTGATTCTAATTTTTCTCTTACTGCTGCTAAGCTTTTCCTAAACCTACTTCCTTGTTCATTATCACTTGTTCCTTCATGCAAAGATAAAGAGATTACCCCATCCTCAACGAAATTCAACTTATTGTTCTCTTTTTTTATGAACTAGCCTCTGCTTTTTCAGTTTTTTTCCTTAGATCTTATTTTCTACATGTTTTTTTGTTCTTGTTCTGTTCTGCACATTTTTCACCTGATCTAGAGATCACTTCCTGTGAGTAGTAATGCTTAAAATGGACATTTGAACTGATATTTTACTTAAACAGGAAGCCAGAATATCATTTTGTCATTCTCTTGGTATAAATGAAGAAATGAAAAAGTTAGATCAGATTTGTTCACCTCTTATCCTTTAAATTAATGGAGATGAAGATAAATTTGTCTCTAAGACAGATGTTGACATTGTGTTTCATCAGTGTGCTAATCACTTCAGGCAGTGAAGTGTTTACAGATGACTTTGATATACTGATGAAAATCGTGGTGGAACATGGAAAATCATGTCTGATCAGGCTAGGCTAGAGGGAAGTAACAGGACTCTGAGGAACACTCGGGATCACTTAACAGAGTGTGAAGGAAAAGGGCAATATGTTCAGGAGTTTTAACAGTTTTAAGACCAGATGGGAGTAAGTTATTTGTTATTAAAAGTCTCTTGGTAAAGGGAAGTTATGGAACTGAAACATGAAGATGATCTTAAGAGTTGATGAGTTTAGAAGGGCATTGTGAAAATTATGTTGAAATAAATGTGTTCTGTGTAATTTTTGTGGACTCTTGACTATAAAAAATTCAGTAAAATTTCTTTAAACACACTAGGCCAAATCTTTTGCTTCAGAAGAATCATGCAATAGATTCATTTAGCAATAGCAGTTTGAGGAAGCAGACTCCCCAAGGCTTATATGCATATGTGAATCTGGACTTAGAGGACAGACTTAGAGGATTTGTGATGTTTCTACATCTCAAATCCACATAAATAATAGATGTCATTGAGTATTAGACTGTTAGATGGGTAATTGTCTTGAAAAGTAGTTGTATGGTTAATAACTAAATAGGAGAGGAAAAGGGGAAAAAAAAAGACTACAACCATGAGAATGGACCACATGAATCTTTGAAATACTATGAAAACACTCATCATGATGTGTATCTAGATGTGTATTTGTGAAACCTAGTGCAAGTTCTGCATTTATTTGTCTGTTTTTCTGTTTGTGTAATAAAGAATGTAGTTGAGGAAGATGTGTGAGAGAACTCCCTTTTACTTGCAAGAGAAAAAGGGTTAATGAAATACTGAGAAACTCTAATTATATGGAGAATAGAAACTACTGGCTTCCCATGAATGTTCAGAAATTGTATTTCTAGGACCCAGTATGTTCTGCTTCAGATGTTCTGGGTAGAGAGATGGAACCTTATTTTACCAAGAGTCATCCAGAATGAAAAGGTAAATATGATCGATGAAATTTTAGAACCTGGAATAGAGTTGGAATAACAAATGGACAGACAGAAAAGACCATACTAATTGAAATACAAGTGAGAGAAGGCATTATTACTCAAAGAATCATGCTGTTATACTGTTTCAGTACGGGGAGAAATTTAGCCGTTTGTCTTTGTTAGAAACATACCTGATAAGTTACAATTTTAAGTTTAGATCCTCTGCTTGTAAAGTAATTTTTATCTTTTTTTTGTGGATTCCCAAGTTTCTTTTCTCTTTCTCTGTTTGACTTTCAACAGGTATTTATTGAATCCTTAAGGAAAACTGTAATTCACTCTGTGGATTATCACTGAGGTTATATGAAATAACAAGGAAGGTAGGCTGAATAATAGAACTGTTGAGAATCAGGTAGAAAAAGAGAGTCTATGTCCTCTGGAAGAAGGGACAGGCTACTTGGGGAGATTACAAAGAAGTAGCTAAGGTATGCAGGGAGAAAGTTAGGAAGGCGAAAGCCCAACTAGAGCTCAGGTAGGCCACTGCAGTAAAAGACAAAAAATCCTTTTATAAATATATTAACGGCAAAAGAACCGCCAAGGATAATTCTCATCCTATACTTGATGCAGCAGGGAATGTGGCCACTGAGGATAAGGAGAAGGCTGAGGTCCTCAATGCCTTCTTTACATCTGTATTTACTCGCCAGATCAGTTATCCTCTGGGCATTTTATGCCCTGATCTGGAAGTCTGGGATGCTACTCAGACTATACCCCCAGCGATTCAGATGAAGACAATTAGAGAGCTCCTCCTCCATCTGGACTGTCACAAGTCCATGGGACCGGATGGGCTACACCCTTGGGTGCTGAGGGAGTTGGTGGGGTTCTTGGGCTCTTGGACCCTCTCAGCCACCTATCGGGGCTCCTGGTTAACTGGAGAGGGTTGGAGGCTTGCTGATGTGATTCCCATCTTCAAGAAGGGCCGTAAAGAGGATCTGGGTAACTATAGGTTTGTTAGCCTGACCTCAGTACCGGGGAAAGTAATGGAGAAAATCATTTTGGGTGAGATCACACTGCACACGTATGGTGCCCAGGGATCAGGCCCAGACAGCATGAAAGGTAGGTCATGCTTGACCAACCTCATCTCCTTCTATGACTGGGTGACCAGTCTGGTAGATGAGGGAAGGACTGTTGATGTAGTCTACCTAGACTTCAGCAAAGCCTTTGACACAATTGCTCACAGCCTTCTTCTGGGGAAACTGTCTGCCCGTGGTCTGGATAGGTATACACTTCTTTGGTTAAGGAACTGGTTAGAGGGCTGTGCCCAATGGGTAGTGATTAATGGAATTAAGTCCAGATGGCAACCCGTTACAAGTGGTGTCCCCCAGGGGTCGGTACTGGGGCCCATCTTGTTTAATATCTTTATTGATGGCCTAGATGAGGGGACTGAGCATACCCCCAATAAGTTTGCAGATGACACCAAGTTAGGAGGTGGTGTGGATCTGCCTAAGGGTAAGGAGGCCCTTCAAAGGGATATAAATAAGCTGGATTGCTGGGCTGAGATGAATGGGATGAGGTTCAACAAGGCTGAGTGTCAACCCCATGCAGCGTAACACAGATTTGGAGACGAGTGGCTAGATGATTGTGAAGAAGAAAGGGACCTGGGGGTGTAGGCTGATGCTCAGCTGAACATGAGCTGACAGTGTGCTCAGATGGCCAAGAGGGCCAATGCCATACTGACCTGCATTACAAATAGTGTGGCCAGCAGGAGTAGGGAGGTGATCATCCCCTCAACTCAGCACTGGTGAGGCTGCACCTTCAGTTTTGGGCCCCTCACTACAAGAAAGACATTGAGGCCCTGCAGCGTGTCCAGAGAAGGGCAATGAAACTGGTTTGGAGCACAAGCCTTATGAGGAGCGGCTGAGGGAGCTGGGATTGTTTAGTCTGGAGAAGAGGAGGCTCAGGGGAGACCTACAACTTCCTGAAGGGAGGTTGTGATGAGGAGGGGTTTGGCCTCTTCTCCCAGGCAACAAACAGGACCCAAGGAAATGGCTGCAAGTTGTACCAGAGAAGGTTTAGGCTAGACATGAGGAAAAAATTTTTCTCTCAGAGAGTGTTCAGGCACTCGAATGGCCTGCCCAGAGAGGTCATGGAGTCACCGTCCCTGGCAATGTTCAAGAGGCGTCTGGATGAGGAGCTGCGAGATATGGTTTAGTAGCTTGTGGTAGCAGTGGTAATGAGAAGATGGTTGGACTACATGATCTTATAGGTTGTTTCCAACCTTGCGATTCTAAGATTCTATGATTGTTATTTATCTTATGATTTTTATTCCCAAAAAGTCACAGAAAGACTGAGCCAGAAAAACAATAAGGTGGAAGGAGCAATAGCTCTTCTCTCAATCTGCACAAAATACTAAACTCGGTGGAAGTTATTTGTGGAGGAACTTATGAAGTTGAGAAAGGATTTAAAAACTTCATAATATTACTTAATGACAGCTGAAATGCACTCACCAGTGCTGAGTATGGAGACAGGATTATTTCCCTAGTCCTGCTCACCACTCCATTCCTGATACAAGCCAGGATGCCTTTGGCCTTCTTGGCCACCTGGGCACACTGTTGGCTCTTATTCAGCTGACTATCCATCAGTACAACAAAGTACCTTTTCATCGGGCAGCTTTCCAGCCACTCCTCCCCAGGCCTGTAGGGTTTCCTGTGGTTGTTTTGATCAAAATGCAGGACCTAACACTTGGCTTAGAAACTCATACAGTTTACAGATCTTTGAGTCTGGCCATCCAGCCAGTGTTTCATCCAACAGAGTATATGCCCATCCAAACCATGGAAAGCTATCTCCTCCATGAGGATGTTGTGGGGGACAGTGTCAAAGGCTTTACTGAAGTCCAGGTTGACTATATCCTTCATCCACTAGGTGGGTCACCTTGTCATAGAATGAAATCAGGTTTGTCAAACAGGGTCTACCATTCATAAGCCCATGCTGACTGGGCCTTATCCTCTGGCTGACCTCTACTTGGTTCGTGATGGCTCCCAAGATTATCTGTTCCATAATCTTCCCCAACACCAAGATCACACTTAGAGGTCTGTAGCTACCAGGATCATCTTTCTGGCTGTTTTTGAAGATGGGTGTTACATTTGCCAGTCTTTAGTCCACTGGGACATCCCTGGTTTGCCAGAATTGCCGAAGAATGATGGAGAGTGGTTTGGCAACCACATCTGCTGACTCCCTCAGCACTCTAGGGTGCAGTCTACCTGTTCCCATGGACTTGTGAGCATCCAGCTTTTGGAGCAGGTTCAAAACCATCTCATAGTGGATCATGCAGGGCCTATTCTGTTCCCCAGCCCTATCTAGCGGTGCAAGGGGCTGTGTGCCCTGGAAGGAACTAGTCTTACTATTAAAGACTAAGGAAGGCATTATGTACCTCAGCCTTATCCTGATCCTTGGTTACTGTGTTGCCTTCAGTGTCCAACAAGGGCTGAAATTTCTTCTTAGCCCACCTCTTAGTGTTGGTAATGTACTGTATGTACTCAGAGCCTGAGTGGTTTGCCCCTCCCCTTCTGAAATGCCAGAGTTTGAACTGGGAAGGGCTGCATTCCTGAGCTCACCCTTTTTCTGAATTGTTGCTGGGAGGGGTGACTTAATTCCTCTTTCTTTGTCATCTTATTCTATATTGCCTGTATCTCAAATAAAGGCTCCATCATCACCTTTGTTTGTTTTACACACCACCATTAGCTACACATTTTGCCAGTGATAAAGGAGAGCCTCCATTCTATGCTTGTAAAAAATCTGTTGCCATTACTGAAAGGCACCATCCACCACCTCACTGTGATAACAACCCCTGTTTGGTCTTCATAAACATTCAGCAATTGCCAATGAATGTTAATAGGCACAGTTTTTCCCACATGGAGGAATTCAGTTGCACACTTTTGCTTCATATGCACTTCTATATTGGGTGCTATTTTGTTATACCATCTCTTTGCTGTCATCTTTTGCATGGCAAAAGAAATGCAACCTAACATTTTTTGGAAAGTTTAACCTCTCCTACCAATATTTGCCTCTTACATTATGGATTAGCATAGCAAAATAGGAAGCATTACTTTTGGAACTGTTGCAATTTAAAGAGTTAATCATGCGACAGTCCTACCTACCCTCGGAAGAAAGTGTGGAGGGGGGGGGAGGGATGTGGGGTGGAAGGAAGAATCAAAAACCTGATTGAGATAGGAGATACTGATCTATTAAAAGGAATGTGAGATAATGCAGAATAATTAAGGGTAGTAAATGTAAACAAACAAAAAATAAAACAGGAGGAGAGAGAGAAAATTAATCCAAATATTTATCAGCAGGCTCTCCATCCCTTACGTCCTGGAAAGAGACCAGAGAGCTCTTCCCCTGTCACTCAGAATCACAAGGTTCCTAGAAAATGCAGTACATCCTAATATATCTTTCCTTTGGACAATCAGATGTATCTTCTCTTTAGAAACTCAGAACTCATGCGAGACTGCTAGAAATAAACAAAAAGCACCGCTCCACAGTGCACTGTGTTTTCTGCACCCAACAGCCTGTCACATGATATTATGATACGGAATACTGATAAAACCAGCCTTTGTACTCTGCAGTACAAAGCAATTTTGGCATTTGTGTAGGTTTATGTAAAAAACTTGTGATCTGTACTTTGTTAACTTAACTGAGCTATTTCCTTATACAACAATGGAATTCTCAACATATTTGATTGTATGCTTACCATAACATGTTCAAATATGAGCGTGTTAAGGTAAATGTCTTGAAATGAGAGTTTCAAAGAAATCTGAGAATTAGATATTCTGATTCCATTGTACCTTCTGCAGAATAAGGGGAAGGAGCTTTCTTAGACCTCAATAGCTCAACAGTTCTCTGCTGTCTGTAGATAGAAATGCCATCTGTACATTCTTGCTATCAATTCTGGCATCTCATCTGTGATCTGAATCTACTGACTAAAGCTGCAGGAAAGTAATTCCAGAAATAAACTGGGCAGTGTTTGTAGTGAGGCAACAAATAAATGATATGAGTTTTTAAAGGGCATTGAGCAGAAGAAGGGAAGAATCACACAAGGGTTGGAAGAGACCTCTGGAGATAATCTAGTAAACCCCCTTTCTTAAGCATGTTCCCTACAGCAAGTTACACAGTAATTTCCTATGTGTTCCAGTTTGTGTCCCTTACCCCCCTTGTTCTGTCCTTGAGCATCACTGAAAAAAAAACGTGGCACCATTTCTTGACACTTGCTCTTTAAATATTTATGAGAAATTTTGGTAAGATCTCCTCTCAGTCTTCTCTTCTTCAGTCTCAGCAGTCCCAGGTCTATTAGCCTTTCCTCATAAGGAAAATGCTCCAGGCTCCTAATTATTTTTGTAATCTTTGTCTGGTCTCTCTTGAGCACTTCCCTGTTTTTCTTGAACTAGGGAACCCAGAACTGGACACAACACTCCGGATGTGGCCTCACCAAGGCAGAGTAGGTGAAGTTAACCTCCCTTAACTGTGTTCTTTTGGCCATGCTCCTTTTACAAGAGGCATTTGTATAGCTGAAACAAATTAGTAAAACCTGGAAAAAAATATGTTCAAAAACAGATTTTCAGTTCAGATTAGCAGTAGGATCTGTACCTCTTCATAATAGTTATGAGCCAATGCTCCAAACTGGATCATAGTTCAACTTGAAAAGTTCACAAGGGTTTGGAAATGCAGCTTTGTGGCTGATTTTTTTTTTTTTTTTTTATGATATGTTTGCAATGTTTGTTTTAGTGAAGATTTCTCATGCAGTAGAACAAATAATTTAAAACATATGTTCCCATAACACAATTAGAGTGGCATCTGGCTTCAAACTTAAAATTCTTGTTACAAACAAAAGTATTTCAATGGGTTACATTTGGATCAAATGTAATAGTGAGAAATAAATGGTGCTGTATTCTACCACAGTTTCCTACAAAGCATGGTATTTTGATATTGCAATGGCAGCATATGTTTTTTGGCTCCAGTTTAAGGGCACTTAAAAATCTGCGGGTACATTTCAAAATACATGTAGTACAAAATACATGGAAAACTCTGAAAGTATTGCCTCCTATTTATTTCCATGGAAATTACAACAGATACAAAGAGCACAATGACACTATTTGATAAAGCAAATTATTAGCTACGAAACAATTTTTCAACATAGTCACCATCATTAGCTATGTATGGCACACTTGTAAAAATCTGCACCAATGGATGTGATCCACTGTTTCTCACCTGCTAAGAAAATGTTGCCCCTGCAGTCCATCTTTCATTGGTGAGCACAGATGGAAGTCAGGAGCTAAATCCAGATCATATGGTGGGTGGGGTAGGACAGTCCAGACAAGATTGCCAATATGCTCCCATGTCTTCAAATCAGCACTGAGCCTGGCATTATTTTATTGCAAGAGGATGATTGTCCCAGGCCTGATTCTGGATATTTGAGCCTTCAGCTTAGTCATAATCACAGTAAAGTGAGTAGAACTGATGGTTTTTCAGGGTTCCTGGAAACTCAGAAGAATCTCCTTCTTACTTTCCCAAAAGACAGTGCACATCATTTTACCTACTAAAGGCTGCATCTTGAGCTATTTCTGTTCCTGTGTGAGCATTTGTGGGGCCCACCTGGTGCAAACTTATATCTATTCCAATACTGTCATTGTTTCCAGTGCACTGAAGCTGATATTCCGCTCCATACACAGTTCCATGGTCATAATCTACTGATTTGCATGGAATAGCTGATAGAGACATTCTTCATTTTGTAATGTGACAACAGTGCATGGTCATCTGGGACATGGCTTGTCTTTCATGTCATTGTTGCTACTGCTGAAATGCACCATCTACCACCTCATGCACTCATGTCCACTGTTTGGTCTCCATAAACATTCATCAAGCATCACTGAATGTCAATGGGTTCTTTTCTGTATGAAGAAATTTGAACTCTACATCTTTGCTTCAGACATACTCCCATGTCAGACATCATTTTATCAGACTACTTCTCTGCTGGTATTTGTTTCATGGCAACAAAATGCAACAGAATATTGGTAGAAAGGTTCATCCTCTACTGCCATACCATCAACATCCCCCTGTGACATTGTGGGTCATAATAATAAAATAGAAATCATTACTTTTGGAGCAAGCCTTACAGTCACATACAGATATATGGTTCAAAAATACCATGGTCTTGATTTACAATGCATTATATCTGCTTATCTATATAAAATACACATTTCCACAGTATACATAATATTTTTTAAAATTATTTTTGTATGATTGCTTTATTTTTAAAGGATCCATTGCCTTGAGAGTTGCTGGCAACACTGCAGCACATAAGCCTTAAGATGATGAAGCTGCTGGGGGAAATAGGAAAGGGCAATGGGGAAATATTTAAAAGGAATAAAAGAGCTGTTCTTTAAGGAAGTGACAAGACTAGCTGCCCAGCTGAAGTGCCTCTACACCAATGCATGCAGCTTGGAAAATAAACAGAGGAGCTGGAAGCGACTGTGCTACTAGAAAACCATGGTATAGTTGCCATCATTGAAACCTGGTGGGATGATTCCCATGACAGTAGAGTGGCTATTGACAGTTACAAGCTGCTCAAAATTGACAGGCAAGTAAGGAGGGGAGGAGGTGTTGCTATCTACATTGGGAAACGAATAGAATGTGAAGAGCTGTCGCTAAACAATAGTCACAAGCAAGTTGAAAGCCAATGGATCACAGATAGAGACCAAGGTGGCAGAGGGAGACTTGTGATTGGTTTCTAATACAGGCCACCAGATCAGTCAGAGCTTGTCGATGAGGCCTTCTACCTCCAGGTATTGGAGGCATTGTGACTGCAAGTGCTCATCCTTCTGGCAGACTTCAACCAGCCAGATATCTGCTGGAAAAGTAGCATGGAGACCTGTAGGCAAGCCAAGAGGTTCCTGAAATACATTGAGGATAGCTTCCTGAGTCAAATAATTGAATAATCCCAGAGGGGGAATACTGGACCTGCTCTTCACCGCAGCAAATGATCAATAGATTGGTAACATCAGGACAGGAGGTTGTCTGGGCTGTAGTGACCATGCCACTATTGAGTTCAAGCTCCAGAGGGATATGAGACAGGCAAAGAGTAGAATTAGAATGCTAAATTTCAGTGAAGCTAACATCTAGCTCTTCAGGGAGTTAGTCAACAAAACCCCCTGGAAACTGTTCTCATATGCAGAGTGGAGCTGGCAGATCTTTAAAGAAGCTTTCCTCAGCATACAAGAGCTCTATATTTCCAGGTGTAGCAAGTCAGGACAGAAAACAAGAGGCTGGTGTGGCTGAACTGGGACCTGCTGGTCAAACTGAAGAACAAGAAGAAAATGCACAGGCAGTGGAAACAGGGACAGGTACCATGGGAAGACTATGAGAAAGCTGCTGGGGTGTGTAGGAATGAGATCAGGAAAGCCAATGCCCAGTTTGAACTATATTTGGCAGGGGATGCCAAGAAGAACAAGAAAGGCTTCTACAGGTACCTCAATCAGAAAAGAACAGTCTAGAAAAGCGTAATCTGCCCAATGAGTGACACAGGCAAGCTGGTAACAACAGACAAGAAGAAGAATTAACAACAGTTTTGCTTCAGTCTTCTCTGATAACTTCTTGCCACACAGCTTTCAAATATTTGGTTTGATAGGAGGGGATCAGGGATGCAGTGTCCCTCCCACTGTAAGAGAAGATCAGGTTCATGACCACATAAGGAACCTGAACATCCATAAGTCTATGGGTCCCAGTGACATGCAACCCAGAATCCTGAGGGAATTAGCTGATGTAGTCGCCAAGCCACTCTCAATGATATTAGGAAAATCATGGCAATAGGTGAAGTCCCTGGTGACTGAAAAAAAGCAAACTTTATACCCATTTTTAAGAAGGGTAAAAAGGACGATCCTGGGAATCCACCATCAGTCCCACCTACGTGCCAGGAAAAATCATGGAGCAGGTCCTCCTGGAATTTATGATAAGGCACATGGAAGATATAGAGGTGATATGGGAGAACAAGCGTGGCTTCACCAAGGGCAAATCCCGTCTGATCAACCAAGTGGCCTTTTTATGATGGTGTCATTGCATCAGTGGACCAGTGAAGAGCCACTATCTGGACTTCATAAGGCCTTCAACACAGTACTCCACAACATCTTTCTCTCCAAATTGGAAAGGTATGGATTTGATGGGTGGACTATTCAGTGGACGAAGAACTGACTGCAGGATTGAGTCTAAAGAGCAGTGGTCAATGGCACATTGTGTAGATGGAGGTCAGTGATGGGTGGTGTCCCCCAGGGGTCAGTGCTACCAATAATCTTTAATATCTTCATCAGTGACATTGATGACAGTGGGGCTGAGTGCACCCTCAGCAAGTTTGCTGATGACACCAAGCAGTGGGATGTGATTGACACACCAGAGGGATGGAATCCCATTCAGAGGGTTCTAGGCAGGCTTGAATAGTGGGCCCAGGTGAATCTCATGAGGTTCAACAAATCTAAATGAAAGATCTTGCACCTAAGTGAAGGCAACCTTCGCTACCAGTACAATCTGTAGGATGAAAGAATTGAGTGCAATCCTACCGAAAAGGATCTGGGGGTACTGGTGGATGGGAAGCTGTACATGAGCCAGCAATGTGCCTTTACAGCCCAGAAAGCCCAGGAAGTATCCTTGTCTGCATCAAAAGAAGCATGGCCAGCAGGTTGAAGAAGGTGAACCTGCCCCTCTACTTTGCACTGGTGAAGCCTCACCTGGTGTACTGTGGAGTCCTCATTACAGGAGATACATGGACCTGTTGGAGCATGTTAAGAGAAGAGCCACAAAAATGATCTAAGAAATGGAACACCGCTCCTATGAGGACAGGCTGAAATATCTGGTGCTGTTCATACTGGAGAAGAGGAGGCTCCGAGGTGACCTCATAGCATCCTTTCAGTACCTGAAGGGAGCTAGAAAAAAGAAGAGGACAGACTCTTTACCAGGGTCTGTAGTGATAGAACAATAGGAAATGGCTTCAAGCTCAAAGAGGGTAGAATTAGGTTAGCCATAAGGAAAAAGTCTTTTACAGCAAGGGTAGTGAGGCACTGCAACAGGTTGCCTAGAGATGTGGTTGATGCCCTGTCCCTGGAGACTGTCAAGAGAAGGCTGGGTCAAGCCCTGGACAACCTGATTTAGCTAGGCATGTCTCTGTTCACTGCAGGGGAGCTGGACTAGATAACCTCTACATGTCCCTACCAACTCTAAGGATTCTATTTGTGTTACTTTAGAAGACCTTGTGCTTGTTTATTAACTTTCAACATTTCTAGACTTACAATAATGGTATTCAAGCTTATTTAAACTTGTGTATTAATTTTTCATAAATGAGTTTATTGGACTAGTGATTTGGTCTAAAAAGACTGTGAGCACCTACCGATGATGATCTGTTCACAAATGTTGAGATAAAAAATAAATCTTCCTTGGATGAGCATCCCATTACTAAGACAGTCTAAATGGGTCTTTGGTGTAAAATATAATCTTTTCCTTCTATTCCCTTCCAACTTCCCACTATGTCATCATCAGAAGTAATAGGGGGTTTTTAACCCTTGATTTGTAATAGTTAACCCTTTTGCAATGGAGAACATCAAGGCTCTTTGTTCTACTCATTCCAAGTTTCCATCTTGGAGCATCAGTTGTATAATTTCAGCAATTTTTTCAGTGAATATTTGTGAATACCTTCTTTTTAATCAGTGTTCACCACTTTTCCGCTCTGCTTGCATTCAACGAATTAGGACAAGGCTGTTGAATGGGTTCTCACTTTTTCTTAGACTTTCCTTAAGGAGTAAAACCAAAGCAGTGTGCTGACTTTCTTTTTGGCCTGTTAATCTGGGATGTTTTTCTATTTTTAATTAGCTGCTCAAATGCATTTGTCATGAACATTTTGTAGAATTCTGTTATCACTTTCTTTCTAAATCACAGAGAAATTCAGGGTTTTCTTTAGACTCAAATTTTCTTTAGATATTCTTGTACTGGATCATTACATACATAACTTTAATTAGCAATGTATAGTGGACAAATACACTGTGTTTGAGGCAAATGCCAGAGATCATTCTCAGGGAAAATTCCCACTGACATCCATATGGGTTTTGTCTGAGTAAAAATTTTGTAATTTGGCTTTTTGTTTTAGAGGATTGGAATCATTTTTTTTACTCTGATCACTCATTTGGCCTCCAAGTACCTTGGCTAGCTTGATTTTCAGTAAATGTCTGAAAGCTGTACTGGTACACTTCCAGCATCATAGGATTCATATTTATCCTTATATGTGTATTTGGACTTCTTCAAGTCATCACAGTTATTTCTGGCTCATTGTCCTAATTGTAGAACTCTTCCCATTTTCAAACAAGAACTGATTCTGAATCCTGCTATTTTTACAGCAGAGAGTTGAACTTTTCCTTTATATCCATGTATATATAATCAAAATTTAGTTCAAATATCTCTAGATCTGTATTATAAAGTATTGTTTTATTAGGTAGTCTCATAAATAAATATATAGACACCTGCATTCCAGGAGGTCCTGCAGTCTCTTATTCAAGGGTAAGATAACTTGGCAGATTCAGAGAAAATAGATAAACTGTTCTGATCCAGATGTAAGTGTGAAATGCAGTTAAAGGACATTGAAATGGTTACTAGGAAAATTAAACATAACTTGACCAAATGTGAACACTAAAAAAAAAAAACAACTGGCAATTGAAAAGAATTGCTATAGTGATTCCTGAGCTTCATTAACTGTGATGTTGATTTTTATGTGAAGCATAAGTAGTGCAAAAGAACTCTGTGATCCTTAGGTCGGACATCAGGGGGAAATTCTTTACCCAGAGAGTGGTGAGGTGCTGGAACAGGCTGTCCAGAGAGGTTGTGGATGCCCCATCCTTGGAGGTATTCAAGGCCAGGTTGGATGGGGCCCTGGGCAGCCTGGTTTAGCATTAAATGTGGAGGTTGGTGGCCCTGCATGTGGCAAGGGGGTTGGAGATTCATGATCCTTGAGGTCCCTTCCAACCCTGGCCGTTCTGTGATCCTGTGATTCTGTGATGTTGTGATATTTGCACTTTCAAAGCAGAGATCCACTGAATGTAGATCAATTGGTACCCTTTCTTGATTTCTTCTTGAATATATTTTATTAATCTGAATAGTATATGAAATTTGAAGTGTTAAACAAGCTACAGTGCTAGAGTTTACTTTAGATTTGTTTGATATACTACCATAATATATGATATATATATAATTTTATATAAATATATTATAATGCATAATATAATATATAACAATATAATATAATATAATAACAATATAATATATAATACCAAATATATATAGTAGAGTTTCAGAGTCATATTTGTACTTGGATGTTAGAGAAAAACTTCCTGCAAGCCTACCACATTACTAGATTCCCAGGGATTGGTAGAAAGCAAATATCAATCATGGGACTGCCTTTTAAGGCAGATGTACAAACGATCTCTTCATAGAGGTAAAAAAGACATGGAAATGCTAATTTAAGACAGTCATTTAGATGTCAGTGTGTTCACATACCTGTTCAGGACCAATCAATGATCAAGATGAATAACACTGGATCGGAGTGTCTATGAATTAGGGTGCAACAGAGAATGCTTGAGATGTTGCAAATTAGGAGAGAATGAACAGTGTGTATATCGCCCAAGAGTACTTCTAAATTTCCAAGCAACCTGTGTCCTATTACCCATCAAGATTATTATTTTATTTTTTCCAAAGTACTCTTATTCTCTTGTTTCAGATTTATGAAAAAAATATTACTTTTTTTACTAGGCTGATAAACATATAAAAAAAAACTATAGTAAGAGTAGTTTACATGACCAATGATACAGATCTGAAATGTATGTGATTGTGGTAGTCACGGTCAGAAGGGAATACAGCAGTGTATGTTTTTTTTAGTCATGATACACTGGCATTTCAGAAAGGGCTCTGAGCAGTGGATATTTTTCCCACATAATCTCTGCAATCATTCAGCACACTTCAGTTTTCCTCACTTAGCTTGCATCCCAGAGTTTAGCTTTTAACATTTAGATATGATTAGACTATGTTTTTAGCTAGTTTGAGTGGCAGAAGACCATATTCTTCTCAGCTTTTTCTTTATCTTGTTTTCTGCAGACCCCCTATCCTTCCCTTTGTTCTTCCCAAATTTTATATTGAAAGGATGCTGTCCTTTTTTTTCCTTCACTCTGCATCCCGTAACATATCCCACAACACTAGGTAGTGATTCCCCTAGTCCAAAAGGAGATGTGGCACTGACTCATCTACATGGTTTAATTGTGAACAAGTGATCTGGAGTAATTTTCTTTTTTCTTGTCTTGTAACACACGGTGGGTTTAGAGGGAAGTGAATTTTTTTCTACCTCCTGAGTCACACCTCCTTTAGTCAGCAGGGGTCACTACAGTGATGAAGTCATTCAGGACTCGAATAGTAGACAGCAGTTAGTTATCAAAAGCTTTCTTAACAACAACTAACAACAACAGCTACTTGAAAGTAAAATTGGCTAAGTTGCTAATTACGATCAATAAGCTTTACAGGTAAGACAATTTTAGGCAATGGCTACTACAAAGAGTAAAAAAATAAAAGAAGATGAAGAGAAAAAATAGAAAACAAGGAAACACAGACAGACAGATATACAAATACAGCAAAGCAGAGCAGTTCACTGCTCCCTGATCAGTGATGTCTTGGTTTCAGGTGTTGATATTCGGTAGAGATGGGTTATAGGAGGTTGTGTTGTTCAGTTGACAGTAACTAAATACAACAGTACAAACTCTTACTTATAGTCTGAAGTGACTGAGCTACTTTTGGAGTGACTTTGGGATCTCAGCAGGACTTCCTTTATTCCTGCCTTTCAGGCCTTGCAAATTTAAGTCAGTGGACAAGAAGCAGCAGGGGGAGGCTAGCTTGTATGTCTTCACAGGATGAAACAGTATCATCTTTCTATTTCCTGTATCAAGTTGGTTTGATTTGCTCCCGTGTCAATCTTCAGCCAATCAACACTCCTGGTCCCTCCCTTTCAAACAACTTTAGAGAGACTCCCAAATGTAAAATTGTCTATATAATGGTGTTGATTACCTCATGTTGATTTGAAGTACTCCTTACCAGTCTTAGACATTTCCTGATTATAATGTTTATTCTCTTTATTCACCTCTTGTGTTTTTTTTTTTTTGTTTTTTTTTTTTTTAGGAGCGTCCGAGACCAGAGTATGAAACCAAACTGCTGCAGAAAAAGCTGAAAAACAAAAACATGAATACAGAAAATACAAATGAAGTACGTTGCAGCTTATTTTTTCTCTTACTCAACAGCCTAGGCTGTCTCTGGTCTTAACCTCTTTAATGATGTTGGTTAGCACCACGTCTAGCAAAACCTCACTTCTTGTTGGTCTGTCCAATACCTGAGCAAGGAAGCTATTGTCAACATGGATTTCTTGCAGCTTGCCATGTTGCTTTCCTACGAGATGTCTAGATGGTTGAAATCACGCATCGGGATGAGAGCCTGTGAGTGTAATGCCTCTTGTAGCAGAAGAAGGCTTTGTCAACAATCTCCCCTTGACCAGACAGCCTGTAGAAGACCATTACTACCACATGTCCTTTATTGGTCTGTTCCTTAATTTTAACCCACAGATGTACCAGTGCTTTTCACTTTAGAAGATCCTGAAAAGTTAGACATTAAATATGATGAGTACTGAATACTAGAATAGCCATTCCACCTTATTTTTTGAGATTTTAATCCTTTATTTCTCTGCCTTTGAATAGTTGTATGTTTTACCCATTGTAAGACTTACAAAAAGGTAGATTTTGCATGGTTTCTTGATATTAAGGCATAGGCTTCCATGAGATCTCTGGCTTAGTAATTTCATCATTTTGGATATTAGTAATGGACATCCTCTAGTATTGGGCTTTTCATCAAATAGAGGTCTCTCTGCAGTTAAAGATTTCCTCATTTTATGTGAGTACACAGATGCCTGTGAAGTCTCAGTTTCATTGTATCTTCATTCACTGTCATGCCATGACATAGATCTCTATGAATTTCTTGCCTAAATATATTTTGAGAACTAGTATAACTAAGTCATTCATTTTGCACATAGCTGGTAAACAGCTGTAATTTGCTGTATGCTTTGTCAACAGTTTATGGACTGTTTTGGCCTGGTTCTGTGACTAGTGGGATGGAGGAATCAGTGGACCCATACCCCGGGAAAAGGAAAAGGGTAGGGAGATGGGCCTAAAAACAAAACAGCGGCAACCATCTGCAGAGAAATAAATTAACTTACTAAATGTGACATTGGAATGCAAGATAACACATCATAGTACTATATAATAACAAATGAAGTTAATAAATAAAATGAGAATGTTTGAAAACCAAAGGCCTTACTCTGAGTAACTTGAGGCAATATGGCCTGGAGCACAGATGTGTTGGAAGGTTGAAAAAAAGAGGGATGTCTTATGATCTATGAGCAGTTTTATCTTTCCCTCTGAAGAGAAAACAAACAGAACTATGCAAAGTCCTCTGGGGTATGTAATTCTCTTCTGAGAACCAGGTACCCAGAACTATCTACAGAACCAAAGCATTAATTCTTTTAACTCCCAGTGCAGTATATGATGTTATGATGCAAAATACAGATAAAAAAAATCATAAAACCATGACAGCTCTGACCCTAGTGGCTAAAACTTCTAATTACTTACCTAAAATGAAATCAGAAGTCTGCTGTTCCACAGCTGATGCTTTCAGGACAATTATGATGCTAAAGTTATACTCTTGAGAATACTAAATTAGAGTTTACTTAGATGTATATTCCTGTGATACTACTTGTGTTTTTCCAGTATATTTGTCCCTCTGTTCTGGCAAGGATGTGACTAGTTTTACAGCAACAATTTTTTTGTGGAAATCTCATGTTTAGTACAGTTTCATTCAGTGTCCTGAGTACAGATATAATTATGAGCTTTATCTAACTGAAGCCTAAGCTGCTTATTTACAAAAGTGATGCAGATCTTCCTATTAAAGTGAGTGGATGCCTTATTCCAGTTGTTGGAGGAGATGGTTCAGCATGTATACCCAGAACAAGATTAGGACACCAAATGAGTCCAAATGTTCACCAAATGGTTTATTACAGGTTCTAAGCAGTTAAGGAATGCAGGGAAGATGGGGAGGTCAACAATCAGGAATCCTAGTAAACAGGTTATGATGTAGAGACAGTCACCATTAGGAGCCCAGTGATATCTTGCTGGTTTGAAGGGGGCTGCAGGCTGATCAGTGATGTCTTGTTGACCTGTACTGCTGCTGCTCAGTGGAGGGGGCACCCACCACTACCTCTGAACTTTTTTTTTTTTAATTCTTCATTCTGCTCTCATGCATCTCTGGTTGCTCAAGGCAATAGCCTTCCCTCCAAGTGTGGGAGTGGAGTCAGCAGTTGATCATGCAACAATCACGTCCACTACCTGGGCTGTTGGACACGTGCTAACTCCATAGCAATCATTTTCTCCAAAATAAGTAATAAAGTCTGTGGAAACAACATTAAATTAAGATAGTTGCCAAGATGATTACGATATTATATTAATGCATGCAGCAATCGTGTCTGCATTTTTAAATACATTTACATTAAACTTCTTTGGGTATCTGCTCCCTGGAAAGCTGAAGAAGCCAGTTGAAACTGCTCAACTTTTTTAGCTATTATCACATTTAACTGAAAAAGACACTTGCCTGCTGATCCGTTAATTTTTATGATACACTTGATTTTGAAATAGGATGGGAAGCTGTTTGGAAGATCTTTCACATTGTGGTATTTCATGAAATAGGTAAACTTGAATTCTTAATTGACCATTCAAATCATTTTTATTGATGTCACCTGGGAATCATACAAATTAAGGAGGAAGAGACCCCATGTTTACTTATGGAATAATTGCTAATAGTTTGAAGTTCAGGAACAGCTTGGTAGAATTTTTCACTTTAGAGCTGAAATTTGTAATATTGATTGTTCTGATAAACTGAATGTTCAAGCAACTTAAATAACAAAATAAGGGAATCTTTCAAAGAGATAGAAAAACAATATGTTTTTTTTCCCTTGGTAATTGTACATCAGTGGAAAGCAATGAAAGATCCATATTAAAAGATTGCCTTATTCAAAGCTGCAAATGAGAATTGCAATAAAAGTGTACCACACAACATTTCTCATAGAAGAAATCCGTCCTACTTGGGAATTCCTTAAAAAGTGTTGGTTAATTTCTGCCTACAGATTTAAGACATAAGTACTTTAAGGAGATGAACAATGTAACAAAATACAGAAAAAAAATATCTATTTTACATATTCATAATCGATCTACTTATGAATAAGCAAAATTGCTTCTGATAGGATCTTGACAACACCAAGAAAAGTATTCACAGGTAAACCAATAGTCACACACACACAGATGAGTTGAACTCATCCAGCTGGTGAAGGGGATCTTCAACTGTACAGCAACCCAGGGAATAACCTAGGTCCAAAAGATGTTCTTGCATCTGGCTGGCTCTTATATGAACCCAGGGTGGCTCCACCTTGGATCCACCCCTTCTGATCACATGGGGAGCACAGATGCAAACAATTTGCCTGTGCTCCCTAGGCCAGCTACACCCCTTCACCAGGTGCTCAATCACCAGCTGAAGTTGTGACCTAACAGCTCCCTACAATGATTTATCAAAATTTTGAAATTTCAGGTTTAAGGTGTTTCAAAATATACTGTGTAAGGAAAGAGTCTTTTTATGTTCGATTTTTTTGTAGAACAATTATTCTGATATTAATTTTACACTTTTTGTCCTACTGCATGCAACACATATTTAAAGGTATCAGAAAAGAAGTTTTACCAGGCCTTTTGAGGTAATGTCAGATATGCTACCTTATCAATCCTCCCACACAGTTGATAACATACAAAAAAGTTGTTTTATTTATTGGAGATTATTATTTATTGTAACTGTTTCATTACTTATGCTTTTCTGAAGGATAACTTACAAATACCATGCAAAACACCATTTCATGAAAGGAGATATTTTATCTTGACAAAAATGATTCTGAATAGTATGAAAATTAAAGCCAATATGATCTTCTTCGGCAGTAGTTTAAGGGCAAAATTATCAAATATAGAAATGTGAAATATGTGGCCTTAACTTATAGATAAAGCAAACAAAACAATTTCAAATAATTCTTATTTTTATTAGTTTTAACCATAAGGAAGCTATTGCTATTGTTTTCCTTTCACTGGATCTGTTGTCAATTAACTGGCAGTGTAGCAAATTGTAGTGTTCTTAAGGAAATATAATTTCAAGCTTGTGAGTTATAGTACTAGATATCATGAAGATCACAACAAAACTAGAGGAATGGCCTGCTATTCTCAAAACAATATTGACAGCAAATATGTTGCATGTGATAAATAAAAAATAACCTATAAATATTATTCCTTACTGGGATAAGATAAACTTGTAGAAACAAAGGGAATCAATTAGTAAATTATGATGTACTGAAGAACTTTGAGAGTTGAAGTATGTTTTCTGTGTTTTCCACGTCTTTTAAAAGAGCAACACAGAATTGTTTTTTCCTAAATTTTATAAAGTTTATAGAGTTCAGGATTTTTCTAGACATGAGTTCTAGCTTAGTCCATTGATGGAACAAGAGGATTTCATTGCAATTTCAACCAAATCATTTGTAGTTTTAAGCTATTTCAATAGCATGTTTAAGATTTGACCAAAGTTTCTTGTTCCTAAGATATTGCCAAATATTAAGTCCTCTTACTCTGCTAGATTCTGATGCGGCAATTCAATACAAATAGGAGTCCAGTAACAGTTTGTGCAGTTCGTGAATTGTTAGAAGTGAATTTTTAATTCTCTTGGAAATATTAGAATTGCTGACTCTATCTGCACATTATTACAATTTTAAACAAAAATCTAATTAATGTATTTGTTTATTGCTAGTTGCTTGAGGTGGACAAATAAAGATTCTATTGAACTTTTTTTCCCCCCAAGATCTGTGTGTCATGAAATATAACAAGTTTCACCGTGTTAAACTTTGGGCTAGATCCTGTAGCTTTTAGACAAATGTTTACAGTTTTTCTGTATAAAGCTTAAGTTAAATCATTGCTCCAGAGTCATTCTGGAAGTCCTGCTGCAACTCTCCAGAGCCAACTTAGGGCTGAGTTTTGGAGAAACTGTAGTAGAAAAAAAAGGATGCATTGAATACATTCCAGTTGCATGTGTAGCTATAGTGCCTAAAGTAACTAAATGTCACTGTACAATTAACAAATATACAGTTGGAAGAGTAGTGTGGTTAGGATGGTATTTTACAGGTTTATAGTTAGAAAGATTATTGTGGTGGAAAGAGACAATCAAAAAATAAATGAAATGATCACGTATGTCCTAGGCTCACAGTAAAAAAAACTCAAAAGGAAGAGATCTCCAGAAAGACATTCTTCTCCAGCGGCAGTCAGCCTTTAAATAGGGTGTAGGAGAGATGGAGCCAGGCTTCACCCTTTCTGGTCTCACAGATTAATTGCCTTCACCTGTGCTCTCATGGCTGACTCAGTCCTTGCCTCAGGTGATCAATCTGTTGTTCAGACCGTGACTAAACAGTTCCCATACAGTCACAGTTGTCAATCTAATAAGTCAATTCCATTCGTCTGAATATTTTTCTTTACCGAAGACAAATCAAATGAATTTAAGGCTGAAAGAGAGTCAAAATGCTGGAGGAACACAGTTCTTCTATCTGTTATTCACCTGAAGGCATTTGTTGAAAGAGTTCCTAGCTGCTCAGTTGACCCATTAGGGTTTTGAGAAACCAGTCCAACTGCTGGTTGTTTTTAAGGAAAGCTATCAACTTTTGTATAATACTTAATGGCAGATTGAACTCTGAGTGAAGTGGATCAGCCAGCTGCAATCATATCTGCTTGGTAGGAAAAATGACCATTCTGAGGTTAAGAGATTTCTTTAAATCCCTGAATAACTTTTGGTGAAAGTATTGGAGGTAGAAATTTCAGGCAAGCAAAAATAAAACTGAGCCAGTCAGATGAAATTTAAACAATGAACCTTGGCAAACCTACTCGGAAAATCTGGAAGGTTCTAAGTTTATGACAACCAAGTTTTTTCAGGTTTCCTGTTTTGCAGGTTTAAACAGACAGGATGCTGCTTTGTAAGCACTCAAGATAAATATGAAACAGTCCTTAGGAGTGGCCCAGTAAAATAATGTAGCAGTATGCAATTTAAATTCACCGAGGATTATGATCTCTTTCAGAGTAGAAATAATTGGAATCTGTACAGCGCGCCAAAGCATTTCACTGTCAAGCCAACCAAATATTTTGACTGCATTATTATAAGGAAGAGAAACCTTGAGTAACCACCAGGAACACTGTGCTGCTTTTAGTGGAACCCAGGTAGATAGCAGAGGTAGCTGCTTACTAGATCAGCTGCTGTAGAGTGCATTCCTACTAAAGACCCTAAAGAGGGCCTACATTTAGGCTGTTCTCAGGGAGGGATGCTGCTGATGGATCCACAAGCTTGAGATATAACTGTCTGATCACAGCTGTCAGGAATACAGGCCAAAGAATACACTGAATTCAATTCATTTTAATTTTATATATGACTATATTTTCAAAAGTGTTTAATAGACTATATTGCCCACTGAGAATCATAAAAACTTTTGGGAGCTGAGAGCTCTTGAAAGTCTGGCCAGATGTGACTTTACAAAAAGAATTTCTAAAGTTTCTCTTTTTAAGGACTGAAAGAATGAACTCTTCTCAAATAAGCAGTTTTGAGGATGCCTTGGCCTTTATCTTTTCTGGCCAGTGCTCCTCTGTGTAGAAACTGAAGAATGAGGGAAGTCTGTGTTGTCTCACTGCTTTAGATACCTCATAAAAATAAAAGTATTTCTTAGAGAACCTAGAGAGATCCAACATAGGAGACACTGCCTGCTATTCTTTGACTATAGAAAATTTAGGAAGTAAGCAGCAAGTAGGCATACTAACACTCCATTTGAATTTGCAGAAATCTATGAGATATAATGTGAGATGCTGTCTTCCGGCATTACTAGTTATGCTACTTTTTTTTTTCTTTTCTGTTTTCAGCTCTTGATTTGAGTATTTGGTGGACAGAAATTGCAAGTGATTAAAGTGGCTGCTTTTATAAATAGTGCCATTGGGTAAATGTCCCATTATTTTCAAAATGAGTATAATTATCAGTTGACAATAGAGTTAAGGAAGAAAAAGCTTTGACTAAGCAGTCTGGGTCCCATGTACAGCATTCTGGTGAGACAGAGCAGTAAAATGCCAAGCAGGAGGCAGGTATGAAGGAAGAGTAAGCTCCCAGTGGGAAAAAATTAGGCTTTAACACATTCTGGTCAAAACTGCACTGATGGTGCATTGCTTACATGATGTTCTATGCTTAAGAAGGGTAATTGTAGGCAACTCCCTTCCGAGAGGAACAGAGGGCTCAATATGTTAATCAGACTCTACTTGTAGACAATTGTGCTGCCTTCTTTTGACCTCGGTCAAAGACATGACTAAAAAACTTTTTAGTCTAGTTCTACTCTTTGATTATTCTTCAGGGGATCAAGGAGGTCAGCTGATGGAGCAAAAGTACAGGTGGTGTTTTCCTCTATGCCTTTAGTGACAGCAAGGAATACTGAGAGAACCAGGAAAACCCATGTGATAAAAATGTGGCTAAGAGGCTGGTGTCACTGCAGGAATTTTGGCTTTTTTGACCATGGAGTGGTTTACTCAGCACCAGGCCTGATACCTCCATATGAGTCTCACCTGTCTCAAAGGAAGAAACTGATCCTAGCTGAGGAGCTGGTAGGACTATTTGATAGTGCTTTAAGCTATGTATGAGGGAGGAAGGGGATAAAATGAGGTTTGCTGAAGAAAAGTCTGAAGGAATAAGTCTAGGGCTGGAGGTGAGGCAAATGGCTCAGCTGAGATGCATTTATGCTAAGGCATGCAACACGGACAACAAACTGAAGGAGCTGGAAGCCACAATATGGTAGACAAATTATAACTTAGTTACCTTTACTGAAACATGTTGGGATCACTCCCAAACTGGAATGCTATGATGGATGGCTATAAGCTGTTTGGAAGAGATATCCTAGGAAGGAGGAATGTTGGTGTGGCTCTCTATGCTAGAGAGTATCTAGATGTTATTGAGCTTGGGAATGACAATGATAATGTTGAGTCTTTATGGGTAAGAACTGGAAGAAGGCCAACAGGGCTGACATCCTGAAGGTGCCTGTTATAGGCTGCCTAATCGGGATGAAAGAGACGAGATATTCTATGAGTAGCTGGTAGAAGTTGCATGATTGCTAGCCCTTGTTGTCATAAGGAACTTCAATTTCCCTGATGTATGCTGGGAATATAATCTAGTGCAGAGGAAGCAGTCTAGGAGGTTTCTAGAATTTGTGGAAGATAACTCTCCAACACAGCTGGTAAAAAAAGCCTGCCAGGAAGGTGCCCACTGGACCTGCTGTTCCCAGAGAAGGACTGGTGAGAGATTTGGAGGTAAGGAGCTGTCTTTGACAGAGTGACCATGAAATGGGAGAGTTCTCAATTCTTGGTGAATTCCTGGAAGTCAAGACGGAAAGGCAGCAAAACTGCTACTTTGGACTTCTGGAGGGCAGACTTTGAACTACTCATGACACTGGTAGGGAGAATTACTTGGGAGTCAGACCAGATAGGTAAAGGGTGGACACTCCTCAAGAAGGAAGTCTTAAAGGCAAAGAGGCAGGCTGTCCATGAGCATCATAAAATGAGCCAGGAAGAAGACTGGCATGGATGAACTGGGAATTTTACAAAGACTCCAGGAGAAAAAGAGAGTCTGCCCCTGGTGGAAGAAGGGATGAGCAACTCGAGGAATGTGACCACAGAGGATAAGGAAAAGGCTGAGGTTCTCAATGCCTTCTTTACGTCTGTCTTTAATAGTCAGACCAGGGTACTCTACACCCTAATCTGGAAATTTAGGATGAGGAAGAGAATAAACCCCCCACAATTCAGGTGGAGACAGAGACCATCTACTCCATCTAGACTGTTATAAGTCCATGGGACCAGATGGGATCCACAAGGATGCTGAGGGAGTTGATGGATGTGATTGCTAAGCCACTTTCCACCTGATCAACTGGAGAAGTCCCATAGGACTGGAGGCTTGCAAATGTGACTTTCATCTATAAGAAGGGTTGCATCTATAAGAAGGACGATGTAGGGAACTCCAGCCTGACCTCAGTGCCAGAGAAAGTCATGGAATGGATCATCTTGAATGAAATCACATGGCATGTGCAGGACAACCAGGGGATTAGGCCCAGCCAGCATGGGTTCGTGAAAGGCCAGTTCTGCTTGACCAACCTTCTCTCTTTCTATAACACAGTGACTAGACTAATGGATTAGGGAAAGGCTGGTGACATATTCTAGCTAGACTTCGGCAAAATCTTTGACACTATCTTTCACAGTATTCTCCCGAGGAAGCTGGCAGTTCAATTGGTTGGACAAGTACACTCTGCTGGGTAAAGAACTGGCTGGAGAGCAAGGCCTAGAGGGTGGTGATGAATGGAATTAAATCCAGCTGGTGTCCAGTCATGAGTGGTGTTCCCCAGGGGTCTGTATTGGGACCCATCCTATTTAATATCATAGAATCATAGAATCACAAGGTTGGAAACAACTTAGAAGATCATCTAGTCCAACCATCTATCTTTATTTATGATCTGGATGAGGGGATTGAGTACCTTCAGAAAGTTTGCAGATGAAAGTTGCAGATCAAATTCCTATCAAGTTGGTAGGGAGTGTTGATCTGTGCGAGGGTAGGAAGGCCCTTCGGAGAGGTTTGGATAGGCTGGATCGATAGGCTGAGGCCAAAGGCTTCAACAAGACCAAGTGCTGGTCCTTAAACTTTGGTCACAGCAACCCCAGGCTTCACCTGTGCAACTGGAAGGGGTGGATCCTAGCTCCACCTCTCTTAGACATCACTTAAGTGTTGACTGCCTTAAGGGTTGACTGGATAAAGAGCTCTGATTAGAGATCTTTTCTGCAAGCCTAGATCTTTGGAGACGGGTGAACACTTTTCCTTTGTAACACCATTCTATCTGCACTAGTCCCTTTGCTGTTATGCTCCTCTACCACCTTTCCACTGTGTTGATCTTTTTGATTGTAACTTAACTGCATAATACAGTGGGTATTATTATTATTACAATAACAATTATAGTAATTGGCTGACAAAATGAGCTCAAAGGGTTATATTAAATGGGATTATATTGGCTGGTGGCCTTTCACAACTGGGATTCCCCAGGGTTCAATTTTGGAGGCAATTATCTTCAATTTTATAAAATTAATGCATATCTTGTGTCAGGTTGAATGTTAGAAAAACATTCTTCTCTGAGAATGTGGTTGGGCATTGGAACATGTTCCCTAGTACAGTGATTGCAGTAGCAAGTAGGCTGCAGTTTGAGAAGTTTTTGGACATCGGTCTTGGCAAACAGTTTGAATTTTGAGTGGTCCTGTGTGTTGACCTAACAGTCCTTTTGTGTTCCTTCTAACTCCGGATATTCTATGCTTCTATGAATTTGGATATGATAAATACGTACAAGATCTTTTTTTACTGTAGCATGAAGTTGACTTTTTAATGTGTTTCTCACACTTCTCTATACAAATACAGACAAATTCTCTGGGGTGGTACAGAGGCTACAGCTTTATTCTTACTGATTAACATTTTCTGAGAAAATATGACTGTATTTGCAAAAGCTGGATTTTTGCTCAGTATGTTGGTACTGTATGTACATAATTCTGGGAGAAAGTTTTTAGTTTTCCACAGCTTCTTCTTTCTCACTTTATCATACATTCTTTTCAGCCAAACAAACATCATGAAACAATTGATACATTTGAACAGCATTACCTAATGCCTCATATTTTCGTCCAGATAAAAATATTAAAATTAATGCTGCTTAGGGCCATGCTATATCTACCTTTGTAAGATCTTGTCAGAGGCAAGAAAGTCTTCCACAAATCTGCAAGGAATGCAAGGATATGGTACTACACCAGTGAGATCTGACCAGGGTTTCACACAGGAGACTTTAGTTTTCAACTCATTTCCTCTTCTCATCTTGAACTACTTGTTTCACAGCAGCTGTTGATTAGGTGGAATGAATTCAACGCAGTACACAATAAAGCACTGACAGTAATTATTTCAAACCTTATTTGCAGGATCAGATAAACTAAAATACTTTATTGTATGTTCAATGCCAGTGGGTAGGTACTATGTGGAAGCTTCCATTACCAGTTAAAGTTTTTTCCATAGCACTTTATGGCATGAATAAGTATTAACAGAAGGGTTAATGCTACAACATTTCCCTTCTACAGACATCTGTTGTTTCTGTGTTGGAAGAACAATGAGAACAGATATTTTCCAAAAAATAGTAGAACTGAAGCCCAACGACACTGGAAAATGTGGCTTAATTTATAAATATATATTTATTTAAGTTTTGATTTTAGTGAAATGTCTTAGTTCAACTTAGTTCAACTTCTAGAGAATAAGGAGTTTCCAAATTCTGTTATTAAATGTATTTTTAAAAGTTTTGTAAAGAATTGAATAATTGGACCATTGGACTTATGGTTCATGGTAATTAAAAACACTTGAAAACAAACATTTTAACTTTAAATTCTAATTTGTGTCATATCTCCCTTTATTTCTTTTTCCTGAAATATTATGTTTTTCACTGGAGAAAGCAAAAGTAATATTTTGCTATTCTTAACCTTGAAGTGCCTGTGATGTCTAGCTTTTTATTTGCACCACTTCAGAACAAATCTACTGACTACTTTTTTTAGACTAAAATTAACGCCTTGGTCTTTCTTCTTTGTTCTTTATACCACTATGAGCTTAACTGAGAAGAAAGGTAGTAGTCATGATACGATCACAAATTTATTCTAACAGACTTTGGAAGCAAACCAAACATTTTATAAAAACACAAGTGAAAATACCATCCCTATCTGTGAGAGATTCCAGCCTAAGATGAATACTTGATGAGAGCTGATGAATAACATGGCAATGTGAAGAGGCGAGTGAGAATAAATAGAAGTAGAATGACTGTGTCAGTGAAATGAGTGGTTCTGTGGACAAAGTAATGTGAACACATCCAGGGATAGTGACTCAACCACCTCCCTGGGGAGCCTAGTCCAATGCTTAATAACCCTTTCTGTAAAGAAGTGTCTCCTGATATCCAACATAAACTTACCTGGCACAGCTTAAGGCTGTTTCCCCTTGTCCTGTCACCAGTGAGAAGAAACAAACTCCCATCTTGCTGCAAGCACTTTTCAGATATTGGAAGAGAGCAATAAGGTCTCCCCTCAGCCTCCTCTTCTCCATACTGAACAGGCCCAGTTCCTTCAGTCTCTCCTCGTAGGGCATATTCTCCAAGCCCTTTACAAACCTTGATGCCCTACTTTGGACCTGCTCCAAGGCACATCAGTGGCCTTTCTGTACTGAGGTGGCCAAAACTGAACACAGTACTTGAGGTGAGGCCTCACCAATGCCCAGTACAGGGGCAGGATTACTTCCCTAGTCCTACTCTCCACACCATTCTTGATACAAGCCAGGATGCCCTTGGCCTTTCTGGCACCTGGGCACATTGCTGACTTATTCAGCCGACTGTCCATCAGTACACCAAGGTACCTTTCTATCAGGCAACTTTCTAACCACTTTTCCTCAAGCCTGTAGGGTTGCCTTGGGTTTGGTTGTGACCAAAATGCAGGACCCAATACTTGGACCTATTGAAACTCATACAGTTAACTTTGGCCCACTGATGCAATCTATCCAGGTCCCTCTGCAGTGCCTTTTTCCCCTCAGGCAGATCAACACTTCTTCCCAAATTGGTGTTGTCTGCAAACTTACTGAAGGTGCACTCAATCCCCTCATCAAGATCATTAATAAAGATGTTGAATAGTACTGAGCCCTGGAGGACACCGTTTGTGACCAGTGCCAACTGGATTTAACTCCATTGACCACAATTCTTTGGGCCTGGCCATCCAGCCAGTGTTTCACCCAGCAGAGTATATGCCTATCCAAACCATGGAAAGCTATCTCCTCCATGAGGATGTTGTGGGGGACAGTGTCAAAGGCTTTACTGAAGTCCAGGTTGACTATATCCTTCATCCACTAGGTGGGTCACCTTGTCATAGAATGAAATCAGGTTTGTCAAACAGGGTCTACCATTCATAAACCCATGCTGACTGGGCTGATCCCTTGGTTGACCTTTAATTGGTTCGTGATGGCTCCCAAGATTATCTGTTCCATAATCTTCCCCAACACCAAGATGACACTTAGAGGTCTGTAGCTACCAGGATCATCTTTCTGGCTGTTTTTGAAGATGGGTGTTACATTTGCCAGTCTTTAGTCCACTGGGACATCCCTGGTTTGCCAGAATTGCCGAAGAATTCCAACCACATCTGCCAGCTCCCTCGGCACTCTAGGGTGCAATCTACCTGTTCTCATGGACTTGTGAGCATCCAGCTTTTGGAGCAGGTCCAAAACCATCTCATAGTGGATCATGCAGGGCCTATTCTGTTCCCCAGCCCTATCTAGCGGTGCAAGGGGCTGTGTGCCCTGGAAGGAACTAGTCTTACTATTAAAGACTAAGGAAGGCATTATGTACCTCAGCCTTATCCTGATCTTTGGTAACTGTGTTGCCCTCAGAGTCCAACAAGGGATGGAGATTCCCCCTTGCCCTCTTCTTGCTGTTGATATACTTACAGAAAATCAGAAATATAGAAATATTTTGTATATATGCATGAAACTGGCATGTAGTATCCAGACAAAGATACAAAATGATGTAGTTAGACATTGCCTACATAGCAATGTTACATTTTTCTATGCTCTGTAGCAGGATCTCTGAGTCTTCTGCACAGGCCAGTGATGCCCCAGGATGCAAAATATACATCAGATTAAAACTGCAGAAAGTGAATAGTAAAAAAATGCTGCATGAGAGTCTTGAAAGGGCCACTGCCTCCCTTTCAGCCTTGCCTCTACTGGGAGATGCATTTCTCCTAAATATTCCTGTCTCCATTCCCAGTTTATGAATGTTCCAATTTATGAATAAGATCTTGTTCACTTTCTGTGACAACACTGAAAGTTCAGAACATCTGCAGCTTGGCATGGGAACTTTGAGAAAGTGTCTGAAGGGAAAAAGGATCATCCTAAACTGCCTTATTAGAATCAAGACTTCCCAGAGGTCCTCTCAGTGGCAAGACTTCAGAATTATTATATTAAGTATAGGACAAACAGCTTACTGATCTTTGTCTAGATAATACATGCCAGTTTCATACATAGATGGCAACTGCTTCCAGACTACAGAAATTTACTTTGTTGATATACCTACTCTATTTTTGTCAATTTTGAAGACTATTGATAAACAATGACTACTTAACAATACAGTTGTAAACCTATTGTTCATGTTTTTACAGTATTTTTCTGGTAATGTTCTGAATATCTTCCGTTTTCATAAATTAGTTCTTGTAAAGCCATATGTTAAACTGTCATTGTAGAGAGAGAAAAAAAAAAAGTTGTCAGTTCTCTCTCAAACCATATGTAAATAGCTAGAAGTTGGTTTTAAACAGTGATGTGAAGACTAAGCATCTTAATGCTGCTTATACAATAATGATCACTAAATGCTACAATCATAGAAAGCACCGGAAACATTAAGATGACTATCAAAGACAATGTATGCATTAAATATAGTGCATCAAGGAAACGTTTCTATTTCTGAATAAACTACAGTGAATTAAATTAAACAAGTTTAGCCTTACAAACTTAAATTACATTGGTAGCAGACCTCTGGCTTTTTGTCATTATTTATAAGTGAATGAAACAACTTGAAATACTTCTCTGAAATTAGCCCAAGGAACAATGATTTCTTATATTTGAAATTAATGTAGAATTTTCAGTAGCACTGCTGTATAGGAATGCAATTCTGAGGTCTTCTCACCCTAGCTATCATATCCAATAGCTAATATGTCTCTCCTAGCATAGCCTAGGTATGTGCTATTGCTGCAGAAAGAAAATCAGAAAGAGAGCTTGTTAGAATGTTGCAGATTATCTTTGAGAAGAACTAGAATGATTAGGTGTAAATCTACATTCCCTAACTTGGAGTAGAAGGCTGATAAAGTATTTTTTTTATGTATGAACTATTGCTCATACCTTAGTCTTCAATTTAAAAAAAAAAAAAAAGAGTGTGTTTTTTTCATGTACTCGTATGCATACGATATGTATGCATACGCCAACATGCATGCACTTACCTACATGTATGTCTGTGTCTATTTATATATGTATACACACAACTTGGCATTTTTGAGAATGTTCAGAAGAAAGTTTTTAAGTTGGACAAGTACTAGACCCTTTTAAAATTATCTTGTCCTTCATTCTGCCAGTTTCTCTGCAGTACTGACAGAGAAGAGGCTGGTGTGTATCTTTCACCAGGCTTTTTTGTGCTCTGTGACCATCATCTAGCACAGTAACCATTGCATCATATGTCTGTTATTGTGAAAGGGATATAAGTATCTTGAGGCAAAGGACCTTGGCTGCTCAGACATACTTCTCCATTTCAAGGCAAGTTTGTAGCCTGTAGAAGAATTGTTTCCAATCGTAGGGCAGGGGACAAAACACAGCTATGTTCTTGGCTAATTTATTCTGTTCTGACTGAGTGGCTGAAGCTAGAATAAAAGCCAAGAGGTGCCATGGTCACCATCTGTAAGAACCTACAGCCCAACCAGAAATCTGCTAGTAGTTTTTCTTAGCCAAGTTGCAGCTAAATGCCAAGAATGGAAGATGAAGATCGGCTAATTCAGCCTGGAAATAAGCCACGCATTTTCAACAGCAAGGGTAATCAATATTGTTAGGACCTAATGAGGCTTGTGACTTCATCATAGAAAAACTTAATTTGTGATTAGAGTTTTTTCTAGTAAGAATATTAGTTAAACCAGATTTTATTATCCTTATAGCAAAAAAAAAAAAAAAAAAAAAAAAAAAAAAAAAAAAAAAAGGGTACAGGTACAGGCATTGGCATATGGTCAGAGTAGCAGCATTTTTATCTTTCCTCTTAGACAATCTGGGGGCCTTAGTACAGACTTGCTCAAATTCCTGGAACAGTCCCAGGAATTTGCTAAAACAGTTTTCTACCTGTAGTTGTCACTGTGGACCACTGTAAGATTCCAGAAATGTTCATGTGTCTTATTTGTACCTCCTTTTCTAAGATCATCCTGGTATACACTGTCTTTAAAAACTGCCTGCGCTGCAGGTTCCTTCTGGCTCTTAGCTTCTTTTACCCTCTCAATAGCTCTAAAGTATCCATTTCTCCTTGCCTTCGTGTTATGCCATGCTTAAAGTAAAATTACAGTGACACTTTATTTCAAAACAAGCTCATTTCATTCCTTGTTTAAGCCTGTAGTAGACATGTAATTTTTGATGTGTTATTTTAATGCGGATGTATCCTGTATAGGATGCCACTGTTCTTACTATTGGATGTTTATTTTGACATCAAGTTTTTTGCACATTTTAAAGCTTTTATTTCTGCTCAGAAAAATATAGATATAAAAATGGCATTAACTCGTTTGATATTTTTTGTATGTATTTACAGATGAACTTCTGCACTTTGTTATTGGAAATATAATTCTACAGCTTTTTACTGTTGGTTGCTGTGCAAAATCTTAGGAAGTCAAGAGAAAGAGGTCCTGGATTCTATTCTTTCCTGACCATCTTTTACTATATTCCAGTCAATTACTGCAGTTCTATGTCTTGGTTTGGCCTGGTTTGACCTAGTTCAATGACAAGGAGGTGAAGGGACCCACAGACCCATACTCTGGGAAAAGGCATATGGGGGAGGAAAAGGTAGGGAGATGGGCCTGGAAAAATGATAATGGCAGCAATTAGTTAAGGAAAAACTTAAATATAGTAGTAGAATGCGAGATAATAAAATATAATTCAATTTGACTATAATTGAAGCTAATAAATCAAATGAAATCAAGAGAGTTTCTGAAATCAAAGTTACATTAGTATAGTAACTAATGCTGTAGGCAAAACAGCAGAGGAGCAAAGAAAGTAGAAGAAAGTCTTGTGACTCCCGGACAGTTTTATCTTTCCCTCTGAATGAAAAACAGAAATGGAAAAACTGAGTCTTCTGGGAGTTGTAGTTCATTCTTTTCTTCTGAGTCCAGGAGACCGGAAATATCAACAATCCAAGAAACTGCAGCATTAACTGTTTAACTCCCAGTACACTGCATGATGTTATAATGTGGAATTCCAATTAAACAAACAAACAAACAAACAGAACCTTGACATATGTAAAACCCAGTGATGTCATTCAGGTTGTTCATGTGCAAATGAGTCAACAGCCTGAACTGCAAAACTAGAGTTACAAGCCAGGAAACGTAAGAAATAAAAGGTGTTGTTTACTCCTTGAGAGCAGATTAAGCTGGCATTATTGATGGTTACAAACACCTCCTTTGAGATGTTCTCTTGTGGGAAAATACAAATATAAATAAATAACTGTAATACTTGTGATCTGAGCGAACTGGCTGTGATTTAATTCACGGAGAAACAGAACTTTCACAGAGCTGCTTGGTGCTGTCCAAGTGTGGTATATTTCCATGCTTCCACATCTAAAAGCCTCATGTGAAGATGCAGGTGCACTGTGCAGATGTGCTGGACCTTTATCAAGTTAGGTAACATATAATGTTATAAACAAAAAATGAACCATCCAGCAAAAAACCTGATCATGGGTGTCCAACATTCTGGCTTGCCTGTGCCACACTGAAAAATTGTCTCGGTTGCTCCAAAAGTATAGCCTCCTATTTATTTCAATGGAAATTTAAACAGATACAAAGAATACAACAATAGTTGATATACCAAATTCTCAGCTATGAAACAATATTTTTCAACACAGTCACCATAATTAGCTCTACTTTTCCATTAGTGATGAACAAGCTTTTTTTTTTTTTTTTTTTTTTTACTGTTCACAAGACTGTTTAGCCAGCTTATCAAAATGAATAAACTTATTTGCTGTAACTTGAGCCTGCACTGCACTGTGTCCCATGCTCTGCTTTTAGTGCAGACAGGCTTAATAGAGAGCCCATGTTGGTTGTTACCAAGTTGCGCCAGGGCTGAGCCAGGCTACTCAGTGGGGTAGAGCCACCATCGTGACGAAACAAAGCAGAGGTCTGGCTGCAGTGTGATCTGTGCCAGGATGCATATAGCCCTTGGACATCAGGTTGGGTGTGCCTAGCCTAGACAGAGTTTTGGTTTAGTTTTACTATCTTTTCTGATTTTTTTGCATTATGTTTTTAAAATTTTAATGGGAAGAAAAAAAATCCAGAAACATCACATTAAATCATTAAATACATGACTCCATCCAAAACAGCTACATACTCAATATTTTTTCTTCTAATTCAACTGTGAAAATAGAATTGTGTTCAAAGAATTTAAAAATTATCTATTATCTTGTCTTGTTTGCCACAGAAACTTGAGAACTTTTCTGTCTTCAAGTAAAAATTTCCATGAAATGTAGTTTCCTCTGGGGAACATGCCACAGCATGACATATCTGCCACTGAGACTGTTATTCAGATGATTAGTGTTAGTCTATGTCAGTAATTGTATACATTTCTTGAACTGCTCCAAACAGATTCCTTACCTATCTGGATGAGTTTTCATTAATGTCCCAGAAAGCTTTTCTACCTCTAAAATCCAAGAAATGTTCAATAATGAATAAATAATTCATATATATATGATGTTCAATAATTGATTAAAATGAGATGAATTTCCTAAGAAATCTATTGACAAATTCCATTAATTTAGAACAAAACACAGTTATTATCTGCAGTGTTCAAGCATAACACTTTCCAGACAAGATATTCTTGAAAACTCACAGTACAGCCTTATAACGGCTAGATGGCACTACTGACAGTGAATTGAGTGTGATGTGAAATACCAAGTGAAGTTTTAGATTTGAATTTCTTACCAAGAGCCATAACAGAAAATAACATTTTCTGTTAGCATTTAAAAACTATATTGATAAAAAATTTCAAAATTTGGTACTTAAATTATTGCCATCCATGCTAAGTAACAATATTTTCATCCACTTTTTTCTGACTTCTGATATGTTAATTTTTCTCTTTGGCTTGGTATTATAGAGAATGGCAAACTCATAGCAAAGTCACATAAGGTTAAAGAAAGCACATCCAATAGAGAGAAAGCTGACCAGATGGTATTCTGACCTTTTCCTTCCTCTATCCAGATGTTCTTTTCCTTGCATGGCCTCCCTTCTTCTGTCAAAACCTTTGTGTCCTCCATTACAAGAAGCTGGGGAAATACTTTCCGTGACTTTCATTCCACTGAGTTCTCTTCAACCTTCATTTTCTTGCTCAGTATTGCAAACTAAATATAATGTGCTGGGCAATTGGTGTCAGGGCATTGAGGTGCTCTGAGATGAGACTGGGGATATTCACCTGTACTGAACATGGTCAGTTCCAACATCTTCATTAGCCCTATAATAGGGGACACCAGCAAAGCTCTCTGTGACTCTGGAAGAATGTATTTAGGAAAGAAAAAATTGCCACAGAGGCAGAGAGGAGGGAGGGAAAACATGAGAAAAAGGCCTTGAACAGCAAAGGGAGAGAAGAAAGAGGAGAAAAAGGTGCTCCGGCCAAAGGTGCAGAGATTTCTCTGGGATCTATAAGGGACAGTGGTCCCATTATTAAATCCCCTTGTAAGATGGCTGAATTCTTGTATAAACTGGAACAAACTTTTTTTTGACAGCTGAGGAAGGAGTAATAGCAGTATCCTCTGTAGCAGGGCTGCTCCTACAATTAATGTATATAGTTCCTCTGACGAAGGATTGAAAGATGAAAATAAGCTTTTAGAAGCCCATAACAGACAACTGGAAAATAAAAGTTCTTATTCTGGGAACCTAGACCAGCAGGGTTGTCATATGATGAGTAGCCCCCTGCCCACACCACATTACATGTGACAGTGTGCCTGCACACAGCTGCCAAACCTAGGCATTTATTACAATGATTTAAAAAGAAACCACGAGAGAGCATACTAGCTTGCCTCTTAAGATTAGGGGACATGAGTGGCTGAAAGTGTGGTTATTAATGGACACAAGATTTCTAAACTTGCATCAATTATCATGCATTTGGCCCACATGTGACTGTGATGCATAATGAGGAAAATCATTCTCTGATTCAATGGATAATAGCTGCACATAGGATCATGCAGCCAAATAAAAGCAGTGCCCCAGTAAAAACTCGTCTGTGGACTTCAATGGAGGAAAATCAAAATTATATCATAGAACTGGGAATGAAGGAGGCAATCCATGGTGATGCTTTTGAGAGTCCAGACCTGGTTAGTTTCTCAGCCTGGATGGAGGACCTTATCTTACAATAAGCTCCTCCCTACAAATATGTCATATGTGTGTCCATACTAAACCCTTTAGTAGCCTTGGAGGCTGATATCCAACAAGCCACCCAGTTGGTGGCTGATATAGAAGAAACAGAGTGCCCTAGGACCAGGTGCAATATCTGCAAATGGGAAGGGGCAGAGATTCTCCCTATAAAAGTACTAAAAGTAGGAGACCCGCCCCACAGACTTCTTGACTGGGACCTCTATGGGTATCCTGAAAACAGAATTTTACTGATCTAATCTGGGCTGGGGTTCAATTTGCAAAAACTGATCACCAGCCCAATCATGCTCTCCTCCAGCTATGAAGGCAGCTGGAGGAAAATAAAAAGTTTCAAAATATCCCCAAAAAAGCAGGGGTAAGAAATACTGAAAAAATACCAATGAGGACATGGAACTTGGAAGATTTCATAGATCCTAACAAAAGGAAAAAGCCTCCTCAAGTGACCTGGGCCACTATGTCTGAGCCAACTGAGAAAAAAGAATTGTTGATTCTGAAGTTACTTGCATGACAGAGGATGCCAGCTCCCTTGAACCTAGGGACTCCAGAAGAGACCAAAGGCCCTATATTGAACTATTTTTTTGGTCCTGGAAGAACATACAGTGAGTTATGGCGTTAGTAGACACAGCGCAGAAACCTCAATTATTTATGGTGATCCAACTAAATTCCATGGAGGTAATGTGATGATTGGTGTGTCTGGGGGACTGACCAGTCTTGTAACCTAGACATGGCTGAAGCTGGGGGTTGGGCATCTACCACCATGGGAGTATAAGTGGTCTATTCCCCCAGTCCTGGTGTACTTACTGGGCATAGATACACTATGGAGTCTCTCTCTCCAGATGACTGTGGGAGAGTTCAGACTAAGAAAGAGATGCATTAGTATCTGGGCAGTGCAGTTGATATTCAGAGACCATGTGAAGCACAAGCCTATTCACCTCAGGTCCATACTGGATTACTAATACTAAACAATATAGGCTCTCAGGGAAGCAGGAGAGAAATCTCCAGAGCGGTGCGGGAGCTAGAAAAAGTAGGATTGATAAGACCTGCACATAGCCTGTATAATTCCCTCATATAGCTAGTATGAAAGTCAGACAACATGTGGAGAATGACAGTGGATTACAAAGAATTAAATAAAGTCATGCTGCCCATTCATGCAGCCATCCTCAGTATTGCCTCCCTGATGGATACACTGAGTAGGGAAATAGAAACCTACCATTGTGTCCTAGACTTGGGAAATGCATTCTTCAGTATTTCCATCCATGAAGAATTGAACACCAATTTGCATCAGTGTGGGGAGGCAGGCAGTGGACCTTTCAGGTCCTGCTGCAAGGGTATGTGCACTCACCTACTTATCATCATAACTTAGTGGCACATGACCTAGCAGACTGGAATAATCCCAATAACATCAAACTGTACCACTATCTTGATGATCTCGTGTTGATGTCTGGAGGCATTAGGAAAGGCAGTAGGTTCATTGATTACTCATCTACAAGAGAAAGGGTGGGCTATAAACCCACAGAAGGTGCAAAGACCAGGCCTGTTGGTGAAATTCCTGGGTGTAGTTTGGTCAGGGAAGACCAAAGCACTACCCACTGAGATAATAGGCAAGGTCCAAGTGCTCACAGTCCTGACTGCACCAAGCCAGCTTCAAAAGTTTTGGGGTATACTGGGATACTGGCATTACTTTATATTCCACTTAATGCAGCTGCTGAGCCTTTATATCTATTCACAAAGAAAGATAAAAAACAGGACTGGGAGAGAATAGAACAAGAGGCATTCCAGCAAGCAAAACTAGCAAAACTGTTAAACTAGCCTAGCCTCTTTGGTGATTTTCCTACTCTGCTCTACCCTTGTGAGGCCCCATCTGGAGAACTACATCCAGGTCTGGTGTCCCAGCACAGGAAAAATGTCAAGCTTTTGGAGAAAGCCCAGAGGAGAGCTACAGAGATAACCAGAGGGTTGGAGCACCTCTCCCATGATGACAGGCTGAAGGAGCAGGGCTTGTTCAGTCTGGAGAACAGAAGGCGATCTCATTATGGCCTTCTAAAATTAAAAAGGGAGATTAGTTTATAAATAGGAGGGAAATAAATATTTTACGCAGATAAATAGTAGTAGGAAAAAGGGGAATGGTTTAAAACAAAGGGAGGGAAGATTTGGGTTAGATGTCAGGGGGAAGTTTTTCACTGAGAGGTGAGTGGAGATGTGCTGAAACACATTGGCTAGAGGGATTGTGGATGCCCTATCCCTGAAGGTGTTCAAGGCCATGTTGGATGAGGGCCTGGTATATTAGTTCCAGTTGAAAGGGAGATGTTTTCTTCTTAGTGTCTGATATGATGCCAGGTGTTTTGATTCTATTAGAAAAACAATGCTGATGTTTATTGTTACTGCTAAGCAGTGTTGTACAGAACCAAAGCCACTCTCAGCAAAGGGCCTAAGAAGCTGGGAGGGAACAGCACTGGGATAGCTGACTTAAACTGTCCAAAGACACATTCTGTACCATAAAATATCATGCAGAAGTTTTGAAAGGGGTGGGAATTCATCTTGCTCTCTTCCATTTCTTCAGGGGCTAGCTGGGCACTGATTGGGGTGGTGACCAATTGCTTCTGCATTATTTATTGTGTGCATTCATAGATATATATGTACAGTCATAACTATTATCCTTTTTCTTTTCTCTATTTTAATAGAGATAAATTATATTTTAATAAATTATATTATTAATATATATTATATTATATATATTATATTATATAGTATAAATATATATATAATAAATAATATATATATTATATTAAAATATATTATATTAATATATTTTAATAAATAGTTTTATCTCAACCCATGAGTTCTACTCTGTTTTTATCAATTATCTCTCCCATCCCACTGGGATTCTATGCTCCTATGATCATGTTTTCAGTCTAATTCTACATCTCAGAAAATTCTCTAAAGTAAGTTATTAGAGTACATATTCTATTCCTGCTTGTACTTTAGGAAAGGTTTTTATGAAGTTGTTATACTTCTCTATTTTTATTTTTATATAGGTAAATCATATCTTGAAAATGGTTTATTTGAAAATATTAAGCTCAGTTCTTATCCAATACAAATTCATTTAAATTCCAAACAAAATCTGGGCTAACTCCAGTGTAAATGAAATACTCATCCATGGGATTGCAATGGTGCTTCACTGAAATACAAACAACAATGGGCTCAGAATCTTTAGTTAACTTGTTAAGTTTTAGTTTATCTTAAAGTAACTACCTTATTATTTTATATAGGAGATAGGATTCTCTCCTCTTAAATCTATTTTCATACCTCTTCTTAGATGAGATGGACTTGAGTTTGGGAAAAGTAAAAGTATACAATATTTTACGGATCACAGTTACTTTAAATTATTCAATAATGAGGGAGAAGAAGAAAACAAAGTTGGCTGCAAAAGTTAAAGAGGGTGTTTGCCTTTGTAATTCCTCTGTTCTATAATCCAAGTACTCAAAGAATGATTAGGATATCACTGCAAGAATTAATTTACTGGCCACATATAGTTAATAAAGCCATTAGACAGAAAATCTGGGTCCAGTGATAGCATTTTTTTCATGATTTCTCCTGAAGTTTTGCAAGAAGCAATTTAAAACGAATGATTGAACCTTACTCTGACTGAAAGTAAATTAAAGTGAATTTTAGGTTCTAATCCTGACATGATGAAATGTGGATATACCTCGTTGCATTTTTTTGCAAATATTATAACCTAGTTACACGTTTTTTTCCTGATTTCTCAAGTATTTTCTGTATAGTCTTTCTTAAACTTTTACCATGTTTCTTCCTCAATGTAACGTCTGCTTTAAAATATCAGACTAAATTTTTCTAAGTCTTATAATCAACTTCAGTTCTAGAACAGGAGAAGGGAAAGTAAGAATGTTATTCACTGATAGATCTTATGGACTTTAATATTTTCTTTTCCACAGTTCCATAATGGCTATTTTTTTTTGTCACAGGATGGAGAAGACAAATTGACTTGGAATGATCGTATGCCTGGATATGCAGCAAATTTTGGATTGATTTTATTTATGGTAATATAATCTATTTCTCCAAACTTATTAGGTGTGAGGAACTTAGTGATGAGTATCTTGGATGGAAACCTGATTAATACTCTCAAAGATGCTAAAATATACAGATAGCTAGGGTAATGACCTACAGTTGATGAGAAATACATGTCCTACGAGGAAGATTCATAGAACTTAAAATATGTCTTCAGCTTTATCCACTTTTTTGTTTTTGTGAAATTAATGCATCAATATGGTTTGATTGAAGTGGTTGCAATCCTTAGTGAGTTCTTAAGATGCTTGTCTTTTTTTTTTTTTTTTAATGAAATTTTGCTCTTCCTGTGCTTCATCCTTGAAAATAGTTGTTTGTGAATATTGCTGATAAGTGATGACATAAATGAAGTGCAATTGAGAATCAAGGGATATTTTTCTCTAGTAAGATAGTCCTCATAAAAGTCTAGTAAAGAGACATGATCAAATTTTGAGTTGAATATTTGTTTGTAACTACACATTCCATTTAAAGATTCACAGGTAATATATTTGTGTGACTGAAAATGGAGTTGCAAATATATGAAAAAATGGATATATTTTTTCAGCATTCTTGAAACCTGTTCTGTATCATAATGGAAAGTAAGGCTGATTATTTTTTACTGTTCATAGTGCTATGTTTAGTCAGATTATGAAAATGCTTGAAGTTATTTGCCATAACTTGAGTTACCACCACACTGTGACCTCCATGTGTCCTGGTTTCAGCTTGTACAGTGCTGATCATGCATCAGTGTTTGGTTGTTGCTGATCTGTCAGTGTTGCTGACAAATGGGGGAATGCCTTCTCTCAGTGGGGTGGAGTCACTGCCATGATGACATAGTGGCAGGGAGCTGACTACAGTACAACAGCACAGGCTGTGCTGGCCTCTTGCAGCATGCAGGCCATGGATGTTGTGTTCTGTTCTTCTCTTTCCCAACTTTATATAGTGGAGTTTCCCTGAAAATTCTAATCCTGAAAGCTGCTAGCAATTTTCTTATTGCAAGCTTTTTCTCTTTATTTCTCATTTTCAAGCAGAATCCCCTTTCAAGCAGAATGGTGTTTTTTTCTTTCCTGGCCTTTCTCTTCTTTACTAAGTGTACTGGTTTTCTTGTTCAGTTAGTCGTTACACCTGGTTTATAGTTTTATGCCACCAGATAATTCCAATGTTTCCAATTCCAGTTTTACAGGTGCTTTAAAATCTGATCAAAGCTCTTCTGCTTACGTAAAGCCTCTACCTGATTATAGAGGGCACAAGATCCAAACTTGATTAAAGCAGTGCCTTTTGAGAGGATTTTTGAAATAAGTTCACAAATCTTATTTTTGATCAATAAGATTAGTGGTAGAAGGAGGTCTAGCCCCAGTTGTCCTATACCATTTTTGCTTGTATGTCATTAGTAATAACATGTCACAATTCATAAACTTTGCACTTAGAAAGTATATGTTGCAGCAAAGATTTCTAATGTAGTTATTACATTCTCAGTATCTGCTGCAAGAGAGTAGTCTGGCATCACCTTTCTTTCTGTTACATGTGCTTGACTCGAACAGAAGTAGGAAACCAATTATTGTAATGGCAGAAGAGTTCAGTCTGTTCCTTCTTTTGAATACTACTGCCCTATTACTGCTCACATGGCATAATATTTGACTCTGGAATAGTTCCACTGGAGAACTGTTCGGACATAAAAATGTTATCTTACTTGGAGGAAGGTATCACTTTAGCCCAGAAAGTTTTGTGCCACGATGATACTTCATCCTCCAATAATATTTTGTTTAAATCTTTTGGTCAAGTTTAAGATTCTGGTATTTGTCTTCCATTAGATGAAATTTCCTCTTTCTCTGTTTAGTGATGACTATTCTTATAATGACTATTCTTCCTGAGCTGTAAAGCTATTATTTATAAGTAGGTGCTCATGATGGAGTTAGCTGTCTGTGGAGGTCCAGATTGCTCATTGGCTCCAGAATGATGCATGCAAACTTACTTCACTGGTTTTGCTTGCCCATCACAAGAGTAAAAATGTTAAAGAAATAAAGAAATACACAGGAAAAATAGGCAGAAAAAAGAATACTTGGAAGGTGATGAAGGGGAAGGAGACTATGATCCAAAGTAAGAAAAATAAAAGCTTCAAGTGACTCTAGAGATGCAAGGTGAATTAGATTACCACAATGTAGTTTTGTTTTACTTTGTCTTATTATCAAGAATAATCTCTCCATGTGGCAATTGGTAGTGGGCAAGTTCAACGGCCAAGTTACATAGTTCTGATCTTTGTGTTCCTGTCATAGTAAGAGCTGTGCATATTGTATACTTGCATGCTTGGCAGAAAAATCAAAAGAACAACAAAAAAGTCAACATAATGAAAACTAAAAGAAAAGGAAAGAAACTTTCATTCAGAATATTGTATATTGAGATTCTTATTCTTTAGACTAAGATTTCAATGAAAAATATTATCATGAAGAAAAAATTTTAAGTCATCTGTATTTAATTTAACATTAATGAATGATTCCTTTAAATAAATAGAACACGACATATTTATAAATTTAACATTTTATCACAGTTTTCTCAGAAAAACTGTTTTGAATTCTGCCTGATATCTTCACATTTTTGTTCACTTCATAATGAATACTATTATGCAAAATTTGCCTAGCTTTTCTCTGCAACCTGTAAAAACTAGCTCTTAATCCTGTTCTGGTTCTTTTGATCTAGTACTATTCATGAGTCAGTCTTTCTCTGTATGCAGAGAATCACAGAATCATAGAATTGCTCAGGTTGGAAAAAACCTTCAAGAGCAAATCCAACTGCAGCCTCCAGTATAATCCAGGGTTATACTACCCTAACAGCCCTCTGTTAAATCATGTCCCTGAGCATCACATCCAAACGGTTTTCAGACACATCCAGTGATGGTGACTCAACCACCTCCCTGGGGAGCCTATTCCCCAATTAGTGCTAAACCAATTCAGATTCAATAAAGTTTTACCGAGTCATTAAAATTAATAGATAAATTTTGCTGAACTTGTGCTTTGAACCTTGGCTCCTAGGCCCACTGAAATAATTACAATAGTCTGATCATTCATATTTAAGCAGTCTTTTTTTTCTGAGGATCTTAAGATGTTTTACATATAATAATGAATACCCACTAGAAAGGCAAAAACGGAAAGGGAAAATATATCTTCCCTCTCTTTCTTGATATGACTACGAATATTGGCTATTTTTTAATTGTTATTGTTTTAAATTGATCTTTTCTTGTGGGTTTTGGAGATTTTCTTCAACTGGTACAACACAGGCTTGTGAAAATCAAATTCTTCTTGTGAGAATTCGACTTCTAGTCGAAGTGCTAAATTTTCTCATCTCATGGGTCAGAGTCAGCCCCTGAAGAATCCCAGGATAACAGCTGATTTTTAGGACAGAAATGTGAGATGAATCTCTAACTGTGTTTTATCTTAAAAATAATAGTAGGGGAAATATATGTTTTAATTTGTAGCAATAGAATTGCTATGATAAAGTAGCACTTCTGCAGGACCTCCTTCCCTGGCTTCACATATATGTAGGTCCTTCATTCCAAACCACCAGAACCTATTGGCAGGAAAAAGATTTTTTAATACTGTTAATATCTGCATTTAAACCTGAGCCATCTGAGTTTCACCAGCACAGAGTGGATAATTTCTGGAGCTTTAATCTCAGAGGACATGCACTATTTTAGGAATTGTTGTGTGAGCTTATAATTCTGCATCCATTTTTTTTATTATGTCCCTATTAGTTTTGAATTCTCAAATTTTAGTTTAATTATACCTTTATTATTGTATCGCTTGAAGAAATAACCACAGAGTTCTAAGTCATAGAACAAACTAAACATATAATTCAGTGCTTCTGTTTAAAAGCAAGTATCATAATTAAACTAACATGTGTATATTTCTTTACAGATTACACTGACATTTTCTGCTGTATTTGGTGTGATCGTATACCGCATTACTACATCAGCAGCTTTGTCATTCAGCACAAATGAGACAACCAGGTCAAATGTTCGAGTGACTGTGACTGCAACTGCTGTCATCATTAATCTCATTGTCATACTTATACTTGATGAAATTTATGGAGCTGTTGCCAAATGGCTGACAGAAATTGGTAAAGCTAACTCACCATATTCCTCGTAATCTAGCAGATTTACATAAATTAGCTCTGTTATAGTTTAATGAAGCTCATACAATCATTCAGGCCAAAACTGTATCCAGATTTCCAGCTTTCATATAACTGAAAAGTTACAAACTGTGCATGATCTGAGCAATTTTGTCAACTGCACCTGCCTTGACAAGAAATGGCACAGTTTTTAGGGCATGACATTGCTGTGTGGAAAGAGTAAAAAGAAAAGAAGTTGAGGCTTCTCCTACTGTCAGGTTCCAGACAAAAGCTGGGAAATCTGTTGTGTATGTGGGGCAAGTGCAGAAGGAAATCATCAGCCTTGAGAAAGTGTACAGCTCTGAATCGTGAGAGAAAGAAGAATTTCTTTCTTGCTTTCAGATAATTCTCCCTATCACTTTACATTTCTTTCTAATCTTGGTAGCTTTATTCAAGTAGCATTCCTAATTAACCACAAGGTGTTTTGTTTAAGAAGGATCCAGTGAGTAAACAAACATCTATTATTACAAATTACCTATGTTAGAAAATTCATTCAGTCAACTTTCTCCAGTGCATGTCTCAAATGCCAACTGTAATAAAAAATTTTTTTTTAAAGACAATTCGTTAATGGTGATAAATGTTTACATTATGAGCTTTCATTGTGCTGCACAGAGCAAGACATGCTTAATTTTCTTTTTACACTGCAGCTAATGTAAAAACTTCTTGGGTAAGAGGAATAGCTCTTGACAACATAGGGTTCTATTGCAACACCAAACGTTGTCAGTGTTTTGGGTGAAAAATTAAGTACATCTGTTAGCACAAGAATAGTACCACTGATTGCATTCTTCATAAGATCAAAATAATTCATCTGCTTCTGTACACAGCAAAGCAAGGCAATGACACCTCTTTCTTCCAGATCATAACAGCAGAAGTGCAGATTATATCCTCATATTTTAAAGTTAACATGTTACCTTCATTAAGCAGATAATGACAGACTTGATTTAGAACTCATTTGCTCACTCTGAATTTCAACAAGATTAAAAAAGGATTAGACAAATGGAGACAAATTTAAAGCTTCTTGTGTTTGTGACTTACAAAGGCAGTAATGTATTTGGTGAGCTAAGGCCCACACCAGATATCTGTGCTCATTCTTCACCTGGAAAGTTTCAGATACCTTTTTTTTTTTTTTTTTTTTTTTTGTGTGTGTGTGTGTGTGTGTGTGTGTGTGTGTATGTGTGTGTGTAACGTGCTGCACAACCATTTATTATGAGTATATTGGGTTTGTTTGGAGAATTTTCTCTCTTCCTAATGCATCTATTCCAGCTTAACCCATTTATTGCATAATGGGCTCTTTTAACTATAGGGTAAATTCTGTGCATACTTCTAATGGTAACAACATATCTGAAAGTGGGGAGGGAGTAAGGAACTGAATGAGTCTCTGGAACCATATATGGTGTGCAAATTTTTGTCCAATGGCTCATCTCACCTTTGTGAGAGTTCTGCACAAGCCAAAAGCAAGAGTTTCTCTCCCTCAGTTTAAAAACTGCAGTGCTGTTACTGGATATTCCTGTTGCCCTGAGCAGTTCTATGGATCTATCCATCTTATGGCATCATCCACAAATTTTTCAAATCGTTTGAAAACTTAATTTGGGTTTTCTATACAAATAGATAAAGGGTAGCTCATCATACCACATGCTGAGTTTTTATAAGAATATGGTTGAAAAGGTCACAACATCAGGCTGTGGGACTCATAAGCATTTTGTTATTTCTTTAGTATTCAAATAAATGTTTCTTTCTCCCTTTTTAAAAGAAATCAAATATAAATAAATAAATAAAAACTAATTGCACAAGCATAGCACTATTTTTAATGAAATTCTTAAGGTAGAGCTCTGGATTTGTCTCATCAATTCTGCTACAGAATTTCAGTTAAGAACTTAGCATAGTAAAATTATCTCCTCTCACGTTAATTGAAAGCTCACAATGAGCATAGCAGTACAAAATCTAACTCAGATATAATCTTTAAATGAATATCTCATTATAGAAAAAAGGCATAAACATATTTTTGTGAAATAAAATCTATGTGCTTTGTTTTCATCATTCATGAACTGAAAGTATTAATGCTTTCTTCAACTCTTTAACTGATATATGCATTAATATATGAAGGTTGCTCCAAAGTAATGCCTCTTATTTTATTAGATTGGTCCATGACATCTGAGGCGGACGTTAATGGTGTGACAGTAGATTTTGAACCTCCCAACAGTATTTTGATATATATTTTGTCAATGTGTGACTGATAGCAGCAGAAAAGGGCAATTGGACAAAATGTTGGCTGACATAGAAGGGTGAAGGAAAAGTGTGCAACTGAATTCCTCCATGGAAAAAGTTGCATCCATTCACATTCAGCAGCACTTACCAACTGTTTATGAAGAGCAAACAGTGGATGTCAGCGCAGCGAAATTTGGATGACATAGTCAACATTTTCCTAGAAGCTATGCCATCATAACATCTGTGAAACAATGGGTCATCACCTCAGGTGCAGATTTTTATGACAGCCAAAAATACATAGCTAAAATGACTATATTGAAAAATAGAGTTTTGCAGCTGAGAATCTACTCTATAAAACAGTGTTGTGTTTTTTGTATCTGTTGTAGTTTCTACTGAAATAAATAGGAGGTATTACTTTTGGGGTTCCCTACACACACACATTTTACATATATATGTACATATACATTAAGTTGAATAACAAGAACTAATTCTTTTTTTTTTTCTTTAGACTCCAGATAGCTAGTAGAACTGTGTAAATAGAAGTTGTATCTTTATCATGTTTATATATCTTCATCATTTTCTCCTCCCTCCCTCCATTTTATTGCTGTTTTTTACCAATATACACCTTATATTAATAAAATATATTTAATACTATTATATATTTAATCATAAATGTCAGAGTGCTTGAAGGTCTTAGCTAAGATTTCACAGACATGTCCTGAAGCAGAGGAAACTGATGTGGTCTGCCTAGATTTATCACAGCACAGTTAAAAAGATGAGAAAACAACTGAGGTATTGTCAGATTCAGGCAAGCTATCAGGATTTGTTGGTTTTGATACTACTGTACTGCATAGACAACCTTAAGCAACTTGAAATCAAGTTTATTATGTTGTCATCATTAAAGTTTCTACCAAAGCATCTTTAATTTCTATCTGGAAGATTGGAAAGACTCTCTGGAAATCCAGAGTCAGATGGTGAAGGAGTTAAAGTGCTTTAAAAGAAATTAAAATGATGAAATAAAAAAACAGTGTGAATCTGAAGTTTGTAGTTTAGTATTGTATTTGGGGAAATCGTGGATGTTTACATATTTACTAACTGATTAATTAATTTCTCTGGTTTGCTGCTTTCTTTTTTTTATTTTTTCTTTCTTTCTTTCTTTTTTTTTTTTTTTTTTTTTTTCTTTTTTAACTTCTCCAGAGATGCCAAAAACAGAGAAAACTTTTGAGGAGAGACTGATTTTGAAGGCATTCCTATTGAAGTTTGTGAATTCATATGCACCAATTTTTTATGTTGCCTTTTTTAAAGGAAGGTAGGACAAATGTCTTTTGTGTATTTATATATGGATAGATGGATAGAAAGATATGCATATAGACATGAACACAGATTTGGATTTGTGTTCAAAAATACAAAGACCCACCTAACTAATTTTGATTTGGGCCACCCTCACCAATTATAACAAAAATTGTCTAAGCCTACCTCTTGAATGAGAGGGCCTGACGTTAAGTGCTACTTTAACTGCTGTTCATTCTTTCTTCAAAGTAGAGCATTGTTCTGAAATGCAGTTGTTTTAGTTTTCGTACTAAGAATAACCCACAGCTTAGAAACTAATTTCTTTCAGTGTAAAAATGGGTGTCTGTGAATGAATGCTAATTCTCACTTGTGTTCACTTTTCAACTTTTGGAAATTTTTTCATGAACCACTATGTTCCAGTTTGGTTTAAAATTTTGGAACTATTTTCCCTATTACTTTCTTCACATTTTGCACTATTAACCCAAGTTAAATTACAACATAGTCAACTGGAAGTTGAATATTTTGGCAAATAAACTGATTGACCAAAAAACTAATTCAGCTCTTCTGCTAAATGAAGTGTTACTTCCTATGGGTCTAGGATTATTTTCCTTTGGGATGCAATTATCCACAGCATTTCACATGCTTTTGAATGGGAAACTTAAAATAACTGTTTGCTAAAACTTCAGCAAAAGTATGAAAAGCATCATCTGAATTCTACTTCGTATCAATTTACATTCCTTTTGGGGGCTCTAAAGTTAGTTAATCTATATTGTTCACTAATCCTATGCAGCATCATTCATTTAAGAATCAATGATAAAATTTACCAGAAGATGTAAATATTATAAAACATTAATGAAAAATATTTCTGACTTCTCTCTTTTCTAACCATTTTTTGGTGTCATAATATAGTCGATTTCATTGTTTTTCCGAATTCAGTGAAAAGAACATTGACCCAATTTAGTCAAAAGAACCTTGATTATTCATAGATGTGTAATAATGTCCTCCTTTCAGGGCACTACTCAGATGCCAAGAGCATGTGATTTAGAATACATATTTCCAGTTTCATCTGTGATCTCCAATCAAGGGAGAGAAAATTTTGTTCTTAGCACAGAAAAATATTCTAGTAGAATTTTGTCAATATGTAGTAGGAAAAGTGTATAGGTATAACACTTCGAAAAAAATTCAAATAATTGAAGTTTTCAGTCTTTTACATTTCATTAATTGAAGCATCCAGTTCTGAAGTGTTTTAGCTGTTATGAAATAACAGTTATGTTGCTGAAGTTAACTTTTTATTTCTTTATTTTATATTGTCATCACTTTCAGATTTGTTGGCCGTCCTGGTCATTATGTGTATGTGTTTGATGGTTACCGAATGGAAGAAGTAAGTACACAAGAAACTGAAAAAAGAAATAATTGAAGCAGGTGCATTTACAGTGCTTCAGTGGAATCCAGACAGTGAGGAAAAAATAGAACACTTACTGAGAACTAGTTTATCAATTTGTTAAAACTTCAACATAAATGAATATACCCCCAGTTTTCCCTCTGTCAGTTGTATGTTGTCTTTTTCTGCAGTTTTGATGTCCTTCTTAGGTGAGGCTTCACAATTTATCTGTTTTACAGTCACTAAGATGCAAACGTTATATGATGTCATGAAGACCCTTCCAAACCCTGTGGTAGTACTAGCCTGGGTTCTTATTCCATAAATTACCAGAAACCTAGTGATTTTAATAGCCTAAAACAATGGCCATTTAGTACAAATCCATAAAACTTTCCCCAAACTTTCCTTTAGTACTGCTGTGAGTATCCCCTTGAAAGGCAACAGACTTACCCAGGGTTTTATTGCAGAGTTTATGCATAAGCCTTTGAAAGATTGAAGATTTCCTCTTCCCTTGGGTGACATCAGGTTGGAAGAGTATTGGTGATACTGCATTATGGTTATTACATTGATTATACAGTAAATATTTGAAAAGCAAATATGTAGCCCAGGGGCACAATTAACTATTTCACTGCTTTGCATATTTTCAGTAATGTGGTTTTATGAGTAGAGTTAAAATACCTTGTTAAGGATAGATTGCATTGATGAATGAGTTCTGCACATGTGCAGAAATTTGTGCAGGTTTAGAGGGGGCTCATATGGACTCTCCTAAGTGGATACTTTTAAATTAATTGTCTTATTTCCTTCACACTCTACATTTTTGTTTAATTACAGTGTGCTCCAGGAGGCTGTTTGATGGAACTCTGTATTCAGCTTAGCATCATTATGCTTGGAAAACAATTGATTCAAAACAATCTGTTTGAAATTGGAATCCCGTGCGTATCCCAGCATTATCTGTTTCCACACTTTATTCCTATGACACAGTAAATTACAGGCTTGATCTTTATTCAGCTGAGTGGGTGTTTTACCACTGACTTCAGTGGTTTCTAATTGAATGTGATGATAAATCATATTTTCAATTGTGATGGAATGACTATATTTTACGTTGAATGATCGGCTATATTTGCAGTAAATGTCTGAAAGAAAATGATTGAATATACTACATAATTTATCTAAATTCATTTTAGAAACCTGGGAAAACAGAGAAGGCATGATAGATCACTTGCGAGTTTTTAGAGAAGCTTTCACGGTAGCAGCACTGAATACAAATTAGTATAAGGTAGAGGAGAAATGGTCTGGAGAAAAGCAAGTTTCTAAAAGGTATTAAAATATATTACTTGATCTATGACTGTTTTAAAGGTTTACATGTGAAGTCCACACACTTCTAATTTGCCTCTATGTCCCTGTGAATGACAGAGGAGGCAGAGAATATGGGAGATAATGCTGTGCTGTTCAGCAGCTAACTAAAACACGGTGCTCCCTGCACAGTGTCATGTGCTCCAAACACAATGTGAAATCTCTCTTTGTGTGTCTGCAGTGCCAAGGGGACCTTCAGGTAGGAAAATCCACTGAGAATGTCCTGCTCCTGCCTCTTAAGCGGTTTTGTTTCTGTTAAGTGCATCATCCCTATTGATGGCAGTGCTCTGTGAATTGTATTAGGTGAAGAGTCTGGCTTAGGTACATACCTGAGCCCCAGTGAAGTTAGACTATTTTCATTAGTTTACATAGCTGTTGAATCACATCACTACTGAAGGCATTGATGATACTAATGAGACACCAAAATGAGTGATGCTTAGAAGGTTATGAACTACTTAAAAAGTGAGCCCTTTACCTCCCCTTTCCTGTCAAGATAGTTTAACAGTAATTTAAATGTAGAGAAAAACTTCCCAAACAAATCAAATATGCATTATGGATGGTTTATTTATTCTTGCATCAAAGTTCACAAGGAACGCCTGTTTTCTGTCTACACCTCATTGAGTTTGCGGTTTATTTTGATAAAAGAGTGGCAAGTTGTTCCCAAAATATCTGACATGTTGAAGGCTTAAAAAATCCTCAGTGTAAACCTGGTGTGATGTTTTTTCCCCAAAAAACTTACTTGACTGGACTTTTCTAATGAGAATTTTATGATGTTAAAAATACTGTATTTATTATCTTTGATTCATGAAAACAGAGGCTGATTCAGTCAAAACAGAATACTATTGTCAAACTGTTTCTCAATTCCAAGACTACATCTGTTAGTGGAAATTTCATCCCATTTTTCTCTGCTTTCTGCTTTCTCACTGCTGACTCCAACTTATAGTGACCTCTTTTTTTTTTTTAAACTGAGTAGGAGTTTAAAAACAGTCGTGCTTTCATCCTCTCCTTCCCAGCTAAATACTTCATTTCAGTCACCTTGTCATCATGAAATAAACACATCTGGTTTTCTTTTGCTGCTCTGTATTCTCATGCAAATCAAGAGGGTATCTATATATCTTATCACTGGAATTATTTACAACAGGGGGAGCGCTGTGCTTTACTGAGCAATTGAGCTCATTAAATTAACAATTCATTTCTGCTTGGGTTGGAAGGGACCCTACCAACTTCACCAACTGCCAGATTGAGTCCTAGACCAGGACTGGGGCTGCCCAGGGCCCCATGCAACCTGGACTTAAACACCCCCAGAGATGGGGCATCCACAACCCCTCTGGGCAAGCTGTTCCAGCACCTTACCACTCTCTCTGTAAAAAACTTCCCCCTGACACCTAATCTAAGTCTTCCTTCCTTTAATTTAAAACAAATCTCCCTTGTTCTATCACTATCTACCTATGTAAAAAGTTGATTTCCCTCACGTTTATAAACTCCCTTTAAACAATGGAAGGCTGCAGTGAACTCCCCTGCAGTCTTTTCTTTTCCCAGCTAAAGAAGACAAATTCCTTTAGCCTGTCTTTGTAGGAGAGGTGCTCCAGCACCTCTTTGGATCCTCTTTATTGCTCTTCTTGGACCCTCTCCAAAAGTTCCACATCTTTCCTGTTTTGGAGGCCCCAGACATAGACACAGTACACCAGCTGGAGCCTCACCAAGGCTGAATAAAGGGGCATAATTACTTCACTTGCCCTGCAGGCCACTCCTCTTCTGATGGAACCCAGGACAACATTGGCTTTCTGGGCTGCAAGTGCACACTGCTGGCTCATGATATCTTTTTCATCAACCAAGACTCCTAAGTCCTTCTCGGCAGGGCGGCTGAGGAATTTTTCTCCTGGTTTGTATACGTATCTGGTATTACCTAAACCCAGATGCAAAACCTTGCACTTTACTTCATTGAACCTCATTATGTTCACAAGGTCCCTCTGGATTACATCCTTTCCTTCTGCTGTATCGACTACACTACTCAGATTCATCAGCAAACTTGCCGAGGGTGCGCTCAGTCACTGTCCTGCACTCAAAAACACTCAGAGACACACTTTCAGTATGGATGAGACAGATTTTCAGAGGGCTGGCCACAAAAATGCTAGGCACATATCAATACAGACCAATAGGAACTCCAGACATGCTTATCTGTTGCGCAAACATGGTTTCTAGCATGTCTGTTTCTCATATGTTCTATCTATGCCTGCTTCTGTTAGAAGATGCAACAGGTATGTACATAAACACAAACCATTCTCTAGCCTCTGGCTTCCTTGCCTGCTTTCCTAATACATTCTGTTTTTTTCTGTTCTGCTACCTCTTCTGCTTGATCATGAGATTCCTGTCTAACCTCATCTCCTACGTTAGACAATTCTTCATCTACCATTAAGGGTTTTCTGCTTTTGTTTTCTTCCCAAGGTATAGTGTAATAATAGGGTTCTTCTTCCATTTCCCAGTGTCTACTTTCATTCAGGCAGTGCAGTGCAACAAATTGTCCTGTAGCAGAAAGATGGATCACTCTTTTCTATCTCCAGTTTTAGCAGCTGTGATTTTTATCCTTTACTTAGTGTCTGTTCGGAAGTGACTGAGAGACACTTTAAATAAGATGAATTCTTCCATTGCCTCCCTGCATTTTCACTGAGGTCAGAGTGTTAAGTGTTGCAATCAGCATTACACATATGGAAAGGTGGAAGGGACATCATAAATGGTGATTTATTCTTCAGAATCTGGAATTGTCCTCTAGGTGTCTATAACATGGAATTATCTCTCTGCTAAACTATATAGTGACCCAGATCAAAAAGGTTTTCTTCTTTATCAAAATCCAAAGATTTCTGAATTTATTTCCAGAAAATCTTCATATTTTACTTGTCATAAAACCCAGAAAAGTTTAATTGATTTGCTGAAGATCACAAAGCCTTACTCCCATTTTCTACCTCTTTCAACTGAAAAAAAATATAAAAAAATACAACTACTCAGACTAAAGACTGAGTTTATTAGCAGCAGCCATTCATTATGCCTCTAGCACATCAAATGCTCAAGCAGTTGGGAACCATCATTTGAGGTGTTCCTTATGGCTTGTCAGTGCTGACTCAAAAGCTATGGAATTAAACTTCACATAGCAGTTCTGTATTGTTCAGGGTCATTGGAACACACACTTGCCTTTTCTCGTTATGTTTCTGTGATAAAGGATAATAAAAAAGGCTTTTTAAAGTATGTTAACAATAAAAGGAAGACTAGGGAGAATGTGGCTCCCCTACTACCCTACAGGAGGGTGTTCTGGTAACGGGGGATGCTGAGAAGGCGGAGATACTGAATGCCTTCTTTGCTTTTGTCTTCAGAGAAAAAGCTCCCCCTCAGGAATCCCAGGCCCTGGAGGTTAGTGAGAGGGTCTGGGGAATGGAAGACTTCCCTATAGTCAGAGAAGAGGCAGTCCGAGAGCGCCTAGGCAACACCAATGTTCACAAATCCGTGGGACCCGACGGGATGCATCCATGGGTGCTGAGGGAGCTGGCAGAGCTGATTGCTGAACCTCTCTCAATCATCTTTGAGCGGTCTTGGAGAATGGGGGAGGTTCCTGAAGACTGGAGGATAACCAATGTCATTCCGGTCTTCAAAGGAAGATCCAAGTAATTACAGGCCAGTCAACCTCACCTCCGTTTCTGTAAAGGTGATGGAACAGCTTGTGCTGGATGCCATCTCCAGACAACTGGAAGAAAAGGGGGTTATCAGGAGTAGTCAGCATGGGTTCACCAGGGGGAGGTCGTGCTTGACCAACCTGGTAGCCTTCTACAATGTTGTCACTGGCTGGGTGGATGGGGGGAGAGCAATGGATGTAGTCTACCTTGATTTCAGCAAGGCATTTGATACTGTCCCCCACGACATCCTTATAACAAAGATGAGGAAGTGTGTGATAGATGAGTGGACAGTGAGGTGGGTTGAGAACTGGCTGACTGGCAGAGCACAGAGGGTCATCGTTGGTGGTGCAGAGTCCGGTTGGAGACCTGTAAATAGCGGTGTTCCTCAGGGGTTGGTGCTGGGTTCGGTCTTGTTCAACATCTTCATCAGTGACCTTGATGAGGGGATAATGGCCACCCTCAGCAAGTTTGCTGATGATGCGAAGTGGGAGGATTGGCTGACACACCTGAAGGCTGTGCTGCCAATCAGCAAGACCTGAAAGACGTGACTTGCTGGTGTTTTAAACCTTTCCGCAATTTCTTTTCCCATTTATGCATTGAAGAATACCACAACAGTTAGATTAACGTAACAGTGTTAGAATTATTGGAGCTGGAATTCAGAAGTTCTACGGACATTGCTATCCAATGGTTCACTCAGATTTGTCACATACCATAATTCTTTTTCTTTTTCCATGCAAATTGTCCTGCTGCAGGTCTGGAGAACCTTAAACTAAAGTACTTTTCTTCTGCTCTGAATTTCTCAACTTGCTGGGGAAAAAAATATATAAATAAAAATAAGAAGCAAACACACACACGCACACACACAGAAAAAAAAAGAAAACAAAAAAGCAGAAAACAAAGCAAAAAGGAAAAGAAAACAAAAAAAAAAAACAAAACAAAAAAGAAAACAAAAAAGAAAAAATAACAAGAAAACAAACAAAAAAAGAAAACAAAAAAACCCCATGAGATAAAATAAAATAAAAAATATATTTTATTACTCTCTGTCCACGACCTTGATGATATACTCTCTAGGAAAAATCCTGGTCCTATTAAAGTCAATCACAAAATTCCCTTTTATTTCAGTGTAACAGCAATTTTGGCCTCTTAATCAACATTAGTCTCTGTCACTAATTTCAGAAAGCTCTTAACTATGATGGATGAGAATGCCAAGAGATAATGAAATCAATTTAAAGCCACACCATAGCTGCCATGTTGTATGTTGCATTTCACCAAAAATTATTCTTAATTAATGGGGTAACTTGCCTTTCTTTTTTTTTTTTTTTTTTTTTTTTTTTTTTTAACTCAATACTTAACAAACACAGCTGAAACTTCCATAGAATTTAGGAATTTTGGGTGGACCAGCAAAGAATGACTTGTAGATGAGGATGTGAAATTTAAGTACTTTGTCTTCTTCTTGTATCCTCTGCCCATTAATATGAGAAGTTCTTTCATTATGTACACATACTGCAGGAATATGAAGAAAACATCACACTCTCAGTGCTCTTTCCCCAGAGCAGCAAACAGGAGAATCTGAGTCACTGAACTTCCTTCTTCTCTAGATAAAGGTGCTCCAGCTACTTAATTTCTATCTAGTTTTCTCACTCTAAAATTTACTAGTTTTCTACAAAAGAAAAAGCATTAACAGAAAGAATAACCTTAAAAGCATTTGATAGAAATATGCATTCATCTGCGGTGTCTGGATTCTGGGGATTTTCTGTCTTTACTTCTTCCCATTTTTTCACCATCACTGTTCGATCCACTTCCATCCACTTTTACCTAGTTTGGAAGATTTCCACTGCTTATTAGGCCATAGTGAGCTACTTTTAAAAAACAATGTGTGTGGACCCTACGGAAAATGTCTTCGTATGTTTTGAGGCAAAAGATTATTCTATTATGTTCCCAGTGCAAATTATCAAGGGAAAAAAGACTATTCACCCACTAAAGTTGAAATGGAAAGTTTTTAAACTATTTATGGAATTTATGGATTCGTTTTGTAAAACTAATATATTGGTTCTTAAACTAATCCCTATTTGCTAAACAAATCAACCTATATCAATCCCTCATTTTTTTCATTTTTCATTACAAACTGGCTCAGCTTTCTTTGATCTTCCAGGCACCTCTACTGCCTTGGAAAGACCCCATTTTAAAATTTTAGTTTTCTCTCCAACCAATCTCAACCAATTAAGGGTTTAGTAAATACAAAAACCGATAGCGTCTACCAAATTTCAGTTTCATCTCCAGCCCTGGGGGCTTCCAGTGCTAACTCTGAGAGATCGGGTTTCCTGGATCTCTGCAGATAAGGACATTCTCTCACTTCTAGTATATTCCTCCCCATCCCACAGGTAACACTGTTTTTAAAACAGTAGTTTGCAAGATCCTTGGGCCCAGGCTCTTCATCTCTGTGAGCATTCTGTTCACGAGCCATGAGGGGCGGTGCTGGGGTTTCTCCTCACACTACTAATTTGTCTTGGCAAACTGCAACCAATCACAACAACCTAAATACACAATAATTGAAATACACTTTATACTGGACAATTGTCCCTCCCCAAATTGCTAGATAATGGAGTCCGCCGGCTCCCTCAAGGCACTATTGTACATTGAATTCCTACAAGGATAACCCATAACCAATATCCCCTAGCAAGATGGGAACTTTACTTTTTTTTTCTTTTTTTCTTTTTTCTTTTTTTTCCCCACAGATTCCAAGTTTCCACAAATAATTTTAATCATTTCTCCAATCCATCAATTGTTACAATTTTCAACAAATTTCCTCTGCAATTTCCACAACCGACTCCATCATATCTGGAATGTTTGGAATGTACAAATTGCCTTCACACACTGCTGCAGCTACAAAAGTAAAAAGCAAAGCTTAACAGACTGCAGATCTACCACATACACACAGCACGGAGAGACAAAAAATGAAAAGGTCAGCGCCGTTATAGTAATACTCACATACAAAATTACAATACCAGCAACCATAGTGCAACACATTTATCAATAAATGACCAATAAATTAAGCTTTCCAGTTTCCCTTTGGGGCCTTGAATCTCTCAAGTGTCAACTCACCACATTACTTTTGGGAAGACGTACAGCCTGGGTGATACTTCTCTCAAGCACTCCTCTTAATAGGGACTAGCACCCCATTTCTCTTGAGGAGCTTTTCTCAAGCCCTCCCTTACTATGTTACCTCTGGCAAACATGAAACCTGTCCTGCAATACCTGGGATGTCTCCCTATTGGCATGTGAAGTACCTATTCAGGAGTAACCCTTTACCATTCCTCTCCATACATGATAGAGATTACTGTCATACTTCATCAGAGGCAGTTAAAAAAAAAAAGGAGAGTTTTACCATGTTCAAGGGAACCTGCATCCAGACCCAACAGAGCTGGGATAAGTGGGAGCTCCTCAGTAATCACTCGAGTAATCCCATCATCTCTCAGAATATCAGATTTATCAAAGCAAGTCTCATGGCCTAAATAGTCAAAGCCCAGTTCATGACACATCTCCTTTAAAAATTCACTGATTTACTCATTCTTTCAGACATTTCCCTCCCTGTAAAATCAATATATATAGGTGTTATAAATAAGAAATATACAAGAGAGTTTGGAAAAGCAGGATATTATACCAAAAATAAAAATAGATAGAGGGCCCTGAACAGGGCTCCTCTCTGGTGGAGCGACCAATGTTTCTTATGGTGCATCACTGTGATATACTTCTGGGAATAGGATCTTCTGAAGTTCTTTTAATGATGATAAAGTCAGACAACTCTGGCTGAAGTAGGCGACCTATCACACCACTGTTTTTGCTTGGGCCACCCCTGTCTTAGGAAGGTGGGTCAGATCTTTCACCCACCCCTGAATCGGCAGAGTGGTCTTAAGTAAATCTTCAGCCATTTGAGTTATCAGCTCTACTGCCTGTAATGCAGAGTAGGTAGCCAATAGCTGTGTTTCAGTCATACTGTACCTTTCTTCTGCTCCATTGCAGACCAGAAACCTATGGGGGTCCGAACAGACCTCTGGCATTGCCACAGGCTCCAGCCAAAGCCATCCTGAGTGACATGAATGTCCAACTCGGCTGGGAGGGTAGGAGCAAATACACCCAATGCCTGGGTTTGGTTAACTGCCAGTTTCGCCTGCTGGAAAGTGTCCTGTTCTGTTTTCCCCCAGTCCCATAGCTGACCCTTTTTTTTTTTTTTTTTTTTTTGAGTCTGTACAGAGATATACATTCAGTCATTTTGACCACAACTATATGGAATTTTCCAAATTTCATGTTGAGAGAAAAGTGCACCTGTGCAACATATGAAGTATGAAGATTTTACATTACCTTCCAGGATTTTTTTGCCTGTTTTTCCTTCTTGAAGGAGATGTACATTACTAACTACTACTATTATTTAAGACCAAGGTGCTTAAGCTTCAGAAATACGCTTGTTCAATATGTATCTAGAGACAAGTCATTACTATGAAGTACGGGGTTCAACTTTATCATAGCATATTATGGTGTTGTAACTTTCTTCTGATACAGGAACACAGCAACCACTTCATTCAGCATCCTGTTAACTGGCAATAAGCAGCAGCTTAGGAGAAGCTGCAAAGCAAGCCTTTGTGGCACCAAAGCAACGTGATATTCATTTTATGTTCTAGTACAAAGATTTAGGACAGATCATATTGGGGAAATAAAAAAAAATAAAAATAAAGGAAAAAAGATTTGGCCTTACCTTTTGCTCCTCAGGAAATTAAAGAAGCTTTTCAGGAAGATGAAGGATGAAAGAACTGAACCAAAGGAAATGGACACCAACCAACCAAAGGACCCTCAGCAGTGGGATCTTGACTATAGATTGGAACCTTTCACTGGGCTGACTCCAGAATACATGGAAATGAGTAAGACTTCTGAATTCCCTTTCTGCAACAATAGTTTTTTTCATAGGACTAACAAACATATATTGCATGACTGCCATGACTTTGTATGATAAAAAAAAGAACACCAAAATACTTCTGTAGCTTTTCATGGAAGATAGCAGGGGTATGAGACTACTGAATTACCAACATAGAAGCAATGATAAGTCCTGTTACTACTTCTGTTGTCAAAGAGTCTGGTGTTACCAGCTGGAAGTTCTATCACAGAATGGCTGTGGTTGGAAGGGACCCCCCCAGACCACATAACCCAGCCCCTGTTGACAGCTTGGTCAGCTGGAGCAGGTTTTCCAGGGCCTTGTCCAGCTTGGTTTTCAATGTTTCCAGGAATGTATATTGTACATGTTACCTGGACAACCTGTTCTAGTGTTTGATCACCCTTATACTCGACATGTTTCTGGCCCAGTCTAGACTGGGTCTGTGACTAATGAGGTGGGGAGATCCATGGGAAAAGGAATTGGGAAAATGTAGGAAGATAGGCCTAGAAACAAAACAGTGGTAACAAGCTAAAGGAGAAAAGTATGTTAATAAATAAGATCTGGAATGGGAGATAACACAGTATAATAGGAATTGAAGCTAACAAATCAGTTAAATGAGAGAGTCTGTAAAACTGAAGGTCTTTCCCCAGTGCTGAAGGCGAGATGACAAGGGAGCACACAGCACGGTGACAAGCAGAAAATTACAAAAAAGTCTCAAGACTACCAGTAACTTTTATCTTTCCCTCCAAAAGGAGAAAGAACAGTGAAGTCTTCTGGGAGCTGTAGTTCTCATCTTCTGAGACAGGTACACAGAACTGTCAAAAATCCATGGAACTGTAGCATTAACTCTTTAACTTTCAGTGCACTACATGATGTTATGCTGTGGAGTACTGATAACTAAAATCATAAAACCACGAAACTACTAAAACAGTCTTTTCCTTATGTTTAACTTGAATTTCCTCTATTTTAGTTTGATCCCGTTATCTTCCTTTCTTTCACTTGGCACCTCTGAGAAGGGCCTAGCACTATCTTTTTCAATGGTCCCACTGAATATTTGAATTCATTGATGAGACCCCCAAGCCTTCTTGTGAAAGAACAGTCCCAGCTATGTAAACTTCTTGTGCATTAAATCCTTTGATCCACCAGTCATTTTAGCACCTCTTTATTGAATTCACTGCAGCATGTCAATATCTTTCTCTACTGGGGAGCACAGAAAAGGAAACAATATTTCAAGTGTGTTCACAGTTGTGCTGAGGAGAAGGATTCCTTCTCTTGATCACCTAGCAAGGCTCTTCCTAATCATCTCACTCCAATTTATGGGTGGGAGAGGAGGTTCTTTGGGATACACATACATCCAAGGTGAGATTAAGAAACACCAGTTCAAATGCTAGTCTGATGAATCCTATGTTAGTTATTACGAATCCTAGTCATTCAAGCAGATGGGAAAGGGAAGAAGGATGATAGAAAGGATAGGAAATAGAAGCAAGGAGTCTTTGTAGGAAACAAGAGGGAGATAGTCACCACCACAGGTCCAGCATGGTTTGAAGTTCAAGTCATTGATCTCACGAACTCATCTGGTTACCGCGGGGGGATAGGAGAAAAGCCAGGAAGCTTCACAGCAAGCAGGCCCTGGGCTAGGCCAACTCCTTCTCAATAGGGCTGCTTTCTAGGAGTTATTTCCCCGTCTGTGCTCATCTCTAGGATTGCCTTGACCCAAGTGCAACACCTTGAACTTTGCCTTATTGAACCTCATTAAGTTCTCGTGGGCTCACTTTTCAAATCTGTCCAGATTCTTCTGAGTGGCTTTCTTTCTATTGTACTGACTAAATTACTCAGCTTGGTGTCATCACCAAACTCGCTGAGGGTACACTCAAGCCTACAGTCTAAATCATTGATAAAGATGTTGAAGATCACCAGTTCCAAGATGGATCCCTGAGGGACACTGCATGTGACCAGTCTCCACCCAGAGGTAGAGCCACTGGCAACAACTCTCTGGCTATGACCATCCAGCCAATTCATTATCCACTGAACAGTCCACCCTTCAAATCCGTATCTTTCCAATTTAGAAGTAAAGATGTGGCGTGGCACTATGTCAGAGGCTTGCACAAGTTCCAGTACAGGATGCCACTTGCTCTTCTATGGTCCAATGATGCTGTCACTCCATTATAGAAGGTCACCAGATTTGTGAGGCATGATGTGCCCTTGGTGAAGTCTTTCTGGTTGTCTCAGATCACTTCTCATCTCTCATGTGCCTTAGCATCTCTTCCAGGAGGATCTGCTCCATGATGTCCTCAGGTACAGACATTCACCAGCCTGTACTTTCCCCGGTTCTCCTTTATCCTTTTCTTAAAAATGGGAGTGATATTTCCCTTTTTGCAGTCACTAGGGACTTCACCAGCCAACCACAACTTTTCAGATGTGATGGAGAGTGACTTGGCAACCACATCAGCCAAATCCACCAGGAAACTTGGGATGCATATCAATTGGCCCCATAGACTTGTACACATTCAGCCTCGTGAGGTGATCACAGACGTGCTCTGCTCTTTTACTGGAAGGGATTTTTTACTCCCTCAACACCCCTTTGGAAGTTCAGGAACTTCTGTTCATTTTTGTGAAAGGACACCCCCTCTGTAAGAAACTTGAACTCTGGCTGTGGATTCTCTTTGCTTTCCCTTATGAAACAATTACCCTTGAGAAGGTGCTACTTTGAGTGATGACGTTTGGAGCAATTCCATGATGTGCTTTGCAGTACAAGAACAAAGAAGTTTTTGATATAAGTCTCTCACTTCTGTTTTGTAATGGCCATTTCAAACTTGTTGGGATTTTATTTTATTCTTACTTATAATATTAAGAAACCTGAGCACCTTTGGTTAGCTTTTCTTATCTATCTATCTATCTATTTATTTATTTATTGTCTACTTGAAATAATAGAAATAATGTTTGTTTTGTTTTTTAAATCTCCCAAATTTTCATGTGGAGAAATGTGGTTCTGCTTTTGTTCTCTGGACTTTTTTTCTATCAAATTGCATTCACAGTACTCCATTTCAACAAAATTACAAGCACCACTCCACTAAAGCAAAAGGCAGTGTGATGGATAGTGGGATCACAAAAGTTGTTGCTTTTGTGATTAATCTGTTAACAGTAAACATTAAGAACAGCAAACATAGAAGAAGAATCAGAAGTTTCCGTCTTAAAGCTAGTCTATGCTCATGTGTCCCAGGAGAATTACCTTCCAGTTCATGCAGCAACATAAGGCAACTTAATGCTGCAGTAGAGAATGCTCAGCTTTTTAAATGTTCTGTTGGACTTGGTTGTTTAATATCATTCTAAATTAAATCAGTCACAGGTGATCCTGTTCCTTAGGACTTCCACTTCCAGCTATCCCTAGGCCAGCATACCTCTACCACTTCAGTAGTGACCTACCACCCAAAGCCAAACGAACGTGTCTGCCTATAGAAAGGTTTCCTGTCATTTGCACTATATGTTATCAGCAGGGTGGTAACTTCTCCAGACTGTCAACTTCTCAACTTTCCTCCATGTTCAAAAAAAGACACGTTAGTTTGCTGAGAGCTCTTTCTGCTCCAGAAGGACATACTCAGAGTAGTATGGCCACTTGTCATTTTACTTTTTTAGTCAGAAAAGTGTGTATATTGAGGCTTCAGGCTAGCAGCTTATAGCACTAGGATGTTTTGTGGCCATGAATAAAGGCTCAATCCATAGCATTAAAACAATAATTAAGTAGAGAGCTAGGGCAAATCCAGGAAAATGAGTTCAAAATCTATTTCCAATTCATAAACTGAAGCACAAGTTTTCCTTAAGAATTGTGTTACAATAGGTTGGAACCACTTGACTGAAAGTCAGTAGCTGCAGCGTGGAACAAAGGCACAGGAGAAAATTCAGGACAGACAGTGAAAGGAATGATGGTCTCATGGATTCTGATTATTGCATAAAATTTATTTCAACAATTATTATTCATGAAATTGAAACATCAAACAGAGCAAGTCCATGGAAGTCAAGAACATGACTTTGATTTAACATACAGCAAGCAAGAAATTGAGACTAAGGCACGTAGCTTTTAAAGTAGAAATCATAAATCTGAAAAACAAATAAGAAGTAAACTGCAAAGTCTGCAAGTAAATTTCCGTTGCCTTCACTGGCATTTTACACATGCTAGTAGTGTGGGAGGAAGAGGCCAATGTTTAATGGCAAATAAACTCTGCTTTCCTTGGAGAATGCTCTTGTGGGTCTTTCTTCAGTACTCTGAATCTGACTTCACTCAGCTTACTGTACTGAGCTTCCTTCTTAAACAGACCTTATTAATCAATAGTAGTTTCGATTTGCACTAGTGAAATTTTTGATGAGCATTTGTTTTGGTACTATTAACTGATACATATCTTTTTTAGCAGACACTCTTGAGCAGAAACTCTGAATGTTTGAGTGATCTGAAAATTTTGTGCAATGAGTCCTGAAATGTAAATTGCCACTGTTAACGTGTCAGATTTTTAATGAGAACTTTCCATTGCTGAAACTCTGAAATGACTTTTTACACAGTCCAATATATCAGACTCCCAAAGTACACAGCATGTATAGCAATTTTCCCATTCAGCTGGCAGTAAGTTCAACAAAAGCAGCCTACAATATTAGGAGCTGGCAAGAAGTTGATATTTAGAGAAGCAATAAGCATTGCTAATGAAATAACTTCAGAAAGACCTGTCCAAAACCATCTGAATGATGCTTATGAATGTGTGAAGTTTACACTGTATTGACTTTTCTCTTGAGAAGAAACTGACATTAGCAATGATTTTCAGATTCTTACTTACTCTTCTCCGGTCTCTAAGAGCCCAGGGTTTGTAAGGCAATTAAATGAAAGCATATTTTTCTCAGAGATATAATAAAGAGCTTCATCATCTGACTGCTGTTAAAAAGCAGTTGGGCAAAACTCTTTTTTGAATTCTAAGAACCAAATGATCAGATCCAGTGTCTATAGCAAATGACTACCATAAGGAAGGTTTGGAAGAACTTTCCCTACAGCAGGAAAAGCCATCAAACAGGCAACATGTGAAGCAGTAAAAGGGAAAAAAAAAAAAAAAAAAGAATAATTGAAGAGGAACTTACATATTTCTATGATCTCTGTAATGAGTATGGATTTGAAAATACCAGCTCAGTCTGTTGTGTGTAGACTTGCCATATATATGTTTACTAAAGAGTAGTAAATGACACTTATTTCTTAATTTCTCAGCCAGGCTTGGTTGAAAAATTTCTTCTTAGAAACTTACTCCATTCTTTACTTAGCATAACACGTAGTTCTATGACATATTATTGATAAAAAAATGAGGAAAAGGGAAAACAATTATAAGCAATTACCTTCATTCAGGTTAAGTTCTGATACCAAAAAAAAAAAAAAATAATTAAAAAAAAATGCAAAGTTTACCCATGCTACTCAGTGTGTAAATCAAGTAGAACCTGAGTGATATTCACTGTGAGAGATTTTCTACTGGGACTGATTCTTACACAAAAAAAAAATAACCAACAATCTGCATTCTTAATCTTATCTTGGAAGCCACTTTAGAGGGACAGTGTTTGCTGTGCCTTTCTTTGTTGGGATTCAGCTCCATTTAGGTCCTGTGTACAGGTGATTAGTTTCCACGTAAAGTGGTCTTCTGAGAATTGCTCTGATCTGGGAGACTTCTCTTAATGCTGTTTGTCTCAGGGTCCAACCAGCCTAAGCCTAAATGAAACACTGTATATATGGCATCAGATGTTGGGAATGCTGTTCCATATATGCTGGCTCTAATGCCTTTATTTTCTGAACAAGATTGACAGTGAAGGTGTCTTGTCCTTGACACTAGCAGTCTGGATTTTTTCTCTGATCAGAAATAAAGCCGATGTCATTTGACCACATATCTAGTGCTCTGTTTTGAGGAGAAGGTTTTAGTTCCCTTGTCCTCAAGTTTCCCTATATACAACTCTCAATTTGCTCACTAGGTTTTGACATGAAATGGGGTCATATTCATCTTTGTAGTCCTTCAATCTGGCCTACAGGGAGGAAATCCACAAAAAAAAGCTGGATGTACAGAAGTTCATCTTCTTACACTGGTCTTTATAACCTTTATAACCAAAGCATATGAGAATAATCACCCAAGTCAAGCAAGGCTCCAATGAGTGGTCATAGGATTATACGTGACTACTAGAAGAGCTTGCATGGAGACCTTGCAATAGGTATAAAGATAAATGTAACATGGATATTCCATGTACTCATGTATTCAGGTACTCTGGCCAAAAATAGGATGTCTTGACATCAGCAGTCATTGGTGGAAATCTTTATAAGTGTGATAGAAGTGGTGTAAATGGTTCTGTTGTAACTGAGCAGGTGCCTGCAGAATTCCAGATTGCTACTATTAGGTGGTTGGAATACTGAAGAGATTTTAAGAGGGCCACACAGATACTGCTGGCAGAAGTTTCAGTGACTTTTCAATAGAAATTTTTAAGCAGTTATACAGAAGACCTTTGCACACCTTGAATATTCTTTTATGAACTTGAAAAAAAAAAAAGATAAAAAACGGAGTTTTCCCAGGCAGTGAATAAAAAGGGCTGCAAGCTTCATCAAAGCAAATGTGTGTGGCTTATATTTGAAACATTGCAAATGGCTTTTTTGTAGTTGTTTTTAATTGAATCCTTCCAGTTCTATTCCAGCTAAATTCGCATAAAACCAAATAAGGCATACTTTAGCACTGCGTATTTTTGTAAGCATTTCACAGCTTTTTTGGGAGACATTACTCTAACATGTTTTTATTTCTTTGATACTTAATTTTCCTGATTATGAATACAAAATATTCAGGAAAGTATGATTTCAAGGGTAGAACGGTCATATGCTTTGAAAAGACTCTGTGTTAGTGCATAGAATTGCAGAATCATTAAGGTTGGAAAAGACCACTAAGATCACTTAGTCCAACGATGAACTGATCACAGCGGTGCCCACTAAACCATGTCACTCAGTGCCAGATGTACACTTTTCTTGAAAATCTTAGGGAATGGTGACCCTACCACCTCCACAGACAGCCCATTCCAATACCTCACCACTCTTTCAGAGAATAAATTTTTCCTATTATCTAAAATGAATCTACTTTGGTGTAACTTAAAGCCCTTAGTGCTGATTGTATTGCTAACTAACAGGGAAAAGAGGCTGACCCCACCTTACAAACTCCTTTCAGGTAGGTGTAGAGAGCTGTGTCTCTGCTGAGTTTACTCTTCAGACTAAACAATCCCAGTTCCCTCACCTCCTCCTCATAAGACTTGTGTTCCAGATCCTTCACCGGCTTCACTGTCCTTCTTCAGGGCCCCAGTATTTTTCTTGTGCCACGAGACACAAAACCAAACACTACTTGAAGTGTGGCCTCAGCAGTGCTGAGAAAAGAAGGACAATCACCTCTCTGCTGACTACACTATTTCTGATACAAGTCAGGATGCCATTGGCATTCTCGAAAACTTGGGCATGCTGCTGGCTCATGTTCAGCTGGCTGTCAGTTAATACCTCAGATCACTTTCCTTCGTGCAGTCTTCCTGCTGCTTTTCCCTAAGCCTGTAGCATTGCATGGGATTGTTGTGACCAAAATGCAGGACTTGACACTTACTTTTGTTAAATCTCATACAATTGGCCTCAGCCTATTGATCCAGCCTATACAAGCCCCTCTGTAAGACCGTCCTACCCTCAGGCAGATCAAAACTTTTTCCTAATGGGATGTAATCTGCAAACAAGTGAGGGTGCACTCAATCCTCTCTTCCAGATTGTCAATAGTGATATTGTATAGGGCCAGCTCCAGACACGACCCCTGAGGAACATCACTGGTGACTGGTTGCCAGCTGTGTTTAGCTCTGTTCACTACCATTTTCTGGATTATCAGTTAAGATGAAGTGTCCCAGAAGAGCAAGGGCAACCAATCACCTGAATTATGTCAACTGCTAGAAGAACACTTTGTCTGTCTCTTCATCCTGGTTGGACAGTGTATGAGAACTGCTGAATTATGGCTTGAACCTCTAATTAATCACCTGAGGGGAGCAATGAGTCAGCCACAGGAACACAGAAGCAATGAATCAGCCATGGGAAGGCAATTCATCTGTGCTGCTAGAGGGGGTGGAGCCTGGCTCCACCTCTCCTAGACCCATTTAAGAGCTGACTACCAGTGGGGAAGAATCTCTCCTAGAGATCTGCTTGCTGGAGTTTCATAAGCAAGCCCAGGATATGGGTAAGTGTCCTATTATTCTCTTTGTGTTATTATAATCTGCTTTGCCTAACTCTCTTGTTTATTTCATAAATACAACATCTCAATATTCATTGATTATGTGCTTGGCGAGCCAGGCAAGAGAGCAATAGCATGCCATCCTTCCACTGAGACAATCTGGTTTGATGAGGGGGATAGTTAGAGCAGCCAATGGGGCAGAACTGCAAGCTGTATAGATGGTTATAACCAAGGAACCTAATGATGGTATCCTGAATATCTGTACAGATAGTTGGGCTGTGTACTGGGGGCTCACTCTTTGGATTGGACAGAGGGCCACCCAGGAATGGACTGTCCATGCCCAACCAATCTGGGGCAAAGACATGTGGTTAGACCTATGGAATACAGTCAAACACAGGATTATACATATCCACCATATTTCTGGTCATCAGTTCCTACAGCCACTGGGAAATGATGATGCTGACACGCTGGCCTGAGTTCAATGGATTGAATATTCACCATCTAAGAACATCAGCCATTGGTTACGTGGTCCATATTCTTTTATGAGCCAGTACTCGATGATGTTACTGGAGGCATGTGGTTGTGAGGTGCACATCCGTCCTATGCTCCATCAGTCCCACTTAGACCATCACTGGGTATTGCATGTGATCTGACAACAACATTGGAACGCTTTGATGGCATTTGGCTCCTTCCAATGATCCTGAAGGCTCAAAGACTCACAGGGAATAATACAGATGTTTCAGAGGTACCAGGAGGGGAAGGTCTCGGTCTCATCCAAGGCAAGATACAGGCTGTATTTCTATCTTGGGTTAACACTTCAGCTTGTACTGGGTCATGTCCTGGCTGCCTGTACCACACCTTCTGGCCAGATGTCTGCGGCTGCATAACTATATCAGTCACCAAAGGGGGTGTCCTGATCTGCCACTGGGACATGATGGGGGTCCCTTTGGCAATGAAGATTGGAGTGTTGACCATAATGTAAGTAGGCTGTGTACATATTACTGGAGGGACTACTGAGCCTCCCACCTCTAATAATCTCCCCCAAGGTGCAAGTAGGCCACACCACTTTGGTCCTACCTTCACCTTCCAAGGCCATTTTGCTCTATGGGATCTAAATTCTCAGGGAGCAGAATATTATTTCCATTACAAGCCTGGAGTCTTACCTGATGATCAGTGCCCGTAATTTGGATCCTAAGACCCATGTTGTCTGCAACATTCTCAGGGCACTGGGTCTGCCATCTCAGGGTCTTTCATTCAGGTCCTGCAAGGTTTCATACAGTCTTTTGTCCACCCCTGCAGGGACTGGGAGTCTGTCTTCAGGGCAGCCTTAAGAATACCATTATAGCATTCAATGAGGCCTGCCCCCGTTGGATGATGTGGCAGGTGGAATCGACATTCGATGTTATTTTCTTCTGCCCAGCTCTGTATTGTTGCACCAGGAAAATGAGCCCCTTGGTTGCTCTCGATGACTTGAGGTGTCCTGTAGTCAGACATCAGTTTAGTGAGTGCCTTGATGGTTTTTGCCTGGTTTGCTTTCGGTACTGGATAGGCCTGCCGTAGCCTACTTGCAATATTGATGCAGGTCAGGGCATATCTCACTCCCTCAGACTGAGGAAGGGACCCAATGTAGTCCTCTTCCCATCACAGAAGAGGGTTGTGTCCTCTAGCAAGATGGGCTGTTGTTTCAGGCAGCGATCTCGGTCTCCTCTTAGAGCAAGCATCGCAATCCCAGCATGCCTAGACAATGTCAGGTAGCTGTATGAGCTGTCCCTATGCTTTAGCAGCTGCTCTTATTATCTTTTGTCCCACATGCCATAGCTCCTGATGTAACCAACGGGCGGTGTTCTCAGATGGTGAATTCTCAATCCATCAAAGTCAGGACAGCGTGTCAGCTTCATCATTTCCCAGTGACTGTAGGAGCTGATGACCAAAAATATAGTAGACACTCATAGTCCTGTGTTTGACTGTATTCCATAGGTCTAACCACATGTCTTTGCCCCAGATTGGTTGGGCATGGACAGTCCATTCCTGGGTGGCCCTCTGTCCAATCCAAAGAGTGAGCCCCCAGTACACAGCCCAACTATCTGTACAGATATTCAGGATACCATTCACACGGCTGACAGTTCTGCCAATTGGCTGGCTCTAACCATCCCCCTAGTCAAATTAGATTGTCTCGGTGGAGGGTTCCTATCATCAGGGATAGGATATTTTCCTTCCCAAACAGGGCTCCTCTCTGGTGGAGCGACCAGTGTTTCTTATGGTGCATCACTGTGATATACTTCTGGGAATAGGATCTTCTGAAGTTCTTCTAATGATGATGAAGTCAGACTACTCCGGCAGAAGTAGGCGACCTATCACACCACTGTTTTTGCTTGGGCCACCCCTGTCTTAGGAAGGTGGGTCAGATCTTTCAGCCACCCCTGAATCGGCAGAGTGGTCTTAAGTAAAACTTCAGCCATTTGAGTTATCAGCTCTACTGCCTGTAATGCAGAGTAGGCAGCCAATAGCTGTTTTTCAGTCATACTGTACCTTTCTTCTGCTCCTTTGCAGACCAGAAACTTATGGGGGTCCGAACAGACCTCTGGCATTGCCACAGGCTCCAGCCAAAGCCATCCTAAGTGATATGAATGTCCAACTTGGCTGGGAGGGTAGGAGCAAATACACCCAATGCCTGGGTTTGGTTAACTGCCAGTTTCGCCTGCTGGAAAGTGTCCTGTTCTGTTTTCCCCCAGTCCCATAGCTGACCCTTTTTTAATTTTTTTTTTTTTTTTTTGAGTCTGTACAGAGGCCTTAGCAGCTGTGCAAACTGAGGTATAAAGGAATGCCAATAACCCAATATGCCTCAAAACTCTTGCAGCTGCTTTGGTGTTGTAGGGACTGGGAACTCCTGAAACTTATCTATGACAGCACTGGGTAGCACTTTGGTCTTTTCTGACCAAACTATCCACAGGATGTTTACAGACAGGCCCAGACCTTGGACCTTTTGGGGATTTATAGCCCATCCCCTCTGTTGCAAATAGACAGTTAATGAACCTGCTGCCTGTCCTACCGCCTCCAGTGAGTTGGATGTCAAGAGGAGATCATCAATATAATGACATCAGTTGACATCGTTAGGTTTTCTCCAATTAGCCAAGTCACATGCCGCTAGATTATGACAATATGTTGGTGAATGCACGTACCCCTGTGGCAGGACCTGAAAGGTCCACTGCCTGCCTCCTCACATAAACATAAACCAATCATGCGATTCTTCAGCCATTGGGATACTGAAGACTGCATTTGCTAAATCTAGGACACAACGGTAGGTTTTTATCTTCCTACTCAACGTGTCCAATAGGGAGGCAATATTGGGTATGGCCACATGAACAGGTGGCGTGACCTTATTTAATTCTCTGTAATCCACTGTCATTCTCCATGTGCCATCCAACTTTCACATTGGCCATGTGGGGGAATTACATGGGCTGTGTGCAGGTCTTATAATGCCCACTTTTTCTAATTTCTGCACCACTCTCAATATTTCATCTTGCCCACTCAGGAGTCTATACTGCCTTACATTAGTAATCCGGTATGGTTTCAGCAGGCAAATAGGCCCATGTTTCATGTGGCCTCTTAATATTGCCTGCACCGCCTGGCTACTGATACATCTCTGTCAAAGTCTGAGCTCTGCCACAGTTGTTTGGAGAGCCAGACCCCATAGAATATCTATGCCCAGGATGTATTCCTGGGCTGGGGCAATAGACACCTTGTACTCCTGAGGTGGGAGGCACCCAACCCCCAATTTCAACCATGTTTGTGTGACAGGAACAGTCTGTCCTCCAAAACCACCAATCATCACTCTGTCTCCATCAAATTTAGTCGGATCTCTGTAGATAGTTGATGTTCCTGCTCCAGTGTCCAATAATGCCATACCTCTCTGAATATTTTTTCAGGACCAACAAATTGTTCATTCTACATAGGGCTTCCAGTCCCATCTGGAGACCCTAGAGGGACTAACATCCCTCATCACACCGTGAATTGTGCTATGCCCAATTCTTTTGCTACTGGTGGCTCAGGCATCGTGGCCCTGAAGTGACTTTTTTTTTTTTTTTTTTTTTTTTTTTTTATTAGGAACAATGAAATCTTCTAGGTTCCGTGTTGTTGTTGGTATTCTTTCTATAATTTGGTTATAAACCCTTGGCTTCTTAGGGTAGATTCTGAAATTTTTGATTGCCCTTCAGTAGTCTCCAAAGCTGGATAAGGTCAGGGTTGGACTGGGGGTCAATCTTAGCAAATCGGACCCCAACCCAAATTAAATCATTAAACGTTTGTTTTTGGGAAACCCTTATGTGTCCCAACTGGGGAGCTTGAGTAGCTGGCGTCTTGGTTTAATCACTGACAGGACCTTGGCTTCTTCTAATGTCCAAATTTTGTACCTAGTCTGAAGGCGTTCTGTTTCTCCTAGGTCAGCCACTAACTGGGCAACCTGCTGGACTACCCCTTCTGAAGCCACCAGGGTGGTGAGAGACTAAAGTACCACAGAGATAGGAGGGGGGCTTGCTGTAGAATTAAGTCTCTCATCCCCACTGAGAATGTGACCATGTCAGGGCCATCAAATGTGTCTTCATAAATTGCTTCCCATATACCTAGTTCATGGATATAATTATGAATGTCCTCCATGGAGGACCACATGCCTATATGTAGAGGTATACCAGATTTATTCAGCCATACCATACAGCAGGCCATCATTAACCATTCTATTATAGAATAGTTTTCATTAAGACACTGATTACCTGCATACAACTTCTGCTTGAGAGCTGGATGGACAGTCATGGTGGCCAACTTGGATATTTCTGGGCCATTCACCATAACACTTTCTGCCACAGAATCCCACAGTCTCAAGCTGGCACGCGGTCTCTAAGCTTCTGCCGAATTTGCTGTACTAAAGCCATCAATTCTGCTGCTGTGTATGGCTGGGCTGTTATATGCAAGTGAGTCTGGGCAAGGGGCCACTGATCAGGCAGCACCCCTACCAGTCTACCCTGTATTTTCTTTGTGTTCTGAGTTCTAACAGGATGAACCTCTAGCGCATCTGCTGAAATCGGAGATTTTAGATCTAATTTAGAGTTTTCATCTTCTTGATCAAAGTCTGTTGATTCAGGAGTCTGGTCATTGTTTATTGACATGTTACAAACTTGACCTACTGAAAGAAGCAGAATTGTTTTTTTTCCATGTTAATACGCTAAGTTCTTGCTCTAACTTTTTGATACGGTCTCTCAAAAGTTGGTTTTCACTTGCTAAAGTATCATTTCAGCATGAATTAAAGCATTTAATAGTGGCCATGTCACTGCAGAGACAGCTAATAGTCATTCTTTTGTAATTAGCATGTCTTTCCTAAGTTCCTGAAAGTAGTCTGCCACGCAATATGGGGAGATATTTCCCATAAAGCGTAGGGGACCCTATTTTTCAGTGATAACTGCTAGTTCATAATAGGGAGATCCCACAAATCCTAGGATCCGACCCAGAATCATTTTATCTAGTGGGGTAAGGTTCTCCTCCGACCATTTATAGAAATTCCAAAGAAAGGACATGAAGTAATTTTTAGTATATTTGGCCTGCTGGCTCACCAAGTGTATAGTCAGTGAATATACAGCTGTTTCAATTAAGAAATATACAAGAAAATTAGGCTAAATAGGTTACCATGCTTAAGATGAATGGATGGAAAGCTTACCCTTGTCTTGGGCTTGCTGAGAAAATTGCAAGTGTAGCAATCTCCAAAAGAGTTCCTTCCCCAGTGGTTGTCAGTTCTTAAATGGGGTCTAGGAGAGATGGAGCAAAGCTCCATTCCTTCTGGCAGCATAGGTGAATTGCTTTCACCTGTGCTCCCAGGGTTGACTCATTGCTCACCTCAGGTGATCAATCTGAGGTACAGGCCATATTCAGCATTCCCATGCACTTCTCTTGCCATATTGCCACTAAATTTTCCAAAGGAAGTTGTGATGAAATAAAGTTACTTTAGATTTCTTCATGTATCATTCCTTCCTCAGTGATATTCCCTCAAGTACCATTTTCTTACCAGTTAAAACTGGAGATGAATAGTAGCATCGCATTTAACCGATTATATAGGAAAGCAGAATACACTGCAAAGTCCTTGTTCCTTATTAAATTTATTACCTGTGTTGGCTTGTGTTGATGCGATATCAGAGGACTGTTAGGAACCATTCATAAAACATAGTGACAAACCTTCATCTCTCTCATAGCCTTGCTTTCCAATATATACTGCTGTGTTCCAGCTGCAAAGTGGAGTGTTGCAGTTTTTATCACCCACAGAGCTCACCAACATTTTACTGTCAGCTTTGTTTACCTGTTCTTTGCAAAGTATATCTGAGAACAATGTATGTTTCTCTTCCAGTTATCCAGTTCGGCTTTGTCACACTCTTCGTTGCCTCCTTTCCTCTGGCACCACTCTTTGCTCTTCTGAACAATATCATAGAAGTTAGGCTTGATGCAAAAAAGTTTGTTACAGAACTAAGGAGGCCAGACACAGTAAGAGCAAAAGATATAGGTAAGTAATGGAAAAACATTAAAATGATGAGAATACAAAGTATTCAATGGAGGGGGGAAAAAAAAAAAGATATTACTAAACCCCATAATAACTTCTGTTTTTCACTTACAGGAATTTGGTATAACATTTTGAGTGGTATCGGAAAGCTTTCGGTTACTATTAATGTAAGTATGTGATTTTAGGAGCTTAACTTATTCGTCTGACATGATGTAAAACTGATTCTTAAGTGCTATAAAATATAATAAAATCTAAGTTATCCAGTCCTTTCTTGTGGAAGTGTAAAACAGAATCTGAATTATGAAGGAGATGACCATTTACTTACCTCATTTTCTATATACTTATGTTAGATAGGACAGGAAGAGTAATTCATATAAAAATAATTCATATGAATGGAATCTAAACAGACAACACTCCAGAGAGTTGATAAAGATTTATCAACTCATTCACTGCCATAATTTTTCTGTCACTCTGCTATGGTAGTTGTTGATATGAATAAAAACATTGTAAAAATAAAATCTAGAAGTACATTCTAGCCCCCAGATAGAAGAACAAGTGTTATTTATTTGTTCTGATTTTTACAAATATGGAGGAATAAGTATAATTTTTCCCGCAGAATGAGTTTTTCTGGAAGAGTAGCTTTTTTATATTTTTCAGTTGGCTCACACATTTTCAAAGCTATAAAATGTGAGAAAGGATATTATTTAATAGAATGAGACTGATTAATATGTAGAATACCTATATGTTTGGTGTACAGATTTGTACATAAGAATTATGTATGCTTTATGATTAAAAAAAACTCATGGGAGGAGTTTAGTTTCAATGCTGTGACTTTTTGATCCATAGATTTCAAAGCACTTTAGAAATGTAGCTAATTGTCATTACTAAAGGAGAATGTGTGCAGAGGTGCTATATAATTTATTTAATTTATTTAAAAATAACTTCCAGCACAGCAGCATTCTGTATCAATTTGTAAGCTATCGTTACAACTTAGGCAACTATAATGCCTCCAGAGAAGCAGAGTTGTTTGATACAAGTCAAAGATTGTTCACTTAAGGCGTTAGTAGCTTACAAGACTTAAGGCAGGATATTTGTGCAGCCTTGCACATACCCATGAAAGTTGCTGTCAGGCATAGGTTTCAGGCTTTCCAGAACTGATCTGTGCTGGATGAGCAAAGCAGCTTCTTAGTTTTATCTGAATAACTTTGCAAGTTTATGATCCCTGACTATTTACTGTCTCAAAAAAAAAAAAAAAAAAAAAAAAAAAAAAAAAAAAAAAATTATTAACATTTTTAATTATTAAATTTAATTTAAATATCAGTTAGTTAAATATCAGTTTCTGTCTTGCTGACAGAAATGTAAATAGGTCTATGCCCAATATGAAAAAAAAAAATTGAATGCCCAGATCTGCTTCTTTTCTGCATATGTACAACGTTGATGCAGAACTATTTAGCAACATGTAGTTCTGAATAAATCTGATAATTCTTGTTGATGTGATCTAGATATTCATTTGTCTGATTTACTCACTAGTTTCATTCCAGTGAGTTCCATGAGTTCCAGTGGTGCTGAATGTTTAAGTCCTGCTCCAGAATGGAGAGTAGAGGATGATTTACACTCAAATGGTTTAACAGAGATGACACTGTGTATCAATACCAAATTATGCTTCAGAATATACCAACCAGCTATTATGTCTTACACTTTAAAGTTAAAGAGCTTCTAATGGCTTGAAAGAGGAAAAAAGTTAAGAGAAATGTAAAAGGATTAGGGTTTTTGCTACTCCATGATCTGAGATATATGCCACCTCCCTAACTATTGCCTTCTCCTGGAGGCACAAATCAAATTACTGTGTTTATATGATCACCCAGTGATTGAACCCCAGTACAAGGTCTGCCCATTTAACTTGCACTTCTTCACTCTTCCAAACTTATTTGAACACGAAAATTATCACTTAAATTAATTTAAGCTGAGACACATTAGACACAGATTCACCATATTGTCTCTTTTTTTTTTTTTCCCTCCATCTATTTGTGTGTGTGTGTGTGTCAGGCTTTTGTAATTGCTGTCACATCTGATTTCATTCCACGCCTTATGTATCAATATGCATATAGTCAAAATGGAAGCATGCATGGCTTCATCAATCACACGCTCTCATACTTCAATGTCAGTCATCTCAAGGCTGGAACACAACCAGAAAACTCCCCATTTGCACAGGATATTTTATTCTGCAGGTAAAGTACTTCTGATGACAGTTTTCTATTTCTTTTGACAAAGTTTCCCCAAGTGGGAACTGATAATATTTGTGTCTTAAAAAGCTGGTTCTAAGAATTCTGCTTGTAGACTATTCTCCCAATGTTAGAAGGTGCTTAGAATGAGTTTTCCCACACATTAAGAGGCAAAATATACAATTTTGCAGACTTAATCAAATAAAAAATCCCTTCCATATGTGTGCAAGAAACAATTTTCATTAAGGACAAAATTCAGCTTTTAAACTAGATTGTCACTAATTAGAACCAGACTTTCCTTTTTGTTAAGCTCAGTGTTTACTTTATGAGATTTGAGTTTTCAATATGCTCTGTCTGCCTTTAAAACCTGCACTGTTTCCTACGTACAGATCTTATGCTTAAATTTCATCTTTTCAGGCTAGGGAAACAAGGGCCAACTACTAATAAATATGTTGAAAATATCTAGTCCACTACTCCTCAGGAAGAGCAGAAAACTGTACTGTGGAGATAGTTATGGAACAGTTACAGTTTATAAAAGAAATCACTATAACAGTTCCAACACTGTCAGTGTAACCTTGCTTTTCCACAAAAATATCTGTGAATTCAGGGAACCGCTTCAAGCTGATGCAGCTGAAGGCTGTTCAAAATTGAGCCCCATGGTCAGTGTCGTAGTCAATAGCCTGGCTCACTTTCCTTTCTGATTCACTTGGAGTCACACTGTATTTAGCTTCTGCAGTCGCAAGAGATCATTGCAAAATTTCCTCCTTCATTTCCCTTTGAAGAGAGCTTTAATTTATATAGTTTTTACTACACAGACATCTTAAATTTGTCTCCTTTGTTTTGACACAGAGATATGTTCTCATACATCCTCTCTCTTATTCCTGATATATGCCATGGTTTTTGAATCTCATGTTTCTGACAGAAACCATCTGTAACTCTCCTAGTCCCAAAACTAATTTCACCTCTGTTTCCCAACCTCCTTTCTCCAACTCAGATTTTGGGTCCTGCTTTCGTTGTTTTACTCACAGATCCAATTTTTTCTGAAGTGTAAAACAAGGGGATTCTGAAAATCTGTCAGCATATTCTCTCAAATCGGTGGCAAAGCAGGGTTGCAAAACTAACTACCAAGAAGAGCAGAATGATTAGACAAATATTACAGGTGAAATTTACATCAGTTGCACCTTTCCTTAGAATATATTTTCACTGAATCCTGAGATACTGGCAGAAAATACTGCTAGTTATTGAAGATAGTATTGAGTGTTTTCTTAATAAAACTTCAGAATTCTTCCTGTCATTCACTTGACTTCATTCTCACTGACAAATCTGTTTTCAATATACGGATAGATTTCTCCCATTATTACTTCCAGTGATACATGTATTTCTGCATTTGTAACTTTTAAAATAAATTGTATTTAGAGAATAGATGCAGATCTCTAAGGCAGCCATATTTTTCTAATAGGATTGCAGTTATGACTATCTCTTCTACAAATCTTTAAGAGACACTCTCAGTGTGACATGGAATGCTTGTAACTAAAGCTAGTTAGAATGCACACTTCTCTTGCCAAAGCTTTTTCTTCATCTTACAGTTCTTGAGAGAAAAAAAAGTTATACATTTCAATTCAATAAAAAAATAAATGATACAATTGGTCTTACTTATTTGTTGAGTTTACTCTTCTAAAAGTAAAGACAAGCAACCATCTGAAGGTGAAGAGAGAAACTTACTTTGTAATTAGGCTTTTAACTTAAGTTCTGTAAATTGCCTTCTAGAGCAGTCTACCTCTTTTCATTGATTATTTAAGGGATCATATTCTAGTTAGATTACTGAAGTAGCCAAAAACGTTCCCTTGCTTCTATATGACTGCATATTTCTGAATTAAGACTACATTCCCAATTGCTACTAAATCAATTTTTACCATGCTTATTTTTCTGATTGAGAACAGCCCTGCAGTGAGGGATTTGGGGTCCTGGTGGATGAAGAGCAGGACATGGGCCAACAGTGTGCTCTTGCAGCCGAGAAGGCCAACATTACCCTGGGCTACACTGAAAAAGGAGTGGCTCACAAGGAGAGGGAGGCAATTGTCCCCTCTGCTTTGTCCTTGTGAGACCCCATCTGAGTTCTGGGTCCAGGCCTGGGGGCCCCAGTAAAGGAAGGATGTGCAGCTGTTGGATTGGGTCCAGAGGGAAGCCATAAAGATGTTCAGAGGGCTGGAGCACCTCTCCTATGAAGCAAGGTTGAGGGAGCTGGGCTTGTTTAGCCTAGTGAAGAAAAAAACCTTAGATTAGAAAAATTTAGATTAGATGTTACAAAGAAATTTTTTACTCAGTGTGGTGAGGTATGGGAGCAGGTTGTGTGGAGAAGTTGTGGACGCCTCATCTCTGAAGGCATTCAAGGTCAGGTTGGACGGGATCCTGGGCAGCCTGGTGTAGTGCCTTACAAACCTACAAATGGTAGGGGAGTTGGAACTGGATGATCCTTGATATCCCTTCCAACCCAAGCCATTCTATGATTGTTTGATTTTCTTAGGAAATAATGTGTTTTGCTGAAATTGTTTGAGGAGGGGTGGAAGGAAGTTCTTTAATGAGACCTACCCATCTGTTCAATACCCATCTTACATAAAATCTTAAATATTTGAATGTAATCATTTTTGAGAAAGAAGTCTAGAAGTTGGTGTAGTCTGCACATGCTTATCTTCCACTCCTGCACAGGCAAAATATAATCATGCTTAGGATCACATTAATATTAAGCAGTGGTATTTGTCTCACCTGCCTGTAATCCATGGAAAATATTCTTTTCCATTCCCTCCGTGGTCACTGGAGGCATTGTAAATGCAGAGAATAAATGCCCTCTATCTTGGGCACCTCTCTTAAGAATGCCTATGGAATGTACATACCTGCTTACTTTGACTACAGATAAAGGCTAGATGAGTGCATATGGTTACGATTACTAACTTTTAGGCAGTTAAGAAAAGATAATAGAACAGGAAATTCATTCCCAGTCAGGAACTTCTGGGAAGGAATCTGTGCTGCCTCTTATGTGGTCAGATGAGAGCTGAGAGCAGACAAAAAGAGAAAATAAAAGCTCTCCTGCATATAAAACTACTTGTGGTAGACAAGGTAAAATGTCTTAAGCTTCAGGGCTCTCCTCTTTCTTTGCTCATTATTCTGTTCCCGTGAGCTCTGCTATTTCCTGTGTTAGTATTTGCTATGAATTATTGCTTAGCATTATGTTAAGCACGAGAGTCTGCAGCATCTCTATACTTGTCCCACCCACTAGTAAGACTGTGTAGCTCTTTATTGCTCTCTGTTCTTACCACGTTTTAATTTGTATTACAGAATTAGTGTGTGTTTTTCTTTGGCAAATTCCTCTATCCATATGAACCTCTCACTTTGTTGTGGCTTTGCTGTATTAACTTTGCAACTGTTTACCTGGTCTCAGTTACCGGACTCTGCTTCTGGAATATGACTCTACCAGTGTATCTGGAAATTCACTTCTCAGATTACTGTGGGTTTAATGAGGAGGTGAAATACGGGAAGGGAATAACACATATTAGGTATAAAAGTAGTCCCTGCCTGGGAATATCAGGTCTGTGCTACCATTTAATAAATAGATTTAATAAATAGATTGCAAACATGCCCACATGCTACTCTGAATGAGAAACAACTATGAAAGTATTTCTGTGCCCTTATCAGGAAACAGTTATGAAAAGATATCCATTCATTGTTTCATTATCAGCCACCTCATTTGCATCTTACCAAAGTCACAACTTTGTGTGGAACTATGATTGTGATAAAACACGAGGTATCTTGCTAGTGTCCCAGGAGACAGGCAACAAGCCCTGTCCCTTAAGCAGGAAAAAAAATCAGTTTTTCTGCTTCTGGCAAGTATGTTGGGAACAAGTTGACCTCTCTTAGGTTTCTGTGTTCTCTAGAGATAAACGTGGTTAAAATAAGCCTGAATTTGCTCTTTACGGGCATTGCCAGAGATTAAAGTATCTTAAAAATAACAATAGCAAACCAAAACCAACTCTCCCATGAAAAATACAGAATAGATTCGTTGAAGATTTTGAGCAGCATTTAATACAATGCTGTGAACTCTTTGACACTGCTTCAAAAAAAAAATTACAGTAGTGCCAATCTGACACACAACATTATTGTATTTTTTTTTCCAGAGCAAAAATGGTCTCTGTGTAGCTGAAGGCAAATTTAAAGCAAAGCTTGCAAAGTTATGAGACATAACTCTAGTCCTTTTAATCTTCATAATTAGGTATGATAATGGAGTACATGAAAACATTCTGGTTACACTGAAAAGAAAAAATGCAGAAGATAGGGGGTAATTACGAGGACTTTTCCCTTAACATAACTCTGCTTCCATATTGAGCAAATTTATAAAATGTCTTTGAAATACTTAATTTCCTTACTGCCCTGGGATTCGTCTAACCTACACCCGGTGATCAGTACTGCATTCTAATTTTTTCCCTGAACAATTCTTATATACCTGTGCACTGATGAAACACTACTTCCTATTGATTCAGTAACACTGTCTTCAATTTCTTGTTAAACACCGGCTTAAAAAGGAGACTAAACAGCTCAGCTTATTTAGATTCATTTGCAGTTCTAACTACCTACCCACAATCCACAATTCTGATTTTTTCTTTCTTTTTTGACAAATAAACTACTTGGTAAATATTTCTTTCTTTCTCTGCATTTCTTTTACCTCTAGCTGCAGATGAGTTTTGTCTAAGTGATGCCTGATTCTTCTGTCTGTTTTCACTTAACTTCCCCAACATTTCCCTACTTTTAGTGTACAGTTTTCTTTATTCTGTTCTCTATTCTTAAACCATATTGATTACTTTTTTTTTTTTTTTTTTTTTTTTTTTTTAAGTGGAATTAAAATGGAATTAAGAGTTGTTTGGTCTTTAAATTCAATAGTCTTTGGAGCATCAACTGTTTATTCTTTATAGCATACATTTTGAATGAAGCATTTTAAAAGCGAAGAATTGAATAGATGAGAGAAAATACATACAAAGAATTCTGTCCATCCTCCCTCCCCCTTCCCTTCCCCCCCCCCCCCCACCAAGAAATGTAGTAATGTATGTCATTACAAAAAACCTAGATTATTGAACTTCAAAGTTTCTCATGCTACAAAATAATTAAAAAGGGAAATGGGTAGCCAAGGCCCACGTATCTCGTCTGTAACTCTGACAGTACACCTTTCACCATTAATCATTTGCTAGTGTTCTGCTGTCTGTTGATTCAGCATTATAAGCAGCAAAATTTCCCACTTGGCCAGGTGGCATTTTCACAGGATCTAATGTCCTGCAATGCTGTTATGGTTTGTGAATCTCCAAATACATTAATTGGAAAGTCCACCACAGCTGGTGACCATTCCAGGTGAACCTTTGCTCAGTTCCAAGACTGGAATTGGCTTATAGTGCTAGACTAATTCCACAACAAACTTGGTAGCTTTCCTCGGCTTTGTTATTCAAGCATATTAAATTAAATGGAACTACAACTGGCCCTCACTGCAGCCCTGTTACACTGGTTTGAGAAGCAAATGGGATTACATGTACAAAAGATTGCAAGAGGGGAAATCTGACAATGCAGGCATAGCATAGGGCCAAATACAAACCCAACATAAGATAAGAATGAAAGCTGGGATACTGTGTATGCTGGGATATTGTGTACGCATGGAGTAGAACTGCACTGTAACCCAACCCAGGTAATGCTTACACATATTAAAAACAAACCTCTTTTAAATTTTTCTCCTCCTCTTCCTCCTCCCTTTCTGTACCACTGGTTGTAACCTAGGTACCTTTGCTTTGAAAAGCATTCAGTTGTCTCTGTCAGTCCTAAGGGCACAATTTCTGCATAGTTATCATTTTCAACTGTGGTTGTTACTTCCCAAAGTGGAGCAATACATGTGCCCTTCTTTAATCTTTTCTGGTGAATCAGTCTCCTTAGCCCCTCCATTTTTTTTGCTGAATTCCTTTCAGTTTGTTCCTTTTATCTCTTTTGTTCATATTTTTTTCTTTCTTTCTCCTCTGAAATCCTCACAGCTGAATGGCTGAATGCAAAATTCTAGGTGTAGGTTTATCTGAGCTGTTCAGAGAAGGGATAATACCTCACAATACCATCATGCCTTCTGTATATATATATTCACAAGTAATACTTACCTTTTGCCATACTTTGCTATATTTCAAACTTGTACCAACCAGCTGACCACTACAAGCTGAAGGTTATTTTTATTGCATTTACTTTCAATGTTTATGCTTTCAAAGATCCTGTAGCTGTTTTATTTTTAATTATTTTATGTGTTCCCAGATTATGCTCAGTATGTTTTCTGTCTGTATTTCTTATTGCTTTCTATATTCCCTGCTACTTGCAAAGTTTTCCAATTTAGGAGCATCTGTTAGTCTGTTGTTTATTTCCAAATGATTCATGGTGATACTAATCGTCTTTGCACTAAGCCACCAAGGCTCTGTTTTATCTTATCTAAGGCTAGTCAGATATTTTAGGAAGTGCCTTTCTTGTGGCTCGCCTTGTCATTTATGCAGAGGCAGGAACCACAAGAATGTGAGTCAAATATTACGTTAGATAATTTACTCCCAAATTGAACTCAGGTGTGATGAATGCAAGCCTGTCTCCTTTCTTCTGAGAATGCCTTGGATTGTTTTCTGCTTAAGTTTCAATACTTTATTCCCTGTATACTGAGATCAATTTACAAAATAAATGACGCATTTCGAACTCAGAAAAATCTAAAAATGTCCAACACTAGAATAATATTCTGCTCTTGGTTACATTCAGTGGCAATAGCCCAGCTATAATTCTAGAGTTGTATTATATAATACAGTTTAAAGTAGGAACATCTGGAAGATTCCATTTGTTAGATTTTGTGATTGGAAAATTGTGTTAATCAAAGCAGTTGGTATAGGACAATATTGCTGGAATTTTGTGACAAAGGAATTGTTTTCATTGACAGGTTTAAGGATTACAGAGAACCACCTTGGTCCCCAAATCACTATGAGTTTTCTAAACAGTACTGGGCGGTCTTATCTGCTCGCTTGGCTTTTGTTATTCTATTTCAGGTAAGTCTGTTAAGCTATGTGATTTTCTTCACAGGAATATTGATTAGAGATTGAAAGTCAAGTACCAAAGAAGCCCATCTTCAATAGAGTTTTTCTGCTTGCAAATATTCAAACTGTTTTGCTTGTACTCAGTTTACTGGTCTTTCTGAGGTGTCGTTAGGCTGCAGCAAATATTCTCCCTTTGGAGCTGTGTGGCATAATTAGGCTGCAGCAAATATTCTCCCTTTGGAGCTGTGTGGCATAATTCCTCATGGAATTATTTTCCTTCATGGAGAGCAGTTACATAGCCTGTACAGGATCTTGAACATTTTGGGTAAGGGGGCTGTCTCAGAGTCAGCACTTAAATTCTATCTTGTGAAACATTATTCTTTACACATAACAAGAAATAAACAGAAATAATAAATCCTCCGAGATCTTTTGTTATTTTCTACAAGTCAATAGAATACAGTCTGCCCCAGCATGGAAAGTTCATTGGTTCACTGATTTGCTTTCATGGCTTATATTCTGAATGGCACGAGCCTTCTGTACTCCTTCTTGACCTGGGATCTCTTGACAAGTTTAACCAGTGTCATCCCTGATATTGAAATCTGCCTGTCTTTTCTTCTCATCTGTCAAATATTCCTAAGTGTACCTGAGAGTCTTGTCTGGTTTATATTGCCATCTTCTGCTTCTTTACTCTGACTTCAGTAATTTTCCACCATGACCTGCAAGACTTTTAAAGCCAAATGGGTATGATGGTGTAGGAAAATGCTTCCAGTAATCCTGCTCTTCAGTAATGGATTCTGTACCAGTCTCAACAAACTTGATGTTGGGAGCTGAGTACCTTTGAACCTCTGTAAGGAATAAGACTATTTTAACTACTTAGGCAATTTATTTCATGAATCCAAGTCAAATCCTTTTTAGATCTGATGGAAACATGTTTAAATCAGTCTTATCACTGTGATGGAACTGCTTACAAATGTGAGTGATTTTCTGAAAGAAGGCTGTCATCAACCATATAATACTATGTGACTTCAGGAAAATGTGCTTGATATGTGCATCATACCTATAGCTCAGGTTTGGTTTTGCTTTAGGGAAGGTGTTTTGTATTATTCCTTCTTCTTTCATTGTATGTTTCTATGTTTGCAGAACTTGGTGATGTTCCTCAGTGTTTTGGTTGACTGGATGATTCCTGACATTCCCAAGGACATCAGTGAACAAATCAAAAAGGAGAAAAGTGTGCTTGTTGACTTCTTCTTAAAGGAAGAGCACAAAAAACTGAAATTAATTGAAAGCTTTATCACATGTGACAAGCGCAAACATGAAAGTGGGACCAAAGACCAAAGAATCAGAGCTGCAAGCTTCTCTCAGTTTAATCAGAGTCAGAAAGGCAGCATTGTCTCCTTCAGTTCACAGCACACAGAAGTGTGACTCCACAAGGGGGATAACCTCTGCAATAACTTTTTACTTTGTTCTGTGATTCTGAAAAAAGAAAGGGAAGGAGAGACAGTTAAGGAAGGAATGGAACAAAAAAGGGTGCTTCTTTTTCTTTCTTAGAAACTCCATATGTAAGTGTCTCTGTTACATTTTATATGTTATCTGAGCTTCTACAATTTCAGAGTTTACCAGTACAGGATATGGGCTATATTGAGCCTGTTGCTGGTCCCCATAGTGGTGTCTATCAACTGACTAGGTAAGCAGGAATGCTCCTCATTTATGCAGTCTCTGAATACATTCCTTGTGAGGAATGGGAGATGGAAGGGATACTTCTGCCCTAATATCTGTCTTTTAGCTGATCTGACCAACTCTATTGAAATGTGCACAAGTCATGTTCTCATGGCTTTTAGCTGTCACTATGTGGCTGATAACATGTAGAGTCTTGGGGGTTGATGTGCCTTCCTAACTTGTACTGCCACTTAGTGATGTCACGGTAGAGCATTCAGGGCTACTGGTAAGTGCACTGAACTTTGAGAAGAGAAGGAACTGAAAATAACTGAGGACTTCCTATGTATCTCCATATATATCATATTTTGCTTTCACACATATTTTGCAGGACACTGAACACATGTGATAATAAGCAGAAGCCACAATGTATGCATCAGAATTAAGTAAAGCTGCTAGAACTAGAAAGCTCATTGTTATTCATCATCCTGAACAAAAAACTGCATGTTTGATTCTTTTCTCACATAAACTTAATACAGACAGGATAATTTTTTTTGTGCCGTACTATATTGCTCCTTCTTCTTATACACATTTTCCAAAACAAGTGATTTGAAGACCTTCTGAAACAATGTAATGAATGTAGACTATTGACAGTGTATATATTTGGTGTTTATAAGTAATTCCAATAGGTAGGAAAATTACAGGAAACTGTTCTTTTTAAATACAATTTAAGATTTGTCCTAGTATGATTACTTTGCAGTCACCTGCAGACAGATGAAAAACATCCTTGTGAGGCACAGAAGTCATGATACTGTATTTTGTGTCTCAGAGAATGCACTTGATGTGATCACAACATAGCTATTAAAATTTAGTAGGTTTCCTCTGTAGTCACCTCGGAAAGAAAGGCACTGTCAAATTGGGTACCCATCTCATCTTGACATTGCTGTCTGAAAGAAATGCATGAATCACCCCTGGGAATTCTTGGCTCTTATTTTATTTTTAAAGGACCAACAAGCCCTGACAGGGAATCTAAGGGCCCATACTTTATGTCAGCTGATATTAATGACAACTATGATCTCATTTGCACTACGTAGTATTTTGGTAGGGCGATCTGAGGGTTTGAAACTTTCTACTTGTGGTTTACATTTCTAGTTGATTGATTCAATTAACTTTCTTCAAAGCAAAATGTCTCTGACGGGGAGAAAAGTCAAGTTTTTAAACAGCAGAAATAACAGTCAAGCAAGAACTTTAGAATATTTTATTCTCCTTTTCTTTTTCCAGATAGGCAGAAGTACATGCATGGTTTAGAATGAGTTTCACAAGTTACACTCTTTTTCCAGTAACAAACTGGATGCAACATAGTCAAAGTAAAGGCTCTTCTTAACAGAACCATTTCTGCACACTTTCTGTCAACCCAGGAAATACCCTCTTGCCTTTTAAAATATTCTGAGTCACTTAAAAATGGTCAGAAAAAAAGCTATCCCAAAATTGAATGTATTAGGCACAGAATTTCCGTAATGAGCAACTGAAATGCTTTCTGTGATAATGTATTTCTAGATTTTCTAGCAAAAGGAACTATAGAAGAAGGCAGATATACACTGATGCTCTTGAGTTTCTCCTGAGATTTATATATCTCAACCAAACAAGGCTGGGAAAGAGGCACTGCAGCAAACACAGCTGATGTCCAGATTTGGATCTACTATCATATCAAAAGCAGGACACAGAGCTTATCTTTACCTGTGATATGCTTTCTGTGTTTCTCTTAACTTGAGAGTTTCTTTCACTGAAAATTCCTGCATTTACTACTTGACCTCACTCCCTGAGGACTGCATTCATTGTTACACTTCTGTGATAGCCTCTGGATTCTTCTGATACTAATTTCCATCCGCTCCTGTAACTGTAGATCACTGATTGATTCTTTATTCATTCCCAGTTTCTAACTTTTCTCCTTTGGACAAAGAAAGACTTTATCTGATTCCTTTTAATCAGTATACTCGTAAGTCCAGACATAAAGTACCCCCTTACTATTACACGTATTTCAGAAGCAAACAATCATTATTTCAAGAGACATGCATGGAAAGCTCTCTCTAGGGAAGAGAGCAGGAATGCAAGTAGAAATGCAAAGCAGTTACAAAACCTCTGAGCTTTTGTGATTCCTTGCAATGAAAATGAGTTAAAATCTCTGCAAAAGGAAGGAGAAAAAGAAGTAGAGAAGAAATTTGTGCAGATGCCTCTAAACATTCTGTTCAGGTTTTAGTAGATCTGTCCAATAGTTCCAACAGTAAAGTAAGAATAAAAACAACAGTAAAGTAAGAATAAAACAACAGTAAGAGCAAACAAATGAAAATCTACATCCCTTTGTGGATGAATATTTAATGCTACTCAGACAGAGTCACAAAATACTGAACCCACATTCTAGGATTCATGTCTAGAGGCATTAAGAGGAACATACATAACACATACCTAATCAGAACAGTGAGAACAGTAAGTAAAAAAACATAATAATGACCCTAATATAAAGCCTTAACAGAGGTATAACTGGTCCTGATTATTAGGCAGTGTAAGGAGTGTAAGGAGACCTCTTAGTCTTTCTACTTCTAGCAGAATCTTACAGTAACTAACAGAGATTGTTGTTCCATGTACCACAGCTTCTCCTTTGTGCTGCTGGTGCAAGATTAAAACAGCTTTCTGAAGTTATTCAAGAGAATAAATTGACTCAGATTGAAGGTGTCTTTGCTCCTTGCTTCTGAGTCACACTATGAACTTAAACACCATTCTGTTAGAGAATCCAGATTCATACAGACAGATTAACCTCTTCACAGTGGCTTTCTCCAGTTTTAAAGAGGGCTTCCAAGAATTAAACAAAGCTGCAGGGGGATGTTAGCCCTTTCCATCATGCCTTTTTAAAGGAGACTTGCCCTCTTTTTAAAGCATCATCACTAGTAGAAGTATCACTGTAATTTTCTTCAGCATTCTCAAAAAGGAGAAAAATGTTGTTATCTAGACCTCTCCTGCAATTTGATCTTTCATGGCATTAAAAACTAGTTAAACATCATCCAGGGAAGAAAAAGGTAGACTATGTGGAAGTATATCTGTTAAATTATTGCTTGGAAATATCTATCTCAACATGCACGGTATTTACCACTGTTACCAATAAACACTTCAGACTACAGGAGAGTCTGTTGCTGTTCTGTTCTGTTGCTGTTACACACTCTCACCCTTTAACTAGGCATAGATGGCCTTATATCCCACTATTCTTTTGCTTTTGAGAAGAAATTGCAAACAGTTATTTGTTTGTTTATTTATTTATTTATTCGTTTGTTTGTTTGTTTGTTTGTTTGCTTGCTTTTGTGACCCATACTTGTAGGTAACTTCCTCCACACCATATATATTTCACATGTCTGGTAATACCAGTTTTTCAGATGTAGCAGCAGGAATTGTTTCTACTGCACTTAGAAGAGAAAGGAAAAGGAAGGAAGTGAATCGCTCTGAAAGTAATACCTATATTTTCCTGAAAAGTACAACAAAAACACACAATAGCACCATTTGACAGAGCAAATTCTCAGCTACAAAACACTTTTTCAACACAGTCAAACAAATCAGCTATGCATTTTTGCCAGTCATGAACAAAAACCTGTGTGCCATGCTTGTTAAAATCTGCATGGACATCTGCAATGTGCCTTGTCTTTAATTTTACTGTTACCACTGTGTCATGGTTTTATGATTTTGGGCTATTGGTATTCCACATCATAACATCATGTAGTACACTGGGAGTTAAGGATTTAACTCTTCCGGTCTGGATACCTGTCCCAGAAGAACTACATACCCCAGGGGACTTTGCGTTCAGAGAGGAGATAAAGCCCCTGGCAAGGTCATGAGACGAGGCTCTCCCTCCTTCTGCTTGTCCTGACTGCATGTCTTGCCTCTACATTAGAGTAAGGCTTTAGGCTTTCAGACACTTTCTCTCATTTAATTTGATTTATTAGCTCAAAGTCTAATTATATTGTATTATATTGTATTATGATGATGACCTTGCATTCAATATCTTACTTAATAAATTAGTTTGTTTCTCCTCAGATTGTTCCCATTGTTTTGTTTCAGGCCCGTCTCTCTATCTGTTTTCCCTCATCTCTCTCTGGGGCACAGATCCATGGGTCCCTCTACCCCGCTAGTCACGGAACGGGGCCAAGTCAGCCCATAAACCATTGACACACTGCTGAAAGACAGCACCCACCACTTCACTGTGCTAGAATCCACTGATTAGTCTCCATAAACACTCAGCACATGTTAATGTATCTCAATGGGTGCAACCTTTTTCTGCATGGAGGAATTCAATTCCACTCCTTTGTTTCATATGCACTTCTATGTCAGATTCCATTATGTCAGACCTCCCCTCTGCTGCCATGAATTGCACAGCAACAAAATGTTACAGAATATTGGCAGGAAGGTTTAACATCTTCTGCCATTCCACTGACACCTGCCTCTGACATTGTGAGCTAATATAATAAAATAAGAGGCATTACTTTCAGAGCAGCCCTCATTCACCCAAATTCATAACTCTTGACTAGGAAGGACATTGATGCATGTTTCATGTAAAAGGTCCACAGACAATGGATGAATTATATTTCTAGCAAGAAAATGAGTATGCATTCTGTATGTCATATGTGCAACCTAACCATTTCTAAAGGAAAGAAGAATCGCGTCACCAAAGCTATTCTGATTAAAGACATTGTAGTATATGATGCTGGTATAAATAAAATAAAATTGGGAAGAATATAAGAACATAGTTCTGCAATGTAGTTATATCTATGTATGTAATATAAGATATATAACTTCTGGTAAGAGAGAGTCTGTTATCACGTGTCGTAGTGGTTGATTTCAGTAAATTCAATAAATAGGAGAATAATGTGATCCATTAGCTAGGAAAGGAATTTACTGCCTTGCAGATGAACCACATATTTTGGGGAAAGACTGTTCTAAGACTGTGAATTGCACTTTTAAATTTAGAAAGAAACTAGCTAAGAAGGTTGGACCAAGGAAGCAGAGATTCATCAGGAAAGCCAAGATGTAAGAATAATGTTGTTCTTATTTGAATAAAGATCTCTGTACAGTGTTAGTAGACACACACCTTTTATAAGTTGTCAGTATGAGATTCAAGTCCACAGCCTCATCATTTAGTGGAGCTCTAACTATCATAACTGGATCAGTGGAAAACAGTCACTAGTGCTAGTGCTTCTAAATTCTTCAATGTAAAATGCTTTGGTCCATTATAATCATAGAATCATAGAATCATAGAATCATAGAATCACCAAGGTTGGAAAAGACCTAAGTTGTTATTCTGCACTGACTGCTATAACTAATGTGAGATGATCCTTGATAGATGTATTAATATCGATAAAGTCTTCACAGTTTCATTTGAAATTCATACATCGGGGAACAAACTATTTTCTGCTTAAAGAGAAATAAAAGGAAGAAATCAGTCTGATCTGAATCTGACCCGTAAGGTAAAGTCTGTTTCATGAGTAATTTCTGACTACTCTTCTGAATTTAATGCCCAAAGGAAAGCAGCAATTAAAACAAAACAAATAAACAAAAACCACAACAAAAGAAACAAGCAAATAATAACAACAAAAAGCAATGGGGTCTTTAACTACACAAATAGGGAGAGACCTTCTTGCATTTTCTACCTTGGAATTAAACAGAAAGCTATCCTTACCCTAAGAAGCCAGTTCTCTAATGGGATTATTTTCTAAAAATATTTTTAGTAGACACTTTAAATGGGAGATGAACACAACAATAAAGTCATCTCGAGCTTTCCAGGTAAGATTTAAATTTGCTTGTTAGATTTCAGTTTCTTTTCCATCTGTTCCGACACTTAAAAAAATAATATTTAAAAAAAAAAAAAAAAAAAGAGAGAGAGAGAAAAAGAGAGAAGATAGTTACATATGCCTAATAAAATACAAATCAGAAACTAAAAGGAAATTACTCGTCTGTTTTTACTTTATAATATGTATGCAATTTATGAATTTTATAGCAACTTTCAAAGTACAGCCAACTAATTCAAAAAATATCCTTCTGTTGATGCTGGGAGAGCTTTTGATTGCTCATTTGTTTGTATTTTACTAAATCTAATCTTCTGAGAAACAACAACATAATTTCATAAGAATTTGGAAACACTGAAGGTTGGTAAGAAGATAAACCTATAAGGACTTCTAAATAAAGAGTATTCTTACTGTCAAGGTTCTGATTAAGTCTGGAAAAAAAAAAAAAAAAGTGTGTGCAAAGTACACTCTTAGTTATAAACAAAATTATACCAATTGTAAAGACTAGAGGTTTTTTTTTTTTTTCTCATTTATTAACAAAAAATGGTTCTAAAATAAATATACAAACATATATATGTCGGCACTCAGTTGAGTTAGAGAGCTCTCACAGTTTCTTGTAGCATCAGAATAGTTCTCCAAATAGTTCTGCTTACTGTGTTCAACATACATCTTATATACCATTCAATTACAAGCCACAAATTCCTGTCCTCTAATCAGTTAATTGGCCTAGCTTCTCTCAAACAACAGTGATAAAGGATAAAAGGTTTCTTAAGTGTGATAAGGTTAACAATGCATACAAACAGAACCTCCTGTTTACCCTTAGACACAGATACCATTTGCTCTCCCTCTTACACTCTAGACTCCCAAGGCTTCACAGAGCCCAGGTGGAACACCTGCTCACAAAATAGAACAACCCACTAAATTAGATTTCTCTACAAAACAAAATACAGAAAGTTGTTTACAGCTATAGTCGCTTACTCCCATTGTTTCTTGCCTTACCATTACCTCCATTTTTTATTTAATTCATAAGCTTTTTCTTGTAGACCAGCAGCTCGTACTACTGTTAAAAAATCATCTTTGGGTAATAAATCTTCATGCAGCACAGAGTGAGAGGCACCCATATCTACCAGAAAACAAACATCTTTACTTTGCTGTGTGTGCACTGCATTCAGTCCACTGGGGGCAAAACACAACATGGGTCCTTCAAGGTCCTGCTCTAGTGCAACTGCTCCTGTTCTTCCCAATTTCTTTCTTTCATTACAATCCCTGTTTCTATATACTTTCCAAGTCCCCTCATTTAATTTGTCCAAGTCCCTTACTTCAATTCCTTTAACCTGTATATTATTGGGAGAAAACAAAGACATTCTTGCTCAGACTAGCGAAAGTCCTTCTGAGGTGTAAACAAGTTCAGCAAACTTGGAGGCAGAAAAACTGAAAGATTGTAACTATTCATGACAGACAGACACTCTCAACATGATCACAAGATGTCTAGCTTGTACACCTGGCATGGGTGTGCGCAGATGCTATGAAGACCATTGGCAAGCCCCTCCAAATCTGGGGTGGCTTGGCAGAAGTGAGTGGCAAGGAACTGTGGGTTCATGCATGACAAAGGAGCAGATGGTGGATTGCCAATTGACAGAACAGCCTATCACTTATACATGGAACCCAATGTACGTTGTCCCAGTCGTGAACAGCTGGGGGAGATGACCTGTGCAGAAGGAGGTGAGTGCCAACATCAAGCTTCGTCTCGCGCAGTAATGGTTCTACGGCAAGCTGGGAGCAGGGTGCGGTGGGTGGCACATCGCTGAGCGGCTGCTGATGGAGTACTGTGCCGAGATGGGAGCCCCTGATGGCTCCTTCCTCGTGAGGGAGAGTGAAACATATTCTGTCCCTCGGTATATTGAGAAGGTACAGCATTTCCGCATCCATTGGCGGCTGGACACTAACATCTACAAGTTCTTTTCGACTGAAACCCAAGTATGTGACAGCCTGTATGACCTCATAAGCTATTACTGGGAGACACTGCTGAGGTGCAACGGACTTGAGATAAGGCTGACAGAGCCGGTGTCTCAATGCAACACTCACAGCAACATTGACTGGATGCTGCAGGACAGCACAAGGGGGACAAGTTCAGCTCCAGCGTGATCTACTTCAGGGCAGGATGGAAGATCGAGCTCTGCCAAATGTGGCAAGAGAGTCACATTTAATAAGGCATTTGACCAAGTGCACACTGTTCAAGTTCATCACCCACAATAAAAGTTTTTATTCTGCACTAACAAAGAGTCCATGTCTAATTGCCACAGTTAAACTTTCCTCTTATTTGTCTTCCTCATCCTGTATGAGGACCTTTGGACAGGATTTCAAAAGGGCACAGAGGGGCTTTACCAGTACTCCATAGTTGTAGGTGGCACCACCTCGTCATCCTTAGGAAAATCTGGAGCTCCTTAGCTGTTCGAGGTTCTGGAGTCTGGCAGATTATTTCCTTCCTTGCTGTTTCCTAGGGTTCAGGATCCTGCAGCGATTCCATAACACAAATAGGTTACCTGTGGCTGTGCAACTAGGGCACAGAGAAACTCAATAGCCATTAAGTCTGAGAAAGTTTAGTAAGCTAATTGTCCATGTTGTGCATTACCTCCTTTGTTTTGATAGCTATCAGGTCATCCATGTCTTTGAATTTTTAAAGGAGTACTTTTTAATCTGAACCAGCTGATCTCCCTGCTTTATTCTGAATGCTATTGGTGTTGCATTCTTAGCCCTACCTGGAGATTCTACTACCCATGCCCCAGGATAAACTTGGTCCCTTACTTTGTCTGTGTTCTGGTCCCAGCAGAGGTAATGATTAATGCTAAACTAAGCACCTTTATTAACTGTTCTTCTTTTACCTTAAATTCCAATTTTCCCTGATCTGAATATGTATGTTGGTGGCCCTGCTAGGCAGGGGGGTTGGAACTACATGATCCTTGGGGTCCCTTCCAACCCGGGTGATTCTGTGATTCTGTGATTCTGTGATTTTCCTTTAAACTTCATTTCAGTTTCCAGTTGTTTTATTAGATCTTGCCCTACTAAAGGTTTTGATGAATTTGGCATGTACAAAAAATTGCATATGCCTACCTGTTTACCTATACTAAATTGCAAATGTTTAACAATGTAAACCTCCTCACTTTTGCCAGCTGTTTCCTTACGGTTATAAATTCGTCACTTACTGGAGTAAGAATACCAAATTAGTTTCTTTAGTGTTTACTACAAATTCCACACTTTGCTGTAATTCCTTCCTTAGTATAATTTTCTTCACCCTTAACTGTTAATTTTCTTCACCCTTAACTGTTATTGCATCTGTTACCAAATCCAGCGGCACTTTTTGCACCAACTGTTTTTCTGTTCAGTGAGGGCAGAACCCTCCTGGACTCTGCCAGCTCCTCCTCTGAGCTATTCCTGTGGAGATCTCTGGGTCCTAGAGCCCTGCTCTCAGCTCCTTCCTCTAAGGCTTCCCGTGCTAACACTGGGATATCAAGTTTCCTACATCTCTATAGATAAAGTCTATTCTCACTTCCAATGTTTTGTTTTTGTCCCCATTCGCAACTAACACTTTGTTTATGTTCTGATTACAAGTAGGGGGAGGAGCAGTGTGGGGATGTGTTTTCTTGTCGGCACTTACCTGCTTTGGCTAGAGCAAATCATAAACTTTAATATTTTAACTCACTGTTCTTCTTTAAACTTTCGGCTGTTTTTTGTTTTTCACAATTCCACTATTTGTACCCTCAATTACACTTCCATGTACCATTAATAATTCCACTTCCATATAGCATTAATATTTACACTTTCACATAGCATTAACATTTACACTTCTGTATACTGTTAACAATTCTACTTCCATATACCATTAACAATTACATTTCCATATACCATTTACATTTACACTTTCATATGCCATAAACCTTTAACAATCTCAAAGAGAGTGACAATAATCAGTACAAGTTTATCCTAAAGATTCTCCCTCTCTTCCAAGTTATCAGTGGGAATGAGCATTCCCATGGACCTGATTCCAGATTCTTTACTAGTATCAAAGTTTTTCCATTAATATTCACTCTTTCCTAGTTAACTGAAAAGAAATGAGGGCTATTGGTTGACCTCTGTATTCACATCCTCAATTTAAAAAGTGCAATACATGTGCTTCCTGCTGGAAGTGCCTTTTCCATTCCATTTTGCTTAAGTAGCACAGTTTTAAGGATGCTATGGGTATGCTCAACTATGGCTTATCTTATAATACTGTAATGCTTTCTGGGATATATATTTTTCCATTATCTGTAGAGATTGTAGGGCTGTTTTTTATGCCCTGAGGTAATACTGTCCAATGATACTGTTGGGCTGGTGTTGATGCTTTACAGAGAGGATGAAAAAGCAAACCTAGGAGCATCATGGGGATCCAGAGTGATGGTGAAAAAAACAGTCTTTTCAATCAAGCGTTAAAAGTCCTGAAATGTCAAACTTCTGAGTAGGAATCCGCATTGATCCAAACCCTGCAGCATCCCTTTTCATGGGTGCAGTTGGCACTGGCTGTGCCTGAGAATAAATCAGTTGAGCAAAACAAGTGCCTGCCAGTACTTCACATGGGGGCATGGGTGTAACTGAGCATCCCAAGTCCTGCAGGACACTATACAATAACACTTCCCAACATGGCTCTTAATCTGGGGCTATGATAACTGGGAAAACTTTCAACATGTCTGTATTTTCGGTTTTCCTAGCCTCCCTCCCAAGAGTTGCGCGTGGATCAGGAGGGGACAAATCCGTCTCTTCTTCAGGGTCTATGGGGCCACGATCAAAAGGGCCGCCGGGATGCTCGGGGAGGGGAGACAGAAAAAATTCCATCCCATGGCAATGGCTGTGGAGCCGATGGCATTGCGGGCTGATCTGTAGAGCAACCAGCTGCTCCTTTGCCCTCAGGCAGACCGGGGGTATCAGATTGCGATTTTAAGTGGCTCCTTAGCACTTCAAAGACCTTTCTCCAAGTCTGAAGCAACCAGAACTCTGTCTTATCACACTTAGTAACAGCGTCCCATAGCTTCATCCTGAGCCGGTCTCATACTTCAGGATCGTAAGCTGTCTGATTTGTGATCGAGGGGTCACTCTTGGTAGCCCGTACAAGCATCTTCTGTAAAGTGGCAGTGGGCACCATCTTTTTCCATTTTTAAGAATAATTTGAAAAGTAACTAGGACATTCTTTTGTTCTCAGGTCATATTATTCCCTGTACGCAATGGCCTACCTTCTTCCAGCAAAAGGCAGAGCTGTTGGAGACAATGAATCCTCAGGTTGTGGCGCTTCTCTCAGTGCACCCACGCTTTTCTCAGCGTCTGCCACGCTCCTCTCAGCACCACGCTTTTCTCAGCATGTTCCACGCTTTTCTCAGTGCCTGCCATGCTTTTCTCAGCGTGCTCCAGACCGGTCAATTTTCAAGTCAGGCTCAGCATCAGGTCCCTACTCGGGCACCAATTGTTGGTGCTCAGTCAAGTTAGAGAGCTAAGTGCGATAAGGTTAACAAGGTTAAGGTTACCCTCTAGAGTCCCAAGGTTTCACAGTGATAGGATCTGTCAAGGAATCTGATAAACTCTTTGGTAACTTGCTCACAGTTTTATCTTCCCCCACGTACATATATGTAGCACATACAGTGAGCCCAATTGCACAGTTATGCTACACAAAGCATGACGGAAAGGAAGTAGGTGGAGAAAAGAGAACTGAATTTATTGGAGATTATTGTTCCTAGGTGTAAAAGGATAACAGCCTGATGTCAATTCTTTCTGATCAGCCTATCTGCTTCTAGTACATCCTTTCTCAGCTTTTGCTATATATCCTGCTCACCCTGCTTCCCCCATGTAAACATCTTAGAAGCACTGAATAGAGGAGATGACAACTGGTGAAGCACCAACAACTCAGATAATTCAGAGCACTGTGTGTATTAAGAGGAAGGTATAATCCATAGGGTAATTTAGTGTGAACTTTCTGCTGTCTTACCTGACTTAACAACATTCCTTCAAAGTACATGATGTTTCAGAAACTTTGACACACTTTTCATGACATTCATGCTGCTCCTTTCACAAGTCAAAAATTTTGTTGTCCTCAGGTCAAAAGAGCAGCACAAAGAGCAGCTTTCAGAATACTCCTGTGTCATCACAGTCAAAGTACACTTCTCAGAGTACTGGAAGAAATTTCCACTGTAACACTGTGAGATGAAAGCACTTCTCAAACATGAAGGAATAGCATAAAAAATGGCAAAATATTAAAGAAGACATCTAGAACTTTCTCTTTTGGTAAGGCTGATGAATTCCCATCTATGTCCTTCGTACTGGCAATACCAATGACTTTTCTTCCCTATGGATCCAAATTTATCTCCTCCCAGAGGGAATAGACCTATCCCAACTCATGCAACCTAGTCAATATAATGCTGTTCCTGTAAGCACAGGTAGATCTCAAGTGAGCTTTGGGAAAGAGAAACAACAAAGACTTTGAAATGCTGTCTGTGACTAGAAACATTGTGTTTTTGTATTTCACAGAGATTTTATTTTTTCTCCTAAAGGGAAATTCATTACAGTCATATTATCAGCCTAATTTTCTTAAAAATCAATACTTGTGCTTCTTAGCACTCTCCTCAACTCTCTGAAAGGAGGTTGTAGAGAAGTGGGGATTGTCTTCTCCCAGGTGACAAGCAATAGGAAAAGATGTAACAGCCTTAAGTTGTGCCAGGGAAGTGTCAGGTGGATATTAGTCAACATTTAGTCTCAGGAGGAGAGGTGAGGTATTGGAACAGACTTCCCAGAGAGACAGTAGAGTCACTGTCCCTGAAGGTGTTCAGGAAAAGGGTAGATGTGGCATTGGGGGACATGGGATAGTAGGCATGGTGGTGATGTGTTCATTGTTGGACTAGAAGATCTTACTGTTTTTTTCCAATATTAGTGATTCTATTACTCTATGATTCTGTAACTATCATATGATTTATTCATTCAAATGCCATGCAAAACTCATTCCAGTAGATGGAGCAAGAAAGCAGCAGGAAACAGTGCCCTATACAAAGGGTAAGCAAAGTAGAGAGGTTCTGGGAACACACCTCAAACCATCCGAGAACAAAGTACTTCAAAAGTTACTTTGTGAGCTCCAGTTCAGTCAAAAATACTTTTCACATAACTGACATCGATGGATTTTTCCTTGGAATGGGGTTAGTAGATGAAGAAAAATAACCACTTGGGATTTTCTCTGAAACAAAGGAAATAAATGAATTGTAACTTGCCTTTTATTCTCTTGGCTTTAGTGGAGATTAGAATCACTTAACCCTTTAACAAAAATGAATGCTGTGAGAAAGTACTGAATGAAAAAAAGGTTTAAATGCCCCATATGATCTTTAGCCTTTTATGTTTGCTGCCTTTCTCTTTATGCTAGGTTCAGACCCCGTTTCTCTGTTTACACTGAGTCCTGCACACACGATGTGCTGGAGGAAATCTGGCTGAAGGCCTTGCACAGGTGCAAGCCAGCTGAGCCGCAGTTCCTTAGGAACACCACAGAACCTTTGCATACAAAGTAATGTCAGATCTTCAAGGGAGATAAAACAGCTTTTCCTTCCTCTTTCCTCTGTTTTTCTTGTTTTTTCTTTTTCTTTTCTCTTTCTTTCTCTTTTCTCTATCTCTCTTTTTAATATATTTTCTAGAAAGCTGTAAGATAGATTTTTTTCAGTGAAAATGAATCAAAAGATCTCCTACCCTTATCAGCAAGGTTTCTTAACCATGCCTATATATCATAGAAGCCTCTGGCAGTTGGCTAGCAACATCCATGAAGCCTGTGTCTTGTCACCAACCCAGGAAGTCTGTGACACTGAGTGACAGGAAGAAAAGAATATTTACAAGCACAGCTCCAAACCTGCTAACAGTAAGGAGGATCTCCTGTCCCACCTCAGCTCTGGGGATATCAGCCCTGTTCCTCCTGTTGTTTCCTTACCTCCCTACAAGCCCTATGTTATCTCTTTTAAGTCCTACATCATTGTCCTCAACCTGCAGATATTATCATAGAATCACAGAATGGTTTGGGTTGGAAGGACCTTTAAGGTCATTTAGTTGCAACACCCCAGCTATGGTCAGGGACACCTCTCACTAGATCAGGTTTCTCAAAGCCCCATCCAGCCTGGCTTTGAATGCATCCAGGGAAGGGGCATCTGCAGCCTCTCTGGGCAAGCAGTTCCAGTGTCTCACCACCCTCACAGTAAATAATTTTGTCCTAATTTCTAGTCTAAGTCTATTCTCTTTCAGTTTAAAGCAATCTCCTCTCATCCTGTTGCTTCATGCCCTTCTAAAAAGTCTTTCCACAGCTTTCCTGGAGTCCTCCTTCAGATACTCTACTGTCACTATAAGGTCCTTCTGGAGCTTTCTTTTCTCCAGGATAAAGAGCCCCAGCTCTCTCAGACTGTCCTTGTAGAATAGGTGCTCCAGCCCTCTGATCATCTTCATGGCTCTTCACTGGAACTGCTTCAACAGCTTGATGTCCTTCCAGTGATGGCTCCCAGAACTACAGAACTAGATGCAGTAATCCAGGTGGGGTCTCATGAGAGCAGAGTTGAGGAGCAGAATAACCTCCCTCAGTCTGCTGGTCACTCTTCTCCTGATGCAACTCAGGGTATAGTTGGACTTCTGGCCTGGAAGCACACATTGCCAGCTCATGTTCATTCTTTCTTCAATCAGCATTCTGAAATCTTTCTCCTCAGGGCTGCTCTCAAGACATTCTACACCCAGCCTTTATTATCCTTACACATCTTTTGACATCAGTGATTGTCTTGACCTCACCTTCAGTATTCATTGACCTTCAGTTTCCTGTGTTCTTCCCTTTTTATTTCCAAAATGGAATTAAATAAGCCATATTGAAAATAACATAAAAATTAGTGGTTCATCTCTTTAGAACATAAGGAAAAAGAAAATTCAGGAAAAAACACTACAAAGATGCTAATCGCCTTTAAATCTATCATTTCATTCAAAAGACTCTGGAAAAGGAGGCCACCTCTTCTACTGCTTTAAAACAACCTATTATTCAGGTGACCTTCAAGGTATGATCATCCATGAACACAGGAGAAAGTTGATGTCTGGTCTCTCCTCCTGGTGGTTCTGGGGATTGGTGGGAATGAATAAGGTTTGTTCCTGCATGATTGCCCATTCTTTGGATGCATAAGCAGGTAGGCATTTGTACACATTCACTCATTACTGAAGTATCACAAAGAGAGTAAACACTCAGTGCAAAGAATTAAACATAGCTTTCCCTTCAGTAGAAGACATCTTGAGTGATGAGAAACAGTTCATTAATGAAAGAAGAAAGACAAGGAAACAGAAAACTGCTCACATCTCTAGAGTTCTGCAGCTTCTGGCAAGGTGAAACAACTGCATGGAGAGCATTTGAAATTGTACAGAAAAATTCTATACCTTGTTGTCCTGGACTGGAAGAACAAAATTGAGAACAGGAGAGTTGTATGAAGAATAGAGAAAGACCTGAGTCTAATCATTAGTTGACATTTGTGGAAATTTCTATGTCTGGACATAAACATTTTCCATTCCAAGTTGCTATTTAGTTGTCAGTGTTAGTCATTCCAGTATCATAGTCTCCAAATTGTATAACATGTTTTAGAAGAGCAGTCATGGCACCTCCTGAAGAGGCACAACAGTAAAGCAAGGATTAGAATCTTGCAAGAATTCAGCACAAGGATTCTGCTCTGAGTCTGTAAACGTGTATTAGTATTATTAATATTAATAATAATATCAACTTTAAAAATCTAAAATAAAAGCCTACAAAAAAAGAAAAAACTTGCTTGTAGATAGTTTGTGGCAGGAAAAGAGTGGGATGTGTAAAATAAATAGTTCCTTCTGAATTAGGACTAATTAAGAGATACTGAAGGCCTGAAGGGACAAAATAATTGAAGAACAAGTATAAAGGAATATCCAGCTAAAACATAAAACAAGTATTTGAGTTTATAAAAATAAACAACGTGTGTGAATGTTTTTCTTGGGATGAGCCAAAGGAAATATTTTCTTGGGGTTTGGCCCAAGCAGCATGTGACAAATGAGACCAATCTGGTTTTCCCTTTTGAATTAATTACACAATTAGTGGGTAAAAGGAGATACAGTTGATGCTAATGTAATTTTTGAATGTCATTTGAGCATCAAATCCTATACAGTCTTATGTTTGAGGGTGCCTTAACTTACAACAACCTTTATTTGATGCTGGTGCTGCTCCATTGATTCCAAAGGGCTCACACCTGATTTCATGTCTTTGAAAGAGGAAGAAGGTCTGATTCCAGGCAAAACTGTTGAACTATCCAGGAAGCCTGGTGCTGCTAAGAAAATTTGCCTAAAGCCTAAAGGATTTCCTTCCAACAGCTAGTAAGTGTGCTGTGAAGAACTACTTCAGTTCTGTAAATGAGATAAAATTAAACCCCAAGTGAATGTGAGAAACACATGCAAAATATTTATGATACTTCCTGTTATTTTACTTCCTAATACTCAGGAAAGGTGTCTATTAGAATGTGTAGAATGTGTAGCTTGTGTGTTTGTTTTGCATGATTTCCATACACAAAACTGTATGAAACTGTGGGATATGGGGGCCCACCAGCAATATATGAATAAAAAGTGTTATGAAAACACTGTAACAATAAAAAAGCCTACCCTTTCAAGTCCAGGAAAATTTTAAAAATAATCCATATATAATCCAAATCCAAGAATGTTAATTAAAAAATATCTTGGAAATCAGAGATGTTTTGGAGAAGCATGTTTAGGGCCTATTGAATTTTAAGACTATTTCTTTTAATATGAGTATGGAGTGTGTTAATGACAATCATACAACTATTGCATAAAACTCTAACTGCAAAAACTTGCACATCCTCAAAAAAAACCTCACTTTGTACTTAAAATAAGGGTGAGAACAGATCTTACGCTGTGGCTTGATTGAAGCATCCAGCTTTGAGAGTGATGTCCTACACTCTGTGAGCAAAGACCGAAGAAATTTGTTCTCAAAACTGAAGATGAAACATAAAAAAATATACTGAAATGTTCTAGAAACATGGGAAAAGAAATATGAACAATGCAAGATGACTTCTGCCTCTGCTCAGAAGGACTATGCTCAAAGGGCATCGTTAGCATCTGAAGCTAAAACAGACCTGAGGGTACTGGTGGATGAGAAGCTGAACATGAGCCAGTGATGTGCCATTGCAGACCAGAAATTCAACCATATACTGAGCTGCATCCAAAAAAACGTGGCCAGCAGGGTGAGGGAGATGATCCTGCCCCTCTACTCTAAGCTGGTGTCATGGGGTTATCCTTAGATATAAGTCCATGACAAGGGGTACTAACCATTTGCTGTTACCCAGCTGGCCCCAGGCCGCATACACTCTGGGAGAGAGGGAAGGGCAGAGAGCTAGCAGGTAGTTTTAAAGAAGAGAAAACATAATGGCAACTATCTGAGTAGGAATGTTAATTTACTGAATTTAACTAAATCAAACAAAATGAGAGAAACAAGAGTATCCAAAATGCGAGTCAAACCACAACAGTGTGAGGGAAAGCGCGTGCTTTTCTTCATGGGGAGTTGAGATGGCTGAGCAGGGGCCAGAGAGAGAGATGCAGACGCTCGGGCCCTGTCCAAAGTTCCACTACACTTCCTCTTCCCTCCAGGTCCTCCAGGGATGCTATCCCCTCCCCTCCCATCGGAATACTCAAAGTGCCCATAAAAGGCAGTAAATGGAACCAGAACATTAACTTGTTAACTCTCACTGGTCCACATGATGTTCTGATGTAGAATACTGACAACAAAAAATCACAAAACCACAACAGATGGTGAGGCCTCTCCTGGGGTACTGCATCCAGATGTGGAGTCCTCAGTACAGGAGAGACATGGACCTGTTGGAGAGCATCCAGAGAAGGGCCACAAAAATTAACCAAGGGATGGAACACCTCTATGAGAACAGGCTTCAAGCTCAAAGAGGGTAGATTTAGGTTGAATATAAGGAAAAAATCCTTTACAATGAGGTGAAGTGAGGCACTGGAACAGTTTACCCAGTGGTGGGGTTGATGTCCCATTCCTGGAGACTTTCAAGGCAAGTCTGGATAAGGCCCTGGACAACCTGATCTAGCTGTGTGTCTGAATCCTTCTTTGGTCTTGGCTCAAAACTTGCTTTCTGAGGCATTTCTTGCGATAGGATTCTGACTTATCTAGATGAGAGGTGGGTGTTGCTGTGTGGAAATCAAGGTCACTTTGTGGAATGTTTTACATTTGAAAGCATTTCTTTGGAGCTGTTTGCTTCCAGAAGAGAATGCTTAGGACTGTTTACTGGCAGAAGATCTGGTCTGTGACCAAATAACTCCAGGTTGGTATGGAAAACTGTGGGATGATACCATCATGTCCTGTAAAAAATGGGTTGCATGTGGGCAGCTTCCTGCTCCCTCTTATCTTCTGGAAAGGCCTGGAAGACGGGAACAAAGGAGTTTCTGCTAAGATCCCAAAGCCAGAAGCTGTCACTCCAAAGAGAGCCACTTGGACTTATAAATAAGTTTGTACTGCTGCTGAAAAGTTACTCCTTGTTGTCATCCAAACAACAATCCCCAATGACTACTGAGGATCAACTGACCTATGAGCAGTGCTGGAATCTGTGGTGGTGACTATCTTTCTCTTGCTTCCTACAAAGACTCCTTGCTTTTATTTCCTATCTTTTCTATCACCAGTCTTCCCTTCCCTGTCTCTCTAAATGACTAGGATGTGTAACAAACTGACCGGGCTAACATTTGACCTGTTGTGTCTTAATCTCACCATTGGGTATACATATACATATATTAAAAGAACCTCCTCTCCCTCCTATGCATTGAAGGAAGGCATTGTGGCGTCCCTGTTCACTGCAGGGGAGTTGGACTAGATTGGTTTCAGAGATCCCTTCCTATTACGGACCTCTCTAAGGATTTTATGATTCTATTCTATGACTTCATCCCTCCACAGTGGTATAAAGAAAGAACAAAGGGGCACAGCTTTTTTCTCCTCCTTTGCACATCTGCCTCATGTTACTTCCAGAATCCTGTTAAGGTGAATCTGAGCAATGAAGCTGAAGAATATAGTCTACAGCAACAGAAATTAGTGTTTCTGGGAGACCCTGCCAGTGATGCTACATGTGAAGCTCTGAGGACAGCATTTCTTTTAGAAAGGGCACTTGACTAGAAGAGCCTGAACTCTATATGTATATAAAGAAATTTAATATCTGATTTCGAACAGTACCTCTGCTGTAATTCTGAAAGTATTGTCCCATCTTAGGCTCTGTGCATACAAGTTTTGAAAGCAAATGGTAATACTACTTTCCCTTCCTAATATAGACTTGAATGACTTAGCTGTATCTCTCAAGAAAATGTTTCTATGCAAGTATAGTACACATGCATTAACACTACAAGTAACCTGGGTCTATTCAGCCTGGGAAAACAAGACTTAGGGAGGGGATCTGATTAATGTTTATAAATATCTAAAGGAATTGGGAGGCAAATGGATGAGGTCAGGCTTTTCTCAGTGATGTGTAGCAACAAGACAAGGAGCAATGGCCTAAAACTTGAACGTAGGAAGTTCTATAAAAACATGCAGAAGAACTTCTTTAGAGTAAGGTTTGAGAGCACTGGAACAGCATGCTCAGAGAGGTTGTGGAGATATTCAAAACCCATCTGGATGCCTACCTGTATGACCTATTGTAGGAAACCTGCTTTAGCTGAGGAGATGGACTCAATGGTCTCTTGAGGCCCCTTCCAACCCCTGCAATTCTGTGATTCTGTGATACAGAACAGTGCCCTGAGCCTGGTACAAATGAAGGAAGCCTACATTTGTAAATGTTTCAGTGAAGATTTAAGCCAAATGAGGATCTCTTCTCTATCACAGATCCTTTAGTTTGACCTTTTTTCTGTTCTTTCCCCTTCTGTTTCTCACACCTCCAAAAAGTAAATATAAATAATCACAAGGAAATATAAAGGGTGAATTGTCTTATTTTGTGTCCTAGAAATTTCTCTGTAAAATGTTACATATCCCACAAAAATGATTCAGAAATACTGATGAGCATGATATCAAGGAAAGCAAAGAATATGTCAGTCAGCCAGGATTATTTTTCAATATTAACACAATTTGATGCAAAAATTGGTACCAACTGTGGTGGTATCACTGAAACGAATTTGCTACACCTACTTCTATGTGTCAAGGAAAAAGACATTTTAATAATGGCTGAATACATCATATTACATGATAACTAGCTGTAATGTGATTGTAGTATAGGTTAAAGAATGGGGCAAGTTATTTCTTTTTTTTATTGTGCACCATAGTTATTATATGCATTTGAACCTTATATTGATCTTTTTACATTTCCTGTTCCTGTCCTCTTTTGAGTATTTCTCCTAGGATTTCAAATAAAGCAATAATAGAGACAGCTTAAACCTTTGCATGATGGTATAACTCCGTCCCAAATCTGCTAAATGTTCTAGAAACATTAATTACAGCCATAAATTAGAGTATGACAGGCATATCACTTTCCTGTCCCCCTCCCCCAAACCGTATTGTCTATTTTGGACAGATTTCAGTCCTTTAAAATTATGGTAGAGCTAAATTTCCAAATGTAAGTGCATTCCCTCCATCGTATGCTACTACAGATGTTTGGTACCGGTTATCCAAGCTTTCATCTCTTCATCTCAAAAATACTATCATTAGTTGTTTCCAGACAGTTCAGTCTTCTGCTTATCCAAAACTTCATTCCAAGCCATATGGGAAAAAACATTTATTTTCAATTAACTGTCATATTTTCTTACAATATACTAAAGACATGAGAAAAAATAGGCAGCAGTTACTAATTAATGTTCATGATGGGAATGATAATTGATTATGAACTTTATTGTCAAGACATAGACTATGTGGTCATAAAGTACCCTCAGATATCACAAAAGCTGGCCAGTTCTTTAACAGTGAAAGCATTTTTTAGGCATTTAAATGCCACTATTTATTGGACTTAATGGAGATTGGTATATGTACATATTAATTTCCATTGGAAACATTTCCATCTTGGCCAGCTTCAGCTTTAGTTTTCCTATGGTTTGAAATTTCTCATATCTTGCTACATGTTATGTATGACTACTTATTTTAGATTTGAATCTTATCCCCTGTGCTACTGAGGACAGGTATTCCATTAAGCTTTATAATGTAACAAATGTTAAAACATAATTTCTTGCAAAGTTGGAAAGGTAGGTTGTCACACTGCCCATGACTATATGAGTAAGCAGATAGCAGGGGGAAGCAGTGAGTGCTGTTAAGTCAGATGTCCACCTCACACTCATTCCAGACTGTTTCTGTGGACTGATTGCATGCTCATGGCTGGAGCACTTCAAGTGTAGTCCTGGCTGCCTGTTTCAGGTTAGATCCCTCCAAAAAGAAACTTTATTTGTGTGCTCTGAGGTCATACTGCAGTGTGGACCAAACAGCAGTAGAGATAATGGCGGTGCCATCTTCAGCAGTGATTCAATCTAAAACACAGAGCTGGAATGAAAGGGATAAATTAAGCCAGTAGAGTTATTCACCTACCAATCAATTCCAGAGAGACCAATTCCCTTTTTTTTTTTTTTTTTTTTTTCCTGAATATTTATTTTTGAAAGTGATGGAGTTACCATGCTTGGGCAGAAATAGATTTTTTGGGGGACTGAAAATAAATAAATATAGACAGGGTGCTATTCTTAGGAATCGGCTATATGTGTCATTCCCCATTTCAAAGGAATATTTAAAATGAGAAGTTGAATTCCCATTCAAAGTCATTCCCTTTGTTGCAGAACAAAGGCTTGTCCATGCATCCTTCAAACGACTGCAAGATTTTTTCCTCCTGAGTTCAGTCTTGTTCTCCCAGCCACCCACACTAAGCAAACTCTTCCAGACACACATGGATTATGAGTCATGTAAAGTGATCCAAATTGAAACCAAGGAGGAAAACAATTGCTAGGTGGCTAGAATATTGGAAAAAAATTATTGGAAAAATTACTGAAGAAATATAGTGATGAAGCGTGTAAAAATAGGGAACGGGTTAATCATTTAAATGGAGCATGCTTTTGATTGTCCACCTGTATTAGAGAATAAGGGCCTTGGTTCCAGGTTTAATAAGACACTTCATAGCAGTAGGAAGGAAAGTCACCTCTGTGGACTTTGAGACAAATAATTAGGAAGGTCAAAGGTAGGATGATATAGAACTGCCTGGACTTTTAGAGCTTCTGAATTTCATAATCTTCATTTCTTATTTTACCAGCTATCAGTGAGCAGCCAGCAGAGAAAAAAATAAACAAAGACAGTTCCACAGTTCTGGTAAGAATTGTTATTGTACTGCTTACCTGAGCAACAACCATCTTCCTTTTTAGCTCTTTTTTTTTCCTGTCCAGGTGTCTTTGAGGATTTTGAAGATAAAGACTGTCTCATCAACACTGTAATTGGTTCAATAATTCTCAAATAAACTGATGTTTTTGTTTAAAAGTCGAATATCTGGGATATCTTTTCCTGGGAAATGTCTTTGTTTGAATGAAACGAACCAAGTTTTGGCAGGGAAGTGAATAGACGTGGGGCTGGAGCAGGCCCTAGAGGAGTTAAGAGCACCCATGCCAGTTTCCTCTGAAGTCTATGAATCAGTGTCTTGCTTCAATTTGTAGGAGGGAGAAGAGATTCTCATTAATATATGTATACCCGGCGTTGGGGGGTTGGACTCGATGATCTCTGGAGGTCCCTTCCAACCCCTACAATTCTGTGATTCTGTGATTCTGTGAGATTAAGAAGCAATGGTTCAAGTGTTGGTCCAACCAGTTTATTACAAATCTTAATCAGGGAGATGGGGAAGGGAAGGACGAACACTGTTATGAATTAGACTAGTGAGGAAGGGAAGGAGGACAATAGAAAAGATAGGAAAGAAGCAAGGAGTCCTTATAGGAAGCAACAGATAGTCACCATGATGGAACCAGAGTAGTTCGTAGTTCAGTCACTGATCTTCAGTGGTGGTGGATCATTGGGCATTGTTGTTCTGCTGATGACAGTGGTGACCATGGCGATGATGGCAATTTCTTTCCAATGGTAATACCAACTTATTTATAAGTCCAAAGTGGTTGAGTCAGTTCTTTTTGGAGTGACAGCTTCTGGCTTTTGGATCTCAGCAGGAACTCCTTTGTTCCCATCTTCTGGGCCTTGCCAGCAGATAAGAGGGAGCAGGGAGGCGCCCACTTGAATCTTGCCTTCACAGGATACAGTGGTATCATCCCCCGATCTCCCATAGCAAGCTGGAGTTATTTGATCACAGGCTAGATCTTCTGCCAGTAAACAGTTCTGAGCACTCTCTTCTGAAGGCAAACAACTAAAATTGTCCACACAGTGATATTGATTGCCACATGGCAACACCCATCACTCATGTCCTAGACAAGACTTATCACAGGAAATACCTCAGGAAGCAAGCTTTGAGCCAAAAAAAAAAAAAAATCCAACAAAGAAGGATTCATATACTCGGGTCTACGACTCTGCAGTGGCTCTTCATAACTGATTGTCTCTTTCATCCAGAATGTGTTTAGTTAGCTCTACAATCCAAAAAGAGCAATGTGCTTCCTATGTTGGTGGCAGAACATCCATACAGGGCATTTCATCAGCATTTGAACAAAGATGTCCTCATGTTCTAACTGAGCAAGTCAAGTGCAGTGAGGAATTCAAACCCAGAAAAACAGCCACTTTCAGCCTTTTTGGTGAGGTAGTCAGCTCTGGAGTAAACTCATTCCATGCCAAAGCAGGGAATTGCCTAACCTGGTTGAGGGGTAGCCCTGTCAGGGAGAAACTTCTGGGTGCCACTGTCCTCCATGTGGAAGCAGCATTCTGATGTCGCAAGGGTGGACCTAGGAGCAGTGGAGGGATCACTCCATTTGTGTATAAAACCTTTCTCTAGGGAGCACAGTGGCCCAGGAACATAGCATGTGGCACATCAGAAGGGGGTGGCATGGCAGTTTGCCTAGGCTGTTTGAAGATGAAGAGGGAGAGTATCTCTGTCTATTCAGGAGACCAGCTCACCTGCTGGCTGCCTCCTAGACAACAAATCTAGCCATGGTCTCTGCTAGGCAGAAAGCTCTGACAAGAAAAATATGTGGTAATTCAGACAGAGCATCTGCCTAAAAACGTAGCAGTTCAAGACTCTGGCTGCTGCAAATGCCTGAGCCTGTTACTGTTAGTGAAGGGTGACAGGGATTCCACCTGCGTAAGGTGTGAGGAGGTGGATGCTCTCCTCAGTAAGGTGATAAACTCAATGAAAAGGTAGAGAGATTAAGGGGTATCAGAGAGTGCGAGCAGGAAATGGATTGGTGGAGTAACTGCTGAACTTGCGAGAAAGACAAGGGTATGATACACCCCAAACAGTGGAGCAACCATAAGAATTCTGTGGGGGTTTTTTTGTTTGTTTGTTTTTTGTTTGTTTGCTTTTCTACCATGGGGCTGTTTACTCAGCACCTGGCCTGATGTCTGCTGATGAGTTTCATCTGTTTCAAAGGGGGAAACAGATCCCAGCCCAGTGGGGCTCTTTGAGGGGGCTTTAAACTGGATATGAGGGGGAAAGAGGTTAAAACCAGACCCACTAGAGATGGACCAAGGAGAATGATGTTGGGACTGGGGGTGAGGCAAGCAGCTCACTGAATGCATCTACACCAGCGCACACAGCACAGGCAACAAACAGGATGAGCTGAAAGCCATTGTGCAGCAGGCAAATTTGACTTAGTTGCCATTATAGAAACGTAGTGGGATTGCACCTACAGCTGGAGTGCTGCAATGGATGGCTATAAGCTCTCCAGAAAGGATAGGCAAGGAAGGAGGGGTGGTGGTGTGGCTCTTTATGATTTGTTTTGATTTTGTTGAGCTTGCAGTTGAATCTCTATGGGTGAGGATCAGGGAGAGGGCCAACAGAGCTAACATCCTAGTGGGGGTCTGTTGTAGACCACCTAACCAGGATGAAGAGGCAGATGAGGCATTCTATGATCTGGCAGATGTTATGCAATTGCTAGCTCTTGTTCTCATGGGGGACTTCAACTTCCTGCTATATGCTGGAAATATAATACAGTGTGGTCTGGGAGGTTTCTAGAGTGTATGGAAGAAAACTTCCTGAAGCAGCTTATAAAGAGCCTACCAGGGTGCCCTGTTGGACCCGCTGTTCACAAGAAGAGAAGGACTGGTGGGAGATGTGGAGGTCCAGAGCTGTTTTGGACAGCATGACCATAAAATGGTAGAGTTCTCAATTCATGGTGAAGCTGGGGGGGGTGGGGAGTGAAGGGGAAGGGGGCAGCAAAACTGCTACTTTGAACTTCCAGAGGGAGGACTTTGAATTGTTCAGGGCACTGGTAGGAAAAGTGCCTTGGGATTCAGTCCTGAAGGATAAAGGAGTTCAGGAAGGCTGAACACCCCTCAAAAAGGAAGTCTTAAAGGTGCAGGAGCAGGCTATCTCCCTGTGCCACAAGATAAGCTGGTAGGGAAGAAGGCAGGTGTGGATGAAAAGGGAGCTTTTCCTGAGGCTTAAAGAGAAAAAAGAGAATCTACTTCCTATGGAAGAAAGGACAGACAACTTTGTGAGAATACAGAGAAGTTATTAGGATGTGCAAGGAGAAAATTAGAAAGGAAAATGCCGAGTTTGAACTCAGCTTGGCTGTTGGAGTAAAGGAGAACCGAAAATATTTTTACAAATTTATCAACATTAAGAGTAGGGCTAAGGAGAATCTTTATCCTTTACTGGATGCAATGGAGAGTGTGACCATTATGAATGGATAAGGAAAAAGCTGAGGTTCTTATTGACTTCTTTCTTCTGTCTTTAAAAGTCAGACCAGTTATCCTCAAGGTGCTCTACCCCCTGATCTGGAAGTTTCAGATGGGGAGCATAATAAAACTCCCATGATTCAGGTGGAAGCAGTTAGAGACCTACTACTCCACCTGGGCTGCTAGAAGTCCACTGGGCTAGATGGGATCCACCCAAGGGTGCTAAGGGATCTGGTGGAAGTAATAGTAATAACCAAGCCACTTTACATCATCTATCAGCTTTTCTGGTCAACCAGAGAGGATTGGAGACCTGTCAATGTGACTCCCATCTACAAAAGCTATAAGAAGGATCCAGGGAACTACAGACCTGTCATCCTGACCTCTATGCCAGGTAAGGTTATGGAGCAGATCATCTTGAAGGAGATCACATGGTATGTATGGGGCAAGTGGGGGATCAGGTCCAGCCAGCATGGGTTCATGAAACGCAGGTCCTGTTTGGCCTGCCTGATCTCCTTCTATGATCAAGTGACCTTCCTGGTGGATGAGGGAAAAGCTGTTGATGTCGTCTGCCTAGACTTCAGCAAAGCCTTCAACACTGTCTCCCATAGTATTCTCCTAGTGAAGCTGGCATCCCGTAGCTTGGGCAGATATACTCATTGCTGGGTAAAGAACAGGCATGATCGCAGGCTCCAGGGAGTGGTGGTGAATGGAGTTAAAAACGTATGGTGCCTGGTCAGAAGTGGTGTTCTGCAGGGGCCAGTACTACGGCCTGTCCCGTTCAATATCTTTTCTGATGACCTCGATGAGGGCACTGAGTGCCCTCAGTAAGTTTGCAGATGACACCAAGTTGGCAAGAACTGTTGAACTGCCTGGGGTCCCTATAGAGTGATCTGGACAGACCTGGGCCAGGGCCAGTGGGATGAAGTTCAACAAGACCAAGTGCCAGTTCCTGCACTTTGGCGACAAAGGCCACCACAGGCTTCAGGCAGAGTGGCTGGAAACTGTGCAGAAGAAAGAGACAGGGTTGTATTGGTCAGTGCTTGTCTGAATGTGAGCCAGTAGCGTGCCCAGGTGGCCAGAAAGGACAATGGCATCCTGGATTGTATCAGAGATAGTGTTAACAGGAGGAACTGGGAAGTGATCACCCTTCTGTGCTCTGCACTGGTGAGTCTGGACCTTGTGTACTGCATTAAGTTTTGGGCCCCTCATTACAAGAAAGACACTGAGTCCCTGTAACATGTTCAGAGAAGAGCAGTGAATCTGGGTGAGGGGTCTGGAGTACAAGCTTTATGAAGAGCAGCTGAGGGAGCTGGAATTGTTTGATCTGGAGAAGAGGAGGCTCAGACGTGATCTTATTGCTTTCTACATCTACCTGAAAGGAGGCTGTGGCAAAGTGGGTACTGGCCTTCTCTTCCTCTAACTAGCAATAGGACTAGAGGAAATGGCCTCAAGTTGCACCAGGAAAGATTTCTTCGGATGTTAGGAAATATTTCTTCTCTTAGATAGTGGTAAGGCACTGGAATGGGCTGTCCAGGAAGGTTATGGAGTCACCATCCAAGGAGATGATCAAGAAATGTTTAGATGGTATACTGAGGGATATGGTTTAGTGGGAAATATTGGTGATAGGTGGACAGTTGGACTAGATGATCTTGGTGGTCTTTTCCAACCTCGTTGATTCTGCAATTCTAAGAAAGCCCATTATTCAAAACCCAGTCATTACTCAAAAGTCTGACCTTTCATTGAAAGAAAAATTATGTGGTTCCTCTATAGTAAACAAACTGCTGTGATGTGGAAACACTCTTTAAATGGAAAAATGTAATTAGCAACTCTGTTTACTCAGTTATTCTTCAGGTCCTACTGCAAAATAAGCAGCAAATGGAAATTCCTGGAAATAAGAATGTGTCTCATTTATAGCAAGTTTCTGTGTAGTAAAACAAACAAACAAACAAAAAAACCCACAACCTCCAAAGCCAAGAACAAAATCTAACTGCATACTAAGTGTGCTGATAATATTAGTAGGTGTTCAGTTTAAACAATCAGAAAATTAGCAAGCCCAGCTTGAACACTAATTCCTTTCTGGTAGCTAATTACACACTTCTCACTTTGAAGCAGCACCACATGTATTTGGCTGATCACTTTGTGATATGTCATCCAGTTTTCATCTATTTGAGGTTTGAGATTAAATACAGTGGAATTCTATACAGGGAATACTGTGAGTGATGTACAAAATGTACAGCATGTTTAAGACATGCAGAACTTAGTATCTTTATCTAGTTATGTTATTATCTTAAGGGATGTTATTATCGCTTACCTGGAGTGTTGGAAGTATCCAAATAATTTTGTCAGGACGGTATCTCTGATAAAAGCAGATTTTATTTGCGATTGCAATGGCGGGTGTCCTGCAAGCAGAAGCACCCTTAAGGACACAATGACAGCTTTTTTGTCTTGTTTCTCCCTTTGCCTATCCCCCTCCCCTGTTTCCCCATTGGCTGAGTACTCCAGGTTCACAATCTTATCAAAGTTTACACTTGCTAATTGGTGTGCTATCTGGTGTCAGTCAGTAGCCATCCTGTAGTTTCCAAGATGTCTCAGTGCTCTTCTTGTCATATTGATTTTCTTTGAAGTCTTTGTCAAACAAAGAGCACCAGGGTGTGGGGATGATGCCAGGCCTTCCCAATATCTCTTCAGGCACTTCTTTGGACATACCATGGCTTGTTCTCTGTTTTGATCAATCTCATGCAGGATATTCTCCCAGTGTGTATGACAAGATATACGTATATACACCTATATACAGAGCGTGCATTCCTGGGGAAGGTTCATCTAGAGGATAAGTGATGCAAACTATCAGAGACACCCCCCCCCCCCCCCCCAAGTAAAGTAGAAAGACTCCCAAAAAGAACTATGACAGCAGAGACCATGAAAATTTATATATATATATATATATATATATATATATATATATATGTATTATCCAATTCTAATGCAGAAACAACATTTGATTCCCACGTGGAGGATAACAAGAATAACATTAAGTCTTAGAGTTTCCAGAAACTTTACCCCCCCTATAGTCTTTTATAAAGCAAATCTCTGGAGAAAAAAATGTTATTTTTTTATCAGCTCACTTCACCTTTCATGAGCTCATTCAAACTCCACCAGCACCACTTGTTCTTTAAGACTTCAGTGTTAATGTCTTAGTGTCAGAGCAATGGCAATTCAAAGTATCTCACAGGAAACAATCCTCCAAAGTTAGCCACAATTTGCACTGGCAGAACAGGGGGTGTGTTTCTTCAGTGTGATATAAAATGTGTTCCCTGTTGTATGGGAACTGCTGAATCATGGGCTGAACCTCTGATTCACCACCTGAGGCAAGTAATGACTGAGCCACAGGAGCACACATGAAGGTAATTCACCTGTGCTACCAGAAGTGGTGGAGCCTGGCTCTACCTCTCCTAGATCCCATTTAAGTGCTGACTGACAATGAGGAATGATCTCTTTCTAGAGATCACTCCTCGTAGAGAATCTTGTGAGCCTACAACATTGGTAAGTGTTTTCCATTTATTATCTTCCTGTTGCAATAATCTTACTTAGCCTAACTTTCCTGTATATTTCTTAATTATATCATCTGTATATTCATTTATTATACACCCATCTCAGAGACTGGATAGATGCCATAGAAAAATAGGGTCAATCTACAACCATTCGTTACTGTTTTTCCTTATATCTGGTAATTGGAAGAATGACATATGGGAGTTAGGCTTCTCTGTGATTCTTGTATAAACTTTTCTTCTAGAGATAGCAGTTCTTCTAAAAAAAAAAAAAAAATAAAAATACACAGCCTACCCATCCAAACTGCTTTCTGTCCATTGATAGAATCTAGTAAGAGATACATTCCCTTTACATCCATGATGTGCTTCACCTAATTCCCTTCTTAAATATTTCACTCTGCCTCCTGAAGGACTTCCTGATGCTTTTGAATATCATTTCTAATGATATCCCAGGTACCACTGAAGAACTAGTTAAATGTTTTGCTGTAGGAAAGCTATTGCACTTTCAAGGTGCACAATCATACTCAAGAAAGCCTTGTGCAAGAGCACCAGGGAACACTTTCTATTTTAAAAATGCATTGCCTGGAGACCAGGAAACAGTGAGGTCTGTGTCACCTTCAGTCCTTTAAAATTGATGGTATTTACTATTCACATGTTTGTTGGTACAGATAGCTCGTGTATGCATGCAGGAATGGGGGGGGGGGGGGGGGGAAACACATTGCTGTTGGGTCCTGTTCCTATACAGATGGTAAGTTTTTCCTTTATTCTTTTATTCTCCTTCATTTTCTTTCATGATACAGCTTCACTGACTGTTGTCAGTTGTTTCTGCCTTGGCTTTCCCTCTTGATCATTAGTTTCCGTTGTCATCCTGACATAAGTAAATCAATTCTTAAAACAGATCCTTTCTTCAGGGCTCTTGTTTTTGTCAGTAGTTTACATTGCTGTAAACATCACACCTAGTGATAAGCAGTAATAGAAACTGAGAATCAACTCAGTTGCCCCTATGCAAACATGTTCTTATCTACCTGGAGATGCTATCAGAAAAATCCCAATGGATCTGCCTGATTTGACAGAAATCCTATTAGAGACCTGTGACTTTCTGTAAGGACAGCTGGGAGTGAACTGAATTATGCTTAGAAAACTCAAATGGATGGAGACAAATACATAAGGCAACTCCTTTTGCCTAGTTCCCAATCTGCACAGTGCTATAAATAATACTTTGCAGTCTAAGCCAGCTGAGATCTTCTTAGCAACATCATACAAAACTGAATTTTACTGTCTTACAAGTGAAAAACTACAGGATATCTGCATATGCCATAGGAGTAGAGAGAGTGAAGGCAAACAAGGGAGCTGGAAGGAAATGAAAAGGAGAGAAGCCCTGGAAAACTGCATATCCCAGACCAGATACCGAAGGAAATGTGAAATATATGAGGGTGACAAGTGTTGTTTTTGTATCGGGCTAATACTCCTGGAACAGATACTGCTTAGCAATAGAAATTGAAGGGGTAATCAAAAGGATTGCTTAAGAACATGACCTCATGTAGCAGCTGCTCCACCAGGAGAGTAAGTATTTGAGAAGCTTCAGCATGGATGTGAACTGGGTGGTCCACAGACACTATGAAACATTCAGGGAAAGAATAAGGGAAAAATCATAGCCAAATACCTCATAAACAGGAGAAAACTATGAGACTAAGATTATGTAAGATTACATTCCTTTTACTGAAACTGAACATTACCTAGGACTTATTGAAATTAAAGTTTGACCCTCAGTATTTTTATCTTTTCTTCAAAGTCAAATTTCTCGTGTTGGAGCACCTCAGAGACAGAGGGTTGTGGGTTTTTTTTGTTTGTGATCTTACATAACCTAGTAGTTTTGGCTAATTTCACCTGTATCTTCAGGCATCCAAACATTTTTAGAGACCTACAGTAAAGTTATAGAAAGCATAACAAGATTGTAAAGCCTCAGGCTATAGCAAGTGTGGATCTGCTTAGATGTGACAACAGTAGGTGCAGAAATAATTAAAAAACAAACAAACAAAAAAACCACAACTGATTGCCTACAGAAAGCCTATAAGATCCTCAGGCAGGGATCTCCAGAGACACCACGCTCACCCCTATCAATGCTTTAAATGAAGTCTGGAAAGGGGTAGATCCTAGCTCCACTCCTTCTGATCACTCAGGTGCATTGCTTGCACCTGAGCTCTCCTGGGAGGGCTCTGCCTTACTAACCAGGTGCTCAATCACTGGTTCAAGCTGTAACTTAGCATTTCCACTATACCTACCATCCATTATTACAAGGTATTACTGTGGTCACAAAGTAACTGCTAAAATGGATATCTAATCATCCCACGAAACTTCAAACCCAAAGGACAGCTGTTAAGTTTTAGAGGATCTGAAGTACTAGACCTTTAGAATCTTTGTTACAATGATAGTCCTTCCAGCAGGGGGAAGATAAGGAAAATATTGAGACTTTTGGGAAATCTGAGAATCTGGTTCTGAGAACTGAAGACTTCTGCAACCGAGTAAACTTTCTGGTTTACTGCCCTCCTATTAACTACTTGAGGTATTGAAGTTACAATTCAACTCTTCTGTAAGCTATATATAAAAAACAAACAAACAAACAAAAAAAAAACACATGAACATGTCTTTGAGCTTATTGCTACTGGATGTGTGCTGAAATTGTTTAGGAACCTAAGAAACTGAAATCATCATATATGAAGTGTTGTGTGCATTGCACAAATGTATATGACGAGTGAAGCTCATTTCTGTGTATGTTGCTGAGGCAAATGTAACATTAGAGGAACATAAAGAAATGTATTAAACTGAACTAGATTTGCACTGACTGGTGCATTCTTTACAGAATTTTAATTTATCTACAGAACAATATATTGCCATTTTCCACAGCAGTTTGAATGATAACGTGTGCGCGCACACACACACACACACACACACACACAAAAAAAAAAAAAAAAAAAAAAAAGAAAACAACAACAAAATACATGTAAGGATGCAAGATTGTCTTTTTTTTTTTTTTTTTTTTTTTTTTTCCCCCATAGTGTTTTTATCTTTCATAGTGTTTAATGTAATAGGGGAAGTTTTTATCTTTCATAGTGTTTAATGTAATAGGGGAAGTTTTTGTATTAATACTTGCCACCTCTCAGCTTCCAACTCAGTATTCTTGTTAACATTATTCGACTTAAGGAATACAAATTTATGCTAAAAGTGATATATATCGTGGAAATTAATTTGGTAAGTAAGGCTGGAAGATATGTAGAATATTTTTTAACTGCAAATACTGCATGTATGAGTGCGTCAGAAAGAGACAGACTATGACTTAAAAATTAGCAGTGATCTTTGAATATCTGAACACTTTTCAGAGAAGTGAATTGTTTACCTGAAACTTTCTTCTGTGCCCTGTTACAAAATCATGTGTTTGGTATAGTCACTTCACAATGAAATCCCCTGTGAGGCAGAATCTTGTCTGCATTAGGATGAACCCAGAGATGGAAGGAGACGTAGCTTGAGCTTCTTTTTTGCTGAATAATTTTATGTCTTCATCTTCCTAACCCCTCCTCATTCCCTTACTTTGACCATCATCTTATCCACTGGCCACTTTGTTCTATGTATAGAGTGCCAGCTTCTCAGGGCACTGACCACATCCCCATATTTCTCTGGAGCCTTATGTGATTTGACATAGATGAGTGAAAAACAATAATCTGTCATATTGTTGCTCTTGAGGATTTTAATGATTTATTCTTTCTGATTACATTTAATCATGTAATAGGCTCTCAGCTGATTTGTGTATCCTGAATAAGCTGCTAAAATGGCAAGGTTTTGTATGGAGGTGCATTTCATATAAAGGCTTTGTAAGCTTTGATGGACTGATTAAAACAGATATAACCTCTTTCCCTATTTTAACTGTAAAGAAATTCAGTGAAATTTCCTTATGAAAGATGAATAGCCTTCAACACTGACTCCTTTCTACTAAAGAAAAATAGGGCACAGCAGTGAGGTGTGGGTGGTGCAAGTTACGTTCCTGATCTGGTTGCTGTTTCCTATGTGTCCCTGACAAAGTTACTTCACTACAATAGCTCTCATCCTGGATATTTTGTATCCTGGAGATCTGAAGTGCTTTTCAAGGCAAGATTTTTATTTATTTATTTATTTTCTGTGTGCTTATGAAAGGACTCATCAGCCCTAATCTTGCTTGGGTCCTTAAGGCTCTGTCGTGGCAGAATTACTAGCTCTACAACACGTCATCAGTAGGGTAAAACTAATATGATTTACTGACAGAAGACATAGCTTCTACTGACAACAGAAATAAGTTCTGACACAGATATGGAAATGAAGGGACAAACACAAGAGTAGCAAAGCTGTGAAGCAGAGTCTGTTAGTTGCCATTAGTGGTCATGTTACTTTGACAAAAGTTGTACAAGTTTTACAATATCAGAAAGAAATAGCTCAGTTAATTGTAAGATATTAAATTAATATATATATATATTAACTGTTTTATTTTCTTTACATAATATTTGCGTTTTGAAGCTATAGTGGTGAAACGATTGTACTGGCCAGTATCACAAAAAAGCTGACTAGATATTGGTGAATAAATGTTTTTTCATATATTTCTGAAATGCAGCAGCAATAGCTGGGATAGAGGAGACTAAATTTCTCAGATAACTTTTTTTTTTTTTTTTTTTTTTTTTTTTTTTTTTTTTTTTCTTCCCAGGTTTTCCACAGTAATCTAGATAATCTAGAGAAATTAGTTAGAGATTCTCCTCATGGGGAGATTGTGAGATTGTACCTTAAGTTCTTGTGCAATAGTCTGAAACAGATTTCTTAACAGAAATAAGGTCTCTGTGCTCATTAAACTTTGGAGGTAAGTTCGGAGGCTAGACAGCGTGTTCCATGGTGTATCTGTGTAAACAGAAGTTTCACTGCTTGAATCTTACAGTTGATTAGGCAGCCAAAATTTATTAGGATTCTGCACTCTCAGTGGCAATGAGAGTTGCCACCTGTTGTAAGACTAAGCCTCAAAGTAGACCTAGTTGCCAATATGCTTAATCATACTAGAGACATCACTGCCCAACAGCCAAGCAGCCAGAAAATATCTATGTTTTCAACCAAGCATCTAAAGCTAGATGCCTGCCTTTCCACAAACAACCTCTAATCCTATTTATGACCTTGTGACTGACAAGCATCTGCATTCCAGACAAAGTGCTGAAGAGTTCTCAATTACAGGAAATAAGTGGAAAGTTGTAGCAGGTTCTTTGCTCATTAGACTTCCCCCTCAGTGACTGTGGGAGTGTGTGGCATGGTGGTAGACCCTCCTGCTGCTGATCATTTGTCTGTCGTAATGTGGTCAGCCACATTATTAACGAAAGGCTAATGTGTCAAGAGAATCCAAAGATAGAAGTTCAGCTTGACTTATGAGGATAAAAGGGGCAGAGCTAATTCTGAATGGCTGTCATTTGTGTTTCCATGTGCTGGTGACTGCTTTTAACTTTAAAACCTGTCTAAAGCTGCAGCCCTCCTTACTCTATAAGGAGTACAGCAGTGTCACTGAATTACCTGATAAAAGATAACAGGAGTTTCTCCTATCTCTTGATGCCTTCTTTTGGGGAGCAGTTGACCTCCAAAGGACCAGCTGATGAAGCATACCAGGCTCTATTCTCAGCAATCACATAGCAATGCCCAGTTTTAACATGGTGCTACTCAATTATACATCATCCTATTCTAATTTCACAGGTGGAAAAGCTAAGATATGGAGATGAAATATGGCAGGGTCAAGGTCACTTGTTTTGTTACTGCTGTACTAGAAACTTAGTCCCTCAGGTCCTTGCTTTGTGTTCTAATGTCCGTTGATTTTTGCCCATTGCCAGCGTGATCTGGAAGGGGTAAGCTAATATGTTTTCACTATTATCTATTGAAAGCAGAAAAGAAAATTTGTTTCCTGTACTTATTTGTTTCCTTAAGGACTGGAAAAGGCCATATTGTGTGAAGACCTTCTGGACCAAGATGGAATGTAAGATGTTTGAGAAGGCCTGCTGTAAGACCACAGAGATCTTCAGAGATAAAAGACAGGGGTTGTGCAAACCAAACTTCTTCCTTAGGATAAAAATGTGAGTGAGAATGAGACATTCTAGCAATGGATTTGGCAACTAGCTATATATAAGGGCTGCTCTGAAAATAATGCCTCCTATTTTATTGTATTGGTCCACAATGTCAGAGGCAGATGTTGATGGGATAGCAGCAGAGGGTGAAACTTTCCACCAATCATTAAATTTTGTTGCTGTGCAACAGGTGGCAGCAGAGGCAATTAGACAAAATGGTACCTGATTCAGAAGAGTTTATGAAACAAAGGTATGGAATTATTTCCCCCATGCAGCAGAAATTGTTCCCAGAGACATTCATCGACACTTGTTGAACATTTTTGAAGATGAAACGGTAGATGTTAGCAGAGGAGGTGGTGGGTAGTGCATTTTCGCAGTGGTCACAATGACAGTGAGTAACATCTGTTGCACAGATTTTTTGAGTGTGGCTTGCTGCCTCTTGTCCATACGTGGTGAAAATGCATAGCTAATGGTGATGACTATGTAGCTGAAAAGTTGATCTATCATGTAGTATTATTGTTCTTTTGGTGTCTGTTGCTGTATGATGGAAATAAGTAAGAAACATTACTTCTGGAGCAACCTACATGAAAAGTGAAGTATTCATCCCTACTTAAAAGACTGGAGGAGTCCCCTTCTGCATTCCTTACTGACATAGTTCATCAGTAATGTGGTCTTCAAGGCACTATTCTTCCTGATGTCATGACTTCATGGAGGTTTTACCTGGAGGCAACTCTGGCTTAAGGAATTCCTATCTTTTCAAATGGCTTATGCAGTTGCATGGCTATCCAGACTACAGCTTTCAGTAGGATTTCTAAAATACTTCCTTTACATTTAGCTGAGCCCCTCTTCCTACTGCACCTGTCAAGCCCTTGGAAACTTGGTGGCACATAAAGTAGCAGTCTGCTTGAGTCGGCATTCTGCTGAAGAAGCACTTGCAGAATCAGGCTAACATTCAACCTGAAGCCTGTCCATTGTGCATGAGACAAATATCTTCCCCCTGTCACATTGTGTTGGGTAACTGAGATTTCTAAAGAATCTATTTTTGTTTCTTCCAGGTGGCCAGAGGCTTTTTTTTTTTTTTTTTTTTTTAATAAGCAAGTGCAGTTGCACTGCGTTCATTTATTCTATATCATCACACGAGGAGCAGTACCATTAATTGACCATTTCCTCTTTTTTGTGTTTAAAATGTGCTGATCTGGGATTTCAGTGTAAACTGATGCAATTATAGTATTACACAACACTGCTTGATGCTGCAATAGCAAATGGCACAAACCATTTATCATCATTAATGAACAGGCAAGTGCAGGAACATTAGAGAGTTCAAATATGGGAGCAGTGGATAGCTCTCAAAGGCAGGCTACACTAGCAGGATGCAGAGAAGGATATGTGTTCATAGACAGGATAAAATTACAGACCCTTATAACTGGTGGTGTGATCATCCAAGTATATATACACTTCTCATCACTGCTCAGAGCTGTTAGTCCAAGCTCATCAGTCTGTATTCAAGCAAGAATGAGTTGTTTTCATGCAGGCAGATAAACTGAGGAGGAGACTAAATCCTGCACAACCTTCCCTCAGCTCCACCAGAGGTGTTTAGACTAACAGAGAAATCACCACACTTTTCCCTAAGGAAAATATAGAGTGGCTCAACTCCAGTTTTAAGAACAAGTCTAAGCCAGTTGTACACTGGAAATCAAACATGCATAAATGCAGTAGAGAGAAGAAAAAGTTATTTTTGGCAGGGTTTTACTCTGAGATTATTAACACCTTTGATAGACAAAGAGCCTCACTTGCTAAGCATCTGAGTTTTAATTCCAGAAAAGATATGTAATAAGTGTGTAATCATGTCAGACGTAAGACTGAGAGGAGGCCCAGTAAAAATGAACTGTGTCTGCATAAATAATAAGTGTATTTTTCTTTCCACACTCCAGCACCCAATCCTCTGCAAGACTCAAGACACCTTGACAAAACTTAGCTCAAATAATCTTTTATAACTGTTCAGGATGTCCTTAAGTAACTACAGAGTTAGGCAAGAAAGGAAATCACAAATCCTGATGTATCTCCCATACACAAATATCCAGAGCAATCATGCAGACAAAATAAGTAGAAGAAAACATCCTGCAGTTTGCCTTGAAAGGTTTTGCCAAAGGCAGAATTTGGCATGTGTGGAAGAGAGGTTCCCAGCATTGTTGGCCACCATAAATGAAATTATTGCTTTGTTGGCTCATTCAAGTGTATTTATCCATTGCAAATATTCTTCTATTAATGCATTAAACTTTTTAATAGAAGTCTCCAAAAGACTGAGATTTTGTTCTTGAGCACAGCAAATGTAAAGAAAAAATGGACTTCTACAGTCCCTGAAGTATTAAGCAAATTCAGGCACTATTCACAGGATGACTCTTCCCCTGAGAATTCATGCTAAATAGAGAAGAGAAACAGTATTTTCATTCTGCTGCCTCTCCTCTTCATTACTGCGTCGCCTAATGGGTATAAACATTCCCATGAGATCCTTTGGGAGTGGAAAGAGAGCTACTGAACCCTCAGATTTTATATCCTTGTTGAAAGATATATGTACTTCTTGAAATACTGTATGAAAACCAAAGCAAATGCATATCTTCCCATGATGGATTTGTGAATTTAGTTCTTCCCCGCCTTCTCCTCTCTCCCCAGTCCCCTACCGGGTTGATTCAGTAAGGTAACCAAATGAGAACAATCAGTTGTTCATGAAAGATTCCCAAAGACCTGGATACATTCATGGGCCTTTGAATAATGCCACACTTTAAAAATAAATAAATAAATAAAACCCTGGTTCTTCAGATGGATCTGCTGCTAAGCTTCCTGGTGTCTTCAAATAAATCACTTTGTAAGTATGACTGCTCTTAAAAGATGAAAGCCACCAACAAAAAAAGCACAAATAAATAACAAAATAAAGAACTGTCTAGACCTGTTGCCAATATGGACTTGTGGCTACAACCTAATAGTCACAAAACTGAAATACAGAAAATTTCAAACACTACTGTGCATAGTTTCTTTCGAAATCTGCTTCAGAAGTGACATTCTTCATTAAAAACAATCTGTCATCCTTTCTCAGATTACAGTGTAGCTAATCTTGCAAGAAGTCTGGCTACGTACATACAAGCATGGTTTGGGGAACAGCAAGGAGCATTACATGCTTTTAAGACAAACCCTTTGTCCATGCAGATTTCTGTCTACTTACAGATCGTCTGGATGTTCTGTGATGTACCACCTTACCTAACTGAAAAAAAAAACCAAAAAAAAAAAAACGAAAAAACAACAAACATTAAATTGTAGTGAGCTTATTTGAGACATGGAATTATATGTCCTTCAGGGTTGGCCTCTGCCTGCCTGGGGCTATGCTTAGCTTTGCTGACTACTAATCTGATCTTGGTAAATCAGGTAAGCTACTCACATTAATGAAGGGACATGCACATTAAAACTGCTTACAGAGTTCAACTACTTCTCAAAGGTGAACTAAAGCAGTTATCTGGCACTAAGCTTAAAATTAAATAACTTTTTGTCTCTTGAGCTGAACATAACATTGTTGCTGATAATTATAGGTAGTGGAAGAAATCTCTTATAATTGCCATTGTTTACAAGATGCATTAAATAGAGCTATTTTCCATTTCCAAATATGGAGAGTTTAATTGAGTAGAAAAGCAAGAAGCTCTGCATAACTCTCTTTACTGTTCTTAAAGCTTAGCTATCAAAAGATGGAAAACATTATGTCTATACTATGTACCCTTTCTTGTTTTGAGGCTTTACTCAAACCTCAGGGAAATAAAGGTAGTTTTTCTACTGACTGCCATATTATCCAGAACTGGAATAGTGATTGAAGGTGTGTATACTCAGTTGTTTCTTTTCAGGCCTATGGATTTGGTTTTACTTTCAAGAAGTAGAATATACTGGGTGTCAAGAAGGCCATTATTGAAAGCCTTTACAAAATATCTTCTCCTTAAAAGTGCAGCATGTATAGATGCTTGTGATCTCTGTTATTTCTGAAATGTTTTTTTTTGGCAGATAATTGTGCAGTAAGGAAGAGCTGAATACTCTCTGTCTCTCTCTCTCTCTCTCTGTCTCTCTCTCTTTCTCTCAATATAAATAAATAAATAAATCTGACCACAGTGATATTACATGGGAGTCATTCCTATTAAATTGCAATATCTATCAAAATAATGTCATGGCTTGGAAACAGAGATATCCAAACCAGTATTAGCATTTGATTATTGCCATGATTGTTTTATAAGTCCCCACCAGAAAGGGGGAAAGGAATCAAACAGAAGTGAAGAAAATTGGAATACTGAAAGTGGAAACTTATTTTCTGTTCTGATAACTGTGTACATGCTGAGGAAACAGGAATGTGATCATCTGAGGAGTGGTGAGGCAGCAGTTTTTTGTGTCCTGATCCACCCCCTTCCCTGTCCAGCAGAGTTTTCACATGAAATTGTAGCCATACTTCAATTAAAATAAATCAAAATTTTAAAAATCCAGGTGAATTCCTATCCCCCTTAGAATAAATAAAGAAAAAAGCTTTCATGAGTTTTCACATTTAAAGACAGCTGCACTAGTTATGTCTCAATTTAGAAAAAAACAAACAAACAAACAAAAAAACCCAAACTTATAGAAATGGACAATGCTGAGACAAAAACAAAACAAAAAAATAGAAATAAAACATGAAAATACTAGCTTAAAATTAGAATTAATGTCACTATCACATATTTCTGTGAAAGTTACCATGTATATGAAATAATATTTATTTTTTGTCCATCTATTTTGAAGATCATCTACTCATTAGGGTACTGTAGAATTCATAACAATTTCAAACAATTTTACAATTTTAAAAATGTATTTTTATTTTTATACAGCTAAATAGGAAGTTCTTCTACAAAAGTTCTATTTCAAGTAGAAAATGAGCAGTCTAATCCTACATCTCCTGACGTCTTTTTACACATGAACACATTGTTGCCATTTACTGTTTTGGCATTATGTGAAAATAAGCATATGTATAATTTTTCATATAAGTAGTGCTTGAGGAACTGGGTTCAGATGAATCATTTTTTCCAGTTATGTTCTTGAAAATCTATTTAGGCACTGGTTTAAATAGAATACATAAATCTGACATTCAGTCTATTTCTGTTAATGTGTAAGGCATTCTAGAAATTGTTTCTGATGTCTTCCATCATTTATATAAAACGTATGAGAAATAAAATGTTTGAGTGACTCTAAAGCTAGGGCTTCTTGCCAATTTGGACATGACAGTAGGGAGACTAGTGATAAACTGTCAACCAGTAATTCAGGTTTTGACTGGAATTGAATTTCTTGTCTGTGCTCCTGGTAGCTGAAAACGAGGACATAAACAGCTGTGTGCCAGCCATTAATTTCCTCTTACAAGCCACCGTGTCCCCTGAGACTTTCCTTTTCTATCAGATCATTGCCCTGTAGGGAATGGATTTAAAGTGCAACCATCCAGGAACTTTGCATGTCCTTGAAGAAAGGCCCTTTCTTGTGGAATGTGATCCTCTTCCTGCCTTACATCAAACATCAGATACAGAAAAGAGACAGGAATATTCTCTGCAAGCAACCTCTAATTCTGCACTCAGTGCTTTCTCACAGGAAAGCAGACAAAAGGAAAAATGTGCAGTGGTAGACCTGCCTTCTAATTGCATAGATGTAGGGATTTGAGATCAGCCCTGCAGATATAAGAGCAGGATTTTCCCTTTGGTCTTTTCGTCTTGGCTGAGTTATTGCTAAACTATTCGGCCTCTATATAAGAACCTGACCTTCTGCTGCACAGCAGGCAGCCTGACATTTCTTCTCCACAGAGCTTTTAATTACTAAGTTTGTTAGAACAAGCATCTAAATCAGAATCAACGTTGCCTTATCTAACTGATTTCATTTGGAATGGCTTCATGCTTCACAGTGCTTTACAGATGCTTCTTGAGAGAGTTCAAGCAAAAGACAGCTACCAGAGGATAAGCTCTTTCTGAAGACATTTGGCTCTTGCAGCTAGTTTATTTGCCAAAGAAAACTCTGTGTCCCAATTCTGTGAGAATCACTGGAAAAATTTAACCTGCTGCTGCCTATTCTGCTCTGCTTTCATAAGTGTCTATTGTCTTCAGTAGACAGGAAATCTTTTCTATAGTCTCTCTTTCTTTTTCTTTTTTTTTTTTTTCCCATCGGAGCTGCTTCCTTTTGTTTACTTGCTATTTCTTTCACAAATATTTCAGATTTCTGCTACCAAGAACTTTATCTCCTTTATTACCATACTGCATTTCAGCCAAACGTGTTCAAGAAACCTCTTTCACCTGAGGAAATTATGACAGTGAAGATTAATTTCACACAGCCGCCAAATGGATGCTAAATATCGCTTCTGTTTTTGTATAGAGTACTGACTGATACATCTTTGACTGCTGAAAGCTGTGCACCAGACATGAGCATGTATGTGTAGCATAAATATCTAGTATAGGATGTGGTAGCATTTGATAAAGCAAAATATTAATTTTTATCTTATAATGGAATCTTATACTGGAAAAACTTGATATGTTTGCTTATCCAAATTCTTGCATCTACGTATATTCAAGGTAGCACAAATTCAGCCTTTAAACAATTTTACCAAACTCCATAACAAGCCATAGCTTACAGCGATTTGTTTTATCAAAGCATAGTTCTGTCATGGAAGAATATTATTCTGTCTTCATGTCCAGGGGCACACACTCTCTGAATTGCTTCAAGTTAAAGCAATGAAGAAAAATATTTTAAAGCTTTTTCCCTCTTCAGTTAATAAATCTTTTAATACCTAATTTTTTAGGAGTATGCAGCTGGAAAGAGCAATCTGGCTCAGAAAGGAAAAGACTTCAAACTCTCTGAAGTTCCTTAGTCCTATTTATCTGCTACCTCACCCAGATGTTTAAAATAAGCATTGAAACATTTCCTGTCCAATTTTCTTTTCCCTGCATGGTAAATTCTTCCTACCTGTATTAATGCCTCACAAGGAGATTTTTGTTTTGGTGAGAAGGTAAAAGAAACTCCTTTAATTGATTGCCTTCAGATTTCTATTATTAAAAGTACTGAGACAACAACCTTGATCCCATTAATTGATGACAGGATAAATTAAGTCTTAACCCATTAGTAGAGTTTAGATAGTGTAATATTAAACATGACATTCAGGTTCCAATTCCCACATGCTCAGTATCTTCGGAGTTGTTCCTTGGATGTACAGTTTGACACAGGAGCCAATGTCCACTGCCTTCAGAGCTGTTACTCCGCTCTGACTCAAGTATAAGAAAAAGCAAATTCAGGACTAGATCTTTATTAAGAAACCAATTTTAAGTTATATTTGACAACATTTCATGGCATAATAATAACATCCTATCTACAATCATATTTATAGTACAAGATAAAAAATGCTGCAAGCCACACAGCTGTACAAAAAGTGATGTGTAAACCAGATGGACTGAGTATAAGGAACTGAAGTCTGGTATTACCCTCACTGAGTTGACTGTGAAATAATACAAGTTGGTGTTGTAAGAACAAACTAAGTCTCACAGCATTTCAGGGCATTTCAGTTAGGGAGGAAAATTCGCCATTTTTCCTGAACTATACTGTAACATAAAATAATTCTACTGGTGCTAAGATGCCTAAGAAGGTCATAGCCTCTTACGTCTGGAAGCAAACATGGATGAGTAGTGTACCTACTAACTCTGAGGACTCTGAAGTTGATTTCCTATTTGTGGGAACCTGAAGAAAGTACAGAGCAAACTCAAGGATAAAATGAAAGTGATAGCACTGGGGAAAGTGCTAACATTAGATTCTAATCATAGGGAAAGTATTGCAGAAATTTAGAGATTAAATTCTATCGGTGTTTAGCTATTTACATTATAGTATTTATATTACTTCATATTATTTATATATTATTAATATAATATTATTTTATATTGATTTATTATATTATATTGTTTTTATTATTTAATATAGGCAAATCAATCCCACTACGAAGCCAATAGCCATATCATTGTTCCTGTACAGAACAGCCAGTTCCAAGCAAGCATGACTCTAAATTTGTTGCCTGTTTCAATGGCATAACTACAGAAATACCCTAATAACTCTCCCAGTAGTGATATCTGGTATTCCCAAAGGGAAATATCAGATATATAGTTTAGGGTGTCCTTGCAGTGCACTAAGGACTGGGCACGCTTTATAGGTTCTTTCTTTTGCAACCAGGTTGTAATGATCTCAGCCAACAGGGATTATAGACGGTCCTCCTTTGAAGCCCTCTGCACAGGTAAGAGTGTGTATGTAAGTGTGTGTGAAAGGCACTGAATTCTGCAAGTAAGGAAAACTTTGTGATTTGCTTAATAAAGAGCAAAAAACTTAAGCAGAGAATAGATATACATAAGATCACTTGGCCAGTGGCTTGCTACAAGGATACCTGTGCCCTGTCATTGGTGTGATTCTGGTCTCCTTTCAATACCCTTACCGATACCTTAGAGTGCATGTCTGTGATTCATTAATAAGGGAGTAACAGATGGGAGCTACAAATCAGTAAATGAGGTCACTTTCACTTAATTTCATCAGTACAAAATGCTCTTGAATTCCTTCAGTGAGATTAGGGGCCTACGACAGACATTATGTTGAATGAATTAGAAATATTAGAATGATTAATTAAGCAATTTTTGTTGCAACAATTTCAGATTTTTGTGAAGCAGTTCTTAACTACTTTTTTTTTTTTTTTTTTTTTTTTTTTTTTTTTTTTTTTTTTTTTCCTGGACTGCTAATGTCTTCTAACACTATGCAGCAGTCAGAGTATATTAATATTAGAGGAGGGATGTAACTGTGACCTTATGACGTTAGAATAAAACTGTAAAAAACACCACGTCAGAGAATTTATCTTTCTTGTTAACATCTTCTATTTCAGTAAATATAGTCGTACAGATCTTTATGCACATGCTTAATTGTTTGTACAGGAATTTGTATGTTGTATTCGGTATGAATACTCACGCTTACAGTTAAGAACACGTGTAAGAATTTCCAGGACTGAGGCCTGCTTTTTACCAGTGGAGAATTATGCTCTTACAAAGGCATCTCCTCCGGTGTGCTTAAATAAATCTGGTCCTTTAAGTTGTACAGAGCCAAACTTTTCCAGTCTTCTTGTAGTCATTTTGCCACTGCTTACTGCTTGGTGCCTATTCTTTGTTCTAACTGGTTAGTATATGTTATGCTTTCCCACAGCTCTCTCTTCTTCCTGTATCTCACACATGTGACTGAAAAACGTTCATCCACTGATAAGTCTGACTTCTCTTTTGTGCAGTAACACATGATTTACTAGTATTAAAAGAATGTCCACATCCTTGAAAAATTCTCTTTATTCTTTAGCCAGTAGTGAGGAGCAGGGTCTGTTCCACTATGCAGCACATTGCCAGATTACACTGAATAAATATTCTTCCACAAAATTTTTCACTTGCAATTTTAAGTACTATCTTTGTTTTTTCTCTGTAAGACTCAATGCAACACTGTCACATTTCACTGAAATGCACCAGGGTGAATACTTAAAACAAGTGCAAGACAGGTGCCCCATTTACGACATAAGTAAATGTCACTGATTTCTTACTCTTTTCCAGATTATTGGATTCAAAAATAAACTGTAGAAGTAACAACTGAAGGTGACAAGAGGCAAGGCACCTAAAAGATATGCTACATATCAAGGATCAAGGATCAAGGATTCCCGCGGCAACCGCGCGGACACCGCTCTCAGTCGGGCTAGTCTCGCGAGAGCAGCTGACGTAGCGCGGGCGTTGCCTAGGCTGCGGCGGGAGATTTAAACGGGCGAAAACCGGAAGCGGCCCTTGATCGCCGCTACAAAAAGCCCTCGAGAGGGCAGCGACACGTCGCTGAGCACCTAAGGCACTGCAGAGGAGGTAGTACAGCTCTCTCCCAGGCTGTCTTAACGTGGTGCTTTTGTAAGGTACCCCTGTCTGCACTCCCCTGCAAGGAGACCGGCTTCAAGACAGGTGACCGCTCTCCCACTCGCTGACCCAGTGACTGTAAGTTCAAACATGGTCTCTACCAGACGTCGGGCATGCTCCAACAAGTCTGTGGCGACCCAGACAGAGGGACTGCCCAGATCTGCAGCGGTCCAAGTCTCTGGCTGCAGGGAGTGCCTGAGTCTGCTGCTGCCGGGGGACGATGGGAGGGATGCCACCTGCGTGAGGTGCGAACAGTTGGATGAGCTGCTCAGCCTTGTGGTAGAGCTTAGGGAGGAGGTGGAGCGGTTAAGATCCATTAGGGACTGCGAGAGGGAGATAGACTGGTGGTGTAACTCTCTGCAAGAAACAAGCAGAGATTGCAGCCCCCAGCCTGTAGTGGACTCTCTGCCTTCCCGTAGTAAAAACGAGAGAGCTGACTTGGGAGGAGAAGAGGAATGGCAGCATGTCCCACCTCAGCGATGCAGGCGGTGCCCTTCCCGACCTACCTCGGTTCCTCAGGTGCCCCTAAGTAATAGGTTTGAAACCCTGGAACTGGAGGGTGAGGAGGCTGAGAACAAGGTGGTGGAACAGCCTCTGAGCTTTGCTAAGGAGAGGCGGTCGGCTCCACGCTTGAAGACTGCCTCTTCTGGTAAAGAAAGGAGGGTGATAGTTGTAGGAGACTCCCTTCTAAAAGGAACTGAGGGCCCGATATGTCGTCCTGACCCCACCCGGAGGGAAGTGTGCTGCCTTCCTGGGGCACAGGTCAGGGACATCTCTAGAAAGCTGCCTGGGCTTATTTGCCCGTCTGACTACTACCCCTTATTGGTAGTTCAGGTTGGCAGTGATGATACTGCCAAGAGAAGCCTAAGGGCGATCAAAAATGACTTCAAGGGTCTGGGGAGGGTACTGGATGGTGCGGGAATGCAAGTGATCTTCTCTTCTATCCCTTCAGTGGCAGGGAAGGACTCTGAAAGGATGAAAAAGGCCCTCCTCATCAATAAATGGCTTAGAGGATGGTGCAGGCAGAAGAACTTTGGTTTTTTTGATCATGGGGCAATTTACTCGGCTCCTGGCATGACGGCTGCAGATGGAGCTCAACTGTCTACAAGGGGTAAAAGGATCCTAGCCCAGGAGCTGGCAGGCCTCATTGAAAGATCTTTAAACTAGGTAAGAAGGGGGAAGGGGACAAAATGAGCACTGCTGAGGTTCAGGTAGTTCAAGGCTCAAAAGTGAATTTGATGGGTGACGAGGGTGGAGTTCGAAGGGATGGAGTGTGGCAGGGGAATGCTGCCTCCCTGAAGTGTCTATACACTAATGCGCGCAGTATGGGAAATAAACAGGAAGAGTTAGAGATCTGCGTGCGGTCACATGGCTATGATCTAATTGTGATCACAGAGACATGGTGGGACAGCTCGCATGACTGGAATGTTGTCATGGAGGGCTATGTGCTTTTTAGGAAAGATCGGCCGGCGAGGCGGGGTGGTGGAGTTGCTCTTTATGTAAGAGAGCAGCTTGAATGTATTGAACTCCACCTGGGGGAGAGTGGTGTAGCAGTGGAGAGCTTGTGGGTAAGAATCAAGGGGCGGGCTGGTATGGCTGACACCGTTGTGGGTGTGTGCTACAGGCCCCCTGATCAGGAGGAGGAGGTTGATGAGGCCTTCCACAAACAGTTGGAAGCAACGTCACGATCCCAGGCGCTGGTGCTTATGGGGGACTTCAATCATCCAGATATTTGCTGGAAAAGCAATGTGGCCAGGCATGTGCAGTCCAGACTGTTCCTGCAATGTGTTGAAGACAACTTCCTGATGCAGGTGGTTGAGGAATCAACGAGGAGAGGGGTACTGCTGGACCTTATTCTCACTAATAGAGAAGGGCTTGTCAGGGAAGTAAAGGTCGGGGGCAGCTTGGGTTGTAGTGACCACGAGATGGTGGAGTTCAAGATCCTGAGTGGAAGAAGTAAAGCAAAAAGTAGGATTGCTATCCTGGACTTTAGGAGAGCCAACTTCGATCTCTTTCGGGCCCTACTTGGAGCTGTCTCATGGGCTAGGGTGTTGGAAGGCAAGGGGGCCTGTGAGAGCTGGTCGGCATTTAAGCAGCTCTTCTTCCAAGCTCAGGATCGGTGCGTCCCTGTAAGGAAGAAATCGGGAAAGGGTGGCAGGAGACCTGTGTGGATGAGCAAGGAGCTCGTGCACAAACTCAAAGGAAAGAAGAAGGCCCATGAAATGTGGAAAAAGGGTCTGACTACTTGGGAAGAATACAGGAATGTTGTCAGGGTCTGCAGGGATGCAACAAGGAAGGCTAAAGCCCTCATGGAATTAAATCTGGCAAAGGGGATAAAGGATAATAAAAAAGGTTTTTTCAAGTACATTAACAGTAAAAGGAAGACTAGGGAGAATGTGGCTCCCCTGCTAAGTGACGGGGGTGTTCTGGTAACGGGGGATGCTGAGAAGGCAGAGATACTGAATGCCTTCTTTGCTTCTGTCTTCAGTGGAAAAGCTCCCCCTCGGGAATCTGAGACCCTGGAGATTAGTGAGAGGATCTGGGGAATGGAAGACCCCCCTTCTGTCAGGGAAGAGGTGGTCCGGGAGCGCCTAGGCAACATCAATGTTCAGAAATCCATGGGACCCGATGGGATTCATCCACGGGTGCTGAAGGAGCTGGCAGAGGTGATTGCTGAACCGCTTTCTGTCATCTTTGAGAAGTCTTGGAAGACGGGGAAGGTGCCTGAAGACTGGAAGATAGCCAACGTCACCCCGGTCTTCAAAAAAGGCAAGAAGGAAGACCCAGGCAATTATAGGCCAGTCAGCCTCACCTCTGTCCCTGGAAAGGTGATGGAACAGCTTGTGCTGGATGTCATCTCCAGACAACTGGAAGAAGAGGAGGTTATCAGGAGTAGTCAGCATGGGTTCACAAGGGGGAGGTCGTGCTTGACCAACCTGGTAGCCTTCTATGATGTTGTCTCTGGCTGGGTGGATAGGGGGAGAGCAGTGGATGTAGTCTACCTTGATTTCAGCAAGGCATTTGATACTGTCCCCCATGACGTCCTTATAACAAAGCTGAGGAAGTGTGGGATAGATGAGTGGACAGTGAGGTGGGTTGAGAACTGGCTGACTGGCAGAGCACAGAGGGTCATCATTGGCGGTGCAGAGTCCGGTTGGAGGCCTGTAACCAGCGGTGTTCCTCAGGGGTCTGTGCTGGGTCCGGTCTTGTTCAACATCTTCATCAATGACCTTGATGAGGGGATAATGGCCACCCTCAGCAAGTTTGCCGATGATACGAAGTTGGGAGGATTGGCTGACACGCCTGAAGGCTGTGCTGCCATTCAGCAAGACCTGGATAGGCTGGAGAGCTGGGCAGAAAAAAACCGGATGAGGTTTAACAAAAGCAAGTGTAGAGTCTTGCATCTGGGGAGGAATAATTGCATGCAGCAGTACAGGTTGGGGGATGACCTGCTGGAGGGGAGCTCTGCAGAAAGGGTGTCCTGGTGGACGACAGGTTGGCCATGAGCCAGCAGTGTGCCCTTGTGGCCAAAAAGGCCAATGGCTTACTGGGGTGCATTAAAGAGAGCGTGGCCAGCAGGTCAAAGGAGGTGATCCTCCCCCTCTACTCTGCCCTGGTAAGACCTCATCTGGAGTACTGCGTCCAGTTCTGGGCTCCCCAGTACAAAAAAGACAGGGATCTCTTGGAAAGAGTCCAGCGGAGGGCCACGAAGATGGTGAAGGGCCTGGAGCATCTCCCCTATGAGGAAAGGCTGAGTGAACTGGGTCTGTTCAGCCTTGAGAAAAGGAGACTGAGAGGGTCCTCCTGCTAAAGAGGGTTTCTTACATTAGGTCACAAAGGTGAGCATCCACATGGCTCCACAACCTCTCTGGGCAGCCTATTTCAGTGCTCCGTCACCCTCACTTACTGTAAAGAAGTTCTTATTTGTTTATGTATTTGTTTGGAACTTCCTATATTCCAGTTTTTGGTTTTTTCTCCTTGTCTTGTTACCACATACCACTGAAAAGAGTCTGGCCTCTACCTTTGATAACATAATATTACATGAATTAGAAATCTGGAAGTCATAAAGTGTTTTGAATTAATTTCTGAAGACTAATATAGAATAACACTAAAATAATAAGAATATTGCAGTAGCAATGTAATAAGAACAGTATTTGCAAAGATTAGGAACTAAAATTGGAAGCCATCATCAAACAGAACTTTTAATAGAAAGAGCTGACAGGCTTGTCTACAAATTAGTGTTTAATGAAGCAGGAAGGGATCTAAACAAGATTTTTGTATGAATCATAGAAGGCCTAAGGTTGGAGGGCACTTTAAAAATCATCTATTTCCAGTACCCCTGCCATGGACATCATTGCCAACCACCACTAGATCAGGCTGCCCAGGATCCCATCTAACCTGGCCTTGAATGCCTCCGGAGATGGAACGCTGTTTCAGGATAGGTTTGGATCTGAATGATGTGATGTCTCAGGAGCAGAGGCAAGCAGCACAGAGGGTTACGAGTTTTGGTCAACATACACACTCATACGCACACAGACATCGATTTTTAGATAATCCTCATTTTTAGATAATCTTTAGATAAGACCCTGCTCCTCACTATTGGCTAGATAATCCCTCTTTAGATAAGCGGGAAGAAGAAATTCTCTAAGGAAGTGCACTGTCCCTTACTGACCCTTGAGAGATGGCAAATTCCTGAAAAGAAGAGAGAAGGAACATGCTGGTGGTAGATTCAACAGATAGTGCCAGCAGGTCATTCCCTGCTTCAAAGTGCACTTTTCCTCCCTCCTCCACCACAGCCTCTCTCCTGCTTTTATTCTCCCCAGGGTCTGTGGGTTTTTTTCCACTTGTATGCTGTACCTGCATGGCCAGTGCATGATACAGAACCCAAGTGGAACACCTTCTTACAAAACAAGTCCTTGAAAAAACAAAATAAACTACCAAGGTCAGCTCTCTTTACAAAACAAGATATTTGCAGCTACAGCCACAAATATCAGTTCCCTTAAAACTGTCAGAACACTTTGTCCCATCCCAGTATCATTCTTCAGTCAGGGCCCTTTTAGTCTGCATCGCAGGCATACACAGCTTCTCTGGGCACATGTTCCAACTACCCTTTGAGTAAAAAATTTCTTCCTAACATGTAACATAAATTTCCCCTCTTTTAGTTTAAGCTATTTCCCCTTGTCCTATCACTATGAGACCGTATGAAAAATTGATTCTCTCCTGCTTGTAAGCTCACTTCAAGCACAGGAAGGCCACAATGAGATCTCCCCAGAACCTTCTCTTCTCCAGGCTAAACAAGCCCAACTCCCTAAACCTTTCTTCATAGGAGAGATGCTCCAGCCCTTTGATTAGATTTGTGGCTCTTCTCTGGACCCTCTCCAACAGGTCCACATTATTCCTTTATACAGTACCCCAGGCTTGGACACAGGTCCCAAGATGGGGTGTCACAAGGAGGGCAAATCAACTCCCTCTTCTTGCAGGCAACTCCTCTTTTGATATAGCCCAAGATGCTTTAAGCCTTCTGTGCTGCAAGCACACACTGCTAGCTCTTGTTCAGCTTTTCATCCACCAAGACCACCAAGTCCTTTTTTAGAGGGCCATTCTCAGTGAGTTCTTTCCTCTGTACTCATATCTAGAATTGCCCTAACCCAAGTTCAACACCTTGCACTTGGCCTTGCTAAGCCTCATTATAGATTCTCATGGGCCCATTTTTCAAGTCTGTCCAAGTCCCTCTGAATGGCATCCCTTCTTTCTATTCTGTTAACTGCACCTCTCAACTTGATGTCATTGCCAAACTTGCAGACGGTACACTCGATACCACTGTCTATGTCATTGATAAAGATGTTGAAGAGCACCAGTCCAAGATGAATCTCTGTGAGACACTGCTTGTGACCGGCCTCCACCTGGGCATAGAGTTGTTGAGAAGAACTCACTGGCTACAACCATCCAGCAAATTCTTTAACCATTGAACAGTTTGCCCTTCAAATCCAGCTAGATAAAATCCAGGTAGATAAAATCAGCTGTGCTTCTTTTATCCACTGATGCTGTCTTTCCATCATAGAAAGCCACTGAATTGGTTAAGCATGACCTGATCTTGGTGAAGCCTTTCTGGTTGCCTCAGATCACCTTCGCATCTTGCATGTGCTATAACATCTCTTCTAGGAGAATCCTCTCCATGCTATTCCCAGGCTGAAACATGAGGCTCACTGACCTGTAGTTGCCTGGGTCTTCCTTTCTCTGTTTCTTAAAGATGGGATTGATATTTCTATTTTTTCAAGTCACTGGGAAACTTGACTGACAACCATGATTTTTCAAATGTGATGGAGAACAACCATATTAGTCAGTTTCTTTAGAACCCTGGGATGCATGTTATTTAGTGCCATTGACTTGTACACATTCAGCCTCAATTGTTGGTCTTGGAATTGCTCTACTCTTACAATGGGAGGGATTTACTCCCCTGACCCCCACTTAGAAACTCTGGAGATACGTGGCATGAGTACCCTGACTGGCCATGAAGAACAAGGCAAATAACTTGTTAAGTACCTCCCTCAGCCATCTCCATGTCTGAAGAGGCCAGCTCTCCTTTCTCATTTATCAGAGGCGGTACTCTCTCATTTGCCTGTCTTTTCTGCCCAACGTATCTAAAAAAATCCCTTCTTGTTTTTCTTTCACATCCCTCACCAATTTAATTCCTCTCTTTCATTCCATCTGCACATTGGCTTTTCTGACTCTGTCCCTTTACATCTAAATAGCATCCCTATGATTCTTCCCAGGCCACCCATCCCTGCTTCCACTGCTTGTACTTTTCTTTTTTTACCATCAGTCTGATGAGCAGATCCTACTTCAGCCATGATGGTTTCCTGCTTTATCTGCCTGATTTCTTATTCTGGGAGATGGAGAGCTCTTGCAAATCAAAGTTGTTAGTCAGCAGGAAGCTCATAAGTACACTCAGTAAGCTACTGTTCTTATCTAGCACACACCTTAACCCTGGGGAGTAGTATGTGAGTAGTAGCAACTGTGTTATGAAGCAGTCAGCCGTTACACTCCAAGATTATCATCTCAGTCTGCTTCAGGATTCTTCCAAGTTATGCAGGGAGTTTGCAAAACATACATGTAAGATTTGACATTATTATGTATTTGTCATGTGCTAGTGTTTGAAAGAAAAATCTTAAAGTTGTTGGAGCTGTCATAGTGGGGAGCACTGAGCTGTATGAAAGAAGAGTGCAGAGAGACAGACTGTATTAGAAACCGTGTCCCATGATGTTACAAAATGTGATGATTGAAGGTAAATGTTAGGAGACACAAAGAGCATTGTTAGCTTCTGATATTGCAGTAGACCTGCATCTTGCAGTGACTGGTGATTCTTCTGTGGTACTTCGGATCTCAGTCCCAAGCAGATGGGCCACTAATGAATTAACAAAAAACTCCTTGCTACAGCCACATCTTTCTTTCATTGCATCTGGTGTAGTTCTGAATAAAGTTGCTCATAATTACTATTTAATTAACTTGGATCAAAGTATATTTCATGTCTATACTCTACATTTGGTTGACCACTACAACAGTCAGTCCTAAACTGTAGTGTCAAATACACTTAAAGCAATGGAAGTGGTCTGGTTGAAACCGAGGGCAGTACCAGAGTATTCATTTCTACCTGTGAGTTGTATTTTTCAGTTGGCATTGGCAATGATTACTTCTTAGCATCTTGCCTGTGGTTGAGGTACTGCAGGAAGTTTTTTGTTTTTTTTTCTCCATGGACTTACAAGTGAAATGTTGCTTTTAAAGGCAGCAGAAAGCATGCTCTGATATAAAAGAGACACCTGATTCTAAGTACATGCAAATGTGTTTTGATGTGTTGCTTTTCTACTCCTTGGCTTTTGTATTATGGGAACAACATCAATACAGTGGAAAATCCTTTTAAAGCATCTAGTATTTCACTGTTTCTTTGAAGAGGCTGTGCTTGCCTGTGGAACAAAGCTGTGTTGCCATTTTGGTGGAACGTAACCTGACCTTCCTCTTGAAGAAGTTGTGGTTTACAGTCTGGCAGAGCCTATTTCTGATAAAGCAGATGGTGTTATTCCATTCAGCCACTTTTCATTCACCACTGAAGAAATTTTGTTCTGCCTTGCTGTACAGCTGTTATTTTAGTGTTAAGGAAATTGTTATATTTTTAACTTGCAAAATGTCTTTCTCATTAGTGCTTTCTCACTGCATGGGTGGCCTCAACTTTTTAATCCCAACTTTCCCTTAACCTTAGTCAATCTTCTTGTCAGTTTATATTGTCCCCTGCTCAGCAAAAAAATGTTTGTCTCTGTCAGTAACACAAAACTGAGAGGTGCTACTGGACGAGAGGCCATGCAGATGGATTTAGGTAGGAGGGCTGCTCTGAAAGCAATGCCTCCTATTTTGTTATGTTGCCCCATGATGGATGTCTATGGAATGACACAGAGGTTGGACATTCCTCACAATATTTTGTTTAAATCTGAATTTCTGTATGTGGAAAAAATTGCACCAATTGACAATCATTAACACTTGCTGAGTGTTTATGGAAGTGAAAAAGTGGATGTTAGCACAGTGAAGTGGTGGGTGGAGTGCTTCAGCAGTAGTGACAGCAATATGAATGAGAAGCCACATTCTTTATGGCCATATAGATTTTTATGAGCATAGCATGCAGATTCTTATTCGTCATTAGCAAAAATACATAGCTAATAGTGGTGACTGTGTTGAAAAACTGCTTTGTAGTTGAGAATTTTCTCTATTAAATACTGATTGTGCTCATTGTCTCTGCTGTGGTTTTCATGGAAATAAACAGCAGACATTACTTTTAGAGCAACCTACATACTTCATAGCATTGGAGATGAACAGTGACTGCGTTTAGTATTGATATGTCTTCACCTTGAACGTTGTATGTAGTTCTGGGTTATGCAGCATAAAAAGGATGTTAATGTCTTCGAATGCATTCTGAGGAAGGCAACCAAACTTGTAACCGAGCTGAAGAGCAAGTCCTGTGAGGAGAGACTGAGGATGCTTGGGGAGGATTGTGAGGCAGCCTCATTGCTCTCTGCAGCTTTCTAAGAAGGGGAAGTGTAGAGAGGTGCTGGGCTCAGTTCTTTGTTCACTGATGGCCAGGGAAGGTTCAGACTGGACAGTAGCATAAATTTCTTTGCTTTTAGAACAGGCTTCCCAGTGAAGTCATTGATGTCCCATGTTTGTCAGCGTTTCTATTTCCAGCTGACCAAAGAATATATCTAAGTCTGGTTTTGGTTACATTTCTTTAGACTCATTCACTTGTAAGTGACATACTAATAAGTTAATGGGAATGCTTACCTATTCTGACATTGAAGATAACATTAAACAGTATTTAAAGTCAAAAGTGAAGGCAAAAAATTAATAGAGATTCAGAAAGAAAAAGCCCTATTATTTTCATTATTAACACATGAAATTTTAGTCACTGAAGCACTGATCAGGTCATGTGAGACAGAATAGGGTGGGTGATATTCACCCTCACCGGAGGTAGTCTCCTCTGTTCATAAGTCTCCATGAAACTTCCAGGATCTTTTATCATGGTCTGATCAAATATTCTACTCAGTATTAGAAATACTTCCTTTCCTCTTTCTTCTGCCTGCCACCATGGAAGCAGCATTTCTGCCAGCTCTTTTTGCCCTGAGAGAGGAGAACTCCAAAGCATGCCATCATCAAGAACTTGCTTTTATGCTCCTAAAAAGCTGGTTGTATATTCCCTTTTCAGCAGCTTCAAGAACTGTGGCTGACCAAGAACTAAGCACAGAATAAAGACTGCACAGATTGCCTGTATAGCATTCACTACCTGCAACACAGGAGGGTGCCATCAGCTATTAATAGCATAAATGGTGGCACACCATTTTGTTTCTAGCACCCAGAGTTCCACTATTGGTGGTAGGAGTGGATCAAGTCTTACGGACCACTGCAGAACTTACATCCTCCTTTGCCAGGTTGCTTTGGTCATGACCTTTTTCCCTCCTGAAGTAATGTATCAATGTTGGCCCCAGAGGTGCTCAGACACCTTGATGAAATGTGCTTATGAATGTGAATTGGAGTGACTAAACCATAAATGTGGGTCTCACTCTCTATCACCCAAGTTATAGTAGCAATTCTTTCTAATAGAGTAATCAGTAAACTTTTTGGACTCCAAGTTTAAGGCAGTATTGACCCAGCTACCAAGAGAAATGGAAAAACAGGAAAATAGAATATGTTTTTACATACGATTCACTCCATTTTTCAGTGGATGATACTTAGATCCTTAGATCCTTTTGTAGATAAATGACATTCAATATGAGAGGGCAAACAGTATGAGAGGGCAAAAATATGACTTTTATGCCAAACACCCTTTAAGTCTAAATTCTAGCTATGCTATCTCATGTTGGAGAAATCCCTCATCTTTCCGTGTTTGCTTAAAAGCTTTCATAAGCTACTGGAGCCATCTACCAAAGACTGAGAAAGGTGTTTATTTTATAAACATTATAGCAACTTGCTTAAGTCTAGGATACCGCATATGAATGTAGGGGAGTAAATTCAAAGAAAATACAGGGAAGTTTATTTCTGCATCTCACATCTGCAGTTGTAGCAGCCTTCTAAACATCTAAATGACTAAAGAGTCACTAAGCAAAGAAATTATCTCAAATAATTACCCAAACCACCTTCTGTTTTTCACAGCAACTTTTAGATGGAAGGTGGCCAATTTGCCTTAAAATATGGAATTGAAACATCTTAACCATTGAGGTGGTCTTGATAATTTTACTTCAGATCTACAGCTGTTTCTGCATTTACGCACTGAATAGCTTCTTCTCCTTGGTTCATCACATTTCTAGTTTTCTTTGCATGTGCATCTTATTCTTTCAACAAGTTCCCAGTCCAGGTGATTTCTTTCATATCCAAGTCTTTTTGAATATTGTTTTCAAGTAAGAATTCTTAAAGTACTGCCAAACACATGCTTTACTGCACTTTAGCTATTACTTTATTTGCTAATTCTATTCTCTGTTTAAACAACAACAAAAAAAGGCTAGTTTTTTTAATATACCCTTTTTTTGTCTTTTATCCTATAAATTTATATCATTATAATGATAATGTTTCAATTATTAAGCACATGATCCAGGATCCATTGGAAATTTATGGAGCTTTTTGAAAATGTCCAAGGATCTTGGATCAGTTCCTAAATGCTTACAGGCTACTTGTTCTTCTTTTATTTTTTCACTCCAGATATTTTAAGCAATATTTATGAGATGGGAACTATGAGGGTTGCTCACATTCTTGTTCTGTTGTTTTGTTGGTTTTGGTTGATTGAGTGAGCTGTTTTGTTGTCTTTTTTTTTTTTTTTTTCTCCCGAATCACTATTATTTCCAGTAATATAATCTGAAACCTTATTATTGTCCTGGTCCATCTAGGCATGTGCTTAATTTAATCATAGTTAATCTTATCAACTTCAAGAGAGCTACTCGTCTTTTTAAAATTGAGCATATGATTAAATGCTATCTTGTCTTGGACAAAGACATAGGCAAACAGGCTGAGTGAACCAAATCCCCTTCAGTGCAGCCGAATCATGGAACTAGTTCTCAGCAAATCCTGACTACGTATTTTTTTGAAGAATAAATCTATAAGCCACTCCCACAGCCAGATGGGCAGTGGGATTACGGGTTTAAGAGAGGAATTTTTTAGGAGTGGTTACCCTGATTATAAGCAGAAACATAGTACATGTTTGAAGCATGAAAATATCCCTGGCAGCAGAATTTCTTAATTAACATTTCTTCAAGCAAAACAAAGCCCAATGAAGTTACATCTCAAGCAAGAAATAAACTCAATTTTGGATGAGGCAAATCCTTAACTGCTGTGTATGGTGGTTCTCAGGGGAGACTATTTATCTTATGCCACAGAAAGCCCCTGAGTTTACTTAGTGAGCTATAATGAATCAGTCTGAGTTCTGACAGTGATACTTCTACATGAAAAGCAATTGTAGCTTAATGCTTCTGCAGCATAGTATAATGCTCCTGTAATCTATAATACTAAGTAATTATATTGGTATTCATCATGTAGCTCCACAGGCAGTAGTTACATGGTATGCAGAAAATGAATTCAGTGTTCACCACCTGCTTTAAAATGTCACAGGCATGATTCCAAGCTTTATTGTGTCAGTAAGAACTTCAGACATTAAGCCTTCATGAGATCAGAACTGCTATGTATTTATTAGTTCCCTTAAAATCATATGGGTGACTTAAGCATTTTCCGCTATTTGAACTAGCTTTTTCTGATATTCTGGATACAAATGAAACTGTTAAATAGAAAATTTTTGAACAAAAATGCAAAAAAATTTCCTTTCTTCTTAGTCTTTCAGTTACTGTGACCAAGATTCAAATCATTACAGCAGTGCCATGATTTTTCTTAAAGCTGATTTACAAAATGATGGTGTGAATTCTCTACTCAAAGATTACACTGTTAGAGACAAGAGACCTGTCTCTGCCACCTTGGAGATGGTGGAGTTGACTTCACTCTCTCCTTGCCTTGGGTAATGTGAGCAGGAAATACGCGTTTTGTGCTGCTGACCCACACTAGTCTCCATGGCATATTAAAAAAAAAAAAAAAAAAAAAGGAAAGAACCACAGATAAGTGGTAACACTAAGCAATACTCTTCAATCCAGGCATAGCACTGCATCTATTTTCTTCCCTTGCAGTGGAATTCAGAACAGAAAACATCACCACACATTTTTGTATTAGGGCTACAATACAGTAAGAGGAGAGCTGAAAAGAAAACAGATCACTGAAAAAAATTATTGAATGAGAAATTTCCTGTTTCTAACTTCTGTTTTCCAATACCCTCACATTCCTCTAAGAAAACTGCATGCAGCAATCCAGAAAACATGGGAGTTTGAGACTAGGCTGTTTCCATAAGAACTCTGTTTTGAATATTTGCTGTTATCCAATTATAGTGGAAGAAGGTATTTCTTCACCCTTACCCTCTCCTAGAACAACTACCATATCCTGATGCCAAGTCTCTAGAAGCCAAGATTATTGACCTGTGCCTCTTAGTCAGATTCTGAGATCAGGAGATCATGAGGGCTATTCAGCCTGTTTCACATGTTTGAGGAGTTTAGTTTTCAAGGAAACAGTGTAGTAATTATTATGTCATACATTCCACCTTTCTACCTTTCAGCTCTTCAGTCTGAAGAGTTCTGCCTTCTTGAGACTTCAAACACAAGTTTTTGTGGTATCTTAGCGCAGACACTGTGGCTCTGGTAGCCAAGAACTTTTTTTTAGCACTGAAAAATTCCCTTCCTGGAAGGTTTTCCTCAGGGCATGAATGCAGGAACCATGTTCTGACCTGTAATTTGTCTCATATACTGGGATGATAGTTTATGTTCTATCAGCAATGTAGAAATGAGCAAATTTCTGTCTTCCAAACTTAATGGGGATCACATTTAGTCAGTGTGTACAAAAACGAAGATAAAGAAGTATGTTCCATCTGAGCAGTGGGCTGTGCCACATGTGAATCTGGCTGAAGGTATTTGTAATAACATGACAAAACTGCCATTCAATATTTTAAAATATATTTAATCTCTGAGCCTGAGAAGCAGAATATTTCAATCTCACATTTAATTTATCTACTACACTAATGTGCAACTTCTCAACTTTTACTTGGTCCAGAAAGATTAGAGGCATATTTCTACTCCCTTATCCAGATTACACACTGTGAGTGTCTACAAGCAGTAAGCAAGATGCTTATTACACAAAATAATATGTATAAAGCAAAATTAAGATTTGTATTAACATTCCTTTCTCAGACACAGAGAACATAATTTCTGTTGATTCCTTTTTACAGTGCTAGACGTAGTATTTTACAACATGCTGCTATTTAATTTCTTTTTCATTTGCTGCTAAACATTTGTGTTCTGATCATATTGAGTAGTTAAAATACCATTTAAAAGTTAGGTATAGGGAACTAGATGGAATACTCAGCAGTTTTTATGACACTGATGATAAAACCTTGGGGTTTTTTGCATGGTAGATAATCCTTTCAACTTAGGCTAACTCTTTCACATTCAATTTGGATTTAGTCAAATTCTGCCCTGACTTAACAGCTTAGTAGTCCAAAGTGCTGACAACAAGGGTTGCACTGGAATAACCAAGAGCAAAACTTCATCTTCTGTCTTCTTTGAGTATAGTTAATTCCTAGTTAACGCAGGAGGATTGATCTCAATTAAAAGAGGTAAATTTTCATTTTGAATCAGTGTTTCAGATGATCTGGTGGCGTTTATTTAACACTTGTAATATCAGGAATGACTCTTTCACCTGAGATTATAGCTGAATAGTCCCTCAACCCCACCTTCCTAAAACTCTGTGAGACTTTTGCAACACCACACTTCTGACTCCCTGTCTTCTCAGCCATTTTTCTCTCACCTGCCATGGAAATATATTCAGTCAGAAGAAAGCAGCATTTCATCTCCCTTAGAAGCCTCCCTGAGCATATTAGTGTATTATGTCAAATTATCTGACATGATTTACAAATAATCCAAGTATCCAAGTGTTCTCTCTCTTCTCTGTGGCACTAGTAAATCATAGCAACATCCTCAGAAAGGGCATCTGCTGCTCCTCTGTTTTAGAGAGGGTTAGACAACATTCTGCAGTCATAGCACTGCTTTACAGAAGGACTACTCAAGTTCATGAAAGGCCCACTTCTGGGCAGACAAGAAACGTGAACCAAGAAGCACCCACTGTACTTGTGTCAAAGGTTTATGTTCTCTCTCAACCCCTAGATAAACAAGAAGCCACTCTTGATTACCTACTCCTTGGTTAAGTAACTTGCTTCTCAAGGAAGAGACTAGGAGATTTGGGAAAGTGAATGAAAAGACAGTATAAAGTTCTGTCACGTTCTCTCTCTTTTTGCTCCATATAGAACGAACATACACACAGCTGCTTCTCAAGCATGATTTAGAGAAGGCTGCTCATGTTCTCAGCTAGTTGTACAATGAACATCTTCAAAATGTGATCAAGCTGGCTAGAAATATAAGATCATGACATCAAAATGTCAGTTCTATAGTGAAAATATGGCTTTCACATGCTGCTGGCTTCAAAGCTCATCAACAAAACAGAAGAAATCTGTACTTGGAGATCTTCATGTGAAGTATTACCATTTGCAGTTGATCAGAAGTACCAAATCATCTTTTGTTTAAAAATATACATATATATGTTTAATAAAATTATCAAACTTGTGAATTTAAGACATTCCAGAAAAAAAGTAGTAGATATATTTTTTCTGACACAGATTCTTGTTATGGAATTTAATGGAAACGTTACTGCTAAACTCTCAGAAAATCTGCACAAAACTGTACAGATCTACAGGGACAGAGAATAGCAGACTCTCCTAGGGAAAGGTTTCATTATCCTTACACAGCTTGATTTTTTTTACACTATGTCTGCGCATGCTTCGTCATTCTGCCATCTGCTGTAACAAAATACAGGCAAAGCATTTTTGAAAATAAGCCCTCTGCACATTAAAAATGCTCCCACCCTTCTCACAAGCTGTTGAGCTGATTATCCTCACCTCCTCATTCTCCCTTGGCCCCACCATCACATGCTTCATGAATTAAATACATGTACCAAGCAGGGAGAACATAGAATCCCATTGATTTTGCCACAATGTTTCTATTAAATGAAAAGAATAGTCATGCATTTTACTTTACTGTGTAAATGCATCTACTGGAAGGACAGAAATATCACGTCATTACCATTAAATTTTTAATTTTAGGACTCCCAGTCAAATTTATTTCTTGTTTGGTATTGTTTCCAAATACACAATGTATAGCGATGTTGATTGCTATAGCACTGAAATTATAGAGTATAAGCAGAGTAGTTTTTAGTGCACTCTCTGTACAGTCAAAGTTTTTTCCTGGTGCAGCAGCACAAATCTCTTGGTAGCAGTAAACTCTCTACACATACTGCATTCCCGAACACATGTTCAAAGGTGATAAAATAAATGCAGATGGTTTCCCAAAACCTCAGAGGAGTGTTTTTTACTGTTGCTAAATGGACTATAAAAAAATTGGGAAAAAACTGGAGAAAATTTACTTTGACACAGAAAGGCAATTTCAGAATAGCATTCAGTCATTTGGGAGAAAAGCTAAATAAAACGTGTGTTTATAATGATCTATTGGCAAAATAATATTGACAGAATATTGAAACTGCCTAATAGGAATGAGTTTCAAAATACTTAAAATAAGTATTGTGAGCTGAGTGTTTTCTTAACTACTTAAACATATGAAAATGTCAGATAAGGAACTTTTAATTCAGTGTGCCATCACTGGAGCTGACAATAAAATCATCCCAAGCTACAGGCAAAACAGAACTAAGCTTTAACAAATTTATTACAGGCTTTGTTTACAAACTTGTTACAAAATTATACAGCATCTTATGTGTACACAGGTTTTACAAGAACATGTGACTAATGAGTGCAATTGCTCTGCTCTCTGATTGAGATCTGCAGGTTTCTCTTCCATGATGGCCTGATGCAGCTTTCCCCACAGTATTTTTTTTGTTGACTTTGATGGAATTTGGATCACATCCAAAGTGTAACACTTCTGTTCATTTCTATTCTGAGGTAAGAAAGAGGCAGCTGATCTCATAACCTTATGCTCCCCGTTTCTTTCCTATTTAATATGTTTCAGATGATTGGTGTTATATTTGCTTTGATGTGTTTTTGCTGGGAACTTAGAAAACACTCAATGTATTGGTGATGTTAAGAATCATAATGACTTTCTTTAACTAAAATAGCAAATTGTTTTCTTTAAACCTATGAGGAATGATCATTTTCAGTGATAGAAATAATTAGATTAGAATCAATTCTGATTTTAATTACATTGCTTTAATAATACATTCTCACCTGTATCTAGTATACTGTCTCTGGATATATAGTGATGTGAACAAGAGCACCATCCACATTCCAGGAACAATGTAGTCACCAATTAATGGGATGTAAGCAACAGTGTCTATCCAAGTTCAGAGGATGCTCTTCTTATATAGATATAGACCAAATTGATGCATGGAAGAGTGAAAACCTCTGAAGTCAATAATAGATGACAACATCTGCTCTCGGCTATTCACTATATCTGAAAATAATCTCTATTTGGAAATTTTGGGTGTAAAATTAGATTTTTAACCTGAAAAATTTTTCAGGGGGACAGTCCTCTTAAAAATATGCTTCTCCTCACAAACAGAAAAATTGATATTCAGAGGTTATTGTAACCTACACTTTTCTGCCAGTAAAAATAGCACAAGATCTGTTGAGGGTTTTCTTTTTGTTTTCCAAGGAGGGAGAATTCAGAAAAAAAATCTAATCACAGATTAGATACTGAATTGCTTGTTATATCATCTCTTCCCTTTTAACCATTGCCTTCGTACTAAAACTGAAGCTATTATTGCTTGAAGCAAAGTTAGCTTCTAGTCCATTGAGGTGATTACTTTTCCTCTGAGGTAAATACCCTGGCTTCATATTGAAAACTGAGAGAATTCTCAAAAAAACCTTTTGTTTATGGCCTCCCCTCCAGAATTACACCTCCATGCTCCAGCCTAGTTATCAGTGTCAGCTATTCCCTTGCTTCTGCTTGTGAGAAACCTGTCCATTTTATGATGTGTAAGGCTCTCTGCAAGGGATTAGGGGAGACCACACAATTTGTTACATTGATCACCTGTTACAGATTCAAAGTTGATTCTCCAATAGTGAAAATTATATGAATAAAGGAACCTTATCACCATATTTTGCATACTCTGATCTCATTTTCACTTCTGATGTGTAACGTGCAACAGCAATGAAAGCCATAATGTAAAAATTTAAGACCACTATAGCTGCTTTTTTGAAGGGCTTTGTTTTGAGCACTGATTGTGGATTAAGAATTAGCTAGGGACAAATAATTTATGTGGTTCAATCTTAGTTCTGTTGACCAAAATCTATGACATGATTCTGATTTACTTTTATCACAGTAAGATACCATCCAGTGCATAATATAGCTAATGCAGAATGGCCCTTATCTTCAGGTAGAATAATTATTAGTGTCCCCACTGGAAGTACATGGTGATGCAAAAAATAATTTGAGGTATTTGTTAGCAAGTTTTTCTGCCCTAACCACAAACCTGTGTGAGTAAATAACTCTATTATAGCTATGGTTTACCTGAATTTTAATGACAGTATGGCTCAAAAAGAAAATCTTTTATGTCTCTGTGAAAGGTACCAGGTTTGCTGTGAGCTTCCACTCGATTTTCCCTCCATTTAAAACAGGGACTGTGTTACTGAGGAGAACAGTTTCATATGAGTGTGTGGCTTTGATAGCCATCCTAGGATATAATCTCTTTCTTTATTATAATTCTTAAACCAAGAGCTTTTTTAACATAAAGACAACACTGACTTTGTTTCTAATTTTAAAATGCAGACAGAGAAGAATGATGTAAAAATTAATCGTGAGATAATAGATTAGTGTAGAAGAAAAGGTCAATCACAATAAATGCTATATCCAGAAGAAATAATCATTTATGTATTAATGATCCATTTAGATCTGCTCTTGGTCTCATTAGTTTAGTTACAAACACTTTAGATTTTTAAAATATTGTTTCTAAGATTAATTGTCAGCATTAGAAATAGTTACAAAACTAATGTGCTTTAAAAACAACAGTGGTTGCTGGATTATAAACAATCATCCTGAAATGCTAACAGGGAGAATGGTCATTTCATTGACAAAACTGACACAATAAAGATAAATTGTATTTTACAGCTACTTGACGACTCTGACAACAACATAGGCTACAGGCTACGACTCATATTTTAGTTCTTTTCTGTTTTAGTGTTGATACTGAATCCAATTAAATGTGAGTGTATAGTGAGAGATACAAATATGTACACAACTCTTGACACCAATCTGATTTTTAACAAGTTTACTAAATAACTGTCACTGGTTTGACTATACTGAATGAAGAATACTGATTTTACACAGATTTTACAGTCAGGTTATGGTGTTCTGCCAACAGACAGTGTCACAAACATAGTCTAAAGAAATCTGGAGTTGCCCATAGCAGAGACTTGTTTATTGAGAGAGAAAGCTTATATACTGTAGATTTGCTGAAGTTTAATAAATAAGATCAACTTATAATATATAAAACAATATAAACATTTATATGCTACATGCATATCATATAATTTAAAGTAATAACTTATATAGCAAAGAGATGCAGATTTATGTTCTTCCTATTTTTCTTGACAATGCACACACGCAGGAGGTGTCTATTCTTATCCATCTCCAGCCTACAAGTTTATTGTTTTCTGAAGTCAGTGCTCTAACATAAGTTTGGGATGTCTTGCATTGCGAGTTCCAGTGCTTGTCATCAATGCCTCGGCAGCCATTTTTAACAGGTTTGGCTTCTTTACACCTTGTTTCATAAAAATATTGCTTAACTGGAGAGTTGCCTGTTTTAATTTCTCCCAGCACAGTTACCTGGTGTCCTCTAATATCAATAGCAGATGATTTGTCCGTGACCCATAAGCTTTCACTGTCACAAACAGAATATTCCCCTCGGTGGCTCTTGTGTTCTGCGTACCTTTTCCTTCGAGATGTTCTGTTTAATACCACTGAATTTCCAACATAATCCTCTGTGAGGTACAGTGGTGGTGGTTGCAGTGGTGTGTTGTCACTCAGGAGAACTCGAGGAGAATTGTAACGTCTCTGCTGCCTTAAGAGGTCTGTATCCATTGAAATAACTGGCTGGAAGTCTGATTTCATATTTTCATCTCCATCCATCTCTTGGTGATCCTCTACTTTCTGCACTATATTTTGATAGTTTTCCTTGACATCTATCGTCTGCTTAGAAAGCTTGTTCTTCAAAATGTCTGCCCGAATTAGTTTAATAATGAGAGAATTCATTGAATCTTCTGGCAAACTCCTTTGATCCATATTGTTTGACTGAATGCCACGAAGATATGCAAGAAATATCACATAAAACAAGATGGACATCACCTTGTTCACCTGTAAGATCTACAAAGAAACAGAAAGTCAAGATAAATAAATGCAGTGTTTGAATAGTGCTCTCTCACTCATGCTATGAGATAGAGTACTCTTGAAGAGAAAATACACAGTTAAGCTGTAAAGTGCTGTTTCTTATATTTTGAACATCGGAAACCAATTTTTAGGCTTTTATAATACAAGTGGGAAGTCCAGATAGATCCACTGAGCACTTTTTTTGTGGTTCTTTTCTGGGCTGTGGCCTGTTTGCTATTTTTCTTTTTTTAATGAAGTTCCCTTGTTTCATGAGTGGAACAAAATAGCTAGAAATATTCATGGACAGAAGACAGACTAATTCTAGCTTCTCATTATCTTCTGAAAGCCCTTTGGCCACTTCTGGTTTAATCTTTCTATCATACTGTAGTTGAGAACTATAAGCATTTGTGGATAACTGTTTATTTTGTATTGAATTGCAATTGAATTTAAATGAAACTAATATTCAATGTCAAATAAAAGATCATGGAAGAAAACCATTGACTTTGAAGTAGACTATCTGAAATTTTTACACAGGCAGTGAACTGAAGATGAAAATATTAAACTCATGTTGTTACAGAACTGTCATACCATGTGAGAGGCCCTGGGTGAAGTACTGCTTCAAGTGACTGAAAAAAGTCTTGAAATTCATTCTCCTACACTGCAAACTAGTCCACCATATTTCAGTTTTCTAGCATTCTGGAATGAAGTCACAGACTTAAAAAATTGCAGAACAGCTGATGTTGCAAGGATCCTTAGGAGATCATCTAGTCTAATATTTCTTCTCAAACCAGGGTCAGCTGGAGCAGCTCACACAGCACTAAGTCCAGTCATTTTATTAATATCTTCATCGATGAGCAGTCTAAAACCCATCCAGGCAATCTGTTTCAGTGTTTTATCACACTCATTGTAAAAAAAAAAAAAAAAAAAAAAAAAAAAAAAAAAAAAAAAAAAAAAACCAAACTAAAAATGTCACTTCTTTCAGTAGTTTCTTCTATTTCAGTTTGTGCCCATTTCTTCTTGTCATTGTATGGAACATACTTGATAGAGTTTAGCTCCACCTTCTTTACTCTTTCCCAGTAAGTATTTCTACACCTTGATAAGATCCATCTGAATTTCTCTCCTCCGGGCTAAGCAGTCCCATCTTTCTCAGCCTCTCTTTGTATGACAGTCCCTTAGTCATCTTTGTTTCGGTATGTCCATGTCTCCTGTACTAGGGTGCCCAGAACTGGACTGAGCACTGCAGATGTGAGTAAAGCAAAAGAATTACCTCCATTGACTTGCTGGTAATGTTTTGGGTACTGTGCATTTTCTCAGAATAAACTGCAGAGAAATCTGACCTTCTAAAATAAAAATTTCTAACAAAGCATTTTCTGTGTAAGAAGGAAAAAAAAAAGAAAAAAAAAAAAAGAGGAAAAAGGGGAAAAGGGAATGAAGCAAAATTTGTTTTAGCAACAGTGAGTCCCCTCTTAATAGTTTGGAACTGCAGCAAAATCAGAGCTACCCTCTGTGGATGTCCTTTTATGGACAAGAAATGCGTTTTCTCCATTCTCAGTTTGTCACAGTATGAGTTCGCCTAAATCTAGACAGTTGTTTGCAGCAAAGCTATGCTTTGAAAGAAATTCTTAGATTTTCAGTTAACATGCAGTTGCTGTCATACCTAAATAAATACTAACTTCATGTAGATGGATCTCAGAGCCAAGACTGAGCTGTATAAAAGATCTTTTCCTGTGCAATTTAGCTTGCCCTTGGTAAATTACATTCCTTTATAAAACAGAAAAGACATTTTAAAACATGTGTCATTCAGCAGATTTCTCATAGCACTCAGAAGAACTAACTCACACATAATATGACACACAAGGCCATAGAATGGTTAGGAAAGCTCTGAGAACACTCTGCTCAAAAGCTGAAAGCATTATTCATGCCAGCATGCAGCTGCATGTAATCACTGGTCTGCTTCATTTCAAAACTAAGTGGCACTAACAAAATACACAAGTTGGAGCAGGTGATGAGGTGAGAAAAGTAAGACTAGAGTTCCTGCAAACTCCATTTAATATCATACTGCACACAGACAGAGTTTGAGACCTTAAAATCAAATCAGATAAAATAAACTCTTTTTTCTTACCCATGGCAGAACTATGTTAATGGTAAAAATCTTTTGTTGAAAAATATTTTGTTGAACCAAAAATAAAATGTCTTATATATTTGGTGGGAAAAGTTTATACTACTCTGAAATTTAACCTGCAGTTTAACTTTATCTTAATAAATTATGTGCTACAAAAAGTAAATTGTCTCAGAACAAATCTTTACAGTTTTCTGACATACTTTGGGGACAAGAATTTGGAAAGAAAATACAAAGTTTGGGCTAAAGAAATTACAGTTTTTTGGGAGTTACTACGAGACAGTTTTCCTAGGAACTGTTTACCTGTGAAGATAGTGGTGTACTCAGAAATTCCAGTCCAGAAAGATCTGTGACACACAACCTACTTGACATTAAGGTATATCATCTTGCCTGACTTAAGTGAGTCCTCAGTATATATTGAGTATAACCATACGTAAAATTGAATCAGGATAATTATCTTTCTGTGCAATATGTACTATACCTGACCTTTTTGTTCTGTGGTTATAGAAGATTTTAGAAATATCAGTTTGAATCTGAAAAAATCGACCTACCATCTTCTCTGGATTTACATCAAAATGTATCCCTTATTGACCTACCTGTTTATGATGAATTCATCATTTGACTAGGAATTCAGTATTGGAAGAAGGCAGTGGTAGATAGCTTGATTCACTTTGTGCCTGTAGCCTCCTGTACCTCCAAGTTCCATTTCCATTCCATGTTTTGGTAATTCAGGTAGGGCTGCTGACATATTCTGCAAAACTTTTTTCCTGAGCTGCTGAGAATCTTTGGATTAGGTTTGCTTTCATCTTCTACTATTCTATGTAGTCTTCTAGCTATTTGGGATGTAGCGTTGATGCTTTGAGCTACTGCTAGACTCTTGCTAGAGGTGGGTACATGGTTCAAAGAAGCCATTAAATATGGTCAGAAAACACTGTGCTATGTGAAATTTGGAGAAGTAGTTGTCATCAAAGTAGGAAAATATTCAATTCTTCATATTTATCCCTTTGTATAGTGTCAGTCTCCCCTTACTCAGAGATTCTACCTCAGCTTTCAGAAGTGATTTAAAACATGTCAACAGGAGCAAAGATCCATAGCAGAACTAGGAGTAGAACTAAATGGCAATTAAGCAGTCTGAATGGTATAAAGGTGCTGTCTATCTTGCTCTACAGCTTTTGCTCTGACGAGTTTTTCTTGTATTCCCACATAGAGGACTTACAGGAACAGATATCACACCATGGCAGGAAAGCCAACAAAAACTGATAGTACATAGAGCAGACTGTTAATGTGCGCTAAACAAGTTTGGCTTGGAGACTGCTGACATTCGTGGCATACCAGGTTAAAACAAACAAATGTGATGCATTCCAAAGTTGTTCAATCTTTTAAGTGCAGCTTAGCTTTATTTTATATTAATGGTTTATATTCCTGTGATGTTGACAGGGGATGCTGTCTAGCATATGCGTCTTGCGGAAGTCCTAAATTTAGGAGAAATAAACAATCTTACCTATTATTTGTATTAAGAAATGAAATCCCCCACCAGACTCTGGTAAATTACTTTCCAATCTATTCTGACACAATGCTTTACATAAGATTGGAAGGCTTTCCTTTGTTTTGTTTGTGGTGATTAAAAATAATAAATATCTTTTATTTTGATTACCCTCTGAACAGTCTACACAGCTGAAGCACAAAATGTCATTTAATATGTGCTGTGAAAATAGTGAAACCCTAGTACTGTGAGACACAGCATAAGTATCCACTTTTAAGTCATTGCTCTGAGGAGCCGGAATAGAAGCTGGTGTGACTGGTGAATTTTTCATTCAGCATTGTAATACCCAACATGATTTATGTAAGTCAGCTTGAAGTATGTGGCACTTTCCAAAAAATTTAAGAGCAGCTTTTTTTTTTTTTTTTTTTTTTCCTAGACTAAGCAATGATCATTTGCAGTGGCTGACAGTTTATTCAGGCTTTTGCATGATAACAGTGCAATTATTCTCATAGCTTGCTAAACTCTCAGAAAACAAGAAGTAACAAAATGCCATTTTCATTTCCTAATCTTTATAACTTTGTTGATAAAAAATGCAGTCCTTACCTTCTGTGCTTTGGGAGGGAGTGAAAATGTACAGAATGAAAAATATTACTGCATTATGAATATTCAGATGGCAGAAGATAGATTATGGTATAATTGTACATTAAATATGTGCACATACTTCAGAATAGAAATTGACTATTTGTCAATATCAAATTGACTGTTGTTGGCTATATGTCAACAACACATGCCTGTAGGAGAATTTATTATGATAGATGGCTACAGAGCAGTGAGTGCCCCAAGAGATGCTATGACCCTGCTGAACATTTCTGTTTCTCAAGACACAGAAATTTCAACATACCCAGTTTGAAACCAAAGATTTCACAAGAGCCAGGCCCACTAAGAAGCCTAAGAATTCAGACACAAAATCAAGTGGAACTGGGTTATGGCAGCTCTATGTGTTAACTCTCCCATTCTCAGGGCCAACCAAAATGTAAGCTAGAGTGAAGGAACTTGAAACCAATGCATTCCTCCTGCAAATGGGCTGGGGAGTAGGGAAAAACACTGTATCTGAGGAGGAGGGACCCACAGTAGATCAGTAGCTTTTAATTATGAGTTGCTCAAGACCATTTTCAAGAGAGAACACATCTCAGCACTTGAGTCCCAACAGTCTCCAGTGAGAGGTGTACCAGTTAGAGGTATTGCAGTAATGGAATTAAGCCTATTGAGTCACTGTTTTTTCCTCTAAACAGTTATGTACTCAAGTATGAAAAGCTCACTTGCACTTCAAACAAATCTACCTTACTTATTATTACAGTTGTGTTCTTGACCCCTATCCTCTCTGGAAAGCTTTCCTAACTTGTTAGAGCTTTCTGAAAGACAGAATAATCACAAAATATGATAATACATCTGCTGTGAGGGGAAAATGCATTAACTGTTAAACACGCTGTGTACAACTGCAGTAACTTTGGTTCTTTTCTGATGCAGCGGATTGCAACTTTTTGTTTGTCTGCATTTGATTCTTCTGCAAATGTATCTTTTTGGAGATTAGAACATGATCAATTTACACATACCTATTTCCAAGAGAAAGGTCAGGAACAGTTTCTCAGTGCTTACCTCACTACTTGGAACAACAACTGCTTCTCACACCTTGTGCAACGGTAATTCTGTTTAGGGTTTCATACAGCCAACACTGACACAGAATTCTGGGCAGCTGAGACCTCCCAGAGGTGCTGGACACTCTCCAGCATCTTCTACCTATTCCACCAAGAGGCTTGACTATTAACAATGTGTACCAACCGCATATAGTTGCATCCTCTGCTCTGTGATCACCTACAGAAGCAGGAAGATATCTCCTCAGTCACAGCTAGGTCTTTTTCTATTTTAATTCCTTTCCTCATTTATATTTTTGTGACATGATGATTACAGCTGTCTGCTTCTGCCCAGAATGCCATCATGTAGTTTTGCACTAACCAGTTGAGTAATTGCAAATTGAGAAAGTCAGGGTGAGGTCATGACAGGTTGGGATCCTGGTTCCTCCAGTTTGCTGCAAGATTTTAGTAGAGTCAAAATCTCTGTTCATGACTTTCTACATCTGCAAAATAAGGAGCTCCATGAAATGATGTTGGCATTTTGTTATTTTGGATAAATACTCTAACATCCTTTGCTTTCTTCCTCAAATTGCTGTCTGTTGTTGCCCTACTAAGACTAAAGATTTTGTCTCTCCACAGAAGGCTTGACAATATTGCAGTATAATGCCCTTAATGCTATATGGGAGGTGTCTGTCTGTTTAGAGACTAATGAGACATTTAACATAAACATTCCATAAATGTAAATCATCCTCTTTTCTTTTACAGATCTCATGTCACTGATATTTGAGAACTCCAAAAACATTTATCTGCATTAATACACAAAAATTAGGGTTTTTCTTGTTCGTGTTTAAACAGATTGGAAACAGAGAGCTCAGATGTAATTAACAAGGTTGTACGAGCATTCTGTTACAAACCAGGAGTAAAGAAAATATCTTTATGTGTTTTCATGCTGCACTGCATCAGAAAACCCATTTGGAATGTTGTATGATAAGTTGATCACAGGAGTGATAACTGTGAAATATATGGAAATAAAAATAATCACATCTGAGATAAGTGATTAGCCACATCTTGGTCATGATGAAGAATTAAAGCTGTAGCTGAGGTAAACAATTTCTGCAAAATTCTTCTGCTTTCATATTATTCACTGTATAGCTCTGAAAATTCTCCACGGTAACAAGAAATATAAAGGTCAAATTCTTACTTACATCAATAAATTCCAATGACTTGATTAGATTTGTGTTATTTTTACAAAAACCAATAATTTCCCCACAGTTTTGCATTTGTCTGTGTTGTCTGTGGTTTTTTTTTGTTTTTTTTTGTTTTTTTTTGTTTGTTTGTTTAAGTTTGATTTGGTTTTGTTTGTTTGTTTTTGGAAATCACTTGAAAATTAGAAATAGAAAGCACAGGAACTAATCCATGATGGAGAATAATATAAGGTCATACAGTATTTTCATTGCTAATTGTCACTAGCAAAAGGATCAAGCAGCAAGCAAATTAAATTTGCAGCGGAACTGGGAAGGTATGCAAACAGCAGTTAGCAAAGAAAAATACAATCTCTGCTGGGGAGATGAAGACATAAAATATTGGCAGAAAATTACAAAATGAGAGTTGAACTAGAAATTACAACTTAGTATACTGGGAGAATAATGATCTTGAGCATAGACCTAAGAATTTTTGAAAACTTTAGAGAGGTATAATATTTAATTAATGCAATTGCCATGGCATTGCATTGCAGAGCTAGGAAGGAATTTCTGTAGCACAGCAGAAAAATCAGGAAACCTGTTTGAATGTTGGAAGGTATTGTCATATAAAAATAAAATAAAGAAAGAGCAGCAAAAAGACTACAAGGTGTGTATAACTGATATTTAAGGAATTTGACTTGAATGTGCAAGTTTTTGCTATAATGTGATAAAAAAAAGCGTGACAGAAAACCTCGTGCAAAGATCTAGAAAGTGTGAACACTGCTAAAAGCGAGTGTTCACTGTAGGGTGGTGCAAAGGAATGCAATCAGGAAAAATGAAATTAAAGAAAGAGAAGTTAAGCTGATCATCAAAATAAATTCTCAAGCTCTACAAAATATTTGCAAAAAGCCCAAAGCCACACGAAAGAGGCCTGTTTTTATGTTTTGCTACAGCTCTGAAAATCCATCTAAATTTTTTTTTTTTTTTTTAAACTCTTTGACAATCCTTTCAAATCAATCTGGATCTACTTTGGCTCAAACAGGGCCAATAAATTGTTTTGTAATAGTCAGACAACAGTTCCTGTTTCTTCTGGTAGGATATGAAAGAGCACCCTTTTAGAGACTTTGCAAAGTAAGATATGAGGTATAAAAACATGATGTGTTTTCATATTTACATTCCCACTGGATGAATCATTTACATGCAGGATTTTTTTTTTTTTTTTTTTTCCAAGGAAAAATGAGAAAATTTCAAAAACATATATTTTTAGATTAGATTTTCTGGTGTTAAAAAAGCACAAGCAGAAAAGTCTTTCAAACTGTGAAATTCACAATAATGTTTTGCTGGAATTTCATTTGAAAGCAAGAGGATTTCTGTTTTGCTTTGCCTTGTTCTGTTTTAAAAACTGAAACTTTCCTCATCTATCTTTTTAAGTATTTTCTGATTTAATTTTCCTTTTTATAAAGTAAGGAAAAAAGTCAAATCAAGCAAGCAAGTAGAGGAAAGAAAGAGTCAGAGTTCCAAAAATATTAGACCCTCATTATGAAGTCCCAGATCCATTGACCTTGCTTATGGATACAGGCGAAGTTCATACTCAGAAGGAAATAGAGAAAATGCCAGTTAGAAGTTAAGTGACCTTTCATTCATAGTTTTAATGAAGATTTCTGAACAGAACTTGAGATGCTTTTGTTGAAAAGAGAGCTTCTCTTCCATTTTCTGATGGCTTTACTGTGGCCTGATAATGTACATTTGCCTGGAAAGCAGTAATGCTATTTGGGTAATAATGTATCTCTCAAGGTCTGTAAGGTATCATTTGATTGGAACGAGCAGCGTTCCAGCTCAGAAGCTTCTCCCAGACAGTGCATGAGCCTTGCTGTGTCTCCATATGTAATTCACTTCTGCTTCAGCTGTGTTCCATGGAACTGGGACTGTCATTATGCAAGGGACTCAGTGGAGAAGCCCTATTTCATTTTAACTAAAACTGAACCCGTGTTTGCTTTGCAAAATCCCTTGACTCCTGATTGCTTAAAAGCTGTGCAGAAATACATCCTTGGCAATTTTGTGAATCAAGTTTGTTTTCTGAAATGCCTCTCCATACTCCTCAAAGGTTCACCAACCTTCAAATAGAGAAGACAACATACTAGACATACACATGCAAAGTTTTGGGTGTAGATGCTGTGAAGGCAGGATTTCTGAAGAACAAGAGGCCTGCTCCAAATAAATTCAATCACCAGAAAGATCTCATGAATTCAGCACAAATTGGACAAGGCTTTAGCAGATAAAGAGGTGGTGGGGATGACAACGTGGCTACAGACAGTGGCTGTTGGACCCTTGCTCTGTCATACATGTAAGATGCAACTCTATTGTTTGTATCCAGACCATAATAAGGAATTTTTACTGCACTATAAGACTAATACATCTTTCATGATTATTGCACAGGTGTAGCAGTTTGCTCATAACTAGCTTGAAATATGGTTAAAGTCATTCTCAGAGAAAAGCAGTCTGTATTTCTGATAGATCATAGGGAAGTGTGGGAAATGTAAGATTATAAGTTTTTCTCACAAAATCACAGAATTGCAGGGGTTGGGAGGGACTTGAAGAGATCATCAAGTCCAACCCGCCCGCTAAAGCAGATTCCCAACAATAGATTGCACTGATATCTCCATAGAAGGTGACTCCACAACCTCTCTAGCCAAGCTGCTCCAGTGCTCTGTAAAACTTACCATTTAGAAATTCTTCTGCATGTTTATTTGGAATATCCTATGTTCAAGTTTTAGGCCATTACTCTTTGTCCTAACACTACAAATCACTGAGAAGAGCATCGCCTCGTCCATTTGCCTCCAACCTCCCTTTTGATATTTATAAACTTTAACCAGATTCCCCCTCAGTCTTGTTTTCCTCTGGCTGAAAAGTACCAGATCTCTTAGCCTTTCCTCATTAGGGAGATAATCCGGGTTCCTAACCACGTTTGTAGCCTTTTGATGGACTCTCTCTAGAAGTTCTGTATCTCTCTTGAACTGGGGAGCCCAGATCTGGATACAGTACTCCAGATGTGGCCTCACTAGGGCAGACTAGTGGATGGCCTCCTTCAACCTGCTGGCCACACTCTTTTTAATGCACCTGAGGATACCATTGGCCTTCTTTGCCATGAGGGCACACTGTTTGCTCATGGCCAATTTGTTATCCACTAGAATACCCAAGTCCTCTGCAGAACTCCTCTCTGGCAGGTCATCCCCTAACCTGTAATGCATGAAGTTATTCCTCTGCAGGTGCATCTGCTCTTACTGAACCTCATAAGATTCCTTCATGCCCAGCTTTCCACTCTATCTAGGTCTTGTTGAATGGTAGAACAACTTTCAGGTGTGTCAACCACTGCTCCCAGCTTTGTATAATCAGAAAACTTGCTGAGTGCGGACTTTATCCCTCCATCTAAGTCACTGATTATGATGTTGAACAAGAGTGGACCCAGCACTGATTTTTCTTGGCATGGAATGTGAAAAATAATTTTACACAGCTAGTGTGCCTTCTAGGCTTGTATATTATGTCAAGTTACAATAACTGGCATTGTGGTTTAACCTGGCAGCTGACTAAGGACCACACAGTCATTCTCTCACTCTTGCCTGTCAAGGTGACATAGAGATAGAGAAAAGAATAATAGCTATCTTTGTTTATATATATGAATGTATACAAGAAGTGATTGTACAAGCAATTGCTCACTACTCCCTGACTGATGCCCAGCTAGCCCCCTGAGCAGGGGAAGAGAGTAAGATACTCATCCCCCCCTTCAAAACTCATTCTGCATGATGTCATATGGTATATACTATCCGTTTGGCCAGTTTAAATCAGCTGTCCTGTCTCTGTTCCATCCCAGTTCCTTGGGCCCTTTGCTAAGAATGCTCCTGGCTCTGTACAACACTGTTTAGCAGCAACTGTAAACATCAGTGGGTTATCAGCATTGTTTTTGTTCTAGAGACTGCTTAAACATAACATCATACCAAATATTCTGAAGAAAACAATTCCTTCTCAGCTGAAACTAAGGCAATATCCACCCCTTAATCTTATTCTCTTATTAATCTTCAGGTCCCACAGTTTCTACACACACTAACTAATTACCATCACCTACCTCATTTTGTTGTTTCTTAATATATATATACACATACATTATTTCCATAGTCTGTGGGCTACCTATTTAAATTGTCCATGTTTATTCCTATAGTTCACAACTTTCAGCTCCATCTATCATAACAGTCCTTCGGTGCAGGAGGGATGATTCAGTGTTGGGTTACGGCATGCAGAAGCTAGTTCTGGTTCCATCAGAGTTCATTCTTCATTAACCTGTGTAGTTCTTACTGAACTACTGTAAAAAGGCATATAGGAACCATAACAATGAAGACATACTATATTAGGTAGCAATTCAACATCACACAATTCAAATTATTGGCTCTTCTCACCCAGCATCTAATCACCTTGAGGTACACAATGGACATCCCCATCCACAATACTCACCATATGCACTTAGGTCTCTGAGCAAAAGCAATCCCATGAATAGGTTTGCCTTTGTCTCAGGCAGAAATAACCCAGCCTGTTTTGCCCAGCTCGTTCTTTACATGCACCACCTGGTCTTTGTCCTCTTCTACGGTATGCAGGAGGTTTGACTGGGCAGGATCAGCTCATTTGGCAGAACCCTGAGTGTTGACTAACCATGCGGCTTTTGTCAAATGTACACTTCAGGGTTTGAATGTCCCAACACTCGCTGGTCTCAATGCAGTCTTTAACAGTCCATTCACCCTTTACTTCAGTAGCTTCTACAGCTCATTGTATAAGAGTACATACAGCAGCCTTCCATCTCGAATGCTTTCTCACGATGCAACAGACCCATCAGCAAACATTTTCCAGCACTTTATGATGCAGTGGAGCCTCTTCAGCATGTGTAACCTTCTTTTCTGGTGATGTGTTGAAATCTTAAGTCTTTGAGCCAGTCCGTAATCACTTCTGAGCTTCCTGGATGACTGAGATTCCCTTTTTGAAACTGATCCATGTGATCCATTTACTCCACGTACCATCAGTTGGACGATGTAGGGAGGACAGGACCCTCCCTCTGAACACCAAACCAAGCACAGGCAGGTGGGGTGCCAAAAGGAGCTGTGCTTCACTACCAACCACTTCTGAAGCAGCTCAGAACTCTTCGTTTGCTGCCAATATCTCTTTTTCAGTAGGAGCATAGCAGGCCTCAGATCCTCTGTATCCGTGATTCCAAAACTCCTGGGGTCAAACTTGTGTGTCAGCTGGGCCTTTCTTCCTGAAGCTCCAAGCAAGGACATTCTCCCCAGTTGCAGAGCAGAGCACTTTTTGTTACATCTTGCCCTGTCCAAACTGGCCCAAGGGCTACTGTGTGAAGTATCTCCTGTTTCATTTGTTCTAGGGCCTGTTGTTGTTCAGGGCCTTATATGAAATCATTCTTCTTCCACATCACTTGATAGAGGGAGTTTACAGTCAGACTGTGATCTGGAATATGCATTCTCCAGAAGCTCACACCACCTAAGGAAGCTTGTGTTTCCTTTTTGTTAGTTGGTGGAGACACAGTGGTTATTTAATTGATCATGTCCTTGGGGATCTGGCAGTGTCCATCTTGCCATTTTATTCCTGAGAATGGGATCTTCTGTGCAGGTCCCTTGATCCTACTTTTCTTTATGGCAAGATCAGCTTTTAGAAGGATTTAAATTATTTTCTTCCTTTTCCCAAAAACAACTTCTGCTGTGTAGCCCCACACAGTGATGTTGTCAGTGTACTGCAGGTATTCAGGAGCTTCTCCCTGTTCTGGATCAGCTCGTGAGAAATGTCAGGGTTCTGTTTTGACACCTGGGGCAGTCGATTCCAGGTGAACTGGACACCCCTCTAAGTAAAAGCATACTGTGGCCTGAACGCTGCTTCCAGAGGGATTGAGAAAAAAGCATTCACAATGTCAGTTTTGGCATACAACTTGGCTGCCTTTGTCTGCAGTTATTATCTGGCACAGCAATGTGGTGTGACTTCACTCTGGCCACAACTGTCCACTGTTAGGCAACACTTTTCAATGGACTTTTGCACTTGTCATATGGGACTACCGAAGGGTGAGCGAGTCTTGCTGGTTTCTCCTTGGTTCTCCAGTTGGTGAATCAGCTCATGAATGGAAATTAGGGAGTCCCAGTTGGTATGATATTGCTGCCAGTGCACCGCTGTACTAGCAACCAGCACCTGCAGTTCTATTCTTAGCAACCTCACAACAGAAGAGCCTCCTGAGAGACCAGGCAAGGTAGACAGCTGCTTAATATCCTCTGCCTCCAAGGCAGCTATCCTGAAAACTCGCCAATACCCTTTTGGGCCCTTGAACTACCCTATCCTGAGACAATCTGTACTAAAGATGCACAGGGCCTCTGAGCCAGTTGCAACGGAGTCCTTTTGCTTACTTTGGCATCCAGTACAGTTAACCTTTGGGATTCCCCCTTACTCCAGAAATACAGATGTTTCACCCCTTCATAACTTGATGGCATTAGGGTACGTTGTGCACAGGTGTCCACTAAAGCCTCGTATTTCTTTGGTTCTGAAGTGATAGGCCATCACATCCACACAGTACAATACACCCAACTATCCCTTTCCTGCATCTGGCTGCAGGAAGAGTCCCTCTAGTTTTGGTTACGGTAGTCATTACTCATCTCTGGTGTATGAGAACCAAAAGTCTCATTGCCATCCTTGGATGTAAGATTGCACTGTCTTCGCTGTCTGGAGAACTGCCTGCAGGAAACTGAAGCCTCCATATTGCTAGGAAGACCCACTCGTGTGATTGCTTTCCCTTGCAACTCAAGTTTCCATGCCTGTAGGGTTGAGGTGGGTTTCCCGTCCCACTTCCGCATATCCTGTCCATGGTCATGAAGGTAAAAGCCCCGGATGCTACATGGTGTGTATCTACTATATCCTCTCTCTTGAGCAGAGGAACGCTTACTCCTAATGGATGAAGCATGGGTTCATACAGCTGGAGGAGCAGTTGAAGCTGTTTCTTTTCCTTTGAGTTCTTGAACCAGTTTCTCCACAGCTGTGACACGGGCCCTCGGGGAGGAAGAGAGATTATCTTCATATTGTCAAAGCAGGCTAGCCATTTCATCCACTATTGGTTTTCATCATCTTTCCAGTTCTTTCCTGCCAGGCTGCTGGCATATGATGATGGTGCATTCCATACAACTCTCTGCCACATACTTCACATACACATCATGTCGTCTGCATCTTGGGAACTGGTATAATTGTCCAAGTTAATTGCATACCACAATCTCTACCACAGAGTAGAGATAGATCCAGTACCCTCGAGTACTGGATACCTTTCTCCATTGTGGTCCATATGCCTGGGTTAAGTACCAGGTCTTCCTTGAAAGGATATCTTTCCTTCAGGGCTGACAAGAGTTGCCGCCTCGGGGTGAAAGACCGTATTCCTTTTTCATTTGCTTTGTCAGTGCCACTTTCCCTAGAAACAGATCCCAGCTTCTTGGCTTCACTACCTGCTAAGTTCAGGATACTGGTTCCACTATGCCAGAACCTAAGCAGCCAGGTGGTAATATGCTCACGTGGGTGATAGCTGTAATCTTCTTGCAAATCTCACAGTCCACTTAATGTTAGGAGTCAGATGGTTTCTGTTTCTTCTTCTTCCTCTTGCTTTTGTGATGATCACACTCCTTTTTTTTTTTTTCTCTGCACTTATAAACTTCTCTCTTTGCTAAGTATTCTGACTTCTGTAGACATTTTTCTTCTTGTTGATAGGGCTACTGATATGGGTACTATTTTGTTCCCCAGTTGAACTGTGGGGTTTGTCAGGAGGCCTGGAGTGACTATAAGACTGGTTGTGAGGATCATGGTACCTGCAGGGCCTTTCAGTAGGGTTGGAGTAACTGCAGCGTCTGTCAAAAAAGGGCAAAGCAACTGCAGAATCTGTCACAGGGGTTGGAGTAGCCACAGGGACCATCATGAGGGCTGGAGCAGGCAAAATGTTCGTTGCAGGAGTTGGAGATACTGCAGTCGTTGCAAGAGGCAGAGAAATCGCAAGGTTCATTGCAGGAGTTAGAGCAACCACAGGGCTCATTACAGGTGCTGGAGCAACCGAAAGGCTCAGTTGGCACAGGACACGCGCCAGTATGCTGCAGTGATTTGTGCCTCTTTAGGACTGCCAGGGCAACGGCAGATCTTTTCCAAAGATTCTGCTAGTTTTTCAGGGTTCTGCTGTTGTTCAGAGGTGAAGGTCCAAACCACTATGGATGCCCACTCTTTTAGGCACCTGCCCATACCATCCTATACTCCTTGCCCCTCAGAACTATCCTGCCCTGGGGCAGATGTTGGGATTTTATTCTGAAATAATTGTTTAATCTTAAACATAACCGGAAACATACTCATGACTCACGCTGGTTTGAACATCCCATAGATATTCAGATTTCTCAAGAACTGTTGTAACTAGCTCTTGAGCTCTAGGGAAAGAAGGAAAAGCGAAAGGGAGGCTGAGGGACTGATAATGCTGATAGTATGAACAATATGGCTTCCCAAACCCACAGGTGACCGCAGTGATGAACACGCACAAAACAGCAGTTTCTCGGCTGCCAATTTTATCATGATGCAAGACGAGGTCACACAACATAGCAAACTAAAAACCTTAATCTAATGCCCAGTAATGACAAACAGCGCAGCAGGGAAAATAAGCAGCACACAAGGTGCTACACAATGCAGTTTCAGGAGCAGACTCTTAAGGATCTCCTGTTAACATGCTCTGGTCAGGTCTGCTGTTATCTCAATCCTTTGTGCCCCATGCTGTGCACCATAAAAGATTGTTGTGGTTTAACCCAGCAGGTGGCTAAGCACCACACAGTTGTTTGCTCACTCTTCCCAGTGGGTCAGGAGAAAGAACTGGGAAAAAGAACAAACTAGAACTCATGGGTTGAGATTTAACTAATATAAAAACTAATGTAGGGAAAAGGAAAATAGTTCTGACTATATACACACACACAAATGTACATAACAAGCGGTGCACAAGCAATTGCTCACTACCTACCAACCAATACTCAGCTCACTCCCTGAACAGCAGAAGAAAGACAAACTCCTACCCCCTTCAACACTCTCCTCTGGCAAGTTTAAATCAGCTGCCCTGATTCTGTTCCTTCCGTTAGTGTGAGATGAGAAACTGGTGTGACTTTGGCTCTGTGTAACACTGCTAAGCAGCAACTATAAACATTCTCCATAAAATATAAATTTTCTCTTCGACCCAAAGTATAGCATCACACCAGACACTCCGAAGAAAACAACTTTGTCCCGTTTGAAATGAGGACACAGTGAAAATCTTTAAGAACTACTTCAGAGGACTGTGGAAACATGTCTACATGTTAGCTGCATGTGCAAAACCAAAATGAAAGGCATTAGCAAATACATAGCCCAGTGACACTATTTTAGCAAATGATAAACTTTACCCTGCTCTGGATTAGGTAACAAACATATCAGTATTAAGAAGGAACATCTTCCCAGCATTGGAATACCCAAGACTAAAGGTGATATTCTAAAAGCATAAGATCTCTTTCGTCTGTCTGATACCACTCTGCATTTGCACGTGTCTTGTGTAATTATGTTAAATTTTTGTACTATTTCTCTCTTATCTTTCTCTCTTCTAATATAAAAGAGTCTTTCTGTAATAAATCCAGCACTCATTTATTATTTAAAGCATACCTAGCTAATTTTCAACACTATGCCTTACCAACTTATTCCCTAACATTTAATATATATTTTTTGCAATTATTTTCCCTAGTATACTATCTTGGGCTTTTCCTTCTCAGTCTCTTATTTCTTATTTCCTGCCCCCTTTTCTAATCACTTTCTATCCTGTTATTTTATTTTTTAAGTTTTAATATATTACATATGTATATATCTATATAATGTGTGAAATTTATTAAATTTATTTTTTATATTTATTAGCAGCTTTACCCTTTAATTTGTTCCAATTGCTAAATGAAAAAACTGAAGAGAGCAGTACATCAGGTTTGATAGTATCACTTACGAGTATCCTGTTTTATGACTTACATCTAGTTTTCAGTTCAGGTTTTTTTTGCAGAGTAGATGAGAGACACTTATAAACTGAGTATGTGTATGTACAGGGATGATGCATGCACATGTGTATACGAATGGAAAAGTAGGGTTTGAAGTGTGACTGCTCTGCAAGTTCACCGCAAGCTGTTTCTTTGTCCTCTTTCTGGCCTTCCTTGCACTCTCCCTGCCCTCTCTTTAGGTTACATAGGACTGCTACCACAATAGCTCTTTTTTGCATCAGCCAATTCATTGCCCCTCTTGAAATTTTTCCATACACTTCTGACCACTTTCCTGTAAGGGATTCATAATCTTGTGCAGTGTTGGCATGCTCAGTTGTGATAAGGATTTTGTGCAAAGGTGATAAAGGATAATAAAAAAGGCTTTTTAAAGTATGTTAACAGTAAAAGGAAGACTAGAGAGAATGTGGTTCCCCTACTAAGTGAGGGGGATGACTCTGGAGGTTAGTGAGAGGGTATGGGGAATGGAAGACTTCCTTTCAGTCAGGGAAGAGGCAGCTCCTAGGCAACACCAATGTTCACAGATCCGTGGGACCCGATGGGATGCATCCATGGGTGCTGAGGGAGCTGGCAGAGCTGATTGCTGAACTTCTCTCAATCATCTTTGAGCGGTCTTGGAGAATGGGGGAGGTGCCTGAAGCCTGGAGGATAACCAATGTCATTCTGGTCTTCAAAAAGGGCAAGAAGGAAGATCCAGGTAATTACAGGCCAGTCAGCCTCACCTCCGTTCCTGGAAAGGTGATGGAACAGCTTGTGCTGGATGTCATATCCAGACAACTGGAAGAAAAGGAGGTTATCAGGAGTAGTCAGCATGGGTTCACCAGGGGGAGGTCATGCTTGACCAACCTGGTAGCCTTCTACAATGTTGTCACTGGCTGGGTGGATGGGGAGAGAGCAGTGGATGTAGTCTGCCTTGACTTCAGCAAGGCATTTGATACCGTCTCCCATGACATCCTTTTAACAAAGCTGAGGAAGTGTGGGATAGATGAGTGGACAGTGAGGTGGGTTGAGAACTGGCTGACTGGCAGAGCACAGAGGGTCATCATTGGCGGTGCAGAGTCCGGTTGGAGGCCTGTAACCAGCGGTGTTCCTCAGGGGGCGGTGCTGGGTCCGGTCTTGTTCAACATCTTCATCAATGACCTTGATGAGGGGATAGTGGCCACCCTCAGCAAGTTTGCTGATGATACGAAATTGGGAGGATTGGCTGACACGCCTGAAGGCTGTGCTGCCATTTAGCAAGACCTGGATAGGCTGGAGAGCTGGGCAGTAAGAAACCAGAAGAGGTTTAACAAAAGCAGGTGTAGAGTCTTGCATCTAGGGAGGAAAAATTGCATGCACCGATACAGGGTGGGGGATGAGCTGCTGGAGAGGAGCTCTGCAGAGAGGGACCTGGTGTCCTGGTGGACGACAGGTTGGTGGCCAGCAGGTCAATAGAGGTGATCCACCCCCTCTACTCTGCCCTGGTAAGGCCTCACCTGGAGTAGTGTGTCCAGTTCTGGGCTCCCCAGGACAGGGATCTCTTGGAAAGAGTCCAGCGGAGGGCCGCAAAGATGGCAAAGGGCCTGGAGCATCTTCTCTATGAAGAAAGGCTAAGTGAACTGGGTCTGTTTAGCCTTGAGAAAAGAAGACTGAGAGGGGACCTGATCCAGGTCTATAAATATCTAAGGAGTGGGGGGCAGAGTGGCAAGGCCAGACTCTTTTCAGCAGTGTGTGGAGACAGGACAAGGGGAAACGGCCAGTAATTGGAGCATAGGCAGTTCTGCACAAATGTGCGCAAGATCTTCTTTGCAGTAAGGGTGACGGAGCGCTGGAACAGGCTGCCCAGGGAGGTCGTGGAGTCTCCTTCTCTAGAGATGTTCAAGACCCGCCTGGACACCTGATTGTGTGACCTGGTGTGCTTTGGCAGGGGGGTTGGGCTGGATGATCTCTGGAGGTCCCTTCTAACCCCTATGATTCTGTGATTCTGTGTTTCATTCTCTACCTCATCACCACCATCCACAACTGCAGTATCTGTTCATAGCCCAGATACATTATGAAGCCCCTGTGGAGCCCTTCCTGCCCTCCTCCATGCATCCCATCTGCTTCCCTGTTTCTATTCAATCTCTGTAGCACAGGGAAACCTACAGCCTTACAGCTGCAGAAGTGTCCTCAAGTCTCTGGACAAAAGAAACTTCTTTGTCAATTAATTAAGGAAAATGAACTTTCATTTGATGAGGAATGTGTGTTATTAAAGCATTTCCTTCTCATAAGGACTACCCAGCAGCTTCTTCAGTCATATACAAAGATGAAAGTAGCTATAGTTGGTGTGGTATTAGTAGTTGTAGCTGTGTAGATCATTTTATGTATATATACATATAATTATATATCATTTCAAATATCAGCACAAATAAGTACTCTTAGTCTTTTGAAACTGCTGGTCCTAAGGGCCAGAAAGTAGGATTTTCAAAAACAAAGCTGCTACTTCTTTCTTTGAAATAACCAGAATTTTTAGCATTGATAGCAAGGAAAGCATTGTTAATCCAATATAGGAGGATCTTAGAGTTCCACAAACTAAAATTCTTACAAATATTCACCTCATATAGAGGAATGTGTCTTAGATTTTGTAAGTCTCCGTGTCAAAAAAGTCACGCACTCAAGCACTATGTTTGGCACCAAATTGATGGTTGTAGTTTAACCCAGCAGGGTGTAGTTTAACTTCTGCAGATGGAGGAGAGAACTGGGAAAAAATGTGGACCTTGTGAGCTGAGGTAAAACTATTTACTACGACAGAAAAAAAAGAATAGGAAAATATTTTTGAGTATATATCTATGTATCTATGTCTGAATATATGTATGTATGTAACAAGAGACGTGCAGGCAATTGCTCACCTCTCCCTGACTGATGCTCAGCTCACCACTCCCTGACTGATGCTCAGCTAGCCCCTCAAGCAGTGGAAGAGAGTGAGATGGATTCTCACCTCCTTCAAAACTCCTTCTACATGATGTCATATGGTATGCAGTATCCCTTTGACCAATTTAAGCTAACTGTCCTAATTCTGTTCCATTCCAGCTCCTTGGGCTCTTCACTAAGAATGGTCCTGGCTCTGTACAGTACTGCTTAGCAGCAACTATAAACATCAGTGTGTTATTGCTTTTGTCCTAGAATCAAAAACATAGCATCATACCAGACACTCCGAAGAAAACAATTCCATCCAAGCTGAAACTAAGATACTTGTCTAGTATGTGAGACAACTCTTCCAACAATGTTACCCAATTTTAAAGCAGGAAGGGAGGACTCTCCTAGAACAGCTCCTAGCTGCAGTGAGAGCTTACAAATACAATATGTGCCCTGAAAGACTGTTTTTTTCCATTGGATCTGAATCTTCAAAAAACCTGTTGTGCATTTAGAGAAAAAGTCATCCAAAGTATTGGCATTACTCTCTAACAAATTGTTTACAAATAAGTCTGTCCTGGGGGTAAAATCTGTTTGGGTAAATCTAGGTATTCTGCTTTTTTTTTCCTTGAAAACAAAACAAAACACAACAAAACAAAACACAAGTTCTTACTGAAGATATTCATGCATTTCATGAAAGTGTCCTTCTGAATTCTGATCATCATGAGGGTTAGTTACATCACTGGATAATTGCCTTGCAGGTAAGATACGAGTTGTGGAGGCACTGGTGGAGTGCTACCCTCTGTTTTGCGAATGATCAGGTATTCACTGCTGTCAGGGCAAGATATCATATTTGGGTGCACAAATCAAACTGCAAGAATAGATGCAGTGTGCGTGAGAGCAAACAGAAGGCAAGGAAATGCTGTTGGCAGTCATACTGCAGGCATGGCAATGCTGCAACATGAAGCTTCTTCTATACATAGGAATGGCTTTGGCAAGCACCTGCTTTTGCTATGATTTTACAGCTCAGACACTGAAGCTCAGACAGGTTACAAAACTTCTCTGAGGTCATGCAAGCCCAAGGCCTTGTAAGAAGTGCGGGCTTTCAGGTTTTCTTCTCAAGAGATGTAGGCTGCGGTTGGTTCTACTCACTGAACTAGCCTCTTCCTCTTGGTTCTTCTCAACTCACTTCAGGCCACAACTTCCTTTCTACCCAGAGAAAGTTCACTGAGTAAGCAGATCAAAATGAGAGGTGCTTCTATGCCATATGTCTTTCCATTGAAAGAGTAGTAGAGGGAAACGATCCTTACTCTAGTGAAGTCGGAAGTAATTGGGATGCAAGAGGAGTGAAAGATGAAGATCCAGAAAACACTGGAAAACTGCCTATGCCTGGATCATGCAGAAGATAACAGGGGCCTTCAGGAAATAAGAAAAACTTGCAATAAACCTTAAAAAAGTAGGACAGTGCAAATCAGGCATGACAGTTCAATAATGCTCCCGGGCATCAAGGCTTTATTCATCAACAATCACCTCAAGGAGTTTCAATTTTTCATTTAGCAAAGGCGTGGTCCTAGACTTGAATTTTTGTAGTAGAAATCCTTATTAAATCCTTATTAAAATGAAGCCAAATGCTCTTGTGCTTCAGGAAGCAGGAGAATAAGGGAAGATTGCTTTGGATAGCAGTATAACCTCACTGTGTAGCCTATACAAGGAGAGATGCACAGCTGCATCTCCCCAGGAGCAAAGTCCAGAATCACATTGTATGATAACTGTTGAGTCACGGCCTGAACCACTGATTGAGCACCTGGAGAAAGGACCCTGTCATCCCTGGGAGCTTCTATGACCAGAAGGGGTGGAGCCTGGCTCCACCTTTCTTAGACCTCATTTAAGGGCTGACTGCCACTCTGGAAGGACCTCTGGTTGGAGATCTTGTGGAGTTTCTTCTGTGAGCCTAGATCTTCAGAGGTAGGTGAGCACCTTTACTTCTCCTTTAAAATACCATTCTGTCTGTGCTAGTCTCTTTGCTGTTTTGCTCCTGTATTGCCCTCTACTGCATTAATCTTTCGAATTGTAACACGCATCAGGTTGGAGACGTGATTCCTTTCTGTTTTCTCTCCATACCACACACTTTCTTTGCTCTGGTACAAGAGTTGATTACTTCATCCTTTCTTTTTCTCTGACTAATGTCATGGAGCAGTTAAATCTCCTGTTCTAGTTAGCTACTTTCCTTAGGAAGGAAGGAGCCTGTGGTCAAGCTTGAACTGTCTGCCCTTCTGTCATCTTAACACCCTCTCTCCATCCACTTCTTCTCGGAAGGGTGTATTGAGTGAGCAACTTCTGCTCTCCTTGCTGCTAGCAGAATTGCAATGAGCAGACTGAACTTCAACAGTCATGAGAACAAAGTTGTGGGGAAGAAGGAGAGAGATGTATTCTTCTTCCATATTCCTACCTGACTACTTGGTGGCCATGGCAACATGTGGTGGATTTAACCCAGCAAATACATTGTGTACATAGTCAGAGATGAAGGTCTGTGTTAAAACAATATTGGTTATTACAGGTACTCAAAAATACGGGACTGTGTTCATTGAAACCTATGGAAGACGAGCATCTTCCTAACATGATTTCAATCTTTTACTAGAAAATATGAAAGGGATCCTGCTTTAAGTACAAAACAAAGCAATCTCATCTTTAGAGACTTTTGGCAGGGAAACATATTGGAAAAACTCTTTAAAGTTAAGAGGCTAATCAACATTTTTGGATAACTGGATGCAGAGCGGATAATGTTCTCTGGCTTTATTGACAGTGGGAATACAAAGAGGTTTGATGCAAACAGTAAAGGAAGCTAAGGTAACCTTACCTGTGGCTTGCACTGATGGGGAGATTACAAATACTCAGAGAATATTTCTGTGCCCTCCAGGAAAAGCAGTGGCATACACATACCTCTCTTCTGTTCCGTGCTTCTATTTTCTCCCCCTAGGCCTCCATCTTTTTGTTGAAAACACATTAAGCCTCAGAAATTTCTAGCCATGTAATGAAGGTCTATTCTATCTCTTTTTACTGTACACAGGGGAGCACAGTCTGCAATTTCAACCTTCAATCAAAATACAGTGAAGTGAAAAGCAGAGAAGAACGTGGAAGGTCAAGACTGAAAGATTCAGGATATCTGAAGTACTGAAGTCATTTGCATGTGCAGAGATTAAATTTACAGAGAAAATGCTATGTCCGTGTTATTTAGTGAAGATAGGAGACACTTGGGGACTGCTAGAAATTACATAAAATTGCAGACTATCTAGTCTCATTTTAAATTACTATGCCTGGGGAGAAATCTGTATATGCAACTCATAAATATCAAAGCTCAGAAGTTAGTCTCTGCCCTCAGTCATACAGAAAGCACAGACTATAGACTGAATTGCATACAACAGATCATAATCTGGCATAGTATCTGAGCTGGCTCAGTATTATATTAAGCTAATGTCAGTACTGATTAATTGTAATGAGGAAATCCTGTAGGGAATTGCTGCGGTGTAAATGTTCCTAATCAATGAGATTCCATTTACTTGAGGAAATCTTTATAAACAGTGCCATGTCTTCTGATTCAAGTTGCTTTTTTAGACTTATAATAAATACTGTCTTAAGTAGTGCTTCTTCAGATTTATCATGGTGTAAGTTAAGAGAGAATGTTGAGGAGACCTTTCCATGTCTTTCCATCTCTATCAAAAGCAAGGAGGGAAGCATATGGAAATTTCTGAACAAGAAGATAAAGCCTTCTTATCCTCTGCATCTTTCCACAATCTTTTATTTTCCTTAAGTTTTGGGAAAGCTTGAGTCTGTGCTGTGAAACTTGGAGTCATCTTCTTTGATGGTTCTGATGGCCCATAGCTATGTGGAAGAAAGAAAATAATATTGCAAGAAAAGTATCTAGTTTATCTAGATTGTAATGAAAGAAATGTCTTAAAATATAAATGCAATTCCTCAAAAATATGTTGTAATTTCATTGCCTTTTTACTACATGTCAGTTGAGGTGGACTAGAATTTAATCACAGTATAAACACAGTGACCTTTTAACTTACATTTTTTGTTTGTTTATAACTAAAGAAAATTATAAGAAAAGTATAAACTGTAGGCAAATTTCCATTCTGCTAGTCTGTGGTAAGGTGTCTAAATAATGCGTTTTGTGTTAGTTGACGAAAATCTGTACATCTGTATGAATTCAGCCATTCTGAATCTTTCTCCTAAGGACTGAATGGGTTCAGATGAGAAGCTGTGATTTTTGGCCTCTTTACCACTTTTATCTATCTTCATTTAGTTTAGTTCTTGCACCTTAGAGCCTAGAGTTCTTGTCCTAGAGCATTATTTTACTAGTTAGCACTTAATATACAATAATCAAGGAAATACAACACTTCAGATCAATATGTAACGTAAGAGACATTATCTGTGATATCTGGTAGGCAGAAATCCACTATATCAAAGAATTTATTCAAGGAACTCAAGTACAGCAAGATAAGAACAATCCTATGGCATTCTTGCCAATGTCTTATTCTACACAGACCATGTCAAGAGAACATTTTCAAGGCAGGAAGTTTTTCCAGAGATTTGACTAGAAATAAATTGTCCATTTTGAATTAAAAGAAAATCTTTGTGATCATAAAACTTTCAGTTAAAGCTGGAGGGAATTAAAGGAACAAAGGTGAAATTTCATGTTGAGTCTATAGTTACTTAGATTTTATTAGCTCTTCTCCATGGTATTCTGGGAAGGCAAAATTTAGCATTTGTAATGAAACAAAGTTCCAGAAACTACACAGTTAGGAAGAGGGGAAGAAAAACAAATAATGTTCATCACAGTCTCTCTTCAGGTCCCAGGTAGTTGTTGGCTACTCTTGACAAGTGAATTCATACATACAAAGGAATTGTATTCCTTTTGAAGATTCTCTAGTTGGAAATTTCCTTATGCATTTCACTTTCATTTTCTCTTTTTAAAACATCCTTGCTTTAGTTATTCTTTAGGCTTGATATGTCACATATCCTTTGTATGAAACCGTTTAGAGCAAATTCTCATTTCATTCCTGTGACCTCATTCTAAGGCCTTACTGCTATGAAGGGCTAATATAGATCACTTTGATCAGTCTCTCTATTCCATTTTCTAAATGTCATTTAACTCATCACAAGGCTTTTATATTCTTTTTTGTAAAAATAAGCCCAAACAAATCTTCATTTGTAAGTGTTCCTATTATTAACTCCCTTAAATTCTACAGCTGAATGAACAGTGCTCTCTGACTTACTTCATTATCATACTACTTGAGTTCGTTCAAATGCATTTTTGAAGTAATGCAGCATAGAATCTTATCTTTTTTCTCCTTTGCTTTTCTCTAGAGTATATGTCAAATAGGATTTGTTTAGTTTGTTTTTTCAATTATCAGAGGCTTTTCAAGAATTTTTCTATAAGCATAACAATTTTCCTAGTCAGATTATTCCCTTTGGTTCTTTTTCCTTGGAAGAAATTTAATTTAGCATCTTCATAAATATTTGCTGCATGCTTTTACATAAATCTTCTGTGTAAGAAATGCATGTACTTAAAATTGTCCAAACTGTTCAGTGTAATTACCAGCTAATTCATCTTGATGCTTCCTGTGCCTCTCCTTAAATACTATTGTAGACTGGGAGAAATTCCTCTGCATCTACTGTAATTAAACACGTGCAACATAAGTGTGAGTGATAGAAGACTGTCCTCTTGCCCTCTCTTCTAATATTCACGTTCTTCAGATCTGGTCTATACACACTGTAAATTGTGTGTTTTACAGGTGACAAAAAGACGAAAGAAATAGGATTAAAATGGACCACCAGAAAAGCTACATCTCTTAATCTATGGAATTTTCAAGGAATCCATATCAGAAATGTACTGTTTTACAGGAGAATCATTCAGGACTGTTCTAATTCTTATCATTAACGCAGCAATATGGGCAGAAGACTGTGAGTCTCCCTGAATCTGTCCTGGCAAAAATGAATTTTCCTCTTTTAGTGTGTTTTGCTATATCCATAAAAAGCACGAAAATGCAACTGGTAGTGGTTGCCTATTGATGGAGACAACCTGGCAATAATTCAACTGTAGATCAAGACCAGATCTACAATTTTTTTCCCACATAGACCTTTTATCTCTTCCAAAATTTACTGAGGGCTGATGAATGTAGACTGTATCACTAAATAAAAACTCATATTTTACAGAGATTGCCTTAAATTTGGTTCAATGGGTGATGTGTTGCTAAGACACTTCTGTTGTTGTTTGGGTTTTTTCTCCGTTATCCCTACTTTAGCCACAAGGTCTCTGTTGTACACAATTGTTGTTTTGTTCTTTATGCTACATCCTTTGCTCCTTCAGATGTCTACTTCAACAATAGTCCAGAGAAAGGAACAGAATCCCTATCTGACTTCTCTGTAGAATGGCTTCCAGAGGGAGGTGTAAGCTCTGTGAAACATGGACATCTCTTCCTGTGTTGTTAAGCAGATATTTTCTAACTCTGTGGAGAAGCCTAGGAGTCAAAGGAGACTAGGATCTGAATGCAGAAATTGAAGCCAATTAACTGGGAGCAGTTAAGATACGTGCTCTCTATGGCTCTTGAACAGGTATATAGAATCACTCACAGCTCGCAAAGCTGAGATAATGCACAAAAGAAATTGGTGTTAGGATCTTAGTCATGTTTAATGGAACTTTTCTGGTAGTGAGAGAGATAGTGACATTCTCTATATCATGATTTCAGAAATACTGCTTCTTTAGCATTCAGATATTGTGCACAAATGGAACTTCTGTGCAAACTGATGCTCTAGCATAGCTAAAGATCAAGAAGTAAATGTTTTCAGTTCAATATGCCAGGGTATAGACTGTGCTTTTATTCAATGCTTAATTCCACTTTTAATTGTGCAATGATCAGCACAAAAAGCTTTTAGGATAATTCTATTCGGTATCATTATCTTGATTCATGTTTATTGGACATTTTATTCAAATCAATTCATGAAGGTGAGGAATTATCTCCTGACAATCAATACAAATGTTTGATGGAAAGCTAAATTCTCTGTATATATGACCTTGTTACTCTATCTCAGCACAGAAGAAAGCTTCCTTCACTGGCCTGTCATCTTTAACATAGCAAAGTTGCATATGCTTTTGAAAAACAAGAAATTTTCAAAGCCTATCAAAACAGATGAAGTCACATGCTCTGCTGATAAGGACTGTTGAGTAGAATTGAGAAGGAAATGAAATCAAATGTATAAAACAAATAAAGCAAGTATTAGCTACTTCTTAGAGCTAAGTCTTGGGATTGCAAAAAATAAAACTTTAATTCACTGGAGCATGTTACAGTCCCAAAGACTGAATGAAATGACTTTTGAAATAATATTTAAAATATAGAAGAGAAGAATCTCAAAAGCAGAGGTAGCCTTAAAGTATTAAAAGTTACAAACTTGGGAAGAAAATCCGCAAGTCAATGTCAGAAAGTTTACAAGTTGACCACCTGAAAATATTTTGGATTCGATAAATTAAAGCTTGTTGCTTGACTTGAATTTTAAAAGAAATAAACAACATTTTTAAAAACACAAGTTGTCTACTTGCTTGAAGTGAATAGGATTTCTTTCCACATGGCTTGATGTTTGACTGGATTTTCCTTATTCAAGATATTTTCTGGAATTTAGGAAGTGTGGGATGTATGATATGGTTGTTCCAAAGTAAGAATCTCATCTGCTTGCTAGATACTAACTAGTCAGTAACCTGAAGAATAATATAATTGTGGTGGAATTATCATAACTAGCAATGTTGTTCAAAAAGTAGGAGATAAAACTGTCTAAAAGCCTTGAGGAAGTCCTTTTTGTCTGACATTACAGTATCTAGATTTTGCCTAGATGACCAGATCTTCTGTAGCACAGTATGTTTATGAAACAATATCACCTAGGGAAGAAAATAATCCTTTGTATGTCAAACAGCATACACACCAGACAGTAACTGTTCTAACATTTGATGCCAGTGAACTTTTTTACCAATTCTAAAACTGGTAACTTCATTTCTTAATTTAAAAAAGCATCCTCCCTCCTACCTATCCTTGTTCTTCTTCTCCCCACTGTCATCACTGTTATCAGTTTGAGTAAGCTGGTAAAAATAAAAATATATATTTACCAGTACCGTTTATTGTTGTGTTTGCTGGTATTGATTGCCTATTGACTGGCATGTCTATGAATTGACAACAAGCCACATACATGTCTACTGAAATTGACTCTTTTATCAGTCTTTCTCATACTGTCTTTCCATAAGACATACATCAGAACTTTTATCTTAGATTGTGAGGTTTGGGGGATATAGACTGACATTTTACTTCATGTCTATACATGAGCTGTCATGTATCATGAGTGCTAAGCATCAGAGTCCTGTAGTTCCTGTGCAGAAAAAAGCCAAATTTTCTGTCTTTCTGTGGCCTTTCCCCTGCTTTGTGAATCTACATTGTGTATTAACTGAGGTCATGGAGCAGGAGAAACATCACTGAATTGCAGCTGTGTATTTATTTCATAGGGTTGTGTGAGAGAGCAAACTTACTAGAAGACTTTATTTCAGCTGCAGCTGAGTACTATAACCTTTTTCCTGACTGGATGTGTGCCCATTGGACAGTCCCAGAGAATCTTGGTTGCCTTCCAGCCCCAAATGCCAGAGGCATGTCCCGACTTCCTCTCCCCTTACATGACGAAGTCTGTTGGGTCTCATTTGTTATGACTTACAAATAACGTCTTACACAGTCTTAGGTCTGTGAAGTCAGAATCTGATTAGGGCCTCCAGATGTTATTGTAATAGCAATAATAATTAAAAATGTTCCATGATTAATCAAATATACCATAAATTTTTAATCTTTGTTTCCACAGAGTTTTAGGAAAGCTGTTGCAAATCTGTAGTCATAAAAGAACTGTCCTTTAGTGTCATGTACACAGTATCTGTGACTTTGAAAATGCTCCTGACTTCAAGTACTGTTAAGACCAATTGAAAACTGGCAGCTCCTAGAAATTCTGCAGGATATCTTCTTGGTGTTCAGCTAGTCAGAAATAAGTGTGTGGTGCTTAAGTTCAATAATCTGGGTTCCTAACTCCCCTTGGAATTGAATTTCTTTGAGAAAACAATTAAGGACTTGTTGATGCTGCTAAAATTATCTTCATGTTTTACAGTAGCATTACCAATGAACATGTATTTGTTGCAATGTCTTACCGATGTTATTAATGTCCTACCAGCATGTTACTTTACTTTTAGTTTGAGATTTTTGCTGAATTTGGCTCGTAGTACAACTGAGATGTTGTATATCTATTTGTTTTGCTTCACTGTTGTTTGGAACCTGGGTAGCTAGAGTTTATTTAGGATTATGAAAATAAGAAATGCAGTTTCCTAAAATGATTTTTCTACCTGTAAAATGTGATAGTAGTACTTAACTTCATCTCAAGGATACTGTTAAGTACACTCTAAGAACTTTGAGACTAGATTTGCTGTGGGAGCAGTTAAAGACAGCTCCTGGATCCAACATTCCTTAGATATCTTTGTGAATGGGCAGAAGTATTTTTAGATGTTTGTGTCCACTGTGTGTTTCACACATCTATTTCTCAAAAACTAAATAAAACCTAGGGAATACAAGGGTTTTGCTTGCCACAGTTTTCATATATAAAGCATACATATAATGAAGATACATATGAATATAGCTGTAAATGATAGTGCTGGACATAGACCTTACGGACTCATTATTGGTGTGTACACTGATCAAGTGGTCTGTAGGTAGACTAATATGTGGCTTTGAGAGGCATGAAAGATTTCACCCCCTGCCCCTAGACAGTGCATTTTGCTCATGATGCAAAAGGTAACGTAGTTCGGTTTGCTTATGGAAACCATGACACTGATTTTGCTCATGAAGTTATTTTCTTCAGTTTTCACACTAACTTCACAAAAGAAAGAATAAAAGTGACTTCTAGTTATAGATTCAAAGTTATGTTTGAGGAGAAAAAAGTTATGACCCTAAAAATGGGTATAGAGTAATGAATTACAAGTACAAATAATGCTATGTGCTTATAGTTTCACTGGTCCCAAGGATAATCTGTCCCTGTTCTTCTGTAATGAAGGAGATCTTGATTTATCCTATGCTTTCTTCATCTTTAATGCCTTTTGAATTTGTGATTAACAGCCAAGAGCATGAACTGTAAGCTGTGTTGCTAAACAGAGAGCTTTGTAATATTCTGTATAATCATAAACTTATTAAGATTGGAAAATACCACTAAGATCACCCATACAACCAATTGCCACCATGCCCATTAAACCATGTTACCCACTGCCACATCTACCCTTTTCTTGAAAACCACCAGGGATGATGACTCCACCACTTCTCTGGGCAGCCTATTCCAATGTCTTATCCCTCTTTCTGAGAAATTTTTTCTAATATCCAACCTGAACTTCCCTGGTGCAACTCAAGGCCGTTACCTCTCATCCTATCAGGCCTGAAGGTCAACACCCACCTTGCTACAGCCTCCTCTCTCATACTTCTAGAGAGAAGTGAGGTTTCCCTTGAGCCTCTTCTTCTCCAGACTGAACAATCTCAGTTCCTTCAGCTGCTCCTCATACGACTTGTGTTCTAATCCATCTCCAGATGAAATCAGTGGGAGTCACTCTGTCTCCATTTGGTGAGATGGAATTGGACTGATAAAGCTGTGAGAAAAACTGAGGAATGCTTTGGGAGTATTTAAAATTACTTAACGAGTAAGGATGAAAATACACAATCCCTCTGGTATTTCCTAATATATATATATATATATGGTATTCCCTTCATATATCCAGTAATACAGTATGTCAGGATATTGGATACTGGAGTTTATCCTCTAAATCCACTGTACCCACAGCTATATCAAACAGTGAAGACTGTCATCTTCTTACATGATTCATCTAAGTACTGTGTCGAAAAGATTTTAGCTCTGGGAATAGAAGAATGCAGTTCCTCATTCTTCTTCTGCCCTTTTGGCCCCTGCTGTTCCCAGAGATGGCTATATGCAAGATGGCAAGTAATACCAATTTGTGAGTATGTTAACTACCCAGCATGAATGGTCTTCTGTGTACTACATTCATATAAATTCTCTCCGCCTGATGTCAAACATAATTACAAATCATTCCTTCTTTGAAAGCCTGATGTATACCTGTGTATTCCTTCAAACGCAAGCAGCCATAGCAACTTGTAACATTTTCATTTGAAACAGAATAAACATTGTCTTCATGTCCAAATCAGTAAGTTGCAGGAGCATAATTACATTAATATCTGCAATCCTATATCTCTTCTTTTTTTTTTTTTTTTGACCAGCGGTTGTTTAATAAGCAAACATTATTGCAACTGTTTGTTGTTGTTAAAATCACAATGCCATATTCCTAAAGGAGAAAATCTTTTTTTAAATTGAAAATAACTAAAAACCCTTCATCATTCATTTTTCACTTGCAAATTCAGTTTTCCAGAATTTATATTTGTAGAGTGATGGTATTATTATTGTTATATCTTGGGTGGAGAAAGTGGCTATTTCCTTAAGAGAGTGTCTGAGCTTTTCCAATTGTCACATCTTTCACTTCATCATTCGCTTCAAATGTCACTTAATCTTTCTAATATATGTAAGATAGAAGTTTAGAAAGAACTGAGATGAAATAGGATTAGTTGTATTAAATCCTACACTTTCAAAGGGAGTACAAATATTCCTTATGTTTTCTGAAGATCTGCATTCTAAACAGCAGTTATCAATCCTCTGTTGTTTTTGTTTGTTTGTTTTTTTAATAAGGATTGATTGTAAGAGGGTGGGTGAAATTTCCTGTGATCCTGCTCTCATATACCAGCTCTAGAATTGAACACAAGGTCTGTAGAGTTTTCTCTAGGTGTTAGTAAATCTTCAGGAACTACACTCGATTTAATTTAAACATGATAGAGGGAGAACAGCATTTGATTGTTCTTCACCTCTTCTGCCATGGCCGTATTTGAGACAAACATGCATTTGACTTTGGTTTTGAGAAAGCTTCTGAGAGGCTCTCTTTCTGTGTGTACAATAAGCAGAGCCTGCGCAGTAATGCCTTTGAGCAGTGAACCACTATTAAATCACGCTCTAATAGTAGTGTTCATATTTGGCTAGAGTGTGTCTTGTTCCAGTACAGTAAGTTCAATAGGCTTGGAGCTGAACTGTAATACAGCCATTAATCAAAAACCCTATAAAATTGGGTTCCAGGAATTTATAAGTATATAATACAAATATGAGCTGTGAGATTTCTTCTGTAAACATTGCATCTCAGCAATGCTTTTTGTCTCCCTGTGCACCATAACTTCACCAGCAAGCACAGCTAGTTCTAGCTCTTAATTTCTATGTGCCTTAACTGTGTTGTCTTGTTTTCCATTCCTGCTTTTCTGTTCAAAATCACTGTGAAGAAGAGAGACAAAGAGGACTCTTACTTCCACAGAAGCCTACCTGGTTTTTGTTAGTAGACAAAAGGAGAGTGTAAGTTAAGAGTAAATTGTGTTATTTCTGGAATAACATAAACAGGACTGAATCTCACCTGCCAGTAGCCTGTCCACAAAACACCAGTTCAGTATAATACCAAAGTCCTTATCTCTATTAACTTCATTTGAACTGATCTATTAAGTCCAAATATTTTCATTATAAAATAGAACAGAGAAAAATTATACTTTGCTTTTTGTGAAGAGATGTTCTTTCTGTTTTATGCTTTCATTTTATTTGAAAAATACTTTTGTTCATCTTCACTGTTGTTTTGCGCTGAATATCTAATTTTTAGCTGTCAGGGAGGGAAGTCTAACACTTCAAAGCATAGGTGTTCACACCTGGTTTGCATAGGCCCCATTGAATGAAGAGGGTCACATACAAAATGTATATAAAAGGTATAAAATTAGTAATGTATTTGATTTTTAACTGTTTTTATGGCAAAAAAAAAATAACAAACCCAGAACACTGGTAGAATATTTGACTGTTTTCGTGAAACTAATGATTATGTTAACTTATGAACTTATTATTTTAAAAAATAACACAAGCTAAAGTTTTATAATTAAATAAGAAATCTTACACATCTGCTTAATAACAGAAAAGACGTGTCTTCACAGATACACAGATATGTAGGTAGGTTGAGATGCTATTGTTGCTAAATCACTGCATTTTACTTGCCAAATATCACAAATATCTGTAACATGTAATGCACACAGATTTTGATTCAAGTGAGCGTATGTGGTGAGAGATGAGAGTTAGCACTGTACTGTGCCTCTCCCACCCCTCCACAGTATTCCTTTGTTGCCTATGCAGTCTGTGCTTGAACATGCAATCAACTCATGAGAAATATCACTAAAAATCACATAATTATGTTAAGATTTTATTATCTTGCAGGGCTGCATTCTTAGCTGTCCAAGGCCCCTTGTGGCCCCTGGGCTGTGGGTTGGAGACATTAGCTTTAAAATGTTCCCATTGTTTCCACCTCTTATTGAGACCTCTCCACTGGTCCTTGCAAAATGTTTCTAAGTAATTCTTCTGCATATGGTTGAAAATGGAGATCACTCCCTCAGCCTTCCAAGTACGACATGTGAAAGACTTTTCCAGTGAATTAATTTGTATTCATGTACTCTGCAGTGTTTTGCTTTGTCTTGTCTTTGGGCAAACTGCCTTGCGAGGGCATAAGCACGTAGTCTTCAACTCAGAAATTCTGTGAAGTAGAGGGACCTGAGTTTTCTTGTAGCATGTGGGTGTTTTTTGACATTTATTTTTAATTTGGCATGAAAATACATCTCAGGAATTCATAAACCTTAAGATATTCATTTTAGACTAAGGAAATGAAAATAGTTGTTAATTTTTAATTTTTAAAGGTGATGCAAAATACAAAGCTGCATGTGCAATTCAGAAGGTTCCCTTCTCTAGCATTTGGTCACCATTTAAAACTTATAAACCAAGAGCTAAACATAGTGGTTATTTGTGTCTGTTAAATATTTCCCTCTCATTTGTTATCAGCATTCGGTAATGATACATACTTATGTCATGCGAGACAGTAAATATGCAGAAGTTCCAGGGGAAACTTCAGTGCCATATCTTTGCTGATTAATGTTTGAAACTAGCATAAAATCTAGAACAGTAATAACCTTTAGCATAATCTGGAGAAATGAATGCAGCTGAAAATGGGCTCCAACAGAAGGTGCCACAGCAAAACTGATATGACATCCAGCCTCCATTCTGAGGGCTGCAGACACTTATTTCTCCCCTAGGCACATTTAGTTTAGTCTGAGACAGGAAATTGCATTTTGATCTTCATTCTACTGCCAGCTGTAAGCTAAACTCATACTTCTTGAAGACTGCAGCAACAAATTCATTAAGCACTGGAATCTAGGGTAACTGTGCTCATTGGACATGTTAACTCTATGCCTCTGTTTTCCAGAGTTGTAGCACATGGATTAAAGTCTTGCTGCGTGATGTAACTTTGAGGATTAACAGCTGAGGCTCTGCATAGTGCTGAGGATACTAACACAACTGAAACCCTAAGAAATGAAGAAGAACCATAGGTACATATCTGAGGAAGGAAGCGTGAATGCTGTAATTCAGACTAAGAAATAATAACACAGAGGGGAGATATTATCAGTCTATCAGACACATCTTAACCATTCCAGTAAAATTTTGTTACTAACATACTTGATAAAGATTAGAAACTGCACTTATGCCTATGTTTATGTAATAATAAAACATCAAACAAGACAACATGGTAGTCAGTGTGAAAGTTTTCAGAAACTCCTCAATACAGCAAACGTGCTACTAAAGACTATTTATCTTGTAATTGTCAAGGTAAGTTGGGGCATTGACTCAGGTGCCCACGCACTGATTTCTGTTGCCATTTGACATGCTCAAAGGGAATCAGCATATAATGTACACAACTCTAGACAAGCAGGAGTCTTCAATAAACTGGTCTAGATTTGCAGAGGTGTTTCAGGCATGTCAAATGTCCCTTAAAATATTAAGCAAATTTCTCCTGGGTGTCTATGAAAAAGAATCCCCATGAGACTAGTAGGATGTAAACAATATTTTTGTTTTATGGTTTGGTAGATTTAAAATGGCATTTACTACTAGCTAGCATGAGAGAAATTCATGTGTTTCAAATTTTGCCACTTAGGTTTCCCACACTGACAAAGCACTCAAATATCACATTAAGGCTTCTGACATGCAGTAAGATAAGCCTTGCTTAGTTGTAGGATGCATCAGGCAGAAGATGTCCTTTGAACAGCTAGGAATCCTTACAGCACAGCTACAGATTTTATAACACGTGTAAAGTTCTCATCCTGAAGGCCAGTGAGAATTGGATAGATAAACAGATTATATAGAGGGAGCAAGAGTTTGGGAGGAAGGGCATGGTAATCTCTTCTTGTCCATTTCAGACTGTATGACTTTCTTGTCTGGAACATTCTGTTTTTGAGAACTCTGGAGCTATTGCAGGACAGAGAGGTGCCTATACATAAGAAAGTCTGCAGATTTTTTGTTGATGGATGATACAATTTGCACAGAGATGTCATATGTTATTTCAATAAATGTCTATTTCTGAATACACTGTCTTTGTAAACTCACAGAGTAGCGAAAGATAGTAGAGGACAAAAATGAATAGAATATACAGTGCACTAAAGAGAGAGCTGGTTCACAAAGTTTAATTTTACATTTCAATTTTTAAAAATTGACAGAAATAACTAATTAGTATGTATTTGAAATCAATAAATATATTGTGAAATAATAATAAATTTAATATGCATTTTAAAAAAATTATTTTGCTAGATTTCTTAAATACTGGGATTGGCAACTGAACCTTAGGTTGCTGTGAGTTGCAAGGTATACAGTGATCTGCCAACTTAACAGTAAAGTATGCATCCTTGTGTATTTATTTATTGAGACAGGGCAATTAAAACTGTGAAGGAATGCCACCAAAAGCCCTTGTGCTGCCCTTGCAGACCTCAGCCTTATAGTAAAGGTAAGCAGAAAGGTTGGGAAAGATATGTTTGTGGCACATAGCACTGAGAGGATGTTGTGCTTCATTCAGTGTGCTTTTGTGAAAGTTGGGGGAAAGTTGTTAAATATTTACATGTTTTTATGTCATGGTGTTGGGAAAAAAACAGCTAGTACTGATTCTGCATCCCTGCTGTGTATGAGTAAAAATCCAGGTTTGCCAGTCTTGTCAGAGAGCAGATCTGGACCTGTATCAGTCTGTTTTACTAAAATAGTTATGGAAATCTGGTAAACAAAATAAAATGTGATGGTTTCAGAGCTTCCATAAATAACTGAATACAACCATGTGCAATTGCAATTATCAAAAATGTCCTCTGGTGTACATATGTTTTATTGTCTTCAGTAAATCTGCTGAATTCTCTGCAGCCTCTATACATACAACACCATGAAGTGCAAATGCTTATATCTTGGAAAATAGTCATCAACAAGCATGCTGTGAAACAATGGATGTGGATTTAGATACTGGACAAGAAAATCGTGGGCTGGTTTTACAAGGAAGAACTGGGAATATGATTGCATGATTACATTGTAAGAGCAACAAAAATCAAATAAGAGTCCAAAACACACTTCAAACTTAATAACAAACTGGAATCATCTTATAGCAAAGGTAAAACTAGGATGAGCATTAATCTTATTTTAAAAATGGCTATTGGTAACAATTCTAATTGTAAGTATCCCACACTTGCAGAAATCCAGCTAGTCCTCTAATAGAAGTCTAGCACATAGCAGGTGTTGAAAATGGAAATGCAATTTCCCAGCTAGGCAGACATGCAATATTTATGAGCCAAGTCTATTGAAATAACTGAAACTGCTGATAGGGACAGAATAATTTAGCAGAAAATTGAGTAAGTTTTACACTTCAAGAAAAACTGTCATTCACCTTTTGTCTGATCATGTTCCTACCACAGCCCAAATCTATTGTTTGATGCTTAACTACAATATACTAACAAAAAATGTGAGCATCTTCAAAAATAGACTTAATTGCAGCTATTTAGTTACCTGGCTGAGCCAAGTGAAGCATATATGAGAAAAAAGAAAGGAAAGAAAACAGATACCTGAAAGGAAAAATAGTCCACTACCTTGCAGCAGTACCTTTATTACTTCTTACCCGGTATTTTGGGTCCAAATTAAAAATAGAATGGAGTTGAATTTATATTCTGATTTGACAATGTCATATTCTTGCAAGATATTTTTTGAAATATCTTTCTGTTGCATAGAAGCTTTTCATGGGCAGCAGATTCTGCTGTGACATTTCTGAAACATGGAAATCTACCTCTTGCACTTTTGGATCTAAGTCAGAACCAGATCTGCAAAACTAGAATGTCTCTGGGAAAAACAAATCTTGAGCATGCCTTCTGCTCAGCCAAAATCTGAAAATGCTTAGGTTTGCTCTTTGACTGTTAGGGAATAATTGATAACTGCCAGACAGGCAGCTATGTTAATGTCAACACTCCTAACTCATAAGTCAGCTCCCGAATTTGCTTGAGAATTTCCTGTTTCATTCTGATAAGGCTTCTGTCTCATTTTGGCAGAATACATAGAACTGCCAAACTAGACATAGCAACAATTTTTACAGGTATTTGTGCAAATTCAGATTATCCTGGCATGGGCCAGATCTCAATAGGTAAGTGGAGAATTAAGATGTGGAGAACCTAGTGAAAAATTCCTAAAAAAGAATAAATACAATATGTTTTCCTTCTTTCCATCTTAAGTTCACTCCATTAGAAGACTAGTAAAGAGGCTGGGATCAAGATAAAATATTGTAATAATAGAGCTTAGGTAGCATCAATGTGGTGGTTTTGCCCATCATTCACTCTCTGTGTAGAGTGATCATCAACCTTTGAGAACTGGATTTAAGTGGATTTTTATACCCCTGTGCACACCCAATTGTATCTGTGTATTTGCAGATGTGTCACACAACTTTCACTAAGTGATTGCTTTTTTGAGGTGGAACTAATTTTGGGAGTTTTTTTGTCAGTTTTTTGCCATTCACAGCAAAGCACTTTGGAGCCTGTTTTAGCAATCCTCTGTACTAACTTCCCTCTTTGCATTCCTTCCAGCATCCTTCCAGCATATCATCAAAGACTCCTGCTTGCTGCATCCCCAGATATCCACCAGCCCTCCCATAGGGGAAGGGCAACAGCTCTTGCATTCATCCCATTTGACGCCTCTTTGAACTGATAGCCTTAGTCACCCTATCATTTGTTTTGGCAGTATACCTACTACTCAAATATCAGGCTTCACCAATAGATACATACTCTCTTATAGAATAGGTTTGTCCCATCCTAACCAACAGAGACTTCAGTTTCAAGAACTATCCTCATTTTTGCAAATTTGCAATAAGCACTTTCTGGAATCAACACACAAAATTCCTTTAAAATTCACCTTTCTTGTTCATGTTTATGATGAAGAGTGAACATATGGAAAGCAAAATAAAAAGAGTTACTGAATCCTAACAAAGCAATGTTGATAGAATATTTTCTGTCCTAGAAAAAAAAAAAATGTTTATATTCTCTCAGACTTTATTTGTCTGATAGCTTTGTTTGAATTATGTATCAGGTATCACGTGAAATTTTAGTGAGTCAGTAAAGACAGTAGTCACAGAAAGACAGATTGGCTGAGGTTGTCAGCAAATTCTTGGTCCAAGCCCTGTTCAACCAGGGACACCCACAATACGGTATTAAAAAAAAGTGCCTCTAGTACCATGAAGTATAATAGTAATAATAAAGATTTATTCCATTTTTTTTTTTTTTTTAACAAGAGGTGAAACCATGTATGAATAATTTTGGAGCAAGTGAGCACCAGAAAACAGCAGAATAAAAAGATTATTGCTTTTCCAGGATCCCCCATTTCAGAGGACATCTGGACCACCAACCAGTTGATCCTAAATAATTGTTAAAAATTATGTTTGACATACTAAACATAAAAAAACACCATAAACATAAAAATATTCAGTGGAACAGAAGTACTGTTTAACAGTATAGAAATTACCTTGCAGCTTCTTTTGTGCATTCCTACTGTGCCTTTTTAGCCTGTTTTACTGAAGAAAAAGAATTGTATTATCAAATAGCCTGCTAGTCCTTCCCAGTTATTCCTAAATTTGGAAGTCTATTATTTAACCAAATTTGGAAGATGTGCAAAATTTTCAAAAATAATAAACTCCTACAAATTTCATGATAACTGGTATGAAAACACACTGAGGTTAGTGCCTCGTTTTTAAAGAACAAAGCTCATAGCTTCCTAGTATCTGCATTAGCATTCACAGAGTTCTAATAGCAAAAAGATGTGCTGTCTCTTCACAAGCCAGTAGTCAGAGAAAAGGGAAAGAGATAAGATACTGTAGTTGTTTAATGGACAGGGAGGTGAGAGCAGGTGGAAGCTGAGACATTGAAGAATGTAAGGGAATGAAACAGAGAAGGACTACTGGCACAGAAAGTAAGCTCATAAGCTGTATGGCTTTATTAATATTGCTGTAAACCAACAATTTATTTTGGTTTAGTCTTTGTTACTTGAAAATGAATTTCTATTAACCAGAAAACCAAGCACATCAGAACTGGATTATGTGCAGTTGGAAATTCTGACAAATTCATAGTTTGCATTAAATTCACGCTGTAGCCAGATCATTTACTCTATGAGAAATAGATAATGCTACAAACAACTCTGAAGGAGAGATTTCACAATCTTGATTTTGGATAAATTATTCTAATTCTGTAGCAAAGACATAACAATTATATTAAATTTGTATGAAGGATAACATTCAGGTGAGAAGACAAAGATTAGAGTTACTAAAAGCTGTTTATGAAATGCGAAGGCAAGTAAACAGAACACATCATTATATACACAGTGCTTGATACAATATTCCTGTTCTGTATGATAAATATCATGCACAATTTTTCAGTCTAGTATCAACTCCAGTTGGGAGCCACAAAGTTTTGCATGCCTTCAAGCTGTTGAATAACATCAATGTAACATATTCAGAGTACATATTTAAATAATTTAATTCAAGACAGTTGAAAGCATCGGCCTTGTCCTTCTGAGAGGTAGGTATCTTTCTCTATGAATGGTTAGGATTATTTTGCAAAGGGTGTTTCTTTCTCTAGCTTGTCTGTAGTAGAAGTAGACTAGGTTTAACAACTTGCTTTCTTAATTGCAAATTTCACTTCTCTAATATACTGGGACACCAAGTTTGAAACCTAGCAAGCCTCTTCCACTTATAGATGAGATGATGTCTGCATGCATAAAATATTCTGACTGCATCTTTATACAGGTGTTTTTTTTTTCACAAAGATACTGAAAAAGAAGATGAACAGCAATAATTATGTCAAATAATTATAAACAATTGTTGCTATTTAATTATATTTTATAATTTTTTAATATAATTATGAGCAAATAAATTTCACGGGAGCTTCTGGATTCTATCTGTTTGGACAGCAATGAGGCACAAAGGAGTAAATCTGAGACATGAAAAGTTACAAATTCCTGCTATATATTTAGGGGGAAAAATTGTTATGAAAATTGCTAGAATGCCCAGTAGAAACAAAACAAATTACAAGTTCTGTGGGGAAAGTATGAGAAAGCTGACTGTTTGGATTAGCAAACCACAAACCCATATGAACATGCGAAAAAGGAGAAAACTGAGGACAAGAGAGAATTGAGTAAAGCCAGTTAGAGCTGATGCGTAAAAGAAGCATAAATAATTGCATTATATATATGGAAAAAGTATCAGCTTATGTAGGCCCAGATTTTGTAAAGATTTTTTTTTTTTTTTGCAACTGTAGAACAAAATTGTTTTGCAAAAGATGGCAAAATGGACTGAATGTATTTACCAAGAAATTCAGTTGTGTAAGCATCCTGTACGTTTGAAGAGAATTATTCATTGGAAATTTGAAAAGATTTATATACATATTAGCTGGAATATCACCTTGAATACAAATTAAAATTTTTCTGACATAAATTATGCTTCTGTGCACAATTTAAAGTGAACACTGAAATGATGGAAAAGCATGTGAATAGACATCTAGGGATGTTATGGACAAACAATAGTTCATTCTAATGTTCATTCTAATTAAATTTAAGGTAAGAATTACTGGACTGTTTTACTGTTGTTGTTTCTGTGAGTTTTTTGGCTAGTGGAGTGCCAGGAATTGTTTTATTTTTTAAGAATAGTAGAAACACACCACCAAATATGACGAAGAAGGGCTGAAATATGTTTGCATCAGGGAAGTGTAGGAAATCCAAAATACAAGAAAGAAAAACCTTAAAAAAATTGAATTCACAACCCCAATGGTGATGGTTTCCCAGAGCTCATATCTATGATCCAAGAGTAATACATGCTGTTTATTCTGTGGGGAAAATTGTATTTTTAGGGTCTGTACTGCCAGCCTCATTAGTATGTCAAGGGAATATTAGGTGCTTACAAGTCTGGAAAATTTAAAAACAGAATACCTGCTAATGTATTGTAAGACTAAAATCAAAGGCTTTAGTAATTCTTTCTATTATCATGTAAAAATCAAACGGAAAATCTACTCAGACATAGGTCATGATATCTACTGTCTTGTTCAAAGTGCAATACACTCATATATATATGTACACATACCATACATATAATGTGTATTCAAAACAGAGGAGCCAGTGAGTCAGACACCACTGAGAGACTATACAGAACTATGAAGATATTTGAATTCCCATTCAAAATAAGATTTACAAGTGCTGTATTTCCATTTCCAATTGGTATAATAACAATTTCTAAATTACTCATAATAAAGTATAATTAACATTATATACAAAGATTATGACACTACAAATGGAAATTTAACTAGGAGGCAGAATGACATTTAACCCAAACATAGTGTAGGAAATTCAAGACAGAATTTCCTGTGTTTTCAAAGATAAGGAAGAAATGTATTTCTTAACAATTTCTGAGAATAACTGTAATTTTCAAGTCACTTGAACAACAGGATAAAAACAAATACTTCCAAACTAATTTATCTTCAAGATAATTTAGCCCTTGTTGAGTCTGATTGATTTGATGCTGATAACTGGAAAAAATGGGCTTGTGCTGAACAAACTTGATACTTGTCCCCTTATTTAATCATTAGGTCTTCCAGATGGCAAAGTTTACTTCTCCCCATCTGCTCCTTTTCATGAAGAAAAAAGGAAGGAAAAAATGAAAGTGCTGAAATATGACTTAAAGAGCTTCTTTTCATGTCTTTTATTCTGTATCTGCGAAGACTAGCGGTGGTGCCTATGATTTTCTGCTTTGAGGAAAGTTAAATACTGGGTTTCATGCTTCAGGTCTTCCATGAGATAATTAATCTGAATGAAAATCATGGATAAAAACATTGAAAGAAGCAGAGTAATCAAATCAAAACATACTTGCAGAAGGAGCAAACAAAACCAACAAATGAATGTGGCATCAGACTCGTGATTAGATAATATTTGATGTAATCTAGCAGTAAACAGGTCAGAGCAGAATTTCAGATGAAATTTTACTATTCAAGATTTGGAAAATTGTTTCTACATTCAGAAAAGATTTTGTACAGAGACAAGTACTATCAGATAATGTGGAAAACGTTCAAGAAACAATTAGAAAAATAAGTCTCTAGGGAGTATTTTATGAACTAAATTTAAAGTAATCAACTTTCTGGACTTGGCTGAAGGAGCACTTGAATATCTTAAATAGTAAGAAGCTCTCTGTACCTTTCTCTTCAGGCACAGTAGAAGGACCAAGATTTTTGCCTCTGTCCACCCTAAAAGAGCACACTGTCTTGGGGGATTTGGAAAAAAAATCTGTGACTTAGTTCACCTTTCCTAGTGAGTTTGAATCCAAGAGAGGGGATATGGAAGAGCAGATGCTTGTATGCTCTTGGAGAGTTTTCTCTTACAACCATACTGTGCAGCACCTTGCTTGCTCCTTATTTTCTCTGCTGCGTTAGGGGTTGGATGTTTTATACATCATGATAAAATTGGCAGCTGAGAAACTGCTGTTTTGTGTGAATTCATCACTGGAGTCATCTTTGGGTTTTGGCTATTCAAACCAACATGCTCCTGTTACTATGTGTCATGAACGTGTTTCGAGTTATGTTTAAGATTAAACAACTGTTTAAGAATATCACTCTGCAATCTGCCCCGAGGCAGGATAGTTCTGTGTGGCAGAGAGTGTGGGATCAAATGGAAGAGTATCGGATGGTATGAGCAGTGAGCACACGTAGTGGTTTGGACCTTCACCTCTGAGCAACACAGAATCCCAAAAACTAGTAGAATACTGGGAAAAGATCCACTACTGTCCTGGCAATCCTAAAGAGGCACAAACCACTGTAGCATGCTGGGGCTAGGCCTGTGTCTGTCAAGCTCTGATCAACACTATTAAGAATCCTCAAGAGGAGCAGAATACCTATGGATCTGATGACAATGAAAGGAATCCTTCAATTACTGTCATAGATGCTGAAGCATCTCAAGTTCCTGCAAGAGTGAACAATTGTGGTGCAAATGAAGTCAGATACCACAAAGTGATCTATGAGAGAACTCCAATCTGAACTTCCTGTTTTATCAGCAGTCAAGTCTTTTAAGTCAAGCTTTTGAGGGATCCACAAAGTGCATCTGGGGAACTTGTTTCTGGAGAGCCATGCAATGACATTCAGTAAGAAATGAACCTAGTTATCTTGGTGCTAATTGATGGGATGATCAAGAGGGTCTTCCATAGCATAGTGATGCACTGTGCAGGCATGCAAGTTTGTGTAACATTAATCTGGGGATGTCCATCCAGATTTCAACCTGGATGTGGGTAAACCTCAGTTGTCCTTGCAATGTGTTCTCTCAAAAAAGAGCTTTTTCCAAAGAATAAACATTCAAAGCCTATTTATTTAAACATTATTTAATTTCAGTAATGATAACCTTTATTTTTACTTCTTTCCTAAAGAATACCATCATAGAAATAACCATAAGAAGTGAAAAAATAAAAAATAAAATTGTAAACAAAGTTCTAATCTAAAATCATCCAATGCTAGGCCATTCTACCATTTTCCAGGCCTCTCCTGTTGCTAACAACTTTTGTGTTGAAAAATATACTATACTGTAGGAATGAATAGAATGCAAGTTGGATGGGGGATGATATTAAGATTTTTAGTGGAGTAATGGAAGCCCACTTGAACTGAAAATTAGACATGACAGATCTTTGAAGAAAACGCCACCTGGTTGGTTTGGACCACAAGCCATCTTAGGAGATATTGGACTGTATTAGGAGATGGATTTTGTTGGTTTTAATTCTCCAATTTTGAGGAATTCACACCTCTCAACCCCAGCAGCTTTCACTGTCCCCTATGAGCAGACGTTGTTAAGCCCTGGATTGCTCCAAGCTTCACTGGCTTTGTCCCTGTGTCTGCAATTATCAATTTCCTGGGCTGGATAATTTCCTGGATGGCTAGTATCTCTAGCAGTCAACAGGAAGATCAATAAGAAGACAGGTTTTCAACCAAGGGGGAAATCTGCCAAGTTTTAAACTTTATGTCCTAGGGGCCTTACTTGAAACTTAAGTGTACTTGGGGAATTATTTCCTTCTGAGAAACTGACAAATCCCAGCACAGAAATCTATTTGCTATAATTATTCCCGTCAAATATAACGGTTGTCTAATATGGATACATTCTCTTCCTCTCTTGAATTTATATGATTCAACATACTAAAATGCTTTGCATGTGAATCCATGGTTTTAAAACAAACATCAGGACTCAAATTTAAGGTTTGTTGAGATACTAGCTGGTTTTGGTAGGATCGTCTAGGTGTCACTGAGATCAGAATTTGGCCTGTAATCAGAAGCATTTAATCATTTACTCATCAGGCAAGTCCTGCTTTTATAACACTTGTGAAAATAAAAACAAATGTGTTGAATTAATTCAAGTGCTGTTGTCAAACAGTCATCAGAGACTGAGTCAGTAAAGGCACAATCTGAATCTGAGACACTGAGAAAGATGAAGGCAAAGAAATGAAACCAGCAAAGAACAACTAAACCAATCCAATTTGCTTTCTGATGATTAAAATGGCAGCAAACACAGAAAATTCAGCAGTTTCCATTTCAAATGAAAAATGAGACAAATGAGAATAAACTAGGGAGGAAAAAAAGCAAATTGAACAGAAAGTAACAGACAAAAAAAAATTAGAATATTCTACTGGAATTAAAAAAAAAAACATAAATTTCCCTAAAATGCAAAACCTTCCACGGGAGACCACTTCCTACTAACAGATGTACTAACAGATGTGTAAAGGAGCTTTAGCTTCTGAGGGGAAAATTTAATTTTATGAAGCCTTTTAAGAAAACAAACAAACAAATGAACTCATCTTCTACTTATTTTACTGTCTTTAAAAAAAAAAAATTACTAAGAAAAACAGTCTGTTGCAAATTACACTTATTATACAGAAGCAGCCAAACTCTATAAGTACACAGACTTTCCAGGGTTTACATCCAGCTGGGACTTATAAATAAAGCAAGATCAAGATACAGTGTTGAGCACTAGCACACAAAACCTCTTTCGTGTTGTTTTCCTTACATGTAGGTGCCATGCAAAAGTACATAGGGATGTGGTGCTAGCAGTACTCAGTGTGTCTGAGCAGAAAGAGTGACTTTTTTGACACAGCCACTTATAAAGTCTAAGACACATTCCTCTATATGAGGTGAATATTTGTAAGAATTTTAGTTTGTGGAACTCTAAGATCCTCCTATATTGGATTAACAATGCTTTCCTTGCTATCAATGCTAAAAATTCTGGTTATTTCAAAGAAAGAAGTAGCAGCTTTGTTTTTGAAAATCCTACTTTCTGGCCCTTAGGACCAGCAGTTTCAAAAGACTAAGAGTACTTATTTGTGCTGATATTTGAAATGATATATAATTATATGTATATATACATAAAATGATCTACACAGCTACAACTACTAATACCACACCAACTATAGCTACTTTCATCTTTGTATATGACTGAAGAAGCTGCTGGGTAGTCCTTATGAGAAGGAAATGCTTTAATAACACACATTCCTCATCAAATGAAAGTTCATTTTCCTTAATTAATTGACAAAGAAGTTTCTTTTGTCCAGAGACTTGAGGACACTTCTGCAGCTGTAAGGCTGTAGGTTTCCCTGTGCAACAGAGATTGAATAGAAACAGGGAAGCAGATGGGATGCATGGAGGAGGGCAGGAAGGGCTCCACGGGAGCTTCATAATGTATCTGGGCTATGAACAGATACTGCAGTTGTGGATGGTGGTGATGAGGTAGAGAATGAAACACAGAATCACAGAATCATAGGGGTTAGAAGAGACCTCCAGAGATCATCCAGCCCAACCCCCCTGCCAAAGCACACCAGGTCACACAATCAGGTGTCCAGGCGGGTCTTGAATATCTCCAGAGAAGGATACTCCACGACCTCCCTGGGCAGCCTAAAACAGGATACTCGTAAGTGATACTATCAAACCTGATGTACTGCTCTCTTCAGTTTTTTCATTTAGCAATTGGAACAAATTAAAGGGTAAAGCTGCTAATAAATATAAAAAATAAATTTAATAAATTTCACACATTATATAGATATATACATATGTAATATATTAAAACTTAAAAAATAAAATAACAGGATAGAAAGTGATTAGAAAAGGGGGCAGGAAATAAGAAATAAGAGACTGAGAAGGAAAAGCCCAAGATAGTATACTAGGGAAAATAATTGCAAAAAATATATATTAAATGTTAGGGAATAAGTTGGTAAGGCATAGTGTTGAAAATTAGCTAGGTATGCTTTAAATAATAAATGAGTGCTGGATTTATTACAGAAAGACTCTTTTATATTAGAAGAGAGAAAGATAAGAGAGAAATAGTACAAAAATTTAACATAATTACACAAGACACGTGCAAATGCAGAGTGGTATCAGACAGACGAAAGAGATCTTATGCTTTTAGAATATCACCTTTAGTCTTGGGTATTCCAATGCTGGGAAGATGTTCCTTCTTAATACTGATATGTTTGTTACCTAATCCAGAGCAGGGTAAAGTTTATCATTTGCTAAAATAGTGTCACTGGGCTATGTATTTGCTAATGCCTTTCATTTTGGTTTTGCACATGCAGCTAACATGTAGACATGTTTCCACAGTCCTCTGAAGTAGTTCTTAAAGATTTTCACTGTGTCCTCATTTCAAACGGGACAAAGTTGTTTTCTTCGGAGTGTCTGGTGTGATGCTATACTTTGGGTCGAAGAGAAAATTTATATTTTATGGAGAATGTTTATAGTTGCTGCTTAGCAGTGTTACACAGAGCCAAAGTCACACCAGTTTCTCATCTCACACTAACGGAAGGAACAGAATCAGGGCAGCTGATTTAAACTTGCCAGAGGAGAGTGTTGAAGGGGGTAGGAGTTTGTCTTTCTTCTGCTGTTCAGGGAGTGAGCTGAGTATTGGTTGGTAGGTAGTGAGCAATTGCTTGTGCACCGCTTGTTATGTACATTTGTGTGTGTGTATATAGTCAGAACTATTTTCCTTTTCCCTACATTAGTTTTTATATTAGTTAAATCTCAACCCATGAGTTCTAGTTTGTTCTTTTTCCCAGTTCTTTCTCCTGACCCACTGGGAAGAGTGAGCAAACAACTGTGTGGTGCTTAGCCACCTGCTGGGTTAAACCACAACAATCTTTTATGGTGCACAGCATGGGGCACAAAGGATTGAGATAACAGCAGACCTGACCAGAGCATGTTAACAGGAGATCCTTAAGAGTCTGCTCCTGAAACTGCATTGTGTAGCACCTTGTGTGCTGCTTATTTTCCCTGCTGCGCTGTTTGTCATTACTGGGCATTAGATTAAGGTTTTTAGTTTGCTATGTTGTGTGACCTCGTCTTGCATCATGATAAAATTGGCAGCCGAGAAACTGCTGTTTTGTGCGTGTTCATCACTGCGGTCACCTGTGGGTTTGGGAAGCCATATTGTTCATACTATCAGCATTATCAGTCCCTCAGCCTCCCTTTCGCTTTTCCTTCTTTCCCTAGAGCTCAAGAGCTAGTTACAACAGTTCTTGAGAAATCTGAATATCTATGGGATGTTCAAACCAGCATGAGTCATGAGTATGTTTCCGGTTATGTTTAAGATTAAACAATTATTTCAGAATAAAATCCCAACATCTGCCCCAGGGCAGGATAGTTCTGAGGGGCAAGGAGTATAGGATGGTATGGGCAGGTGCCTAAAAGAGTGGGCATCCATAGTGGTTTGGACCTTCACCTCTGAACAACAGCAGAACCCTGAAAAACTAGCAGAATCTTTGGAAAAGATCTGCCGTTGCCCTGGCAGTCCTAAAGAGGCACAAATCACTGCAGCATACTGGCGCGTGTCCTGTGCCAACTGAGCCTTTCGGTTGCTCCAGCACCTGTAATGAGCCCTGTGGTTGCTCTAACTCCTGCAATGAACCTTGCGATTTCTCTGCCTCTTGCAACGACTGCAGTATCTCCAACTCCTGCAACGAACATTTTGCCTGCTCCAGCCCTCATGATGGTCCCTGTGGCTACTCCAACCCCTGTGACAGATTCTGCAGTTGCTTTGCCCTTTTTTGACAGACGCTGCAGTTACTCCAACCCTACTGAAAGGCCCTGCAGGTACCATGATCCTCACAACCAGTCTTATAGTCACTCCAGGCCTCCTGACAAACCCCACAGTTCAACTGGGGAACAAAATAGTACCCATATCAGTAGCCCTATCAACAAGAAGAAAAATGTCTACAGAAGTCAGAATACTTAGCAAAGAGAGAAGTTTATAAGTGCAGAGAAAAAAAAAAAAAGGAGTGTGATCATCACAAAAGCAAGAGGAAGAAGAAGAAACAGAAACCATCTGACTCCTAACATTAAGTGGACTGTGAGATTTGCAAGAAGATTACAGCTATCACCCACGTGAGCATATTACCACCTGGCTGCTTAGGTTCTGGCATAGTGGAACCAGTATCCTGAACTTAGCAGGTAGTGAAGCCAAGAAGCTGGGATCTGTTTCTAGGGAAAGTGGCACTGACAAAGCAAATGAAAAAGGAATACGGTCTTTCACCCCGAGGCGGCAACTCTTGTCAGCCCTGAAGGAAAGATATCCTTTCAAGGAAGACCTGGTACTTAACCCAGGCATATGGACCACAATGGAGAAAGGTATCCAGTACTCGAGGGTACTGGATCTATCTCTACTCTGTGGTAGAGATTGTGGTATGCAATTAACTTGGACAATTATACCAGTTCCCAAGATGCAGACGACATGATGTGTATGTGAAGTATGTGGCAGAGAGTTGTATGGAATGCACCATCATCATATGCCAGCAGCCTGGCAGGAAAGAACTGGAAAGATGATGAAAACCAATAGTGGATGAAATGGCTAGCCTGCTTTGACAATATGAAGATAATCTCTCTTCCTCCCCGAGGGCCCGTGTCACAGCTGTGGAGAAACTGGTTCAAGAACTCAAAGGAAAAGAAACAGCTTCAACTGCTCCTCCAGCTGTATGAACCCATGCTTCATCCATTAGGAGTAAGCGTTCCTCTGCTCAAGAGAGAGGATATAGTAGATACACACCATGTAGCATCCGGGGCTTTTACCTTCATGACCATGGACAGGATATGCGGAAGTGGGACGGGAAACCCACCTCAACCCTACAGGCATGGAAACTTGAGTTGCAAGGGAAAGCAATCACACGAGTGGGTCTTCCTAGCAATATGGAGGCTTCAGTTTCCTGCAGGCAGTTCTCCAGACAGCGAAGACAGTGCAATCTTACATCCAAGGATGGCAATGAGACTTTTGGTTCTCATACACCAGAGATGAGTAATGACTACCGTAACCAAAACTAGAGGGACTCTTCCTGCAGCCAGATGCAGGAAAGGGATAGTTGGGTGTATTGTACTGTGTGGATGTGATGGCCTATCACTTCAGAACCAAAGAAATACGAGGCTTTAGTGGACACCTGTGCACAACGTACCCTAATGCCATCAAGTTATGAAGGGGTGAAACATCTGTATTTCTGGAGTAAGGGGGAATCCCAAAGGTTAACTGTACTGGATGCCAAAGTAAGCAAAAGGACTCCGTTGCAACTGGCTCAGAGGCCCTGTGCATCTTTAGTACAGATTGTCTCAGGATAGGGTAGTTCAAGGGCCCAAAAGGGTATTGGCGAGTTTTCAGGATAGCTGCCTTGGAGGCAGAGGATATTAAGCAGCTGTCTACCTTGCCTGGTCTCTCAGGAGGCTCTTCTGTTGTGAGGTTGCTAAGAATAGAACTGCAGGTGCTGGTTGCTAGTACAGCGGTGCACTGGCAGCAATATCATACCAACTGGGACTCCCTAATTTCCATTCATGAGCTGATTCACCAACTGGAGAACCAAGGAGAAACCAGCAAGACTCGCTCACCCTTCGGTAGTCCCATATGACAAGTGCAAAAGTCCATTGAAAAGTGTTGCCTAACAGTGGACAGTTGTGGCCAGAGTGAAGTCACACCACATTGCTGTGCCAGATAATAACTGCAGACAAAGGCAGCCAAGTTGTATGCCAAAACTGACATTGTGAATGCTTTTTTCTCAATCCCTCTGGAAGCAGCGTTCAGGCCACAGTATGCTTTTACTTAGAGGGGTGTCCAGTTCACCTGGAATCGACTGCCCCAGGTGTCAAAACAGAACCCTGACATTTCTCACGAGCTGATCCAGAACAGGGAGAAGCTCCTGAATACCTGCAGTACACTGACAACATCACTGTGTGGGGCTACACAGCAGAAGTTGTTTTTGGGAAAAGGAAGAAAATAATTTAAATCCTTCTAAAAGCTGATCTTGCCATAAAGAAAAGTAGGATCAAGGGACCTGCACAGAAGATCCCATTCTCAGGAATAAAATGGCAAGATGGACACTGCCAGATCCCCAAGGACATGATCAATTAAATAACCACTGTGTCTCCACCAACTAACAAAAAGGAAACACAAGCTTCCTTAGGTGGTGTGAGCTTCTGGAGAATGCATATTCCAGATCACAGTCTGACTGTAAACTCCCTCTATCAAGTGATGTGGAAGAAGAATGATTTCATATAAGGCCCTGAACAACAACAGGCCCTAGAACAAATGAAACAGGAGATACTTCACACAGTAGCCCTTGGGCCAGTTTGGACAGGGCAAGATGTAACAAAAAGTGCTCTGCTCTGCAACTGGGGAGAATGTCCTTGCTTGGAGCTTCAGGAAGAAAGGCCCAGCTGACACACAAGTTTGACCCCAGGAGTTTTGGAATCACGGATACAGAGGATCTGAGGCCTGCTATGCTCCTACTGAAAAAGAGATATTGGCAGCAAACGAAGAGTTCTGAGCTGCTTCAGAAGTGGTTGGTAGTGAAGCACAGCTCCTTTTGGCACCCCACCTGCCTGTGCTTGGTTTGGTGTTCAGAGGGAGGGTCCTGTCCTCCCTACATCGTCCAACTGATGGTACGTGGAGTAAATGGATCACATGGATCAGTTTCAAAAAGGGAATCTCAGTCATCCAGGAAGCTCAGAAGTGATTACGGACTGGCTCAAAGACTTAAGATTTCAACACATCACCAGAAAAGAAGGTTACACATGCTGAAGAGGCTCCACTGCATCATAAAGTGCTGGAAAATGTTTGCTGATGGGTCTGTTGCATCGTGAGAAAGCATTCGAGATGGAAGGCTGCTGTATGTACTCTTATACAATGAGCTGTAGAAGCTACTGAAGTAAAGGGTGAATGGACTGTTAAAGACTGCATTGAGACCAGCGAGTGTTGGGACATTCAAACCCTGAAGTGTACATTTGACAAAAGCCGCATGGTTAGTCAACACTCAGGGTTCTGCCAAATGAGCTGATCCTGCCCAGTCAAACCTCCTGCATACCGTAGAAGAGGACAAAGACCAGGTGGTGCATGTAAAGAACGAGCTGGGCAAAACAGGCTGGGTTATTTCTGCCTGAGACAAAGGCAAACCTATTCATGGGATTGCTTTTGCTCAGAGACCTAAGTGCATATGGTGAGTATTGTGGATGGGGATGTCCATTGTGTACCTCAAGGTGATTAGATTCTGGGTGAGAAGAGCCAATAATTTGAATTGTGTGATGTTGCTACCTAATACAGTATGTCATCCTTGAAGAGAGCGTAATGGGATAACTCGTTAAATGTCTACAGTGCATTTGTGAGGTCTATATTTTGTTGCTGAAATCTGTAACATCTGATCTTTTCTTGGAACCAAAACCAAATACTGCCTCAATTCCATCTCTCAAGAAAAGAAAAATTGTTTTCATTCATTCATATGATAGTTTGTGGTGGAAGGGGCCTTAAATATTACCTAATTCCAAACTCACTTCGTTGAGCAGACTTGCCATCAAATACCTTGAAAACCTGCAACTATGCACCATTCATTTGGCCATGAGCCAGAAGTGTGCCCTTGTGGCCAAGAAAGCCAACAGTATCCTTGAGTGCCAGCAGATAGAGGGAAGCGATCCGGAATCATTCAGCAGGACATAGACAGTCTGGACAGTTGGGCAAAAAAGAACCAGATGAGGTTTAATGAAAGCAACTGTAGAGTCTTGCACATAGGAATAACCTTAAGTATCAGTACAGGTTGGGGGATGACCTGCTGAAGAGGAGCTCTGGGGAGCAGGACTTGGGGGCTATGGTGGATGACCAGCAGGCCAGCAGTGTGCCCTGAAGGCCAATGGGATCCTGGACTGCATTAAAAGGAGTGTGGCCAGCAGGTGAAGAGAGGTGATTCTCTCCCTCTACTCTACCCTGGTCAGGCCTCACCTGGAATACTGTATCCAGTTCTGGGCTCCTCAGTACAAAAAAGACATGGATCTTCTGGAAAGAGGAGAGCCACAAAGATTATAAAGTGCCCGGAGCATCTTCCCTATGAGGAAAGGCTGGGTGACCTGGGTCTGTTCAGCCTTGAGAAATGAAGATAAGAGGGGATCTTATTAACATTTACAAATATCTTAAGTGTGGGAGACAAAGGGACATGGCCAACCATGTGGTCTGTGGGAATAGGACAAGTGGAAATGGCCATAAACTGGAGCATAGGAAGTTCCACAGCAATATGCAAAAGAACCTCATGGTGAGGGTGACAGAGCACTGGAAGCCCAGAGAGGTTATGGAGTCTCCTTCTCTGGAGGTATTCAAGAGTTGTCTGGCTGCCTACTTGTGCAAACTGCTCTAGGGAGCCTGCTTTGACAAGGGGGCTGGACTCCATGATCTCTAGAGGTCCTTTCCAAACCCCACAGTTCTGTGATTCTGTGATTCCCTTCTACTCTGCCTTGGTGAGGCCACATTTAGAATACTGTGCGCAGTTCTCGGCTTTCCAGTCCAAAAAAGACAGAGATCTCCTAGAAGGAGTCCAGCAGAGGCTACAAAGATGATAAAGGGTCTGGAGCATTTCTAATATGAGGAAAGGCTCAGTAACTTTCATCTGCTTATCCTGGGAAAAAGAAGGCTGAGGGGAGATCTGACTGATGTTTATAAATATCTAAAGGGAGGTGGGAGGCAAATGGCTGAGGCTAGGCTTCTCTTGATGGTACATAATGATAGGATAAGGAGTAATGGCCCAAAACCTAAATGTAGGAAGTTCCATACAAACATGCATATGAACTTATTTATGTTAAGGGTGATGGAGCACTGGAACAGGTTGCTCAGGGTGGTTATGAAGTCTCCTATAGACATATTCAAGACCTGTCTGAATGCCTACCTGTGCAACCTATTGTATTCCTCTAGCAGGAAGGATGGGTTCAACAATCTTTTGAGGTCCTTTTCAATCTTTGCAATTCTGTCACAACATCTCTGGGCAGCCTGTTGTGCTTCAGTCCTCTATGAGTAAAAAATGTCCTCCTAATATCTTCTCTAAGAAATTCCTCTTTAAATTAAAAAGCATTCCCTTCATGCTATCACTATCAAACTGTATAAAGTCAGTCTCTCTTGTGTTTATAAGCTCCCCTTAAATACTGGAAGGCTGCAATGAGGTCTCCCCAGAACCTTCTCCAGACAGAATAAGCCCAGCTGCCTCTGCCTTTCTTCATAGGAGATGCTGCAGCCCTTTGATCACTTTGTGGCCTTCTTCCAGACATACTCCATTCTTCTAAATCTTTCTTGTGCTGGGGCACCCAGGTCTGGATGCAGTACTCCAGCTGGGACCTCATGAGGGCAGAGAATAAAGCAGTCCCTCTCCCTGCTGGCCATTCCTCTTTTGATGCAGCCCATGATACTGTTAGCTTTCTGGACTTCAAGGACACAATGCTGGCTCTCATCCATCTTTTTATCCACTAGGGTCCCCAAGTTCTTCTCTGTAGAGCTGCTCTCAAAGAGTTTTTCTCCCAGTCTGTGCTTGTATCTGGGATTACTCCAACCCGTACTGCACCTTGCGCTTTGCCTTGTTAAATCTCATCAGGTTCAGCTGGACCCACAGTGGGAAATTATGCTTGTTCATCTGCTGGCTGAGGAAAAAGCTGTAGCAGAGGATGCTTAGAACTTGTCTAAGTTAGTGGACTAAGTTAGTGGTAAACTAAGTTATTCAGAAGCAGCTGTTGGATTTAAATTTCACACTCACAACCTAAATTCACTTCTGAAGGTAGACAAGCCTTTAAACATTCATGTATAGTACAATATACTTTTCCTTCTGTCTTCTGTAACTCACTGGTTTGATATCAGCTAGCTCTGAAAATACTAACTTAGATTTCTGGCAAATAGAAATGAAGAAATAAATATATCTGAGTTAATTAGATTAAGAGTTTCTTACATTTTAACTCAGGTAACGTAAGATAAAACATACAGTAAGTACAGTAGGGACAAAACCCAAATAAAGGAGTTTTAGTGCTGGAAGATGTGAGAGAGCAATTGAAAACTAGCACTTGAGTTCCACAATGGGTAACACACACAGCTTAAGCACAGAAAATGTTGGAGGAGTGCTATAAATCTTAAAAGAAAGAAGCAATCCTTCAGGAATGTTTTCATTGCCTTTGGTACAGGCATGTAACAGATAACAAAAAAATGGGACTTGTTCAATGTAATCTCTATATTTACATGGCTAGATGAGTGGTGACTCACTCAAAAATACAGACAGTGTAGCATTGAGTCATGCACTCTGTTTTTCTGATGCTGCTTGTTGGAAATATGGAACTGCCATCCTTTTCATGTGCATTTAAATCCAACCAACAGGTTTCCTGAGCTTCACATGATAACCAATGAATTTAGTTACAGTAAATACAGACACACAACCTGTTCCAAGACAACTCTGCTCCCATTTACATATCTTCAGCATGTATTTCCACAGAGGAAAATTTCGAACACAAACCTAAAAGTCAGGCTGGGCAAGACTTATTTGTATGTGTGTGTGTGTGTGTGTGTGTATGAGGAAGCAGATAAGAGAGAGGAAGAGAAAGATGAAAGAGAGAAGACTATATGATCTTGTTCTGAGCTTTCCATATGATTGTTGTCCTAAAAGGACAGGGGCTTTAAGACCACTGTACTGAGCTTGCTCACACAGTGAGATGCTTGTACCACATAACCACTGAATTGGATGGATTGTGCTCTTTTATTCCCAGCACTGGAAGACAGATGCAGAATCACCCCGATGTTCCCACCTTTGCAGAAAGATTTTGTTGCCTGTGCTGTGATTACAAAGGAGTTCAGGTGAATGCAAACACTCCATGTTCCTCACATTGAACACAGATGATTTACTCACACTTTGAACACTTTCCTATGACCACTTAGCACTAATTGTGCCTGTCAATCCCTTTCTCTTCTCCCAGCCAGCTGGCAGATTGAATTACCATTCGCTTTCTATCAGCTCAATGGTTAAATAGGGAGGAAGTGTGCAGAGGAATGCTAGGACGTTAGCCTAACCTGCACTGGTGGCAGTTTGTTTCCTGTGACTTCAACACTTGGTTTTTTTTTGTTTGGTTTGGTTTCTTGTTGTTGTTTGTTTGTTGTTGTTGTTCAGGAATTTATCCCTTGAAAAAAATGGAAAGATATCTATGAGCTTTCATGTGACTAGTGCTATGTAGTGTAAGGAAGGGTGGCGGATGGCCCACTCTATCACTGCTGGGAGAAGCACTCAATAACAGCGGTTTGTGCAGGCAGGACAAAGTGCTGTAACTTGCTTGCAGGTTCACAACCAAGGGAACTGTTCTTCATGTCTGCCAGTATGGGGGTAAACAATTGTCTGAGAGCTAAAACTAGTTTTCCTATAGAGAAATTTCCAGAGATATCTACAGCATCCACTAAGACAGAACTGGTAAGAAACGAGTCTTCAGTTCAGACAGTTGGTAGCACTGAGTAACTTGAACTTTCTCCTGGAGATAAGGTAAGTACTAGCACATATGCACTCACACAGATGATCTTTTACAACAAGGAGTTGGGTTGCAAAAAGCAGTTTAAATGCTTTCTAGTGCTAGAGGTGCCAACGGAGATAGACATATGTTGTTTAACAGTCATATTCCAGAAGTGAACAACTCTAAAAGGAAGACACCTTGATCCCTGGTGATCCACAAAAGCAAGTCTGCAGTTGAGTTCACACTCTCTAGCTTCACTCTCAAAGCCAGATATGTTTATACAACTATAGGCAGCCATGGCCAAGATCTGCAAGTAAAAACCATACCAGCAGCGTGCATGTAGTGGGTGATTCCCTTTTATTGATGTTCCTTTCTGCTGGACTGACAGGGTGTCTTGAGAGGTATGCTGCCTCCTGGAATCTGAGATCCAGGATGTTGCTGAAAGCATGCCACACCTTGTCAAGAACGTGGCGTACTATCCTCTGTTGTCCTTCCATGTGTGCGTTAATGACACTGGAAGCCCGAAAATGGGCAGAATCGAAGAAAACTATAGGGCCTTGGGAGCACAAGTGAAAAACACTGGGGTGCCCAAGTTACCTTCTCAGTTTTGCCAGTTGGAGGAAAGAGGAAAACCAGAAATAGTTACATAGTTCACATCAGTTCCTGGGTACATGGCTGGTGTTTGTATGAGGGTATCACAGTGGGACTTCCAATGAAGATTATAACCTGTTAGGGAGGAATGAGTCCATATGTCTAGAAGAGACAGGGCAATGTTCAGCAGCAGGCTGACTAACCTAGTGAGGCAGGCTTTAAACTAAAGGACTCAAGAAGTGGAGTTAAAAATGGCAATGCTGATGATATGCTTATGACTGGGGAATAAGACAGGCCAAACAGAACAGTAACAAGTGTTTCTTAGTTGCCTCCCATTACATGACCCAGAATGTCAGCCACGTCAAGGGCGTGTATAGCCATGGGGCATCCTTTTGAATCCCTAGGGATGAATTATGAATGGGTGGAGAGCTCATGGGTGAAAAATAAGGAGCAGGCAAATGTGGGTGACATCACTGTGAATTTTTACTACAGGTTGCCTGATCAGGAAGAGGAAGTTGGTGAGACCTACAGACAGTGAAAGCAGCCTCACAATCACAGACAGTGTTTCTCCTGGGTAACTTCAACAGTTCTAGCATATGCTGGAAAAGCAACATTGTAGGGGATACACATGGTCCAGGAGGTTCCTGCAATATGTGGAAAATAACTTTCTGAGAGGTGTTGTGGAGAAGCCAATCAAGAGAGGTCAGCTGCTGGACCTTGTTCTTACAAAAAAGGAAGGGCTGGTCGAGGGTGTCAGGGCTGGGGACAGCCTTGACTGCAGCAACCATGAGCCAGTGGAGTTTGTGGTATTCAAGGACAAACAAGGCAAGAAGTAGGATTGCCACTGTGGATTTCAAGAGAATCAACTTTGACCTCTTTGGGGACCTACTTGGAGGTCTAGTTAGAGCATTGCAAAATAAGGGGTCCCAAGAAAGATGTTTTACATTCAAGCACCACTTCTCCCAAGCTCAGTATTGGTGCATCCCTAAGAGCAAGAAACCAGGCAAAGGTAGCAGAACATTTGCATGAATCAAGACCTCATGGAAAACGTAGAAGAGTTTATGGAATGTGGAAAAATGGTATGGTAACTTGGAAAGAATATAGGAATGGTGTCAGGGGCTGCAGGGAAGAAGTGAGGGAGGCTAAGGCCCACTTGGAATTAAATCTAGCAAGGACAACAAGAAAGGCTTCTTTAAGTATGTCTTCATAAAAAGGAAGTCTAGGGAAAATGTAGGTCTCAGTGAGGTGGGTGCTCTGATAATAAAGGATGCTGAGAAGGTGGAGATGCTGAATGTCTTCTTTGCTTCAGTCTTTATTGTTAAGACTGCCCCTTGGGTATCCAAGACCCTAGAGACATGAGAGAGTTTGGGGAAAGGAAGACTTCTACTTGGTTGAGGAGGATCTGGTCAGAGGTTGTGTAGGCAAAATCAATGCCCACAGGTCCACAGGTACTGATAGTTAGCACCCATGAGTGCTGAGGGATCTGGCAAAAGTAATTGTTGAATTGTTCTTTGTCATCGTTGAAAGTCAGCCTCACTTTTCTCCCTAGGTAGGTGATGGAACAACTTATTCTGGATGTTATATTCAGGAAATTGGAAAAAAAGAAAGTTATCAGGAGTAGTCCACATGGATTCACCAAGGGGAAATCATGCTTGACCAATCTTGTAGTATTTTATGATATCATCACTGGCTGAGTAGATGATAGGAGAACAGTGGGTATTGTCTATCTTGACTTTAGCAAAGCTCTTGATGCTGTATTCCATAACATCCTCATAGTTAAGGAAGTGTGAGATAGATGAACAGACAGTGAGGTGGATTGAGAACTGGCTTACTTGACAGAGCTCATAGTGTTTTGATCAGCAGCCCAGAGTGTAGTTGGAGACCTGTAATTAGCAGAACTCCACAGGGGTTAGTTCTGGGTGTGGTCTTGTTCAACATCTTCATTGCTGACATAGATGAAGGGACATGGAACACCTGCTGCAAGTTTGTGAATGACATAAACCTGGGAGGAGCACTAACACACCAGAAGCCTGTGCTACCATTCTGTGGTTCCTGGACAGTCTAGAGTGTTGGGTGATGAGGAATTTTATGGTGTTCAACAAGGGCAATTGCAGAGATAGATGGAGATATTCCTTGGGAGGAATAATTCCATGCATCAGTACAGGTTAAGGGCTGACCTTCTGGAAGGAGCTCTGCAGAGATGGATCTAGGTCTCCTGGCGGCCTATAAATATCTTAAGTGGGTGAGGTCAGATGTTTTTTGGTTGTGTCCAGAGGCAGAAGAAGGGGCAAAGGGTATGAAAGGGCATAGAAAGTTTAATACGAACTTGAGAAAAATCTTCTTTACTTTGGGGGTGGCAGGGCACTGTAACAGGCTGCCCAAAGAGATTGTGAAGTCTCCTTTTCTGGAGATATTAAAAACCCACCTGGACACTTTCCTGTGATACTTACTCTAGGGAACTTTCTTTAGCAGGAGAGTTGGACTTGATGTTTTACAGAGGTCTCTTCCTATTCCTGTGTTACCATGATTCTGTGATTGCTTATATCCACACACCTATCATCATTCACAATATGCATTTTTCTGTGCCTCTTGCTTGCTTGCCCCTTGCACTTAGCTCCCAGGCTGCTCTTATGCTGCCATCTACACACGCATTTCTGCCTGCATTCTTAGACAGCCTTCATCAAAGTAAGAGACAGATAACTGCAGACTGTCTACACCCCCATAAAATCCTTCCCAATCTTCGTTGCTCTTCCCTTCTTCACCCCAAATTGTTGTCATTCTCCCAGGTCCCACACCCAGCTCTATACTAGTTACCTGTACTTCATTTATTTTGAGCATGCTGTGTGCACAACTCACTTATCAGATAGCTGTTCACTTCTACCACCTTGTCTGTAATCCTTATAAATACACACGAACTGATAATTTCTCTGCTTGCTCACACACCATCATTTCTCACCCCTTGTTAAATGAGCTGTCATTCTCATTTAATCCCAATTCGTGCCGTATAAGTTCTAACTCCACTAACCTATCCACATTTGTTCCATTCCCTCTTTCTGCTTCTTTTAGCTAGTGCCTACTACAGAGTCATAGGTACATTAGTTGCATCTTGCTTAATAAAATATCATTCCTTTTTATTTGTATGTGTTCTCCTAATCCAACACTGTTTGTTACTTTCCACTACTTTCCTCAGCTACTTCCCCTGTTACATGTTGCCTGTTCCATCCTAACTACAGATAAGAGGCATCCTTTGTTTCTAATAGGCAAATAACTATTGCACCTTTGAACTACTTCCTCAGTTTGTCTTCAAAGCAATACAAAACTAATATTCCTTCCTGTGCTCTCTTGTCCTGCACCTCCATTAGACTACCCTTTGCTCACTGATCTTTACAGAAAACTCAGCTCTTAATATTATCCTTATACCCTCTTTATTCTTCATTCTTCATTCATTCCTCATTCTCATGCTTCATGAGAACTGCCAAATCTTCATATTCACAGTTCTCCTTGTCCCCATAATTTTACTTATCTTGCATTTCCTCACAATACCTTCACACAGCTTTTTCCTTTATTCTGCCTCTGCTCATAACCAGTCACAACATGTCCACAATACTCCAGCAGGCTTATAGCCTCTGAAATTTCTCATAGCTCTTCATGCTTCTATCCAAATATATAAGAGATGCTCTGAAAGTAATGCCTCCTATTTTACTTTGTTGGCCTACTGCATCATAGGTGGATATGAAAGACAAGCCACGTTCCAGACAGCCATGCAGATATTTGTGAATGTGATATGCAGGCTCTTTTTCATTGCTGGTGAAAATGCATAGTTAATGGAGGTGACTGTTGAAAAATAGTGTTTTGTAACTGAGAATACGCTATATCAAATAGTGTAATTGTGCTCTTTGTTGCAATTTAATGACAATAAACAGGAAGGTGTTACTTTCAGAGAAACCTATGTGCATTTTTCTTCCTCCTCCAGACATCCTTCCTGCACTGTGCTTTCACCATTCTCTCTAAACTCCCACTGCATATCCCCCACCCACCCTTCCTACATCCTTGTAGGTCCCTTTCATATTTTCACCCAGTATCCAGTATGCATCTTTTCCCATCCCTCTCAAGTGATACTTCCTTTTCTGAGTCCTAAACTTTTCTCCATCCATGAACATTCTCTCTGTCCAGTTGACTTGCAGTAGTTTCCCTGTTATGCTAACTACCTTTGCATGGCTTACCTGCTCTAAGTACCCAAAATATAGCACAGTATATTGTGGTTTATTTTCAGCACCTAATAGTCTCCCTACAAACTCCTGAGGTATTTCCTTCTATGAGTTATTTAGTTAATTTTTCCCTGGGGGAAAAAAAATAAATAAATAAGAAACACTAAATATATTGGTTACCTCAAAATATACCACCTTCCTCCACAAAGCACTCCTGTCCTGACCCTTCTGGTTTATCTTCTCCCCATATTTTGAGACCTCAATCTGCAATCGTACGTTGTTTTCCTCCCCCTACCATGCTAACAGACTCAGCTTCTAGTGCTGACATGTGTATCTAAAAGTACAAGTCTTTATACTATGTGTTGTTGAAACCATGCTTAACTCTCATTCTCTACTGCTTTTGTCTACTTTTTCCCAAAGCAAGGTAGTTTAGTTATTTTCGTTTTTCTGACATCTTAAGTGTTTTTGTACCACTCCTCTACTTACACACTTGCACAGGCCACATATTTCAGTGCCTGAGAATGTCTTTCTTTTTTGTCTGGGTATTTTCCTGAGGGCACAGTGTTAAGTCAAACTTTACATACCATTTGCACTTCTCATGCAACAAATCACATGAGCCTAAGAGTTAAGAGTGCTTTTTGAAACTCTGCAGTTCATAACAATTGTCTGGACCATACAGCACACTTCTCTGTTTATTTAAAAAGGGAAGAAAAAGCACATACCCACTCCCCTCTAAATAACTGGTTTTGCAATATAGGACTGAGAGAATGTGTGCATAGCAGCCCTTTTCATTCCAAAATATCCATCTCTCTGAATAATGCGTATTTATAGTTCAAGAGATAGGACCAGCACAGAGCTTTCTCGTTTATTTTAATAAAGGATTAAGAACTGATCAGAAAACTATCTAAACCATTCAAGGATTTTTTCCCCTCTTAGCTAATAACATTTGGTAACTCCATAAAGACTCGCCAGTAACTAACTTAATGCTTTAAGCTGCATTTCAGCTGTTTAGATGAGAAACAGCTTTCTATTTTGCTCTCTATATGTCTGTATTTATTCGTTGTGTGCTGCATTCTTAGAGGACGCTTACTGAACACTGAAAATTGTACTGTAAGAGTAAGTCACCCTACCATCCTACACACAAAGTGAGTGTATCTTTTTCACCTAGCCACAGATGTACAGGGTATCCTTTGATCTCCAGTTCCTTCCAGAGAATTTAGTATTGGTTTTGAGGGGAAGGGTGATTGATTCAAAGGTCATGAGTAGGGTTTTCAGTGTCTGACTTGCACAAAAAATAACAAAGCTCCAGTGAAGTTAAGTACCTGAGACAGGAGAAGTCTAGGAATTAGGAATTTTGACTTTGCGTGTCATGGGCTCTAAGTTTCCCTTAGGGCAAGTCTGCTGTGTATTCTGACGCTGGTTCCTGCAACCTCTACGCAAGATTTGCAACTCCTTTTGTTACATCTGAAGTTTCTTGTTTCCGTCTTAAAATAAAACCGAGAGTCTCCTTTGTTTCTGCCTCTTAAATTAGATTCCTTTAGCACCTCATATTTTTCCTCCACTGTTTTCTTACCGGGGATCTAAACAACAGTGTACAGAGCAGGAGGAGAGAGGACTCTCAAGACTAAAGCAAGCTGTAGGGCAATTAGAGGTGGGAGAAGGAGGAGGCACAATGGGAAACGCATCAACATTTGGGACAGATCTACTTCTTGCAAGACACCCCTCCCAAACTACCATTGTAATTCTTTAAAGAATCCCTCTCCCCCCTCCTCTCCCCGCCCTCTTAGGACCCTATTAGAAAATGTCAAATTTCCCTTACCGTGGTAGGAGTAACCATGGCATCCGTGTAAATGTTTCCAGAAAAGTCGACATGAAGAGAAAGGTAAATGTAAATACGTTCATTCAAAGTCCCAAAGTTGTCTGCTTGGGTTGTGCAGAGTTGCTCTATGGGAGAGGAGCCTTTAACTCTGAGTCCCGTGAACATAATCTCCCCGATTATAACAAACCAGCTCAGCCAGATGGCTCTGCTCTGTAGATTAACCCTTTTATTGCCATACTCTACTTTCACTGCCTACTGTTTATAAAAATTTTGCCTGGCTGGGGAATTTCAGAGAGCGACACATTTTTTTGAAAATAACATAATTGTCATAAAAGTCTATTTTTTTTTCTCTTATATGCTTTACAATACCCATAATGCGTCTATTTTTTATTTTTATTTTTGTTTTTTTTTTAATTTTTTTTTTTCTTGTTCCAACTAATAATTTCATTCCTTTTCCTGTCAAAATCTTTTCATATTATAAGGAAAAGTCTTAGTACCCAGGAATATTCTTTGTAATTCTTTTGTTAAATCATTACCATAAAACAATCTCTTCTGGACTGTGACTCTCAGAAGACAAGTATTTCATTTCAGGAATGTACAACTCTAATAGTCCATTCCATCTTCTCTGTCTCTGTCTCTTTCTTTCTCTCTTTTTTTCTCTGTCTCTCTCTTCCCCCCACACTTGCTTTGTCTCTCACATGCATACTCACATATATACACAGATGCAGTCTTTGGTCAAACTGCCATCATGAGTTTCTATTCTTATCCATATTTAGAAATCATTATAGGACATGCAAAACAGGTGAAATAGAGAAACAGAACTGAAAAGCCATAAACTTCCAGTCTCTCTCTGGCTTTATTATTATTATTGTTATTGTTATTACTTCCAAATTCTAGGCACATTTATTTATTTTGTCATTGTTTCTCTCAGCCAAGTCACTCCTCACATCATAAAAATAGAAAGAATAGACCTTAGAGTTGAGTTTTGTCCAGATATGCCTCCAGTTTTGATTTGCAGATTAGTCCATTAGGAAAAAGATGGTGAGTGCCAAAAATATGGAAAGTTAATCAGCAACCAGTAGTGACTGGTTTCTAAAATTCTTATTTAGAGATTGCTCACAGAGATGGCTGATAAATTTAGCTGCATTCCTCTAAGTCTCCCTCTAAATTTACATGCTTAAGTCATCTTTCTTTTCTATTTGATTCAAGCATAGTTGAACAAGTAATAACCATAAGAATCTGCTTATATAAGATAGATATAATATAGATACAATACTTCAAAATGGAAGTAATCAGATGCTTCACAAGATCATGAACCTTTCTCTTTTGTTTTTTAACAAACAAATTTTACTCTTTCTCCTCCCTTTGTAAGGATTATTAGACCTCTAATGCTGTCAAAGCACTGTACCATCATCTTCAAGCTCTACCTAGATAGTTGCCACCATTTTATAAAATATTTTCCGCTGTCAATTGGAACATGGTAGGTGTTGTTTGTAGTTGTTGTCCTTTACCTAAATTTTCTCAACCATAAGATAATGCTATTTAAAGAAGTCTAAATTCTATATATTGCATCTGTTTCTTAAGTGCTGCTTGAATTGCTTATTTTCCCTAACTGCCCAGATGTGAACGGAGAGAGTAATCTTCTATCATTGACTCTTAAGAGCATTTATTCCTCTGAAAACTACTGCTTCATCAATTCACATAAAAAAAACACCAAAACAATAAACCAAACCAAGAGATATTCCAAAAACTGCACAACACAAATCTTGAACAGCTCATGAGCCTTTTTGTCTTTGCTATTTGATTGAACACAGTTTCCATCCTTTTTAGACCTTTCTCAGCTAAAAGGATGTAAGAATTAACTCCTTTCTCCCTATCCCAACACTCTAGTCAAATCTGAGAAATGCCTAAAGTATGACTCAGCTTTTAGTCTCCTCAAGTAGATAAACAGCTCTAGGAATAGAAATCATTCCCCTGGCTTGTGAATGCTCCTCCAGAGGTAGGCAAAGGGTTAAGCTCTGAAAGCAACCCTACCCTAGGAACTTTACATTTGCAGGTAGTCCAGAAAAAAAAAAAAAAAGAAAAGAAAACAAATAGTGTGCAACTAAACGTCCCAAGCAAAGGGGCTGCCTCCCTCTGATGGGAGGTGAATCTACCAGAGCCAGGCAGTATGCATGAATTGAGGGATTTTGCCTGGTACTCGTTGTCTGTGTCTGTGGGCTGTCAGACACCTTGTAACATGAGATGTGACAACTTAATCTTGCCAAATATGCATGCACTGTTAAAAGCATTGTAGACAGTGTGTTTTTACAGCTATAGAAAATGGAAACATGCTTGTTACTTGCAGTTTTGCACATTTTTCTCTAAAGATGTTTCTCTCCTTAAACTGTTTTTCCTAGATATTTTTACATCTTCTTCTGCTAGGTCATTTGGTGCCATGTTATATCTTGTTTTCTAAGGATAAGCCTTAAAACAAACAGATTTTATTAATTTTTTTTTTTTTTTTACACTTCAAACATGCTTTATGGTTGGTTATTTTGTTTTGTTTTGTTTTGTTTTACGAAAAATAAAGATCTCAAACTGTTATTTTAAGTATAGTCCTTTGATCCAAGATTCTGACATAGCAGTCATGTTTGTTACTTTTAGCAAAATCTCTAAGTCTTGAAGAAATTGAAATATTGCTCTGAGCATATTGTAGAAATAATCTTCAGTTTTTGAGGATTTTAATTGGAATAATAACTAGTCATTTATCTGATTAATTAGGTCTTTCATTAGACTCCAGAATACACAATATTTTATTCACTGTGAAGGCAGTTTTTTTTCTAAACATATTAAGATACCCCTATAATTCCATTTTATGTTAATAAAATAGAATACTTATAGAGAAGATTTGTATGTTAGTAAATAAATGGATGAAGCTTTTCACTGGGTTTGATGGGTGCCTTGACTCATTTTATAGTCAGGATTTCCCCCGTTAGTTTTGCAACAGCGCCACTTTGTGGTAGTTGTCCCGAGCAGATACTGAGAGTAGGAATGCCTGCCGGAATACTACTTGTTTCAAAAAGTTTGTCCTCATCGTTGCTTTGACGTACATCAACAGATGCATTTATCTACAGTAGAACTATATTCCAGCCATGTACTTTTCCATTTATGAGAAGGTAGTTTTGAAGAAAGACTGAGAAGAAGTAGAAGCAGAAGTTTAGCCCTCTCTGAATGTTTTGCATAAGAACATCACTTTCATTCAAATTTCCAGAACTTTAGTGTTTGTAAACATCTCTAGAAAATATTTTCAGTGACAGTTGTTGTAAATGTTTCATTAAAAACAAAAAATCGAAGCATAGTTTTCTGTAACTGATAGAAATAGCAGCAAGAAATAATAGGTTATTGGGAGGAAAAAAATAAAGCAAAAAACCAACCAACCACATAATTTAAATATTATTTCAAGAATACCAGAGTTGTGATTTCAGAGTTGATAGAATTGCTGAAACATTACTGAGTTTGGCCTCCCTTACATCTGCATCAGTTCTGAGCTTAAGCCGTCATGTACACTTGTGCTGGAGTTTCTGTTTCTCCCTTGTACTCCAGAACTCAATCTAGGGAAATGATAGGTGCTAAACAGAAATTCTAAGTAAGCTTCGTATTTTGTTCTGTTATACATTTATTGGAAAGTTGTCCTCAGCAGCTTTTCCTTTCATTAAAAAATTATCTCATGAGTTCTTAAAATAATCAGACTAGATTATAGCAATTAACAGAACAGATTCCAGGTGTCACACTGAAAAACATATATCCAGAGCTGCAGACATTCCAAGAAGTAAAACATAAAAATACAGGGCAAGAACCATGAATTAATTTCAGACTCTGAAAGTCATTGCTGTTCAGATCTATTCCTGAAAGCACTAGTCTCTGCACAGTTAGCTCACCTGTAAAACTGTTTTCCTGAGGATTAACAAAGTGAGATTAAATCAGATTCAAAATTTTGTACTTATAATAATAATAAATTTTGTACCTATTAAGTATAACTAGCACTTTTTCACATGAAACATTTTACATACACAACCTAGCATTACACAAACAAAAATTTTAAGTGTTTCACAAATAATTTTCATTTTGGGGTTTTCTTGTTTCATAAATGTAGGAATCTGTACTTCTAAATAGAGGCATATACTAAGTAATATACAAGAAGAGATATATACTTGCCAACATATAACTAAGGTTTGGCAATAGGGTTATGGATCATCACAAATCTTGTCTACTGCAATAATGTAATGTAATAAACTTCTCACTTTAGAACATATTTGGGCTTGTGTAATATTTTTCTTCTTCTGATAGTATCTAATTTTTCCAGAGACAGTTTTTTATTGCAGGAATAATCAAGAAACTTTGCAGCATCTGATTACAGATACAATTTCTGGAAATAAAAAAGAAAAATCTTCCTAACAATAGACATACTTTTAGCCTCTAGTCATTTGTTTTGATTACCAAATTAGTTGAACAGAACTCACATGATTATCTGTAACAAAAGTCATTTCTTGTTTATGAGAGTGTTGAGAAGATTTTCTCATTGGAGGAATCAACCACTGCAAACAATAGAGCTGCTTAGTAAAACGCTAAAATTTCCCTAGCAGGGCAGTAAAGTTCAGTACTGGTTTTTGTTCCTGGACTGATGCTTTCGTACCTGTATGATCCAGGAGAACTGCAATTTCTGAAGCTGATTCTAAGAGAATGAAGCAAAAAAAAAAAAGATAAATATTTTCTTTTTATTCAATATTAAAAAAAAACCAAAAACTTTTAAATCTGCCATTAAGTTAAACAGTACAAAATTTAAGGGCCTTGGATCATTGCTAGTTAGCCAGCACAGCATGAGCTATGTTTATTAAGTTTATTTCAGTTTATCACTAAAATAAAAGGGGCAGTTCCACATCTGATTTCCACTCACAGGGAAATGCGTCTCTGACTTTTGTGTTTACATTTTTAGTCTTAGTGTGAAATATAGCTGGTGTTCTGGTTTTTGGTGTTTTTTGTGTGTGAGTTTGGGGGGGGGGGGGGGGGGGGAGGAAGGTGGTTGTTTTTTTTTTCAGCTTCCTGTGGTAAAAAAAATAGAAAATAAGGTTAATAAGGCAAGCAGCAACATAAGGTAGAGTAACATTGGAAATGCAACTATGCTATAATATTTTTCTTAAATTATTTCAGAGTAGGGTCTTCATTTTGTTCTGAGACTTTGCTATAAAAAGAAAGCTCTTTATTCAGTTAATGAGGTGCATTATATGTGAGAAATCATCTTCTGAAATCAATGAGACTCTTCTCATCACTAGCTTTTATACCAGGCAGTTAATATTTGTGGGTTCTAACCTGGCAAGGCACTTTTATTTGAATTAAGGCATTTTTATTGAAACTTTTTTTTTTTTTTTTTTTTTTTTTTTTTTAATGGATACTGATTCTCACTTGTCTGAGCTTCCGAATTTTTAATTTTCTAAAATATTATTTTGAAATTGCATCTATTGGAGGAGGGACAGGACAGCAAACATGGTATGAATTCACCTTCAGGCATTCCAAAACTGAAAGTCTCATTTCAGTTAATTCAGCTGTATGAGGAGGATTTTTAAAACAGCTGTGGGTCAAACTATCATTTGTTAATGCCTATCTTTTTAAGAAATAAGAAATTCCCCATACTAAGGCATACTAAGTATGCTCATCTACTGCCCAAATACTTCTTCTGTACAAAGCATTTAATGCATATGTCTGTTATGATCTCTGCAGCAGTTCCCAGGTAGTGTTTGGCAGGTCTGTTCCAAGTGCCGTCTCCAACAAGCAGTTTGTGTACTGCTGCCCTTTTTAAAGCCATTCTTTAGCACAAATCTGAGCTATTCTATGCCTGGTGTTGTTGCCCAAGAACACTTAGTTTATCGGTATTAAGTGTGGCTTGGTAGTGATGTCAATTAGGGTCTTCCATGCACTGTAGTACCCAAATGTGAATTCAGAGGTACACTATTGTAAGAGCCCTAATGCAGCAAGTGGCATGAGAGTAAGTGGAAACACACAAGTCCAGTGCCTGCTCTCAAGACCAGATTTGCTCCCTACCCAGATGACAAGCTTGCAAAGTCAGCTTCAAGCATGGCCATAGATTATACCCTGGAATATGTAAGGCTCCAAGTACCAGAGACTAGAGGCATCATATAGTGCTGAGCCCAGAGAAGGTGGTGCTCTACATGCGGTGTGAAATGCGCAATAGGACAGACAATCAAAGATAACCTATGCTTACAGTCAAGAACACTGCTTAGGAGTTGTGTAAAATGAAAATGTTTGGGGTTTTTTGTTTTCTTTTGTTTTGGGGTTGTTGATTTTTACCTATATACTTAGCCTTTTTGGAGATTGACAGTAAGAAAGAGAATACTGATATCTCACTTTCTTTTAACCACGTAAATGGACAAACTATTTTCTGACAGAATCCATCCTTCCCTAGTTTTATTTATTTGGAAGGCGTGGAAAGAAAAGTTCAGTCCGTAATGAAATAGGGCAAAAAGAAAGTAAGTAGCTAAGTGATAAAGGATTTTAAAATGATCATTTCTTATCAGTCTGAAGAACTGATGGAGGGGCACAGTCAGGTGTTTGGTCCCACTTTTTATTATAGAAGGAAGAAAGAAGGGTCTGAATGGAAAAATCCAGCATGTGCTTTTGAATGAACAGTACTACTGAAGCTGATCATAATACAGATTATCCATGGCCAAAATTATGTTTAAGTTCTTAGTTTACTGACTAGCTATAGCTCTGAGTCGTGCTTCTCTCTCCCTCAAAGATATCTTGTTCCAAATACTTTCCTGCTACATGGTCATGGTAAATCTCTCTTCTCAAGTATCTGTCATCACTGATAGTTCCACACATGCTTATGAGTGTATAGAAGGATCCTACTCACTTGTTTTGTTGTCTACTATATCTCCAATTCCCATTGTGTAGCTAAGGCAATTCTTTATCAAGAGCCACAGTGACCACAATGACAACTGTAGTTAAGGAGCTGCAAAGAAGGAAAATGAAGAAACCACATGTTGAGCAGACAACAGAGGGTGTTCATGACAGCATGATGGGCTTGGTCACATTATTGTCCATGACTAGGATGACTGTATGAGTCATGCAAGCTTGATCACACAAGCAGCAATCAGAAACTTTATGGGGCTTTGCAACTGTTATGAGGTTAATACATATATGTTATCTCCAATACTCACACTGTGTTTGACATTCAACATTGCTGTAGAATTTTATTCAGTTTTTTCTCCTTTGAGACATTCTCTTTGAAGCCTGGTATGTATAACTTTTCTCAATAACCAACAACATTTGGTAAAGACAGGCTTTAGGCCAGTGTGCTTTTTTTCTTATGTAAGGTAAGATTTTGTTATATCATGTAATACAGTTGCAGTGTATGTGTTTGTAGCTGCAAAGGATAGATTTCTTAGACAAAATTTACTGTGTATGCAAACATCTTGTCTTTTCCTTAATATAATGCTTTCTTCCTAAACAGTGTGAACAGGATCAATTTCTTAACCTAAGAGCAAATAAAACTTATTTTTTTGATGACTAGCTCTTTGGAAATTGAAGGTTGTTTTTGCAGCAAGGCACTAATCAGTGTGGTAGTCAAATGCAGCTGTTAAATACAAATATTCCAGCTCCCTTAAATCTTAAGCAAAGTAAAGCTCTATGAATCCTTGACTTTTTTTTTTTTTTTCTTTTTTTTTTTTTAAATGGGAATATAATCATAGGGGAAAGACACAGAATGTTATACAAGTAATCATAAATTCAAATTAGTTCACATCAAACTCCATATGCACAGTGTTACTTTCAATTAAGCTCTTGTGGACCTTGTGGGAATAAGAGAACTTTCTTCATCATATCTTGTTGCCTTCCCTGTGTCTTCCTTCAACATTTTTCTCTTCTTCTTGTATAAAAACCCTGTCTTCCTCCTCTGTGTCTCAGGAAAAAAAAAAAAAAAAAAAAAAAAAAAAAGGATATTGTTCTTTATCTAAAAGAAGAACAAATTGCAATTCTGACAGAGCAAGTGAGTGAATTGCAAAAAATTCTTATAAAAATGTATAGCTAGAACCAAAACATTCCCTATCATACAATGTGTTCTAAACCCTGCCCCCACAGATTGGCTTTTGTCTTGTGACGTGATACTTTCAGCAAGCTGTTTCACTTGGAAAAAATAGCCATGCAACCTTACTCTGCACTGAGAGGAATGCCACATGTCATTTTTGTTTTTCAAGGTCTTCAAGAGCAATTCCATGCTTCAGTGTGTTTTTCCCAGAGATGGTATTGTGAATCAGCTTAATAAAATGAAGAACATCCAAAACTTCTGAGGAATTATCCTTGGGTTAAAAGGCAATAGACATGTTTGTACATACTTGCAAATGGCTTACACTGACAAAACATCCTTTTTTGTAGCAAATGTTGGTTACAATCAATGCTTGCTTCAAAAGTCCTGTACTGATGAATTGGATAACAATAGTTTGAAAGTGGGGGGAGGAATGCAAAAATTAAAGGAAAAACTATGCCCTCTCCTTAAAAGGAAGAGCTAAAAATCACTCAAGGACTGGGTTTTGCACTAATGTATCTGAAATTACTAAGAAACTGTAGCACTACACACAGAAATTGCAGCTCAGGTATCTAGTGGAGTTGTATGGTCTGTGTGTATGCAGCATGTCTGTATGGGACACTTCACGCTTATGAATTTGAGTTTGCACATTAGGAGTGCCTCAAGTTAAAATCTCCTGGTTTTGTTGTTGTTGTTTGTTTGCTTGTTTGTTTTTTCCTCAGTTCATTGTTCTTTTTCATTTCTCAGCAAAAATGAGCTGGATTATGCTAATATCATTGTGTGATCAATAGTAACTCCTTTCTGAAGTGCTTTTCTCCTACCACAACTGTTGTTCAGTGTGCAAACTTCTATTACTGACTCCTATTCATAGGCATTCTTGTGCTGTGATTGTGTTAGATAGTGTGCATAACACAGTCATTGGTCCCAAACAGGTACTTAGCACATTGCCTGCCCTTTTTTAAGACTGATTCTGTTTGTTTCTGTGAAAAAGTGAAGTGCAGTGATAGACTGTACAGGAGCATGAGACAAACAAGAAGGATTAGAGGAAAAGTGGAGAAATAGCTGAAAAAATAAGTGTTACTGAACTGTAGCTAGAGGAATTAAGAAAAACACAGATAATTTTTTGATTGTGCACGGTGAGGGTACAAATCTTGCCAAGAGGCAGAGGACGGTGATGTGATAAGACCTTTTTTCTTCTATGGCTTGAGGCACAATCCTTTCTGCAATTATTTCATTTTATTGTCTACCTAGGCCAGCTTTTAAGAGCTGCAATTGAATGAATAGTCTTCTTACATATTCAGAAATACATCCAGAGTACAGCTCTGACATGAAAACCTTTTCTACTACACCCAGATTATTACTGAACAGTTTGAGTTGGAAGTCATTGTATTTTGAGAAACTAAAGAATAGCAATCCTTCAGTAGAAAAAATATATATATATATATTATATATCTTTATTTCTTTTAGGTCCAATGAAAAAAAAATCAAAAACTATGTAAAAAATATTATTTTAGTTTTAAAACATTTGTATGTGGAAGGATTCCATTTGCAATGTTCACTTAGGATCATAGAATCATAGAATATCCCAAGACGGAAGGGAAGCATAGCAATTAAAATAGAAATGATGTTTTCCCTTTTTCCAGTCAGAATGGAAGATCCATTCAGATGAAGATCTGACAGACATCATTTTTCAAATATGATGGAGAATATCTTGGCAATCACATCACCCAGTATTCTGGAATGCCTGTCATCTGGCCCCATAGACTTGTACACACTCAGCCTCACGACGGTGATTTTCTCTCCCTACCCCTGCAAGAAGCCGATGGAGATGTTGTGGATTGAACCCCAGATCTCACACATGCAAAGCAGGTCCTCCATTTATGAGCTACAACCACATCACATAGTTTCTAAGTTATCAGTAAAATCAGTCTCAATCATATATGTTAAAAATGTTCAATATTTTAAGGTAAACAACTGGAAAACTTAACTGAGAATCACATGTAACAGCAAAACTTACCTATTAATTTTATTGCAAGAAGTCTATTTTGAATAATAGATTTCCTTCCAACTCATACGAAAAGTAAACTTCCTGAGATGACACTGTTACGAGGTAGTGTTGTATAAACAATGTGGGATATTACATCCTGAATATTTTGTTAGTAATTTCTACAGAAGCAGAGTAGGGGGTCACTGACATGATGCTTTTGACCTCATCTCCTTGACAGTGAGTAGAATGATATAGGCACAGATTTGAAATTCAAACAAAATGTCCAAGACACCAAGCATTATCAGTAAAGACTGAATATACTGTGCTATGGGTGCATATGACTGAGACAACACAGTCATAAAATATTCAATAATTGCAGGACAGTGTCCAAGTGTAAGAACAAATTGCCCATCCTTTTTATTTTATTGTGAAGAGCCAAAATCATTATTTTTTTCTGCAATTCTTCTATGTCTGCTAATGTCAAGCAAGGGAAGACTAACATTTGGTACTAAGGGGTTAACATAACAAGGAGGAGCACACTTAAGAACACAGGGAGATGGATAAACATTGTGCTTCCATGCTGGCAGGTAGCTGCTCTCCTGAGAAATGTCCTTAAGTTTTGTCTGGATTGTTGAAGGAAAGAAGTGCAACAAAAAGATCTTTTCCTTCCACTAAATACAAAATGCTTTCAGCTTTGTGACCACTGAATAAGTGCCCTGACCTTTAACTGTCATGTTATCAGCAGGAAGGTAAAACGTTTCAGAGCCCTGAAGTGAGTACCATAGTGTGTAACACACGTTGAGCATAAAATTACTTTACATCCAACTTAGTAGAAAATACATAACTGGTGACTGAAGGGTAACAGTTTGCTTTTATTATATCTCCTCTTTATTAGCACAGTAATATAGAAGTGACCATGGTGCTAAGCAGACTCCTACATTTGATTGCTTTTCTGAGTTTCTATGGAAAGAAAACAATGTGTTTTTTCCTTAGGACAGAAGCAATACTATTCCTCAATCTTTTTTTGCTCATTCACTGAACAGGCATGGAAATAAAAAGTTCCTGTTGGGATCATATTGTTTACACTAAAATATTTTTCAAACAGAATTGGTTTGTTTTTGAAAGCAGTTTCACACAAATTAGGCTTTTGCCTTCTTCTGCAGCATTCCCAGGAACTGTAGTTCAGGTATCTCAGATTATTAGTTTTTTATGTAGGCCAGACTCACTGTATGATAGATAACATTGAACTGCAAGATATAATGCTTATCAGTCACACACTTCACAGAAGCAATGTGTATCTCATGAGACAGTGCTCAACACAGGATTTCAAAAGAGTAGCGACAGGTAGACTTTAAAGTACAGTTCCTACAAAGTGTAGAGACCTTGAATAAAGATAATGATGAACAAAGCTGAAAAAGAATATGCTTATTTTCAGAAACTGAAACCAAATAGTTTGCCCAAGAATGCTTCTATATGTTCAGAATGCTAAACAACAAATCACAACAATCACTTTTATAAATTCTTATACCCTTAAAATAGTACAAGAAGTGGTTATGATGATTTTCTCCATAATTATTTCCCTTTATCAATTTTTAGGATCACTTCCAAAATGTAGGAAATCTTTTACACAAATTATTTTTCAATTTCTGAGTAGTTTCATTGTACTCACAAGTTAAATTTTAGTATTTGCTTTTTGTCTCTGCCTAAATCTTGATTTCTCTTATTTTAACTCTTATTTCACAGATCTTTTCATCCCATTCCATTCCTTTAAGTCAATCTCTTTATATTCTTAGATGTGATTATGGTTTTGTTTTTCTTTGTATCTAATTAAAACAACAAAACCTCAGGCAAATTCTTGGTGATAGCAGTAGATGTTTGAGAAAGGTGCTAGATTTTGTTAGCTCAACAATAGGTATAAGCAGCTGCTCTTTTTGCTTTGGTGATACTACAGAAATATACATCATAAAAGTTTACTTCTTCTACTTGTGTATGTTCTTTATCTAAAAACTACTTTTTCTTGTCTGTACACTCCTGTACATTGGAAATTTTTTTAAAGAGAAACACTGAAATGCTTCATGGATAGAGCATGGTATTAAAAAAGCACTGTAGATTTAAACAAAACCATGTTGATTTATTGCAGGTAAGAATTCAGTCTTTATCATAGTTGCTTTTCAAACATGCTGGCCTCCGAGCTCCTCTGCATTGTTATTTTAATTATTTCTGTCTTCTTTCACCAGTGAACAGTATAAGTTACCTAGTGATTTTCCAATATTTATTTCCATTTCTATTACATCTTTCCATGACAAGAAACTAAGTTTTGGGTCTGAGTTCTTCAGTGAAGTCCTTGACATACATTTACATATCTTAAGATATATATTTAAAAATAAGACAAAACTTGCAGGTGGCATATATATGAATACTTATAGTTCTGTCTGTCTGTCTCTTTTCGCAAAAGCAAATAGATACATAGCTATTATAGCTAGCCATGATTAATTCCATCCATAGTATTTTTATTCCTTATTCTTCCTCCCACAATAAATAGACTTTATTGTATAACAAGTCCTTTAATAAATACAACGGTAAAGAAATGCAAACATTCAAGTTTTGAAAGTGAAGATGATAGGAATAAGGCACTGTGAAACATTCACTAGTGTCATGGTTTTATGGTTTTTGTTATCAGAATTCTACATCATAACATCATGTAGTGCACTGGGAGTCAAAGAGTTAATGCTCCAGTTCCATGGATTATTCCAGGTACATGGTTCTCAGAAGAGAAGAACTACTTCCTACAGACCCCAGAGGGCTTTGAATTGTTCCGTTTCCATTTTTCTATTCAGAGGGAAAGATAAAACTGTTCATAGATCACAAGACATCCCTTTCGGTCATCTGGCTCATCTCTGCTCCCAGCCATATTGGCTCAGCTTGCTTAGAGTAAACCTTTGGTTTTCAGACACTCTCTCATTTTATTTGATTTACTATCTTCAATTCCAATTATATTGTATTATAGTGTGTTATCTTGCATTCCAATATCTTACTTAGTAAATTATTTTGTTTCTCCTGAGATTGTTGCTGCTGTTTTATTTTTAGGCCCATCTCCCTACCCTTTTCCCTTCTCCATTACCCCTTCTCCCTTTCCTAGGGTATGAGTCCATGGGGCCACCCCACCCCACTAGTCATGGAACCAGGCCAAACCAGCCTGTAAACTGCTAACAACTAGTTGACTTAAATCATGAGGTGAAAGGAACAGGGAACTGCCATGGGAAAGTGAAAGACAGGAGACAATGCTGAGTGCTGCAAGAGAGGATGTTGACAGAGTTCTAGAAATGCTCCTACAGTTTTCCGGTGGTATCTCAGAATTGTGCTCAATATCAGAGGCAAGTATGAATTAGGAACAGAATATAATCACGGACTGAAAGCTGACAGTAGTCCTTTTCATTCACTGCTTCTTCAAGTTATTCACGGCTTTCCTTCACAGCTTTGTTTCCAAAAGTAAACTGAGTGTGGTTGTTGGCACACAGACTCAAACAAGCATGTTGTTCGTGCAATCTCCAGTTTTGATTGTCAGCTGCAGATCACAAGATCACTTTCTTACAAAAAAACCCCACAGGTTCAGTCCTCTAAGGATGTCTCTTGGTAGAGCTGCCACTTGGGCTATGGAAAAAATTCTTATACGTGCAAACAGAGTTCAAACCCTTTTAAACCAAACGATTTTTTTGTAGTGAGAAAGTAGCATATATAAAGTCACACTTGAAACCTTTGAAAGCAGGTTTGATGTCTTACAGGATCAACTCCCACGGTAGCCAAAGCCAAACTGAGATTAAAAGCCAGTATAGTTACAAAACAGTATTCTGCATTTTCACCAGTATGAGAGCTCAACCCTCTTTGGAGAGGCTGTGAGAGTTGTAGGATAGCCTATTGTTAAAGACAGTGTAGCAATGAAAAATTGTGTGGGTGATGGATTCAGCGTTCCTGCACAAACACAGCATGGAGCCAGGAAGTTCTAGATGACTTACTCTGCTCGTCAGTAAAGAGAAGCAAATTTCCCAGTCTTTTAGCTGTATGGTCCCTGATCTTGAACATGCTTTCCAATACAGGGATAAGTCTCCACCAGCTCTTCAATGCCGTTTTCCTTAGGAAGTAGGAGAAGCTAAGTCAGCCAGTAAGGAAAATGTTTTCCTTTCCAATAAAAGACTACTTTTATTTATTACTTCATCCCTTTTGTTTATTTATTTTTATTTTATTATTTTATTACTTGATTGCAAATTATGCCCAAGAAATATTTGACAAAAGCCCACTGTGCACATATATCTTTCCAAATTTTGATCTATGTTATTCTGGTTACTTTTTATTGGTGTGAAGTATATTAGATTCCTTTTGACTTGAATATATTAAATATCAATATTAATTGATTTAGATATAATTTATAACATAATTTATATATTAACAAACACGATAATTGTATGTTTACATTATTATTATTATCTCTGTAGATGTGCTATTATAATACTTATTTAAAATAAACTATTAATTTATTTATTGAATTATACACGTGTGATTATTTATTTATTTTTCTCTGAGGTTAAATGATTTCAGAAATCCAGCTGTGTTAATTATTCCATATCCAAGTAAAAGAGAGAAAGCAGACCACAGACACTCTGAATCATAATAAGTCTGTATCAAATAACTGTCTACTTAAATCACTTTTACTATCCCAATTTACAGCCACAGATTACCACCTTTACTGTATCTCATAAATAAATAAATAAATAAAATCTTCCAAAAATTTAACCAGAAGGAAAATAGGTACTATCATGTCAACTGTAAAGAAGAATGAAGGATTAAAAGACAGATCATAAACAAAAGTCATCTGAAAAAAGTGTGTGTTGACTGGATTTCACAGCTCTTTCAACAGAGTTGAAAATGTGCTGTAGTTTTTCAAACATGTGAGGTATAAAATTGTGTGTTTATGGCCTGTGTGTTTTAATGAGATTTAGAATTGACCTTTCATGTATCTCCTGAAAACCCTTCTTCGGGACTGAAATGTTCAAAACTCAGTTCAGAATTAGGTTTTGATTTCACATTATAATAAATTCAAAGCAAGTCATAATTAAATAAAAGAACTAAGGTGAAACATTATTAGAACTATGATGACCTTGTTTCCCAGTGCAGTATCTATATAGGTAACTTAGCAAACCAGGATTAAAAGTTTGGAAACTAGGAACTATGCAAGAACTGCATTTTTCCTCATCTTCTATAAATGACTTCTGCTTTTATAATGTGCTTTGTAGCTGAAATGCTGTCACCAGTAATTGAGCATGTGGTGGGAAGGCAGGGCCAATCCAGGGGAGTTCAGATGCATGCCATACACCTGAGTAACCAGAAGGGGTGGACCCAGGATCCAGCCCTTCCCAGACCTCATTTAAGCGTTGGCAGCGGAAGAAAGGGTATATTTCTTGAGATCCTTGCCTACTGGAGGCCTTCCAAAGCTAAGTAGTTTTTCTTCCTTCATTTCTGTATCTACGAGTGCTGCATTTGGGCTTGTTCTCACTTGCTGAATCCTAGTATTGTGCTGCTCTGCTATTATTGCTATACTTTCCATTACACTATAGCATTGTGGTATTACTTGCATCAGTAGTGGTATCAATGCATAACGATGTCTAATTTTTTCATTCTGCAAACTGTTTTTTAAGAAAAAATTGCACAAGGCACTTGGAAATTTCAATAATAAGTCGGGAATTATTCTAAAAGTATGGCCAAATGCAGGGTGAAAACTTACGTCAATCATTGTGGGTCACGTCTTTCAGACCCCAGCTGAAAATAAGTAATGTGTTTCAGTGTATATGCAGGCCTCTAGGGGGTCATCAAATAGCTACTTTTTTTATAAAAGGAATAATATTACTCCCATTCCTTAGAAAACACGTACCTAATAACTTCAAATTAATGCAAAGTTCTTTTAAATTTCCCATTGCTATTAAGTTGTGATATCCTGTATTTTCTAAAATCTATGATATTCTGTCAGGAAGACAGCTGAAACTGCCTTATGACACAAGCATTTTTACTGTATAGACACCAGAAACCTCGATCCCAGATATGAATAAGCTACTTTCAAACAGTAGTTCTGTACAGTATCATTACCAAATCCTAAGGTGAGATGCAATTTAATATATGCAGATAATAGTTTACTTATGACCATAATGATGGCTATAAAATAATGGCACCAAAACAATGCAAAATATACAACATACAAGAGAGTTAATTAACACAGTCTCCTGGAATGTGGGAAATCTCTAGGTTTAAGATAGGGGTCTCCTATTTTTTTAGCTAAGAATTTGAAACTGATGTTGTAATAATAAAGCTTGTCTTAATTAAAATCTGAACTTCCACGAAGAAAGGTTTTTGTTTATTTGTTTTTACACTCTTTATACAGGTGGAAAAAAACATACACTGCTCAGATTTCTTTTAAAAAGAAATATCTAAATTAAAACATAGTTAAGGCTTTTCTCTTTTATGCAATTACTGATCTCATAGCACCATCAAAGAAAGAAGAACACTTAAGATCTTTCTTTCCCACATCCCTGGATATCTCTCTCCCATTCAGTGTATGATATGAGTTAAAATTTATATTTTAGAGAGTCTATTGTTCTCATTGATGCTGGGGAATCTGTAAATGAAATCAAGAAAATCAGATGTACCTGCAGTAACAACTGACAAGAATCAACTCCGTTATTATGAGACTGCCGAAAAATCAGTTTTTACAAATATTTGATCTATGTTCTTTTCTTTGTACCAGTCTATTTTAATGTCTCTGTTATCTAGAATGGCATAGACCATTTCCTTTCTCATTTGAAACAACATAAAATCTTTTTGCTGTGCACTTGCAAGGTGGTGTGTGTGTGTGTGTGTGCGCGCGTGCCTTCTTTTCTCTATTTTCATCCTGATTTCAAAGTGTAAAATAAATTGAATATATTTAAGGTTCAAAGAAGATAAGACACAGATTAATATCTGTGTATAAAAACTTGTAGATTACACTTTATGATGCCCAAAAATGAAATAATCAGTTACTGTTTATTTGACTTTATAAAAATTGTAGTTTAATTTGAAAATATGTCTAACTCTTTTCTTCTTATATCTTGAGTCACAATCAATTGGCCCTTAATGTGAGCTGATGTGAACATGATGGTCAGTTGGATGACTAAATGGTTGATATCTTTAGTTGAAATGGACTGACAAAGATCATTGAGTCCAATTCCTTGATCCAGAACCACACAGAACCAACCAATATTCAAATCATGTGTCTGGGAGTACTGTCCAAAAGCTTCTTGAATTCCAGTGGGCTTGGTGCCATGATCTTGAGGAGCTTGTTTCAGTGCCAATCTATGAAGATCCTTTTCCCAAGCAATAGAGATCTGGAAATGCTATTTAGAATGGCAATAACCTATCTCAAAAAATCTTTCTGAAGCAAGTTAAACCAGACAAAACTTCTGCTATTCCCCATTGAGACAGCTAGAATGTGTTTATTTACAGATCTGTAAAAACTTCTGCAGGGATTATTCCTTAGACACCAACAGATCACAAGCTGTTGCAATGGCTACTATTTCAATCTGCATAAACTTACTACCATTCTGATTTTGAAAAAAAAATAAAATATATGGCATTAAAATTCAGTTGTCAGTCATGAGAATTTTTTGTTTTGCATTAATGCGTTGAAGTAGAGGGTTTCCACAGCATTTCTTTTTCCGTAGGGCTGAGATGTGGGATACAAGAATGAAAGTTGAGGATAAGATTCCACAGCCAGAGAAAAAACAGGGAGTTGGCATGGGGATGACACACTTAATGGGAGGCATTCTTCTCAGTGAAAAGACTTAGGTACACATTCCAAAAGAACTCAAACTGACATTGCGACTTGAATATACCGCAGTCCTTTGAGATGGTTGGCTCCCTTCCAAGAATACTGCAGCATATTAGTATAAAGGAAAGGCTTTCCTAAGAAGTCATTGTAATTCTGTAATTCAAGATGTAGCCAAAAATAGGCACTAAGTTGCACTGTACAGCTTCTGCCCTTTATGACTCAGTATTTCATACTATATCTAAATAGTGGAATGTGCTGCTATCAAAGCAGATGGCACTTTTCATGCAAGTCTCTGTATCTCACTCACCATAATATTGTACAGATACTGGCTTGTAAGACAAGCTGAACCTCTTCTGTTGCTGGTGCATGCTGATCTCCATTTCCCCTCTACCCAGGAGTCAGGGAAAGCCTGGAGGAATATACCTTTCTCATTATATCTTGGCAGCTACCACCACATTAATTTCCACTGTTAATTCCTGTCAACATCTGAGGGATCACATAAATTCACACTTCAGTGATTTCCTCTACTTTATAATTATACTTCCATTCATTAATTAGACTTCAGTTCATTACGTAAGTCAAATACATGTGTAGTCTGCTGAATCAGAAATAGTAAAGGAGGTTCAGGGAAAATTGCAGTCATCTCTCTTCTGTTCAGGCAGAATTCTGCCAAGCTGAGTATGGTCAGGCACCAGCAAGGCACCGTAGTTTCAGTAGGAATTACATTTGAAAATGAGGGAAAGTGGAAGAAGCAGTATACATCTTCTGGTGCAAAACATGCTTTTTAAAGAGGTGGCAATGTATTGGAGACAGAAGATAGCATGGGGTTTATATATGTATTAAAAGATCTGTATGTATATTTAGTTAATACAAATGTTTAAACAGTTATAGGAATATTATAATTATTACATATATATTTATTTATTTCTGAGAGTAACTGTTGAAACTTAACAATTAACTTAGATCCCAGTCATATTTGAATTGAATCCAAGTCATTTAAACAGTGTCTGCTTATTCTTTGGACCAAGAAGTAGTTCATTTTTTCTGAATTGAAAAATGTTATAAAATCATTTTGATGGGATCCCATAGTCCTCACTGAGTCTACATTCTGCATTTTCACAGTTGCAAATGGTATTGGGATTTGCTTAATAGAATACTGTGTTCAGTCACCCGGTCCAAGAAGAGATGATGACAGAGCCACTTCTAATTACCTTAAAACTATCTCTAGTAGAGAAATGGCTCAGGAGATCAAGAATAACTGGAGAAATAACAGAAAGCCCCCGCCAAACCCCTTTGGCACTGGAGAATCTAGTTAAAAACAGACTAAAAGGTGGTTAAAACCACTTTGTAATAAGGTGTAATAAGGTGTTTTTGTTTTTTTTTTTTAAATTATGGAGATAAAAACAATTAAGTAAACAGAGAAATTCAAGAGTGATTAAAGTAAACTGGCACAAGAACAAGGAGTATAATCTAGACAGTAATACATTTAATCTGGAAATTTGATAAGCATTCCCAAATTTTCAAGGACAGATGTTCTTGGAATAGTCTTTCTACAGGAGCAAAGGGGAAGTGAGGAAATTATCCAAGGTGTTCTGAAGAAAGAGAGTCCTATTTCTTTATTAACAAGGTTATATGTTTCCATTTTTATTTTTATCTATTTATTTATTTATTTATTAAGACTCTGCTGTTGTAATATTTCTTACTTCACCACCAAAACTTTGCACTGACTAGAGATCATCTGGGGAAATGCTGCCAAGCCAGATCATATAATCTAGAATGCAACATGCAAAGCAGTTTCCCGATGTCTGGCTTCTTCTTTCTGGAACGTCTCTTTATTTTCTGGTATTGTTGCAAAATGCTGATTTCACATCAACATAAGATTATTAATACCAACTTGGCTCTGATTCAAAATGATCTGTACAATACTAGCAGCATAAAGTGATCTGAGTCAATTTTTTTTTTTAAATATATATATGCGAATATTTCTTTTTAAGGGCTTTAAAGATTCTTTCTTTTTTTTAACACATGAGGTTTTGTGCCTAGCTATTTGAAGCAGCATTTTGCAGGTATATAACAAAACCATTGAATACCTTACTAAGATTCCAGTTTGCCTGAAGACCTAATTCTAGCTTTGTTTAAATAAGCCCAGTCAGTTTAGTTTAGATGACACATTGTCTTTTATACTGTGGTGACTCCATTTGTGTACAGTGATACTGAAAATACCACAACTGTATCTTACGATAAAAATACATTTACAATCCACGATGCTCTAAAAATTCTCAAATACATTATAAGAAAGAAGGATTTTACCTGATATTTTATACAGTGTTTCGTGGAATTATTGCAAAATTAAATTTAATCAATGAAATGATGTGAACTACACACGAAAAAGTAAAATATGCTTTCTCTCTAACTGGGTAATCAGTCTTCAAGTATCTGCTAGACACAAAAGATGTGTTTTTGCTACTGAATATTAGATGATAGATATTAATGAAACAATGAGATATGATGTGCTTAGAGATATCAAAGTTCTACCTGGCCTAATATACAGGGAAAGAGTTAAAGTAAAGGAATGTGTATAGTAATATGTATCTAAGATGCTGTATTGTTACACAGTCATAAACAAAAAACTTTGAGATCCAGAAGATGCATTTATAAAATGATGTTTAATATCTGGCTAGCTTCATATTGTCAGAGCAGGCTAGCCACTTCATCCACTATTGGTTTTTCATCACCTTTCCAGTTCTTTCCTGCCAGGCAGCTGGCATACGATGATGGTGCATTCCATACAACTCTCTGCCACATATTTCACATACATATCATGTCGTCTGCATCTTGGGAACCGGTATAATTGTCCAAGTTAATTGCATACCACAATCTCTACCACAGAGAGCTCCCTCGAGTACTGGATACCTTTCTCCATTGTGGTCCATATGCCTGGGTTAAGTACCAGGTCTTCCTTGAAAGGATATAAATCACAGAAATCACAGAATCACAAGGTTGGAAACGACCTGCAAGATCATCCAGTCCAACCACCCTCCCATTCCTATCAGTGCCACAAGCTACTAAACCATCTCTCGTAGCTCCTCGTCCAGGCGCCTCTTGAACACTACCAGGGACAGCGACTCCACCACCTCCCTTGGCAGGCCATTCCAGTGCCTGACCACCCTCTGAGAGAAAAAAGTTTCTCCTAATATCCAACCTAAACCTCCTCTGGTATAACTTCTTGCCATTTCCTCGGATCCTACTATTGGCCTGGGATCTTTCCTTCAGGGCTGACAAGAGTTGCCGTCTCGGGGTGAAAGACCGTATTCCTTTTTCATTTGCTTTGTCAGTGCCACTTTCCCTAGAAACAGATCCCAGCTTCTTGGCTTCACTACCTGCTAAGTTCAGGATACTGGTTCCACTATGCCAGAACCTAAGCAGCCAGGTGGTAATATGCTCACGTGGGTGATAGCTGTAATCTTCTTGCAAATCTCACAGTCCACTTAATGTTAGGAGTCAGATGGTTTCTGTTTCTTCTTCTTCCTCTTGCTTTTGTGATGATCACACTCCTTTTTTTTTTTTTCTCTGCACTTATAAACTTCTCTCTTTGCTAAGTATTCTGACTTCTGTAGACATTTTTCTTCTTGCTGATAGGGCTACTGATATGGGTACTATTTTGTTCCCCAGTTGAACTGTGGGGTTTGTCAGGAGGCCTGGAGTGACTATAAGACTGGTTGTGAGGATCATGGTACCTGCAGGGCCTTTCAGTAGGGTTGGAGTAACTGCAGCGTCTGTCAAAAAAGGGCAAAGCAACTGCAGAATCTGTCACAGGGGTTGGAGTAGCCACAGGGACCATCATGAGGGCTGGAGCAGGCAAAATGTTCGTTGCAGGAGTTGGAGATACTGCAGTCGTTGCAAGAGGCAGAGAAATCGCAAGGTTCATTGCAGGAGTTAGAGCAACCACAGGGCTCATTACAGGTGCTGGAGCAACCGAAAGGCTCAGTTGGCACAGGACACGCGCCAGTATGCTGCAGTGATTTGTGCCTCTTTAGGACTGCCAGGGCAACGGCAGATCTTTTCCAAAGATTCTGCTAGTTTTTCAGGGTTCTGCTGTTGTTCAGAGGTGAAGGTCCAAACCACTGTGGATGCCCACTCTTTTAGGCACCTGCCCATACCATCCTATACTCCCTGCCCCTCAGAACTATCCTGCCCTGGGGCAGATGTTGGGATTTTATTCTGAAATAATTGTTTAATCTTAAACATAACCGGAAACATACTCATGACTCACGCTGGTTTGAACATCCCATAGATATTCAGATTTCTCAAGAACTGTTGTAACTAGCTCTTGAGCTCTAGGGAAAGAAGGAAAAGCGAAAGGGAGGCTGAGGGACTGATAATGCTGATAGTATGAACAATATGGCTTCCCAAACCCACAGGTGACCGCAGTGATGAATACGCACAAAATAGCAGTTTCTTGGCTGCCAATTTTATCATGATGCAAGACGAGGTCACACAACATAGCAAACTAAAAACCTTAATCTAATGCCCAGTAATGACAAACAGCGCAGCAGGGAAAATAAGCAGCACACAAGGTGCTACACAATGCAGTTTCAGGAGCAGACTCTTAAGGATCTCCTGTTAACATGCTCTGGTCAGGTCTGCTGTTATCTCAATCCTTTGTGCCCCATGCTGTGCGCCATAAAAGACTGTTGTGGTTTAACCCAGCAGGTGGCTAAGCACCACACAGTTGTTTGCTCACTCTTCCCAGTGGGTCAGGAGAAAGAACTGGGAAAAAGAACAAACTAGAACTCATGGGTTGAGATTTAACTAATATAAAAACTAATGTAGGGAAAAGGAAAATAGTTCTGACTATATACACACACACAAATGTACATAACAAGCGGTGCACAAGCAATTGCTCACTACCTACCAACCAATACTCAGCTCACTCCCTGAACAGCAGAAGAAAGACAAACTCCTACCCCCTTCAACACTCTCCTCTGGCAAGTTTAAATCAGCTGCCCTGATTCTGTTCCTTCCGTTAGTGTGAGATGAGAAACTGGTGTGACTTTGGCTCTGTGTAACACTGCTAAGCAGCAACTATAAACATTCTCCATAAAATATAAATTTTCTCTTCGACCCAAAGTATAGCATCACACCAGACACTCCGAAGAAAACAACTTTGTCCCGTTTGAAATGAGGACACAGTGAAAATCTTTAAGAACTACTTCAGAGGACTGTGGAAACATGTCTACATGTTAGCTGCATGTGCAAAACCAAAATGAAAGGCATTAGCAAATACATAGCCCAGTGACACTATTTTAGCAAATGATAAACTTTACCCTGCCCTGGATTAGGTAACAAACATATCAGTATTAAGAAGGAACATCTTCCCAGCACTGGAATACCCAAGACTAAAGGTGATATTCTAAAAGCATAAGATCTCTTTCGTCTGTCTGATACCACTCTGCATTTGCACGTGTCTTGTGTAATTATGTTAAATTTTTGTACTATTTCTCTCTTATCTTTCTCTCTTCTAATATAAAAGAATCTTTCTGTAATAAATCCAGCACTCATTTATTATTTAAAGCATACCTAGCTAATTTTCAACACTATGCCTTACCAACTTATTCCCTAACATTTAATATATATTTTTTGCAATTATTTTCCCTAGTATACTATCTTGGGCTTTTCCTTCTCAGTCTCTTATTTCTTATTTCCTGCCCCCTTTTCTAATCACTTTCTATCCTGTTATTTTATTTTTTAAGTTTTAATATATTACATATGTATATATCTATATAATGTGTGAAATTTATTAAATTTATTTTTTATATTTATTAGCAGCTTTACACTTTAATTTGTTCCAATTGCTAAATGAAAAAACTGAAGAGAGCAGTACATCAGGTTTGATAGTATCACTTATGGGTATCCTGTTTTAGGCTGCCCAGGGAGGTCGTGGAGTCTCCTTCTCTGGAGATATTCAAGACCCGCCTGGACACCTGATTGTGTGACCTGGTGTGCTTTGGCAGGGGGGTTGGACTGGATGATCTCTGGAGGTCTCTTCTAACCCCTATGATTCTGTGATTCTGTGTTTCATTCTCTACCTCATCACCACCATCCACAACTGCAGTATCTGTTCATAGCCCAGATACCTTATGAAGCCCCCGTGGAGCCCTTCCTGCCCTCCTCCATGCATCCCATCTGCTTCCCTGTTTCTATTCAATCTCTGTAGCACAGGGAAACCTACAGCCTTACAGCTGCAGAAGTGTCCTCAAGTCTCTGGACAAAAGAAACTTCTTTGTCAATTAATTAAGGAAAATGAACTTTCATTTGATGAGGAATGTGTGTTATTAAAGCATTTCCTTCTCATAAGGACTACCCAGCAGCTTCTTCAAGATGGTGAAGGGCCTGGAGCATCTCCCCTATGAGGAAAGGCTGAGTGAAATGGGTCTGTTCAGCCTTGAGAAAAGGAGACTGAGAGGGGACCTGATCCAGGTCTATAAATATCTAAGGTGTGGGGGGCAGAATGGCGAGGCCGGACTCTTTTCAGTGGTGAGTGGAGACAGGACAAGGGGAAACGGCTGGAAACTGGAGCATAGGAAGTTCCGCACAAACATGCGCAAGAACTTCTTTACAGTGAGGGTGACGGAGCACTGGAACAGGCTGCCCAGGGAGGTGGTGGAGTCTCCTTCTCTGGAGATGTTCAAGACCTGCCTGGATGCCTACCTGTGCTACCTGGTGTAGGGAACCTGCTTTGGCAGGGGGGTTGGACTCGATGATCTCTGGAGGTCCCTTCCAACCCCTACAATTCTGTGATTCTGTGATTCTGTGTGATTCAGTCATATACAAAGATGAAAGTAGCTATAGTTGGTGTGGTATTAGTAGTTGTAGCTGTGTAGATCATTTTATGTATATATACATATTATTATATATCATTTCAAATATCAGCACAAATAAGTACTCTTAGTCTTTTGAAACTGCTGGTCCTAAGGGCCAGAAAGTAGGATTTTCAAAAACAAAGCTGCTACTTCTTTCTTTGAAATAACCAGAATTTTTAGCATTGATAGCAAGGAAAACATTGTTAATCCAATATAGGAGGATCTTAGAGTTCCACAAACTAAAATTCTTACAAATATTCACCTCATATAGAAGAATGTGTCTTAGATTTTGTAAGTCTCCGTGTCAAAAAAGTCACGCACTCAAGCACTATGTTTGGCACCAAATTGATGGTTGTAGTTTAACCCAGCAGGGTGTAGTTTAACCTCTGCAGATGGAGGAGAGAACTGGGAAAAAATGTGGACCTTGTGAGCTGAGGTAAAACTATTTACTACGACAGAAAAAAAAGAATAGGAAAATATTTTTGAGTATATATCTATATATCTATGTCTGAATATATGTATGTATGTAACAAGAGACGTGCGGGCAATTGCTCACCTCTCCCTGACTGATGCTCAGCTAGCCCCTCAAGCAGTGGAAGAGAGTGAGATGAATTCCCACCTCCTTCAAAACTCCTTCTACATGATGTCATATGGTATGCAGTATCCCTTTGACCAATTTAAGCTAACTGTCCTAATTCTGTTCCATTCCAGCTCCTTGGGCTCTTCACTAAGAATGGTCCTGGCTCTGTACAGTACTGCTTAGCAGCAACTATAAACATCAGTGTGTTATTGCTTTTGTCCTAGAATCAAAAACATAGCATCATACCAGACACTCCGAAGAAAACAATTCCATCCAAGCTGAAACTAAGATACTTGTCTAGTATGTGAGACAACTCTTCCAACAATGTTACCCAATTTTAAAGCAGGAAGGGAGGACTCTCCTAGAACAGCTCCTAGCTGCAGTGAGAGCTTACAAATACAATATGTGCCCTGAAAGACTGTTTTTTTCCATTGGATCTGAATCTTCAAAAAACCTGTTGTGCATTTAGAGAAAAAGTCATCCAAAGTATTGGCATTACTCTCTAACAAATTGTTTACAAATAAGTCTGTCCTGGGGGTAAAATCTGTTTGGGTAAATCTAGGTATTCTGCTTTTTTTTTCCTTGAAAACAAAACAAAACACAACAAAACAAAACACAAGTTCTTACTGAAGATATTCATGCATTTCATGAAAGTGTCCTTCTGAATTCTGATCATCATGAGGGTTAGTTACATCACTGGATAATTGCCTTGCAGGTAAGATACGAGTTGTGGAGGCACTGGTGGAGTGCTACCCTCTGTTTTGCGAATGATCAGGTATTCACTGCTGTCAGGGCAAGATATCATATTTGGGTGCACAAATCAAACTGCAAGAATAGATGCAGTGTGCGTGAGAGCAAACAGAAGGCAAGGAAATGCTGTTGGCAGTCATACTGCAGGCATGGCAATGCTGCAACATGAAGCTTCTTCTATACATAGGAATGGCTTTGGCAAGCACCTGCTTTTGCTATGATTTTACAGCTCAGACACTGAAGCTCAGACAGGTTACAAAACTTCTCTGAGGTCATGCAAGCCCAAGGCCTTGTAAGAAGTGCGGGCTTTCAGGTTTTCTTCTCAAGAGATGTAGGCTGCGGTTGGTTCTACTCACTGAACTAGCCTCTTCCTCTTGGTTCTTCTCAACTCACTTCAGGCCACAACTTCCTTTCTACCCAGAGAAAGTTCACTGAGTAAGCAGATCAAAATGAGAGGTGCTTCTATGCCATATGTCTTTCCATTGAAAGAGTAGTAGAGGGAAACGATCCTTACTCTAGTGAAGTCGGAAGTAATTGGGATGCAAGAGGAGTGAAAGATGAAGATCCAGAAAACACTGGAAAACTGCCTATGCCTGGATCATGCAGAAGATAACAGGGGCCTTCAGGAAATAAGAAAAACTTGCAATAAACCTTAAAAAAGTAGGACAGTGCAAATCAGGCATGACAGTTCAATAATGCTCCCGGGCATCAAGGCTTTATTCATCAACAATCACCTCAAGGAGTTTCAATTTTTCATTTAGCAAAGGCGTGGTCCTAGACTTGAATTTTTGTAGTAGAAATCCTTATTAAATCCTTATTAAAATGAAGCCAAATGCTCTTGTGCTTCAGGAAGCAGGAGAATAAGGGAAGATTGCTTTGGATAGCAGTATAACCTCACTGTGTAGCCTATACAAGGAGAGATGCACAGCTGCATCTCCCCAGGAGCAAAGTCCAGAATCACATTGTATGATAACTGTTGAGTCACGGCCTGAACCACTGATTGAGCACCTGGAGAAAGGACCCTGTCATCCCTGGAAGCTTCTATGACCAGAAGGGGTGGAGCCTGGCTCCACCTTTCTTAGACCTCATTTAAGGGCTGACTGCCACTCTGGAAGGACCTCTGGTTGGAGATCTTGTGGAGTTTCTTCTGTGAGCCTAGATCTTCAGAGGTAGGTGAGCACCTTTACTTCTCCTTTAAAATACCATTCTGTCTGTGCTAGTCTCTTTGCTGTTTTGCTCCTGTATTGCCCTCTACTGCATTAATCTTTCCAATTGTAACATGCATCAGGTTGGAGACGTGATTCCTTTCTGTTTTCTCTCCATACCACACACTTTCTTTGCTCTGGTACAAGAGTTGATTACTTCATCCTTTCTTTTTCTCTGACTAATGTCATGGAGCAGTTAAATCTCCTGTTCTAGTTAGCTACTTTCCTTAGGAAGGAAGGAGCCTGTGGTCAAGCTTGAACTGTCTGCCCTTCTGTCATCTTAACACCCTCTCTCCATCCACTTCTTCTCGGAAGGGTGTATTGAGTGAGCAACTTCTGCTCTCCTTGCTGCTAGCAGAATTGCAATGAGCAGACTGAACTTCAACAGTCATGAGAACAAAGTTGTGGGGAAGAAGGAGAGAGATGTATTCTTCTTCCATATTCCTACCTGACTACTTGGTGGCCATGGCAACATGTGGTGGATTTAACCCAGCAAATACATTGTGTACATAGTCAGAGATGAAGGTCTGTGTTAAAACAATATTGGTTATTACAGGTACTCAAAAATACGGGACTGTGTTCATTGAAACCTATGGAAGACGAGCATCTTCCTAACATGATTTCAATCTTTTACTAGAAAATATGAAAGGGATCCTGCTTTAAGTACAAAACAAAGCAATCTCATCTTTAGAGACTTTTGGCAGGGAAACATATTGGAAAAACTCTTTAAAGTTAAGAGGCTAATCAACATTTTTGGATAACTGGATGCAGAGCGGATAATGTTCTCTGGCTTTATTGACAGTGGGAATACAAAGAGGTTTGATGCAAACAGTAAAGGAAGCTAAGGTAACCTTACCTGTGGCTTGCACTGATGGGGAGATTACAAATACTCAGAGAATATTTCTGTGCCCTCCAGGAAAAGCAGTGGCATACACATACCTCTCTTCTGTTCCGTGCTTCTATTTTCTCCCCCTAGGCCTCCATCTTTTTGTTGAAAACACATTAAGCCTCAGAAATTTCTAGCCATGTAATGAAGGTCTATTCTATCTCTTTTTACTGTACACAGGGGAGCACAGTCTGCAATTTCAACCTTCAATCAAAATACAGTGAAGTGAAAAGCAGAGAAGAACGTGGAAGGTCAAGACTGAAAGATTCAGGATATCTGAAGTACTGAAGTCATTTGCATGTGCAGAGATTAAATTTACAGAGAAAATGCTATGTCCGTGTTATTTAGTGAAGATAGGAGACACTTGGGGACTGCTAGAAATTACATAAAATTGCAGACTATCTAGTCTCATTTTAAATTACTATGCCTGGGGAGAAATCTGTATATGCAACTCATAAATATCAAAGCTCAAATCTGTATATCTGTATGAATTCAACCATTCTGAATCTTTCTCCTAAGGACTGAATGGGTTCAGATGAGAAGTTGTGATTTTTGGCCTCTTTACTACTTTTATCTATCTTCATTTAGTTTAGTTCTTGCACCTTGAGCCTAGAGTTCTTGTCCTAGAGCATTATTTTACTAGTTAGCACTTAATATACAATAATCAAGGAATTACAACACTTCAGATCAACATGTAACATAAGAGACATTGTCTGTGATATCTGCCAGGGTGCTGGCATATGATGATGGTGTATTCCATACAACTCTCTGCCACATATGTCACATATGTCACATATATATCATCTCATCTGCATCTTAGAAATTGGTATTATTTTCCAAGTTAAGTACATCATCTCTACCACAGAGAGTTCCCTCCATGGTGGTCCATATGCCTGGGTAATATACCAGGTCTTCCTTGAAAGGATATTTTTCCTTCAGGGCTGACAAGAGTTGATGCCACAGGGTGAAAGATTGCATTCCTTTTCCAATTGCTTGTCACGGGGTTATCCTAGATATAATTCCATGACAGGGTGGCACAGGCCCTGGGAAAAAGGAAAAGAAAAAAAAAAAAGAAGCCGTACTAACAGTTTGCCACGCGACCCAGTGGCGTTGGGCCATGTGTGCTCTGGGAGAGGGAGAAGGGCAGAGAGCTAGCAGATAGTTTTAACTAAGAGAAAACACAAAGGTCACAATCTGAGGAGGAATGGTAATTTACTAAATTAACCAAATCAAACAAAACAAGGGAGACAAGAGTATCCAAAATGCAAGTCAAACTACAGTAGTGCTAGGGAAGCACGTGCTTTTCTCCATGGCAGATGAGACGGCTAAGATGGGGCCAAAAAGAACAGACCGGAATCGTCCAGAGATGCCTCCCCTCCCATCAGGATACTCACAATGCCCATAAAGGGCAGTAAACAGGGCCAGAACTCCTGGAGTTCATTAGGAGTGAATAAATTCAATGATATTTAGTGCCAAAATAGTATGACTGTTTGTCTGTATTTGTTCTTTTTTTTTTTTTTTAATCAGACCTTTTATCATTTTTATCCTTTTAATCATTGTATATTTGATTTCATTTTCCTCTTCTGTCTTTGTAAAGTGTTTTTGTCTCAATCCACAAGATCAATTTTTTTTTCCAATTCTATCCCCTATCCCACTTGGAAGGGAGGAATAAGAAAATGACTGTGGTGTTTAGCTCCTGCTGGTTTTATCAACAGTCCTTTTAGAGCACAACATGGGGCTTCAAGAGTCGAGATAATGATTGATCTGAGTACAGTGTGTTCATACAAAACTGTTAAGTCTTGTATTAATTTAATATTTATTAGTCACGATGTTATTCTATTTTCAGAGATCTCAAAAAATTCAGATGTATTTGGAAAAGGTTTGCTGCCTAGAGAGAAGTACAATAATTGCAACATTCTGGGGCTTGGATGATTTCTTCTGAACCCTGTTCAGCACTGTCCAGCATCATAAAGGGAAAGATTTGATGACAGTACAAGAGATCCTCTGGTTACTCCAACCCCTGCAGCAGATCCTGTAGCTAGTCCACCCCCTGCAACAAACCCTGCAGCTGAAGAAGAGAACTGATCTGTGCCAGTATCTGTCAGCCCTATACACAAGACAAAAAAAAGCTGTGAATGTCAGAGTATTTAGTAAGGACAGAAACTCCTATTAAAACAAGCATGGAAGGAGAAGATAAGGATTAAGCAGGGTCATCACAAGGATGGGAGGGAGGAGAGTCAGAACTGACTCCTGTCCGAGCTGTGAGATATGTGAAAAGACTTCCACTGTCATTCAGATGAGCATATTGCCACCTGATTGCTCCAATGCTGAGATAAAGGGTCAAGCAGCCTGGGTTAATAGACAGCAAAGTGAGGCAGCTAGGATTCATCCCTAGAGAAGGGAGCATTGACAAAGCAATCGGAAAAGGGATACAAGTCTTCATCCTATGGAGGCAATTCTTGTTAGCCATGAAGGGAAGATATCTCTTCAGTATGTTTCCAGGGCAAATAGGCCACCATGGAGAAGGTATCTGGTACCTGAGGGAACTAGCTGTGCTGGAGATGATGTAAAATATTGACTTGGATGACGATACTCTGAGACTGATATGCCAAGATCCAGATGACTTCAAGTGCACATAGCCTATGTGGCAGAAATTTATAGAGAGCACACCATGGGCAGCAGTGGTTTGGAAAGATAATTAAAATCCAGTTGTGAGTAAAGCGGATAGCCCCAACATCACAAAGAAAATCTATCTTCCTCCCTACAGTATACACCATGTGCCACTCTGTGGTTTTACCTGGGTCATGTTTTTATGATTTTTGTTATTAGTACATCATAACATCATGTAGTGCACTGGGTGCTAAAGAGTTAATACTGCAGTTGTGTGGATTGTTGACAGTTCTGTTTACCTGTCTCAGAAGAGAAGAATGTACTGTAGCTCCCAGAAGACTTCACTGTTCTGTTTCTGTTTTCTATTCAGAGGGAGAGAAAAAACTTACTGGGAGTCATGGGACTATTTCTTCTTTTTTTTTCAGCTCCTCTCTGTGGTGTGCTTTCCCTAGCCATCTCACCTACAGCATTAGAGTAAAGCCTTTGGTTTGGGACACTCTCTCTCTCATTTATTTGATTTATTCACTTAAATTCCTATTATATTGTGTTATCTCATGTACTATCATATTCAGTAAATTAATCATCTCCCTTAGCTCGTTGCCACTGTTTTCCTCCTCTGGCCCATCTCCCTATCTTACTCCTTCTCCCTTTCCCAGGGCATGGTTTCATGGGTCCCTTCACCTCATTACTCATGGAACCAGGCTGAACCAGACCAGAACCATAACATACCTATGTGACCATGAAGAAGGGGATATGAGCAAGTAGAATGGAAAATCCGCCTTAAGCCCAGAGGCATGGATATAAGAGTTGCAAGGAAGACAATCAAAAATTGGCTTTCAGGAAATTGGTACTCCAGTTTCCAATAGACAGTTCCCCAAGACAGGGAAAATGGTCTAATCCTATTTCTTGAGGTTGACAATGAGACTTTTGTTTTATGTTCATGAGAAGTGAGTAATGAATACAATAACAATAACCAGAACTGGAAGGGCCTCCAGCTGGGTGGAGGAAAGGAACAACTGATTTTATTGGGCTGTATGGACTTGATGGCCTGGCACATCAGTACCACAGTAGTATAAAGCTATAGCGGACACTGGTGCTCAATGCACTCTAATGCCATCAAGTAATAAAGGGGTAAAACCTACCTTATCTGACAGGGAGATCACAAGAGTTATGGAGTATTGGAGGCCAAAATGAACCTAATTAGAAATGAGTGACAAATGCACCCCAGTGCAACAAACCCAGAGTCTCCATGCATTCTTAGTATAAACTGTCCCAGGAGAGGGTTCTTCGAGACCCCAAAAGGTGGAGTTCTGGTATAGCTGCCTTGGAGATGGAGGACATTAAACAGCTGGTGGGGTCGATCAACACGGAAGAACAGCAGGTGCCACTCCACAGTGCACTGACAGCAATACTGTACCAACTGTACCAACCCTAATTCCCATCCATTAGGTGATTCACAAACAGAAGAACCAAAAAGTAATCATCAAGACTTGATAACCTTCCAGTAGTCTTGTATGGCCAGTGAGAAAGTACAGTAGAGAGTGAAGACTAACAGTGGACTATTGTGGCCTGAATTATGTCATCTCATTGCTCAGTGCTCCCATGCAAGACATACCAGAACTTCAATACAAAAAAGGCAGCCAAGTGGTACACCACAACTTATATCACTAACCTGTTTTACTCAGTTCCTTTGGTGGCAGAATGTGGGCCACAGTTTGCTTTCACTTGGAGGGGTCTCTAGTAAGCCTAAAATCAACTGCGGGTGGAAACACAGCTCTACCATTTGCCATGGGCAGATCCAGACTGTGCTGCAAACAGAAGGAAGCTCCTGAACAACTGCAACACACTGCGTGGGGAATACAGCAGATGAACTTTTTGAGAAAAAGAAGAAAATAATCCAAATCCTTCTGAAAGCCAGTCTTGCCATAAAGCAAAGGAGGTCAAGGGACCTGCATGGGAAACCCACTTTTTAGGAATAAAAAGGCAAGATGAACATCATCAGATCCCTAGGTATGTGATCAATAAAATAGCTGCTATGTCTGTCCCATCTCGCAGTAAGGAGACATGAGCTTTCTTATGTGCTGTGAGATTTTGGAGAATGCATATTCTGGAATACAGACTGATTGCAAATCCTGTCTATCAAGAAATGTAGGAAAAAAAAAAAAAAAGATTTTACATGAGGTTGTGAGCTACAGGCCTTTGAACAAGCCTTTATTCTGCTCCCCATTCCAGACTTTCAGGTCAGGGGTAGAGCAAAGTAGAGATAGTTCATGCAGTAGACCTTGGGCCAGTCCAGGCCAGGAAAGATGCAAAAAAAAAAGATGCATGGTCTACAACATATCCAGGGAAAATGGCCTAACATGGAGCCTCTGACAGAAAGCATAGGAGACTTGAGGTCTGCCCTTAGGGTTCTGGAGTCAAGGGTACTGAGAATCCAAGGTTTAACATACTCCAACTGAAAAACATATTGGCAGCACTTCATGTGCTCATGTGTTTCAAGATGCTTTGGAAATGGTTGGTACTGAAGCACAGCTCCTTTTGGCACCCCAACTATCTGTTCAGGGCTGGAAGTTCAAAAGTAGGGTCCCCTTCACACATCAACTAATGCTATGTGAAGTAAGTGAGTCACACTGATCACAAAACAGGGAACTGCAGTTGTTCGGGTATCTTAGAAGTAATTATGGATTGGCTTGAAGACAAAGTTTCTGGAATAATACAAGAAGAGGAAGTGACACACACTGAAAAGACTCCACTATATAATAAATTGAAAGAAAATGAGAAGAAATATGCCCTGTTCACTGGTGGGTCCTGTCACATTGTGAGAAAACTTGGATATGGAAGGCCACTTAGTAGAGTCTTATGTGACAAGTTTCAGGAACTGCTAAAGGAGAAGGTGAATCAAGGCAATATGCAGAGATGAAGGCCAACCAGCTGGCTTTAGATATTGCTGAATGTGAGCAGCAGCCAGTGCTCTACCTCTGTACTGATTCATAGATGGTGGCAAATACGCTAGGTGGGTGGTTACAGTAGGAGAAGCAGAACAAATCCAGTGCAGGGGCAAACTTATTTGAAATGCTGCATTGTGGAAAGGTATTGCTGGTAAAGAGCATGGCTATAAAAATACATAATGTAGATTCCCATGTACATAAGAGTTGTGCTGCTGAAGAACATCAAAACAATCAGCAGATAGATCAGGCTTCTAGGATTGAAGTGGTTCAGATAGATCTAGACTGGCAACATAAGGAAGAAATATTTCTAGCTCAGTGGGCTCAAAACACCATCAAGGAAGAAATGCACCATATAGATTGGCTTAGGACTGAGAGAACTCTATTGCACAGGTTATACATGAATGTGAAGTATGGAGAATGACAGCAAAAATATAGATATGGGGAGGTCTGGTAGGTTGGTTACATTACAATCCCACCAACCTGCCGTGACAAGCACCACCGTATGCTTGTAATAGTGGAAGCAATCAGCAGCCACCATATTGCTGGAAACATATCCCATGCCACTGCCTGAAATACTATAGAGATTCTTGAGAAGCAAGTCTTATGATGACATGGTAACCCAGGAAGAATTGAGTCATACAACAGGACTCATTTTCAAAACAAACAACCACCTTGAAAAAAGGACACAACATTGAGTGAATATATTGTATCCCTTCTCATGCACCAGCCTCCAGGAAAATCAATAGATGCAATGTGTATGGGAACTCTTGAGTCACAGCCTGAACCACTCACTGATCACCTGAGGCAAGGATTGGGTCAGCCCTCAGAGCAGAGGTGATGGCAATTCACCTGTGTGACCAAAAGGGGTGACACCTTAGACCCAAATGGGGTCTAAGAGGGATCCACCCCTCTTAGACCCCATTTAAGGGCTGACTACCACTGGGGAAGGATCTCTCTTGGGAGAGCCCTCCTTTTGGGATTTTGCCACTGCATGCCTAGATCCTCAGATATGGGTGAGCATTTCTTCCTTGATTGTTTCTTTTTCACCATGATGATCTTTACAACTATAACACCTGCAAAGTAGCACCCTAACCACACTACTCTTCCAACTGTACACAATGGAATGTTAAAAACCACACTGAGAGCAACGAATGCCAAATCATTCAAATACTGATCTACGCTTCTATCAAAAGCCACTGGGTTAGTCAACACTCAGAGATCTGCCAATCAAGCTGGCCTTGCCCTGTCAAACTTCTTAGGTACTGTAGAAGGGAATAAAGTTTCTGTAGTACACATGAGAAACATTCTGAGTAGGACAGTTGAGTTGTTCCTGCCTCTGGCAAAGGCTAGTCCATTCCGGGATTGCTTTTGCTCAAGGAGCTGGGAACATTTGCTAGATAATGCAGAAGGTTGGAGAAATCCTTCCGATGTGTCCCCTCAAGGACACTTCACATTAGCCCAGAACAGCCAATTATTTGGATTGTGTCATGTCAGTTGCTAGATAATACTGAATATTCTATATCTTCACTCCTGTGATTGCTACATGCCTTATGAATGGCATTATAGAGATAATAATCTAGAGTAAAGAAGAATGAATTCTAACACAACCATAATTGGATTCAGCATGCAACAATCCAACACCATGCATCCTATCTGACCTGAAGGACTGTTATAACAAGCAGAGCTCACAGTTATCAATTAAATGAAGTCCATGGATAATTTAGAGAGATGGCAAGTAGGCTATAGGAATAATATCTGTTTGTAAGTGTATATATCAAAAAGCAGAAAAAGTGATGTTAATTAATGGGAATATATGGAAAGTATGGAAACTGAGCATGATGTAAATTATATGGAATTAGAGATGGATATTGTCCTGATTTCAAAGAATCATAGAATCTTCATAGAATGGCTTCAGTTGGAAAGAATCACACAGAATCACAGAAACATAGAATGGCCAGGGTTGGAAGGGACCACAAGGATCATGAATCTCCAACCCTACTGCCACATGCAGGGCCACCAGCCCCCCCATTTAATGCTAGACCTGGCTGCCCAGAGCCCCATCCAGTCTGGCCTTGAACACCTCCAGTGGCAAGGCATCCACAACCTCTCTGGGCAGCCTGTTCCAGCACCTCACCACTCTCTCTGTAAAGAACTTCCTCCTGACATCCAACCTAAATCTTCCCTCCTTCAACTTAAAACCATTTGCCCTTGTTCTTCTGTTATCTACTCTTTAAAAGAGTTGACTCCCCTCATATTTGTAGGCTCCCTTTAGGTATTGAAAGGCTGCAATGAGGTCACCCCGCAGCCTTCTTTTCTTCAGGCTAAACAAGCCCAGCTGCCTCAGCCTGTCTTCATAGGGGAGGTGCTTCAGCCCTCTGATAATCTTTGTGGACTTCCTAGGAACCCTCTTCAACAGCTTCACATCCTTCCTGTATTAGGGGACCCAGACCCGGACACAGTACTCCAGATGGAGCTTCACAAGGGCAGAATAGAGAGGGATAATCACCTTCCTGTCCCTGCTGGCCATTCCTCTTCTGATGGAGTCCAGGATACCATTGGCCTTCTGAGCTGCAAGAGCACACTGCTGGATCGTGTTCAGTTTTCCACCACCAGGAACCCCCAGATTCTTCTCCACTGGGCTACTTTCAAGGAGTTCTTCTCCCAGTCTGCATACGTATCTGCGGTTACTCCAACCCAAGTGCCAAACCTTGCACTTTGCTAAATTGAACCTCATTAGATTCACACAGGCCCACCTTTCAAGTTTGCTGAGGTCCTTCTGGATGGCTTTACTTTCTTCTAACATGTCTACCACACCACTCAGTTTGGTGTCATCAGCAAACTTGCTGAGGGTATACTCCAGCTCATCACTTATGTAATTGACGAAGATGCTGAAGAGCACCAGTCCCAAGAAAGACCCCTGGGGCCACCGTTCATCACCAGTCTCCACCTGGACATAGTGCTATTCAACACAGTTCTCTGTCTATAGCCTTCCAGCCAATTCATTGTCCACCAAATATTCAACCCCTCAAACCTACATCTCTTTGCTTTCAAGATAAGAATGTAGTGGGGGACCACATTAAAGGCCTTCCACAAGTCCAGATAGATGACATTAGTTGCCTTTGTCTACCAATGTCTTCACTCCATCATAAGAAAGCCACCAGACTGGTCAGACATGACCTACATGACCTTCCCTTGGTAAAGCCATGCTTACTGTCTCAAATCACCTGTTCATCCCTCATGCACCTTAACATGTCTTCTTAGAGGATATGTTCCATGATCTTTCCAGGCAGAAAATGGCATTAAATAATTATGGCATTAAATGGGTTTGTGTACTTGCATTCTATCTTCAAAGAGAAATTAACCTGGTTCTTTACAGCTATCATAGTTTGTTGCTATTGTTGTTCCTAAAAAAAAAAAAAAAAAAAAAAAAAAAAAAAACCCACTAAAAATTAAAAAACAAAAACAAAAACATTTCTGTCAGTTGCTTCATGTCCTTGGATGTTTGTAATGGAGATGCTAAGTTACATCTTGAAACACTGATTAAGCACCTTGTAAGAAAGCAGGACCAACCCAGAGAGCTCAGGTGCACCTGAGTGACAGGAAGACCTCATGTAGTTGTTGGCAGTGGAAGTGATGGTATTTCTTCTTAGACATTCTTGCATGCCTGAGACTTTTGGAAGTTAAGTGGCTTCTTTATTTCTGTATTTCTGTGCTCACTGCTTTGGCATTTGAGTGAATTCTCACTCAGTGCAGCCTGGGATCTTGCTGCTCTGCTGTTGTTGTTGTACTTTCCACTGAGTTCCACTTGGCAAGGTAGCCAGGAGTGACAGCAGTGTATATGCTTAGAATGGATTATCTTAAAAGGATTATGCATTAGATTATGCATGTGGTCATTGGAGCCCTAATACCCCAAATTAGGAACTCCTGAGGAAAACCTCTGGATTCCCCATGGCTGAGTGCCACATGGATTATCGATGAATGAGGGACAATCTCATTTCAAGAAGAGAGATCTTTTGAATAAGTTAGAACAAATATCTCTGGCAACAGAGGAAAAAATAGTAGTGGCATCAGCTGTAGCATGGCTGCAACTACTAACTATTACTGAGTATCATTTCTCTGAGCAAGATCTAAAGGAGGAAAACAAGATTTTAAAAGCTCATACGAAGCCATTAGAAGATAAAATTATATTCCTTTGTTGTATTGAAGAACAGTCAGCTGAATAAGAGCCAGCAGTGTGCCCAGGTGGACAAGAAGGACAAGGGCATCCTGGCTTGTATTAGGAATGGTGTGGTGAGCAGGACTAGGGAAGTCATCCTGCCCCTGTACTCGGCACTGGTGAGGCCTCACCTTGAGTACTGTGTTCAGTTTTTGACCCCTCAATATGGAAAGGACATTGAGGTGCCTTGGAGCAGGTCCAAAGAAGGGCAACAATGCTTGTGAAGGGCTTGGAGAATATGCCCTATGAGGAGAGACAGAAGGAACTGGGGTTGGCATCTTCTCACTGGTGATAGGTGACAGGACGAGGGGAAATGTCCTCAAATTGCATCAGGGGAAGTTTAGGTTAGATATCAGGAAAAATTTCTTTACAGACAGGGTTGTTAAACACTGGAATAGGCTCCCAGGGAGGTGGTTGAGTCATCATCCCTGAATGTGTTTAAAAACCATTTGGATGTGGTGCTCAGGAACATGATTTAGCAGAGGGTTGTTAGAGTTAGGGTAGTATGGTTAGGTTGCAGTTGGACATGATGATCTTGAAGGTCTTTTCCAATCTAAGCAATTCTACAATTCTGTGATTTCTGACAGGGCAAACTGCCCAATCTTCAACTGGTATTTATCCTCTAAAATTAAGACCCATATCATTAGAGGAGGAAAAGGACCTCGATCAACAGGATGCTTGGATCCTGGTTGAATCAAAAAAGAAAACTAATAAGAAAAAACAAGCCTACCCAGCTGGGGTTCCCAGATCCTCTAGAGATAAGACAATCACAACCCCCAAAAAACAAAGAAAGTCCAGGATAGATTGTTGGGGTTGTCACCTGATGAATGGCCCCCTGCCCACACCCCTTAAAACATGATGGCATGTCCATACATGACTGTTGAACTTATGAATCTACTAGAATGTTTTAGACAGAAACCAAGAGAGAGTGTATCAGCATGGCTGTTCATGTTGTGGGATATTGGGGCAGAGAGTGTTACAGAGAATGGACTGGAAATTTCAAAACTGGTGTCCATTGTACTCACCATCTCACTCAAGCAAAGGATTTATGCTATGGTCCAACACAATGAGGAAAACCATTCATCAATCCAATGTTTAAGGGCTGTGTGTAGAATTATGTGGCCAAATGAAAGTTATATTCTTGTAAATACTTCGTTATGGACTTCAATGGAAGAACTCCAGACTTATATTACAGAATTAGGTATGAGGGAGACAATCTATGATGACACACATGAAAGTCCAGACCTACTTAAGTTTTCAACAGAGATGAAAGAACTCATCTTACAGCTGGAACCTCCACACCAGAATGGCATGCTAGTGTTTATACTAAATCCCCTCGTGTCACTGGAGGCTGTTGTCCAAGAAGCTGCCCAGTTGGTGACCAACTCATGAGAAGCAGAGCACCTGAGGACCAGGCACAATACTAGGACACTGGAAGGGGCTGAGGTCCTCCCCATAACTAAAACTAGGAGGCTAACACCACAGGTATCTTGACTGGCACCCATACAGGTATCTCAAAAAAAAATGTTCAATGATCTATTCTGGGCTGCAATTCAATTTGCAAATATGGATCTCCAGCCCACTCACATTTTCCTTCAGCTATGGAAGCAGATAGAGAAAACTAAAAAATTTCTTATCACCCTCAGAAAAGCAGGGGTGCAAGCACCAATGAGAACATAGAACTAGGAATACTTCCTGGTTCCTAACAAAAGGGAACCTCAGGTGATGTGGGCCAGTATGCCTGAGCCACCTGAGGAAAAAGACTGCATAGTCACCCATTTATTTGCGTGATGGAGGATGACAGCCCTCATGCACCTAAGCCCCTAGATTGGATCAGAGCCCCTGTGTTGAATTAATTATTTTTTGATACCAAAAGAACATTCACTGAGTGATGGCATTAGTAGACATGGGCTCAGAAACCTCAATTATTTATTGTGATTCAACTAAATTCTATGGAAATAGAGTGATGATTGGTGTATTAGGGGAACAGAACATCCCCATAACCCTGACATGGTTTAAGCTGGAGGCTAGGGGCTGGGCATCTCCCACCTCAGGGAGGAAGGTGTCTATAAGGTTTCTATTGCCCCAGTCCTGGAGTATATATTGGATATAGATATACTGACTTTCCAGTCGACCATGGGAGAGTTCATACTACAAATATGTGGGCAGTGCAAGCATATTTAGAGGCCATGCAAAACATAACCCTATTGTCCTGCCAGAGCTGCACCAGATAAATAATACCAAACAGTACAGTCTTCTGGGGAGGGCAGGAGGAAATCTCCAGAATGTTGAAGGAACAAGATAAAGCAATCATAAGACCTGCACATAACCTGCATAATTCCCTATATTGCCAATACAAAAGCATGTGGAGAATGACAGTGGATTATAGAGAATTAAATAAGGTCACACTGCCCATTCGTGCAGCCATTCCCAGTATTGCCTCCCAGATGGACACACTGAGTAGGGAGATAGAAACCTACCATTACGTCCTGGACTTGGCAAATGCATTCTTCAGTATTCCCATCCATGAAGAATCACAAGACCAGTTTGCATTTAGGTGGAGAGGCAGGCAGTGGACCTTTTAGGTCCTGCCACAAGGGTGTGTGCACTCATCTACTTATTGTCGTAACTTAGTGGAGCTTGACCTTGCAGATTGGAATAATACCAATAACATTAAACTGTATCACTTTATTTACTTATCTCATGTTCATGATCACTCTCTGACCTGGTAGTCTCAACTGGAATGCAGAAAGAATCCCCTGCAATTCAGGATGACACAGTCAGAGACCTACTACTCTGTCACAAGTCCATGGGGCCAGACAGGATTCATCCGAGAGTGCTGAGGGAACCAGCGGAGGTGACAGCCAAGCAGCTCACCATTATCAGCAGTCTTTGTTGACTGGTGAGCTTCCAGAAAACTGGAGGCTTGCCAGTGTGGATCCCATCTAGAAGGGAGAAGAAGGGTTGTAAGGAGGATCCGGGGAACTACAGGCCTGTTAGCCTGACCTCAGTGCCAGGGAAGGTTATGGAGCAGATCGTATTGAGGGAGATCACACGGCATTGTGCAGGACAACCAGGGGGGATCAGGCCTAGCTAGCATGGGTTGAGAGCAGCTCGGCAGAGAAGGACCTGGGGGTCCTGATGGACGAGAGACTCAATATGAGCCAGCAGTGCGCTCTGGCAGCTCGAAAGGCAAATGGGATCCTGGGCTCCATCAGGAGAGGGGTGGTCAGCAGGGACAGGGAGGTGATTGTCCCTCTCTACTCGGCTCTTGTGAGGCCCCACCTGGAGTACTGTGTCCAGGTGTGGAGCCCTCAGTACAAGAAAGACATTGAGATTTTGGAAAGGGTCCAGAGGAGGACAACTAAGATGATCAGGGGGCTGGAGCACCTCCCCTATGAGGACAGGCTGAGGGAGTTGGGCTTGTTCAACCTGGAGAAGAGAAGGCTGCGGGGTGACCTCATTGCAGCCTATCAATACCTGAAGGGAACCTACACCCAGGAGGGGAGTAAACTCTTCAAAAGGGCTGACAACAGCAGGACTAGGGGAAATGGTTTTAAGTTGAAGGAGGGAAGATTTAGGTTGGATGTTAGGGGGAAGTTCTTTACTAGGAGAGTGGTTAGGCCCTGGAACGGGCTGCCCAGGGAGGTTGTGGATGCCCCGTCCTTGGACGTGTTTAAGGCCAGGTTGGACGGGGTCCTGGGCAACCTGATCTAAATGTGCATGTTTGGTGGCCCTGCCAGGCAGGGTGGTTGGAACTACATGATCCTTGAGGTCCCTTCCAACCCGGGTGATTCTGTGATTCTGTGATTCTGTGATGGGTTCACAAAGGGCAGGTCCTGTGTCCTGCTTGACCAACCTGATCTCCTTCTGTGATCTAGTGACCTGTCTGGTAGACAAGGGAAAGGCTGTAGTCTACCTAGATTTCAGCAAGGCCTTTGACACTGTCTCCCACACCATTCTCCTGCAGAAACTGACAGCCTGTGGCTTTGATGGGTACGCTCTTGGCTGGATAAGGAACTGGCTGGAAGACCAGGCCCAAAGAGTGGTAGTGAATGGAGCTAAATACAGCTGGCAACCTGTCACGAGTGGTATTCCCCAGGGATGAGTTTCAACAAGGCCAAATGCTGGGTCCTGTACTTTGGCCACAACAACCCCAGGCAATGCTACAGGCTTGAGGCAGAGTGGCTGGAAGACTGTGTAGAGGAAACGAACCTAGGGGTACTGATTGATGCTTGGCTGAATATGAGCCAGCAGTGTGCCCAGGTGGTCAAGAAGGCCAATGGCATTTTGGTTTGCATCAGGAACAGTGTTGCCAGCAGGAACAGGGCAGTGATTGTCCCCCTGTACTCAGCTCTGGTGAGGCCACACCTCGAGTACTGTGTCCAGTTTTGGGCCCCTCACTGCAAGAAAGACACTGAGGCCCTGGAGCAGGTTCAAAGAAGGGCAACAAAGCTGGTGAGGGGTCTGGAGCACAGGGCTTATGAGGAGTGGCTAAAGGAGCTGAGATTGTTCAGCCTAGAGAAGAGGAGATTCAGGGGAGACCTTATTGCTCTCTATAACTACCTGAAGGAAGGTTGTAGTGAGCTGGGGGTTGGCCTCTTCTCTCGTGTAACTAGCGGTAGAACTAGAGCAAATGGCTTCAAGCTGTGCCAGGGGAGATTTAGGCTGGACATTAGGAAATACTGCTTTTCTGAAAGAGTGGTCAAGCACTGGAATGGGCTGCCCAGGGAGGTGGTGGAGTCACCAACCCTGGAGGTGTTCAAGGAACGTTTGGATTTTGTGTTGAGGGACATGGTTTAGTGAGAACTATTGGTGATAGGTAGATGGTTGGACTGGATGATCTTGTAGGTCTTTTCCAACCTTGGTGATTCTGTGATTCCGTGATTCTAGGTTGATGTCAGACTCACTCACTAGAGGCATTAGAAAAGGCAGTAGATTCATTGGCTACTGCTCTGCAAGAGAAAGGATGGACTATAAATCCACAGAAGGTTCAAGGACCAGGCCTGTTGGTGAAATTCCTGGCTATAGTTTGTCTGGGAAAGACCAGAGTGAGATAATAGACAAGGTGCAGGTGTTCCTAGTACCTACTGTGTTAAGGCAGCTGTGAGATGGCCAATCCAGGGGAGCTCAGGTGCATGTCAGGATCCACCCCTTTCCAGACCTCATTTAAAAGGGTTGGCAGCAGAGGTGAGGGTGTATCTTGTTGGAGATCCTTGTATATCTGAGATTTTCTGGTGGTAAGCAGCTTCTTTTGCTTATTTCTCTGCCTACCACTGTTGCATTTGAGTGAATCCTTACTTGCTGCAGCTTATGATTTTACTCCTCTGCTGTCATTGTTGCATTTTCCATTGCATTACTACGTTTTAGTATTTTTCCTTGTTTTCTGTATCTAGGATTTTTGGTTCCGTCTTGATTCTTTCCTTCCTTTATGGAATACTTTTTTTTTTCTTCTTTGAATTATAAAGTTGTGGAGTGAGATCTTGCCCATTCAGCAGCTTCACAGTACCACGTGTTGTTATGGTGTAATACAATAATGCAGTTACAATACTAATATTGTAATTAATATCATCAATAATTCATACTGTTGTTGTTCTGCACTATATAAGCACTATATAAAATAGAAAAAAAAGAAAAAAAAAGTCAGATGCTCTAGAATCAATGGCAGATGGATTTCTTCTGCTGCCTGACAATTTAGAAATGATATCTGATTTAGTTCTGGAGATACTAATTCTTATTCCTTGGAACTAGCAGGTAAAACTCCTTTCAGCATGTTAATGCAAAAACATACTTAATTACTGATCACCAAGGTTTTCAAACACACAACAATAATAGCTCTTGAATTGAAATGCTGTGATGGTGGTTAATAACAGTGTTATACCATGAGTAAATCATAGCATCCAGCACTTCCTCTGATCTGCACAGTTTTCACTTCTTTTCTACTACAGAGCTTAAAAATGTTCTAGTTTTGCTCAGGGAATGTTCAAGTGCACTCACAATGATGAAGTGAGAAAGATTATGTATGTACACACATTTGTACAGCCATTTATTTCAATTCAAATAGTCTATGATTATTGTAAGACAGTCCTAATTGTCTCTAAGGAATTCTGTGGAAGTTGGCAGAGATACTGAAAACATCATGGGGGGGGGGGGGGGGGGGAGGAAATTATTAAGTATCTTATGAACTAGTTATAGTAAATGTGAGGTCTAAATTAAAGAATAACCATCTAATGTACTTGCTGCAGATGCCACATTTCCTGAGCAAGAAGGTCAAATGTTACCCTTATTTACAACCACAACGAGGTCATGTTTCACAGTCTATAGTTAGAGATATTTTTCTCCGAACTTCCTAGTATATCACTTTCACAGAACTCATTCTGATTTACTTACTGTCTGCTAAATACTTTGTAAAGCTTTTCCTGTGTGCTTTCTGTACCCCAGTTTTGAAGTTCTTAAAAAGCCTGGTCTTAAGTTAGGTTTGTCTATACCAGTGTGACACCTCTCTTTGAATACCTCTCATCCAATGAAAAAAAAAAAGTGACTCATTTCTAAAAAAGAAAATATAAATAACACTTGCTCTTTCTTCATGTGGGTAATCTGGATCCATTTAGCCCACTGCTTTTTTTTCTTGTTCACATATCAAAGGAAAGGCGATCATTTGCGTGTATCAAAATTGTTCAGAAATGCTCTGAGAGTCAGCAAAGTAGGAAGAGATGAAATCACTGCAGTGATGAACTGTAGTTGTAGCGCTATGGAGCAAAATACACTTTATTTCTGGTTTGTCTGTGTTGCGTTTTTTGTTTGTTTGTTTTTCAGTTCAGGAACTCAGTGCTTTAGGGCTTGCTCCCAGATGTGAAAGACCGAAGCTGAATTTCATCCTTTGCCCTGCTGCTTTGACTCTAGTCTGCTACTTTCTAGTCAAGCATCTTACTTATCTGACTGTGTAGAGATTTTCAAAGAAACAGCTACTGCAGGAGGGCCTTTAAAGCTTTTTCTAGTTAAAAACTACAACAGTTATTTTACAGGATGGTGATTAAGGTGCTCTCACAGAAAGTAAGCAATGCCATTTGAACACCCTCTGACAGAGGCTAGAATTGAACCTGGATATTTCCCTTCCTAATAAGGACTCAGATCACTGAGATACTGAATGGAAAGGGACTCAAGGTAACACTAACTGCATTTTCATCTTCCAGCTATCTTTTCACAGGAGAATGCGGCACATCACTAGATTTGAATGAGAAGATCCTGTATGGTGTTCAAGGCAGAGCAACTGCACACTCATAACTATTCTTCCTGTGAATTCATTTTTCAAAGTAGAGCGCCTTCTGTTTCTCTAATGTCAATTTTGCACTCATATGACTAATGACTTATCTCTTCCTAGGATTTTCCTTATAAGCTAGTTTAGATGGTTTCCCATGAGCTTTGAAATGAAGTGATCCCAGATTGTAACCATAAATTCCTTTAAAAGTATTAAGTATTACATTAAGTATATTGTCAAAGGAATCTAAGTCACAGTAAATGATTATGGCTCCCATCTGAAAGAGCTGATGCACCTGCATGCTAGATCCTGCACTGCTGACAGTGGTAAATTTCAAGCTCTCTGTAAAGGCAAGACACAATCTGTTTTAACTCCTCTTCTTGAAAATGAACACACACTGCATAGATTATATGGGGGGAGGGGGGGGGGGGGGGAAGCACTCAGATACTGTGGTAACAGAAATGACTAAATGATAGAGATCAATTAAGATTTTAAGTATGACTTAATAACCAATTCACGCCAGTTTACTCAGCATCTCCTTCCTGCAACTCATTTGAGAACCGTCAGAACTTTGTCTAAATTAGTCAGAGATGTTCATCTTTAATCAATGCACAGGGATATATTGTACTATACTCTAGACATGAAGATGACAATATGCAATGAGAAGCATTTTTTATGTTCTGCTTTTCTGTAATTAACAGTTTTATGGTGTTCAACACTAAATGACAAGAGTAACCTTCCCTATGGAATATGCTTTGAGGAGTTTTAAAAGCTTGATTCTATTTACTGTAGTCTTTTTCATAATTAATTGAATTGATTTTCCTTGCTATAATTCTGCTAAAATATCCCCCTTGTCTTAACGTATTTCTGTGATATAGCAGTTTTGTCTTATTAGCCAGCATAACTTTCTGAATAGTAAAAGATACATTGTCTTTCACTGCATTGATAGTTTTCCAGATGATGTAATTTCTCAAGAATAAGTTTCATGTCACAATGCAAGAATGTTGCTTTGTTATTAAGTGCTACTTCCTCAGAACAGTCTCAAATTCCTCCACTGGGAAGTAAACAGATATTTCTCATGACTACTCCCATATTTTCTATAGTAAGCCTTAAATGCTGTTTCAGATATCTTGCCGCATTCAAAGACCTGCTGTCTAGAAACAGCATTTCACTCTGCTTAGCATGAGGACATAGTCAGTGATGCATGCAGTGCAAGGGAGCATGTTATATCTTACAAGAAAATATTCATTGCAGCATGGTAGGATTTTAAATTCCTGTTCCTTTTTTCTTTTTTTTTTTCTTTTTTTTTTTCTTTTTTTTAACAAAAAACAAAAAAACATAAGAATATTATTTTCCCTTCTTCAGCTAACAGGACAGGGGAACCATTAAAGCCTTTGAGTTTCCAGGGAGAAGTTTTCACGGTATGAGAATATATAGAAAGAATATGAAACTTAAATAGAATAATTCATACAGTCTACAAATTGTTTAGGCTTTTAAAAGAAATAATGATTTATTTTTCCAGGATGCATTTGTGAAAGTGAAAAATAATAATAATAATAATAATAATAAAAATAAAAATTGTTGAAGTATTCTGTATTATAGCGTTTGCCTCTACTACTTCTTTGGTTTTAGACTTAGCCTCATGTATCACTTTATGCTGCTGAAGTCTTCTGTTTTTTACAGACTGCTTGAATTTGTGCTCCATATTTAAATGATTAGACCTGTTTACATGCCATTGGAATGGACATATTCTTGGACGTAACAACAAAATAAAATCTTGAATACAACTACGTACACAAATAAGCCTCAGATTTGCCTTTTAGTCTTGTCACATACAAGCATTTAATGAGTAAGGGATTTCCTGGAAAACATCAGTAAACACTTGACATCTAAAATGAAGAAGAATATTTAGCAAGCAGAGGGAGTTGCTTAGATAGTCCTACTATAACATGCATTTTCCTATGCTTACAGGTTCTTCTTTTTTTATTAAATAAATCAGCAGTTACTATCCTGCCAGGAAAGTGATTTCATTGCTCCAGTACCACTGTAATGGGAAAAACATAATGACTCAGATTACAGATAGGGGTGCGTTCTGAAGTCACTTGAATCTGAAAGTGGCAAGCATTCAAAGCAAGGCTAAAGATATTGCAACAAAATAATATAACATTTTGATTCATTTGCAAGCAGACACATGTCACTTTGTTAACTTTCATGGGATTTAGCAAAGGTGGACATGATGCAGATGAGACCCTTCTTTAACACTTAGGCTTATAGGAAGATGGGAGTTTAAAACTTAGCACTGCTGATAGGTGACTGAACTGAAAAATCAGATGCTGTATGTTTCCAGAACTAAACCTGGAGATCTCTGAGCTAATTGAAGATCTGTTTAACAAATGTTGCTTGGAAGCTGTGTATAATGTCTTCAAGCCAGAGCAGCTGAACATGTGTGACTGATTTCAAAGAGGGAGAAGGCGATGAAGGCATCCAGACGGGTATTGCAGCTGTTCTTCATTAACCCCACCAAACAACAAATGTAGAATCAACAAATGAGTACATTCCAGCAGAAATTTGAAATGTAAGTGCTAATAGGAAGGCTAGACAGACTGGTTCTGGCAAGTTGAAAGAGTATTGCTAGGGAAAGCACTGTAAGCTTAAAAACTCACAACGAAGGGACTTTCTTTCCTGCTTCCTCCCAGCCCACTTGCCCTCTGCTTTCTCTGCACAAAAGTAATAATTTCATCTATGAGAATGTGATTGCTGGGATGCACTTGCTTTCAAGCACACAAGGGAGCAGGAACATGCAGAACCTAGTAGTAGGAGAAAAGCTAAGAATCTAAGTAACATAAGAAAATATTTTATGTTGAAGTGGGGAAGAACAAGTACATGAGTGAAAGAAAAAGGGCCTCAGAAAAGTAATTAGGAGGTCAGATTCATTCTGGAGGAGGTGTGGCAGGCCATTCATAACAATCTTTGGTGGATTGTCTTTTAGATTATAGGAAAGGGTGACTTTGCTCTGGCTCATCAGTGGCAGCAAGAACTAGGTTTGCCCAGAGCTATGGTTAACTCCATGTGCACTTAATCAGTGGCATGTTAGGATGTTGATTCAGACACAAGGAATATACTTGGAGACAAATGGTACCACAGTAAATTTCATACAAGAGCTGTCAACAGGCTTGAATCTCATTTAAACTACATTCACTTCTGTCACTGTGAAATAATCTGTGCCTGAAAATACAAATCTGTACAGATCCATAAGGCTGATCTTTAAACTGCATGGGCATGGGACACAAAGAAGTGTAATGTAGAACTTGGAAACTTTCACCAAGGAAGGTGTCAGTCAGAGGAACACCTTCCACTTTGTTTATTAAGATAAGTCATGTTGTTCCTGAAAGTTTTCGTCCTGCAATCAGAGCACACAAGGATACATCAGTGTCACTTTACTTCATAGCATCTGTTCTTACTGACTTCCTTGAAGACAGATTGCTCATTCAAATCCCTCTTCCAAGCTTATTAAGGTCCTGCATCTTGTATCACCTGAAGACTTGTTTCCAGTTTTCTCCTGGATGCAGATCAGCCTGCAAGGCACACTTCTCGGGCTTGTTGGTTTGGGAAAAGAACTTTGAGTTTGTAAAGTAAGACTGTTTTCTGATCCTGCCTGTAAACATTCCATAGGAAATTGAGGGAGTTTTTACTGGAGACACGGAAATAACCAGTAACCAGGAAAATTTGCTATTACAACGAAAAATGGAAAACTTGCTTTATGGCACATGCATTTGAAAGTACACTTTTATCCAGAGGATTGGAATTACACCCTTTTCACAAAGAACAGCTGTGTATGCTGGTGGGAATGGCAGAGTTTTGGCCTGGATCCAATTTGATAATACAGGAAGACAGTGTTTTTTGTTTGCTTCGGTTTGTTCTCTTTGAATATGAATGCTTTCAACAAAAAATAATTGACTGGTCTATCAACCCTGGAAGGTGCTGAGTATTCTGGCTCTGATCCAAAAGAGCACTTAAGCATATGCTTAAGTTTGAGGACTTAATTGCCAGTTTCACTAGGACATGCTTAAAATTAAGTAGATGATTAAATCCACTGATGCAAGAAGGCTTAGCCCTTTGTAGGATTAATGCTAGCTCTATGCTGTACAAACATTTTCTTGTTCTTTCTTGAATAACTAGGACAGACTTTTGAAGAAAAAATGCACCACGCTTTAAGACAAATATTCTTCTGATCACAGAGGTAGAGCACACACTATTAACAATGAAATTGTCATCACATTTTATCAACTTTAGCTGCATAAATTAGACAACTCACATCTCTTGAACCAAGTTTTTCATCTGCCACATTGGCTGTCCATAGATCCAGCATAATGGTATTCACAGGACCCATGTCTGTCCTGAACACTATGCACCTCCATATCTAAAATCACCCTGTGAGTGCTAAGCAAACTGCTGTCTGGCTGGTACAATGCAATATCACATAGAGATATTGTCCTGCAGTGTAGCATTAAGTTATCCTGGTGGGGTGTTGATCATGTTCCAGGCTTGAGCTATGTTCATCCCTATCATGTGTATCATATCTAATGACCAGTTAGGTGAAATAATCTATTCCTTCAAAAGAAATTGATGCCTGGGCAAAGTATCAGAAATGGCCAAGAATACAGTGATTTTCCCTCAGATCCAGGCAACATCTGGCCAGGAGATCTTCTGGATATAGAAGTACTGACAGCTCAAAGCAGGGAGGTCCACAGGACTTCTACCTGCAGCTGCTTTCTGCAGTATGGTCTGTATGTTACTGGACAAAAGTGTCAGTCTGAAAGAGAACTTCTTAAGACCAGTGTCGCATAAAGAAACGGGCATTGTTTTATTACAACTCCAGATGCATGAGGATAAACATGCATGCCTAGAAAAAAAGATCTTCAGCTTCTATGCATTACTTGTGTTACATATGTAAAGGTTGTCCCTGGCAGTATATACATATTCAAATATTTGCTCTGAAATTATAACATAACATAGCCTCCTTGTACATGCTCAGTCTTTTTGTGGTGGTAATCCTAGTACCCTTGGTGGTAATCTCAGTGTGTTCTTCAGTAGAACTCTTTGGTCTTTTTACCTAATTAGGGACAGAAAGTTCCTCTGTGGGATGCTTCACTGACTACAGCCCCCAAAGACTAGTTATTACTGGTTTTTATCTTTGGAGCTGCCTTGTGGATTAATTTTGCTATGTAGGCAGGAATCTTCTGCAAACAATCTAATGGTTGTTATCAAAAAGGAGTCACTCAAGAAACTAAGACTCAAGTTGGAGTGTTAGAAAGAAGGCATTATTTAATACCAGCGCTGGATACATAAGGGATATTCTCTTCCTATCACGCACAAAAATATCTTCAATTTACACATACTCATTCAGAGGCCTTCCCAGAGGTACATATGTGTTCCATGAAAGAAAACGTGGAACCTTCCTTATCTATACAGTCTCAGGAACCTCTTATCTATTTAAATACAAACACAGGGACACTCCCCATTATCAGAAAATACTACAAGCTTATCCATTAAGGATCTTAAAAATCTGTGTTGTATCACTGTTACCTAAAACTGTCTCAGTGTTTCACACAAAGTAATATCAGAAATTGGCAGTGTGGTGTTTTCCATAGGAGGCCTACATAATGCAGAATTGGAAATGTTAATGGTTGCAGGCATTTTCATCCATACTGCTCCCAGTTTTGGTAACACAGGCAGAGTTGGAACATAACAGCAGTAGCTATGAAGTATCAAAGTAAAATATAGTGGAAGGAGAAGCTTTTGCATGTTGTTGAAATGTAGTCTTTAGGCTTAATAAGTGATCCACTTGTGTTCACAACTAAAATCTAACAGTCCTAAAACGTATTTAGAAACAAAAGCTTAAATTAATCATATCCTTTTCAATCTTTTTTCTTGTCCTCTCTTATTGCACAATACAGTCAAGCCTTAGCCTTTTGACCTTTTTGGCTTTAGTTTCTGCTTTCAGGGCTAAATAGCAGTTGTTTTGGTCTTTTTACTTACTTATATATATTGTTATTGATTCTAGTTCTGCTGGGGAAGGAGAGATTATATATATATAATTATCTCTTTCATTTGAAAACTCAACAAATACAGTTTTGAAAATTAATAATTGTTAGCATGGAAAAAATGACTGAAAAATCAGCGTGATTCAGTAAACAAAACAAAACAAAACAAAATACGGGGTGTGTTAAACTGTTCCTAATTCGAGTGGAAGACTTTTCCACTAGAACAATTCTTTGAAAAGCTTTGTAATCAGATATGAAGTTGCCTAGTCTACAGATTCAGAAGGACTCCAACAGAGCTTGAGGACATATTGCTATTTTCATGAAGTCGAATGCAATCTCTGCCATGTCCACAGGCAACGTCTGGAATTAATTTCTGCTCATGATTCACCAGACTTCAGCAGCCTGGAGGGTACAGAAAAAGGAGCAGTGCATCTGTTTTTGGCAGGTTTAAAGATGAATTTCAAAATGCTAAAAATGAATTGTTTATAATTCCATCCCAAAATGCTTCCAAGGACCTGAGATTTGGCTAATTTTAACAAAGTGAACCCAGTCTCAAGTAATTTGCTCAGAAACTATCTGTGATAAAGGAGGTAACTCAAAGCTGCTTGTATTCTGGCTGCCTAGATAATTTTGATCACAAGAAAATCAATCTTGGAAGGAATTAACCCTTTATTCTAGAATGAAGATATTGGGAAAAATTTGCTCAAATAGGCTTACTCAATTATTATTATCCCAAAAGGAAAGAAAGCTTTCTTTATTTGAATAAAGGCAGAGTCTACTGGGGGCATTTTTTTCCAGTAGTATTTCTCAACCCATCACAAGTCATAACATCTTATCTATCCTTCTTCCCAATGCACTGTCCTCCCTCCTTTTTTCCTCGCTGGCAAAAGTATTCAAAGCTCACAGACTTTCCAGTACTCCTAATACATGTTCTCACTTGTATGTGACATATTAGGCCTGCACTGTAAGTCCAAATTTTGTAAGTTCAAGTTGTTTATTGATCTTCCTAACTAAAACCTTTTTTGGTGAGAGTGTACAGACCAATTGGAAAGGAATTTGCAAGCTTTTGCACAACAACTTGAGAGCATGCGCATCTCATTCACTTGTCCCTTTGTAAATTATTTTATTTGCAAGGTCATCTTCAAGTATCTTTTATCTCAAAGGGAAGAGCATAAAAAAGGCTGAGTTTCTTGCCTCACTGAAAAGTCACTAATTTGCTGCTTGTACATATATTCTACAGCTTTCATGAGAGTATCACAGTACAGTTTTTGTTCTGAGGCATTCAAAAGATTGTTATGGGTTTGTCTTTAGTCACCAGTTAGCTGCAAGTCCATCTCTTAATCAGAAAAAAGTGCAAGAATTCATAATTTTACTGTTCAGTAGAGATTTGTCACAGAGTCTGAGCCAAGCCACTTCATTTTCTCATTCCACCCTATGGCTCAGACTCTTGTCATCAGGCCTGATGTTGATATACTCTCTGGGATCATACACAGTGGTGATGCATACATGACTGTATAGAAGGAGCAGAAAAAGAAGTGACAAGCCTATTTATTATACAGTTCAGTAGCCCAATGCCCAGTATTGGAAAGATAAATCCACCCATCACTGATTCATGTCAACCAGGCTCCCCACCCCATTAGTCCTAATGAATGGAGGAAGTTGGGGATCCAACTATCATTATTTTGCTTGAGTTCTTACATCAATGTTTTAATGTCTGAGCCAAGCCAAGTTTTTTCCCTTAATAGCTGGGATTTGTCAGATATATTGAAATAACACATCCCCTTGAAATCCTCATATGTATGATTATGGTGTAACAGCAAGTAATCAATTGCAGCATGATTCTACGATATGGCTGTGCAGTTTTGTCCTAATTCTTGGCTTATAGTGATGATAGCTAGTGAAGTAACATTAATGGTTTTGGCAAATGCACAGGCCAAAGCACTGAGTTGCCTATGGTTATGGGTTGTCTATGGTTATGGACAATCATTGCAAGTACACCTGCTAGTGAAACAGCTTCTGTGCATGACTAGAAATAAACCTTAACATTACAGTCACTCCTTAACATGAGGGTGCTTTGATGCACATGGCATTGGGTATGATCATAGGTGGGAAGAGCTATGGTTACTCTTCCTAATAAAAAGGGTTTTTTTCTTCTTTTTTCTATTAATAGTTTCCATTACTTTAGATGCTTCATCTAGGTCCCCTCTGTATGTTCCTGCCAATTTTTACCATGATCACAAATCTGTCTCTAAAAAGTACTCCTTTGGTCATGAGCTTTTAGACTGCATCTTTGTGAAGTAGTAGTCATCACTATGATTATGGTACTGGAAGAGTTTGTTGAGTTGAAGGGTAAGTATTAGAAGTCTTCAGCAATAATGAGTTCTTTCAGCATTTATGATAAGAGTATTAATTAGAGTACATTTTGTAAGTAATAGTGAACCTCTCACAAGCATTTTCCAGATACTTGACTGCAATTTAGCATTAGTCAGGCATGAATTAACAGACATCAAATGTTCTCTTCCCTAAAAAAACGTATATTGTTTTGTAAGTCCCATTGCTATTATATCATTTAATATTAATTTTAATAACATTAATCATGTGGTATTGATATAAATATTGTACATTATCACTGGGTTTTCACTTTAATTCAGAAATAGAGCAGCATCAAAATGTAAGAAAAAAACCCAGCATTAGCATTTTAATTTAAAGTCTGTCTAAAGTATTTTCTGTTGGCAAAATTTTGCTATCCTCACAGTCAAGAAATCAATCCAGATTTTGCTTAAGCTTGCATATTGTATACAACTGTGATGATGCTTTTATTTTAAAAACAAAAATATATCTAGAATACTTAGGAAACCTAAAATACAAAAAAAGCTCTTTGCATCAGTAAAGACCTTTATTTTCTTACTTAAATTTAGCAAAATATTTGTCCTTGTTTCCATTAGCTACAGAAAAGATTTTACCTGTGTAAATATTGTAATGGTATTGTTACCCACTGAAAAGAGAGAATAGACTCTGGCTAAGTTAAAGCTTTTCTGTAGTAGAATTCTCTTTTTCTTTCATGCCACATTATAGCTGACCAAAAAGGAGAGCCAGAAAGGAAGAACACATATTTCCACTTGCTTTACACTTGAGTATAGTTCATCATACCAACATATCATATGTTAACAAACTACAGAATACTTTCTCTAAGCCTAGAAAGCTCTCACTCATACTAGCAAAAATTACACACATGGAATTCTGGATAATGCCCTCAATCTGTTTTGATGGCTTATGATTTCTTTTCACCATGCCTAATGCTCTCACTGAAATCTGCTTAGATACAGTTCTACCCGAACTCAACTCATATATAATACTCAAGAGTATTATATATGTTCATGACAATCTGCCAAAGATTATTCTCTTTTAGACTTGTGTGCTTTTCTTATTAAGAAAACATGTCATTTAGACACTACTGTTCAATTTTAGGAATGTTTTTTAAAAAAGAAAATATTATTTTGCTGAGTTATGGCCACAGAAATTCAGAGATCAGAACACAATTTTAGGCCACTTTTCTCTCATTCATGTGATGAGAGATGAGCCTGTGTTACTACCTTTTCTGAGAAGGAAATATAAACTATTGTTTCCAAATTATTTAATCAGAATTGAGGAGGGAAGGAGTTTTATTTTAAATCTGTTAATTTAGCCTCATAACTAGCAGCAGTGCACAAGATGATTAGAAGTTCAGTTTGCTGAAAAATAGACATACATCCCAGATTCATGTTCTGTTAAACCAGTTCAATTGTTATAATCAGAAAGTGCACCAGTAGTTCTTATGCATTGTTCTGCACCTGTGTTCTCTTTCTGGGACAGAGTAAAAGGGGAAAGCTGGGGGATACAGTGGTAGAATAAAAGAAGATATGAAAATGAAGGGAACGTAGGCAATCAAATTCTACTTCACTGTATGTGAAAAGGACAAATTTCTGTTCAGAATGCTTACAAAGATGATTATAAAAGCACCAGTTCTAATAAAAATAATGAGTCCAGAGGCCCATTCTCTCCTGGGACAAAGACTGCACAAGCAAAAATCCTCAACAGGGGAAGAAATCATGCATCTGTTGGACACAACCTCTGCTCAAGATTCCTTCCTCTTCCTCAGGTAGAGGAAATGACAGTCTCTCGTAAGTATATGATAGATACAGGTTTAAAAAAATCACTATATGTACTGTATCATACAGTAGAAAGAGGCAAGTAGGTGAAATTTCAGGAATGTTTTAGATTTCTGAGACTGCTGTTATGCTAAAATCATGTGAAATCCTGTTACTCAAATATACATGGCAAGTCATTGGTTTGCTGCATCACAGAATCACAGAAGGTGCTCAAAGAGATCTCTAGAGATCATCTTGTTCAACCACCCTGCCCAAGCAGGCTTCCAAGACCAGGTTGCACAGGTAGGTGTCCAGGTGGGTCTTGAACATCTCCACAAGCTCTCTGGGCAGCTTGTTCCAGTGCTCTGTCACCCTCACCATAAAGAAGTTCTTATGCACACTTGTGCAGAACTTCCTATGCTTCAGTCTGCAGCCATTTCCCCTTGTCCTATCACTACACAACACTAGAAAGAGAAACACAAGAAAAGTCTTCTCATCCCTTTGCCTCCTGTACCTTAGACATTGATCAGATCCCTGCTGAGTCTTCTTCTTTCAGGGCTGAACTGACCCAGGTCACTCAGCCTTTCCTCATACAAGAGGTACTGCAGACCTCATTTCTGTGGCTGCCTGCTGGCCACTCACTAGGAGATCCCTGTCTTTTTTGTAACTGGACACAATGCTCCAGGTGAGGCCTCACCAAGGCAGAGTAGAGTGGGAGGATCACCTCCCTTGACCTGCTGGCCACACTTCTTTTAATGCAACCCAGGATCCCATTGATCTTCTTGGCTACCAGGGCACACTTCTGGCTCACGGCCAACCTGTCATCAACCATGACCCTCAGGTCCCTCTCCACAGAGCGCCTCTCCAACATCTCCCAACCTGTACCGATTCTTAGGGTTATTCCTCCCTAGGTGCAAGGCTCTACACTTGCTCTTGTTAAGCTTCACCTGATTCCTTTCTCCAGCTTGTCCAGGTCTTCCTGAATGACAGCACAGCCTTCAGGTGTATCAGCCATTCATCCCAGCTTTGTATCATCAGCAAACTTGCTGAGGGTGGACTCTCTTCTCATCAAGATCACTGACGAAGATGCTGAACAAGACTGGACCCAGCACTAACTCCTGAGGAATGCTGCTAAATATAGGCCTCCAATTGGACTCTGTGCTGCTGATCACAATCCTCTCTAGCAGCATGCTGAAAAAATTCTCAGTCTTCTGCATTTCTCTTTAGAAACATCCTCTGACAGTAGATTACTTCAGACATTAGATTATTTTCAACAACATTCTTCAGGAGTTATGCTTCAGACTTCAGAAATCCTTGTAATCTGTATACACCAAGTAAGGGCCTAACAGACACTAGTTTTTGCTAGATGTCTAGGGCTTCTTTTGCTAATCTCAATATGTGCAATGCCTTCTATTTTATTGAGAATCATACAATTTAGCAGGCTGATGGAATAAAAGCTTTTTTATTTTTAGTACTTTGCTTTCATTAGAATTGGCTAAAAGAACATTTTTCTTGACTCATACTGTTTTGTTTTGTTTCTTTTTTTATCTTTGATACTCTATGATAAAAAAATGACTTAGCTTTAAGTTTAAATGCTTTGTTTGTCTAGACTAAGAACTGAAAAATTTTGCACGAAGTATTAACAAAGGATAAAGACTTAACAGGATTCATAAAGGCTGAATATCACCTAGAGAAAAAGGAAGTTTCAAATGCTTGGGAAGATAGCATTAGAAGCCAAAAGATCTTGAAGAATTGAGAAACTGTTCCAAAATAAGCAAAAAGAAATTGGGATCACCATGGAAGATCATAAACGTGAAGCTGTAACAACAGCTGAAAAATATAAATACCACTGTGTGATGTATATAGTACTCTTTCTAGGGGAACACTACCCTTCAGCTTACCTCTCCTTACAAAATCGCAGCAAGTGCACTGTTCATGTCACCTTTAGCACTTACGTTCAAAGAAGTTATAGCCTTCCTGGAAAGACAAATCAACAGGAAAGTGACCATACATGGAGAATCCTGAAAGGCTGTATGTTTATGTTTTTAGTCCAAAAGAGTAAAGCCACAAAGTGAATCAGTTTATAAAAGACTAATCAGTTGCACTACACTCTCAATAGACAAAGGACAAATATTGATTCCCTTTTACATTTCATCAAGGATATAATTTATATACAGGCTAAAAAAATAAAAAGTGAGGGAGTGAAGGAGTATTTTATTTTCTTCTAATAAGGTGAGGCCATGTAAGAAGATGTAGAAGTTCTCCCACTCTATTTTGGGGGGTGATTTCTCAGTACATCTGGACCATGTTGGAAATGAAAATAAACTGGAGGGATTTGTTTGGGCACAGTCCTAAATATAAATATTCACTGGGTATTTCAAATCTTTGTCTAATATTATACAATGAAATAAAAGTTAACTGCAAACCAACCACTACTGGAATTTCATTAGCCAAGATGATATTACAGACAAATACCAAATATCAAGTCAAATACCAAGGGCTAGTATTGCCCTTACAGTACAGTGTGAAATATATGCAGTCACTATGAAGCTTACACTGAGCTCAGAACCTGTCTTCTCATCATAGAGAGTATACATAGCAGGGAGAAGGCAGCTGAGTACAAATAGTAGATCAGATGAGGTTTGGTAGAGTGGGAATGAAGCAAACCACTTGGACCCTCCCAAATCCAAGAGATTTTTTTTCTTTCTTTCTGTTATTACCAAACTGCTGATTCTGTTTCTTATTAATATCCTTTATGCATTTCTTATCACTTCTTTATGTGTTCAGAAAGGGGTAAAAGGAATGCAAAATAAATAAGAAGGACTAACATGTGAAATTGGACTCAGAATTTGGGAAAAGGAAAGAATAACTCTATGGTTTATGTTCTCTGCAAAGGTCAAATCTATAGATTTAATACTGGGAAACTACTGGAGTTAGAGTGAGGAAAGGGTGATGAATAGTCCTTGAATATTATCTACTCTCCCATTCATGGTTAATAACAACTAGATTTGTAATACAGCTGGGAGATTTGGGCTGTTCTGTGGGTAGGGTAACCATCAGGCTACCCAGGGCTCCATCCAACCTGTGCTTGAAAGCTTCCAGGAATGAAATATTCACTTCTCTGGCCAATGTATTCCAGTGCCCCACCACCCTCTGAGAAAAGAATTTTCACATAATATCTAACCTAAACCTTCCCTCTTTAAGCATAAAGCCCCTTGTCCTGTTACTACCAGACCATACAAAAAGTCAGTCTCTCTTCTGTTTATAAGCTCCCTTCAAGTACTGGAAGGCCACAGTGAGGTCTTCCCAGAGATTTCTCTTCTCCAAACTAAACAAGCCCAGTTCCTTAAACCTTTCTTCATAAGCGAGAAGCTCCAGTCTCTGATCTTTTTGCCCTTCTCTGGACGTGCTCAACAACTCCATGTCTTTCTTGCATTTGGGGCCCCAAGCCTTGATGCAGTACTTCATACGGAGCTGAAGAGAGCAGATCAGAGAGGGAAAATCACCACTCTCACCTTGCTGTCCAGCTCTCTTTTCATGTAGCCCAGGATGCAGCTGGCTTTCTGGTCTGCATGTGCATGCTGTTGGCTCATTTAAAGTTTTTCATCCACCAGGACCTCCAAGTCCTTCTCCACAGGGCTGCTTTCAGTGAGTTCTTCTCCAAAGATTGCCCTGACCTAAACCTGCATTTATCTTTGCTGAACCTCATCAGGTTCTCATGGGCCTACTTTTCAAGCCTGTCAGCGGCCCTTTGTATGGCATCTCTACTTTCTAATGTATCAACTACACCACCCAATTTAATGTAATCTGCACTAATGGTGCACTTGATTCTACTGTCTATGTTGTTGTCGTTCATGTTGAAGATCACTATGTCTCCTGCACATAGAGTCACTGACCACAACTCTCTAGCTGCAGTCATCCAACCAGTTCTTTGTCCACCAAATACTACAGCCTTCCAATCAAAATCTCTCCAATTCAGTTATAAGGATGTGATGCGGAACCACGTCAAAGGAGTTGCATGAATCCAAGTAGATAACATCAACTGACCTTGCTTTGTCCACCAATGCCATCATGCCATCAGGTCACCAGATTGGTCAGGTATCATCAACCCTTGGTGAAGCTGTGCTGGCTGTCTTGGATAACCTTGTTTTGCACGTGCCTTAAAATAACTTCCAGCAACTCCATGCTCTTCCCCAGCACAGAGGTGAGGCTGACAGGCCAATAAGTTTCCAGCGTCTTCCTTTCTTTTTCTTGATAATGTTTCCCTTAGAGTGGGAAGGATGTTGGTTCTCCAACCCCTGCCTAGAGGTTCAGACATGTGAAAAACGTGAGAAACCTGACTGGCAGTGAAGACTGAGGCAAAGAACTCACTGAGTTCCTCAACTTTCTCCATGTCTGTTGCAGTCAGTTCTCCCTTCTCATTTATCAGAAGGAAGTACACTCCCCTTTGCCTGTCTCTTCTGAACAATGTACATGAGGACAGCTTCTTGCTGTTTTTCACATTCCTCAACAAGTTCTATCTGTGCCTTGTCTTTTCTAATTCCTGCTTTCACTTTTGAACATAGCAATACATTAAGAATTCTGTAATTGGCTACCCAGGATAATTTGGTTCTATTTTTTTCTTTTCAAAAATGTAACAAAATGACAAATCTTTTGATTTCTAGAGAAGACTTTGTTTAGTGTTTGTGGAACAATTCACTAAGTGAGGGTAATTTTAAGCCAAAAGAAACATGCCCTCATTTACATCCAGTTTACCTCTTCAGATTCAATGATCTTTGTCTTCTGTCATCTCTATCTAAATCAGTCAGTTAACCAACACTTAATTCTGTCTTCCACAGTAATCTATATAGACTAACAGGGAGTTAGATGTTACCTTCAGGAGATAAAACCCTAGATAGGATAGAGTAACTGTAGCTTCAGGAGGTAAAGACAACCTCAAGATCTGCTAACATGCCTGAGAACTGTGAACGGCTTTGTCTTCTACTTTAAATTTCTCCATGTCTGTTAACATGAACAATACTTATATCTTATTATATGTTCATGCTACAAGCATTTAAAGTCAGATTACTGTCTAGGATCTGAAAAAGAACCACTAGGATCTGAATATGATATAGATTAAAAAGAACAGATAACAAAATAAAAAGACTTCCTTTAATTTCTAGGCCGGTTTCCTTCTCACAGAATCACAGAATCACAGAATCACCCGGGTTGGAAGGGACCCCAAGGATCATGTAGTTCCAACCCCCCTGCCTAGCAGGGCCACCAAACATACACATTCAGATCAGGTTGCCCAGGACCCCGTCCAACCTGGCCTTAAACACGTCCAAGGACGGGGCATCCACAACCTCCCTGGGCAGCCCGTTCCAGGGCCTAACCACTCTCCTAGTAAAGAACTTCCCCCTAACATCCAACCTAAATCTTCCCACCTTCAACTTAAAACCATTTCCCCTAGTCCTGCTGTTGTCAGCCCTTTTGAAGAGTTTACTCCCCTCCTGGGTGTAGGTTCCCTTCAGGTATTGATAGGCTGCAATGAGGTCACCCCGCAGCCTTCTCTTCTCCAGGCTGAACAAGCCCAACTCCCTCAGCCTGTCCTGATAGGGGAGGTGCTCCAGCCCCCTGATCATCTTAGTCGCCCTCCTCTGGACCCTCACATATAATCCACATAATTCCCTCTTGCATGGCAGTATGTTTCATGACAAGTCCCTTTATTTTTGCAGAATATACAAATCTGCTTCCTTACGTCCTTCATTGTCACAATAATAATCCTCTTAAGTCTTTTTTTTTTTTTTTTTCCTCCTCCTCCTTTAAGTCTCTGCAAGTTTGTTTGTTTTTTAACTCATTGTATAAATTGTATTGCTTTAGCCTGGAATCCATGGGTGGAGAGAAGCCCTCTATTTTGGCTGTGTACAGGTGTTTGGGAGAAATGAATACGACAACGCTCTCAACAGTTCACAGTAAACAATCAGATCTTAAAAAAGTAGTGGAGACTGAATTTCTTTTGTGAAATTACATTTTTAAGGAATCAGCTGGAAAAACAAAGATACTATTCTGATAGTGAATAACCAAAAAGACAGAAAAGGCTCTTGGTTATGCCAGCAAACATAAACTGTCCTGGTATAGATCCCATTTAAATCCATAGGAGAAGAATATATCTTACTCAGGTCCAAATCTAGCCCCTATTTCCAGAAGTCAAATTTTCTCAGGTCTGACATTTCTCGACCTGTTTAATCACCTTCTCTGTCTCTCATTCACAGTGCCTAACTGCTTCATTCCTGAAGGAAACTTAAAAGTATAACATATTAGCCCAGTTCCCATGAAACTCTGCGTTCTAATAACATGTCAGGGGCTATCAAGTGCATGCTTGATGCACATAATCATACTAGACCTGTCCCACTGAGTGATGGAGTATATTGTAAGCCCTAAGATACAGTCTCCTTTGATCTTTCTCCTCATCAGGGATTTGTTCTACTAATCTAGGTCTCCACACACAAGATACAGGAGGAAAAAATCAATTCCATGTCTCCTGCAACCTGGCCAGAGTTGTCTCTAACATAGAATTTCTGTGTACATGCTTACTTCAGGTTCTGCCCTCCCAGGAAAGTGGCCATGCTGCTGGGCCATCTGCACTTTCAGGACAAAGACCCTTTCGCAGTCAACATGGCTGAGTTATCTGCCAGCCATATTAAATGTAATCCAGATTACTTGATCACATGCTTCTGAGACTACTTGATGTATTCACAATAAAAGATTGAACTGTGATAAATCTGGAACTCAATGCCAGTGTTTTTTACATTAGTATTCAGATGTCACCAAATGCCCCTGTAACAATGTTGCTGTTAAGGAAGCACCTTGTGCTCCCACGAGCAGGAGACAAGGCAGTATTAGTGTAGGACCTGGGTGCTGTTAGCCAAAGTAAGCCCTTCTGCTTATCTGAATACCACATGTTCTTCACAACACTCACTCCATATCAGTACATCTCTTGTTTCTTTCAAAGGCAAGGTATAAATGCAGCATTTGAGGCACGAACTCAAATATGAATGATGCAAGTAATTTATTGCATGTTCAAACATCCCTTCTATACATTTGTAAGTTTTCTCTTGTAACTTTCCCACCCACCTTTTTCTGTCAACAAAACATTCCACACATACTCCTTGACCGTGCACGCAGGCACTTACCTAATCAGAGCCATGAGTCGTTCCTAGTCACACTCTCTTCCTCCAATCAGAATTGTCATCACGTGGTGATTACACTGTTTACTTGACTTTGTTTTTTCCACCTTCGGAGGTGTCTTTTGTTCTCAGTATTGCTTTCCCCTGCCACTTACCTTGCTCGCAGCTTCTGCTCTGAATAGTCTTTCCTGTATTCCCATATAAAGCTTACAGTTTTTTTGATCTCCTGTTTTTTTTTAAGGAATGCTTCTCCTTCCTTCTTTACACGCAACAACTATAGATGCATTTTTTTACAGCTTCACCTTTCTGTAAGAGAACATAAAACAGAAGGGTTGGATGGAGAATCTAATACCTTCCCCTTTCTTTTCTCAGAGGTTAAAAAGGAACTTCTGCAAGTATGTTAGGCTGCAAGTTTTGTTGGTTTATTTCACTTGTTTTATGCAATATGCAGAATGACAAGATACTTGGGCTATAGTACAGCAAAGTACGACTGTAAGACAATAAAATACATATCCTATTCCAAATTATTAAGTATCAAGACTATAATTACATGCAGCCTTCTTAAAGGCTTTGCAAGTTTAAGTTTGCTTTTCTCCTACAGATCAATTTTCTTCTTAAAATGAAGCATAAAAATGTGTATGTTAACTGGCAGAACAAATCCATGACCATGTATATTTTGTTCCAAAAATCTCCTCGGTCACACAAAAGAGATGCTGCAGCACAACCCTTGTCTCTGCCTGGAACTGTGGTTCTACTCAGAACTCTCTGTTCTGTCCAAGGACTCCAACATGGGACTGTCACATTCTCCCAGAGCTCATCACTTCAGTGAATTAACAGTCAAGGATCTTTTTGGTCCTATTTTAATCTAGGGCTGATGCTTAGCCTTGGGACATTTGTTGTGACTGCCAAGTGATCCTACCACCCATGCACATGGAGTCACGATTAACCGATGATTGTCTTATGCTTCATGTTGCATCGGCCTTCCACATTCAGCCTGGGTTGACAGATAAGCTAGGATTGCCTTCTTCTGCTGTCTGTCTTAAGAGCTCTGGTTATTGACATTTTACTTATGTTCTCTTGCAAGTCTTGAGAATTGTGTTTTTAATTTAAATCCATTATTCAAGTCTCACTCAAAACTTCCAGCCTTCTGAAAAAATGGTCTCAGACTGAGATCATCAAAGTCAACTGAAGATTTAGGTGCTCATATTCAAAAGTACACTCTTGCACATCTCTGTGAAGCTCTGCCTCAGTTTTAAAATTCCCAAAAAGCCAAGTATACGTATGCATGTAACAAGATCTGAACAACCATAGATGACAGAGACATTATACCCTCTAGTGACAGCAACATCTATCTCTCAAATTCTTGCAGCATAAGCCACCCCTTCTGTGTTTCGGGAGAAGCTTTGAGGATGGAGGGACAGGTTGGCCAATGAAGTACATATTGAACTTGCCTAAACACTCACAGACCAGATACAAGGCTGATTATAACATTAGCATCTCAAAAATCACACAGAAAGATTTGGTCAGACAAATGAGTGATAGCTCTACCTTAAACGTAGAGCTTACTTAACAGAATGTTTCCAGAAACACAAACCAATGCCTTAATTGCAGACTAGTTCAACACAACATAAACCAGGAATAAGCGTAAGAAAGGCACTTGCTCTGTTTTAATTTTTCCGGAATTATATATATATATATAATATTTATATATAAAAAATTATATATATATATATATTTGCACTAATTTTCATTAGTAACATATCCCACAGGGCTAAAAACTTCTGAAGAAGCAAAGTATACTGGATTTGGTGTTATTAAAAATATAAACATAAAAATTTACAGAGAACAGGTTTATTACCTGACATTTGAGATTTTATCTCCCTAGGAAGTCATGTTCTTATTTAACAGTTTCCTCAGCAAAGCAATGGAATGGATAAGCATGTTTAGTTCATGCCTGCTAATACATAGTATGTTCCAGTAAACAGCTTATGAATTTGCTTTTAAGTCTGGAGTTTGGGGTTTGTTAAACTATTTGCCTGGGGGCAGGATGACTTTCCCGCGACATAAGCTGTCTTGAGTTCCACATAATGCACACACAATCTTTTTCCCAAAAAACTAAGAGAAAAAAAAATAATAATAAAAAAGTAATTGACAGTAAAGACAACTATTATCTGCATTATAATGAAGCATGCATTTCTTCTCAATTTTGGTAATGGTATATTGGTGTTATAATGATACATTCAGAAATACATGCTATTTTCTGTAATATTGATCCAAATCTCCATCCAATTTTTTTTATTTTTCAATTCAAAGGTAGGTTGCTTCATTTAAGTAATGTTCAGTCACAGCTTTGTTACTGTTACATGTTATATAACTAAAATGAGGTCTCTTGATTAATTCTTGGTTTCCCCATTTCAGCTTTGCTATGAAGCAGGAGATTTACTAAAAGCAATGGCCACTGTTGCTGTTTCTTCTGCTCTTGCCAGAGATCAGAATGCTTCAGTAACCCCTATTACCACAGGCACACTACTCTGCAGTAATTATTGCAAAACCATGTATCAGCACTGACAAATAAAGAAACCAGTGGTTCAGTCTGAACTTCATAATATTGTTTTGTTCATTAAAAGGCAGCATAGGATGTGTAAGATTTCTCATCCATAAACTTGTTTTCTTTTCAAACGCTGGATTTGACTAACATATGCTCACAATGAAGAGAAATGCAGAGTTTTGAAAGTGACTAATTTCACAACCCATTTGGAAATCCATAGAGAATAACAAAGCTGGGAGTGATAAGTTAAGTTTGGCTGTGCCTATGAGGTGTAAGAAAAAACGAGCTCAGAGGCATGGTTAAAAAGTAATGTAGGGAGACAGAAAGCAAAAATATTCACTACAAAAAAGAGATCCCCTAGAGAAGAGGAAAAAACATAGAGGGAACACTAACGGTAGGACCGAGAGGCATGACAACAGTCATATGACAGGTGAGCTGAGAAAACTGAATGTAGATGAAAGGACAAGGATGCAAAGCCAATAAAAGGGGTTTGGGTTATTTGAGCTTGGCAGATGATACAGAACTGAAACTTTCACTGCTTCAGTGAAAAGCCAGTCAGCAAAATCTACGGTCCAAAATTACCCTGGGTTTTGTAGCTGTTAGAGAAAGAAAAGTGAAGAGGCTGCAAGTTGAAAAAATCTTTTAGAAATATATTTTTGTTTTACAGAAAAACATGGATATTTCTCATTACTTCTGTTTTTTAAAATAGCAAAACAAATCAACAAACCCGAGGCCTGTTACTGTTCCCTTTGAAGTTAATGAATTAATGTCAAATGACTCAGCCCAGAATAAGAAAAAATAATTATGTTGCTTAGGTAGATATACAGAACATAAGAAGATTTACAAGACAAACAGAAGTCCTAACAATCAACTATTGCCTTTTGCTATTACTTGGCCAAAAATTAGAATAGACTGTATGCAAAGCAAATATTCTTGTCTATTTCTTTTATGCAGATGAATACAAGAAAAGTTGGAAACAAGTTTCTTCTGTATACACGAGATCTATAATTTCCTTATTCACTGAAAATCTCTTCAGTCTCTAATGAAAGAACACAGGCAGAAGTGATATACAGACAGAGAAAGATATTTCTGATTATGGATGATCAAAAGGTAATGTCTTCTTATGTAACAGTCTTCCTCAGTGTCTGAGGGGAAGCTGATTGAAGAGCTGGTGCTCTTCAACATCTCCATCAACAACACAGACAATGGCATCGATTGCACCCTTGCAAGCCTTGCGGCCTTCCTGTTCTTGAAGGGAGTGTATAAACCAGAAGGGAAACAGCCGTTCACGAGGGTGGATAATGACAGGGCAAGGGGGAAACTGAGACGGGGGAGGTTAGTTTAGATATTAGGAAGAACTTTTTCCATACAGAGGGTGGTGATGCAGTGGAACAGGTTGCTCAAGGAAATTGTCGATGCCCCATCCCTGGAGGCATTCTAGGCCAGGCTGGACATGACTCTGGGCAGCCTGGTCTGGTGGCTGTCAACTCTGCAGATAGCAGAGGGTTTGAATCCAGATGATCTTTGGGGCCCCTTTCAACCCAGGCCATTCTATGATTCTGCTTCATGAGGGTATACTGGGTGTAAGTGGCAAGATTTTGGAACCAGAGGGCTGTAGGCTTGGCTTCTGTGAGATGAGGCCAGGCATTGCTACGTGCTGGACACAGCCAGCTTCAACTGGTCCCTGTCACTTCCAATGAGCATACCACAGGGCACAGCTGAGCTCATCAGCCAAGCTAGGAGTATCTCTGGAAAAATGACTTTTAGAAAGGTATGCTGTGCAAGTAAAGAAGGATAAGAAAGAAAAATGTGAGGAAAAGCCCTGTGGATACCTAGAACTAAGCAGAAGTAGGGGAAGATGTGAGGTGCTACAGATATCAGAGCAGACTGAAGCCTATCAAAGACCCACACTGCAGCAGGGGAAAAGCATAAAGAGGAAAGAAAAACTAATATGAACTGACCTTATGAAACCTCATTTCCATTTTCTTAGGCCACTCAGGAGAGGTGGGAGGTAGAGAACTCAGGAGGGACACTGAGCCTAACAAAAAAGGGATCAGGAGGTGTTATCCAGATCTAATTTAATTGACAATAAATTAATTTCATTTTCCCAAAGTTTAATGTGTTTTGTCTATTATTGTAATTGCCAGGGGATTTCCCTGTATTACCTCAGCTTAAAAGCTTTTTCACTTCACTTTGCCCCCTTGTTCTGCTGAGGAGAGACAAGAGAGAAATAGGGTAGGTGTCTGGTCGCAGTCCAAGGCCTATCCAGTACAGAGGGTTAGGTAATGTAGCAGCTGAGCATATATCCCAGCTCAATACGATCTACTTCAGATTTCACTCATTTTATGCGCAGTGCTTACACTTTCAGAGCAACTCACTGCCATACAGCAATACAGACAAAAATGTTTGATTTAAGGGACTCAATCAATTGCATCTTATGGTCCATATCTCAGGCTGAGTAGTTTGGGTTTAAGGAATATTTATCTTCCTGCTACAGTGGTGATTTCCTTAACTCGTTAATGAAAGGGATAACTAGAAAATTAGTGTGATGTTATTTAACTACTCAATGCCACAGATTATGGAATTGTGTACATAGGGATTCATAATTCCTTTTTCAAAGTTTTCTTTTTCTCTCTTTGGGAAAATAGGCTTTATATTTCTCAGACTCTTTCAATACATTCCCTACAGCATTTCAAAAATAATCGGTAGCAGTAACAGTAGATCTGCAGGACAATTTTCTTCCAGCACTAATTCCATCCTCCAATATCAGTGTACATTTTCTCTTCTAAGCTCTTTTTTTTTCCCCCCTCTCTCAGAAACATTTGCTAACGCTATAATTTCTTTTTATGTCTGCTTTGACAAAAAATGCTGAGTTCTTTCTTATTAAAAGTTTACATCCTTTATTGTCAACTCTTGAATTCTGTATTGATTTCATTCTGTGCCCATATAGACTTTCAATCCTTTTTTTTTTTTTCCTATGAACATTTTCAGAGAGATATATCACAGTCTCTACCAGATTGAACACCCTTTAGACCAGACATGTTCAGCCCATGTTCAGGTTGCATGAGGCCCTGTGCAGCTCATATTGTGTCCCACTCCCTGCCCAACACGATCATGGAGGCTGCTCTTTCCTGCCAAACAGCCCAACCTAACCCCACGCATAGACCCACAACTCAGCAAAAACCAAAAATGTTGATTGAATGTGTGATTGGTACTGTCTGAGCTGAAACCTAGACATAGGTAATGCAGCATTTGAGGTACAGACTCATATGCATCAATGATCCAAATAGTTTACTTCAGGTTCTAACATCCCTTGTATACATCTCCAAGCTACCTCCTGTAATGCTCCATCCCTGCAACATGTCAACAAAACACTATATTTCCTTCATGTCTAGACACTAACTGCCCAGGCAAGTGCTCATCCAACCAGAGTCACAAGCTGCTGCTATTCACAGGCTTCTTCTCCAGTTAGGGTCATCATCACATAGAGATTATGCACACCACTTGACACTGAGAAGGTAGGCTGTCTCCAAGAGATGAGAGGAGAAGTCCTCTTCCACACCCTGTCAGACTTGTTTTTCAGCCTCTAGTCTGAGTGTTGTCTTGAACCCCCACAAGGTAGGGCACACAGTGCAGTGGTAACTCAAGTTATGGCAAATAATTGCATTGGGGTGTGTTTTGGTATATTGGCTAAACACAGTCCCGTGGACAGTGAAAAATATGCAGCCTTGATTTTTGTTGTAATAAAAGGATTTAAGAATAGATTGCTGTAGAAAATCGTCAATTTTCTGGGATATCTGTGACTATTTTCAGTTAACAAATATATTACTTGTGAATTTACAAATATAATGTATAAAGTTACAATTGGATATTCAACTCGAAGATTTGATCATGTCTCTTTACTAGACTTTTATTAAGATCTATCTTACCAAAAAGAAACATTATAAGAGTGCTACTATGCTCTTTGTACTGTAGTTTCCATGGAAACAAATAGGAAGCATTGCTTTTGGAGTTACCTACGCATTTTATACACAGCCTAAAACAATCCTTCTTCAAGTAATGTGAGCCAGTTGAGCCAAAAGACTATACTCTCTGTATTTGTATGCTTTAGGCTATGACTGCTTTTGCATGGTTCTAAAGGGCAGAAGAGCAAAGGGAGCCTAACTGACCCTTGCAGAAGCTCTTGGTCATGGGTGTCCATGGCTTGCCTGGGCAACACTGAGTTAAGAGGAATTGTATTGGGCAGCATATATATTTGTTTCACCAAAATTTCAAAATTTCAGTGGAAAGTACAACAGATATAAAGAACACAATAACTGGTATTTAATACAGCATATTCTCCGCTCCAAAAAAACAAACTATTTTTCAAAATACCACCACTAGCTATGCATTTTCTCCAGTGATGAACAAGAGCCTGCATGTCATACTTGTAAAAGTCTGCACCAGTGGAGATGACCCACTGTCACCATTGCTGAAACACCACCCACCACTTCACTGTACCAACATCTGCTATTTGGTCTCTATAAATCTTCAGAAAGCATCGATTAATGTCAGTGGGTGCCATTTTATCCATATGGAGGAATTGATTGACGCTCCCTTGCTTCACACACACTTCCACACCAATAACTATTTTATGTCAGACTGTTCCTCTGCTGCCAGCAGTCACATAGCAGCAAAGCGTAATGAATGTTGGTAGAAAGGTTCAGCATCTACTGCCATACCACCATCTGCCTCTGACATTGTGAGCCAACATAATAAAATAGCATGCAGTACTTTCAGAGCAGCCTTCACAAAATATACAGTATAGCTTACTATGTAAGTAACAAAACTCCATCTCACCAGACATTCACACACACACCGCCAGTGAACATAACATAGTAACTCAGGAACACAGTATGCCAGCTGCAGACACAACGCCGCGTGAACTTTTATCCAGGCTAAATCTGGATGGAGCTGGAACAGCTATGGCCTTCTATGGATGGTTTTGCCACTTTAGGGAAACAGGTTAATGTGATTAATTTAATTAATACGGGGGGGATTTAATCGCTTTCCTCATCGAGGATTCCCGCGGCAACCGTGCGGACACCGCTCTCAGTTGGGCTACTCTCGCGAGAGCAGCTGATGCAGCGCAGGCGTTGCCTAGGCAGCGGCGGGAGATTTAAACGGGCGCAAACCGGAAGCGGCCCTTGATCGCCGTTACAAAAAGCCCTCGAGAGGCACAGCAGAGGAGGTAGTACAGCTCTCTCCCAGGCTGCCTTAAGGTGGTGCTTTTGTAAGGTACCCCTGTCTGCACTCCCCTGCAAGGAGTCTTGTTATTGCTATTGGTGGTAAGTGCCAGGGCACTTAGCGAACCCGGCAATAGTGTAAGGGTAGGGGGCAGCAGGGCAGGGCCGATCACTTGCACCCCTATAGGACTTTCTTGTTGAGTTAGTGAGCCTGCTGGTAGCCATGGGTGCACCCCGGCAGAAGGCTTCAAACACAAAAACTGTGAAGAGCCATGCAGAGGTCCCAAGCACGCGCAGCAGAAAGACAGTAGCCAAGAAGATGGTCCAGAGCCAGACTGAGGTCTGGTGCATGCATAGAGAGGAGAACAATGGTATGAAGTGTGTGGCGACTCAGACAGAGATAACATCACGAGATGCTAGTGTGCAGGTCACTGGCTGTGAGGAGTGCCACAGCCTGGCCTTTGCAATGCCACAGGAAGGAGGCAGCACTTGTACAAGGTGCGAGCAATTGAATGACTTGCTCAGCCTTGTGATTAGCCTGAAGGAGGAAGTGGAGAGGCTGAGGACTATAAAAGAGTGTGAGAGGGAGATTGACTGGTGGTGTCAGTCCCTCTCAACCTCAGGTTCTCGGCACACAGACAAGGCTCCTCACGGAGCACGTCAGCCCCTGCCACCTTACAAACACCTGGTAAAGGGAAACCAGCCAGCTGACAGCGTTTCAGCGAGCCCCCTGTCCTCTCTTCCCCCTAACAGCAATTTGAGAAGGGAGGAGGAGTGGAAACGGGTACCTGCTCGGCGGAGGGGGCATCCCCCATCCCGACCATCCCCAGCTCCCCAGGTGCCTCTGCGTAACAGGTTTGAGGCCCTGGAAGTTGAGGGGGGGACAAGTGAGAATGCGGAGACAGGTTCACCCGTGAGGTTGCCTCAGGCGAAGCGGTCGCCCCCAACCCTCAAGACTGCTTCTACCCGTAAGGACAGGAGGGTGATTGTCATAGGCGACTCCCTTCTGTAAGGAACAGAAGGCCCTATATGCCAGCCCGACCCTACCCGCAGAGAGGTGTGCAGCCTTCCTGGAGCACGGGTCAGGGACATTTCAAAGAAAATTCCTGGGTTGATTCGGCCTTCAGATTATTACCCGCTTTTAATAATTCAGGCTGGCGGCGAGGAAGTTGATAAGGAAAGCCTGAGGTCTATCAAGAAAGACTTCAGGGGAATGGGGCGAATACTTGAAGGAGCTGGGGTGCAGGTGGTCTTTTCTTCTATGCCCGTGGTGTCAGGGAAAGGTACAGAGAGGATCCAAAATACCCAACTCTTCAATAGATGGCTTAAGAGCTGGTGCAGGCGCAAGAATTTCGGCTTTTTTGACCATGGGGCAATTTACACTGCACCTGGCATGATGGCTGCTGATGCATGCAGCCTGTCCCTGAGGGGTAAGAGGATCTTAGCTGAAGAATTAGCAGGACTCATTGACAGGTCTTTAAACTAGGAATGAAGGGGGAAGGGGACAAAATAAGGGCTACTGGGGTTGAACGGGTCATTCGAGGGCTTATACCAAACTCCATGGGCAATGACGGCAGAGTGCATAGGGAGGGACTAGGGCAGGGGGATGCTGGGGATGCTGCTGTTCTAGGGGATCCTAGATCCCTTATAAAGGTGGCGAGACGGATAGCCCGGCTGAAGTGCCTTTATACCAACGCACGCAGCATGAGTAACAAGCAGGAGGAACTGGAAACTGTGATGCACTCGGGAAGTTATGACCTTGTTGCTATCACAGAAACATGGTGGGATGACTCCCACAATTGGGATACTGCCATCGACGGCTATAGACTCTTTAGGAGAGACAGTAGAGGTAAGAGGGGTGGGGGAGTTTCTCTCTATGTCAGAGATTGGATAAACTGTGAGGAGCTCCCTACGAGAAGCAGTCAGGAACAGGTTGAGAGCCTGTGGGTTAGGATTAGAGATGGGACAAATATAGGTCAGCTGGTGTTAGGGGTATACTACAGACCACCTGATCAAGGGGAGGCTGTTGACGAGGCTTTCTTGCTCCAGATGCGTGAGATGTCTGGCTCACGGGCTCTTGTCCTGGTGGGGGACTTCAACCATCCGGACATCTGCTGGGAAAACCACACGGCGAGCTGCAAGAGCTCCAGAAGGCTCTTGGAATCCATTGATGATAGCTTTCTGGTTCAGGTATTGGACAGACCGACCAGAGGTGAAGCGTTGCTGGACCTGCTGCTCACCAACACCGAGGAGATCATCAAAGGCGTCAAGGTTGGAGGCTGCCTGGGCTCCAGCGACCACGCCCTGGTTGAGTTTGTGATCTCAAGCAATGTGGGCCTGGCAAAGAGCAGGACCAGGACACTGAACTTCAGAAGAGCAGACTTCAAGCTACTCAATGGATTGCTGGCCAAGATCCCCTGGCGCGCTGCCCTCAAAGACAAGGATGTTGAGGAGAGCTGGCGGCTCTTCAAAGATGCCCTCCTGGAAGCACAAGAGGTCTCCATTCCTCTGAATAAGAAAGTGGGCAGGCGAGGTAGGAAACCGGCATGGCTCAGCAAGGACCTGCTGAGAGAACTGAGGGCGAAGAAAGGGGTGTACAAGCTCTGGAAACAAGGCTGTGTCACCTGGGAAGAGTACAGGAATGCCGTCCGGACTTGCAGACGTGGGATCAGGGAAGCCAAGGTGCAGGCAGAACTGAACTTGGCAAGGGACGTGAAAAACAATAAGAAAACCTTCTACAGGTACATTGCCCAGAAGAGACAGGCCAAAACGGGCGTACCTACTTTGGTTAATTTAAAAGGAGAACTGGCTTCAACAGATGAAGAGAAAGCTGAGGTGCTGAATCAGTTCTTCACCTCGGCCTTCACTGGTGGCCAGGATTCTAGTCTTTTTCACGTCCCTGAGCCCTGCATCACCAAACCTCTATGTGGGGACCAAGGAGGTAAATCCCTCCCCACTGTAAGGGCAGAGCAAGTCCGAGAGTGCCTCCTTAGACTGAATGAATACAAGTCTATGGGGCCGGATGGCGTGCATCCCAGGGTCCTGAAGGAGCTGGCTGAGGTGGTTGCCGAGCCGCTCTCCATCATATTTGAGAAGTCGTGGCTGTCAGGTGAGGTCCCGGACGACTGGAGGAAGGGTCACGTCACTCCCATATACAAGAAGGGGAGCAGGGAGGACCCGGGGAACTACAGGCCGGTGAGTCTCACCTCCGTGCCTGGGAAGATCATGGAACAGATCCTCCTGGACAACATGCTCGGTCACATAAAGAATGAGCATGTGATCCGAAACAGCCAGCACAGCTTCACCAAAGGAAGGTCATGCCTAACTAATCTTGTGGCCTTCTATGATGGAGTGACGGCATTGGTGGACGAAGGGAAGGCGACCGATGTCATTTACCTGGACCTGAGCAAGGCCATTGACATGGTCCCCCACCACATCCTCATCTCCAAATTGGAGGGAAGTGGATTTGATGGGTGGACGACCCGATGGATAAGCAATTGGTTGAAAGGCCGCAGACAGAGGGTGGTGGTCAATGGCTCTATGTCCAGGTGGAAGCCGGTAACAAGTGGTGTCCCCCAAGGGTCTGTCTTGGGACCGGTGCTCTTTAACATCTTTATTAATGACATCGATGAGGGAATTGAGTGCACCCTCAGCAAGTTTGCTGACGACACCGAGCTGAGTGGTGCGGTTGATACGGTGGAAGGAAGGGATGCCATTCAGAGGGACCTCGACAGGCTGGAGGGCTGGGCTCGGGTGAACCTAATGAGGTTCAACACGGCAAAGTGCAGGGTTTTGCATCTGGGCCGGAAGAACCCCAGGCACCTGTACAGGCTGGGAGGAGCGGTCCTTGAGAGCAGCTCGGCAGAGAAGGACCTGGGGGTCCTGATGGACGAGAGACTCAACATGAGCCAGCAGTGCGCTCTGGCAGCTCGAAAGGCAAATGGGATCCTGGGCTCCATCAGGAGAGGGGTGGCCAGCAGGGACAGGGAGGTGATTGTCCCTCTCTACTCAGCTCTTGTGAGGCCCCATCTGGAGTACTGTGTCCAGGTGTGGAGCCCTCAGTACAAGAAAGACATTGAGATTTTGGAAAGGGTCCAGAGGAGGACAACTAAGATGATCAGGGGGCTGGAGCACCTCCCCTATCAGGACAGGCTGAGGGAGTTGGGCTTGTTCAGCCTGGAGAAGAGAAGGCTGCGGGGTGACCTCATTGCAGCCTATCAATACCTGAAGGGAACCTACACCCAGGAGGGGAGTAAACTCTTCAAAAGGGCTGACAACAGCAGGACTAGGGGAAATGGTTTTAAGTTGAAGGAGGGAAGATTTAGGTTGGATGTTAGGGGGAAGTTCTTTACTAGGAGAGTGGTTAGGCCCTGGAACGGGCTGCCCAGGGAGGTTGTGGATGCCCCGTCCTTGGACGTGTTTAAGGCCAGGTTGGACGGGGTCCTGGGCAACCTGATCTGAATGTGTATGTTTGGTGGCCCTGCTAGGCAGGGGGGTTGGAACTACATGATCCTTGAGGTCCCTTCCAACCCGGGTGATTCTGTGATTCTGTGATTATGTGTAATTTTATACTTTGAAATTATTGAAATCAGCTCCACAGTATGGCCTTCAGGGCATGCAGTGTTAAGAAGAAATAACTGTGAACAGTACGATTCTGGGTAAAAGAAGGTTTTTTTACTATTAAAAAGAGTGGAAACTTAACCTCAAAATTTGTGGGCAATGTGGGAATCTGTCTATTGTTGTTAATTAACACAATTTTTTCAAACTGGAATGTTTTTTTCCTAGCTCTTTGTCCTGCCTTTTTTTTTTTTTTTTTTTTTTTTTTTAAATTTCCAATTTATTCTCTGCTCCATTCTTTCCAATTTTTAACAGTGCTGAGAACTAGTCTCATAGTACTACCAGTGAATTTCTGTAATATGGGTCAAATAATTAATGATACTACATTAAAATAACAAATTTGAATCTTCATGAAAGTCTACATAAGGCTATACTCTTTGCATTTACAGCTAGCTCAGTTAGTCTGTCACTCACTGAGCCTTTTCTGTGAACATGCCTGCTTCATCCATTATTTGATTTCTTTGCTGGCTGTAGCAATTGGACAGATCAATACGATGGGAAAAGGTGTTTCACCAGAGGTGTAAGGATGAAAGGACCAGCATGATAGAAAAGTGTTGTAAGGGAATGGAAGATGATTGCTTACCCATATCAGAAGATTCCAGGTTTGTAGGGGAAAGCTCCACCAAAGAACGTTCTCCAGCAACAGATCCTTCCCCAGGGGCAGTCAGCCCTTAAATGGGGTCTAAGAGAGAGTAACCCTTCTGGTCACACAGGTGACTTGCCTTCACCTGTGCTCTCAGGGCTGACCCAGTCCTTTCCCCAGGTGATCAATCAGTGGTTCAGGCCATGACTCAACAGTTCCCATATACTGGCTCTACTGAGAGTTCTTTCTTGCATTAAGGCAGTAACGTATTTGGAAAAGAGAGTTCAGTGAAGCAGTGTTTTCCAAAGTATCCTTATCTCACGTGACACATGAGAACATATCACAGGTTAGAAAAGACCAAAGAATGACATGCCCTGAAGACAAACTGAAATGTCTGGAAATGTTTAACTGAGAAGAGGAGCAAGTACAAAAAGATATCACAAGCATTTGAAAAATAATACATGATGTGAGGAAATTATATTGCAAGCTTTTGTTCACAATAGTCTATAACAGAATAATGATGTGCATCAAATTGCATTTAAATGCAGGAAGTTTCAAAATGATAAAATCATGGAAGATGTAGGTACAGCAGGAAACAAAATATCAATGAAGCAAGTAATTTAATCAGATTCAGACTGAATTTTCATATGCATATCTGTAACCATTTGATAACAACAAAAACATTGTGTCATATAATGCAAATCAAGATTTCAATTAGTGTTGAAAGAAGAGCTCTTTGCCCGCTAGGTCTTTCTCAGATACCACATCTACCACATCTGTGTCAAAGATAGAAAACTTGCTGACATGGCTATTAGTTCTCACTCAGTATGCGTGCTAGTTCCTATTTCATTTGAAGCTGAATGTTGTCGCAACTGAATGTGACCACTTACCATTCCCATCCCTTGCATATCATTATTTGCTTCTAATACTATGTGTTGGGCAGAAGAGGAGATAAATGTGCGCTGAGCTAATTTATGTTGAAATCTGAGGGGTAATGAATCATGTAGTTACTGGTTTTATTATCAAGACAAGGCAGGGAGGACTAAAACTAAAGGAAAATAAAATATTTCTTTTGAAAAAAATCCCCCAGAGGAAAAAAAAAGCTAATAATAATAACAGTAATAGATATATGTTAAAGGAATTACTTCATTCTACCTTTTCAAACAGCCCTTCTGCCAGACCTCAATCCATTGCAGTAACATAACAAGATCACACAGTCAAGAGATCTGAAGTTGACAGTAACTACCAGTTTTTCCTCTTTCTGCTAAGAAAAATATACTTTCAGATTGCTGATAATCCTAATCCCTGTTTTCCCAAAACTGAAAATTAACACTTACAGCAAAGGTGAAGCAAAGCAACAGGTAAAGCAAGAGAGAAAAGATTTTCTCTGTTAATGCACCTACATTTATGTCATAACAAAATGTCCATCAGAAGCTAGTATAAAAATCAAACTAAAAAGTTGGAAAATCTCTGAAGGCCATGTTTTCCAGTCACCTGATCAGACCATGAATAAACACTGAAGTTAGAGCAGGTCAACCAGGTCTGTATCCAGTCAAATTTAGAATTGCTCAAATAATTGAGATTTCATAGCCATCCTAGGAACCTGTTCCACTACTCAACCACCTTTGCAAGGTGGCCCTTTTATCTAATCAGAATTTCTTTATCAAACCTTGTGATTTAAGAAGTTTGGAGAAAAAAAACAAATGCTTCTATTGCTTTCCTACACTCTTTTGAAGACCCTCTGAAGCCTCTGCTGATTTTATATGCTATAAAGGTTTCTTGTTGGCTTTTTTTTTTTTTTTCAGATGATCTTTTTCTTCCCTTTTCTTCTCCACAGTACCTACGACACCATAATTTTGAAGCAGAAATGCAGATGGCAATATGTTTTAGTGCCAGATCTATTTTCCTATGAAAGAATTCAAAGTACTCCAGACTCTGAGGGTACAGGTTGCATTCACAGTTTCCAGTTGTTCTTAACCCCTTTTCCAAAGGAATACGAATCTTTCACAAGATCAGCTCTTGACCCTATTGGTGGTATTGGGAATTTATCAGGAATCTAGCAGTGGTCTAGTGGGCATCAGGATCTACATACAATTTGCATAGTGTGCTTGTGAAAACACAGCAAACTGTTTTATACATACTTTGAATTTTGTGCAGCTCAATTTGGAGGCAGTGTTTTAGCTTTAGAAGTGTTAATTCGAGGCACATTTGAAAAAAATAGAAAAATCATTTCTAATACACACAAAAAAAGTTTCAGTTTTCAAAGGACACATTTGTTGAATCTGCTTAGATAACAACAAGGAAAATAATTAGTGCAGCATAGAAAAAAATAATGTTTTTTTTATTTATTTCCTTATCATCTGACAATAGTTTTGAGGGGTTGAATGTCTAGGGCTGATAAGCCACTCTGGATAGGAAAAAAGTCCCAACACTCAGAATACTATTTAAAATGAATAATGAACAGTTCCTCAAATTTGATGAGTTGCCTCTTCTTCTGAATACACTAGCTCTTTCAAGACATATCATCCCTTCAAAATCTGTATATTAAATCAGACTATCAAAAATGGAAGAAGAATCAGTGACCATTAAATTATAACAAACTGCTGTGAAATTCGAATTTCTGTTTTCTCTATTGAGGAAATCAAGTTTTGCATCTCCTTAAATATTCTGTAGTATGTGCATATTGGATTTTGCTGTCTTTTCTGTTTCTCCTTTAAACTTTTCACATTTCAAACTTGTAAATACAGATTTGGTTTGATGTCATAGATATTTCTGTGAGAGAAATAGAATGAGTTAGGAACATTAAAAAATTGTCACTCAGATTAACAAACTGCAATGAAGTCATTAGACAAAAACTAACAGCAACAAGAAAAATACATATTTACAAATGGATTATTAGAATTTTTTTATTGAGACGGTGGGCAGATCTTGGCTCTACAGGACGTGGCGCAAGATGGTAATCAATTAAATACATTTTCACTAGGAACATACAGGACAAGGGGTGTACAGTCACTGAACATAAAAATATTATACTTAAGAAATAAACAGGAGACTTTGGCAAAGTAGATTATAATAACAAAAAGAGAATAGATAGAAAGCTTACCTGTGGAGCCAGGCTCCACCCCTTCCGGCAGCACAGGTGAATTGCTTTCACTTGTGCTTCCGTGGCTGACTCATTGCTCACCTCAGTTGGTCAATCAGAGGTTCAGGCGGTGATTCAGCATTTCCACTACAAGGGGTTTAAACAGGTGAAAAAGTCAGACTTATATCACTCATTTTCTGTGTCTCCTAGGTGTTCCTCCAGCTTTTTTAAATTCATTTTTATTTTTTACAGTGCTGTACAGCAACATAAATTTCTAGGATGGAGTATGATACTTTTGCAGAAGGACAGAAAAAAGTTTACAAAAGGGTTTTTCTGTTGGAGTTGAGAGAATGATAGAAAGAGGATGTTTGTGAATAATTGGGAACGTGAACAGATTAATTCGTTAAAAATGTTATTCCTCATTTACATCATTCATGGTGTCTTGCAGCAAACAATAAGCTGTCATTTCCATGCAAAAAAAAACTAGTGTCTTACTCCTGGAAGAATATACTCTATCAGTATAAAATAGCAACTGTTTGGAAAATATATGGTACTTAAAAAGTATTTGAAGTTAAATTCTCTGCTCTAGGATGAGGTGCAGAGACTTAGGACCATCAGGAGTGTGACTGGGAGATCAACTGGTGGATTGACTCACTGGCTTAGCAGAGGGAAGGGTTCCGGGAAAAAAAAAAAAACAGAAAAATGGTGGACCCCCTGCCCTGTCACAGTTGGACAGACCTGACTGATGAGGAGGGTTGGAAGAGAGTCCTGACGCGGTGTCACAGGAGCCCCCTCTGCCTGCCTAGCCCACTTCCCCAGCTCCCTCTAAGCAATAGGTTCCAGTTGCTAGAAAGTAAAGGGAAAGTGAGTGGAGAGGCAATGGAGGATCTGCCTAGGAGGGAGCCTAGGGCGAGGTGGTCACCCCCACATCTTGAGACTGCCTCCGACAGGAAAGAAAGAAGGGTGGTCGAGGTGGGTGACTCCCTTCTCAGAGGAATGGAGGGCCGTATATGCAGACCTGACCTGGGCTATCAGGAAGTGTGCTGCCTTCCTGGGGTCGGGTCAGGGACATAACCAGGAAACTCCCTAAGGTGTTTAGGTCATCTGACTAGTTTCCATTATTCGTAGTTCAGGTGGGCAGTGATGAAATTGCTCAGACAAGCCTACAAACTACTAAAAAAGATTTCAGGGGTTTAGGGCGTTCAGTTCAAGGAGCGGGAGCTCAAGTGATCTTCTGCTCTATACCTTCAGGGGCAATAAGGGACACAGGGGGATCAGAAAGCATGAGCAATGAATAATTGGCTCGGAGGCTGGTGTCGAGCTAGAAACTTTGGGTTCTTTGATCATGGGGCAGTTTACTCGGCCCCTAGCCTGTTGTCTGTCTGTAGAACCCATCTATCTCAAAGGCAACAATGAATCCTAGCACAGGAGCTAATGGGGCTTATTGAAAGAGCTTTGAACTAGCAACGAAGGGGGAAGGAGATAAAACAGGCCTCACAAGAGATGAGCCTAGGGGAACGATGTTTGAGGCAGATGAATCAACTGAAGTGCATCTGTACCAATGCACGCAGCATGAGCAACAAGCAGGAAGAGTTGGAAGCGATTGTGAGTCAAGCTAATTATGACCTTGTTGCTATTTCCGAAACATGATGGGACCACTCCCATGACTGGAGTGCTTTAGAAGGGATAGACGAGGGAAGAAGGGTGGTGGTGTGGCTGTGGAGAGCACTGCTGAAAGATGGCTTGCAGAAAAGGGTCATGTTGACACAACCCCGCTGATAAGACTGAAATAACTAGGCATAAACACGAGCCTGCTAACCTATCATCATCAAGGACAGCAGGATTATGAGGAACCAACACGAAGGAATAACAGGATGCAGAACTGGGGGTGCTGACCGTGGGAATGCAGCTGCGGTTGTTATTAGCTACCTGCGCACCGACCTATCAGGAGCTCGCCTTTTGCAATATGTATTAGCCTCATTATACGCTGTAATAAATAACGCTGCCTTCTGATTAAAGTTTGAGAATTCTTGATCAAGCCCTTGGTCATATCTTTTCTCCCGCCGGTTGCGACAGTGTGGCCCTTTATATTAAAGACTGTTTCAGTGTTGAAGAGCTTGGGGTTGGGAATGACAGAGTGGAGTGTCTGTGGGTAAGGATCAGGGGGAAGGCCTGTGCAGGTGACATCTTGGTGGGGGTCTGTTATAGACTGCCTAGTCAGGATGAAGAGTTGGATGAGGCATTCTATGAGCAGCTCACGAAGTCATGCGATCACCAGCACTTATTCTCATGGGAAACTTCAACTTACCTGATACATGTTGGAAATGTAATGCAGCACAGAGGAACTGGTAGGAGAGCCTACCGGGGGTGGTGCCCTGCTAGATCTGCTCTTCACTGGCAGAGAAGGACTGGTGGGAGAAGTGAAGGCTGGGGACTGTCTTGGGCAGAGCGACCATGGAATTGTAGAATTCTCTATTCTTGGAGATGTCAAAAGAGTGATCAGTAAAACTCCTTTCTTGAAATTCCAGAGGGCAGGACGCTTGTAGTACGGGTCCCTTGGGAGTCTCTTCTTAAGGGTAAAGGGGTTCAGAAAGCCTGGACTCTCCTCAAGATGGAAGTCTTAAAGGCGCAAGAACAGATTGTTTCTGAATGCCATAAGGCGAGCCATAGGGGAAGAAGACCAATGTGGATAAACTGGGAACTATTGTTGAGACTCCAGAGGAAAAAGAGTCTATGTCCTCTGGAAGAAGGGACAGGCTACTTGGGGAGATTACAAGGAAGTTGCTAAGGTATGCAGGGAGGAAGTTAGGAAGGCAAAAGCCCAACTTGAACTCAGATTGGCCACTGCAGTAAAAGAAAATTAAAAATCCTTTTATAAATATATCAATGGTAAAAGGAACATCAAGAAGAATTTTCATCCTGTACTTGATGCAGCAGGGAATGTGGCCACTGAGGATAAGGAGAAGGCTGAGGTCCTCAACGCTTTCTTTACATCTGCCTTCAATAGCCAGACCAGTTATCCTCTGGGCATTTTATGCCCTGATCTGGAAGTCTGGGATGCTACTCAGAATATACTCTCAGCGATTCAGATGAAGACAATTAGAGAGCTCCTCCTCCATCTGGACTGTCACAAGTCCATGGGACCGGATGACCTATACCTTCGGGTGCTGAGGGAGCTGGCGGGGTGCTCTTGGTTAACTGGAGAGGTCCCAGATGACTGGAGGCTTGCTAACCTGTCACCATCCATGGAGGCTTGCTAACTTGTCAAAATCCATGGCAGTGTTCAAGAGGTACCTGGATGAGGAGCTACAAGATATGGTTTAGTTTGTAGTAGCAACGGTAATGAGAAGACAGTTGGACTAGATGATCTTACAGGTCATTTCCAGTCTTGTGATTCTATGATTCTATGAGGTTGAGGTCAAACTAAGAGGCAGCTGAAGACCTCCGTATGAGAAATGGAAGAAATATAAATACAGAAAGGGTGAATGAGAGAAGCTAGAATTAGAACAAAAGGGGAATATTTTTTGAGTAACTGTCAGTTAGCAGAGGTGTTGTCATAGCCGTTTGTTTAAATAGTATCTAGGGCAGTGATGTTACTTTACAGGCAAAACTTGAAAAATTTTATCTCCAAGAGTTTTTCTTCTGTATTATTCCTGTATAACTTAAATTAAGGAAAAAAAGTCTTTAAGAATTACAGAAATACAGGTAATTGAAAAATGCAATTAAAGATTTGGGAGAAAACACTTTGTATGTGGTATGCCTGAAATAGAAAAGACTATCTGACTCATCAAGGAGTGAACCTGGGAATAATCAGACAGAAATTATTTCATTTACCAGCTACAATAATAAAGCAAATCTAACTCACAAGGCTATATTTACAGGGATATTGAATATAAAACAAAATATGGTGTATTTCTACTAATAGAGTCCATCTGAAATGCAGCAAGCAGCACTATTTGTTATATCACTGAGAAGATAAAATCATTGGAAATAGCACTGGAAAAGATCTTAAAATGAACAGGAGGATGACCACCAACATTAAGAGGTTCAGAAGGCTGTCTTAAGATAGAAGGAAATATAAAATGGATATGCAAAGTTTTAAAAATGATTATTCTTAAAAATATTTCCGAAAATTTCTTCATAAAGGTTTAATTTAATTCCTAAAATCGATGTTATTAACTAATTTTAAAATTCTGTTTTCCTATATTTGATAAATTGCAAAGAAATGCAGTCTTCATTTGCCTTATTGAATTTTGCCTTATTGAAATTTGCCTTATTTGCCTCCTTAAATGAACTGATGATATATCAAAAAATGTGATTCAACAGAGTTGGGCAAATTTTTTACAATTTAGTTTGATGTGCACTTCCTAGTTTTACATTCTCCTATAGATAATAACTGATAATATTCAAATAAAAATGAGTACTTCCTCAAACTTTTCACTTGCAACTTGTCAAACATTAGATTTCATTCTTTAATTTCCTTTGCATCATTTAAGTAGTGAATGACATTAATTTGCTGTTGTTATCAGCTTTCAAATTTATATTTCACATTATTCAAAAACTACTGAAGTCATGACCTTCAAATGTGATCCATTTATTAGTTTCACGCATATGTAGTTAGACTTGTTACAAGTTGATCCGGAAATCATATAGTTTCATTTATTTCCAAATATTTTTATTAAAGCTTTACTCTTAATTCCTAATATAATCAGAATATTTACTCTCTGGAAAGCGAGGGTTCAGAATACAGACACCAAACTAAGCAGCAAGAGTCTGATACAATTTGCTGCCAGCTCTAATCAAACTGATGAACAAAAATACTCAAATCACAGACTATGTAAAATTGTGTAACTAGATTTGAAGGGGGGGAAGGGGCCAGTAGAAAGCCTGTCCATAACAAAGTGCAGGGTGGTATAGCTAAGTTAGAGGGACAAGGTCCTAGCAGGAGACCTAAAACTTCTGCATGCTTGAAATCTCATGATGACAAAGGCAATAGGGAGACTAAGGTAAATTCTTCATAGTAATTAAGGAGTTATCCTTCAAGAAGGCAACAAGATCAACTGTCCAGCTGAAGTGCCTCTACACCAACATACTCAGCTTGGGAAACATACAGGAGGAGTTGGAAGCCACCATGCTACTGAAAATCCATGATGCAGTTGCTGTCACTGAAACCTGGCTGAATAATTCCTATGACTAGACTGCGGCTATTGTTGCCTACAAGCTGTTCAGAAAGACAGATGAGGAAGGAGTGGGGGAAGCATTGTTCTATATCAAGAAAGGAAGAGAGTGTGAAGAGCTGTCCCTGAAAAATGGACACCGGCAAGAGAAACTACTATCAGTAAGAGATCAAGGCAACAAAGGGAGCCTTGTGGTTCACATCTACTTCAGGCCACCTGATCAAGAGAAACCTGTTGATGAAGGCTTCTTCCTCCAGCTGCAGGAGGCATTGCTGTCACAGGCTTTCATCCTACTGGGAGACTTCAAACAACCTGACATCTGCTGAAAAAACAGCCCAGTGAGCTGAAGGCTTCTGGAATGTATTGAGGGTAACTTTCTGAGACAAGTAGTAGACAGCCCCACTAGAGGGGATTCACTGCTGGATTTGTTGTTCACCAATGCTAGTGAACTGATTGGTGACATCAGGATTGGAGGCTGCCTGAGCTGTAGTGACCGTGGAATGGTGGTGTGGTTGACACACCTGAGGGACAGGATGCCACACAGAGAGATATAGACAGGGAACTGTCGATCACAGCCTGAACCTCTGATTGACCAATTGAGGCTAGCAATGTGTCAGCCGCAGGAGCACAGATGAAGGCAATTCACCTGTGCTATCAGAGGGGGTGGAGCCTGGCTCCACCTCTCCTAGATTCCATTTAAGGGCTGACTACCACTGAGGAAGGATTACTCCTTGTGGAGTTTACTGCAAGCCTACAACACCAGTGAGTATTTCCATTTATTTTGATTATCTTTCTATCACAATAATCTTATTAAGCCTAACCTTTCTACACCTATTGATTGTACACCCTGGCCTGTAAATCTTCAGACAAAAGATTTCACTAACTTTGATAAGGACTTGTTTATCTAAAGGGCAAAGGATTTCTTGACCAGAACTTACCTGGGCTTTGAGACTAAGGTGCAAACCAATGGTCTTACACTACCATTGAGTTAAAGACTGTGTTTTCCTTTTACCAATTCTTTGTCAATGTCACTTTCCCCAGAGAGACTTACTGGTTGGCTTCACTTTTCACTAAATCCAGGTTACTGGCTCCACCACCCCAGCACCAAAGAAGCCAGATGGCAATATACTCACCAGGACAGCAGCTGCAATAATTTCACAAATCTCATAGCTTACCTAATGTAAGGAAGTAGATGGTTTCTATTTCTTCCTTCTCCCACTCCATCTTCTTCTCCAAACTTAAATGCTCTCTTTTCTAAACATTGACTTTTCTAGACTTTTTTCCCCCATCTTGCCTATAGAGGCAACTGATAGTGTCATTAGTTGGTTCTCTACTTGAACTATAGGGCTCGTTGCAAGAGTGGGATTAGTTGTGAGAGTTGTGGCACCTGCAAAGCCCATCAGAAGTCTTAGAGGATGTGTTGAAGCAACATAAGGCTTGTTGCAGGAATTGGAGCATACACAGGGGGGCTGGAGTGACTACAGTGCTTGTTGCAATGCTTGGAGCAGCCACAGGAGCTGAAGCAGCTGTTGCAGGAGCTGAAGCAACCATGAGGATGTACTCTAGGCACCGAGCACTTCTCTCACAGGGAATTCTTCTTTTTCTCATATCAATACTTGGAATAGCCACAAGACCCATAACAGGAGCAACCACAGGACTCATTACAAGGGCTGGAGTGACAGTAGAGTGTTACAATTCTCAAAGCAATGCAGGACCTGTTACAGGATTTTGGGACGCTGCAGGATCTATGACAGAAGTTGAGGGTCTGCTGCACTGTCATCAGATCCAGAAGTATTCTTTTTCTTGAGTGTGCTAAATAGTATCAAGCAGAGCTTGGTAAGCATAGGCCAAGCCTCAGTAGACTGCAGTGATTTATGCCTCTTTAGGATTGCTAGGGTGACAGCAGTCCTATTCCAAACATTCCTTTGGTTTTCCAGAATTCTGCAGTTGTTCAGAAGTGAGGTTCTAAACCATTAGGTTTGCCTAAGCACCTGCCCATACCATTCACTGCCACTCAGAACTATCCTGCCTTGGTAGCATTCTTAAATAATTGTTTAATCTTAAACATAATCTGAAACATTCATGACACAGTAATAAGAACATGATGGTTTAAACATCCCAAAAATATTCAAATTCTCAAGAGCTACTGTAATTAGCTCATGAGCTCTGAGGAAAAAAGGAAAAGTGAAAGAGGCTGAAAGAAGTGTCCTCCCCTATATTTCTCTACAGCCCTGCTCCCTGAGAAGACTAAGTAAAATATGTCATTACTAATACCATTAACAAAATGGCTTCCAAAACCTAAAGATGACAGCAAGGCTGAATACATAAAAAACAGCAGTTTCTCAGTTGCCAATTTGATCATAATATATGCCAAGGCCACACAGCATAGCAAAATAGAGACCTTAATTCAACCTCCAGGAATGACGAACACCACAGCATAGAAAATAAGCAGCAAGCGAGGTTCTCCATTAACAAGGCAAAAATTAACATTGTGACCAGCAATTATCAAACTACCACAACACCCTGTGTTAACACTGTCCAATTAGATCTGCTGTTATCTTAACTCTTCAGACCCTGTGTTGGGTGCCAAATGGACTGTTGTGGTTTAACCGATGACTAATATGAATGGGACCAAATAGTCTCATTCAATCCCCTCTCTTCCCAGTGGGATGGGAGAGAGAATTGGAAAAAAAACAGAAAATAAGTAGAACTTGTGGATTGAAATAAAAGTATTTACTAAGATAGAGGAAAGGATAAAAATAATGATTATATATGACTTTTTATATTTATAAAAAGTGATACATAAACAGTTGCTCACCACTCTACAATCATTAGAGGAGAGAAATCTCAACTCCCTCAGAATTCCTTCCACATGATGTCATATGATATGGAATATCCTTTTGGCTGATTTAAGTCAGCTGTCCTAATTGTTCCCTTCCAGCTCTTGAGGCCCTTCACTGAGAAAGGCTCCATACAACACTGCTTAGCAGCAACTGTAAACGCTAGTGTATTATCAACATTGTCTTCCTCCTAGAACCAAAACACAGCATTACACCGGATACTCCGAAGAAAACAGTTGTCTCCCAGATGAAACCAATACAGCCCTTTAAGAGGACTTACTCCCTAGAAAATAGAATAGCCTGTGAGAATCATTTATTGCATTATTTTGTGATTTCTCATGAACTTCTGACAAACTCACCTGCTCCCTGCTCCATTGGGTTGCTCTCAGTTCTCCAGGAGTTTTCCACAGGTGACATATTTGGGGGGGGGGGGGGGGGGGGGGGGGAAAGGATGTACTGTTAAAATGTTATCTCCATCTGCCCTTTAGTGTAAAACTCCCCTAAAGTACAGCAATGCTTATTCACAACACACTGATGACTGATAGAAAAAAATGATTTAGCAGAGCTCAAGAGAGTAACTTTACTTAAGAAGAACCTCCCTTTAAATACTGCAAGCTTTTTTTTCTCCAGACCAAAGAAGCCAAGTTTCCTCAGCTTGATTTCATTGGAGAGGTGCTTCAGTGCTCTAATAATCTTTGTGGCCCTCCTCTGAGCCTTGTTCAAAAATTCTACATCTTTCCTGATCTGGGGGCTCCAAACAGGAGGATTTCCTCTTTCCTATCCCAAAAGACAGTGTGCATAACTTTACCTACTGAGGGCTGTGTCCTGAACTTCTTTTGATGGAGAATTCATGTAAAAACTCCATGATCCAGTTTTGACTCTAGTTTGTAGTGATTACACCACTTCTTGTCACCATTAATGACGCAATCCAGTAAACTGTCACCTTCATCCTCCAATTCGTTCATTCAATTATGACAAACTTGTATGCAGTGTTATTTCTTTTCCCACCTGAGCATCTGTCAGACCCACCAGTGCAAAGTCTGCAATATTCCAGTGTTGCCACTGTCATTTCCAGTGTATTGAAGCTGATATTCAGCTCCATACACAGTCCCCTGTTTATAATCCACTAATTTGCATGGATGAGCTGATTGATACACTTTTCATTGTACAGTGTGACAGCTGTGTGTGGCTGTCCTGAACATGGCTTGTCTTTCACATCACTGGCAACACAGCTGAAATGCACCACCCACCACCTCACTGTGCTATCATGCACTGTTTGGTCTTCAAAAACATTCAGCAAGAATTGATGAAAATCAATTGGTGCCATTTTTTCTGCATGGAGGAATTCAATTGCATCCCTTTATTTCATAAGCACTTCCACGTCAGACAACATTCTGTCATACTTTCCCTCTGCTGCATCTGTTTCACAGCAACAAATTTTAATGGAATATTGGCTGGAAGGTTCAACCTCTACTTCCATACCACCACCATCTCCCTTCAGTGTGGCAGGTCAATAAAATAAAATTGTAGGCAATACATTTAAGCAGCCTTCATAATTGTCTCTACGCATAAGTAACAATTATTAGCCTCAAAAAGTTAAAAAAAAAAAATTTCTTCAACTTCATAACATAAAATAAACATGGTTTGCACCATAGCCTATCATCAGACTAGTCCCAGTTTTTATTAAGATTTTATTTCAAAGTTTATTTTTATTCTCTTTAGTTAGGTATTATGTTTATAGTCAGAGATGCAATACCTCTGGCATTTATTCATATGAATTTTGTGAACCCAGATTGGTAAAATTCATGGAACAGGGTACACAATTCCTCTGAGCAGTAGTTTGTATAGATGACATATTTGGATTTCAGTCTGTCATAATTTAGCTTGATAGAGCTAACTTCTGCCGCACTGTCAATGTCTTGATAGAAAAAATTATATTGGCTAGTGACAAACAAAGGAGGCTATGCAGAGAATAGTACATGTTCAAGGAGATTTGGCTTCTCAAAGAAAAGAAGAAATATGTTGAGATGATAACACTTTCCTCATGCACTATGTCCTGCTTTGAGCACTGTGAACACTGAGATGATACTGTAGTGCCAGAATCTTACTCCAACTAAAAAGTTGCTGTTTGTCATCAAGTGAAGATCATAAACATACAGTGACTCTTTAGTAGACAAATAGGAAATCTACAGAAGTACTCTTAGATATCTTCCTTTATTTCCTTACAACGTTTTCTTGCCCTATGTGTTCACAATAGAAAAACAAGTTCAACCTGAACATGCCTTCTATCTTGGGGTTTCAGGACTAGGTTGTTTTAGGCTGGATTGCTACACTGCTTCTAGAGTAACAGATACACTTAGTGGAAGCGTAGATCATATTCAACAAAGACTGATGATAGGAATAGTAAAATCCACATCTCCCAAAAACTAAACAAAGTAATTCACAGCTCTACTGTGTCTACAAGACTTTTGTGAAATGTTGGTTAAAAATTGACAGCACCTTGAAACACATTTAGGAATCGTTTCTTGACATCTAGGGATTACTGTGATAATTCTTTAAAGTTTCATATCTACACTCCGTTCTTTGGATACTTCACAGTGCAATAGACTATTTACATCAGTTTCTTCTGTTTCCTTTTCTGCTTTGCTTTTTTTGTTAAGGCTGAAAAACATCATCACAAATAAATAAACGAATGCAAGTCTGGAGAGGTTCACTGAAATCTCACCCATTTTAGAATTTTAGAAAATTTTAGAAAATAAACTAAATGTGGGTAGACTGGTGAGGCTGATTTCTGAGGATAGGTGCTGGAAGAAAATTCCTAAATTTGATGGAAATATGAATAATATTGAATATTGAAATATGAATAAATATGAAATGTAAATGAATTAATATTTTAAGAATTCAGTCTCCCACTACGTTAAATATTTGTACATTAAAATAACATACTATTTGCACAATATTCCACTCTTTTTCCCTTGTTTTTTTTTTTTCTATAAGGTGTGTATAATTAACATGAGACTGTGTAGCTAAATCTGTAGCACATCCCACAACATGCTACAAAACTTTTAGTTATATTCTCAGTCACTTGAGCACAGCTACAGCTTTGCATGGTTTCAGAACAGCATCAATAAAATTTTAAGAAAATCAGCAGTTGATTTTCATGCAGAAGACTTCTTCTTGGTGTTACAGGTTGTACAAAAAAGAAAGAAAAAACAGCTGTAATATCTTAAGAGAAAACAAAACAGGAAGCTCTCTCAAAACCCAGTAGCCTCCCTCTTCACATGTCCACCTTTGAAAACTGTAATGCACTCCTCAGTCTCTGACCAGGATCTGGATTTTGCAGTGAAGGTAAATCTTCATTTCTAACTTCACTGTTATGAGTCCCCATAGGAGTTCTGTTAATACATTTTCAGCATTATCAGGAAAAATTTCCCCTAAAAATTAATGTTTCAGAGTTTAGTTGACTGAATTTGACTATACAAGGAAGTAACTGTCTTACAGGTTCTGATGGGTTTGTAGCCTTTGTTGCAGGATACTCAGCCTTGTCTGAACACAGCCAACTGCTCCAATACAAAGTAAAGAGTTTGAGCAGATATGGTACCTTCATAGTAAGAAGGATGGCCATCATATGTTCAGACAGTCTTCTGCAACTTCCCTTCTCTCTCTTTTCCAGTCCTTATGTAGATTAATTTCTCACACCTCCAGAGGAACCTCTCTGGTGCAGATTCAGCTCAAGTTAGGAGAAATTTACCAACAGAGTTTGAAGGTTCATCTTTGAAAATGCAAAGAAATACACAATTTATGTTTGTTTGCTGCACATTTACCCATTTTAATCCTGATGTAAATATTATTACAGTTGTTCAACTATATTATCAGATCTATACTTCTTTAAGATTTAAAATTGACAAGTGAAAAATATATTTCTGTAAAAATGAAGACTGTAAAGCTGGTACAGTAGTTTCTGATTTTTTTCTTCCAAACTGTCCATGAATGAAAGAGGTTTCAGGAGATAAAATTCAAAATCACGTCACCACTTAGCTACCTTTTGAGGGTACCTTCATAAGTATTTCTACTTTTAATTAATGAATAATGGCATTTTGAAATTATGAAGGTAAGTCTCTTTGGCTACATATCTAAAACTGTAATGAAGAAATGCATTATGGGAGGTATTATGAGGTAAATCACAGTAAGTCATTTTGGTCATAGACTGAATGTCCACACAGACATAAAATATCAGACTTACTGGAAACATTTCTTTCCATTGTCATCCTTTTCTTTAAAATATCTTCCATCTGGCATTTCCAAAATAAGATGAAAATTGAAAGCAGTACTGGTAACTGTTACACCAACAAAATTTAGCCAAATATAGTTTCCAGTAGAAAATTAAATTCATATTTTAGATATGCACGTCCATTATGGATCCATTTATCAAAAATAAATATCTTGCAAATCAGCTGAAATTAAACTAGTGCCACACACTTTAAAGCACTGGCTAAAATCCAGAGTGCTAAAATGGCAATGCAGAATTATAAAGACACAGGCATATTCTTTATATGCGCTGGCTGGGATCCAAAATGGTTACAGTAAGTAGGAGAATAAAATGTTACTAACAGGGCCCTCTACTGCTTATGTTAGTCCAGCAACTATTACAGTTCAGCTATAAATATGTGGTAATTATGAAATAAAGGCACACAAACCTCCAGGCATAGAGCCTTCCTGATCCTGAGCACTACACCTGGAGACACTAAAGGAGTATTCTGGCAGTCTCAGAAGTGACTAAAACAACTCTGGTTTTGTTCTTCTCTGTGTGGTATGACTCTTAGATTAGCAAGGGCATCTAGGACTTTTCAGGGATACTGTACTGGACTGTACAAAATTTTACTTTATTGTCTGAGTGTGTTAGCTAGTCCTCTGACGGACATGGGAGATGATGCATGTCATTTCAAACAGTACCTCTGCCATCAGGATCTGGAAAAAGATTTGTGCCTTTCAGAAGAAGTAGAAGATTTCTTCTTTCAGTACATTTCAGTACCTTTTATGCCTCCTAGCTTTCTCCCTAACATAAGTGAATTGTAGTAGGGACGCAGATCTTATGGGTTTTTTTTGCAAATTTTATTTTTTAGAAAAATCCCAGATGCAAGGATATGCAGGGCTGACAGTGCACATTGAAATCAGCATGGGTAACCTCAGCATTTTTTCTAAAGGCAGGAAAGTAAATTCCATGAGGCACGTAACTGCCTCAAAAAACAACAATAATTTTGTAGTCATGAGTTTACTTCTCATATGTATTTGCCATCGAAAATGATTCCTTGAAAGATTATAATAGATTTGGTCTAGGGAATAAGAATCAACATCCTATGGAAAATGTTGAGAGACTGGAAAAACAAGTTCATATTGATTTACAACAAACAAAACAAAACAGAAAAATCCAGGCATTGTTCATGGGATAGGAATTCTAAAATATTCTATTTTAGGAGATCAGTGTCTTGCTTGCTGCCTGGCTTGAAATTGTCATCAATTCTGTTTTTTCAGTGCAGGAAGAAAGAAGAGGAAAATGGAAAGAGAGGAAACGGTAAAGAAAACAGTACACTTTCAAGTTCTGTTGCCTACGAATCCAGATGGTTCACCTTCTTGTTCTTCAGCTTTTTTATTTTTTCCCAAACTTGTGCTCAGTTGCTCTATATTGACTTGAAATTTTTGCTTTTCTTTGTAGAAAATGAGATAAATGGACCAGAGTTTTCAAGATCATATGCTAAGAATCTATTTTGATTTTCCAAAGACAAGCTTGTAATATTCCAGTAAAACTGTAATTTTCTTATACCAAATTTAACTTGTTTAAAATAAGAGGGTTTTTTTTTTTTTTAATTAGGAAAATGATCCTCAAATAAACCAGCTTAATCACAGACATTTCAGACAAGTTTTGCAAATAGCTTCTAGCTATTAGATAATTTGAAAACAATTCATTTCCAGTATCTGCTTAAAACTCGATCTCTGGAGATTCATAGAGATGCTATGGAAGACGAATGATTGAAAATCACACCAAAAATTTTCTGAGCAATACCAATATTTCAATATTCTTATTTCAAAACGTGTGATTCAATTGTAAACATGTAAGTATTTCATACTGTTTTGGTTTAACTTGGTGGGTGGTTAAGAGTCACAGAGTTATTCATTCACTCCCCTTCCCAGAGGACTGGGGGAAAGAATAGAAGAAAGGAAGAAAAAAAAAAAAAAAAAAAAAAAAAGTAGAACTCATGGATTGTGATAAAACTATTTACTAAGATTGAGAACAGGAAAAGGAAAATAGTTATGACATACATATATATGTATATATATATGTGTGTATATATAGCAAGCGATGCACAAGCAACTGCTCATTGTCCGCTGACCAATGTCTAGCTAGCTCCCCAGTGAGTGGAAGAGAGTGAGATGAACTCCAACTCTCTTCAAAACTTCTTCCATTTGATGTCATATGGTATGGAACATGCCTTTGGCAGTTTAAGTCAGCTGTTCCATTCAAGCTCCTTGGGCCCTTCACTGAGAATGGCCTTGGCTCTGCAAAACACTGCTTAGCAGCAACTGTAATCATCAGTGTGTTATGAACATCATTTTTCTCCTAGAATCAAAACGTAGGATCATACCAGACACTCTAAAGAAAACAATTTTGAAACCAAGAAAGATACTAATATAGACAAGGTGAGAAAAGGGTGTTACTGCCCACTGATAAAAAGGAGGGAAGACAGAGTGTGAGCGCAGCCCACATTACCCATTATTGCAGAAGTAGGTGTGGGAGGTGGGTCTTGTGGCAGGACACATCAGTGTTCTTGTCTTTGCTCAGGAGATCACTCTCCTTCTGACTGACCTGGAGACTGCAGGATCAAACATGGTCTCTACCTGATGGCGGGTCTACTCCAAGAAGATTGTGGTGACCCAGATGGAGGGCCTGCCCAGAAATGTGGTGGTCCAGGTCTCTGGCTGCAGGCAGTGCCTGAATCTGCTGCTGTCAGGGGAGGATGGGAAGGATGCCACCTGCGTGAGGTGCAAACAGGTGGACGAGCTGCTCAGCCCAATGGTGGAGCTTAGGGAGGAGGTAGAGAAATTAAGAACCATTAGAGAGCGTGAGAGGGAGATAGACTGGTGGTGTGACTCCGTGAGAAAGGAGCAGAGATTGCAACCCCCAAACTGTAGTGGACCCTCTCCCTTGCCATGGTGAAACTAAGAGAGCCAACTGGAGAAGAGAGGAGGAATGGCAGCAGGTCCCACCTCAGCAATGCAGGTGGCGCCCATCCTGACGTACCTCAGTTCCTCAGGTGCCTCTAAGTAATAGGTTTGAAGCCCTGAAACTGGAGGGTGAGGTGGCTGAGAATGAGGTGGAGGGACAACCTCCAAGCTTTTCTAAGGAGAGGCGGTCAACTCCACACTTGAAGACTGCCTCCTCCAGTAAAGAAAGGAGGGTGCTAGTCGTAGGTGACTCACTTCTAAAAGAAACTAGGGCCCAATATGTTGGCCTGACCCCACCTGTAGGGAAGTGTGCTGCCTCCCTAGGGCATGAGTCAGGGATATCTCTAGAAAGCTTCCTGGTCTTATTCACCCATCTGATTACTATCCCTTATTGGTAGTTCAGGTTGGCAGTGATGATGCTGCTGAGAGAAGCCTGAAGGCTATAAAAAATGACTTCAAGGGACTGGGGAGGTTACTTGATGGAGTGGGCATGCAGGTGATTTTTTCTTCTATCCCTTCAGTGGTGGGGAAGGACACTGAGAGGATCAAAAAAACCCTCCTCATAAATAATAGGCTTAGAGGTTGGTGCAGGCACAAGAATTTTGTTTGTTTGTTTTTCACCATGGGGCAATTTATTAGGCACCTGTCAGACAGAACTCACCTCTCTGCAAGGGGTAAAAGGATCCTAGCCCAGGAACTGGCAGGACTCACTGACAGGTCTTTAAACCAGGTAATAAGGGGGAAGGAGACAAAATGAGGGCCACTGGAGTTGAGCAGGTAGTATGAGGCTCAAAACAGAGCTTGATGGGTGATGAAGATGGAGTTCAAAGGGGTAGAGAGTGACAGGGGGATGCTGCTTCCCTAAAGAGTCTGTACACTAATGCATGCAGTATGGGAAATGAACAGGAAAAGTTGGAGATCTGCGTGCGGTCACATGGCCACGATCTCATTGGGTCACGGAGATGTGGTAGGACCGCTCACATGACTGGAATGTTGTCATATGTGCTTTTTAGGAAAGATTGGCTGGCAAGGCAGGGTGGTGGAGTTGCTCTTTATGTGAGAGAGCAGCTAGAATGTATTGAACTCCACCTGGGGGAGAGTGGTGTAGCAGTGGAGAGCTTGTGGGTGGACTGGTATGGCTGACACTGTTGTGGGTGTCAGGAGGAGGAGGTTGATGAGGCCTTCGATAAGCAACTGAAAGTAGTGTCACGGTCCCAGGTGCTGGTGCTTATGGGGGATTTCAGTTACTCAGGTATTTACTGGAGAAGCAACATGGCCAGGCACATGTGGTCTAGATGGTTCCTACAACGAGTTGAAGACAACTTTCTGATGCATGTGGTGGAGGAACCGATGAGGGGAGGGGTGTTGCTGGACCTTATTCTCACTAATAAGGAAGGGCTTGTCAAGGAAGTAAAGGTCAGGGGCAGCTTGGGATGTAGTGACCACGAGATGGTGGAGTTCAAGATCTTGAGTGGAAGAAGCAAAGCAAAAAGTAGGATTGCAAAGCAAAAAAAAGTAGGATTTTGGAGAGCCAATGTTGATCTCTTCTGGGACCTACTTGGAACGATCCTGTGGGCTAGGGTGTTAGAAGGTAAGGGGGCCACTGAGAGCTGGTTGGCTTTTAAACAGCTCTACTTACAAGCTCAGGATCAGTGTGTCCCTGTGAGCAAGAAATCAGGAAAGGGTGGCAGAAGACCTGTGTGGATGAGCAAGGAGCTCGTGCACAAACTCAAAGGGAAGAAGAAGGTCCATGAAATGTGGAAAAAGGGTCTGACCACTTAGGAAGAATATAGACATGTTGTCAGGACCTGCAGGGATGCAATGAGGAAGCCTAAAGCCCTCCTGGAATTGAATCTGGCAAAGGTGATAAAGGATAATAAAAAGGGCTTTTTAAAGTATGTTAACAGTAAAAGGAAGACTAGGGAGGATATGGCTCCCCTACTAAGTTGGGGGGGGGGGGAGGGGGGAGGGTTCTGGTAATGGGGGGATGCTGAGAAGCGGAGATACTGAATGCCTTCTTTGCTTCTGCCTTCAGTGAAAAAGCTCCCCCTCATGAATCCCAGGCCCTGGAGGTTAGTGAGAGGGTATGGGGAATGGAAGACTTCCCTTTAGTTAGGGAAGAGGTAGTCCGAGAGCACCGAGGCAACACCAATGTTCACAAATCCGTGGGACCCGATGGGATGCATCCATGGGTGCTGAGGGAGCTGGCAGAACTGATTGCTGAACCACTATCAGTCATCTTTGAGAGGTCTTGGAGAATGGGGGAGGTTCCTGAAGACTGGAGGATAACCAATGTCATAAAGGTCTTCAAAAAGGGCAAGAAGGAAGATCCAGGTAATTACAGGCCAGTCAGCCTCACCTCTGTCCCTGAAAAAGTGATGGAACAGCTTGTGCTGGATGCCATCTCCAGACAACTGGAAGAAAAGGAGGTTATCAGGAGTAGTCAGCATGGGTTCACCAGGGGGAGGTCGTGCTTGACCAACCTGGTAGCCTTCTATGATGTTGACACTGGCTGGGTGGATAGGGAGAGAGCAGTGGATGTAGTCTACCTTGATTTCATCAAGGCATTTGATACTGTCTCCCATGATACCCTTGTAACAAAGCTGAGGAAGTGTGGGATAGATGAGTGGACAGTGAGGTGGGTTGAGAACTGGCTGACTGGCAGAGCACAGAGGGTCATTGTTGGCGGTGCAGAGTCTGGTTGGAGGCCTGTAACCAGCGGTGTTCCTCAGGGGGCGGTGCTGGGTCCGGTCTTGTTCAACATCTTCATCAGTGACCTTGATGAGGGGATAGTGGCCACCCTCAGCAAGTTTGCTGATGATACGAAGTTGGGAGGATTGGCTGACATGCCTGAAGGCTGTGCTGCCATTCAGCAAGACCTGGACAGGCTGGAGAGCTGGACAGAAAAAAACCGGATGAGGTTTAACAAAAGCAAGTGTAGAGTCTTGCATCTGGGGAGGAATAATGCCATGCACCAGTGCAGGTTGGGGGATGAGCTGCTGGAGAGGAGCTCTGCAGAGAGGGACCTGGTGTCCTGGTGGATGACAGGTTGGCCTGAGCCAGCAGTGTGCCCTTGTGGCCAAAAAGGCCAATGGCATTTTGGGTGCATTAAAAAGAGCATGGCCAGCAGGTCAAAGGAGGTGATCCTCACCCCTCTACTCTGCCCTGGTAAGGCCTCACCTGGAGTAGTGTGTCCAGTTCTGGGCTCCCCAGGACAAAAAAGACAGGAATCTCTTGGAAAGAGTCCAGCAGAGGGCCACGAAGATGGTGAAGGGCCTGGAGCATCTCCCCTATGAAGAAAGGCTAAGAGAACTGGGTCTGTTCAGCCTTGAGAAAAGAAGACTGAGAGGGGACCTGATCCAGGTCTATACATTTCTAAGGTGTGGGGGGCAGAGTGGCAAGGCCAGACTCTTTTCAGCAGTGTGTGGAGACAGGACAGGGAGAAACAGCCAGAAACTGCTTAGAAAGTTCTGCACAAATGTGCGCATGAACTTCTTTACAGTGGGGGTGACGGAGCACTGGAACAGGCTGCCCAGGGAGGTTGTGGAGTCTCCTTCTCTGGAGATATTCAAGACCCGCTTGGACATCCACTTGTATGACCTGGTGTAGGGAACCTGCTTTGGCATAATTGCTTAATTTGCTGTACAGCAGGGGAAGAGGCTTAATTTTGTTACCAAAGAAAGCATGACTGACTGACCGTATTCTGAGTACAGCAATGCTGTACTCAGCTAAGGAGAGGGAGTTAAACTTCAGTGATCATTTCTGAAGATGGAGAAAATTCTGCTGCTATTTACTGTCACTGCTAGGTTCACAGGATATTAATGAAGAGGACAGCCTCTGACAGCTGTAAAAGCATACTGGTCATCTGAACAAACTTTGTACTCATATCACTTATCAGTACAAAGGCAGAAGACTAAGGCCTGAATCTGTAAAAGCAACACTCAGACTCTGTTGCAAAATATGGTTAGAAAAGTCTTAGGCAGTTTTATTCTTTTACAAAATCAGAAATGAACCCAAGATACTGGGGGGCGGGGGGGAGAGAAAGAAAACAAAGAAAGAAAAAGAATGTAGTTAAGCTTTATTTCCACATGAATAACCATTATGTGACTAAAATAAGTAATCTTCTGTCTTTAGGAGAAAGAAGAATGTGAGAGAGATTTAACAACACACACAGACAATTGCTTGTAACTTGATGGTTAAAAAAAATAAATGGAGAAAAAAATGAAGAAAAAAAGAGAAGGTTCCTGCATTTCACTGGAAGAAAATGTTAGGAAAGGAGTTCTTAAGAAACTTTCGGTATTCTGATGCAAGAGCAGCTTGTGATACATCCTTGAAGTAGTTTATTAGTGATGTAGAGTGTAGAGAAATATTCCAGCATGCAGAAGACTTCTAGGCCTCATCAGCATGAAAAGAATGGCAATAGTTCAACAGAACTGAAACTCTATGAGGTGCCACAGTTGAGGATGAAGAGGGTATGGCCTCTGCAGTTATTTCACCTTGTACCCTGCTTAAGAGAAAGCACCTGTATATAAACAGAAGGTATAAATTCATTGCAGGCTCTCTTTTCTTTACAGATCCTGCCTCACTGCAGCTCTGCACAACATGGCTTCAGATATCCACAGCACATCTCAGTGTAACACTGCCATTCCTCTGCTCACCTTCCTGCAGTTTTGTATCACATGTACTCACAGAAACATGCATGTTCAGTTTAGCTTCTAACACTGTACTGAATGAGATTGCTCTTAACCTCCTTCGTCTCTAATTTCCATGCCATGACAACTAACTTGTTCTCCTCTTCGCAGCTACTCCTCATGCTACCACCCTTTCAGAATTTTATATCATTGCTATTGCTTGTGTATTTTGTTTTTCAGTCTCTGCTGTGCCCTAAACTTCATGCATCTCTGCTTCTTCCCCTGCAAATGTAATTGCAGTTACCTTAGCTGGTGTCTTCATGGGCTATCTCCACTTTCCAAATTGAGCTTCAACCTACCCATGCAGAATCTTCCTTAGTACAGCACCACTGCTGCCAAACTCCTAGCATTAGCTCACCACAAACCTATGTCCCTTGGCCGGAACCTCCATTTATCCTAGTATATGTGATAATTCATGGTGATTTTTTATCCATCTAATGCAACTATGGGAAAAAGCAAATTCCATGATTTTTTGCAAACTTTTCAACTTTATCTTTTTGTCTGCATCAGAGGTATACGCCCTATAACACAAAATGGGACCTTATATGTCTGCTGAGTTTTTTTTCCCAGTGAGGTATGGGGATGCTGTCCTGCCCTTGCATTGATACTACCTCCACTGTGTCAGCTCAGATGTGATAAATGGTATGTATGAATGCTCTGACACCCTGTTCATACCTCATCCTTGTCTATTATCTTCCTACCTGCACAAAACTGAGGGAAACAAACTGATAGTACTTGTACTCCCTGAATCCCCCTAGGATGCAAATCTATGAAATCTCATCAAAAGCATTAGCAGACTTTTTCTGCTCTGACTATAATGACTAAAGAACATGCAGACTGGTCATAACACAAACACACAGTGAAATAAGCACTGAGTGTGAAAAAGGAATTTAAGTGTTATGACTTTTTTGGTGTTTATTATCCATGCAGTTAATTTAAAATTTTAATTAATCTGACAGAATGAAATCTTATTCAACATTTCTCAGAATGAATCTCCTGTACTCAAAACATGAAGCCACATAACACGCATCTTTAAGACACTCACAAAAGGAGGTAAAACTGTAAATGGCAAGATTTTAGACTAAAATGCAAGAGGAAAAGATAGACAATAGGTCCATGCCAACACACATAGCCTCCCCTAGGAAGTACCTTTGCATATCATAAAGAAGAAAACACAACAAAAATACATTTACATAGGCCCAGGACATTTTTACTCTTTAAAAACAGCTTTCAAAAATGCTAAGGAGAAGTTCTTTATTCAGGGATTAAAGTTTTCTGGATATCTTCAAGAGAATAAGAAGTTATGCTTTGATTAATTCTAGTCTCAGCTGTTTCATGGTTTTGTTTCTTCTTCCTGACTTGGCTTTTACAAATAGATGAAATTAGAGAATGTTGCAAATATCACCCAAGTTCATGTAAATGCACAATCTAAGTAGATGCAAAGCTGAGTAGAACTCTGTGATATGAGTATCAGAAAACAAATTTCAGTCAAACACAAGGATGCTGTGAATTATGATTATTGAAAGGAAAAAAAAACAACAAAAAACTATAAAAAAAAAATATAGTATCATCATGGTTTTGTGATTTTTGGTTACCAGTATTCCACATCGTAACATCATGTAGTGCACTGAGAGTTAGAGTTAATGCTCCAGTTCTGGGTAACTGTCCCTAAGGGGAAAGACTACTACATTCCCCAGAGGGCTGTTCGCTGTTCTGTTACCATTTCTGCTCAGAGAAAGATAACACTTTCACATATTAGGAGATACTCCCTCTTTTCTCTTCTGCTCGGCCGATTACATGCCTCACCTCAGCATTACAGTAAAGCCTTTGGTTTTCAGACACTCTCTCTCATTTTATTTGACTTATTATCTTCAATTCTGATTACACTGTATTATGTTGTATTATCTTGCATTCCAATATCTTATTTAGAAAATTAGTTTGTTTCTCCTCAGATCATTGCCACTGTTTTGTTTTTGGATCCATCTCTCTACCATTTTCCTCTTTTTGCCTTTTTCCCTTTCCTGAGGCATGGGTCTACGGGTCCCCCTGCCCCACTAGTCATGGAACTAGGCCCAACCAGCTCAGTTGGCAAGTATATCTGTTCATCCTGCTACCCAGGCAGGTTGTATGACAGTGCCAGAAAATACCAGACCCTTCACTATCTTTCCTTAGAGTGTCAAAATTGCCTTTAATAACATAACCAATATCTACAAAGCTTTCTGTGTAACTCAAGCTGTGATGAATCAACTAAAATTTGATACTATTCAAGAATCATTTTTACAATTTCTGTAAGTTAGGAGGTATGTGTAAAAGAACTGTTGATGAGATGCTGCTCTCTACTGGAGAACAGGCAAAAGAAAAACTACCCAGCAAGAATCATCTGGTACAAACATTATGAAGTTGTATCAATTCCCTTCGTTATAAGTTATTCCAGTCTTATCTGCAAGCTGATATACTCATTTTGGAATTATTTTGATAATAATTTCCTCAAGCTAAGAGTAAATAAGTAAACTCGTGCATGATTTCATGCTGCTGTGTGTATCTTCTCTAAAATCTGAATCAATTTGTCAGAAATTTACCGTTTCTCCTTCCTTCTCCCAAACATCCTCATTATCAGTTACCTCATATTTCATCTAAAATGCATCATTTCTATTAAAAAATGTTCTTATTTTCCTTAGACTATCATATTCAAATTTTGCCAAACCAGATTTTACATGGCACAGCAAAGAACTAATCACACTAGCGTACTGATAAGGCAAGAAATTAAGAAATTAGGAAATGAAACTGACATTGAGTCCACTGTTTATATTTATGTTTGGTGTCAGTGGTTTATGGGCTGGTTCAGCCCAGTTCAATGACTAGTGGGGCAGAGGGACCCGCAGATCTGTGCCCAGGAAAGGAATAAGGGGAAAAATAAAGGGAAGAGAAATGGGCCCCAAAAAATAACAGTGGCAATGATCTGAGGAGAAACAAACTAATTTACTAAATAAGATATCGGAATGGATATCAGCAAGATAACATACTATAATACAATATAATTAGAATTGAATCTAATAACTTAAATATAATGAGAGAGAGTGTCTGAGAACCAAAGGCCTTATTCTAATGCTGTGATGAGATAGCACCCACAACAGAGACAAGCCAGACCTTAGGTAACCTACCAAAGCCTTTACCTGTTCCTCCTGAGTGGAAATGATAACACCAAACAGTCTTCTAGGGAATGTAGCAGTTCTTCTCTCTGGACAGGTACCCAGAACTGGAGCATAAACTCTTTAACTCTCAGTGCACTACATGGTGTTACGATGTGGAATACCAATAACCAAAAATCATAAAACCTTGACGGTTTGGGGACAGATTTTAAAAGGCTAACAAAAGACGATCTCGCTGCTCAGTTATTGTGCTATATGGGACTTTATTGCCAATAATGGCCATCAGTAGAGTTAATGCAGAGTTCAATGCACACAGCAGAGAGAGTTGTGAAATCTATATCTTGTTAAAAGACAGTGTCACTAATTGTCTTTCTCTATACTCTAAGTCCTAAAAGGGGAAAGAAAGAAAACCCTGGCAGTTACAGGTTTGTCAGTCTCAATTTGGTGCCTGACAAAAAATTATGGAGAAGATTATTCTGGAAGTTATTGATATACTCCTGAAGTACATTGTAGTCATTGGTCATGGCCAACATAGATTCACAAGATGAAAGTCCTGCTTAACCAATTCAATCTCCTTTTATTACAGGGTCACCTATCTAGTTGACATCTATTTGATGTCATCTTTTTGGACTTCACCAAAGCTTTCAGTAGTGTTTTTCACAGTATTTCACCTTTTTCTGGACAACATGTCCAGCATACAGCTATATAAAAATATAATGCAATGGATGAGCAATTGGCTGATGGGCTGGGCCCAAAGGGTTAGAATAAATGAGACTACATCAAGTTGCCAGCCAGTCACCAGTGGGATTTCCCAGGACTACATTTTAGGGCTAGTTCTCATAAATGACTTGGATGTAGGACTAGAAGGTGTTTTGAGCGAGTTTGCTGATGATGCTAAACTAGGAGGAGCTATTGACTACATAGAGGGCAGAGAGATCTAGATAAATTAGAGGGCTGGGCAATCAATAACCAGCTGAAGATGAGAGATGCTGGAGAGCAACCTCACTAGAAGGGATTTGGAGGTCTTAGTCAACCATATGCTGAACATGCATCAACAGTGCACCCAGGCAGCCAGGAAGGCCAACCTTAAAACTATTAGAAAGTGCCCAAAGGATGACCAAAGAAGGTGAAGAGTCTGGAGAAGAAAAATGTATGAGAAACAGATGAAGTCCCTTGATTTGTACAGCCTGGAGAAAAATAGACTGGGGGGAGGCCTCATGGTAGCCTACAGCTTTGTCAGGGGGGCAGAGGAGCAGCTGCTGCTGTCTTCTTTGTGATTACAGCAGCAGGACCTGATGGGACGATATGAAGCTGCATCAGGGGAGGGTTAGGTTTATATTAGGAAAATGTTCTTCATCAAGAGGATGGCCAAGTGCTGGAACAGGCACCTAGATGCAGTGGTCTCAACACCAAGACTGACATAGTTTAATGATTTGGGCAATGCTGTCAGACAAAGAGTTTAAATTTTAAGTCCTGTGTTGAGACAGGAGTTGAACTTGATGGTCCTTTCCATCTCTGGATATTCTATAATCCTTCGATCTTATGCAAGAATATTATGACTGCCATGCATATCTGAAATATACCAGGCAATGTTCTGGTGAATTAATGTGTAGTTCGGCTGCCATACAGGCATGTCATGTCCACTCCAGTGGACATAAACCTCAGCATTTCAGCTCTGGCACCACAATCGCTGGACACAGATGGGGAGTATTCTGGTATATATTCATATTTATATGTTGGCTTGTCTCTTTAATTAAGAACAGGCTTATGATGAATATCTTAGGTATTCTTAGTTCTCCATGCTATTCTTTCTGTCAAGAGAGGAAGAGAGACAGGTTTGCTATTTGTGCCGCCTTCTCATTCTCTGTGCAGAAAGCATCTTTCTTCCACCAGAATGTAGTCTGCTGGCTTTGTGAAATGAGAGATTTGAGGGCCCTCACAGCCATAACTTGACTTGTCTTTGGCTTTGTCAATTTTAAATATTGCTACAAAGGAGCAAAAAGACATAATAATCTCTAAGATACCTCTGGACTAACCCTTCAATGAACCTAGTAGCAGCTTACAATCTCTATCTTATCAACATTCAGGTAAAGGCAAACTTTTCTGCTGTTCGAAAAGCATCAGCAGAGTGAATTTAGAGTACTTGGTCTATCCCTAGCCAACTAGTAGCACATAAGTTCAGAATGGCAAATTGCCTTCAAGAGTTTAACATAGAGTAAATACAACAATCTACATATACTCCGCATCTTTATCTCTACAGGAAAAACAGTAGCAGCACAGAAGGTAGGAGAATCATACTTCAGGGCGTGCCGTATTTTGATAGTGCAGACAGATTTTTTAGTTGTTGTTGTTGTTATTTTTTTCTCCAGTTGGACAGAAATAGTTGAAAAATGGGCTACAGCTATTATCTGCTTTGCAAACTTTTCAGTGTTTTAGTTACCACACACTATGACAAGAATGAGACAGTTTTCCAGCAACGCCCTATGCAAGTTTCTGCTTTTCTCCCAAACTTGTTGAAAATAATGAATTTGGGAATTGCTTCACTCATATGGTGTATGCAGAGTGATGAAGAGCTCTAGCTTGAATGCATCACGTATTCCTGTATATGCATACCAGCATGTTAAAGATCTCCTGACACCTGGGGGCCAAATGCAATTTAGTTTCTAGCCAGAAGCAAAATACGGGGTCAATTTTTGCAAGACACTGAATAAATCTATGTGCAGATTCTTTATATACATGGACTGAAATCTGAGTTAACTAAATAAATTAAACCAGAGTTTTTATAAAGTTCGGACATAAATAAATAAATAGTAATAATAATACCATTCCTTGAACGAGGCATACTAGATATAAAAGAAAGTAAACAGTGTTAGAAATATATATGTATAGTTGAATGGAAATATATATCTACTAGCAGTGTTTTTGAATGGAAATATGTATGTTTCTTTTCATGTTTAGTTAGTACAGTACACACATTTAGTTTATGGATAGACACATACACAACATCCCTCCCTTAGGAATGTTTTAGAAGAGCACTATTAAGATTGTAAGTGAGAGACAGAAAATGTCAGAGAAGAAGTAGTGCCTGAAGAGCTGTAAGAGTTCTGTGTGTATGAAATGTGATAAATTTGGGATCTGAGTGATCTTAGGATCCTGTTGTTTTTTTGTTTTTTTGTTTTTTTCTTTTAAAGAGCTCTCACACTAAGTGCCTGGGCAGGTCTGTGCTTATTCACAAACATTTTCGTTACTCACATGGCCTCAGGACACACTTACTCAAAGTTTGCCCTGGAAGCAGAAGGCTTAGTTTCCCCATACAATTTCCTTTGAAGTAGTAACTGAAAATTATCCGAGTTCTTCAGTTACACAGTGAGGGGAGGTGAGCAAAACTTAAGGGTGTTTATTCATCTGTATTTTGTACTTCTTGTTTGCTTGACAGCTCCTGTAACTTCTGAATGCTTCACAGTTACTCCCAAGAACTTCCTTTATTGATAGGGACAAGAAACTCAGAGATATTAAAAAAAATATTGCCCAGTGGGAAGGCCCCAATTACTCAGATTTCTTAGCCAGATTAGCATGTTCTGTATCTATTATCCTTTTCTGAGATTCCAAATGTAGGCATGAGCACTCAGAGCTCCTACAAATACAAATTCAGGATGTGAAGCTATCCTCTGTAGCCCAGTGTTGGGAGTGATACAGGCTGTGCCCTGAAGAATTCTGCTGGACTCATCTCTGGTCTCTCTGAGAGCTGGAGTGTTGACCAAAGACATCAGCACAGTCAGCATCTACACACTATGGTAAACCACTGGAAATATGGTAAAAGTGCCACTGGAAATAATTCCCTCTCTCTTTCAGTTTTGAAAACCAATTGTGCTACAGTGAAGTTCTGTTTTCAGACAAGATCCAGAATCCTTTTTCTAAAAGGAAAGCCAACATACAGGTTTCTCTCCAAACCTACAATTCTTAAACAAGATTCTTTGTTTCCAGGTGTGGCTTTTCTGGCAACAGTAACAGCTGTTCACTTGGGCAGTTTCCTTCCAAAAGCTGTTTTAAAGTTCCTTGTACATAACAGCAGGTATGTACAGAGCCTCATTCAGGGTTATATTTCCAGACCTTAAATTCTGTATTTGGACAAACTGGGATAGCATTCTTCATTTACTCAGACCTGGAAGCCAACATAAACAAGTTCTGCTCTATATAGGGCTGCTCTGTAAGTAATGTCTGTTATTTTAATATGTTGACCCACAATGTCAGATGTGGATGTTGGTGGTACGACAGTAGAGGTTGAACCTTCCTGACAATATTCCATTGAATTTTGTTACTATGCCAGTGATGGCAGCACAGGGACAGTATGACAGAAATGGCGTCTGACATGGAAGTGTGTATGAAGCAAAGGGGTGTCACTGAATTCCTCCATGTGAAAAAATGGCACTTAATGACATTCAGCAACACTTGCTGAACATTTATGGAGACCAACCATGGATTTTAGCACAGTGAAATGATGGGTGATGTGTTTCAGCTGCAGCAATAGCAACAATGTGCCACCTTTGCAGGTGCAGATTTTTACAAGTGTGGCAAAAGATTTGCTCATCACTGGCAAAAATGCATAGCTAATAGTGGTGATTATGTTGGAAAACTGCACTTTATAGCTGAGAATTTGCTCTATCAAATAGTGTTACTGTGCACTTCATATCTGTTATAGTTTCCATGGAAATAAATAGGATGCCTTACTTTTGGAGCAATCTACATACACACACACATGTAAGTACACATATATATATGTATCTATACATATATACACACACTTCTGTATCCCTAACACATACTTTGCCTATTTTTACAGTAAAAATAGGGGGGGGGGGGGAGGGGAGCCATGCCACAAGAAAGGCCACATGAATGGCCACATGGCCATAGAGCCATGCCACGAGAAAGGGGGAAGGGAAAAATGGAAAGGATTAGGAGATAGGAGATGGGCCTAAAAAAAACAGAACAGAGGCAACAATCTGAGGAGGAAAGTTAATTTACTAAGTACTATATTGGAATGCATGATAACACAATGATAATACAATATAATTGGAATTGAGGCAAATTAATAAAATAAAATGAGTGTGCAAAACCAAAAGCCTTACTCTGAATTGAAGGCAAAATGGCTGGGGAGCACATCCACACACTGCCAGGCAATAAGATCTCATGACTTGCATTTTTTATCTTTCCCTCTGGACGCAAAGTCCTCTGCAGTATGTAGTTCTTCTTTTCTGAGAACCAGGTACTCAGAAAATCAGCAGTCCATGGAAGTGGGGCATTAACTCTTTAACTCCCAGTGCCTTACATGATGGTATGATGCAGAATACAATTTAAAAAAAATCATAAAACCATGACATCTGTAAAGTTTCTGACAACAAAAAGGTCATGGTTTATTGTTACTATCCTGGCAGAGATCTCACTGAGGAGTTTTTACTCAAAAAAACCCATTTTATAACATGGCCTTTAATAGGTAAGTAGTCTTATATATGCCTGGAATCGGTATCAAAATAATCAATCATATCATCATTCTTAGGTTTGTCAGAAGTCTTCAGAATTTACAGATTGAAGAGCTTCAGAAATCTGACAAGGGTCCCAGAGTGCTTTATCCTGCTTATTGACAGAAACAACTTTGATTCATTGGCTATGCATGCCAGATGAACACAAATTTGCTATGAAAGCTAGAAATTCATCTGATGGATAGGCTTCACATACAGTAGAGCTAATAGTGTAGACACAATTAATGTTCCTGAAGGTAGAAAATGAACTTGAATTTCAGAATCACAGAGTCACAGAATGGCCAGGGTTGGAAGGGGTGGAAGGGACCTCAAGGATCATGAATCTCCAACCCCCCTGCCACATGCAGGGCCACCAACCTCCCCATTCAATACTAGACCAGGCTGCCTAGGGCCCCATCCAATCTGGGTGAACATCTTGAATACCTTCAGAGACGGACAGGGCATCCACAACGTCTCTGGGCAACCCCAGCACCTCACCATTCTCATAGTAAAGAACTTCCCCCTGACATCCAACCTAAACCTTCCCTCCCTCAACTTAAAACCACTTCCCCTTGTTCTGCCATTATCTACCCTTTCAAAGAGTTGATTCCCCTCCTGTTCGTAGGCTCCATTCAGGTACTGAAAGGCTGCAATGAGGTCACCCCAAAGCCTTCTTTTCTCCAGGCTGAACAAGCCCAGCTCCCTCAGCCTGTCTTCACAGAGGAGGTGCTCCAGTTCCCTGATCATCTTCGTGCCTCCCCTCTGGACCCTCTCCAACAGTTCTCTGTCTTTCTTGTTCTGGGGGCTCAAGACCTGGACACAGTACTCCAGATGGGGCCTCACAAGAGCAGAGTAGAGGGGGACAATCACCTCCCTGTCTCTGTTGGCCACCCCTCTTCTGATGGAGCAACAGTCCCAAATAGACCCCTGGGGGATGCCGCTTGTTACCAGCCTCCACCTGGACATAGAGCCATTGCTAACCACCCTCTGTCTTCTGCCTTTTAATCAATTTCTTATCCATCAAGTGGTCCATCTATCAGATCCACATCCCTCCAATTTGGAGATAAGGATGTGGTGGGGGACCATGTCAGAGGCCTGGCTGAAGTCCAGGTAAATGACATAGGTCACATTTCCCTTGTCCACTAAGCTATCACTCCATCATAGAAGGCCACCAGATCGGTTAAGCATGACCTTCCTCTGGTGAAGTTGTGCTGGTTGTCTCGGATCACATGCTCATTCCTCACGTGATCAAGCATGTTGTCCAGGAGGATCTGTTCCATAATCTTCCCAGGCACAGAGGTGAGATTCACCAGCCTGTAGTTCCCCGGGTCCTCCTTGCTCCCTTTCTTATAAACAGGAGTGACATGACCCTTCCTCCAGTCATCCGGGACCCCACCTGACAGCCATGACTTTTCAAATATGATGGAGAGCAGCTCAGCAACCACCTCAGCCAGCTCCTTCAGAACCCTGGGACGCATGCCATCCAGCCCCATAGACTCGTATACGTTCAGTCTCATGAGGCAGTCTTGGACTTGCTCTGCCCTTACAGTGGGGGGGATTTACCGCCCCGGTCCCCACCTAGAGGTTTAGGGATGGAGGGCTCAGGGATGTGAGAAATACTGGAATCCTGGCCACCAGTGAAGACCCAGGCAAAGAACTCATTCAGTACCTCAGCCTTCTCTTCATCCATTGAAGCCAGTTCTCCTTTTACATTTACCAAAGGAGGTATACTCACCTTGGCCTGTCTCTTCTGGCCAATGTACCTGTAGAAAGTCTTCCTATTGTTTTTCACATCCCTCACCAACTTCAGTTCCACCTGTGCCTTGGCTTTCCTGATCCCATCTCTGCAAGTCTGGAAATTTGTATCCTTATCTAACTACATATACACTACCTTTGCAAATGTTTTGTCTAATGTCACTTAGGGTCTTCAACTACAAAGTGATGAATTTAGTATAATTCCTTCTAAATCTAAAGAGACTTAAAACCTTGTCTCTGAAAATTAGTTTGCTGATAACTAACCAGGGAAAGAGCATGAAGTAAAGAACATTATTCATCTCACTCTCTGAACAACTGCAAAGAATAGTTCAAGAATCATTGCCTTGAAAATAACTTCTCTGTGTCACATTCCATTAATTATGAGGGGTATTGTCTGGCCCATTCTGCACCAACATCTATCTATTTGTATTTTCTGCTAAGGCAATTGCTGTACCTTATCAAATAACAACAGGAAAAATGTCCATAACTGATTCAAAATAACAACAGGAAAACCTGGAATGCTGTATTCTGCTGTTCGTCAGTGTAGTTTATTATCTAACAGGCTACAAATACTTGATCTATCACAAATGTCAGCACAGAATCAAAATAATGCACTAACTTTCCAGTGTGCATAAGGGGATTACATGCTTAAATTTGTATGTCTTTATCTGTACCTAGAAAATAAACCTTAATTTACATACCAAGGGCTGCTGCAGTGAAATTGGTAGAAATTAGGAATGAAACAATTTTGTCTTTGCAACTACAGACAGACAGGAAAAATCTCTTGGACGCTATGAAAACTGATTCTAGCCCGGTGCTCCTTTACATGAGTGCTGAAATTGACAACATGAAAGAACTAAAAAACACACAAGTGGAAGTCTGGTTTCACTACCTGAGTAGAACAAATGCGAAGACAGTTTTAGCGTGATTGTGGTCTGAACACTGTGTGAATGGAGTTGATTCTTTTACAAGTATTTGTAAATGCATGTTTACACTTCGCAGGCAGCTGAGGGGTTTTGTCACGAGTTTGACATTCCTGAGTGGAGCTTTAGCAGGGACTTGCTCAGATTTCTTAACTTTTCTCCAGTTTGAGACTTAGTAGTTCTGTCTTGTCTGAATTTATGCTTTACTAAAGGAGAAGGTTTTGTTTTTCAAAAACTGGATTTGTCAATGGGAACAACAGTTTAAGCCTCCTAGAGATATTCTAAATGGTTCTCTAGAAAGCACTCATTAGAAGGGGCTGTGTTCTTTATTTGTACCATGATAATCAAAGCAGAGAATTTCTACATTTAACTTGAAAATGCCCCCACTACTCCTCTTGCCCTTCACAGCAGTTTCACAGTGTCATCTGTACACAACTTCATCTCCTAGAAGTACTGAAATAGCACACTTTTTTTTCTTTATTTTTGGGTGGGGGAGAGGGAGGGAGAGAGTGAAATAGGAGGAGATGGGGTTAGAGGGGCACTGGGGGAGTAATGGTTGTTGTGCAAACATCTTCCCATCTACCAAAGCAGATGGGCTGATCCAGTGTGCAGTTCAAATGCTAGTCTCCTTCTCATTGCTCAATCTAACCATAAATTCCCTACCAGTGAGTGCATTCATTATCTTAATCTGCAACATATGTGGGAGGGCAGATTCTACTCTCTGTAGCCACTACACCTTTGCTCAGGCCTCATTTGGAAGGCTGTCAGTCATAGTCTGCCCTGATCCTTTCTTAATTGTATATTTCCATCTGTTGTGCTTTTATAATTTTTTTTTTTTGTTATCAATATTCTGCATCATAACATCATGTAGAGCACTGGGAGTTAAAGAGTTAATGCTCCAGTTCTGTGGATTGTCGATTTTTCTGGGTACCTGGTTCTCAGAAAAGAAGGACAACTACATCTCCCAGACAATATTCACTGTTCTGTTTCCATTTTCCATTTAGAGGGAAAGATAAAACTGCTTGCAAGTCAGAAGCCTGTCCCTCTTCTTTCACTGCTCATCACTGCGGTGTGTGCTCCCTAGCCATCTCACCTTCAGCATTAGAATTAGTCCTTCAGTTTTGGACATTCTCTCTCTCATTTTGTTTTATTATCTTCAATTCCAATTATATTGTATTACATTGTGTTATCTTGCTTTCCACTACCATATTTAGTAAGTCAGTTTTCTCCCTTGGCATATTGTTGATGTTTTGTTTTTAGGCCCATCTCCCTACCTTTCACCTTTTTCCCCTTCCTCCTCCCAACAGGATGTGGGTCCATGTGTCCCCCCATCCCCCTCCCATTAGTCATGGAAACAGGCCAAACCAGCCCATAAATCACTGACACTGTCTGCCTTCAACAAGAGTAGAAACATTTTTGGATTTGGTTAGAGATCTATCTCATTGCCTGAACAAACTCTGGTGGTTTCACATATTCACTATGAAATGCACCAGATGGCACAAAACCTGAAATCTCATTGCTTCCTGAGGGTTTGCTTAAACATTGCCTGAACAAGAACCATAGGCCTTCCAAGGAGAACAGGAGTGGGGAGCTCAATATTGAAAGGGATTAGCGTGACAACAGGCTTTCAGAGTTATGATTCCCCTGGACTGACATGAAAGTACTTTGTTAAGTGCAGTTTGGATTAAGTGGTATTATGAATTACCAAACAGACATAAGTCAGAGGCTGTCCCAGTACTCCTTTTAAACTGCCTATAATAGGTGAGGCTGCTATTCAGTAAATATCTGACCTAGCTGGATAATCATATAGGCTCCCCACTAATCAAGTGATACATGACATCCCTTGCTTGCTTTCATTTACATAATGCTATACCCCAATCATTCTTTAGAAGAAAATGAGGGAGCATGAAGGTATTTTCATGAGGGATGATTTAAGAATTTGACTTCAGGAAAGAGTATTAGTTCACGAGCCCCCAGCCTGTGATGATCAGCATGCTTTTACCTTTTAAAAACAGAAGTAAAGACAGCCCCATATCTGGCTCTTCCCCCACCGTGTGTACTTCCTGTTGTGCACTGCAGGGTGATGTAATATTCTGACCCATTTATTAGAAATTACTATCAGCATTTATTAGAAAAACTCTACTTTTCTCAAGGATGTGGCATCCACTCTGGGAGAAAGAGCACGTACCTGCAACCACTAGGAGATCTAATGTGTGGTGACTGCTCTGCTGACCCACAGTTCAATATTAGCATCCTCACCCTCGTGTTTCACTATGGCAAAGGATTGCTGGGTGATTAAGGAAGCATATGCTTTCCTAGAGAGTGTATCAGTGATACTAACATCTCTAGTCTTGCTTTTATTTCAGACTATCAAGAAGGAAACCTGTTCTTTCACTGGGTGCCCCCAGACTCACAAGTGCATACAAGGAGTGCATATCCTGGGCCTAGGCAATATGCATGCACACACACTGTACACATCACGTCCAGTATCTGCAAGCAACATACTGAAATGATCACTGACAATGTTGTTTAGTCAAAAGAGAAAGGCTCAGATACACCCTCTTTGCCTTTTTCTGCTTACTGTGTGCAGCAAGTCCCGATTTGCAAAAGCATGAAGGAAAGAGCTATGCCCTTTCAAAAACATAAAAAAAAAATATCCTACTCAAAAATCTGTAAAATAGCTTTTCAAAACAACTGTGACTCATTCAGGTATTCGATGCTTAAATATGAAAGTGGTTGATAAAATGAAATCAATTAACATTTCATAATACTGTTTTTTTAATTCAGTATTGTTCCATACAAGTCCCTGAATCACATACCTTTTCTTTTCCCTGTATTCCAACTTTGCAAAGTATTTACTGTTTGATGTCAAGTGGACTAAATCTCCTTTGTTCCAATGTGTTAGTTTAGAAGAACCCTAAGCATCATGCCAGAATCATGCCATAGTATTGTAAGGGTTGGAAAGGGCTGGAATTGTCGGGGTTGGAAGGAAGGTTGGAGATCAGCTAAGTCCAACCCCTCTGTCAAAGCAGATTCCCTAGGATAGGTTACACAGGAAAGTATCCAGGCAGGTTTTGAAGATTTCCAGAGAAGGAAATTCCTTTACCACCCCAGGAAAATGTTTCCAGAGCTTTGTAACTCTCAAACCAAATAAGTTTTTCCTCGTATTTGTATGAAATTACTTGTGTTTCAGTTTGTGTCTGTTGCCCATTGTCCTGTTGCTAGACAGCCAAAAAAATCCTGACTCCATCCTTTTGACACCTGCTTTTTATATATTTATAAGCATCTTCTCTTCTCCAGGCTGGTTAAGTCCCGGGTCTCACAGCTTTTCCTCATCCAGGAGATGCTCCAGGTCTTTAATCATCTTTGTCACCCTCTGCTGGACATTATCTAGTTGTTCCCTGTCTATCTTGAACTGAAGAGCTCAGAACTGGAAACAATATTCCCAATGCAGCCTCACCAGGGCAGAGTAGAGGGGGAAGAGAACTTCTCTCAATTATCTTGCAATGCTCTTTTCAATGCACTTCCAGATACTATTGGCCTTCTTAACCACAAGGGCACACTTCTGGCTCATGGCCAACCTGCTGTCCACCAAGACATCCAGGCCCTTCCCTGCAGAGGTCCTTTCCAGCAAGTCAGATCCCAGCCTGTATTAATGCATGCAGTTATTCCTCACCAGGTGTAGTACACTACACTTGCTCTTGTTGAAGCTCATAAGGTTCCCCTCCACGTATCTCTCCATCCCGTCCAGATATCATAGAGTGGCAGCACAACCTTCTGCTGTGTCAGTCACTCCTCCCAATTTTGTGTCATCACCAAACCTGCAATGAGTGCGTGCTACCCATTCTTCCAGGTTATTAATGAAGACATAAAAGAAGACTGAACCAGTACTGATCCTTGGGGATCTATTCCAGATACAGATCTACCAGACTCTTCTCCACTGACCATAACCCTTTGAGTTCTACCAGTCAACCAGTTCTCAGCACATCTCAGTGTCCACTCATCTATCCCTCCCTAAGCTTAACTACAAGGATGTTATGGGAGACCGTGTCAAAAGCCTCGCTGAAGTTGAGATAAACAACACCCACTACAATCCCCTGCCCAGCCAGTGATGACATCAAAGACGGCTACCAGGTTGGTAAAGCATGACTTTCCTTTGCTGAATCCATGTTGACTGCTCCTGGTAACCTTCTTTCAATTTCTTGGAGATTATGTCCAGAGCACATTGCTCCATCACCCTCCTAGGGACAGAGTTCAGGTTGACTGGCCTATAATTTCCCAACTCATCTTTCTTGACCTTTTGAAGACCATTGTGGTTTGGCGATTTTTTTGTTGTCAGTATTCCACATCAGAATATCATGTGAACCATCGTTAAAGAATTAATGTTCTGGTTCCATTTACTGCCTCTTCCAGGCATTTTGAATATTCTGATGGGAGGGGAAGGGCAGCATCCTCAGAGGACTTGGTGTATAATTATCATTATATAGAATAGCTTATCTGTTTTCATCTCGGCATTTTTACCATATGAGAGGGAAAAAGATTCACACATTTGAAAAACTGAGCATGTAATTTGGAAGAGCAAAAAGTGGGATAGGTGTACTTGAAATGAATGAGTGTATTTTCTGGAAAGGTCAAACAGTAGCTTTGTGGGGAGAAAGCAAAGGGTATTCAATTCATAGTGAATGAGGGAATACAGGATAATGACTGAGAGTAGTTGAGGTTCTTTTCCTTGAAGGCTTCTGCAATAACACTCTCTTCATGTCATTTCATGACATATATGTATCTGATTTAATATTAAAAGTGATATATTTTGTGTATTATATATTTAGATACACATACATGCACTCAAATGCACAGATATGCACTGTTTATTTTATGCATGGCTAATTTCAGGTTGTTAAAATAGCATAGTTTTCTAAAATATCTGCAAGTTTTGAGCCAAGATGATTCCTAAAGCTGTCTCACAACAACATTTAAAAGTAGGTATCAGTCTTACATGAAATATGTGGCTGACCCACTATAAAATTCTGACAAGATGACTGCTAAATATTCAATCCTTAAAATCAAGTGTCACGGGAATGAAAAAAACAGCTAGTTAGAGCAAGAGTTAGAATCATAGAATCATAGAATCACTAAGGTTGGAAAAGACCTAAAAGATCACCCAGTCCAACCGTTCACCTACTCCCAATAGCTCCCACTAAACCATGTCCCTCAACACAACATCCAGTCTTTCCTTGAACACCCCCAGGGTCGGTGATTCCACCACCTCCCTGGGCAGTCCATTCCAGTGCCTGACCACTCTTTCTGAAAAGTAATACTTCCTCATGTCCAGCCTGAATCTCCCCTGCCGCAGCTTGAAACCATTCCCCCTGGTCCTATCACTAATGACACGAGAGAAGAGGCCGACCCCCAGCTCACTACAACCTCCCTTCAGGAAGTTATAGAGAGCAATAAGGTCTCCCCTGAGCCTCCTCTTCTCCAGGCTGAACACTCCCAGCTCCTTCAGCCTCTCCTCATATGGCCTGTGTTCCAGACCCCTCACCAGCTTTGTTGCCCTCCTTTGAACATGTTCCAGGGCCTCAATATCTTTCTTGCAGTGAGGGGCCCAAAACTGGACACAGTACTCGAGGTGCGGCCTCACTAGTGCTGAATATAGGGGAACAATCACCTCTCTGCTCCTGCTTGCAACACTGTTTCTGATGCAAGCCAGGATGCCATTGGCCTTCTTGGCCACCTGGGCACACTGTCGGCTCATGTTCAGCCGAGCATCAATCAATACCCCCAGGTCCATTTCCTCCATGCAGTCCTCCAGCCACACCGCCCCAAGCCTGTAGCATCGCCTGGGGTTGTTGTGGCTGAAGTGCAGGACCCGGCATTTGGCCTTGTTGAAACTCATCCCATTGGCTCCAGCCCAGCTCTCTAGCCTGTCCAGATCCCTCTGTAGGGCCTCACTACCCCCAGGCAGATCCACACTTCCAGCTAATTTGGTGTCATCTGTGAATTTACTGAGGGTGCACTCGATGCCCTCATCCAGGTCATCAATAAAGATATTGAAGAGGACAGGCCCCAGCACCGACCCCTGGGGAACACCACTCACAACCGGTCGCCAGCTGGATTTGACTCCATTCACCACCACTCTCTGTGCCCGGCCCTCCAGCCAGCTCCTTACCCAGCCAAGAGTGTACCCATCCAAGCCTCTGGCTGCCAGCTTCTGCAGGAGAATGCTGTGGGAGACAGTGTCAAAGGCTTTGCTGAAGTCTAGGTAGACCACATCAACAGCCTTTCCTTCATCCACCAGATGGGTCACTAGATCATAGGAGATCAGGTTGGTCAAACAGGACCTGCCCTTCATGAACCCATGCTGGCTAGGCCTGATCCCCCGGTCACCCTGCACATGCCGCATGATCTCCCTCAAGACGATCTGCTCCATAACCTTCCCTGGCACCGAGGTCAGGCTGACAGGCCTGTAGTTCCCCGGATCCTCCTTACGACCTTTCTTATAAATGGGAGTCACATTGGCAAGCCTCCAGTCTTCTGGGACCTCACCAGTCAACAAGGAGCGCTGACAGATGACGGAAAGTGGCTTGGCTATCACCTCCGCCAGTTCCCTCAGCACTCTCGGGTGGATCTCATCTGGCCCCATCGACTTGTGACAGTCCAGCTGGAGCAGTAGGTCTCTGACTGTTTCTTTCAGAATCACAGGGGGGTTAGTGTGCTCCCCAACCGAGATTACCAGGTCAGAGAGAGGGGTATCCTGAGAATAACTGGTCTGACTTTTAAAGACAGACGTAAAGAAGGCATTCAGAACCTCTGCCTTTTCCTTATCCTCAGTGGTCACATTCCCAGCCTCATCCAGCAAAGAGTGGATATTCTCCGTTGTCCTCCTCTTACTGTTAATGTATTTATAAAAGAGTTTCTTATTCCTTTTCACGCCAGCAGCTAGGTTAAATTCAAGCTGAGTTCCTTTGGCTAGCACTAAAGTAATCATTATAAAGTTGTAAATTGAAAAATCACCATTATGAAATGCTGAGTATATTAACTGATTTAATGAAGTGCATGCCAGTTCAAGCCAGATGGAAAAAGATGAGCAGCTGGTCATGCATTTCTGAAGACTAAGCTAGAAACACTTCTTACTCAGAATCGAGTTAAAAGGGAAAATGAAAATTATCACTTAAAGAACCAGCAAGGTAAAAGCCAGAGCAGACTAAACAGTTCTGAATGCAGTCTAATTTATATTAAAAGCAAATGCAGTATGGAATCCAGCCTTGCACAACCTTTTTTTTGTTTTGCTTTTTATCCTAGTTTAGTTTGAGATGACTGTGTAAAATACCATTGTTGAAATAACAAGATAAGCAGGTTTGTAACCTAAAGAGAAACCTTTAACAGTAAGAACTTTGTTTCAAAAGTTTTTAATTATACACATATTTATCAGCTACCATTTGCTTCATTAATTAACAATACTTCATGCTTGATTATTATCTGATGTAATGAGTCCTGTCTGTTTATTCTGTGTAGTCTGTATTTCAAATTACTCCTGGAGCAAAATAAACCTCAATATATGTTAGTAGTTCAAAGTTGGTTTTCATTTGGTTTCTTCTTTTTCCTTTTTTTTTTTTAAAAAAAAAAAAAAAAAATCTATATCCAAGTTCCCAGCTACCTCTCGTTGTCAGGTACAAAGAGGAACAGAAAATTAATGCATTTGACATTTCCATATGGTGAATCAGTGATAGCTATCAGTGAAATCTCTATAATACTTCAAAGCCTATATGGAAGTCACGGGATGTTTGCTTTTGGGAGAATGGATATTAGATCTCATTATTCCTAGTCAGACCACTAGAGAAGAAAAAAAGATGTACTTTGAGTCTACCCTAAATAGAGGCAGAAAGTCTCTTAGAACAACAAATTCATATTCAGCTGATAAAGTAGGACACTGAGGAGCCTGGGTAAACCATTGTGGCTGCTCCTCAAAAACCTATTATTTATACTTCTGTCAAGGAATTTTTTGAAACAGGCAGATGCATTCCCC